>NC_142461.1:101707500-104107500 GCF_049115385.1 Moschus berezovskii
GAAACTAACACAATATGGTAAAGCAATTTTCCAGCAATCAAAATTTTTTAAAGGCTATTGTATTAATAACTGAAAAAAATTTCATTTGTTGTCTGACACATTTTAACTACTACTGTAAACAGTCAAGCAATGACACCCCCCAAAAAGTAGGGGGGCAATCAGGTGCTCTGGGTGCAGCTTGTGAATTGGAGCAAGTCTCTGACAATACCTCTAAAGAATATTTTCCTTATCAGAAAAATGATGGCTTTGAATTAGACTAGCCCTTAAGTCTTATCAGAGTTTTATCAACTTCACACTGCATTAAAATATTTAACAATTTAGTTTCTCATTTCCCTTAGCCTCCCTACCACTTGACTTACTTCAAGTTATCTTTGAATATCTGTCATTCTAAATTACAGATTACTATTAAACCTTTAGAGATTAACTCTTACCTTACTTATACCTCAAGAGAATTGATGATGAGAAAATCATCCAAGAGTAAAGCACTGATTTTCACACTGCTTAGTAAATATCTAAGATATTAGATAGAAAAGAATATTAAAGGAATATTTGAGTCACATTTAACATATACAGATCAACTAAACTTTAGGTAGAGTCTGTGAATTTCAATAATGATGAGATTGGAGATTTCTAAAAAGGATAAAAATGTTACAAGAATAAAAACAAATAAAAAGAGGCAACATCTGATTAATTGATCCTTTCACCTACAAATGCAAGGGACCCCAAAGAACAAGCAAAATGGTCTAAATCTTAGCTTAATTAAGAAACACAATTACAATTGCCTGAAATTTCTAAGACATTTCTGTATAGTAACTGAGGCAGATGAATAACAGATTGAGAAAATAAAGAAGGGTAAAAAATGGGAATCAAGTAACTCAATGCAAAATATCTACAAAAACTCAGAGGCCAAGGAAAGAAAGATCCCAACTACTACATAACTGATAAACTAGAGTAAAAATTCCCTTTCAATGGGGAAGAAGTATAGTTAATCTAACAGGGAAAACAACCCTGATTAAAGAACAAAAGAGAAATAGTTTATGAAAATCAAGTAAAAGTACTTTTGTCTTGGTCACCCTAATTCTGTTTACTATTATCACTCTCCTGTTCAAAAGTCTTAAATTTAACCATATCACATATGTAGGTAAAGATACATGTAAAGAATATTAAACATACTAACTGCAAAGACTTTTAAAAACAAAAAATTCTATTGGTAAGAAACTGATAAATTATGGTACATCCCTCTAACAGAATACCATGCAACTGTTACAAAATAATGAAGCAGATTTACATTGGCTAATTTGCTAAATGAAAAAAGTAAAGTGGGGAAGACTAGAAATAGCAAGATCTTGTGTGACAAAGAAATAAGGGCTAAGCTGATTCATGTTGTTGTACAGCAGAAACCAATACAACATTGTAAAGAAATATCCTCCAATTATTACTCAGCCATTAAAAAGAATGCATTTGAATCAGTTCTAATGAGGTGGATGAAACTGGAGCCTATTATACAGAGTGAAGTAAGACAGAAAGAAACGCACCAATACCGTATATTAACACATATATATGGAATTTAGAAAGATGGAAATATAACCCTGTTACAAGACAGCAAAAGAGACACAGTTGTATCGAACAGTCTTTGGGACTTTGTGGGAGAGGGTGAGGGTGGGATGATTTGAGAGAATGACATTGAAACATGTATGTTGTCATATGTGAAACGAATCAGCAGTTCGTGGTCAATGCATGTTACAGGATGCTCGGGGCTGGTATGCGGGGATGACCAAGAGGGAGGATAAAGGGAGGAGGGAGGAGAGAGGGGGGTTCGGGAGGGGGAACTCGTGTACACCTGGGGCGAATTCATGTCAATATATGACAAAACCAACCAATATAATATTGTAAAATAAAAAAAAATAAATAAAGATCAAAAAAATAAAAAAATAAAATATCACCATATAATAAGAAGGAAAAATGTAAAAATGTGTCTACAGTAAAGGTTTTATAGCAATATTCAACCTCAGAACTTGGAAATCAGTATATTCAAAGTCATGTAAATCATTATTTGCCAGATGTCATATTTCAATGTCTCTCCTTGAATCTCACTGATTGCCTTCCACTGCTTGCATCCACTGTATTAGAAACTGAGGCATCTCTATTCAAACAATAAACCCTGCTCAGAACCAAAAAAAATAAATAAATAAAAAATAAAGACAAAAAGAATCAACAAATACAGGTAAATGAAACCTTCTGAAGGAAGGAGGGTCAATCAATGACACACAAACAAATGGAAATAAAATTTTGGAACCTTCTTATCCAGGGTATTTTGCTTGGAGATTTGGAGAAGATTTGTAACATCAAGTGCATTCATAATTTCCTCAACTATCTAATTTCAATTTTAGCAAGTAAACTTCCGTCACTTAAAAAAAAAACGGGGGGGGGTGTATATTTTTATGAATGCGTGCTCAGAATATTTCTGAAAAAACATATAAGGAACTGGTAACTGTGCTTCCTTCTAACAGGCAAGTTTGGCCTTGGGAATACAAAATGAAGCAGGGCAAAGGCTAACAGATTTTCACCAAGAGAATGCACTGGTCATAGCAAACACCCTCTTCCAGCAACACAACAGATGACTCTACACATGGACATCACCAGATGATCAATATTGAAATCAGATTGATTATATTCCTTGCAGCCGAAGATGGAGAAGTTCTATACAGGCAGCAAAAACAAGATCGGACTCAGACCATGAACTCCTTACTGCAAAATACAGACTTAAATTGAAGAAAGTAGGGAAAACCACTAGAATATTCAGGTATGACCTAAATCAAAACCCTTATGATTAAACAGTGGAAGTGAAAAATAGATTCAAAGGATCTGATATGGAGTGCCTGAAGAACTGTGGACAGAGGTTCGTGACATTGCACAGGAGTCAGGGATCAAGACCATCCCAAAGAAGAAATGCAAAAAGGCAAAATGGTTGTCTAAAGAGGGCATACAAAGAGCTGAGGAAAGAAGAGAAGCAAAAGGCAAAGGAGAAAAGGAAAGATATATCCCTCTAAATGCAGAGTTCCAAAGACTAGCAAGAAGATATAAGAAAGCCTTCCTCAGTGATCAATGCAAAGAAATAGAGAAAAACAATAGAATGGGAAAGACTAGAGATCTCTTCAAGAAAATTATGAATACCAAGGCGACATCTCATGCAAAGATAGGTACAATTAAGGACAGAAACGGTATGGACTTAACAGAAGCAGAAGATATATTAAGAAGAGATGTCAATAATACACAGAAGAACTATGTAAAAAAGGATCTTAACGACACAGATAACTTACCTAGAGCCAGACATTCGGGAGTGCAAAGTCAAGTGGGTTGTAGGAAGCATCACTACAAACAAAGCTAGTGGCAGTGATGTAATTTCAGCTAAGTTATTTCAAATTCTAAAAGATGATGTTGTTAAAGTACTACACTCAATAAGCCAGCAAATTTGGAAAACTCAGCAGTGACCACAGGACTAGAAAAGTCCAACCCTAAAGAAAGGCAATTCCAAAGAATGTTCAAACTACTGCACAATTGCATTCATCTCATATGCTAGTAAAGTAATGGTCAAATTCTCCAAGCTAGGCTTCAATAGTACATGAACCGAGAATTTCCAGATGTTCAAAGTGAATTTAGAAAAGGCAGAGGAACAGGAGATCAAATTGCCAACATCTGTTGGATCATCAAAAAAGCAAGAGAATTCAAAAAAACATCTACTTTTGCTTCATTGACTATGCTAAAGCTTTTGACTGTGTGGATCACAACAAACTGTGGAAAATTCTTAAAGAGAGGGGAATACCTCACTTCCCTTGCTTACCACCTTACTTCCCTCCTGAGAAATCTGTATGCAAGTCAAGAAGCAACAATTAGAACTGGACATGGAACAACAGACTGGTTTCAAATGGGAAATAAGTACATCAAGGATGTATATTCTTACCTTGCTTATTTAACTTATACGCAGAGTACATTGTGCGAAATGCCAGGCTGCATGAAGCACAAGCAGGAATCAAGATTTCAGGGAGAAATATCAATAACAGATACGCATATGACACCACCCTTATGGCAGAAAGCAAAGAGGAACTGAAAAGCCTCTTGATGAAAGTGAAACAGGAGAGTGAAAAAGCTGGCTTAGAACTCAACATTCAGAAAACAAATCATGGCAGTTTCATCACTCCATGCACATAGATGGGGAAACAATGGAAGCAGTGACAGACTTTATTTTCTTGGGCTCCAAAATCACCGCACATGGTGACTGCAGCCATGAAATTAAAAGACGCTTGCTCCTTGGATGAAAAGCTATAACAAATCTAGACAGCATATTAAAAAGCAGAGATTTTACCGACAAATGTCCATCTAGTCAAAGTTATGATTTTTCCAGTAGTCATGCATAGATGTGAGAGTTTAACCATAAAGAAAGCTGAGCACCAAAGAACTGATGTTTTTGAATTGTGGTGTTGGAGAAGACTCTTGAGAGTCCCTTGGAGAGCGGGGAGATCAAAACAGTCCATCCTAAAGGAAATCAGTCTGGAATATTCATTGGAAGGGCTGATGCTAAAGCTGAAGCTCCAATATTTTGGCCACCTGATGTGAAGAACTGACTCATCTGAAAAGACCCTGATGCTGGAAAAGATTGAGAGCAGGAGGAGAAGGGGACAACAGAGGATGAGATGGTTGTATGCATCATGGACTCGATGTACATGAATTTGAGCAAGCTCTGGGAGTTGTTGAAAGATGGGAAGCCTGGTGTGCTGCAGTCCATGGGGTTGCAAAGAGTCTGACACAATTGAGTGACTGAACTGAACTGAAAGTGATTAGGGAATTGTAATATAGGATGGGAGAATTCTTTTTCTATATATATATTTTTTTTAACCACGTGAATGATTTACAATGTGCTAGCATTAATGACAGTTAAATTTTTAAAAAAGATTTTTACAGGCTTGTTATTGCAAGAGATTATAAATCTTTTCAAAATGTTAAACAGAAGTGTTAGTTCAAAATGGTAACATAAGAAAATCCCAAATTCATCTCCTCCCTCAGACACAGTAAGTCTACAGCTTTATATACAAGAATTTCCTGTCAAATAAGCCCCATGGCCTGGGTGAATGATGACTACGCAATGGACAAACAAGAAAACCATATCAAAGTGGGTGCAAGAGGCTGGGATGCAATCCCACCATAAACCCTACTAGTGGTGCAGCAACCCATAATTGAGAAGGAACTCAAAACCTGGAGTTTCTTCTTGAGCACCTGAGGTTTTGAAACCCACACTGTGCATCCCACACACTTGAGAGATTAATCCCTGAAAAAATATATCAAACTTTTAAAACCTTTGGTGTTCCTATCTTGAGACCCACAAGACTATAGAGACCTGGGAAAGCCCTCTAAAGAGTTCACGTGCTTGAACCCCAGGGCCCAGCTAAAAGACAGTCTATGGTTTCCAGACCTAAAAAATGAAGGAAGCTTTCCTGCTTATATTAAAAACTCAGAACTTCCTAGTGGTACAGTAGTTAAGAATCCACCTGCCAATGCAGGGGACATGGGTTGAATCCTTGGTCCAGGAGGATTCCACACGACATGGAGTAACTACGCCTATGTGCCACTACTTCTGAGTCCACATGCTCTAGGGGCTTCTGAGCCATGACTACTGAGCTTGAATGCCACAACTACTGGAGCCCCTGAGTCTTAGAGCCTGCATGCCACAACTAATGAAGCCCCAGAGTCCTAGAGCCTGCATGCCTCAACTACTGGAGCCCCTGAGTCCTAGAGCCTGCATGCCTCAACTACTGGAGCCCCTGAGTCCTAGAGCCTGCATGCCTCAACTACTGGAGCCCCTGAGTCCTAGAGCCTGCATGCCTCAACTGATGAAGCCCATGCAGGTAAAGCCTGTGCTCTGCAACAAGAGAGGCCACTGGAATGAGGAGCCCACGCACTGTAAAAAAGAGCAGCCCTCACTTGCTGCGGTTAGTGAAAAACTGTGCAGCAATGAAGACACGGTGCAACCAAAAATAAAGAATAAAATAAGTTATTTAAAAAACAGGTAAGTAAAAATAAAAACTCAGCCTGAAAGGCAGGCATCCAATTTAACACACACATCTAGGAGAGTTCTGGAACACTAACCAGGGATGCAGTCTCCATCTTTGGACTTTCCCTTTGCTATGGTCCAGAGCACCAGTATCTTCAGGAAGGTGTTCCAATCTAGTAAGGGACTTTAATATCACTTACATCATTGGATAGATCATTGACACAGAAAAGTAATAAGGAAACACAGTCCTTAAATGACACATTAAACCAGGTGGGTTAACAAATATTTACAGAACATTCATCCAAAAGCAACAGTATACATATTCTTAATAAATGCACATGCAACATTCTCCAAGATAGACCATATATTAGACCACAAATAAGTCTTAACAAATTTAAGAAGACTGAAATCATATTGCCCAACTTTTCCAGCCATGACGGTATGAAACTAGAAAACACCAGGAAAACTTGAAAATTCACAAATATGAGATCAAAAAATACACTACTGACCAACCAGTGCATCAAAAGAGAAATAAAAAAATATCCTGAGACAAAGGAAAATGAAAATATAGCATACCAAAATTATGGAATGCAGCAAAACTGGTTCTAAAAAGGAAATTCACGGTAATAAATGCCTGCTTCAATAAACAAGTCTCAAATAAACAACCAAATTTTACACCTGATGGAACCAGAATAAGAAGAACAAACAAAGCCCAAAGTTAGCAGAAGGAAGGAGAAAAGATTAGAGTAGAAATAAATGAAATAGAGAGTAAATAGACAAGAGGAAAGATGAATCAAAAAGTTGTTTCTTTAAAGAAGATACACAGAATGGGAATTCCTTGGTGGCCCAGTGCTTAGGACTCTATATTTCCACTGCAGGGTGCCAGGGTATGATCTCTGCTCAAAGAACCAAGACCTCACAAGCTGTGCATGTGGCCAAATAACAAGATAAACAAGACGTCTGGTCAACCCTTTAGCTAGACTGACGAAAAAAAAAAAAAGGAGAAGATTCAAACAAATACGATAGAAATGAAAGAGACACTACAACTAACACCATAGAAATACAAGGGACTACAAGAGATTACTACAAGAATGAAACAACAAATTAAACAACCAGTCTAGAAGAAATGAATAAGTTCCTATAAACATGCAATCTTCCAATCTTTTTGAATTATGATAAAACAGAAAATCCGAACAGACCAATTACTAGCAAGGAGACTGAATGAGTAAGCAATCAAAACCCTTCCAAAAAGCAAAAGTCCAGTACTAGACAGTTTACTGGTGAATTCTACAAAACATTCAAAGAAGAATTAACATCAAACCTTCTCAAACTCTTCCAAACAACAGAAGAAGAAACTCCTGTAAACTCATTTTCTAAGGCCAGCATTGCCTTGAAACCAAAAGCAGACAAGGATCACCACAAGAAAAACAAATTATAAAACAATAATTCTAATGAACACAGATATGAAAATCCTAAACAAAATATCAGCAAAATGAATTTAAAATACATTGGAAGAATCATACATCATGAGCAAACGGCATTTATTCCAGGAATGCAAAGCTGGCTGAATATCAGCAAATCAGTCAATGTGATGAAAGATAAAAGTCATAAGATCATAACAATTAATGCATAAAAAGCATTTGACAAAATTCAGCACCCATTTATGATAAAAAATTCATCAAAATGGGTATAGAAAGAACATAACAAAGACCATATTAACAAGCCCACAGCTAATATCATACTCAATAGTGAAAAGCTGAAAGCGTTTCCTCTAAGACCAAGAACATAAGGATGCCCAGTCTTACCACTTTTAATTACCATAGTGTATTGTCAGTCCTTGCCACAGCAGTGAGATAAGGAAAAAAGTAAAAGGAATCCAAATTGGAAAGGAAGATATAAAACTGTTAGTATTTGCAGATGATACAATACTACATGAGAAAAACCTAAAGATTCCATCAAAAACAAACAAGGGCTTCCCTGGTGGTCCAGTGGTTAAGAATCTGCCTTGCAATGCAAGAGACACCAGTTTCATCCCTGGTCCAGGAAGATCCCACATGCCAAGTGGCAACTGAGCCCACGCTCTGGGCCCACAAGCCTCAACAACTGAAGCCAGAGCGCCAAGAGCCGTGCTTGACAACAAGAAAAGCCACCACAATAAGAAACCCTCACACCTCAACTAGAGAAAGCCCTTGCACGGCAATGAAGACCCAGGACAGTCAAAATCAATCAATCAATCAATATTTTTAAAAAAACTGTTAGAACTAATAATCCAATTCAGTGAAGTTGCAGGATATGATTAATACACAAAAATCTGTTGTGTTTCTATAAACTAATAACAAGCTATAGAAAAAAGAAATTTAAGGAAGCATTCCATCCATATACAAGTGTATCGAAAAGCATAAAATACCCATGAATAAATTTAACCAAGGAAATGAAAGACCTGTACACTAAAACTATAAGACATTACATAAAGAAATTTAAAAACACACACAAAAAAAGAGAAAATATTCTGTGCTCACGGATTTGAACAATTAATACTGTTAAAATGTCCATACTAACCAAAGCAAACTACAGATTAAATATAACCCCTACCAAAATTCCAACAGCATTTTTCACAGAAACAGAAGGAACAACTGTAAAATGGAACACAAAAGACTCTGAATAGCCACTAGCAATCCTGACAAAGAATAAAAAAGTTGGAGGCATCATGCTACTTGATTTCAAACTTTATTACAAAGCTATAGTAATAAAACAACATGGTATTGGCAAAAAAAATAGACACACTGACTAATGGAACAGAACCGACCTAGTAATAAACCCATATACCCAGTGGTCGATGAATTTATGACAATGGAGCCAAGAATATAAAAATAGGAAAAAACACTCTCTTCAAAGTATGGTGTTGGGAAAACTAGACAGCCACATGCAAAAGAATGAACTTGTACTACCATATTATACCATGCACAAAAATTTACCCAAAATGGATTAAAGACTTGAATATAAAATCTGAAACCATAAATCTCCTAGAAGAAAAGAGAGGCAGTAACCTTGACACTTGCCTTGATGAATTTTAAATCTGATACCAAAAGCAAAAGGAACACAAGCCAAAACAGGTCGGATTACCTCAAACTAACTGCCCTTCTGTACAACAATGGAAACCTTCAACAAAATAAAGTAGCAATATACTAAATGGGAGAAAATATTTGCAAATCATGAATCTGATAAGGAGCTAAAAATCACATTATATAAAGAACTCAGAATTCAATAGGAAAAAGAAAAAGTTCAATTAAACAGTGGGCATAAGATCTAAACAAACATTTTTCCAAAGATACAGATGGCCAACATTTAGATGAAAAGATGCTCTACATCATTAATCATCAGGGAAATGCAAATCAAAACTATAATGTGATATTAAATTATATCTGTTTGAATGGCTAATATCAAAAAGGCAAGAAATAATGAGTGTTGGCAAGGATATAGACTGCTGGTTGTAATGCAAATTGGAGAAATCACTATGGAAAACACTATGGAAGTTCCTCAAAAACTTAAAAATAAAAGTACCATATGATCTAGCAATCCTATTTCTGGGTGCTTATCCTAAGAAAATTCAAACACTAACTTGAAAAGACAAATGAACTCCGAAGGAGGAAAAGGTTATTTTTAAGAAATGATAAATTCCTGGAAGTAAGGTCAAATAAAACCTGGACATTGGCAACAAAATATAAAACAGAAAGTCAGAAAATACTGAGATGGAATAAAATGAATGAAAACTGAGTATCAACTCAATTCTTCTCCCTTTTTTTTGGTAACAACTTTATTAAGGTAATTCACATATTGTAAGTTTCACCCTTTTGAAGTGTACAGTTGTTATTCACAGAGTTGTATAACCTTCAATATGATCTAATTTTAGATCATTTTCATTACCACCTAGAAAACTTCATACCCATTAGCAGTCACTCCCCAGACCCTTCTTTCCCCATCCCTTGGCAACCCACCAATACACTTTCTGTCTCTATAAATTTGCCTAGTTTAGACAGTCATATTTGGAGAAGGAAATGGCAACCCACTCCAGTGTTCTTGCCTGGAGAATCCCATGGATGGGGGAACCTGGTGGGCTGCCGTCTATGGGGTTGCACAGAGTCGGACACGACTGAAGCGACTTAGCAGCAGTAGCAGTTCACTGTAGCACTATTAAAAATAATCAAGAATGTCCTAAGTGTCCATTGACAGATGAATGTATAAAGAAATATTGTAATATATAAATATATAATGGAGTGCTATTTGGCTATAAGAAAAATGAAATCTGGACATTTGTAACACCATGCATAAACCTTGAGGGCATTAGGCTAAGTGAAATTAGTCAAAGAAAGACAAATACTATATGGTCTCTCTTACATGTGAAATCTCAAAAACAAAACAAAACCAAGTTCATAGATACAGAAAACAGACTGGTGGTTTCCACAGGTAATGGGTGTGGAGGGGTGAAAGAAATGGGTAAAGAGGGTCAAAAGATTTTTAAAAAATAAGGGATCAGACATTATAAGAGATCGAGAATATGTACATAACTGTGGGGAGTGAAAATGGAAGAGTATAAGCCTCAACAAAAATTTCAGTTCTTGTGAGTATATGAAGTTAAGTTACAGGCCTGGAAGATAGGGGAAAAAAATGCTTTAATTGTATTTCATTCTTTTACAACAAAGAATACTTTGTTAATACTTTCAATTTAAACTTAGGACTATAAGATTTTACCGTACCATAACAATTTTTACATCGGCATTCCATGCTTTTCATGTACTTAAAATCTTTGGTTCTTGTACCCAAAATCTCAGTCCTTGACACTTTCAGCATGCAACACAGAATTACTCATTTGACTTATGACATACAAGCAATAGCCTCAGGATAGCAATATCAAAACTAATATAAGAATATGGTCACTGAAACCACAGTAATTTTGGTCCACTAGGGACCCCACTCCAGTACCCTTGACTGGGAAATCCCATGGACAGAGGAGCCTGGTAGGCTGCAGACCATGGGGTCGTGAAGAGTCAGACACGACTGAGCGACTTCACTTTCACTTTTCACTTTCATGCATTGGAGAAGGAAATGGCAACCCACTCCAGTGTTCTTGCCTGGAGAATCCCAGGGACGGGGGAGCCTGGTGCGCTACTGTCTATGGGGTCACAGAGTCGGACATGACTGAAGTGACTTAGCAGCAGCAGGGATATACAGTCAAATTATAATATCTAAAATCACCTTAAATAGTTCTTCTGTATGTGGTTATATCTTTAACTTGATTAAAAAAAATCAAGTCTTTACATTTCATTCCAATTTTTATGGACATCATTTAACTAGACAAGCAATTTTGATAAACCAAAGACCAATGTCTCAAAAGCAATGTCTAAATCTGCACGGTCCAATACAGTAGCCATTAGCTAACCACGGTGGCTACTGATATTACCACAGTCCAATATAGTAGAATTAGTCAATCACAATAATCATACTTGAATTATCTGGTGCTCCTTCACAGAAATGAAAACTTTAAAAGAACATAGGTATTTAGAATCACTAAAATCATTCTAAATTGTGGATTAATTCTGACTCAATTTAAGGGATTTTTATAGGTGTAAGACAAATTTTCACAGGTTAAGTCTATTTCAAGGGAAATGGAAAATTCTTTTTAAAATGTCCCCCCCTTTTCTGGGTTTTAAATATCTAAGCAAAATGTAGAAAATAGGGTGTACTACAATAGTTTGAAAGTCACTAGCCTATGTAGACCAGAGCTACAAGCTCTTCTAGCTTGTGTAGTTAAGGAACAGCCTATTTGAGAAGTCTGGCTTCAAGTTTCTATTGTATCCTATTCAAGGCAAAAGTACATGTTCCTTGCAGGCTTTATAAATTGTTTTCAAAAATGACTAAAAACATACAGAAAACAATTTATCCCTTCCTTACTCAGAATAACTGGTTGACAGATGAAGACTCAAATATATTTAAATTGAAATTTATTAATTGGAGCACTGTTATGGCCAGTGCTTCTGAGTCTTAAAAGCAAAATAATTAGGTACATCGCAGATATATAAAAATTTTAGTGCCTTTGTGATTGGGATGGCTCTTTAAATTGTGTATCTAATTATGGCACAGAATTGTCTATAAAGTCTTGAATCTGATTACAATACAGTGTATGTGTGTGTGTGTGTACACACACATAAATTGAGGGCTTCTCTGGTGGCTCAGATGGTAAAGAATCTGCCTACAATGCAGGAGACCCGGGTTTGATCCCTGGGTCGGGAAGATCCCCTAGAGAAGGAGATGGCAACTCACTCCTGTATTCTTGCCTGAAGAATTCCAAGAACAGAATATCTTGGTGGGCTACAGTCCATGGGGTCACAAAAAGTTGGACACAACTGAGCAATTTTCACTCACTCACTCAGCCAACCACACGTAGATAACTAATATTACATTAATTAAAACTAAATAAAATTTAAGTCACACTAGTTATTTCAAGTGCTCAGCAGATAGCAAATTTTCATTATAGAAACTCCTGTTGTACAGCACTTGTCTAAATGATACTCTTCCTTCAGACACTGAAATCTAAGTTAGTAAGGTAGCCTACTTAATATTGAGTAACTACAGATGTTAAAACTTTTAAACCATGAGTTGGCAGCTTTAGGGCAGATATTACCTCATTAGAGTTTTCTATAGGAAGGTTGGTGGGCAAGAAGTTATCTGGGTCAGCAGTTACCTCCTTGAAGAAATTAAAACAATTACTATGCTATCATGGTTTCTTTAGAGAGCATGTTACCAAAATATTGGAAATACCATTAAAATCACTGAGATTACTTAAAATGGAGCTGAGCTATTCATAAACTATCCACTTAAAAGCTTGAACTACTCACTTAGAAAGTAAACTCAAATAACTCTCTTGTTACATCTTACATTACTTCTTAAATATCTCCATTAAAATATCCCTAACACAATTCACAAGAGTATTGTACTATTTGCAACATTTGTAGGTTCAGGTATTATTAGCAGAAGAGGATATTCCTGCTAAAAGTTCTCAATGTGTTTAGTTGCTGCTACTGCTGCTGCTGCCAAGTCACTTCAGTCGTGTCCGACTCCGTGTGACCCCATAGACAGAAGCCCACCAGGCTCCCCCGTCCCTGGGATTCTCCAGGCAAGAACACTGGAGTGGGTTGCCATTTCCTTCTCCAGTGTGTGAAAGTGAAAGTGAAGTCGCTCAGTCGTGTCCGACCCTTAGCGACCCCACGGACTGCAGCCTACCAGGCTCCTCTATCCATGGGATTTTCTAGGCAAGAGTACTGGAGTGGCTTGCCATTGCCTTCTCCAGTGTTTAGTTGAACAGACAGTATTTAACAGAAAAAAAAAAAAAGTGGCTTCATAGAATAGAAGTATATACAGAATTTCTTTGTGTGGGTTTGCCTTTGCCCCTCCACTGACAGTGATGACACTCTGTACAGGTAGGGTCTCTCAAGAGTTGGAAAAGATGCTAAAGACTTGGTGAATCACTATACTGGAGTGGGTTGCCATTTCCTTCACCAGGGAATCTTCCCGACCCAGGGATCTAACCTGGGTCACCTGCATTGTAGGCAGATGCTTTACCATCTGAGCTACCAGGGAAGCCCACTACTCTTTATACTAGAACTTATATCAGAATTTCAGAAGAACCCACTACCCCAGAGGGAGAAGAAAAGATAAATAATACATAGGAAGCACTGGCTAACAATTATAAAATTCAAGTCATTTATATTTACTGAATTCTTTAGTCCCAGCTGCAGCCATATTTTCAAAACTGTGGGTCATAACCCATCCAGAGGGTCATGAAATCCACATACAGGGTTATAAAAATGAAATACTCTGGTTCATTGTCAAAGAAGCTTGAAAAACACTGATCTATTTGGTTTCCCAGTAAAGTATGGCTTTTAATAGGCAAACACAGAAGGATTTCATAATCCCTAGTCATACTAGCTGCTATATGGGAATGATTATCACTATATATACACTACAGTGTATGCTTGTGTGTGTACTACTACACTAACAGAATCCCTGCTTCTGGTAAACAGCCCATTAAAGTGAGAGTAGTTATACAAAATTCTTAGAATTCCTTTAGGACCTAGGAATGTATATTCTTACTTTACCAGTCGATGACAAAGAAATATGGGACACTGTATTACTGGGCCCTTGGGATGTCACCTAAATACCTGTCTTCTACTCTGCATACTCAGCTAATTAAGAATAGATCAAAGTTCTTTTACCCAGATGCTATGTGACATGACATCAATTATATAAAGTTTAACCATTTATGAACATCCTATGTTCAACCTTTACAGACAGTACATATTAAACCACAAAGGACACTAAGTGTTGGTATATAACAAAGCAGTTAATTAGGTTAAGTAGTCTATCTCAAGGTTTTATAGTCTAATAGGTTGAAGTAATGGCAGAAATCTAATCAAAGCTAAGTTAAACAGATTCTTACTTACAAGAAATTGAGCTACGTGACTGTCACAGTGATACCAAGTATTGAAAGATGGTATAAACTCAGGAAATGAAGTGGTCTTTTGAGGGGCCCCATATGTAGATGAGCAAACAGTCATATAGGAAAATAAGTTAGATATGCAGCGGAAAGATACCACATGTATTCTTTCTTTTGTTAATGATTAGGTAAAGCTATATTAAAAGTTACATTTTCTCATATTCAAGGAAATATAAAAACATTTAGTATGAAAAAGTAAAATGGTTCTGAAAATAAACTGCCAGCCTAGAGCCCAATTCTAAGCACAGATTTATAATTGTTTTACTATATACAGGATGTGTCATGTGTTCAGTCATGTCCGACTCCTTGTGACCCCATGAACTGTAGCCTACCAGGCTCCTCTGTTCCTTGGATTTCCCAGGCAAGAATACAGAAGGTTGCCATTTCCTTCTCCAGTGGATTATCCCAACCCAGGGATAGAACCCATATCTCCTATGTCTCCTGCACTGCAGGAGAATTATTTACCCACTGAGCCATCAGGGGAGCCCATATATTTATATATGTTTAATCCGTCTAGTCAAGGCTATGGTTTTTCCCGTGGTCATGTATGGATGTGAGAGTTGGACTGTGAAGAAAGCTGATCGCCGAAGAATTGATGCTTTTGAACTGTGGTGCTGGAGAAGACTCTTGAGAGTCCCTTGGACTGCAAGGAGATCCAACCAGTCCATTCTAGAGGAGATCAATCCTGGGTGTTCATTGGAAGGACTGATGCTAAAGCTGAAACTCCAAAACTTTGGCCACCTCATGCGACGAGTTGACTCACTGGAAAAGAGTCTGATGCTAGGAGGGATTGGGGGCGGGAGGAGACGGGGACGACAGAGAATGAGATGGCTGGATGGCATAACCGACTCGGTGGACATGAGTTTGAGTGAACTCCAGGTTTGGTGATGGACAGGGAGGCCTGGCGTGCTGTGATTCATGGGGTCGCAAAGAGTCGGACATGACTGAGAGACTGAACTGAACTGAACTGAATTATTCTCTAGGGATTATATTTATGTTTCATCTATGCTTGTAAATTTTAATATCTACAGAGACCACATGGTAGTATATCATATTGCAGTAAAGTAGGAGAAAGAGATGAGTATCCAAAACTACATATAAATTTTAATCAAAGAAGAAATACATTAAAAATCAATACTATTGAAGTTAAAGACAATGAGAAATTTGAGAATCCTAGTAAAATTTCAAGGAAAAATTATTTTACATGAAGGATTCATCATTCGCTGCCTCTTATAACTCGTCTACTGCTAATTCATTTAACAACTACTACTGATCATCTACTTCAAAATTGTATAATGGTGTAGTTGCTAGAATATAAAAATGAATAAGTCATAATCTTTTCCTTGTATGAGTTCACCATCTAATAATTTTCACTTTAAGATTTTCATTTCACACTATTCTCACCGTAATTTAATCCAAATCTAAATGACTGTAAATTTTATTCTAGTAAATAAGAATATAAGTGCTAACTTTACTAAATTCAGAAAATATTTTTAAAATATGGATGAAAAAAGTTTTAAATCTCTACATTCTCACATACCACATAAAATGTCTAAGTCTTCAACCTGTGTTAGACAATAGGACATGCATTGTTGTTTTCTCTTAACCTCAAGATAGCGGAAGACTTTTGACCAATTTCTCCTCATTTTTATGATCAGATTAATGAAGAAACAGTGGGAAAGAAGAGCTAGGGTTATGAGAGTGGTGGGCAGGGAGACAGTGGGGAAGCTTAAGATTTTGGAGAAATATAACATCACTGATAGACTAAATAATCAGGAAGAAAAAGAGGTCTTTGCCTTCAAGTAATTTTTATACGATGACAGTTTTCCTAAAAGTAAAATTCTGCTCTTCATCCCTACCTAGGAAGTAGAAGGTTCACGCCCCACTCAGATTTCCCTGTGCTTCCCTCATGCTTCCTCTACACAGACCATCTAATTACCAGACAGGATTTCTTGCTATTGAGGTCATCCTGATGCTCAACAGTCTATGAACCCACTACTGTGGTCAAGGCTGTCTGAACCAGACATGAACCAAGGAGATAATGGATGACTGGAAATCTATGTGTTAGATGCCTCTGAAAGATGCTAAGATCTAATCAGACTCTCCCTGACACATGTCTTAACTGATAGAAGGAAGGAAAGCTGTTGAAGGGTAGATCATAAAGGCTGTGACCCTAAAGATATACAAGCTAAAGAAACATGGGTTGGAAACAATGTTGAAAGAATAGATGTACAGATTGATGAGTGGTCCTGAGATAGGGGAGATAAGAGTGTGGCCAATCTCAGGTCCTTTTCCTTAGACTGATTTTTTGATTGTGCTATATTCCCTGAGGGAGAAGGCAATGGCAAGCCACTCCAGTACTCTTGCCTAGAAAATCCCATGGATGGAGGAGCCTGGTTGGCTGCAGTCCGTGGGGTCGCTAAGGGTCGGACACGACTGAGTGACTTCACTTTCACTTTTCACTTTCACACACTGGAGAAGGAAATGGCAACCCACTCCAGTGTTCTTGCCTGGAGAAACCCAGGGACGGGGGAGCCTGGTGGGCTTACGTCTGTGGGGTCGCACAGAGTTGGACATGACTGAAGTGACTTAGCATATTCCCTGAGATTTCTCTGTAGCCTTCCAAATAGGTATCCTTTTAATTGCGTTTGTGTGGGTTACTATTACTTGCAACTGAGATGGGCAGAAAACTTTCTAACAAATGTGTTGTTTTCTTTGCTCTGCTTTACTTATGTTATTTATATATTCTGTTTTCTCTTCCAACAATCTAAATACTACATTCCTTCAAATACAGGCCCAAGAATCACTTTATCTATAAAGCTGTATAAAGCTATACCTGACTAATCCTAGGCTACAACTTCCCATCTTTGAACTACAGAGCGCTTTAGCTTCTACCCAGGAAGCTGTTTATTACACAGACTTTTTACTACTCTCTATTTGCTTTATGAATTCACTATATTAATCAACATATAGCCAGTATGTCTGTTGAGTCTTAGTTTCTGAATCAGTAAAATGGATTAATTACCCTTACTTCAAAGAGCTATTGTAAAGAGAATGCTTAGCACACTTCCTGCTAGGTATTTTGTTCTTAAGCGTTTAGCTACAATTCAGAAGCAAATATCTTTATTTTCTTCAAACTAAATATATAAGAGTGGGAGAACAGCTCATTAAAAGTCAATGCTCTTTCATAAATTCAATGTGAGTAAAAATAAGTTTAAAATGTCAAGAGCATTTTCATTTTCAAGCAGATTTCTTTCACAGGTAAACCTGAATAGATGGCAAAGAAGTATATTAGAGTATCCCCTGTCAATGTGCCTCTCAAAAGAATGCTCTCATTACTTTAGTTTTAAATAATACTATGAAGCTTTTTTAGATAACAGTGACATTTTCAGGTTAGTTTTTAGATAAGCAAAATAGTAACTGCCTTTTCCTGAGAAGATAATGCATAACTTTCAAATTTTCATTATTTAAAAGATTAATTTTCTTTAGACTATAACTCTTTTTATTAGGTAATTTAAAGATTAAGTTTTTCCTTTATGACTTTGATGATCTGTAAAAGTTCACAAGTCATTACAATAATTCCCTACACCATTCTCTTAGCTACAAAACTTAGTCAAATTAGGCACTAATATCCTTCCAAATATAATTCTTCTATTTTCCTCTTAATTTTTTATTATTCTGAACTGCATACAATTTGTCCATTTCTTAATATACTGACAGGCCAATATATTAACATAATAAAACTACTAATTTTTCATTAGGAAGATTCAAGACCCTTCATAATATTGCTCAGAGAGAATTTAACTACTTATTCATAATACAAGGCTCTGAGCCCATCCTGGGCTTCCCAGGTGGCTCAGTGGTAAAGAATCCAGCAGCCAATCAGGACATGTGGGGTGGATCCTTGGGTCTGGAAGATCCTCTGGAGAAGGAAATGGCAACTTACTCCAGTATTCCTGCCTGGGAAGTCCTATAGACAGAGGGGCATGGCAGGTTACAGTCCATGGGGTCGCAAAAGAATCAGACACAACTTCGCAACTAAACAACACCAAATGTATATCCCAAACATGACCAGTAAAAAAAAATGAAAATATCATTTAACTGTTAAATATATGAGAAAATAAATACAAGTATAAGCCAATTTTTTGAGTATTTCTACAAAGTAAAACAAAGTACCAACTCAATTAATAAGATCATTCTAAAAATGAACATTAAAGTGATTTAAAAAAATTAAGTATCTCCTTTATAAATAGCTTGGGCTTTCCCCATGGCTCAGTGGGTAAAGAATCTGACTACAATGCAGGAGACAGAGAAGATTCAGGTTCAATTCCTGGGTCATAAAGATCCCCTGGAAAGGGCAATGCAACCCACTACAGTATTCTTACTTGGAGAATTCCATGGTCAGCGTAGCTTGGTGGGCTACCATCCATCAGGTTGAAAAGAGTTGGACATGACTGAGTGACTAGCACACACACACACACACAAATAACTCACTGATTACTAAAATAAAAGTAGTACAATGATAGAACCATATATACCTGTTTAAACTACAAAACTGTCTGCACTTTAAATGCTCATCTGAATATTCCACTTCAAATGTTCAAAAGTTTAGAATATTTGGGAGTTACCAGATGATCCAGCAAATTTTTTCCTAATTATACACACCAGAGAAATTAAAATATTATGTCCACATAAAACTTTGTACAAAATGTGGAAATAATCCAAATTACTATAAACTGGTAAATAAAATATGGTATATGTATGCAATGAAATATTCAGTTCAGTCGCTCGGTCATATCCAACTCTTTGCAATCCCATGGACTGCAGCACACCAGGCTCCCCTGTCCATCACCAACACCTGGAGGTTGCTCAAATTCATGTTCATTGAGTTGATGACGCCATCCAACCATCTCACCCTCTGCAGTCCCCTTCTTCTCCTGCTCTCAGTTTTTCCCAGCATCAGGGTCTTTCTAAGGAGTCAGTTCTTTGCATCAGGTGGCCAAAGTATTCGAGCTTCAGCTTCAGCATCAGTCCTTCCAATGAATATTCAGACTGATTTCCTTAGGATGGACTGGTTGGATATCCTTGCTGTCCAAGGGACTCTCAAGAGTCTTCTCCCACACCACAGCTCAAAAGCATCAATTTTTCAGCGCTCAGCCTTCTTTATGGTTCAACTCTAACATCCATACATGACCACTGGAAAAACCATAGCTTTGACTAGACAGACCTTTGTCAGCAAAGTAATGTCTCTGCTTTTTAATATGCTGTCTAGGTTGGTCATACCTTTTCTTCCAAGGAGCAAGCGTCTTTTAATTTCATGGCTGCAGTCACCATCTGCAATGATTTTGGAATTCAAGAAGATAAAGTCTATCACTGTTTGCATTGTTTCCCCATCTATTTGCCATGAAGTGATGGGACCGGAGAATGAAGTATTGATACGTGCTACCACATGCAAGAAGCTTGAAGATGTTATACTAATTGAAAGAAACCAGTCATAAAGGACCACATATTGTGTGATTCCACTTATAGGAAATGCCCTGGAAAGGTAAATCCATAAAGACAGAAAGTAGATTCATAGTTGCCTTGGGCCATGGGAATGCTGAGGAAAAATGGAAGGTGACTGTTAATGGGTACTGGGTTTCTTCTGAGGGATGATGAAAATGTTTTAGTTGACTATGATAATGGTGGCACAACCCTATGAATAGACTCAGAATTACATATTTTAAACGGGTGAATTGTATGATATATGAATTATACATCCATAAAGATTATATATTAAAAAAGAATTTGGATATCATGTTCATAAAATGCTTTTATGACTTACTGTATTCTTTATTGAAATTTTAAAATCAGTGTTCTCATTGTAGCCTCTGTATTCAAGACTAAATACAGAAATGTCCCTAGTATGACCTTTCATGTTTCATAATCACACTCAGGTACGCAACCACTTAGTTAACGTTGCATCTCTCCCTCTCTCGTCTCTATCTCACTTCTCCTCACTGTCCCTTCTCTCTCCCCCTCTATATAGATGTATAGATACAGACACAGAGGAATTTTTTTTTAACTAAAATTCCTAAAGTTACATTCATTCAGTTTGGGAACCAACAGGTTTATCTAACATATAAATTCATAAGTTACCAGACTTGCTCCACAACTTAATTCAAATAGTCACATGACTAGCTAGATTTTTATAATGAAAAGAAAGAAAGTATAGAATGAAAGTGAAGTCACTCAGTCACGTCCGACTCTTTGCAGGCCCATGGACTACAGCTTACCAGGCTCCTCCGTCCGTGGGATTTTTCAGGCAAGAGTACTGGAGAGGGTTGCCATTTCTTTCTCCAGGGGATCTTCCCAACCCAGGGATTGAACCTGGATCTCCCGCATTGTAGGCAGACGCTTTGCCATCTGAGCCACCAGGGAATTCCCAGATTTTTATAATAGAGGGATTTTATAGCAATAACTAAGCCTGAGATTCTAAACCACAAATTATATTTATTATTTTCTGCTGATTAATTCCTAAATATTTTCTCTCTATTCTCACCATCATCTTAGTATAATAATACTAAATCAGTTCTTATTGGAAATACTGAAAGAGCCTTCTAAGAGGTTCCTCTGCTTCTCCAATCCTATTTAATGGTAATCTTTTAATATAAAAATCTGATCCTGCCACACTCCCACTTTAAAACCTTTCATTATCTCCATATGAAACATATAATAAAATCCCAGGTCCTCTGTTTGGCATAGAAAAGTTCTTCTTAATGAGGCCTGGGACTTTATCTTTGACCTCACTCTCTTCTCATACACTAAGTATTAATAACTAAACTTCTCACCATTTCCCTAATACTCTATGGTTTCCCAAGCATCCATGGCATATGGTATTTGGTACTTGGTGTTCACTTCCCTCAAATGTTCTTCCTTTATTCCCTGTTAAACTCCTATACCTATTTTAGGTCTCACCTCATATATTACCAACTATGGGGACCCATTCTAATTCAGTGAGAAGTCTTAGGTATTTCTTTCTAGTTGCTCTCATACAGTCCCTGATTAAAGCACTGTACTACACAGCAATTTTCTGTTTTGATATACCACTTATTACCACACTGTGAGATCCTTGAAGCAGGGACTACTGCTTATCATCTTTACAGCCTTAAAACATGGAATGTAAGACTTTAATACAACGCTTTGAATGAAATGTATAATAATCATTAAAACATATATGGAACTTGATAATTGACCCAAAGAAGCATGCACATATATTCTCATTTTTACCCTAAGGGCAAATCTTGAAGTAAGGAGATCTGGCATTATTATTTCATTTTTACAGATGAGGAATTCTGCATTAATATCTATTACCAATTGCCAATCAGTTTAAAATAATGAGAAACTTAAGATTTAAAAAGTCTCTCCTTACTACTTATAAATTTTTTACGTAGGAATAACTTTTGTTAATCGGAGAAGGCAATGGCACTCTCTCCAGTACTCTTGTCTGGAAAATCCCATGGATGGAGGAGTCTGGTGGGCTGCAGTCCGTGGGGTCACTAGAGTCAGACACGACCGAGTGTCTTCACTTTCACTTTTCGCTTTCATGCATTGGAGAAGGAAATGGCAACCCACTCCAGTGTTCTTGCCTGGAGAATCCCAGGGAAGGGGGAGCCTGGTGGGCTGCCGTCTATGCAGTCGCACAGAGTCAGACACGACTGAGAAGCGACTTAGCAGCAGCAGCAACTTCTGTTAATAAGTACCAAACTGTTTATTTCAGTTTCTAAAGAAGAAAAATGTTGACCAATAAGGGCTGTTGCTGTTAAGTCACTTCAGTCGTGTCCGACCCCATAGACGGCAGCCCACCAGGCTCCCCCGTCCCTGGGTTCTCCAGAACACTGGAGTGGGTTGCCATTTCCTTCTCCAATCCATGAAAGTTAAAATTAGGGCTACATTTCCATTAATCTATCACTCCAAAGTCAACAACAATTATTAAGGACCCATAAGAGGGACAGACGTGTAATTGTTAGTCATGATCCGGATTTTGAACCCACTTGATTCTACGCTAAGTGCTGTCACTAACAATCAACTTTTCATTTGTCCTCATTTCTCTGATTTGATAGTTATATCTTCTAATACCCCTCCTTAACTTTTCTATCTCACATAGTTTTTGATCCCTTTAAATTCTTTACTTTCTTAGTAGCTCAATAATATCACACTAAGAAACATTTAAAATATTTTATCTAATTAGTTTTCAGTACATTATTCAAAGCTGTAAGTCTACCACCATTCTGTATCAACAGATTATTATTGTATTTTGAGTTTTAACTAAGTGGAAAATTATTTCCTAAAAGTTTCTCCCTACGTGTAGCTTTTGTTGATAATTTAGACATTCTACAACCTTGTTCTTGCTTCTTACATAGGTGTGTAAAGACTCACTAAGCTCAAATCAATATTAAGGAATTTGCCTCAGAGGTTTGAACAAAGGAAATAAAATTATTCCATGAGCTATCTTGTATCAATATTCTTAAAATTGTTTCAAACTCCCTATGCATCAAATATTTACATGTACACCCTCTGATGAGAAATTACCTTTCTTATATCCTAAACAATATTCTTATCAGGATGACCAATTACATCTGTCCTCTTGTGGTTGTTACATATCTCTCCTAGGGAAATTTGTAATTAGGTCAAAAAAGCTTCCCTTTCTCAGCATTGCTTCCCATTTCCGGGGTCATATGATCTCAAGTCTGTGACATAATCACTGAACTATGAAAAGATACGTAAATGTTACCTTAGTAACTCTAACTGAATTTCAGAAACTATACTTTTAAGAGTCATCTTTTTAAAATGTCAACTGAAATAACTCTAGTCTTTTGTCTAAGACATAAAATATGAAATGATAGCCTATATGAAGTAAACAAATAAAAATGACTAAATACCATCAGTCAGTTCAGATGTTTTGCTGTGTCCAACTCTTTGCAATCCCATGAACTGCACCATACCAGGCATCCGTGTCCATCACCAACTCCCGGAGCTTACTCAAACTCATGATCATCGAGTTGGTGATGTCATCCAACGATCTCATCCTCTGCAGTCCCCTTCTCCTCTTGCCTTCAATCTTTCCAGCATCAGGGTCTTTTCCACCAAGTCAGTTCTTTGTATCAGGTGGCCAAAGTACTGGAGTTTCAGCTTCAGCATCAGTCCTTCCAATAAATATTCAGGACTGATTTCCTTTATGATTGACTGGTTTCATCTCCTTGCAGTCCAAGGGACTCTCAACAGTCCTCTCCAATGCCACGGCTCAAAAGCATCAATTTTTCAGCACTCAGCTTTCTTTATAGTCCAACTCTCATATCCATACATGACTACTGGAGAAACCATAGCCTTGACTAGATGGACCTTTGTCAGCAAAGTAATGTCTCTGCTTTCTAATATGCTGTCTAGGTTGGTTATAGCTTTTCTTCCAAGGAGCAAGCATCATATAACTTCCTAGCTGCAGTCACCATCTGCAGTGATTTTGAAGCCACAAAAAATAGTCTCTCACTGTTTCCACTGTTTCCCCATCTATTTGCCATGAAGTGATGGGACCAGATGCCATGATCTTAGTACTCTCAATGTTGAATTTTAAGCCAACTTTTTCACTCTCCTCTTTCACTTTCATCAAGAGACTATTTCTTCTTTGCTTTCTGCCATAAGGGTGGTGTCATCTGCGTATCCGAGATTATTGATATTTCTCCCAGCAATCTTGATTCCAGCTTGTGCTTCATCCAGTCCATCATTTCGCATGATGTACTTTGCATGTAAGTTAAATAAGCAGGGTGACAATATATAGCCTTGACGTACTCCTTTTCCTATTTGGAACCAGTCTGTTGTTCCATGTCCGGTTCTAACTGTTGCTTCTTGACCTGCATACAGATTTCTCAGGAGGCAGGTCAGGTGGTCTGGTATTCCCATCTCTTTGAGAATTTTCCACATTTTGTTGTGATCGACATAGTCAAAGGTTTTGTACAGTCAATGAAGCAGTATCTTGCTTTTTCAATGATCCAGCAGATGTTAGCAATTTGATCTCTGGTTCCTCTGCCTTTTCTAAATCCAGCTTGAACATCTGGAAGTTCACAGTTTACGTACTGTTGAAGCCTGGGTTGGAGAATTTTGAGCATTACTTTGCATGTGAGATCAGTGCAATTGTATGGTAGTTCGAACATTCTTTGGCATTGCCTTTCTTTGGGACTGAAAATGAAAACTGAACTTATCCAGTCCTGTGATCACTGCAGAGTTTTCCAAATTTGCTGGCACATCGAGTGCAGCACTTTCACAGCATCATCTTTTAGGATTTGAAATAGCTCATCTGGAATTCCATCACCTTCCCTAGCTTTGTTCTTAGTGATGCTTTCTAAAGCTCACTTGACTTCACATTCCAGGATGTCTGGTTCAAGGGAAGTGATCACACCATCACGGTTATCTTGGTTGTGAAGATATTTTTTGTACAGTTCTTCTGTGTATTCTTTCCACCTCTTCTTATTATCTTCTGCTTCTGTTAGGTCCATACCATTGCTGTCCTTTATTGTGCCCATCTTTACATGGAATGTTCCCTTGGTATCTCTAATTTTCTTGAAGAGATCTCTAATATTTCCTATTCTATCGTTTTCTTCTATTTCTTTGCATTGATCACAAAGGAAGGCTTTCTTATCTCTTCTTGCTATTCTTTAGAACTCTGAATTCAAATGGGTATCTTTTTCCTTTTTCCTTTGCCTTGCACTTCTCGTCTTTTCTCAGCTATGTGTAAGGCCTCCTTGGACAACCATTTTGGCTTTTTGCATTTCTTTTTCTTGGGGATGGTCTTGATCCCTGTCTCCTGCACAATGTCATGAACCTCCGTCCATAGTTCATCTGGCACTCTATCAGGTCTAATCCATTGACTCTATTTGTCACTTCCACTGTATATTCGTAAGGGATTTGATTTAGATCATACCTGAATGGTCTAGTGGTTCTCCCTGCTTTCTTCAATTTAATTCTGCATTTGGCAATAAGGAGTTCATGATCTGAGCCACAGTTAGCTCCCAGTCCTGTTTTTGCTGACTGTACAGAGCTTCTTCATCTTTGGCTGCAAAGAGTGTAATCAATCTGATTTCGGTATCGACCATCTGGTGATGTCCATGTGTAGAGGCTTCTCTTGTGTTGTTGGAAGAGGGTGTTTGCTATGACCAGTGCGTTCTCTTGGCAAAACTCTAAGTAGCATACATTTGGAATACCTTCCAGTTAGATATAATTAAGGGTGATTTTACTTTATAATGCAAAAAAAGGCAACTTAAAACTAAGTATCTTAAAATTGGGCAGAAATAAACTAAATTGCACTAATTACTCACAGGAATAGCTGTACCTATCTACTTATCGCAGATGTCTTGGGATTGAGAAATAGAAATACGGTGACCATGTTTTTTAAAATATTATAACAGTGTTGGGATAACATACAACTGGAAGGTTTAATTAATTTATTAAATTCACTTTATGGGTTAGGTCTTTATATAAAACATATACATTTTCTCATGCATAACACATGGCTTTCGTTTTTGTCCTTCTTCCTTTTAAGAAACGTATATGGTATTTGCTGAAGACAATATTCATTCAGCCTAACTTTTTACATAGTATATATCTACAGTATAATAAAAGAAAAACTAATGCTCAATAAGGCAACTGCTATGGAAAACAGTTTGCCAGTTGTTCAAAAAGCTAAACATAAAATCTACCACATGAACTAGCAATTCTTCTCTGAGGCACATATATACCAGAAAAGAAAAAATTTAAAGAAGAGTCTTAAAAATCAAAAGATGAACGGACAACATACATATAATATGTATATTATATATATAATATCAGTTATTTACATATATGAGACTGAGTATTAAAGAGCAATGGAGTTGTGACACATGCTATAACATGGACGAACCTTGAAAACATAGTGAGTGAAAAAACCATGACACAGTAGGCAAAATATGTGATTTCACCTATATGAAATACCTATAATAGGCAAATCATCAAGAGAGAAAGTAGATTCAACTTTACCAGGGGGAGTGAGTAGGGGGAAATGGAGAGTTAGTGTTTAACAGTTACACAGTTTCCGTTTAGAGCTTTGAAAAAGTGTTAAAAAATAGACAGTGGTGATGTTTGCACAACATTTTGAATGTAATTAATGACAAAAAATTATAGACATAAAAGGGATTAAAATTGCAACTTTATATTTTTTACCACCACTGCAGCCAGGAAATTAAAAGACGCTTACTCCTTGGAAGGAAAGTTATGATCAACCTAGATAGCATATAAAAAAGCAGAGACATTACTTTGCCAACAAAGGTCCGTCTAGTCAAGGCTATGGTTTTTCCCGTGGTCATGTATGGATGTGAGAGTTGGACTGTGAAGAAAGCTGATTGCCGAAGAATTGATGCTTTTGAACTGTGGTGCTGGAGAAGACTCTTGAGAGTCCCTTGGACTGCAAGGAGATCCAACCAGTCCATTCTAAAGGACATCAATCCTGGGTGTTCATTGGAAGGACTGATGCTAAAGCTGAAACTCCAATACTTTGGCCTCCTCATGCGATGAGTTGACTCACTGGAAAAGACTCTGATGCTGGGAGGGATTGGGGGCGAGAGGAGAAGGGGATGACAGAGAATGAGATGGCTGGATGGCATCACCGACTCGATGGACGTGAGTTTGAGTGAACTCTGGGAGTTGGTGATGGACAGGGAGACCTGGCGTGCTGTGATTCATGGGGTCGCAAAGAGTCGGACACGACTGAGCGACTGAACTGAAAAAAAGTAATAATGTAATTTACTCAAAACTATTGGACTGTACACATTACATGGGTGAACTGCACATTGTATAAATTATATCGCAATAAAAATGCTTTCACAATTAATGTTTGAAGTCCTTTCTTCAATGTCTGAAGCTTAGGGCCCTTTTCCTTAAAGGTGCCTTCTCTGGTCATTCTATAATCTTTTCTAATTACCAACTCATAGTATATTTTATTTGTTTATATCACTCAATTAGCAATTAATTTCATCCTGCTTTTTAAAACAATCTCTGGTGTTTTAAAATTATTATTACACATTTAATATTTGATTATGCTTTGTTTACAAAACAAGGGTAGTTGTTCAGATTATGAAGACTCATATTTAATCCCTATACTTTATTTTCCCCAATGAGATTAGGAGTAGCTGAAACTGTCAAATCAGAACCCAAAATCCCCGTTATCTTGAAATCATCAAAAAATATCTCAATTTTACACTTGTACATAAACATTATGCAAGAATTTCAATAAAAATTGTTAAGAGGAAAGCATTCCAGGGAAAATATAATCCAAATATTCATTCTCTGAGCAATACAGTTAATCAAGGATGTAATAGTCTTAGTTTTATAACTACTAAAAATAGGAAGCAGAATATGTTTTAAAAAATTTTATTTATTTTAATTGGAGGCTAATTACTTTACAATATTGTGGTGGTTTTTGCCATACAGTTACATGAATCAGCCATGGGTGTACATATGTTTCCCATTCTGAAACCCCCTCCCACCTCCCTCCCCATCCCATCCCTCAGGGTCATCCCAGTGCACCAGCCCTGAGCACCCTTTCTCATGCATCGAACCTGGACTGGCAATCTATTTCACATATCATAATATACATGATTCAATGCTCTTCTCTCAAATCACTCCACCCTCGCCTTCCCTTACAGAGTCCTAAAGTCTGTTCTTTACATCTGTGTCTCTTTTGCTGTCTTGCATATAGGGTCATCATTACCATCTTTCTAAATTCCATACATATGCGTTAATATACTTTTTTTTTTCCTGGTCTTTCCCTGGAATGGATTTTTTTTTTTCAATTGGAGGCTAATTATTTTACAATATTATATTGGTTGGTTTTGCCATACATTAACATGAATCCACCCCGGGTGTACATGAGTTCCCCCTCCTGAACCTCCCTCCCACCTCCCTCCTCCCTTTATCCTCCCTCTGGGTCATCCCTGCACCGCAATAATATACTGTACTGGTATTTTTCTTTCTGACTTTGCTCTGTATAATAGGCTTCAGTTTCATCCACCTCATTAGAACTGATTCAAATGTATTCTTTTTAATAGCTGAGTAATATTCCACTGTGTATATGTACCACAGCTTTCTTATCCATTTGTCTGCCGATGGACATCTAGGTTGCTTCCATGTCCTGGCTATCGTAAACAGTGCTGCGATGAACATTGGGTACACGTGTCTCTTTCAATTATGGTTTCCTTGGTGTGTATGCCCAGAAGTGGGATTGCTGGGTCATATGGCAGTTCTATTTCCAGTTTTTTAAGGAATCTCCACGTGGGTCTCCATAGTGGCTGTACTAGTTTGCATTCCCACCAACAGAGTAAGAGGGTTGCTTTTTCTCTGCACCCTCTCCAGCATTTATTGTTTGTAGACTTTTTGATAGCCATTCTGACTAGTGTGAGATGGTATCTCATTGTGGTTTTGATTTGCATTTCTCTGATGAGTGATGCTGAGCATCTTTTCATGTTTGTCATGCCACCTACATGTCTTCTTTGGAGAAATGTCTGTTTTTTTGGCCCATTTTTTGATTGGGTTATTTATTTTTCTGGAATTGAGCTGCAGGAGTTGCTTGTATATTTTTGAGATTAATTCTTTGTCAGTTGCTTCATTTGCTATTATTTCCTCCCATTCTGAAGGCTGTCTTTTCACCTTGCTTATAGTTTCCTTTGTTGTGCAAAAGCTTTTAAGTTTAATTAGGGCCCATTTGTTTATTTCTGCTTTTATTTCCATTACTCTAGGAGGTGCATCATAGAGGATCAGCAGGATACTTTTAACAGAATATTCTATTTCTATTTGACCAGTCATTTTTCTTTTTCCCCAAATAAATTAAAGATACTATCCAAAACAAAAAAAAAGGTTAAAAAGGTGAGGAATGTACATCTAACTTCTATACAAATAAATTTATGTCTAAGTAGAAATGTACAGGATATATACATTTAATCCTGAACAGAAGTAAATAAAATATGAAATTAAACAGATAACTTAGTAATAACAAAAAACGTGTTTGGGGGGCCAACCAAAATTTTGTTTACTTAAAAATTTCATTTAACGAATACAGTGATCTTCAGTTCAGTTCAGTTGCTTAGTCATGTCCGAATCTTTGCGACCCCATGAACAGCAGCACGCCAGACCTCCCTGTCCATCACCAACTCCAGAGTCCACCCAAACCCATATCCATTGAGTGGTAATGCCAGAATTTGAGGTATAATGACGAAACAGAAGGAAGACTTTAGAGAAAGGAATAGGAGAATGAATATATATAGCACTCCTTTGGAAAATTGCATAAAACCTGGAGAAATACATAGCACACTTAGAATAAAATTACATATTTACAGAACATAAATACAAAGGCTAGGTGAATTTTCTACCTATGTCCTTAGTATATGTTTAAAATGACCTTTGAGACTTACAGGCTATTTTAATCCACAGCAGGGTTTTCTTTTCTTAATTGGTACTTTTAAAAAATATGTACCATGTGTTTGCTAAAATGTTTCTTCCCTATAGAAAATCTGAATGATTTGCTCTTAAGTATATCTTTAAAAATGTATTGTAAATGTAAACAGTGTTAGCTCACATAAAATTTAAGAAATAGCCTATATTTGATCTAAAGGCAAAAGGTTTACATTTTTAAATTATGGCATCATTGCCTTAAGTGAATCTGTTTCAATGAATAATTATATTTCTATTCACTATTAAAGTAGAACAACTGATGTTCACTTTTACAGTGAAAATACTCATTGGCATCTCACAGAATATTGCTTTTCCAGTCAGAAATAATAGCTATTTATCAAATTCCCCAGAAAAGTCAATAAAGAGAAGAAAACAAAGATGGTTTCCATCAGACAAAATACATAAGTTTAAAGTCATTCTTCACTAATTTCATAGTCCTCATATCCTTACTCCAATACCCAATAGTTCCAATACTTTGGCCACCTGATGTGAAAGGCCGACTCATTAGTAAAGACCCTGAAACTGGGAAAGATTGAAGACAGGAGGAGAAGGGGATGACAGAGGATGAGATAGTTGGATGGCATCACTGACTCAATGGATATGAGTTTGAGCAAACTCTGGGAGATAGTGAAGGACAGTGAAGCCTGGCATGCTGCAGTCCATGGTGCTGCAAAGAGTCGGACACGACTGAACAACCAAAACAACATACCCTTAATCTCTGAGGTTTTATAATTTACAAATGATCATACAGGCTTGGCTTGAGATTCCCAAGGTCACAGCATACTAGAAAGAGGGATAAAGATGATGATGATAGCAGCTGTAAATTTCTAAGCACATATTAAGCACTGCACATGGGAATACGGGCGAGGAATGGAGACAGCATCTGTAATAGTGTACTGAAAGCTGTATAAGAATTCAAAAAAGACTGACAACTGATTTGACTCCATGACCAAGAACCTACAAACCCTATGTCTCAAGGGTATCATTATGCTACAATACAGAATAGCTCATGCTTTTAAGACAACTCCTTGAAACCTTAATCAAATGTTTAAAAATTTTCAAAGTAAAGATACATATTTTTTAACTTAAACATAAGAAGCATGGGAAATATAATCTAAAGACCTACATTTGAATCCAGATGCATCACCTAATATTAATGTATCAATCTCCTTCAGACTCAGTTTCTCCAAATGTAAAATGGAAATAAAATTTACCTTATAGCACAATGGTGAGAATCAATATATGTAAAAGCACCCAGTACAACTCCTGAATATAGCAGATACAGAAATATTCTGAAAATTTAACTACTTAGAATAATTTTGCTAAGACAAACAATTTTGTTACTTTTAAATGTTACTACTCTTTAGATGTTTAGATGTTACTCCAGTTTGGAAATATGTAAAGTAGAAAAGCTAAAATTCATTTAAATGTATAAAGAATGCTCTCAAAGTTCATCATAAATCACCATCAATTCATTCTTTAGCCTCATTTAAGATGATAACTCCTCAGGAAAATCTTTCCACAATCTCCACTGGCATATATCTATTAAACACATAATATCTACCATGTCTAAAACCAAACTCCTGATCTTCCACTGCATCACAAACTTGCTCCCTATGAAAACCATCCCCATCTCACAGTTGATGGCAACACCATCCTTCTAGTTGTTCAGAAAAAACCTTGAAGTCATCTTGACTTCTCTTTTCCTCATATCCCACAAACAATCCATCAGAAAACCTTTTCGGTGTACCTTAAAAACATCCAAAATTTAACTCCTACAAGCCTTATCTAAGCCACTACTTTTAATCGGATTACTCTAAGAGCCTTCTAGCTGGTGGTCAGTGCCTCCCTATAGTCCATTCTCAACATAGCAACTGGAGTGATGCTTTAAAAACATAAGCCAGATTTACTGAAAGCCCTGCAATGGCTCATGAAAGTCCCTATGGTACTCTGTAGAGCCCCAATTATCTCTGTCATATCTGCCTACTCTGGTTTCTAGCTCACTCTAACAGTCACACTGGGCTTTGTGCATTAGTCTGAACACAACAGGCATGCTTTTTCCTTGAGCCCTCTACTTGGAAGGCTCTTAAGATACCTGCATAATTAACTTCCATGATCTTTGCTCAAACATCACCCTACCCATCACCACCACAGCATTCTTACCCTTTTTCTTACCCACTTTTTCTTTCCTCCGTAATACTTGTCACCTTCAAACATGCTATGTACTTATTTTTTTGTTGTTTTTTAAAATTTTGGGTCTTTTAATTTTAAAAAATTACTTATCCATAATCTGAGAGTCATTTAAACAGCAAAACATGTATATAAATGATTACAATTTGTATTTTTCAGTCATATACATCTTCAGATCTTTTGAGTGTTCTATGAATTTTATCTAGTGAATTTCTGCACTTAGCACTACATCTGATGAAACTGGGGCTCACTTCTCGAAGAGATTTGCTAAAGATTGCCAATGCTGGACACAAACCTAGACCTGCAGAGACAAATCATCATGCATTCTGATTAGGAGGGTTCAGTCCCTTCCTTAGAGAGCCCAAAGTTTCAGCATCCACTTGAGGGTGACCCCCCTCCACTGAGGTTGCAAATTCTGATATCTACCAGCTGACCAGTCCAGTTCTTGGCAGGCTCCACAGGCCCAGATTCTCCAATGTTCTAAAAGAAACTGGAAAATGAAGAAACCTCCTAATTTTCAAATTTTGGAAACTGCTATATACTTATTTATTATGCTTACTGTTGACTCCATGTCCAATACACATTACCCAAGAGCACAGACCTTTATAAGTTTTATTTATGTTTATATCCCTAGAACAGCACCCCCAAATATATATTAAATATATAAATAAAAGGAAACATTAGATATTTCTTTATGTCACCTTTAGTATCTTGAATTTATTCCTATTATATAGGTTATCACATTGTATTGTAATAGCCTGTTATATTTTTGCCCCTTCAACTCAACTAAACTGTAAGTTTCTTGAAACAAGGTATTTATTTTGCTTTCCATTAATATCAGAGAATTTCCTTATAGTGCCTGACAGTAAGGATTCTAACATTTGATAAACTGATGAAAAAAACTTGTCTAAATCAAAGTCTTTAGCACCTTTATTATGTGCGAAATATAAACCTAATGTTTAAAGGCATGACACTGAAGACTGAGTTCTTTATGGATTCTGTTAGATTTTCTGGTCTTGCTCTGGCACTTATTAGCTAAAAGACATTGATGAAATCATTTAAATTCTCTAAAACTGTTTCCTTATCAGTAAAAGTGGGGATAATGATGGTACCTATACCTCATGCAATTATCTTGACTGTAAAATAATTTGATAATAGAATTCAGAATACGCTTCTCCAGAATACACCGCTCTGGCAATTTGACTGTTTTGAGTTAACGCACTCGAAAAACTAGCAAATAAAGAAAAACACTCTGACCTTCCTTCTTTTTCTTAAAAGCAGGAAATGGAAGTACTATATGACAGATGTCCTTCCTATACCAGAAGGAAAGTAACACTCTCACCATCCAGGACGAAAAGTTGAGACAGAGAATTCTCAACAAACAGACCTTGTTAAAATAATTCTTATCTTCCTTTAGTCTCCCCACATAGTTTAGTCACTTTCCCATAACTGCATCTCTTTGTTCAACTTAACATAAAAACAGAGTATTTCACCATTTCCTCGGTCTTCATGCCTTTTGCAGACTCTTATTTCACATAAAATTTGCATTATAAATATGTATGCTTTTTTCTCCTGTTGATCTTACACCAATTCTCAGGCCCAGCAAAATAGAACTCTAAGAGGGTAAAGGTAAAAGCTTGCCTTTCCTACCATAAATTAGCCCAGTAGTTTGCACATATTAGGCTGAATAAGTGACATCTATTATTTATTATTACAAATTAAATAGATGCACTCCTTTAAGTCCTACTTCAATAACTTGACTAAGCTAGAACAGTCATTAAATATCTTTCTTAGACTGCACCAATTACATAAATCACCAGGTTACTTAAAATATCTGTGATATGCATTTTACAAAAGAAGGTACCTTAATTCTCTCAACAAAAGTTAATTACATTATCTCAGAATATTTTAAAACTAGTTCTGAATGTTAGTTTCTATGACCATCTTCAATAGTTGCCTTCAATGTTTAACAATTTCATGGGATTTTTTATATAATCAGGATACCTAATACTAAAGTTTAAAAATAAAACATCTTACTATTTAGATGAACTCTATGGCCTATAATATATACATACCTTCTTCCCTCTACTATGAATAATCTCATTTCCAGAAATAAGACTTGAGAGAAAAAGATAAATAATTAAGTGTATTTGTGACTCTTCACTAAATCACCTCCAGGCTTTCCATTTCTCATTTCAGCCATGTATCCAACAATATGTAGAATCCTCTGGTAATGTTATATTATGGATTTAGCAAAAATAACAATTTTGTTGAAATTAAAAAGACAATTACATGGTATTTAAAGTTTACTTTCCACTATTTTACAACAGAAATAATTTGTCTATATTTCCTTGTGTACTATTTTTCTACTATATACTCAGAGTCAGTTGTCTGTCTTATAAAATCTTATGAATAATCATTTTCTTTACAGTTTGTACTACCATAAAGAAACAAAAAACACATTTTACTTAGCACACATATGAACAGTAGACAAGAAAACTAAGGTAAGCAGTTTAAATAATTGTCCCAAGAACACAGATGGAGTGACTGCCAGCTTTAGGATTAAAACTAAGCAGCTCATTATTCCCCTTCTTATATTCTGAGTACTTAATATTGTTTTTACATCACAAGGATCTCATAATTAATTTTAAAATAATTTAACTTGATAATTAAAACAATTATCAATAGTTCTAACAATATATTTAAATAGATTTATGAACTATATTAAGTAAAAATAAATTAGCTTATCCAAATATTCCCTAAAAAAATGAATCTGATTTACTACGTAAGTTGTTTTTAAAATTTTGCTTAGAGTGCCAAGAAAGTGACAGTTTAATATAATTTATCACTTCAATGTCTTTTTTAAAAGCTAAATTATTTATCCAAAATCAACAACCAGTATATGAGAAGGTTGGATTTAATACCAAACAAAAATACTTTTCATTAAAAAAAAAAAAAATTATCGAAACTTAAAACAGTACTTTCTACTCTAATTATAAACTTCAACTTCAGGATATATTTACAACAGATATATCTACTGAAAGACAATGATAAAAAGTAAAGAAAGCACCAAATACTATTGCATTTACAGGAGAAAAAGACATACAATATAACATTAACAGCTTACTGTGGAGAGTGGATTTAATCAGGAAGTAGCCATTATCCTTTCGATTCAGAGCAGTGACAGCACTCCAAAACAACAAGCCGTGATATTTTTCAGTTAAAAGGCATGAAAGAATACCTACTATTGTGTCCTAGCTTTGCTGACCCCAAAGGTCACCATATGTCTTTTATCAAAAGCTATCATGAAAACATAATCCAAGCAAGCATTTACAATGCTTTATTTGTTGAAACACCTAAAATCTACCTAACACAACCTCTCTCTCTCAGTTACTCACAAAACATGGCTGTCTTATTCAGAGATTAGCAATTATTGTAATGAGATACTGTCGGAGAGGGTCAAATAGTACTTCCTGCAGTTTACACATCTTGATTTCCTGGTAAACAAACTGAAAGGCAGGTGGAGCACTTAGATCACCAGTAAACGTGAAAGCTCACGTGACAAAACTAAGCCAGGTGAGGTTGAAGTCTCAAATAATTTTTCTTTTCTTAATTTTAATTAGTGTCAAGACATAAAGAGTTCTATTTTTCTTCCTTTTTTAAAGGAGGGTTTATTCCTGACATGCGAAGGCACACAGTTATAATAAGGAATGCTTGAGAAACAAACCTGTTTAAGCAGGTTTTAAAAATTACTGCCTGGCAGGTAAATTTAAAAACAAGGCAACGCTAGCTAACAAGGTTTTCTCTTTAAAAAAAGCAAAAAAAAATAGGATTAAGTGTTTGAAAACCTGCTAAATAAGGAATAAGTTTTTAAATTTCAACTCTTTCAACAAAAAAGATAAAGTTTCTGAGTTATAATTAAAGTCAAGCTCTTGCAAAGTAAAACTATAATTCATGTAGCAGTACAAGGAAAAAATCTCAATATATGAATCGAAACTTTACATAACTTAAAGCTATTCCCTGCATCACTTAAAATTCATATTTTAAAAAGAAAACAAAATCTAAAATATTTACCTTTAAGCATTTAAAAATATATGTTGTAAGCTTGAAATTTGTTTCTCTGTCCTTAGTTTTTCCCCCCCAAATCACTTTTTCATTCTCTGAAATTTCTAGTGTAGTTAAATGAAGACTGACTTAAATTAACTAAGAGTATAAAACAAACACACAATCCATCAAAATGATAAACCAATTCACTAATTTAAGAATATGGAGAGGTTTTTTTTTTTTAATCTACAATGTTTCATTTATGTTTAAAATCCTTTGTTCTAAGGCCCTCCATCTGTGTCCTAACCTAACACAGTATCGTTTAATTTTAATGCAAACTGTTTCACAGTAATATAATCAAGGTATTAAATTACATAACTTAAATCGGGTGTATATTTATTATATTTGCAAAATAAAACTTAATGTATTGACAAATAGAAAACAAAACAAAGTGAATACAAAATCAATGGCCACAAAAAGAACACCCAAGAAGATAAAACTAAACTATAATACAAAATATGAGAACAGGTCACATTACAAACATTTAATATGTATCATTTGAAAGGAGTACATATTTAATACTGAACAACATTAATGCTAAACATTGCTAAACAAATACTAAACAACAAGTTGCTAACCACCACCTTTACTATGATGAAACATGAAGCAAACAGCAAATTTCCAGAAAATTACGACTAAGTAGGTTAAATGTTTCAGGTGAATTTCCTGGTCCATTTAAATAATTCAAATATCCTGTTAACTACCTGGAATACAAAACATAGCCCTATTTCCTTCATAGATAATTTGAGATATATTAATAATTCTTACTAAATAGGTAGTTTTGACTATGTAATTCATATACGGAAACAAAATTTTAAATTAGAAACTTATTATTTCAATTATTTTAAAGACCCATGACTATTTTAGTTTCCCATAATGGTTTTTCCAGTGGTCATGTATGGATGGGAGAGTTGGACTACAAAGAAAGCTGATTGCCAAAGAATTGATGCTTTTGAACTGTGGTGTTGGAGAAGACTCTTGAGAGTCCCTTGGACTACAAGGAGATCCAACCAGTCCATCCTAAAGGAGATCAGTCCTGGGTGTTCATTGGAAGGACTGATGTTGAAGCTGAAACTCCAATACTTTGGCCACCTGATGCAAACAGCTGATGCACTGGAAAAGACCCTGATACTGGGAAAGATTGAGGGCAGGAGAGAGGGATAACAGAGGATGAGATGGTTGGATGGCATCCCCAACACAATGGACATGGGTTTGGGTGAACTCTGGGAGTTGGTGATGGACAGGGAGGCCTGGTGTGTTGCGGTTCATGGGGTCGCAGAGTCGGACATGACTGAGCAACTGAACTGAACTAAATGGGTCAAATTTAAAAGATAAGGAAATTAAAATACTGAAGTAAAGAAAATAAATTTGAAATTTTGTTTCATTCAAAGCAGCTTTTATCAAATGTCAGGAAATTTTGGTTTATAATTCAGTTGAAAGGCCAGGGACAAAAACCAAGGCAAACATGATACCCTTTGTGTTAGAAAAAGGCCCCCTCTGAGCTAATGTAAGAAAAAGAAACCTTTTCCTCCTCTAGATGTATTTCAACCCAACTTGTTCTTTCAGTCAGGCACTCTGTAGAGTACACTTGACACAAAGAACTAAACCTGGTAGCTCTGCACAGAGAAAAATCTTCAGAAAGGATTCCCTTGCCCCTGGAAGGTCTAGAAATCACAGAGGAGATTAGTCTTCCATGACTTAAAAAATCCACGCAAAGTGAAAGATAGGGAAGGGGACAAGAGCTCCTACTTTTATTTGCTTAAATTCTACTGGCAATAAAGAAGCTTCCCATAACTGTTTATATCCTATCTATTCTAAAATAAGATGACTTACAGACATATGATGAATAAAACAATGCTTTCAAAAAACAAATTAATATGAATAAAGGGAAGCAAGAAAGATGAAACACAATGTAAAGCTGGCACACAGAAATGCCTGTCATAAGGTCTTGCACAACCCTCAGATGTGGGTGGTTCAGCTCTGAGCTTCCTAGCAATCAAAGTAAAGCAGGAAACAAGATCACATTATAAAACTCCCACTGTGTAAAAACTTCACTTTTTCAAATAAGCACCAAGGCTTTTCCTAGTACTTAGAATCAAGAGAAAAGTCCTCATACTTTTCAGTGATGCAACACTGGACAAAACAATAATTTTCTCAAGAGTATCTTTACAGAAACTGAACAAATTTCATATGACACTCCTTTCAACCTTTCTTCAGGGCAAGCTGAAATCATAACATGATGAAAAGTTACCCAGAAAATGTGCCATCTTACTAGGAAGGTTTCTGCTATTCATCTAAGTAGAATCTTTAATAAAACACTAACAATCCCCAAGATCTTTTGTTAAATATACAGTCTACTTTCATATTTCAAATTCATATTTCATTTTCTAAATTCAGATTTATCTGTTGGATGAGTACATAAAATGGACATGCTTGATGATGGTGGTTCTGGATCAAAGAGAACACCCTGGTAGAAAGGTCTAGACACTTAGGGATCTCTTTTTAATTTAAAGCAGTTCCTTGCTTCCTCTTTAGTGATCTTCTATGATCCTGTTCAATTCAACAGCCTTGAGCCCCAGTCTCTTGATGATTTTTATTCCTCCTCAGTTTGGTATTTGTAACTGTGGTACAGAAATCTGACTTAGAGAGTCTAGATTCCTATTTTCTCAGTTAGTCTGCATCAATTTCAATTTATTATAGAGCATGAATCTTTGTATAATTTTACAGCATTTACTTTTTCTATTATTGGTGGGGGAAGACTAAAATTAATATAAAAGCAATTTCATATTTCCCATTTTAATTAACAATTAAATTAAATTAAATTTAAATTAAATTAAACAAGTTCTGCAATGGTAGCGCCTCAATATACAATATATCTGGACTGAATACTATTAAAATTTACAAGGATACAAAAAGCAGTGGGGTAAATAAATAGGAGTAAATATATTCCGTTACTTTTGGGTTGGTCTCTTCTCTGTCTTCCAAAGATGCCAAGGGTATGTGCTCTTACCTACCAGTTTGCTTATGCTGTTTCCCATTGCCTCCTTACCACACTATCAGCTTAGATTACATTACTTTCAGGAGGCCCTCTCACAGAGCTTAACTATCTGAGCCCAGAAAACCTTCTTTCTCCACAAGATTTAGCTCTACATTACTCTCCAATTATTTTAGGGATCGCCCTGACTAAATTTTAAAATTTCTTGTTTTATATTACCCATTGTGAACAATAAAATGCAAATATTTAAGTAAAAATTATCTTAGGTTGATACATTAAAAACTTCTGTACATATCTGTAACAGCTTATGCTTGTCCAACATAAAGAAGATATTTATTAGGATTGCATCAAGTGAGCCAGAGACTCAATTTTTACTATATAGGCAATTTCTAAATGATATACTATCAACTCATATTACACCAAAACTTTGGCTTTTCTATTTTCAAGCTTGACAATGGATTCTTAGTTGTGACAACTTTTGAGAACACTACTAAAAACGAAATACATTTTGTAAATCATTGTCAAACCTAAAAATGACTAAAATTAAATGACAGTTGTGTCCAGTACAGTTTGATCCATATTTGAACTCGTATAACTGCATAAGAGTCATGCAGTCTCTCCCCTGATTAAATGAACTCTTCCTATGTGGAGTCACTGAAATCTGTTATTTCTGAATTTGATATTTTATGAAAATTTAAATCTAACTATAGAAATCTAAACATATGCTTTTTGCTGTTGGAAAAGGTAGCAGTATGTACATTTTGCAAAATATGTACAACTTGCTTAGTATTTTTTTTTTGTGATAAGAAAATCAATCCTAACATTAAAAATGTTAGAGAGCATATGGTTAACATCATAATTAATTATCAGCTTAAATCAATCAAGATATATTCATTTTAAAAGTTATAGGATAATTTAAATGGTTACACTATTAACTGGCTAACAAATGTTTATTTCAGGAACAAAAGTAGGAAATATATATCTATATTATAAACTGAAACAATTTGAATAAACTTGACAACAAAAGGAAGAATATAATTCAATTTTCTTTCTTTTCCTAAAGGACAAACTGAAAAGAGTAAACTGGAAAGGGTAAAAAAAAAAGGTATATATATGTATTTTTTTCATTTATTGTAACATAATAGATACACACAGAGCATGTAAAAATACAATATTCATTTTGCTGCAGAAGAACAGACATTGCATAACAATGAGATCTGCTAATGAAATCAACCATCAACCTGGAATACATATGTATTAAACCAAGACCTCAGTGTCATTTTCTTTTTGCATCGTTTGTTCTTGCTTTCATTTTTCTTGACCTTGTCAGTATTTCTGTCCTTTAGATTTTGGAACTTTGGTAAAGCAAAATGAAGACTATAACATTATACCATATTGCTTTTTATTCGTCACATTTACTTTTAATGTAAATTCCAATTGTTCTGCTTCCACCAGCACCGTTAACGTATCTTCGGGTGGCGGGGGAGGAATCAATGGATGTTACCAGAAAAAACAAAAGAGGTTTATTTCTATACAAAATTGTTGAAGCAGGTGTGAAGAAAACTTTTATCATTTACATATATTCCATATAAAACCTTTTATAGCAATATTAGTGCTTACTTAATAAGAAATAAGAAAATAATAATATATTTTAAAGTCACTTTAGGAATAACGTAGTTTTTCCAATAGTTCCTACTACTGACAATTCTTAAGTGAAATAATAGAAGATTAATATGACAACCATGTATTTAGACAAAAATTGTAACCTTCTCCCCAAAAGCATTCTTCTGTTCTAGTCTACAAAGTTAATTACCAACATCCATTCATCAAAAATATGTAATTCTGAGAATTTTCTTTAAAATTTAGCATTTAAATTTATGATTTAGTTACTAACATTTTCTATAAAAGCCCAAAAACTAATATTTTGACAGTATATGTCTTAAGAAAAGCATTACTGGGTTCATAGCTTTTGGAGTACAAGCTATTCAACTAAATGACTGTCTCTCCTATTGTTTGTTCATTTACAGAAATTAGGTTTTCAACGCATATTTACTACAGATAAAATTAACAGCCTAAACTACTGTGGTATATCTACTAATTTATGACAATAATAGTTTTTAATTTAAAGCAGGACTTATACCGGCTAAAACATACTTCAGCCAAACAAAATTATTTCCATTTTATTTTTTATAATAACAATATCTAACATCAAACAATATCCTGCAAAATAACAAAAGTTAATAAGTATAACAGTTCTACTAAAAAAGTAAACCAAACATATATTCCCTATTAAATTTGCTGAAAGTTGCCATTGACAGTCTAATAATTCTCAAGGCTAACCATCTTAAAAATACTGAAGGATAATTTTAAACAAAGAACTACATAGTCACAAAGCAAACATTAATCCACTCACAAAGTATGTTCCTAAAAAAAAACAAAAACAAATTTCTATTAAAAATGGCAAAATATAAATCAGAATGTAGAGAAACAGTTAAATAAATGTCTATAGTAACACTGAAAATCTACTTTCACTAAGGCAAAGGATGTAATCCTAATAAAATGTAGTGATAGGCTTTGGAAAGTTATCAAGCTCATTGCTACTCCAACTGTGGTCCACAGACTGGTAACATAGAAACCACTTGTTAGAAATAATCTCAAGCACTAGTCCAGACCTACTGAATCAGAATCTTATGCACATTAAAATTTAAGAAGCCATGGTCTAGAAAATTCTTTAGCCTACCTAGCAATATGTACATCAATTTCAATAACTTCTGAAATTCTAATAATAAAAAATCCATATTAAAATTCAAAATACTCAGAAAATGTACTATTTGTCATGTACAAAGCCCATTTTCCTACTATTTGCTTAGTTATTTGAAGTTTCATATTCACATGGACTATAGATTTTTAATTTGTAGCAATACAAAATAAGTGGGCAGGAATCATATTTTGCAAGATCTTAGAAAACATTAAATAAATGGATAAAACTGAAGTATTATACAGTTTTAGTAATTATTTTAAAATACTTATGCAAAAAAATCCTTTCTTAAATAAGATCCCGAAGAAGCCCTGTATAGTAAAAAATAAATAAATAAAGAGCTGCTTCTTGGGATTCCCTGATAGCTCAGTTGGTAAAGAATCTGCCTGCAATGCAGGAGACCCCGGTTCAATCCCTGGGTTGGGAAGATCCACTGGATAAGGGATAGGCTACCCACTCCAGTATTCTTGGACTTCCCTTGTGGCTCAGCTGAAAAGAATCCACCCATGATACGGAAGTCCTGGGTTCAATCCCTGGGTTGGGAAGATCCCCTGGAGAAGGGAAAGGCTACCCACTCCAGTATTCTGGCCTGGAGAAATCCATAGACTGTATAGTCCATGGGGTCTCAAAGAGTCAGACATGACTGAGTGGCTTTCACTTTCTTTTTCACTTTCCTTGGGGCAGAGGAAGCACCCAGCAGTAGGCAGAACATCTCAACAGAACCAACTTACACATTACTCAAAATACAGTTTGAAAAACTGATTTAAGAGAATTACATAAGGGTTTAAAAGTGAGCTGAACAACTATTATGTTAATCACAAATAAACTTTACTTTTCATCAAGGCAAGCTGTAAAGATCACTATATAGAAACCCACTGTTTATTCTATACTGTTTTATTAAAGTAAGAATACTAGATAATATTACATAATTCAGCATTTTTTAATGATGAAAATTGATCTTTTCCCGAATAGGTCTAAATGGGGAACCTGGATTTAACTAATATGTTCAGTTTAGCTCAGTTCAGTCGCTCAGTCGTGTCTGACTCTCCGCTACCCCATGAATCACAGCACGCCAGGCCTCCCTGTCCATCACCAACTCCCGGAGTTCACTCAAACTCATGTCCACAGAGTCGGTGATGCCATCCAGCCATCTCATTCTCTATCGTCCCCTTCTCCTCCCGCCCCCAACCTTTCCCAGCATCAGAGTCTTTTCCAGTGAGTCAACTCGTCGCATGAGGTGGCCAAAGTATTGCAGTTTCAGCTTTAGCATCAGTCCTTCCAATGAACACCCAGGATTGATCTCCTTCAGAATGGACTGGTTGGATCTCCTTGCAGTACAAGGGACTCTCAAGAGTCTTCTCCAACACCACAGTTCAAAAGCATCAATTCTTCGATGATCAGCTTTCTTCACAGTCCAACTCTCACATCCATACATGACCACGGTGTTATCTTCAATTAAATTATTTCAGTTAATTGTTTGCCTACATTATACAGGACATTATGTTAAGTGCTATAAGGATAATACAGATGAATGGACAAAGTACTTACTCACAATGGAAACCTAAGACAAATACATGGAATACAGTATATGCCATAAAAACAATATAGTACTATAGAAGTAAAATTAACTGAGGAAAACTTCATAGAACTCTAACATCTTAAGTAGACCTTGAAAAGCATGTAGGATATTTGAAAGGAAAAGATGGCTAGGTGGAGGAACTACAGGAAAAAAGCATCCTAAGTGTAGGGAAGGGCTTCTGCGGCAGCTCAGTGGTAAAGAATCTGCCTGCCAATGCAGAAGACACGGGTTCAATTCCTGATCTGGGGAGATACCATGGAGAAAGACATGGCAACCCATTCCAGTATTCTTGCCTGGGAAATCCCATGGACAGTGTAGCCTGATGGGCTATAGTCCCTGGGGTTGAAAAAGAGTCTAGCACGACTTAGCAACTGAACAACAATAACATAGCATTACAAAAGCTTTTAATATCTATGGTTTGATTAATTAATCAATAATAAGTGAATAATCTAGTCTGGCTAGTATATAAGGCATATATAGAAAATAGTAGGAGATGTGGCTGAAAAGTTACTCTAGGACCTTTTTAGAAACAACTATGAATGTCACTTTAAGTGTTAAGTTTATTCAACACTGCCAAAGTAGTGAACTACTTGTATTAGAAATACTGACCTAGCAGTTTTAAGTAGGATGAGTTGCAGCAGAAGGAGATTTCCAAGATGGATATTAGAATAGTGTCTGTTCAAACAGTTTAGGCAAGAATAAGGGTCTGAACTAATATTGTGGCAGTAGAGTCAGAAATACGGAGATATGGAAAATGGAATATGAATATGAAATATAAGATGAATCACTTATTTTCTTACTCCTTGACTGATCAAAGAGCAAGACACAAAAAAAATTATACTGGAGATGTAAATCTATTGGACTTCAAAGCAGATTCTACATACATGAAATGTACATAGATGGAATGGGAAGGCAAAATTTAAGGAAAATCCAAAGGCTGGGAAAAATGTAGACAAGGAAATCTCTTATCCACTTATGCACTTACAGCATTAACTCATATAACCACTGTAGAAAAATATTAAGCAATATTTCATAAAATCAAAGCTGCAGGTAGTCCATTCCATGGCAATTCCACTTTCAGATATATAACCTAGAAAAATTCTCATACAGTCATATACAAAAGTATAAACTACAATATCATTTGTGTAGTGAAATTCTAGAATACAGAAGATTGTGGTGTGTTTTTATAATGAAATGTATAGTGAAGAGCCAACTCATTGGAAAAGACGCTGATGCTGGGAAAGACTGAGCGTAGGAGGAGGAGCGGGCGACAGAGGATGAGATGGTTGCATGGCATCATCGACTCAAAGGACATGAGTTTGAGTAAACTCTGGGAGACAGCGAAGAACAGGGAAGCCTGGCATGCTGCAGTCCATGGGGTCACAAAGAGTCAGACATGACTGAGCGGCTGAACAACAAAATAGCAGTTAAAATAAATAAACTAGAGCTACACATGTTAACACGGATATGTATCTTTAATATACAACCACTTGAATGATGTAAAGGTTTTCTTGGTTTGTTTATTTCTATTTATCATTTTATTTGAGATAGGACAATCAGAAATCAATCAAGAAAGGAGAAGATGGATATGTCTTATGAATGGTCAGTGAAACAAGTCTCTGGATGACACAGAAGAGGATAAGCATGAATAAAGTCTTAGGCATAGTAAGGAAGCAAACATTTTTTCTGTGTTTATTTTTTACCAGGATTGACTTACTTTATAACTGAAAGTCTGTACTTTTTTTACAACCCTCAATAATTTTACCCACCTCCCACCTCTGGCAACCACTAACCTGTTCTTTGTATTATATCTATGAGTTTGGACTTTTGTTTCTGTTTTTTTAGATCCCACATGTAAGTGAGATCATAGAGTATTTGTCTTTCTCTGTCTTATTTCATTTAGCATAACATCCTTAAACCATCCACATTGCTACAAAAGACAGCATTTCCTTCTTTAATGGCTGAAAAATACTTCATTTTATAAATATATAACACATTTTCCTTATTCATTCATCAGTGGACATTAGGCTGCTTCTATGTCTTCGATATTGTAAGTAGTGCTGCAGTGAACATGGGGGTGCAAGGCAAAACAAACGATTTCTTTATCAGAGATAAGTGGAAGAGTAGAAGAAAAACATAATTTTTTAACTATTAATTTGAAATAACTATATATTTACAGAAAGTTGCCAAAATAGTACAGTGAGATCTCATATACTCATCACTCAGGTCCCACTAACGGTTACAATGTATATAATTAAATTGTCAGTACCTACAACGTGTATGTATAGTTCTAACTCATCTTATTCCAGGTGTAAATTCATTAAACCAGCACTGCAATCAAGATATAAACCTACTCCATCACCATAAAGATCTTTTTCATGCTACTCCTTTACAGTCACACCCATATCACCCCGTGTTACCACTGCTGCTGCTGCTAAGTCACTTCAGTCGTGTCCAACTCTGTGTGACCCCATAGATGGCAGCCCACCAGGCTCCCCCGTCCCTAGTATTCTCCAGGCAAGAACACTGGAGTGGGTTGCCATTTCCTTCTCCAATGTGTGAAAGTGAAAAGTGAAAGTGAAGTCGCTCAGTCCTGTCCGACCCTTAGCGACCCCATGGACTGCAGCTACCAGGCTCCTCCATCCATGGGATTTTCTAGGCAAGAGTACTGGAGTGGCTTGCCATTGCCTTCTCCCGTGTTACCACAAATATCACAAATTTGTTCTCAATCTCTATAACTTCATCTTACATAAATGGAATTATTGAGTGGCCTTTTGAGATTGACTTTTTTTCACTAAGCTTAATGTCCTTTAGGACTTATGTATCAACAGTTGATTTTTTTTATTATTGCTGAGTAGTATTCCATGGTATGGACACACCAAACAGTATAAGACATTTTGATAGTTTCCAACTTGGTCTATTATAAATAAAGCTCCTATGAACAACCACGTACAGTCATTTTGCTGGGATAAATGCTCTGGAGTGCAGTTGCTGGGTCATGTATTAAGTATATATTTAGTTTTTTATTTTTGTTTCAAAGAAACTGCCAAATACTTTTCCAGAGTGGTTGTATGAATAAGAGCTCAATTTCTCCACATTCCTGCCAGTGGTTGACATTGTCACTAATCTTTATTTCAGCTGATCTGATAAGTGACTAATGATAGTTCACTTCTGCATTTCTCTGATGGGTAATGATGTTAAATATCTTTTTATATTCTCATTTGACATCTAGTTACCCTCTTTGGTGAAATGTTCCTTCAGGTCTTTGGTCCAGTTTTCTAATTAGACTGTTGGCATTTTTATTGTTCTGTTTTGAGAGTTTTTATATATAACCTAGATGGGAGTCCTTTGTCAGATATGTGATTTTTCAGTATTTTCTCTTAGTATATGTCTTATTTTTTCATTGTCATAACAGGTATTTTGCAAACTAAACAGTTTTAATATTTGTAAAGTCCAATTAACTAATTTTTAAGGGTTGTCCTTTTTGTGTCATGTGTAAGAATTCTTCACCAAGGTAGAACGTATAGATTTTCTCTTCTGTTTTCTTCTAAAAGTTTTACATTTATATATATAATTATTCCAAACATACTTTGAACTGGAAAAGAAGGAAACTGATAGATCTGTTTATCAGAAAGCTTTCAACTACTTTAAGTAGAGTTATTTTCCACATTTATTGGTATCCATTTAAATTATGAAGCACTTAAGATATAGATAAAGGTACAGGATATAGAGAGTGGAGTTTTACTTAATTGCTTTAAGTGCTTTGACAGAATTGTATAACAGGGTATCTCACTTAGCCAGGAAAAGCTTGAAAGTATTCTTGGACAACAGTATGTCTGTTCTAAACTTTTAAGAATGGCTACTCACAGAGGGAGGAGAAGGCAATGGCAACCCACTCCAGTCCTCTTGCCTGGAGAATCCCATGGACAGAGGAGCCTAGTAGGGGTCCATGGGGTCGCTAAGAGTCGGACACGACTGAGCGACTTCACTTTCACTCACAGAGGGAAGGCTGTGTCAGGAAGAAATGATAGCACTGAACAAAAGCAAAAGGGCTATACACACACTACCTGCTTTAAGAAAGTATAAACGGTTTCAAAGTTGGCAAATACTAATTATAGGAAATTTATGCAAAATTTAGACAGGAGACAGATTGTGAAAGATTTCACATGCCCTATAAATGAGATTAAATTTTATTCTGTATTAATGGGAAGCTGTAAAGAACAGTACTGCATAGGAACCTGGAACAATAGATCCATGAATCAGTGTAAATTGGACATGATCAAGCATGAGATGGCAAGTGGGAACATTGACAGTTTAGGAATCAGTGAACTAAAATGGAGTTGAATGGATGAATTTAATTCAGATGACCATTATATGTACAAAAAAGTCTGAAATGCAGTACTTGGAAACAATGTCAAAAACCAAAGAATGATCTCAGTTCGTTTCTAAGGCAAACCATTCAACATCACAGTAATTCAAGTCTATGCCTCAACTACTAATGCCAAAGAAGCTGAAGTTGACCAGTTCTATGAAGACCTGCAATACCTTCTAGAACTAATACCAAAAAAAGATGTCCTTTTCATTACAGGGGATTGGAATGCAAAAGGAAGAAGTCAAAAGATGCCCAGAATAATAGTCAAGTTTGGCCTTGGAGTACAAAATGAAGCAGGGCAAAGACTAACAGAGTTTTGTCAAGGCAACACTGTAGTATAGCAAACAGCCTTTTTCAACAACCCAAGAGTTGACTCCACACATGAACATCACCAGATAGTCAATACCAAAATATGATTGATTATATTCTTTGCAGCCAAAGATAGAGAAAATCTATACAGTCAGTAAAAATAAGACTTGGAACTGACTGGCTTCCTTGGCAGCTCAGACAGTAAAGAATTCATCTGCAAGGCAGAAGACCAGGGTTCAATCCCTTGGTCGGGAAGATCTCTTGCAGAAGGGAATGGCTACTCACTCCAGTATTCTTAACTGGAGAATTCCATGAACAGAGGAGCCTGGAGGGCTGCAGTCTGTGGGGTCACAAAGAGTTGGACATGACTAAGTGACTAACACACATACATTCAGTAAAAATAAGACCTGGAGCTGACTGTGGCTCAGATTATAAACTTCTGATTACAAACTTCAGGCTTAAACTGAGAAAAGCTGGGAAAGCCATTAGGCCATTCAGGTATGACCTAAATAAAATCCTTAATGATTATACAGTTGAGGTGATGAATAGATTCAAGGGATTAGATCTGATAGAGTGCCTCAGATGTGCAGATGATACCACTCTAATGGCAGAAAGTAAAGAGCAACTAAAAAGCCTCTAGATGAAGGGAAAGAGAAGAGTAAAAAAGCTGGCTTGAAGCTCAGCATTCAAAAAACTAAGATCATGGCATCCGGTCCCATAGCAAATAGATGGGGAAACAGTGGCTGACTTTATTTTTCTGGTCTCCAAAATCACTGCAGATGGTAACTGCAGCCATGAAATTAAAAGACGCTTACTCCTTGGAAGAAAAGTTATGACCAACTTAGACAGCATATTAAAAAGCAGAGACATTACTTTGCCAACAAAGGTCCATCTAGTGAAGCCTACGGTTTTTCCAGTGGTCATGTATGGATGTGAGAGTTGGACTATAAAGCAAGCTAAGCACTGAAGAATTGATGCTTTTGAACTGTGGTGTTGGAGAAGACTCTTGAGAGTCCCTTGGACTGCAAGGAGATCCAACCAGTCCATCCTAAAGGAAATCAGTCCTGGGTGTTCACTGGAAGGACTGATGTTCAAGCTGAAACTCCAATATTTTGGCCACCTCATGCAAAGAGCTGATTCTTTGGAAAAGACCCTGATGTTGGGAAAGATTGAAGGCGGGAGGAGAAGGGGATGACAGAGGATGAGATGGTTGGATGGCATCACCGACTCAATGGACATAAGTTTGGGTAAATTCCAGGAGTTGGTGATGGACAGGGAGGCCTCGCGTGCTGCGGTTCATGGGGTCGCAAAGAGTCGGACATGACTGAGCGACTGAACTGAACTGAACTGAGCTAGTTTTATCCTACAAAAAATAAAACAAAAGAAAAAAATGACTTTGAGATTTTGAAAGTTTTCAGCTATAATATTTCAAATTTTTCTTCTAATCAAAAACAATTGGAATATTGTGTAATTTTACCTTTAGAAAATGCATGGACACTACTTTGAATATTAAATTTCTCTTTAACTCTACTTTTTTAGACACTGGATTGAGGAAGACTACAAGTTGAAGTGCTGAATACAGTAACCTTGACCTTCTAAAACAAAGGGTAGTTTTCTTCCACAATGTACAGAGATTCCTTTCTATAACTTTCAGTTCAGTTCAGTTGCTCAGTTGTGTCCAACTCTTTGCGACCCCATGAATCACAGCACGCCAGGCCTCCCTGTCCATCACCAACTCCCGGAGTTCACTCAAACTCATGTTCATCGAGTCGGTGATGCCATCCAGCCATCTCATTCTCTGTCGTCCCCTTCTCCTGCTCCCAATCCCTCCCAGCATCAGTCTTTTCCAGTGAGTCAACTCTTCGCATGAGGTGGCTCTATAACTTTAGCAACTGTCAAATGCTTTAGTAAGTTTTAGTTGTGTAACGCTTCCCATTTTTCATTTTAGCCATGACTTATTACTCTTCAATATAAATCAGCTGTTCAACTGAACATACGCCACATGGTAGTATACTTTCATGGGGACCTATATTCCTCTAAAAACTGGATTTCTGACTAATGCAACAAGACTTCAAAACATCTCAGGATAAAATCTATAAAACCCTCAAATATTTTAATATGAAATGCTACTTCCAAAAGAAAGGGCTTTTAAAAATATACAAATAAGTCAACACAAAATATATATTTGAACCACGTACAAACTCCTCACTCAACAAAATTTTTTCTGTACAGCAATCTGATGGTGATTAAAATGAGAAACCTGAATTCCTTCCAATAAAAACATGTGCAGTTGAATAGTAAATAAAAGTCTGAAAAATTATATATGCTTATTATGCAGCTGTCACAAATAAGTAGGTGTATTCTGTGGTATTCTAAGTTTTATTCAAAAAGACTAGTTTCAATATTGTAAAATAATTAGCCTCCAATTAAAAAAAAAAGACTAGTTTCTTCTACCTTCATAACTAAAGCTATTTTATATATGTAACAAGTCAAAAGTTAAGAGTCACCTAACATTTTTCATGAACTAACTTAGTGACATTGGTTGAATTGCACTGTATGAGACTCAGTGCCTTTAAAATGAGTAAGTCTGTCTACGACTTTTAACATATTTTCTAGCTTTAACATTCTGTAATTCTAAAAATACATTTTTTATAATTAAACTCTATTGTTTTTACTCTTGCAAACTATCTGAGAAAGATTTCTGATTCCAAAAAATGCATGTTCTCTTAAAAGCTTAAATTAAGAATCAGATAATAAAACATATTGATGTTTCTCTATAATGAAACACCTCAATTTGTACTAAAATAAGTACTGTTTATCTATGTTAGGTGAATAAAAGCTGAAGACAATTTATTAGAGGAATAAGAAAGACTCCTGAATACTAGAAGGTCATAGACTGTGTGCTGAGCTGCTAGCAAAACATCTATGATACTCCAAAGCTGCCATTTTTCTTCCTTGACAAAGACTCCATCTGCCACTGAGCCATTTACAGCCTCCAAGTCAGAATATCAATGATTTCCAACCATTCTGCAAGCCTGCTTTCACCTTGACATCACCTCTAGTAATACATCTAATGCAGATGATATATATATCCTCAACTATAAGCATGAAGCCCATGCTTTATTCACCTGATAGGTATTTAAACTGCCCTCTAATGTACCATTTTTATTCATGCAGAGTTGCAAAGGAATTTTAAAGTGTATATATTTGCTATAATTTTTGTTGCTTTACTTACTTGCTTTAAATCAGATATATTCATAAAATTTTAAAATGTGAAAAGACTGTATTAAGTAGTTTTCAGTAATGGCTTAATAAGTAAGACAACGGGACTATATCATATTTTCATTTAATATACTCTGCTATAAAATTTATTCCATATAAAACATTTTATTCCCTTAAAAATGGGAAACAGTAATGCAACGAACAAATGATAAAGTATTTAGTTTTGCACTCAAATCTGTGTTCCTAACACTGTAAAGAAGTGAAACCCAATTATTTAGCAATGAAAGAAAAATTTTCAATAACATTTTGTTATTTTCTACTATTTTTGTTTGGGGGAAATAGATGCAAACTGTTAAAAACTATTAAAAAATTCTGCTTCTGTTTCTTTTAAACAAAAGTAGTATAATCCCATCAATATTTATAAAAATGGAAATCATAACCTTTCTCAAAATACTGCTTTTATCTGAAAGCAAAAGCAATTCTCTACAAAACAACTAATTAATTAAGACCTACTCTGTGCAAAACATTAAGGGGAGTATAAAAAAGTTTAAAACAAGATTCTCGGCCTCAAGTAGAGGAAATAATGAATACACTCCTGAAAAACCATATAAAAGACAAGGTATTTTACAGTGAGAGGAAGTAAGTATGTTACACAAGAAGAAATTCTGGATTAAAGGTTAAGAGACAAGTCTAATTACATCTTTGCTCTGAGACTCCCAAGTACTTAGTCATTTATCTAGAAAAACCACTTACTCGCTTGTAAAGTAAGGTGACTAGAAGGAGCCAAGTCTAAAGACTCTTCCTGCTCTAGTACTCTATGATGATAGGATACCATGTCTAATCATTAAATGATTATAGACACCAATCCTACAGATACTACCCTAGAGTTTCAAGTGGCACTCCTTTTAGGTGGATGCTAGCACTGAAAAGGAAATGCTATTTGTGTTGGGTCTTAAAGGATACGCAACATTTGAATACATATGCAAAGGTAGAAACAGAATCTTCACAAAAGAGGGAATAGTATAAACAAAGACATGGAAAAAGAAATAATGATTTCAGCTATGTTAGTATGTTGATATGACAATGCTTAATGACTAGAAGAGGAGACATGATCCTGGAGACAGAGAAGATGGTAAGTAAACTAATAAGTGATCTAAACACACCTAATTAGGGTGGTGGTGGAAATGACAGGACAACAAAGAAGGCAAAAATTCTGAAGCTAGAACACAGCCAGTTTTAAGTTTGGTTATCTAGAGCCAGAGGAAGGAGAGTAATGCAGAATGACAATAGGGTTCATAGTCTGATGTGGGAAATGGTGATACTATTAACAGAAATAGATATGAAATATGATCATCTTTATAAAATAATATGAACAAATAATATATTAAAAAGAAATAAAATCATCTGATTTTCAGAAAAAAAAATGCATTAGGAATTAGTTCTTTTTTCTGGAGTTTCTGCTATAAATTGGCTGGCAAATATTTGGTTTTCTAAAATGAGAGTACTGACCATAATAGATTTTAAGATTCTTTTCAGTTTTATATACAACAAATCATATTAATGTCTGAACAATATTGAAGCTGTACAGGCAATCTTTTGAAATACTCTTAATCCTGACTGACTGAAGATTTAACATTTTTGTACATATGAAAAGTTGAGAAATACAAAGTATTTCATTTAGAAATAATTAAAATTATTATTTTCACCTACAGATACAACCAAAACACAAGTGCCCAAAAATAAAGGGAAAAGCAGCAAGTACAGAATTAACCTTGCATTTTGATCCTACATTGCTCGTTAGCTAACTTATTAAACCCTTTTTACTAAGAACTAAGGGAAAACCAAAGTGCTTCCACAGGTGGTAAAGAATCTACCTGCCATTGTAGGAGACTCAGGAGACGTGGGTTTGATCCCTGTGTCAGGAAGATCCCCTGGAGAAGGAAATGGCAATCCATTTCAGTATTTTTGTCAGGAAAATTCCACGGACAGAGAGGAGCCTGGCGGGCTACAGTCCACAGGGTCACAAAGAGTTGGATGCAACAGAGCACGCACACAAGGGAAAACCAAAAGAGAATAGTTTCCATGTTTAAGCTTATTATAATTTCATTGGTGAGATAAAATGAATGTATGTAAAATAATATAAAAATTGCCTTTTGATAGACGAATCCACATACAAAGAAAATCATTACCTAACATCATTTCAAAGGGGAGATAAACCCTGGAGTGTAATTTTTAAAATGTAAAGGGATATAAACTTTGGTTAAAGGAGAAAATATTATTAGAGAGTTTCTTTAAAAAGAGAAGCCATATTCTCATCAAAATTTTATTCATATTTCATACCAGTTTTCATACAATGATAATTCACAATTAAAAGGAAAAACTTCATATTAATTCCAATGTCCTGATTAAAAATATATGGAATATTTATAAATTGCGCTTCTAAAGGTATGTGTAAAACAGAATAAAACTTTTTTTCTAAATATTAAATTACAATTAAAATCATATTCTGAAATAATTTGTACTCTAAAACAATTTTATATTGCTATAATTTTAATTTATTTCAGAAAAAGTACTTAAATTTAACACATACAAAAGGGAGAAGTCAACTTCTAGTAAAACTTTATACCTTTCTTTCATTAAGCATGCTTATAACAAATAATTAAAATAGCATATCAGAGCTTATTAGTATTAATTTCTCAGTACTTAATATTAACATTTTACTCAACCAAAGATAAAATTAAATTGGCAGGTTGTACACATGTTACAGTGTGATAAATTTTTATTCTTTGGAAAAAAATATTTCTATGCACTCACAGATTTAAATCTTCAAGAAGACATCTTTCTTCTTAAAATATAGTTTTATTTTATTTTAAGAGTATAATCACTAATAATAAACCTTCTCCAGTTTGCCTAGTAAGTCCAATATTCAGTATACAAAAATAATCACAATACAATACTTAAAATAGACAAAATAGATTAGAAATAGAGTGTTTCTTGTAAAAGGACAAGTACAACTTCAGAAAATAATGAATTCAGCTTCCTTCAAAGATAGAAATATCCTCTCTGAATTATTAACATTTAACTAAAATAAAATCAACTCTTTTCCCACCTCTCCATTGAAATCTACATTAAAAAGTGGTCTGGATTACTGCAATTGTCCAACAGATTCTTTAACCAATGCAGATGATATCTGTGAGGCAACGATCTAAATGAGTTATTGCTACTACAGAGATTTGATAATTAGTTTGGTCCCCAAGTCCTCATTTATTTATCTTTCTTCAAATGGTACTTTATAAAAGAAAAATTAATATAAAGTATCTGTATCACAGTTTGAGTAACATTATATACAGATTTACTGAATATGAGTAAATAATTATAGTTACACATTTAGAAACCTACTTAATCCAGAAAATACTTGGATTCTGGAAACAAGTTGGAGGACTTAAGCTCCAACACCAAATGACAAATGTGAAGAAGACAGTTTTGTGCACAAAGAGCTTATAATTCATTACTGTTAAGTTAAAAGTTCTCAAGAAGTTTCATAAATTGTTTCATAGTGTTTATATTTTTAAATGACGAAATAGTGAGCTTGTAAATCTATTTTAAATAATAGAGATAATAACTTTCTCAGAAAGCAAAAAGGAATAGGCTTAGAACCTTAAATGTATATCATGTACACGAATGATATTCAATCCCTGTATGACACCTGAAAACTGGCAAGGTTGCCATGAAGATTTACATGTTATTTTACATTTTTTAAATTGTTAAAAAATAGAAGCATGAGGTGCATTAACAGAGAAAAGAAAGCCAATGAGGATACAAAATGATGTCAGCCAAATCACCCCAAGAAGATCTTCACTGAATCACACTTGCATTCATCTCTTCAAAGTTCTCATACGGCACCTGAAGATGTCTTTATTATTGCAAAAACCAATGTAAAGAGAAAAAACTGTAATGATAATTCTCTTTAAATGAAAAGCCAAACCGATTGAAATTATATTTTTTCTGAATTAGGACAAAATTATAAAACTAAACCAGTGTATTTGCTGAAACTGTAAGAAGTACAAACATTACCAAATGAAAGCAATTTTGAAGTTTTTAAATTGCTGTGATACTGTTACATGTAAACCTATGCTTAACAAACCAATTAAAATGTCATTTTAAAATGATGATATCACAATAATGAAGACATGGAAGGAACTTAAGTGTCCACTGGAGGATGAATGGATAAAGAAATTGTGGTGTATATATGTGTGTGTGTGTGTGTGTGTGTGCACGCAAACGCTACTGCACAATTGCTCAATCATGTCTGGCTCTTTGCGATTCCAAGGGCCATAGCTCACCAAGCTCCTCTGTCCATGAGAATTTTTCAGCAAAGAATACTGGAGTGGGTCATCCTCTCCTACTCCAGGGGATCTTCCTGACCCAGGGATCAAACTCGAGTCTCTTGCATCTACCTGCACTGGCAGACAGATTCTTTACTACTAGCAGCACCTGGGGAATCCCAGGGATGGGGGAGCCTGGTGGGCTGCCATCTATGGGGTCGCACAGAGTCAGACACGACTGAAGCAACTTAGCAGCAGCAGCAGCAGCACCTGGGGAGCTCACATATATATATCATTTCAGTTTAGTTGCTCAGTCATGTCTGATTCTGTGATCCCATGGACTGCAGCATGCCAGGTCTCCCTGTCCATCACCAACTCCCGGAGCTTACTCAAACTCAGGTACAACGCATCAGTGATGCCATGCAACCATCTCATCCTCTGTTGTCCCCTTCTCCTCCTGCCTTCAATCTTTCCCAGCAGCAGGGTCTTTCCCAATTAGTCAGTTCTTTGCATCAGGAGGCCAAAATATTGGAGTTTCAGCTTTAGCATGTCCTTCCAGAGAATATTCAGGGCTGATTTCCTTTAGGATTGACTGGTTGGGTCTCCTTGCTATCCAAGGGACTCTCAAGAGTCCTTTCCAGCACCACAGTTCAAAAGCATCAGTTCTTCGGCATTCAGCTTTCTTTATAGTCCAGCTCTCACATCCATACATGACTACTGGAAAAACCATAGCTTTATCTACATGGACCTCTGCTGGTAAAGTAATGTCTCTGCTTTTTAATATGCTGTCTAGGTTGGTCATAGCTTTTCTTCCAAGGAGCAAGTATCTTTCAATTTCATGGCTGCAGTCATCACCTGCAGTGATTTTGGAGTCTCCCAAAACATTTTACATACATATATATATAAATCGAATATTATTCAGCTTTAAAAAGGAAGGAAATTCTCTCACATGCTACAATATGGATGAACCTTGAGACTTCATGCAAAGTGAAATAAGCTAGTTACACAACAAAAAATATCATATGATCCCACTAATAGGAGGTATTTAGAGTTACCAAATTCATAGAAACAGCAAGTAGAGCAGTGGCTGCCAAGAACCAGAGGGAGGGAATATGGGGAGTTTAATGTGCATAGAGTTTCAATTCTGAAAAACGAAATAGTTCAGGAGATTGGTTGCAGAACAGTGTGAATATATTCAAATTAACACTACTGAATTGTACAATCAGAAACGGTTAAGATGGTAAATTCTATGTTATGCATTTTTACCACAGTAGAAAAAAATAAAAGACCTTCAGGTGCTTATGCAGATGCCTGGTTTCAGTTCAGTTCAGTCACTCAGTCGTGTCTATTTGTGACCCCATGAACCACAGCATGCCAGGCCTCCCTGTCCATCACCAACTCCCAGAGTCCACCCAATCCCATGTCCATTGAGTCAGAGATGCCATCCAACCATCTCATCCTCTGTCGTCCCCTTCTCCTCCTGCCGTCAATCTTTCCCAGCATCGGGGTCTTTACAAATGAGTGAGCTCTTCGCATCAGGTGGCCAAAGTTTTGGAATTTCAGCTTCAACATCAGTCCTTCCATTGAACACCCAGGACTGATTGCCTCTAGGATGGAATGGTTGGATCTCCTTGCTGTCCAAGGGACTCCCAAGAGTCTTCTCCAACACCACAGTTCAAAAGCATCAGTTCTTTGGTGCTCAGCTTTCTTTACAGTCCACCTCTCAAATCCATACAAGACCACTGGAAAAACCATAGCCTTGACTAGATGGACCTTTTTTTGACAAATTAATGTCTCTGCTTTTTAATATGCTGTCTAGGTTGGTCATAACTTTCCTTCCAAGGAGTAAGCATCTTTTAATTTCATGGCTGCAAGCACCATCTGCAGTGATTTTGGAGTCCAGAAAAACAAAATCAGCCACTGTTTCCACTGTTTCTCCATCTATTTGCCAAGAAGTGATGGGACTGGATGCTACGATCTTAGTTTTCTGAATGCTGAGCTTTAAGCCAACTTTTTCACTCTCCTCTTTCACTTTCATCAAGAGGCTCTTTAGGGTGGACTTCCAAAGATGGCAGAGGAATAGGATGGGGGGGGACCACTTTCTGCCCCACAAATTCATCAAAAGAATATTTGAACGCTGAGTAAATTCCACAAAACAACTTCTGAACGCCAGCAGAGGACAACAGGCACCCAGAAAAACAGCCCATTGTCTTCTAAAGGAGGTAGGAAAAAATATAAAAGATAAAAAGAGAGACAAAAGATGTAGGGACGGACATCCGTCCCAGGAAGGGAGTCTTAAAAAAGAGAGGTTTCCAAACACCAGGAAACACTCTCACTGGCAAGACTCTGGCAAGCCTTGGAACCTCAGAGGGAAACATAACTGGGAGGAAAAATAAATAAATAATTAAAACCCACAGATTACGTGCCCAACTGTAACTCCTAGCGGAGAAGAAGCGCAAAAGGCCACATCCACCACTAGCAAGCTGGGGCTGGGCAGGCAGGTGCAGGCTGCATTGCTTAGAGTAAGGACCGGGCCTGAATGCCCGGAGAGTAATCTGAGGGAGCTAACTTGAGACAGAAAAGCAGACTGTGGGATAGCTACCCCGTGAAAAGGCGAAAAGCCCTAACCTAAGATACTGCCAGACCCACTCACAGAACAAAGGACTGACTAGAACTAGCCAGCTGCAGACAGCTCATCCCCCATCACCTGCCGAGACAGGCAGGGGAGGGCAGCCAAAGCCAGAAGGGGGCAATCACGGCCCCAGAGAGGCATCATCTACCAAACTGCAAGCAGGCTTCATTGCCAACCAAGACTTCTTGGGATTCTGGACGGTCGACATCCGCCTGAGAAGGTGCGCCGGTTGTACACCCAGAAAACTGAGTGGCAGGGACCGGGGAGGTGATAAGTCGCAGCGACCACGCTCGCCAAACACCTAGGCACCTGACCGGGGAAGGGCACAAAACGCAGGCCCAACTGAGTCTGCGCCTTTGTGGGGTACCCGAGTACCTGAACCTGAGTGGCTTTGACCTGGGAAGTGCATGCAACCCAGGGCCTGCCTCAGACAGTTCCCGGCAGAGCAACATAGAGCAGGGCAGTATAGACAAGGAAAGCACACACGCCGTGAGCGGTGGCAAACCCAGTGAGGCCGAGACACTGTGAGCGCTTCCCACAGACACCAGTGTTATTTGTTTGCAGCGTTCCTCCCTCCCCACAGTACAACTGAACAAGCGAGCCTAAAAAGGTGACCACCACTGGTCCCTTGTGTCAGGGCGGAAATTAGACACTGAAGAGACCAGCAAACTGAAGAAGCTAAAACAGAGGGAATCACCTTGGAAGTGACAGATGGAGAAGTCTTGAGGCTACTGCAAGAATAAGACTGAAAACCAGAGGCAGGAGAATTAAGTTCAAATCTGAGAACACCAGAGAACTCCTGATTCCAGGGAACATTAATCGATAGGAGCTCATCAAACGCCTCCATACCTACACTGAAACAGAGGACCAACGAAGAGCCAACAAGTTCCAGAGCAAGATATACCACACAAATTCTCCAGCAACACAGGAACATAGCCCTGAGCTTCAATATACAGGCTGCCCAAAGTCACTCCAAACCCAATGACATCGCATAACTCATTACTGGACACTTCACTGCACTCCAGAGAGAAGAAATCCAGCTCGATACACCAGAACACTGACACAAGCTTCCCTAAACAGGGAACCTTGACACGCCACCCGTCCAACCCCACCCACAGCGAGGAAACTCCACAATAAAGAGAACTCCACAAACTGCCAGAATACGGAAAGGCCACCCCAAACACAGCAATATAAGCAAGATGAAGAGGCAGAGAAACACCCAGCAAGTAAAGGAATAGGATAAATGCCCACCGAGCTAAACAAAAGAGGAAGAGATAGGGAATCTACCTGATAAAGAATTCAGAATGATGATAGTGAAAATGATTCAAAATCTTAAAAACAAAATGGAGTTACAGATAAATAGCCTGGAGACAAGGATCGAGAAGATGCAAGAAACGTCTAACAAGGACCTAGAAGAAATAAAAAAGAGTCATTATATAATGAATAATGCAATAAATAAGATCAAAAACATTCCGGAGAAAACCAACAGTAAAATAACTGAGACAGAAGATAGGAAAACTGAGATAGAATGGTAAAAATAAATGAAACAGAGGAAAAAAGAAACACAAATTAAAATAAATGAGGACAATCTCAGAGACCTCAGGGACAATGTTAAATGCCCCAACATTCGAATCATAGGAGTCCCAGAAGAAGAAGACAAAAAGAAAGACCATGAGAAAATACTTGAGGAGATAATAGTTTAAAAATTCCTAAAATGGGAATGGAAATAATCACCCAGGTCCAAGAAACCCAGAGAGTCCCAAAGAGGATAAACCCAAGGCTAAATACTCCAAGACACATATTAATCAAATTGACAAAGATCAAACACAAAGAACAAATATTACAAGCAGCAAGGGAAAAACAATAAATAACACACAAGGGGATTCCCATACGGATAACAGCTGATCTTTCAACAGAAACTCTTCAGGCCAGGAGGGAATGACTGCTGCTGCTGCTGCTGCTGCGTCACTTCAGTCGTGTCCGACTCTGTGTGACCCCATAGACAGAAGCCCACCAGGGTCCCCCGTCCCAGGGATTCTCCAGGCAAGAACACTGGAATGGGTTGCCATTTCCTTCTCCAATGTGTGAAAGTGAAAAGGGAAAGTGAAGTCGCTCAGTCGTGTCCAACCCTTAGCGACCCCACAGACTGCAGCCTACCAGGCTCCTCCATCCATGGGATTTTCTAGGCAAAAGTACTGGAGTGGCTTCCAGGACATACTTAAAGTGATGAAAAGAAAATAACCTACAGCCCAGATTACTGTACCCAGCAAGGATCTCATTCAAACATGAAGGAGAAATCAAAAGCTTTACAGACAAGCAAAAGATCAGAGAATTCAGCATCACCAAACCAGCTCTCCAACAAATGCTAAAGGACCTTCTCGAGACAGGAAACACAGAAAGGGTATATAAACTCGAACCCAAAACAATAAACTAAATGGCAATTGGGATCATACTTATCAATAATCATCTTAAATGTAAATGGGGTGAATGCCCCAACCATAAGACAAAGGCTGGCCTGAATGGATACAAAAACAAGACCCCCATATATGTTGTCTACAAGAGACCCACCCCAAAATAGGGACACATACAGTAGAAAGTGAAGGGCTGGAAAAAGATATTCTACACAAATAGAGACCAAAAGAAAGCAGGAGTAGCAATACTCGTATCAGATAAAATAGACTTTAAGACAAAGGTTGTGAAAAGAGACAAAGAAGGACACTACATAATGATCAAAGGATTAATCCAAGAAGATATAACAATTATAAATATATGTGCATCAAATATAGAAGCACCACAATATGTAAGACAATTGCTAACAACTATGAAAGGGGAAATTAACAATAACACAATAATAGTGGGATACTTTAATATCCCACTCACACCTATGGATAGATCACCTAAACAGAAAATTAACAAGGAAAACACAAATGTTAAATGATACAATAGACCAGTTAGACCTAATAGATCTCTATAGGACATTTCACCCCAAAACAATGAATTTCACCTTTTTCTCAAGTGCACACGGAACCTTCTCCAGGATAGATCACATCCTGGGCCATAAATCTAACCTTGGTAAATTCAAAAAAACTGAAATCATTCCAAGCATCTTTTCTGACCACAATGCAGTAAGATCAGCTCTCAACTACAGGAGAAAAACTATTTAAAATTCAAACATATGGAGGCTAAACAACACGCTGGTGAATAACCAACAAATCATAGAAGAAATCAAAAAAGAAATCAAAATATGCATAGAAATGAATGAAAATGAAAACACAACAACCCAAAACCTCTGGGACACTGTAAAAGCAATGCTAAGGGGAAGGTTCATACCAATACAGGCATACCTTAAGAAACAAGAAAAAAGTCAACTAAATAACCTAACTCTACACCTAAAGCAACTTTTAGAAAAGGAAGAAATGAAGAACCCCAGGGTTAGTAGAAGGAAAGAAATCTTAAAAATTAGGGCAGAAATAAATGCAAAAGAAACAAAAGAGACCACAGCAAAAATCAACAAAGCCAAAGGCTGGTTTTTTGAGAGGATAAATAAAATTGACAAACCACTAGCCAGACTCATCAAGAAACAAAGGGAGAAAAACCAAATCAATAAAATTAGAAATGAAAATGGAGAGATCACAGTATATTGTGATCCACACAGTCAAAGGCTTTGGTGTAGTCAATAAAGCAGAAGTAGATATTTTTCTGGAAGTCTCTTGCTTTTTAGTGATCCAGCAGATGTTGGCAATTTGATCTCTGGTTCCTCTGCCTTTTCAAAATCCAGCTTGAACATCTGGAAGTTCACGGTTCACGTATTGCTGAAGCCTGGCTTGGAGAATTTTGAGTTACTGTCTAATGTCTTATTTCAGCCTAAAGAACTACCTTTTTATCATTTCCTGTAGAGGAGGTCTACTAGCAACAAATTCCGTCTTAAATATGTTTAAAATCACTAAAAGAAGCCATAGACAAGGAACAAAAGGAAACATAGAAAATGAAATATGAACAAAATGAGAATCTACATATCTAATAAGCTCAATATACTCCATGTAGGAGAAAATCAAAGAGAATCATGCCAGATACATTACAGTTAAACTGTTGAGTGAGAAAGACAGAATCTTGAAAGCATCAAGAGAGAAGGAATTTTCATGTACGAGAAGTCCTCAATAAAATTAACATCCTATTTCTTATCAGAAAGCATGGAGGCCAGAGGCAGTGGAATGACATATTTAAAGTGCTAGAATGAAAACAACTGTTAACCAAGGATTATATATCTGGCAAAGCTATACTTTGGAAAAGAAGAAGAAATTAAGATATACCCAAATAAATGAAATAAATTTTAATAGAACCTAGCACCAGTGCAAAGAGAGAGGCAGTGTAGTACAGTAAAGTCAAACTGCCTGGATTTGAACCCTGAACTTCCCTGATTAATAAACACCTGATCCTGGGCAACTTAACACCTCTGTAACTCAGTTTTTGCAAATGTAAAATGAGGATACCTCCCTCATGAAATTAGGAAGATGAAATAAGTTAAAACAATAAACTCAAAAAACGGTGCCTTGTACCTAATTAAGCACTTATATGTTGACTCTCACCACCACCACTATCATAATCATCATCACTTTTACATCATCACCTTTACAGAGGTTCTAGAAATGTTAGCTTTTATTCCCCTGAACTTACCATATCTCTGTGAAACAAACACTGAATATTGAGAAAGTATGACACAGTCATGATCTTTTTTGGTAGGAGAATTATGGTTAGCAAAATCAAGAAAATATATTTTATTTATAATAATGTTTATTGCACTAAATGCTTTGTCACTCCCTTTAGCAAATTCTCTTTTATCTGAGGTGTCAAGTAGAAAAAAAAAAAAAAGGTGTTTTGTGAATACAGTATTTTTTCTCAAGCTCAGCCTATGACAAAGATGCTTATATTTCTTGTCACAGACTTGTGCTAAATGAACAAAGAGCCCAACACCACTATCACACCTAAGATAATTTCTTAATAATAAATATTCAATACTTAATAATAAATACTTAATAATAAATATTCAATCAATGTAGACATTTCTTTGTCTTACAATATTAATACTTAATAATAAATATTCAATCAATGTAGACATTTCTTTGTCTTACAATATTTTAAAAGCGTTTGTTTGAATCTGGACTCAGGTGTGATCTATACATTAGAACTGGCTGATATTCCTTTTTAGTTCCTTTGAATCTGTAACTGTGCCTACCATATATCCCCATGCCAGGCATTTTTTCCATTAATATTTTAAATTGAAGAAAATACATCTTTTGCCTTTAAGAGTTTCTCAGTTTGGACTTTCCTGACTTTATATCCCTGGTGTCATTTAGTATATCCCTCTGTCCTTACTATTTCTTGTAAACTAGTCTCAATCATATTCAAATATTTTCTTTTTTTAATTTGGATGGATAGCTTCATGGGTACTTTTGCTAACAAATTTATGCTTTCCTATATAAAAAATATGAATGATAAAGATATTAGGGAGATTAAATGAGTTATCACAGGTCACATGCTTAGATTAGTACCTAGCACAGACCAAGAACTCCATAAACATTAGACAAACATCTTATTATTACACTGCATACAGAGAATGAGCAGAATTTGATGTCACATTAGAAGAGCACTTTTGAAGAAGGTAACTAACATGCTTTGGTGGCTGAATAGATGTTGGTATCACTGACCAACAGAGGGAATATACAGAGAGGGGGATGTTTTCGGGAATTGGAAGAGAACGAGTCAATTTTAGACATCCTGAATTAGCGTCAGTGGGATGGCCAGGCATCACTGTCACACCCAGAGCTGGAAACAGGGGTTCTAAAATTTAAAAAATAGGTCTGTGGGCAAGAAGCAAACATCAATGTTGACACGAAAGGAAGCTCAGTGAAGGTCACAGTTGTCGTAAAAGACAACAGAGCACCTGAAGAATGAATTGGCATTGGAGAAAGAAAGGTAACAACACTTCGAGAAAGGAAATGATGTACAGGAAAAGACACGCAGACAGAGTCATCATTGTATGTTGTGGCTATAGGACTGTTCTGACTAGAAAACACACTATGTTGGAAAAGTAGAGGAAAATGAAGTTACATGGATAGAACAAGGCTATCTTTGAATGGCTCTGAAATTTAGAAATAGGTAATTCAATTTAATCAGGAAATAGGAATACCCTGAAGAAGTTAACAAGACAAGTGAACTCTATGCCTGTCAACACTATACAAAAATCTACCATAAAAGAATTGGGAAAGCATAAAATATACTTGTTATATTATTCTAGAAGATTTAAATTTATGCCAGTTTTACTTTGGTCTAAGCTAAAGGGAATGTTCCTGAGGCACTGTGGCTTCAGGCTGTTACAAAAGAGGAGGGAGATACTGTCTTTAGTACCTTCCCAAATCCTTCTCTATTCCCCTCTCTTTTGTCTCCTCTCACCTAGGAAACCAATACTCTCAAGCTGCCCGAACTATACAAAACTATATTTTGCAATGATGTACTGTCTTGCTACCTGAAGCACTCTGGTTACATCTCCACATTCAGTTCTGGCCTGCCATGAAAGCTTTATTCTGCTATTACCCTACAAATCCTTTGACTATCAATGGAGGGTCAAAGTTGTTGATTCATACAACACTATAAGTGACCAAAATTCTACAGGATATTTAATTTAAAAGAAGAATTTGTTAACTTGTATGAATTTTCAAACTGTTAAAATGTATTTTTCCTATATTGTTTTCTACATATTTATCTATTCTAGTTTAATCGAACAGATTATCAAGAATAAGAAGCACATCTGCATAGGCCAGTTTTCTGTATAAACTTCTGTTGTGCCTCTACTGGAGACAAGGCATTGTAATTGACTCTAATGGGACTGCAAGAATGAAGGCATTGTAACTGATGCTAATGGAACTGCGTGCATGTGTTGCTAAGTTGCTTCAGTCGTATCTGACTCTGTGTGACCCTATTGACTGTAGCCCAACAGAATCCTCTGTCCATGGGATTCTCCAGGCATGAATACTGGAGTGGATTGCCATGCCCTCCTCCAGGGGATCTATCCGACCCAGGGATGGAACCCACATCTCTTATGTCTCCAGGATTGGCAGGTGGGATCTTTACCACTAGCACCACCTGGCAAGAATGAATAAAACAGAGACTTCCCTGTGGTCCAGTGGTTAAGACTTCATCTTCCAATGCAGGGGGTGTGGGTTCAATCCTTGGTCTGGGAGCTAAAGTCTCACATGCCCCATGGCCCAAAATCCAGAACACAAAAACAAAGTAGTAATATTGTAACAAATTCAATAAAGACTTTAAAAAATGGTCCTCATAAAAAAATCTTTAAAGAAACAGAATGAATTTAACATAATTTATGACTTTACTGTAAGAACTTTACAATAAAATAATTGAAAGAGCCAAACACACAACTCATCTCAAGGGCAGATAAGGACTCTATAAGAATGTTGCTGAAACTTGAGTATATATAAATCCTTATAAAGAGAAAAAATGTGTTGTGGAAAAGTGTTAACAGATACATGAATACATTATTGAAATACCTGAAAAAGCAAAATTATGTATAAGGATAAACTCTTCTTTCTTTCAGGTCTTACTATACTAAAAATAGTTTCAAAACAAATTTACAAACTATGTACATAAAAGTCAGAAAACTAACAGATTACAAATTGCTATCAATATGATATTTTTGCTCAAAAAAAAAAATCATTCTACACAACATGAATATGCCGCTGACTGCTTTTTCCCCATTATTTTCTAGTTACATTTGAGTTGGGCATGCATATCTTATAGGTGGCTCAGTGGCAGAGAATCTGCCTGCCAATGAAGGAGACACAGGAGACATGGTTTTGATCCCTGGGTCAGAAATATACCCTGGAGGAGGAAACGGCAACCCACTCCAGTATTCTTGCTTGGGAAATTCCATGGACAGAGGAGCCTGGCGGGCTACACTCCAGTAGGATTGCAGAGTCAGACACAACTGAGCGACGGAACACACACACACACACAAACATATGTATACTTACAACACATACTAGTCTTCCATCAACAATTTAATATTCCCACCATTTCTTTCTACTAAAACTCTGCAAAGCTATAATGCAGTTCATTTTGATGTCAACTGGCCCTCAGTTGGTACAAATGAACCATCTGTACCTATCATATCTATTTTTATTCTGTTCTCATTAAACTGACTTAACACATTCATAGCCCTGAAAGTCTAATGAAGTAACTGCTTATAAGGTCAGCACCCTAGATGATCCAAGAATATTTCTTTTTTATTAGGGTTGAAATTTGTAAATTCTTGTATGAAACACTCTCCCACAGAGAGAACATATCTATGTACTCAGGTCCAAGGACTCCCATGTTGAAGAACAATGCTATAATAGAAATAACAAACACTATACAGGCAGAAATGATGGGGAGATTAATTCCAACTACAGAGGTTTTATGGAGGAGGTAACATTTGAGGGCAGCTGTGACATGTGAGTTTAGTGCCAAGTGTTTAAGTTTTCTATAATTTCTTTGCCATAAGATTAAAAATATGACACAAACTTGAGTAAAAAAAAAAAAAGACAGGAATATTCATTGGCAAAGGCAATAAACAGAAAACTATCAATTTTATGAACAAAAGGTGAGGAATTTTCTTCTAAGAAAGAAAATCAGATAATAAGATTCCAAGTAGCATAAAAATAAATGGCATACTTTGCATGTGGAAAAGTTTACTTATACTTATGATGTAATGCTTTTTAAAGATAGTCACATAAGGAAAGCATCAGGAATATTTATATTAGTTAGACTTATTTTAACGTCTATGACATGCTAATTTTACATACCCTTATGATGTAATACCCTCTTCAAGGATCACTGCCTTGTCATGGCAAAGGGGCTTGCGTAACTCAATGAAGCTATGAGCCATGCTGTGAAGGGCCACCCAAGATGGACGGGTCATAGCAGAGAGTTCTGACAAACTGTGATCCTCTGGAGGATGGAATGGCAAACCACCCCAGTATACTTGCAATGAGAACCTCATGAACTGTATAAAAGGCCAAAAAGATATGAAACCAAAAGACGAGTCCCCTAGGTCTGAAGGTGTCTAATATGCTACTGGGGAAGAGCAGAAGAGAATTACCATAGCCCAGAATGAATGAAGCAGCTAGACCAAAGCAGATACAATGCTCAGTTGTGGATGGGTCTGGTGATGAAAGTAAAATCCAGTGCTGCAAGAACAGTATTGTATAGGAATGTTAGGTCCATGAATCAAGGAAAACTGGACGTGGTCAAGCAGGAGATAGTAAGAATAAACATCAACATCCTAGGAATTCACGAACTAAAATGGAATGAGTGAATTTAATTCAAATGACCATTATATCTACTTCCGTGGACAAGAATACCACAGAAGAAACAGAGTAGCCCTCATAATCAACAAAAGAGTCTGAAATACAGTATTTGGGTGCAAACTCAAAAATGACAGAATGATCTCAGTTCATTTCCAATGCAAGCCATTCAACATCACAGTAATCCAAGTCTATGCCCCCACCACCTATGCTAAAGAAGCTGAAGTTGATCAGTTCTACAAAGACCTAGAAGACCTCCTAGGACTAACACCTAAAAAAGATGTTCTATTCATCACTGGGGATTACAATGCAAAAGTATGAAGTCAAGATATACCTGGAGTAACAGACAAGTTTGGCCTTGGAGAACAAAATAAAGCAGGGCAAAGACTAACTGAATTCTGCCAAGAGGATGTACTAGTCTTAGCAAATACCCTTTTTCAACAACATGAGAGACAACTTTACATATGGACATTGCCAAATGGTCAATACTGAAATCAAATTGATTATATTTTTTGTAGCCAAAGATGGAGAAGCCGTATATAGCCAACAACAACAAAAGAGACCTGGAGCTGACTGTGGCTCAGATCATCAGCTTCTCAAAACAAAATTCAGGCTTAAACTAAAGAAAACTGGGAAAAACACTAGGTCAGCCAGGTATGACTTAAACCAAATCCTATATGAGTTCACAGTAGAGGCAACGAAGAGATTCAAGGGCCTAGATCTAGTTAACAGTGTGCCTGAAGAACTATGGACAGAGGTCCATGACACTGTACAGGAAGCAGCAAACAAAACCATCCCAAAGAAAAAGAAAAGAAGCCAAAGTGGTTATCTGAGGAGGCTTTACAAATAGCGGAACAAAGAGAAGCGAAAAGCAACAGAGAGAGGGAAACATATATCCAATTAAATGCAGAGTTCCAAAGAATATCTAGCAGAGATAAGAAGGCCTTCTTCAATGAATAGTGCTTAATAATAGAAGAAAACAACAAAAGGAGAAAGATCACAGATCTCTTCAGGAAAATTGGAAACATCAAGGGAGCATTCCACCCAAAGATGGGCACAGTAAAGGATAAAAATGGTAGAGACCTAGAAAACACTGAAGAGATCAAGATGAGATGGAAAGAATACACAGAACTGTATAAAAAAGATCTTAATGAACTGGATTACTACAATGGTGTGGTTTGTCACCCAGAGCCAGACATTCTGGAGTGTGAAGTCAAGTGGGCCTTAAGAAGCACTGCTGTTAATAAAGCTAGTGGATGGAATGAAATTCCAACATAGCTATTCAAATCCCTAAAGGACGATGCCATCAAGGTTTTGCATTCATTATGTCAGCAAATCTGGAAGACCCAGAAGTGGCCATAGGACTGGAAAAGGTCAATTCACAATTCCTCATCCCGATTCCCAAGAACGGTAGTACTAAAGAATGTGTTAACCATCAGATAATCGTACTCATTTCCCATACTAGTAAGGTCATGCTTAAAATCTTGCATGCTAGGCTGATTCAGCATTATGTGAACCAAGAACTTCCAGATGTCCAAGCTTAGTTTAGAAAAGGAAGAGGAACTACAGATCCAGTTGCCAATATTTGCTGGATTATAGAGAAAGCAAGGGAATTTCAGAAAAACATCTAGCTCTGTTTCATTGACTACCCTAAAGCCTGTAACTGTGTGGATCATGACAAACTGCGGAAAGCTCTTAGAGAGATGGGAATACCAGACCATCTTACTTGTCTCCTGAGAAACCTGTATGTGAGTAAAGAAGCAACAGTCAGAACCCTGCATGGAACAACTGACTGGTTAAAGACTGAGAAAGCAGTACAGTAGGGCTGTCTGCTGTCACCCAGTTTGTTTACCCTACACGCTGAGCACATCATAAGAAATGCCGGGCTGGATGAGTTACAAGCTGGAATCGAGATAGGCAGGAGAGACATCAACAACCTCAGATACGTGGATGATACCACTCTAATGGCAGAAAGCAAAGAGGAACTACAGAGAGTTTTGATGAGGGTGAAGGAGGAAAGTGAAAGAGCCGTCTTAAGCCTAAATATTGAAAAAACAAAAAACTAAGATTGTGGCATCTGGGCCCATTGTTGCATGGCAAATGCAAGGGGAAAGTAGTGGCAAATACAAGTGGAAGTAGTGACAGATTTCCTCTTCTTGGGCTCTAAAACCACTGGATGGTGACTGCAGCCATGAAATCAGATGATTGCATCTTGGCAGAAAAACAATGACCAACCTTGACCATGTACAGAAAACCACAGACATTACTCTGCTGACAAAGGTCAATATAATCAAGACTATGGTTTTCCCGGTGCTCACGTTCGGTTGTGAGACCTGGACCGTAAAGAGGGGAGAACACCAAAGAACTGATGTCTTCAAACTGTGGTTCTGGAGAAGATTCTTGAAAATCCCTTGAACAGCAAGATCAACCAGTCAATCTTAAGGGAGATCAATCCTGAAGATTCACTGGAAGGTCTGAAACTAAAGCTGGAGCTCTAGTATTTTGGTCATCTGATGTGAACAGATGACTCACTGTAGAAGTCCCTGATGCTGGGAAAGATTGAGGGCAGAAGGAGAAGAGGACATCAGAGGATGAGATGGCTGGATGACATGACCAAAACAATGAACATGAACTTAGGCAAACTCCGGGAGATGGTCAGGGTCAGGGAGGCCTGTGTGCAGCAGTTCACGGAGTTGCCAAAAGTCAGACGCAACTGGGAGACTGAACAACAATAGCTGGATGTAATTCAGTAAGAGTGTTTCTGTTTCCATTTATATAAAAATCTTTCTCCTCTTCAGTTTTTCCTTTGTGTATTAGTAGAAAAAGAAAGAAAGAGTCTACTATCATAATCCCATAACCCAGCCTGTAACACACTGCTGCTCATCACGGTATCAGTTTCTATATACTCTATCTGTGTTTTATCTACTCCATGACAAACATTTCAACAAATGTGTATCTCACAGAAGATGTGTGCACTGGTATTCTAGAAGGTGTGAAAGGAAAAGAAAAATGTATTAACCAGATTAGCTTTCAAGTCACTTTGAGAAAATATCTACCTAGTAGTCTAGGTGCTAGACTCTTTGCTGATTACAATTAAAAATACCAAACCAAATTAGAAAATTATTTGTCTTTTATATTCTCTCATGCCTCTATATCTCTAAGTTATATTAAGGTTACTGTACCTTTTATTTTTAGGAAGATCTATTAAATAGTAGCTCATTTGGAATTTTTACATAAGAAGTAATCTTTAATCCAAGTAATCAGGGCTTCCCTGATAGTTCAGCTGGTAAAGAATTTGCCTGCCATGTGGAAGACCTGGGTTCGATCCCTGGGTTGGGAAGATCCCCTGGAGAAGGGAAAGGCTACCCACTCCAGTATTCTGGCCTGGAGAATTCCATGGACTGTGTAGTCCATGGGCTCGCAAGGAGTTGGACCCAACTGAGCAACTTTTCACCTTCACTTTCCATCTTTAATTCAAATGAGTATGTAACACTGTACATTTTCACTTGTTGAAAGAAGTTCAGTAGGGTCTCTGCAACAGGGTATCATTTCTATCTACAGGTACTCATACTAAGAACACCATGTATACTATTAGCTCCTTTAATGTTAAAACTGCAACTTTTTGGTGAGATGCAATAGGAGTAAATGGAAGTTTCTTTTACTCAAATACACAATAGCAATAGAAAACTGATCTGTATAAAGTAATTTAAATGGCTGCTATATACTAACTTTGAAGACATGTTCACAATTCAGACTCTAGAAAACAAAATGTTTAAGACAATTTATGATTTTAAGATGGTAGATTTTTAAATTTAATGTTTTAGATGTATTCATTGTCATAAAATATGGAAATTCTTCATTTCCATAAATTCTGGCTCAATCACTGTTACTATATTTTATCAAAGATATTTTAAATTTGGCTATAACTCTCTTTTTGGTATTAGAAAAGAAGAAAAATAAAAGTCATATAATACATAGCAGACTTGTTCTTAAATGTTTGATTTTTGTAATTTCCAAATAATGACTTAACTAGCACACTGGGAAAGACACTTTACCCTTCTGACTCTCAATTAATTACCTGTAAAATGTAATACTATGTCTTCTAAATTTGTCGAAGGCTCAAATAGAGATCATCTAGTATCTTAAGGAGTGAATAAATAGTTTTGCTCTTCCTTCCTAAATGTTTTGTATAAAAATATATTTATTTTAAAATATTTAATGAGAAAAACCATAAGTAATACTAAAATTATTAACATTAGAAGAAACTTCATTAGGTACTCCGCACTTACCAAACTTTTTGGTTTGTAAACTCCCATAAGACCTGACTTCTAGGCTTATTACTTCCTCAAATTTTACATTTCAACAATAATGAACTAAAATGGTTGAATGTCCCTGAATACATGTATTTTCAATCTATATGCTTATTTTCTCTTTCTGTATTCTCTTGTAACTCATACCTCAAAACCTAACCTAGATGTCTACCCTCTCTTTAAAGATTTCCCTAGTCTCCCTTCCAAGACAAGCAGAGTGAATCATTCTATTCTTCTCCTAAAATTCAAGCCATCAAAAAGTGACAACATAAGAATGGGAGAAAATAATAGCAAATGAAACAACTGACAAAGAATTAACCTCAAAAATACAGACTCAACTCCTGCAGCCCAATTCCAGAAAAATAAAAGACCCAATCAAAAAATGGGCCAAAGAACTAAACAGACGTTTCTCCAAAGAAGACATACAGATGGCTAACAAACACATGAAAAGATGCTCAACATCACTCATAATCAGAGAAATGCAAATCAAAACCACAATGAGGTACCATTTCACACCAGTCAGAATGGTTGCTGTCCAAAAGTCTACAAGCAATAAATGTTGGAGAGGGTGTGGAGTAAAGGGAAACCTCTTACACTGTTGGTAGAAATGCAAACTATACAGCCACTATGGAGAACAGTGTGGAGATTCCTTAAAAAACTGGAAATAGAACTGCCATATGACCCAGTAAGCAATCCCTTACTGGGCGTACACACCAAGGAAACCAGAATTGAAAAAGACATGAGTACCCCAATGTTCTTCGCAGCCAATGTTTCTAATAGCCAGGACATGGAAGCAACCTAGATGTCATCGGCAGATGAATGGATAAGAAAGCTGTGGTATATATACACGATGGAATATTCAGTTCAGTTCAGTTTAGTTCAGTTCAGTCGCTCAGTCATGTCCGACTCTTTGCGACCCCATGAATCACAGCACACCAGGCCTCCCTGTCCATCACCAACTCCCGGAGTTCATTCAAACTCATGTCCACAGAGTCGGTAATACCATCCAGCCATCTCATTCTCTGTCGTCCCCTTGTCCTCCCGCCCCCAACCTTTCCTAGCATCAGACTCTTTTCCAGTGAGTCAACTCGTCACTCTAGGTGGCCAAAGTATTGCAGTTTCTCAGCCATTAAAAAGAATACATTTGAATCAGTTCTAATGAGGTGGATGAAATTGGAGCCTATTATACAGAGTGAAGTAACTCAGAAAGAAAAACACCAATACAGTACACTAATGCATATATATGGAATTTAGAAAGATGGTAACCTTAACCCTGTATGTGAGACAGTAAAAGAGACACAAATGTATAGAACAGTCTTTTGGACTCTGTGGGAGAGGGCAAGGGTGGGATGATTTGGGAGAATGGCATTGAAACATGTATATTATCATATATAAAATGAATCTCCAGTCCAGGTACAATGCATGAGATAGGGTGCTCGGGGCTGGTGCACTGGGATGACCCAGAGGGATGGGATGGGGAGGGAGGTGGGTGGGGGGATCAGGATGGGGAACACATGTACACCCGGGGCGGATTCATGTCAACGTATGGCAAAACAAATACAATATTTTAAAGTAATTAGCCTCCAATTAAAATAAATATATATATTTTTAAAAGTGACAACAGAGTTCAAGGGAAATAAATGAAATATAAATAAATCAAAGACATTGAAACAGTGGTGTAAATTCTGTTATATTATCTTGATGTAAATCAAGGTAAATTTTGGCTATGAGTGACAGCCCAAAACTGAGTGGCTTATAAGATAGAAGTTTACCCCATTCAAGTCAAGGGTATAAACAAGTCAGAGTGGGCAAGGTGACATTCTGAAGTTATCAGGGACTTTCAAACTTACTGCTGTGCCCATTCTGAATTTGTGGTTTTCCCTCATTGTTCACTTATCAGATCCACACATCAGCAAGCATAGAGGAAAGGGGGAAAAGAAGGCATACCCCTCTTCCTTTAAGACTACTTTCCATGCAACCTGCACACTGTCCTACTTTTTATGTATCTCTAATTAAAACTTAGTCAGATGACCACATTTAGCTGTAAGTGAGACTGAAAGTGATATTTTCAATCCAGGTAGTAATAGGCTGGGAAAAGATTAGTAGATGAGGAAAACCGATGTTAGGGTACAACAATCAATCATTGCCGGGCTTGGTTATATATTATCTGAGGTAGGTACATAACTGACATTTACTATTTAACATCAATATTTCTAGTAATGTGTATACTATAAAATTATATAGTAATTTCTTCTAAATTTCAATTTTTAAGTTAAATATTTCTATTGGTAGAGATTAATCTCTATGAAGTTTAAATAACATTCACAGTAAAATTACCAATGGGAAAAAGAAATTTCAATAAAAACAGAAAAAGCTACTTCAATTATTATAAAAGTTGCTTTGTAACAAGTTATTAAGTATGAGTCAAAGTGTTAAATAAGAATATTTAAAATAAAATATAACCATTGTATTAATAAAACTACATATAAACAAAACTGCATATAAATGAAACTGCATGAATACTGTTAGAGAAGATAGAGGATTTGGGGAGATTTGGGAAGAAAAAAAGTCCATCAGTTAGTTTATTGTATCTCCTACAAATGCTGTTTAGAGATTTTTAATCAAGTAGAGTGATCACAAAACAGAAGTAAAAGTTAGAATAAAGAAAAACAAGGTTTTGATCAAGATCTCACAGTATGTGACTTTGGGCAAGTAACTTTACAGATGATGATGACTATGATAAGGGGTCAAAAGAATTTACCACTTCAGTCTGGGTTTTGTGCTTCTGTAATAAGCATTTTTTCATTTAATATTCACAACACTCCATTAAACATTATTCCACTTTCAGTTCAGTTCAGTCGCTCAGTCGTGTCCGACTCTTTGTAACCCCATGAATCACAGCACGCCAGGCTTCCCTGTCCATCACCAACTCCCAGAGTTCACTCAAACTCATGTCCATCGAGTCGGTGATGCCATCCAGCCATCTCATTCTCTGTCGTCCCCTTCTCCTCCCACCCCCAATCCCTCCCAGCATCAGACTCTTTTCCAGTGAGTCAACTCGCAGAAAAAAAAACCAAACTGGATCTTAGACTATGTAACTGACTCAAGAGCAAAACAGCTACATTAAATATCAGAGCACAAATGTAAAGGATTTTCGGACCCAGTTCCTCTTCTTAACCATTATGCAAGCCACCTACCTTCAAACTCTTGGATGCTGGTTTTGTCCTTTGTTATGGAAGGGGAATTTAGCACAACCTAAACTGTTCTAAAGTTAATTCTGGCCTTTTAAGATGTTGGTATTCTAATGAGGTCTGACTCCCTTCCCCCACTTCCCAAAAAATCACATAATATCAACAGATCTAATCAGCTTCTTTCCTGGATCTTATGTGAGTCAATAAAGTTATCATTTCAATATATAAGGTAGAAAGTAAAAATTCATATATTAAAAGGAATAGATGAAAAGATCATAGTGTGGAAGTAAGGTAAATTTGGATATATCCCTATTCTTCATGGTTGATGTCTTACCCTTTCTCATATCAACAAAAGAGCAAACCAAAAAGTTAAGTAAGAGGGAAGAAAGGTAAACTAATATTTATAAAACTCCTTTTAAATATATGCATAAGTCATTTTGTGAAAATATTGAGGCACAAAGAGGATGACTTGCTAAAGGTCACATACACAGTACACATACAGTGACATCAGTACTTGCACTTGCTCTGGTTCTAAAAGTTATGCTCTTTCCTATCTAGCCTGCTTCCTATGTCTCAATTTTGGATGTTCATGTATTAATATCCTTGTTTCAGTTTTAATGTAAGAAAACTAAAGACAATCTTTTTTCGATGATCCGATGGATGTTGGCAATTTAATCTCTGGTTCTTCTGCTTTTTTAAAATCTAGCTTGAACATCTAGAAGTTCACTGCAGCCATGAAATTAAAAGACACTTACTCCTTGTAAGAAAATCTATGACCAACCTAGACAGCATATTATAAAGCAGAGACATCACTTTACCAACAAAGGTCCGACCAGTCAAAACCATGGTTTCTCCAGTAGTCATGTAGGATGTGAGAGTTGGACTATAAAGAAAGTTGAGCACCGAAGAATTGATGCTTTTGAACTGTGGCGTTGGAGAACTTTGAGAGTCCCCTGGACAGCAAGGAGATCCAACTAGTCCATCCTAAGGGAAATCAGTCCTGAATATTCATTGGAAGGACTGATGCTGAAGCTGAAACTCCCATACTCTGGCCACCTGATGCGAAGAACTGACTCACTGGGAAAGACCCTGATGTTGGGAAAGAATGAAGGCGGGAGGAGAAGGGGACGACAGAGGATGAGATAGTTGCATGGCATCACCAACTCAATGGAAATGAGTTTGAGTAAACTCCGGGAGCTGGTGATGGACAGGGAGGCCTGGTGTACTGCAGTCCATGGAGTTACAAAGAGCTGGACACGACTGAGCACTGAACTGAACCGAACTGAAAGATACTCTGGCTTCCCAGCTGGCTCAGTGGTAAAGAATCTGCCTGCCACTGCAGGAGATAAAGGAGACACAGGTTCCATTTCTGGATGGGGAAAATTCCCTGCAGAAGGAAATGGCAAACCACTCCAGCGCTCTTGCCTGGGAAATCCCATGGATGGAGGAGCCTGGCAGTTTATAGTCTTTGGCAGGGTCACAAAAGTGTCAGAAATGACTGAGTACACACGCACACAAAGATACTAATTTAGTTCTTTGTGGGTATTTATGACTACTAACAAAACATCTTGCTGAATACAATTAGAAAATACATATTAAAATATGCATTTATTAAATATATATTAAAATATGCAAAATACAGGGGAATATATGTTATGTTACATAGGAATAATAAAAATTGAGTATTTCCAAACAAGGAAAGAGAGTTATTTTCAATTAGGATGATTAGGGAAGGACTCAGAGAGAGATGATTACATGTGTACAGGACATTCAAGAAGAGGTTTGATTTCATCAAGAGCAAAAAAAGCCTGAAAAAGAAAAAGAATATTGTAGGAAAAGGGAATGATGTGAATATAAGTATGGGGACAAAACCTATATTCAGGGTGGAGATGTAGTCCACACTGTGTGGAATGTAGGGGTCTTCTTGAATAATAAGATATTTGTCTGGGAATTATGTTACAGCCAAACTAAGGAGGGGTCTTGAATACCAAGTTAGAAAGTCTGGATTTGATCGTGCAAGAAATGGAAAGTCACTAAACATCTTCAAGTAGAGAAACAAAAGAGTTAAAGCAAAGCTTTAATAAAATTAAACTGAGGATCACATATGTATCGGCTTCAGTAGAATTACTGATGTCCAGAAAGAAGAAATAGATCATTTAGAAGATAATAACATTTCAGTGGAATATACTGGGTTGGCCAAAGATGTTATGGAAAAACCTGAATAAATTTTTTGCTGACTCCAATAACATAGAGCTTAAAAACAGAAACTCTCCTGAGTTCTGAAAATTTCTGAAGAAAAAGTTATATATATAAGGTGTATATTATATAATACATAAATAATTAGGACAGCTTCAGCCCTGAAAAAATCTATAATATCCCCATTTCAATCGCAATCTTATCTACGCTGACTAGTCCTTTAATCTCTCCATTTTCTTTGAGTATATCAGCCTTCCCCTGGTCTCATTTTATTCCAGTCCCATGGTCAACACTTGAACTACCCTCTCAATACTTTCAGCCTGAATCAGTGTTGAAATCTACCCACTCTTCTTGCTTGACTTAAGGGGCCAGAGAAAGCTTCACAACCTTGACATTATGAGAAAGGGCTTCTGTTATCAGGTACTTATGAAACTCTCATATGAATACTTAGTTTTTAACTTATTTAACATCTGATAAGGCAACCCACTCCAGTGTTCTTGCCTGGAGAATCCCAGGGACGGGGCAGCCTGGTGGGCTTCTGTCTATGGGGTCACACAGAGTCGGACACGACTGAAGTGACTTAGCAGCAGCAGCAGCAATGTTAAATCTGAACACCACCTCTCTTCCTGAAATTCTTGAATTCCAACAGTTGCAATTAAATGTTCTCTTAATATTACTCTAAAAATGTACTGAGGGTCAGCATTTCTTAATTTAAAAAAAAATACCTTTTTCATACTATGTTAATTTTAACTTCCTTGATTGTAAAACACTAGATGCAAAACAGAAGGATGCTACAGAAACATGTTAATATTTTGCTGTAAACCATTTGTTAGGGCCATAAAGTTCTGATTAAGAAAAAACAAACAAGCAAAGGGCTACAAATCAGAGATATTTAAAATGCTCCCTTAGGAAAAATGAATGAACATGCCATAAAAATCTGTAGACTCAACAATGATGATAAAGCCTTTAAAAACACGATAAAAATTCTCTCTGGACTCTGAAAAATGTTAAATTTAACAAATGAACCAGTTTTCAAAAAAATTGTTAAAACATAAAGATTATATATATACAGATTAACATTTCTGATAATTACTGCTTCTAATGAACAAGTAAAATAGGAATAAAGAAGCAGACTCACTGAATAAATAATATACTCACTTTTTTCCTCTGTTATTTAAAAGGCGTTTTCAAAAATGCTATAAAATTTCATTACTGCAATTCAGATTTTACTAGTTAGAATTTTCTAATAATATAGATCAAAACCTTGGATAAAGTTTTTCTTTATCTGGCATATTTCCTTATACACAGTAGAAATTAACATTTTAAAATTAAAGAGGAAAAGCATCTGTTTCTTAAGAAAACTATCCTTTGAACAACTCTCCATATTTGGAAGAATCTTTATACATCAATGAAAATTTTAATAAAGAAGTCTAAGAATCCTTTCAAGAAGGCTGTTTTCACAGTCCTTCGTAATATGTGACTGCAGTCCCAAGTAATTTTATTTTCATAATATTTTTCCTAATGTGGAGTCACCTCAAATATTTTGTACCATATTTTATAAAAACAAAACTAAAAACAATGATTCAGGTTGTGATTATGATTCACACTGAAATATGTATATATAATTGGGCATATAATTTCAGTTATAAATTAAGGATAATTTTCATTTAAAGTGTTTAAAATCATTTAAAGAACTATTTAAATTATAGAGATGTGGGATGTGAATCATTAAACGTAAATATTCAATTGGCTGTTGAAAGAGTAACAATTAAAAATTATAAATATTTTCTAACTTAATTCTTATTCTCAGAGAAAATAAATATCTTTAAAAGCTTAATTATCATTTTAGTCTTACTGTGATCAATGTGGTCAATCTTGTGACATCACTGTTGAGAAATCTGTAATAGGAAAAGAGAAATACGTTCAGCTGAATCATACTTGAGTAAGTAGTTTCAAAAACTAAAAACTTTGTTTAGAATATTTGTCTGTCATGATGCCATAAGGAATTCTAAAATTATCAGGAAAAGTACAATTGGCATGATGCAAATAAGCATAAAACACCTAGAGTTTATTTATAGGTCATTATTTCTTATAGCATGGCAAATTATGTTTCATTTATAATCAACAACACCCCAGAGTAAACATATTAGTAAATAAACAATAGGTCACTCAGGTTAGTTTTGTTTCAAATATTTACTAAGAAGAGAATCACAATGTCTTAAATATACTATAAAACAAATGACATATAGGTATCCGTTTTTTCCTATGATTAGATCAGCTGCTCAGTCTGTGCCCAAAACACGATCTAATACTTATTATCAATTAACAGGAGAAACTCTGCATTGCAGGCAATTATTTACCAGATGAGTTACCAGGGAAGCTTAAGAATACTGGAGTTGATAGCCTATCCCTTCTCCAGGGGTCTTCCTGATCCAGGAATTGAACTGGCCTCTCCAGTACTGCAAGTGGATTCTTTACCAGCTGAGCTTTCAGGGAAGTAATTTAAGGTGAGCTTTTAAATGTTTAGTGTTTAAAAGTAATACGACATTAATGGTGTTTTACGATTCATAATTAGCTTTCATTATTATTTCATTTCCTCAGAACAATTTCTTCAAAGTGGCAAAGAGGTATTTCTCACTATACACTCAGGAAAAGAGACGTTGGAGAGGATACATGACTTGCCCAAGCACACAGAACTGAGTTTCCCTTGGTTCCTTTTTCTCACACCTCCCATCCAATCTATCCTGCCAACCATTCTTCCTCATTCTGTCCGTATTACTGCTTTTTACCTCACTAGTTCAAGATATTGCTCTCCTATATCATTATTCCAGTCTACTGTCCTTAACTCAGTGACAAATGTATCAGCTCACATCACTCCCTTACTCAAAACTGTCCAATGGCTTTTCCATCAATTAGGATATAATCTGTAATACCCACCATGGCCTATTAGTCTCTCTGTCACCTGGTTTCCTGACTACAACTTCTGTCACTCTCTCCTTACTATGTTCCAGTCACAATGACCTTTTTGATATTCCCCAAATACACCTAAGCTGTCCCTCTTCAGGGCCTTGACATTTGCTGTTCTCTCAGCCTGGAACAATTGTTCCCCGTATCTTTACAGGACTGGCTTTCTTACTTCATTCAGTCTGATAAAAATGTCAGTTCCTCAGAGAAGCCTTCTCTTACCACCAGAGACTGTTTTTCAGCTGTAAGCTCTGTAAGAGGTCATCTCTGGAACACTAGTATAATAGCTGGAACCCAACAACTACTCAAGAAAGAGCTGCTGAATGAATGACTGAACAATTACTTATTGATTTCTTACTGCATCTAGCACTACGCCCAGAGGGACATATAAATAAAAATTCTTACAATTTCTATTTAAGAAAAATATGCCATAACAACTTTGTATGCATTTTTAAAAATCACTGCAGGGAGAGTTTGGGAAGTAAAAAAAAAAAATGGGCAAAGTAGGGAGTGGTGTGAAAGTGGGTACAATGAGTTACAGGTGTGATATAATGGCAGTCTGGACAGTGAAGATGAGTACAGACAGAATGGGAAACCCAAGCAACAGCTTACATGGAGAAATAAGAGGACTTCACGTTAAACTAAGTACAGGAACAAGGACATCAGAGAATGAAAGATTATCAGGGATACAACGAAAGAAACCTGCAGTGGTAGAGTAGAGTGACTTTCATGTTGGACAATAAATAAACCCAATGTTACCAAAGGCTATTCAAATGGAGACATTTCGCAACAACAGGTAGAAATTGTGACTTAGAATAGTCCAAGATTTTAAAAATGAGTTATATAAAAAAGCACAATTCAAGCCAAAAGAGTGGATGAGTTCACCAAGCAAATGAATATAAACTAAAGACAGACCATTAAGCAGAATTTGGGGAATACCTATAAATAAGGCTTGGGCTTCCCTGGTAGCTCAGCTGGTAAAGACTCAACCTATAATGCAAGAGACCCTGGTTTGATTCCTGGATCGGGAAGATCACCTGGAGAAGAGATAGGCTACCTACTCCAGTATTCTTGGGCTTCCCTGGTGGCTGAAATGGTAAAGAATCTGCCTGCAAAGCGAGAGACCTGGGTTCAATCCCTGAGTTGGGAAGATCCCCTGGAGGAGGGCATGGCAATCCACTCCAGTATTCTTGCCTGAGAATCTCCATGAACAGAGGAGACTGTTGGGCTGCAGTCCCTGGGGTTACAAAGAGTTGGACGTGACTGAGCGACTAAGCATGCGTAAGTAAGGTTTATGGGAAGCAAGAGAGGTGAAAATGTCTTGTGTTTTGTTACTTTTAAGTCCAAGAAATAAAGAAACGAAAAATACACTGAAGGCAAAAGAGGAAAGATTATCAAGGTGGAGAATATGTTAGTTTTAAATTATACATGGATGGATAAGAGACTATAAGACAGGAAATTAATTCTCTCTTAACTACCCATGCTCCCACCATATGAAATCAGATCAGAAGCATATAGATGGAACACTTTACTCTCTGAATCCAAAGACCTGCCTTCAAGGAACTCCTTTATGCTCTCCACTTCAATCAATACCAAAAAAACAAGCTTGTGATGGTAAAGAGTCAATATAAAAAGTCTTATGAAAGAACCAATTATACTTTTTACAAAACTCTTAAATTAAAAAAGATATTAAATATTTTTAAATAGTTACATTCAAATAATATAAGTAACTGAATAACAAGATAAATGTTCCATTTTATTTTTTTGGATAAAAACAAAATAATTAAGACTAAATCTATGGTGTAAAATACTCCTTGATTTAAAGTCCTAATCCTCAAAGTATAAAAACCTAGCAGAGACATTCTTTCATCATGGCAGCAATTTTTACATATAACTTACCAGGTATTTGCAAATATATGAGGAAAAACCATTTGAAATTAAAACAACACTAGAGGGTAAAGCCAGACAAGCTTCTAATAAAAACCCTGAGTGGCTTTTATAATCAAGGAAAAGGTAATTTTTAAAAAATCATCTTAACACTAGGAAATATATTCAAATTAGACATATTATAAAAAAGTAGTAATATATTTTATGAAAACATAATTCAACTAATGTATTGGTTATGTACTTTTCCCCTACAAGCCACCATTTTAGTAAATATGCACAGAGAAAATCTCAACTATATTTACCCTCAGAAACACCTAATAATGTTAAAGTGTGGGAAAAGAATCTTAAGTTATAATCATATGTTTCCATTAATTAGGATGAAACTATTTTTCTTCTTTCTCTGCCTCCAAATGGAAAAAGTCTTCCCTTATATAACGAATTTTAGCTTTACTTTCACTTGATAACCCTACGTTAAGTTTCAATATACACAAAGTTAGGATATTTATCCATATCTAACTTACTGAAAAGATTCAAAGGAATAAATGGATTAAAAAATTTGACATTTTCTCATCCTACTCAATCTGAACACAGAAATATATGTTGCGTGCATGCATGCTGTTGCTTCTGTCATGTCCAACTCTGGGCGACCCCATGGACTGTAGCCCACCAGGGTTCTCCGTTTAAGGGATTCTCCAAGGCAAGAATACTGGAGTGGGTTGCCATGTCCTCCTCCAGGGGATCTTCCTGACCCAAAGGTCGAACTTATGTCTCTTATGTCTCCTGCATTGACAGGTAGGTTCTTTACCACTGTTATGTGTTAGTTGCTCAATCGTGTCCAACTCTGCGACTGCATGGACTATAGCCCACCAAGCTCCTCTGTCCATGGAATTCTCCAGGCAAGAATACTGGAGTGAGTTGCCATTTCTTTTTCCAGGGGATCTTCCCAACCCAGGGATTGAACCCGGGTCTCCTACAATGCAGGCAGTCTTTACCATCTGAGCCACCAAAAGTCCATCTTTACCACTACTGCCTTCATTTAAAGTATTAGTCACTAAAATATTTAATCATTCATTTATAAATCAATTTAATGTTTTCTTTGTATTCTATATTCTTTTCAAGGTGCAGTTATATAATAAAAATTACCTCTAAAATACATACATGAAAAGTAATCTCATAAACCATATGCTACTTGTAGGCTATTTCAGTGTTGCAAAATTGGATTGTAGCATGGAAAGTCTGCATCTATCATTCATTTTTTAGAGAATCACAACTATGCAAAATTTGGCATATGTTTCTAAGGTTAATAACAAACTTTATAAAAATCTAAACATGTTTCTATTATCATCTAGCTTTTTCAAATTCTGTGCATTACTGTTCTTTTTTATTACTTGGGGAAATATGTGGTAGGAAAAAAATCACATACTTTGATAAGCAATATTTGGAGGGAAATGATACTGTAAATAACAGGGATATATAATCTGAGAAAACTGGTAAAAATTTGATCTACCGCTAGTGGAACACAGTATCAATATCCACTGGATGTGGTCTCCACATCCTACAGATAAGGGAGACCTTACTGTACGATGCCACTTTATGTAAGGGACTTGAGCCTCCATGGATTATGATATCTGTAACAAGTCCTGGAATCAATTCCCCACTGATATCATGGGACAACTCTATTCTATACGAAGTTGTCCAATGAAACAATGCAAAATGAAAAAGTTTAGTATCTGTACTGTCCAATACCTAGCCCATAGCCAAAAGTGCCTGAGTACTCATGATATGGTTAGTGACTTTTAAATATTAAGTTAAATTTAAATGTTGACATGTAGCTACTATCATATTAAACAGCACAACTAGGCATTTCTGAAACTATATTAAGATCAAAGTGTAAATGATCCTTCTAAAATATTTGAAAATTTATTTTCTTTCTTTTTTTTTTTTTTAAGACATAACCCTCAACCATGTTGGATATGTTCCATTCAGGGGCATTGCTCCAAATCTGTAGGCAAATTATCTTCAAATAACTTTCAAGTTTATGTTGAGTGGAAAAGGTCTATTTTATTGCAGAATTCTTGATGGATCATATTGCCTGTAAGAGGAAATAGTGTTGGGTTTTGGAGAGCTGAGTTTTAAATCTCTTTAAATTTAAATCTAAATCAGCTGGGTAGAAATGGTTTATTTCATTTATTCATGCACTGTTATGACTAAAAACCTCAACCAAATTTAGAAAAAAGAAATTAATTTTATTAACAATTGTAATAGCCCTGATCCTGGGAACTTCTGACAACAATTATTTTCCCTCTCTTATTATGTTTTAAGAAAAAAATATTAGCAAGCTTTAATAGGAAGACCTATGTAATATGGTATGCATGAAACAAGTCCACTGTCTAATCTAGAGTGGACATATAAATAGAAGATTTACATAACATGAATAGAAGTTTTGTTAAGTAGCTTTGTCAAATTATGAAAACACCAATTGATTTAATACTTTAAAAGCAACAAAGCTCTGAAGTGATAGAAATAATTTCCTGATCTGTACAAACAGTGACTATAGTGGGTGTCTGGCTAAAAGTTGTTTTCCTGATTTAGTTGGGGGGAAAGGTAGAGAAAGGAAAGAAAGCAAGCAGCTTGAATAGATAGGACCAATTCCAAGCAGTATTTTGAAGCATAATATTCACTGAATAGGTTGGTTGGTTCAGTGGGAAAGAATCTGCCTGGAACATAGATTCAGTCCCTGGGGTGGGAAGATCCCCTGCAGAAGGAAATGGCAACTCATTCCACTATTCTTGCCTAGAAAATCCCATGGACAGAGGAGCTTGCCGAGCTTCAGTCCATGGTCAAAAAAGAGTCAGGCATGACTTAGTGACTAAGCAATAACAACAACAAATTCAATGAATGCTTTCTGTCCTCAGTTTCACCTGTAAATAGGGTATTCAGTAAAATATTAGATGTCTGTATTCCCTTAATGTTCAGAGAAGCTGTGAAGGCCGGGGTTCCAATGATTTCTGCCACTGCACATTAATCCATGTACATTAATTCAGTCCCTCCTAGACACCAAGGGATGACTATAATTCAATACCTGTTGTTAGAAATAACCAGAAGCCCAATATCTACTCTAAAGATACCAGGAAGTTCAAAAGTGATAACTCCCAAGAGCAACATCTGGAAATACAGCCAATGAGAGTTCTCATTTTAATAATTTTGGATTTTTATTTATTGGGCTATGCCAGGTCTTAGTTGAGGCTCACGAACTCCTGGCTGTGGCTGTGGGATCCAGCTCCCTTACCAGGGATTGAAACCAGGCCCCTGAATAGGATCATGGAGCCATAGCCACTGGACCACCAGGGAAGTCCCAGTTTCTCATTTTCTACCAAACTTTGTCATATCACAACCTAAAACAAAGTGAGCTTCCCCTCTGCTTTAATTATTAAAGAAAACCAAAAGCAAAAACAAAAAATGTTGTATATCTCTTTAAGGTTTTAAAGAGATGATTTACCACAGTTCTAAATTTTTGTCACTCTTTCCAATACTACTTCTCCTTTCAGCTAAACAAATACTACTGTACGTAAAACCAAACATGAACAGATGGCATTTTAAAAAGCACTTCTTGGAGAAAACTCTAGTTTGAAAAGATACACGCACCCCCATGTTCATAGCAGCATTATTTATAATGGTCAAAACATATTAGCAACCTAATGGACAGATGAATGGATAAAGATGTGGTACACACACACACAATGAAATATTACTCAGCCATAAAAAGAATGAAAAAATGCCATTTGCAGCAACATGGATGGACCTAGAGATTATCACAGTAACTGAAATGAGACAAAGACAAATAATATATTATATCACCTCTATGTTGAATCTAAAAAAAAATGCAAATGAATTAATGGAACAGAAATAGACTCAAAACAAACTTATGGTTGTGCTGTGTGAGATGTGCTAAGTCACTTCAGTTGTGTCCAACTCTTTGCAACCCTATTGACAGTAGCCCTCCAGGTTCCTCTATCCATGGAATTCTCCAGCAAAGAATACTGGAGTGGGTTGCCATTTCCTACCCCAGGGGATTGGGAAAGATGGGACATGGATATTTTAGGAGTTTGGGATTAACAGATACACATTACTATATATAAAACAGACAATAACAAGGTCCTGCCATATAGCACAGGGCACTATATTCAATATCTTGTAATAATCTATAAAGGAAGTCAATCTGAAAAAGAATATATATGGATACTTTGCTGTACACCAGAAACTATCACAATATTATATATCAATGATACTTCAATAAAAATAAATATAAAATAAATCAAATTTAAAAAGCACTTCTTGTATTATCAATGATTTTACATTTCTTATGAAATAAAATTACATTTATGGAGCTTCCTTGGCTGCCCAGTGGTTAAGATTCCATGCTCCCAACGCAGGGGGCCCGGGTTCAATCCCTTATCAAGGAACTAAGATCTCGTGTGCAGCATGATGTGACCAAAAAAAAAAAAAATTAACTTCCATTAATTACTAAAATAAAAGAAATAATTTTACTATCCTTACTACAAAAGCTGTCCCTCCCTCAAAATATATCATATCCTTCATGTGCAACACTTGTCCTTAATGTACTGTGTGACTGAAACGTCTCTAAAAGGTATAATTCTCATAGGTTAACTCACAAAATTTTTAGACAACTAACATAAGCCTTATTACAATAAAGTTTAGCTAGAACTCAAATATTGGAGAAGGAAATGGCAACCCACTCCAGTGTTCTTGCCTGGAGAATCCCAGGGATGGGGGAGCCTGGTGGGCTGCTGTCTATGGGGTTGCAAAGAGTCGGACACGACTGAAGCAACTTAGCAGCAGCAGCAGAGCTCAAATAGCAACTTCATAATCTTGCTGATAATAAAATCCATGAAACAAAGCACAACTGGCTTTAGATTTGGTGACCTTTTTTTTAAGCATATATAAAGCTGGATCTTTTTCTAAAGTTTACCACCCTATTGTTTCAACACTAATAAGTGCTTTTCAAAATCTTTACTCCCTACTTCATGGGTTTCTGCTTTAGGGCCATAAATGGGCACCCAGTAGAGGAAGAAAGTGGTAGCACTGTCAACAGGTGTTGAAATATTTTTGAGGCTAGTATATACACAATATCCAAAAATGAACTAATCACTTGGGTGAAGTAACATAATGAAAGGCTTCATTTAAGAAAAACTATATGCTGTTTTAGCTACATTTTTATTTCTCTAAGTTTTTTTTTAGGGAATTCAACTCAAATTTTAGCAACAGAGAGGTAAAGTTTTTGAAGGTTTACTATTAACTAAAGTAAAATACATTACTTAAAATTATGGGGAAATTTTAGTTTTTATCAAAATTAGAATCCATCTTAGTCTTGTCAGCAAATGCCAAATCAAAATTTTCCACTGATAAAATTGCCTTGAAAAAACCACCTCACTTTGAGCAAGCCAGCAGTCAAGAAAAACATAAACATAGCTCTATAAAGGTTTCATGTACTATAGCTAAAAGACTTAAATGAAACTATTCCACTCCAAACCTTTAAATATCCAATTCAAATTAAGGCTATGAAAACTTGGTGCAGCAATTAAGCAATTTAACCACAATCAAAAAAAAAATACTTTATTAGATACAACCACCAAAGTTGACATCACTAATCAATAACTAAATTTCAGATAACATACATTTCACTCTTCTCTATTAAAAGAACTTTGCTATGAATACTTAGGGATATTAAGTAATCATTACTACTATTTCATCTTTTCTGAGAACTCTTAAAATGATTTCATCATAAAAAAGAAATCTGGTCTAATGGTGTCAACAAAATGTTACATTACCCTCGCCTCCTTTTAGAATTTTGGCATACATACATAACTTAGGCAATCTCTTAGTACTTCAGTTTGCCATACCATAATTATCAACTTCATAGGGATGTTGTGAAGTTTTACTTAATTGTGCTTATAAAATTTTTTTGAGGTACACAGATGAAAGAGAGGTATAAGGCTCAGATGCAATTATTGCTATGTACTTGATGGGGAGGGAAAGGCATTTAAAAGCATTTAATAGTAACATGGATGAGATGGAGAACACTAGGGTAGGAAAAAGTTTGGTGATGGTGGTAGCGATAGAAAGTGCAATGAGGATGTAGAAGCAGCATATATGAACAACACTTTGAGGGAGTTTCGCTATTAAAAATTGGAGAGAAACAGCACTGTAGCTTGAGGGGGATGTGGGATCTTGAAAGGTTTTGTATTAAAATGGAGGAATACTAGTCAGTTGATATGCTGATGAGAAGAATTTAGGGAAGTAAAAAATGCTGATAGGGAAAAATTACAAAAAGCAAAATCAATGATTACTAAGCACCTAGGAAATGGCAACCCACTCCAGTGTTCTTGCCTGGAGAATCCCAGGGACTGGGGAGCCTGGTGGGCTATCGTCTATGGGGTCACACAGAGTCGGACACGACTGAAGAGACTTAGCAGCAGCAGTAAATGTATAAATCTGTCCATGCTGCTAGAAACGCAAAGACAATAAATATATGAACTAATTTAATAATTCTATGGAAACTATATTTATAAAAATCACAGGGGAAGACACCAGATACAATTAAATTAAAACTTCTTTAGAAGCAATATTATTTGTAATAGAGGCTGTCAGGTTAAAAATATCAGAGCAATGTTGACGCATTTTATGATGTGACAGCAATGTCCTTCTAAACATGTGCAACTGCACAGGATAGAAATAACGCCACACACAACTCCTATTTGATTATGCACACTGAGGCTTAAATAGGATAAACATTAGACAAAAAGTAAAGCCAGCAATTTCAAAAAACATCACCACTATACTTTCCTTTTTCCCTCCTCTGTATTGACCCATCTCCATTTTTGGATTTCCAGTACCACTCTATTCTATTACTTATCACTCTGTTCAAAACTGAAAGCACTTCATATTATCAATCAATTATACAAATGTTTATCACTTCCAAAGTTCCATTCTTTCTGCCTGTTAATTGTTGTTTCTGTTCAGTCACCAAGCTATGTCTGATTCTTCACGATCCCATGGACAGCAGCATGCCCGGTCTTCCTGTCCCCCACCATCTCCTAGAGTTTGTCCATTTTCCCTTGCCTCCTTAAAAAAGTTAATTTGAAAGTTATAAAGACAATTACTAATTCTATATTAGTGTAAATTAATTTAGATAAGTTGCTCAAACACATTTGCATATCAGACTTTCTTCCCTCTAATCACAGCATCCTTTATCTCTGTATATTTTCATATTGTGACCTAGTCTAAAATATGAAGTAATATACTAATTAGGTACATAATATCCATAATAAATATAAGAACTCGAGAATGAGAAAAGTAAGACTGGGCCAAGAGGTTAGTTTCAAATCTGCAAGCCATAAGGCCCTGTACTCTTTGTTACTGAAGGACCAAACGTATGTCTTTCACTTTCCTGGTAACCAATGCAAAGATAAAACGACTGTCATAAACAACTTTTGTTTGTATGTATATATTATTCACAGTATTCATAAAGTGAAAAGAAATTATCTTAAAGAAAGCACAGCTCTTTTTTTTACTGTGACCTGAGGAAAGTCACTCTATTGAGCAGTCAAAAATTTTCCAGCAATAAGCAAAATAATGAGTTATCAAGGACCATTTCTTTTTAAAATTATTTATTCATTTATTTACTTTTGGTTGTGCTGGGTCTTCGTTGCTGAGTGCTAGCTTTCTCTAGTTGCAGTGAAGAGCAGGGTCTACTCTTCATTGTGGTGTGTGGGCTTCTCATCGTGGTGCCTTCTCTTGTTGCAGAGCACAGGCTTTTAGGCAGTTGGGCTCAGAATTTGTGGCGAGTGAACTCCAGGGTGCATGGGCTTCCATAGTTGTGGCACAGGGGTTTAGTAGCTGCATGTCACTGACTCGACTGTGGGCTCACACTAGTTGTGGCACATAGGTTTTAGCTGCTCCGCAGCATGTGGAATCATTCCAGACCAAGGATCGAACCCAGGTCCCCTGCATTGGCAGGTGGATCCCTATCTACTGTACCACCAGAGAAGTCCCTGAAGGGCAGCTTCTTTTTACTTCCCTCAGAGACTGACCTTTGGCATCATACTAGAATAGCATTTAAACACCTAAAGCAACATGGTTCAACTATGTCACACGTAAGTTTAATAAGAGATGAACTATACAGAGTAGTATTCTTCATGTTTTTCTTTTCCCAAATATTAAAATTTTAGAAACCACAATGAATTTTTTAGACAGATAAAATTTATGGAACAACAAAATTTGCCATTTTAAACTATAAAATTCAGGTTTTAGTATATTCACGATGTTGTGCACCCATCACCATTATTTAATTCTAGAATATTTTCATCACTCCAGAAAAGACACCATACCAATTAAGTAGTCATCACCCATTTTCTTCTCCACTCTCCCTCCCAGCCTCTGGTAACCACTGATCTATTTTCTGTCTCTATGAATCTGCCCATTCTGGACATCTCATACAAGTGGAATCATATAATGTGTGACGTTTCCCGTCTGTCTTCTTTCATTTAGCATGTTTTCACAGCTCATCCATATTGTGACTTATGTCAGTACTTCATTACCTTGTGTGGCTGAATAATATCCCATTATATGCACACTTTATTTACCCATTCATCAGATAATAAACATTTTGGTTGTTTCTACCTTGGGGCTATTATAAATAACACTATGAATATTCACGTACAAGTTTTCATGTGGATATAAATTTTCAGTTCTCTTAGATATATACCTAGAAATATAAGTTGGTCATATGGTATCTCTCTGTTTAACTTATTAATTGAAAAACTATTTTCCAAAGTAGCTGTACCATTTTACATTCCCACAAACAGTATATGAGACTTCCATATACTCCAACCTCGCCAACACTTATCTTTCATTGTTTTTGTTTTTTTATAGTTCTCTTAGTAGATATGAAGTATTTTCTCATTGTGTTTTGAGTTGCATTTCCTGATGTTGTACACTTTTTCAAGAGCCTACTGCCATTGTATACATTCTTTATAGAGAAACGTCAAAATCTTTTGCCCAGTCATTAATTGGTTTCTTTATCATCTCTGTTTTGTGGAGTTCACACTATGAACGCTGTTGTGTTCATAATGAAATTTTAAAGATTGTGAACTGTTACCAGTTTTTAAAATGAGTGACAAAACATAAAAGAATATAATTTGTGAAAATGAAGATTGCAGATTAAAACTATTAACACCTGGTAGCAGAAAACACATCTTGATATTATAAGGATCTACTGTATAACATACATCAATGTCAACACTAAATCCTTTAACTGCTTGCAAATTCTCTTCCTCCTCACCATCAAATGTACTACCACGTAGTTAATAAACAGTTGATATCCATAATATTGTTTTAACATTCACAACACCTGACAACTGTTAAATAATGAGAAAATAAGGTGGATATTAAAACAGTTTGCAAGAGTTCAAAAGAAAGTAACAAAATAAATAGAGTTTGAAAAGTAAAAGCACATAAAACTTGCACATTCACTGAGTTCTTATGCAGACTGAAAAGCTTAAAAAAATAAAAGCTCTCTTAGAGTTTTAAAGGCAATGTTAGTTTTATTTATCCAGCAAAATTCAAGAACATGCCAATGCCTATATAACTCTGTTCTGAGTAGGTAACATTTTCCTTTAAAGTTCTAGGAACACAAAGGGCTTCCCAGGTGGCATAGCAGTAAATAATTCACCTGCCAATTCAGGAAACAGGTTTGATCCCTGGGTCAGGAAGATCCTCTGGAGTAGAAAATGGCAACCCACTCCAGTATGCTTATCTGAAAACTTCCAAGGACAGAGGAGTCTGGTGGGTTATTCTGTGAAGTCACGAAGAGTCGGACATGACTGAGCACTGAGGACAGCATTATGAATAGGAAGGAATAAGTACCTTACTGATCATTAAACTAGTTAACCAGATTCAGTCACCAGTTGGAATGCATAATAAAAAGGATGGTGAAAACAACACTTTTGAGTTACCTGATTGTGAATCTTAGGAGCTGGAATTTTATTTTATTTTTTTGGTAATTAATTTATTTTTTATTGGAGGCAAATTATTTTACAATATTATATTGGTTGGTTTTGCCATACATTGACATAAATTCGCCCCGGGTTTACATAAGTTCCCCCTCCTGAACCCCCCTCCCACCTCCCTCCTCCCTTTATCCTCCCTCTGGGTCATCCCCGCATGCCAGCCCCGAGCATCCTATAACATGCATTGACCCTGAACTAGTGATTCGTTTCACATATGACAACATATGTGTTTCAATGCCATTCTCCCAAATCATCCCACCCTCACCCTCTCCCATAGAGTCCCAAAGACTGTTCTATACATCTGTGTCTCTTTTGCTGTCTCGTATACAGGGTTATCATTTGCATCTTTCTAAATTCCATATATATGCGTTAGTATGCTGTATTGGTGTTTTTCTTTCTGGCTTACTTCACTCTGTAAGGAGCTGGAATTTTAAACAAACACTGAATTTGCTAGGAGAAGAGGACAAGATTATGAGAAGTCGCTAAGCATCATCACTTGAATATTTTTGTTGCTGTTGTTCAGTCACTCAGTCATGTCCGACTCTTTGTGATCCCATGGACTGCAGCACAGCAGGCTTCTCTGTCCTTCACCATCTCCCGGAGCTTGTTCAAATTCATGTCCATTGAGTCGTTTATGCCATCCAACCAACTCATCTCCTGTCATCCCCTTCTCCTCCTGCCTTCAATCTTTCCCAGCATCAGGGTCTTTTCCAATGAGTCAGTTCTTCACATCAGGTGGCCAAAGAATAGGAGCTTCAATGCAGCATCAGTCCTTCCAATGAATATTCAGGACTGATTTCCTTTAGGCTTGATTGGTTTGATCTCCTTGCAAGTCCAAGGGACTCTCAAGAGTCTTCTCCAACACCATAGTTCAAAAGCATCAATTCTTTGGCCCTCAGCCTTCTTTATGGTTCAACTCTCACATCCATACATGACTACTGGAAAAACCATAGATAGCTTTGACTATATGGACCTTTGTCGGCAAAGTGATGTCTTTACTTTTTAATATGTCTAGGTTTCTCATAGCTTTTCTTCCAAGGAGCAAGTATCTTTTAATTTTATGGCTATAGTCACCACCTGCAGTGATTCTGGAGCCCAAGAAAATAAAGTCTGTTATTATTTCCATTGCTTCCCCATCTATTTGCCATGAAATGATAGGACCAGATACCATAATCCTAGTTTTTTAAATGTTGAGTTTTAAGCCAGCTTTTTCACTCTCCTCTTTCACCTTTATCAAAAGGCTCTTTAGCCCTCAATATCTAAGTTTTATTAAATATAATTTTAATTGACCACTGTCATACTAAAATAAATGTTATTATGCTATTTCCTCTTTTTTCCTTACATTAGGGTTTCTATAACGTACCCCCTAACAATATTTGGAATGCCAGGCAATATTTATCAAGTAATAATCAAATATACATCATCATAACTCATAACAAGTGGTGTCTTATACCTCTAACATATATTTATGATGTTATCAGTGATACATAATTATTACATATAATACCATTCAGTTTTGTCCTCAAAACAATTTAAAAATATGGCTTAAATGAAAAATAGATTCTTGTTCTTAAAACTGCTAGTGAATTAAACAAACATAAAATTGTAATATATATTTCAAATGTATAGCTGCCTTTAGTTTCTAACAATTATGAAGTTAGTTATTCATTATGAAGTGATGACTGCTTTTAGAGCAATTCAAAGACTAACCAGCGGCAGGCTTCCCAGGTGATGTTAGTGGTAACAACCCAACTGCCAATGTAGTAGATATAACAGAGGTGGATTGATCCCTGGGTCAGGAAGATCCCCTGGAGGAGGGCATGGCAACCCACTCCAGTATTCTTGCCTGGAGACTCTCATGGACAGAGTCTGGTGGGCTAAAGTCCACGGGGTTGCAAAGGGTTGTACATGACTAAAGCGATTTAACACATATGCATGCACAAAATATGTAGACTGTGGTCTTTCTATTCCTATAATATACCTAAACAAAATGGGCAAAGAAGCTTCAAAAGACATAAAACTGACTTAATGCTAAACTTCTGTGATCATGTACTTCATTAGCAAGTTTTCTAATATAAAGCAGAAATAGTATAATAAGATGCAAATACAATGCCTGCTCTTTTAAACAGCTGGATTATTTGGGAGTTTTAAAAATAAAAATATAGAAAAAAAATTTAATATTCTCAGGATAAAAATGTGTTTTTTGATTCAAAATTTAAACATAATTTCATGTGTCTATTTACTTTACTGTCATAATATTTTTAAAATGTATGCAATTTTAAAAGTCATCATTTAAAGCAATTAATTCCTCTGGAGATAATTTTTTGGTTATCTACCTTATTTCAAAGAAGCCAGGTGAATACATATAGATACAAAAATGTTCCATAATAAAATAATAGGCATTATACAGTATCTAATACACATATAGGTTTTCAATACACATCTGTTAAACTAAGTTGAGTATTTTATCTCTCATCTTCCTCTGAGGTGCAATAACCAGCTATTTGGAGGATAAAGGTACTGGCTCTTTGGTTTAAAACTTAAAATCTGCTTACTTAGAAGTCAACTTCATTTTAGAAAACGAGCAATTTCATTCCAGCATTTTAAATAAAATTTCACTGCATAGAAAAGGACAAGATATTTAAAACAAAACAAAAGTAGAATGATACTCTATTTGAAAATCTCCCCTATATACCACCCGAAAGGGGATGGTGATTATGTGTGTGTGTCTGTGTGTGTGTGTGTGTGTGTTCTCAATCCCATGGGATTCTGTGACCCCATGGACAGTGACACCACTTTAAATTACCCTTTTTCTGTCATTTATACCAGCAGGACATTTCTTACTCTTTGTCTCTGTCTTCTTTCCTTTTGTCAAGTAAAAAGCAACTTCTTCCAGAAACCCTTTTCTAATTCTGTCATCTACCTTCAACCCCAGTTCTAACTCCCAGCACTCCTTGCAGCCTAGATAAGTAGGGTAATCTTAATATCCCATAAGATGTGGTACATATAAGCCCAAGAGATAAGACTCACTTATCTCATAATGTTAGGAATTTTTTTAATTAGTCTGTATCCTTTCACTAGAATTCAAGTTCCATATAAGCAATGGTTAGGTCTAATATACAGTCTTCTCTGGTGAGTCAGTGGTAAAGAATCCACTTGCCAATGCAGGGGACGTGGGTTCAATCCCTGGGTCGGAAAGATCCCCTGGAGAAGAAAATGGGAACCCACTCCAGTATTCCTGCCTGGGAAATTCCATGGACAGATGAGTCTGTTGGACTACATTCAGTCCATGGGGTTGCAAAAAGAGTTGGACATGACTTAGCAACTAAACAACATCTAAAATATAATAGATGTTTGTGGTATAATAACAAATAAACATTTAGTCTATCTCTAAGAATGTCATTTCCAGCTGGCACTGAAAGTGAGGGCAGTCTTATGGGATAGAGACCTCAATCTGTGAAATCTGCACTTATGAACAGTTTGTGTATAAAATAAATTAAATTCCTGGAGACCCAGTTGGTACTGGAAAATTGGAGAATTTGTTGTTCTTTTTGTTGGGGGTGGGGTGGGGAGAAACAGGGTTCCCCTGGTGGCTCAGTGGTAAAGAATCTATTGGGCAATGCAAGAGACACAGTATAAATCCTTGGTCCAGGAAGATCCCACATCCTGGAGCAAATAAGACTGCGTGCCACAACTTCTCAGTCAAAGTAGAGTTCAGGAGCCACAACTACTGAGTCCATGTGCTGCAACTACTGAAGCCTAGATACCTAGAGCCTGAACTCCACAACAAAAGAAGCCACCTCAGTAAGAAGACCATATACCACAACAGAGAGAAGTCCCTGCTCACTGCAACCAGAGACAGCCTGAGCAACAGCGAAGAACCAGCGTGGCCGAACATAAATAAACTAGATTAAAACAAAAAACACCAACAATTACACTCAATACATTTATTATGGACCAATGAAGGAATGAAAACCAAATAAAAAGGAAGTAACAAATTTATTAACATGTATAGCTATTTTGTGTCACTTTTTATAGTTTAATTTTCCTTTTGGCTATTCCTTTATATCTAGTTTTTCCATATAGACAATGCTTGCTTTTACCATTTATGTTTATTTTAATATAAAGCGCTTTCTTTTAAACTGATTATTACTTTCAAATTTACCAAAAATTATACCAAAACATATTATCAAAAGCAAAAATCTGATTCTCCTTTATGAAAGGGAATTTACCATGGGTTAAGTCTGATTTACTTACTTTTTATATTACTTATCAAAAGCAAGTTAAGAATAAAGATTGTGTTTCCAAGAATTTTCTTTTCCAGAGATTAACAGAGTACTGGGACAAGAAGGTTACTTACCAACTAGCTGGAAGAGAAAAAGAAATATTGTAAAAGAAAAAAGTTATGGGAAAGATCTTACTAGAAAACTGGGGGAAAAAAAAGGACTGGATGGGAGAGAGGAATAAGGAGTAGATTGAATTTGGCTAAAGAATATTTTAAGTAGATCTCAAGAAATAATTTCAGATTAAAACAAACGAAAAAACCTGAAAGGTTAACAAGACCACACAGAAGTAAGACATGAAAGGAGAATTTGATGCAAGAAATCTGATAGAGACCCAGTTGCTAAAACAATCTTGAAAAAAAAACAGTCAGAGGGTTCACACTTTTTGCTTTCAAAACTTAGTACAGATCTACACCATTCAAAGCAGTATGGTATTGCCATAATTCTGTATATTTAGATAAATGAAATGAAACTGAGAATCAAGAAGAAAACCTTTAATTTTATGACAACTGATATCTGACATCAGGACGAAAACAATTCAATGGTGGAAAGAATGTCTTTTTCAACAAAAACTGGTGAGTAACTGGATACCCAATGCAAAAGACTAAAGTTGAATCCCATAGTCACACCGTTATATCTACTACTGTGGGCAGGAATCCCTTAGAAAAAATGAAGTAGCCATCATAGTCAATAAAATAGCCTGAAATGCAGTACTTGGATGCAATCTCAAAAAGGACAGAATGATCTCTCTTAATTTCCAAGGCAAACCATTCAATATCACAGTAATCCAAGTCTATGCCCTGACCAGCAATGCTGATGAACCTGAAGTTGAACGGTTCTATGAAGACATACAAGGCCTTCTAGAACTAACATCCAAAAAAGATGTCCTTTTCATTACAGCAGACTGGAATGCAAAAGTACAAAGTCAAGAGATACCTGGAGGAACAGGCAAATTTGGCCTTGGGAGTACAGAATAAAGCAGGGCAAAGGATAATAGAGTTTTGACAAAGAACTCACTGGTCATAGCAAACACCTGCTTCCAACAATACAAGAGAAGACTCTATACATGGACATTATCAGGTGATCAACACTGAAATCAGACTGATTATATTCTTTGCAGTCAAAGATGGAGAAGCTCTATACAGTCAGCAACAACAAGACCAGACTCAGAACTCCTTACTGCAAAACAGAGGCTTAAATTGAAGGAAGTAGGGAAAACCACTAGAATATTCAGGTATGATCTAAATCAAATACCTTACGATTATACAGTGGAACTGACAAATAGATTCAAGGGATTAGATCTGATAGACAGAGTGCCTGAAAAACAATAGACAGAGGTTTGTGACACTGTACAGGAGGCAAGGATCAAAACCATCCCCAAGAAAAAGAAATGCAAAAAGGCAAAATGGTTGTCTCAGGAGGCCTTACAAACGGCTGAGAAAAGAAGAGGAGCGATAGACAAAGAAGAAAAGGAAAGATATACCCATTTGAATGCAGAGTTCCAAAGAACAGCAAGGAGATAAGAAAGCTTTCCTCAGTGATCAATGCAAAGAAATAGAGGAAAATAATAGAATTGGAAAGTCTAGATATCTCTTGAAGAAAATCAGAGATACCAAGGGAACATTTCATGCAAAGATGGGCACAATAAAGGACAGAATTGGTATGAACCTAACAGAAGCAGAAGATATTAAGAAGAGGTGGCAAGAATACACAGAACTATACAAAAAAGATCTTCAAGACCAAGATAATCACGATGGTGTGATCACTCACCTAGAGCCAGACATCTTGGAATGTGAAGTCAAGTGGGCCTTAGAAAGCATCACTACGAACAAAGCTAGTGGAGGTGATGGAATTCCAGTTGAGCTATTTCAAATCCTAAAAGATGATGCTGTGAAAGTGCTACACTCGATATGTCAGCAAATTTGGAAATCTCAGCTGTGGGCACAGGATTGGAGAAGACCAGTTTTCATTCCAATCCCAAAGAAAGGCAATACCAAAGAATGCTCAAACTACCACACAATTGCACTCATTTCACATGCTAGTAAAGTAATGGACAAAACTCTCCAAGCGAGGCTTCAACAGTATGTGAACCATGAACTTCCAGATGTTTAAGCTGGATATAGAAAAGGCAGGGGAACCAGAGATCAAATTGCCAACATCCATTGGATCAGTGAAAAAGCAAGAGACTTCCAGAAAAATATCTACTTCTGCTTTACTGACTACACCAAAGCCTTTGACTGTGTGGACCACAACAAACTGTGGAAAATTCTTCAAGAGATGGGAATCCCAGACCACCTGACCTGCCTCTTGAGAAACCTGTAAGCAGGTCAGGAAGCAACAGTTAGAACTGGACATGGAACAACAGACTGGTTCCAAATAGGGAAGGGAGTACGTCAAGGCTGTATATTGTCACCCTGCTTATTTATATGCAGAGTATATTATGAGAAACATTGGGCTCGATGAAGCACAAGCTAGAGTCAAGATTGTCAGGAGAAATATCAATAATCTCAGATATGCAGATGACACCACCCTTATGGCAGAAAGTGAAGAACTAAAGAGCCTCTTGATGAAAGTGAAAGAGGAGAGTGAAAAAGTTGGCTTAAAGCTCAACATTCAGAAAACTAAGATCATGGCATCTGGTCCAATCACTTCATGGCAAATAGATGGGGAAACAATGACAGGCTTTATTTTCTTAGGCTCCAAAATCACTGCAGATGGTGATTGCAGCCACAAAATTAAAAGCCACTTGCTCCTTGGAAGAAAAGTTATAACCAACCTAGACAGCATATTAAAAAGCAGAGACATTATTTTACCAACAAAGGTCCATCTAGTCAAGGCTATGGTTTTTCCAGTAGTCATGTATGGATGTGAGAGCTGGACTATAACGAAAGCTGAGCACCAAAGAATTGATGTTTTTGAACTGTCGTGTTGGAGAAGACTCTTGAGAGTCCCTTGGACTACAAGGAGATCCAACCAGTCCATCCTAAAGGAAATCAGTACTGAATATTCATTGGAAGGACTGATGTTGAAGCTGAAACTCCAATACTCTGGCCACCTGATGTGAAGAACTGACTCATTGGGAAAGACCCTGATGCTGGGAAAGATCAAAGGCAGGAGGAGAAGGGGACGACAGAGGGTGAGATGGTGGAATGGCATCACTGACTCAACGGACATGAGTTTGAGTAAACTCTGGGAGTTGGTGATGGACAGGGAGGCCTGGCGTGCTACAGTCCATGGGGTCGCAAAGAGTCGGACATGACTGAGTGACCCAAGTGAACTGATGTCACACCATACATAAAAATTAACTCAAAATAGATCTATAACCCAAACAAAAGAGATACAATTATTCAACTCTTTGAAGAAAATATAGGTGTAAATCTTTTCCACCTTGAATTACACAACAGTTTCTTATATCTGACAGCAAAAGCAAAAACAATCAGTCAAAAGCACAAGCAGTCAAAGGAAAGATAGATAAACTGAACTCCATCTAAATGAAAATTTTTGTGCTTCAAAGGACAAGAAAGTAAAAAGACACTAATGTAATGTGAGAAAATATTTGGAAATCATATATCTAATAAGGGAATTGTATCCAAAATATACATTTAAAAATTCTTAAAACTCAATAATTAAAAATAACTGACACAATTTAAAAATGGGGAAAATATTTGCATAGACATATATTCAAAGAAGAAATAAAAATGACCGGTGAGCAAGAAAAAATGCTCAATATCATTAGCTATCAAGGAAATGCAAATCAAAACCACGAGATACTATTTCACACCCACTAGAGTGACCATAATGAAAAATACAGAAAATGGCAAGTGTTGATGGGAGACATAAAAAAGCTGAAAACTTTAAATATTGCTAGTTGGATTACTAGTTGGAAAATATTATTATTGCTAGTTGGAAAATATTTGGCAATTCCTCTGTAAATTAACCATAAAGTTACCATGTCACCCAGCAGTTCCATTCCTAGGTGCATACCCAAGAAAACTGAAAGTACACGTCTACACAAAAATCTATATGTGTAGATTTTATACATGCATGTTCATATCAGCATTATTCATAATTCTTCAGTATTTAAATTTATTAAAAAGTCAATCAGTGATAAATGGATAAACAAAATATGGTATATCCCTAGAGTGTAAGATTATTTGGCAATAAAAATGAAAGGAAGTAGAGATATATGCTAAACATAGAAAACACTTTATTACATGAAGAAAACTAGTCACAAATACCATGTGTCATAAGATTCCATTCATATATTCAGAACAGGGAAATCCATGGAGATAAAAGGTAAATTACAGGGACTTCCCTGGTGATTCAGTAGCTAAGACTCTGGAATCTCAATGTATGGGAGGCCCAGGTTAGATCCCTGGAGAGGGAAATAGATCCCACATGTTGCAACTAAAATCCTGCATGCTGCAACTGAGACCTAGTGCAGTCAAATAAATAAATAATTCTTTTAAAAAGTGAATTACTGGTTACTAGGGGCTGAAAGAATAGGGAGTGACTGCTGGTTTAAATGAGATTTCTTCATGGCATGGTGAAAACACTCTAAGGGGGATGTTTCCGGGTTGTCGAGTGGTTAGGATTCGGCCCTTTCACTGCCATGTTCAATCTCTGGTTGGGGAACTAAGATTTTGCATGCCATGTGGCACAACCAATAAATTAATAAATAAAATAATAAAATTACACAGTGGTGATGGGTATACAACTCTGTGAATATATGGAAAACCACTGAATTGTATGTGTATTTGAAAGAGTGAATTTTATGGTATATGAGTTTCATCTCAATAAATCTTTTTTTTATTAAGTTAAGATACATGTAGGTGATATTAAGAGGCTCAGACATATAACTAAATAGGAGAGAGCCACAGGAAAGAAGTGAAGGAAATGATTGCTTTTTTAAAAAAATAGTATTTGCAGATCTAATCACCAAGTGTTTCTTAGAGTTGAGGAAATATAAGTTTCTAGATTGAAAATATATTTTGTGTTTCAAAAAGGATAAATAAAAATATATCCACATCCAGATAAAATCACAAAGCATTAGTATAAATAGCATATCATAAAAGATGTCAAGGAGAAAAACACAAATTACCTCAGAAGAAATAAAGACATAACGATTCTTCAGCAACAAAAGAAACCAAAATACAAAAAAGTAATAGCTTCAAAGTGAGAAATTCTATATAAAATACAGTTGTTGTTGTTTTGTTGTTGTTTTAGTTGCTAAGTTGTGTCCAACTCTTGTGACCACATGGACTGTAGCCCACCAGGCTCCTCTTTCCACAGGATTTCCCAGGCAAGAATATCGGAGTGGGTTGCCATTTGCTTCTTCAGATCTTCCCAACCCAGGGACTGAACCCATGTTCCCTGCATTGGCAGGCAGATCCTTTACCACTGAGCTACCAGGGAAGCCCATACAGTATAGTTCTTAAATGAATCATTTATTTTTTCTTATTTTAGGCAAAGGTAATTTTAATTGTTGATACTGTTTCTTGATTATGCATTTATTGAGGTCTTTAAAAATCCTGAAACAGGACTGCCCTGGTGGCACAGTGGATAAGAATCTGCCTGCCAATGCAGCAGACACGGGTTTGATCCTTGGTCAGGGAAGATTCCATGCCACAGAGTTTCTGAGCCCATACACCACAACCACTGAGCCTGTGCTCTAGGGCCCACAAGCCACAACTACTGAGTCTGTGTGCCGCAACTACTGAAGCCCACACTTATAGAGCCTGTGCTCCGCAACAAGAGAAGCTGCAATGATAAGTCTATACACTGCAACAAAGAGTAGCCCCCATTCACTTCAACTACAGAAAACCTGCTGAAATCAACAAAGACCCACCACAGTGAAGGTGGCGCTTGTGGTAAAGAACCAGCTTGCCAACAATGCAAGAGATGTAACAACAGCAGGTATGATCCCTTAGTGGGGAAGATCCCCTATAGCAGGAAATGGCAACCCACTCCAGCACTCTTGCCTAGAGAATCCCCTGGACAGAGGAGCCTGGAGGGCTACAGTCCATAGCGTCTCAAACAGTCAGACATAACTGAAGTGACTTGACTTAGCACACAAACATGCATGAAACAATTTTTCTAGGAAAATATGCATTTTATGTAAAATTTCAGACTTACTGAGATAAAGTTGTTAATTTTAGTTGTTACTTTTTAGGTACACGTAATTTTGAGGATTTTTATGTCTTGATAATCCTTGATGAAAGCAACCCCTTATTATTAATTTTTCAACTCTGCTTACATTCCATGTTTTAATATCTACTTTTCTTAAAATTAATATGATCAATCCAGTTTTCTTTTAATTAGGATTTGTAGAGTACACATTTTATACCATTCTACTTTCAATCCACCTATTTCTTTATATTTACAAAGAGTTTTCTCTTTAACAGCATACAGTTGGGCCTTACATTTTTATTCAATCTGAAAATCTCTTCCTCTAAATTAGAATATTTAAGTCATTTACATGGAATATAACTATTGATAAGGCTGGATTTAAATCCAACCTCTTGCTAGTTGTTTTCTATTAGTCCTAAGCTTTTTGTTCCTTTTCCTTCTTTTCCTGCCTTGTGTTAAGCATGTATTATTTAGGGGCTTCTCTGGTGGCTGGGTGGTAAAGAATTCACCTGCCGATGTAGGAGACATGGGTTCAGTCCCTCAGTTGGGAAGATCCCCTGGAGAAGGAAATGACAGCCGACTCCAGTATTCTTACTTTGGAAATCCTATTGACAAAGGAGCCTGAGTCAGACATGATTTAGTGACTAAACAACTACTGCAAAATATATTATTTATCATGAAAATGAGGAAATGATTCACTTTATGAAGCTAGTTTTATTTTGAAAGCAAAACCAAACCAATTTTAGTTGCAAAATTCTAAATAAACTAGTAAATCAAGTCAAACAAAATATTAAAATACTATTAACAAATCATGACTCAGTAGATTTAACTGGGAATAAAATGATGAATCTGCTTTTGAAAAGCTATTAATTATAGTCACAGTATTAATGAATTAAAAAGAGAAAATTATAATATCTTTTCAAAGATGCAAAAAAAGGATTCAATAAAACTTAACTGTAAACTGTGATTAAAAACTCTCATCCAACTCAGTGTAACAGCAGACAATCTCTTTAAGATGACAATACATACTTATCACAAGTGATAAGTAAAATAAAGAAGCATTTCCAATAAAGGAAAAAGGGGGGAAAAAGCTAAATGTTTGCTGTTACCACTTCCTACTCAATGAAATAAGTGTGTAGGATTTCTGGCTGGTAACCAAGATGAAGTCCCAGTCAACAACTAGTAACTACCAGAAGATGCCAATAAACTTTATCTCCAGCCCTCAGCAGTCCAGCCATCCCAGACTACCAGTCACTCCATCTGAGGCACATGCAGCAGAAACACAACAACCTGGCCGTATGCTCTGTCTGAATTTCTAACACACTGGAATCAGAAGATATAATAAAATAACTCGTGCTGATTAAAGGCACTAAGTTTGGGGTTCTCACTGAGTAATGAAACAACAGGGAAATTTTTTAATCATAAAATAACAAAACTTTGATAATTAATTTTTAAGCTTCTATACAACAAAGACACTTGAATCAAAGTGAAAGGACAAGGTGCTAAATGAAAGAAGACATCTCCAAAACATTTAGGATATACGTACAGTAAGAAACAGACTTAATTTTGGAAAAAATGTGTAAGCAATTCACAAAAAAAACCTAGATGACTCACAAACCTATGAAAATCTCAGAATTTAAAATAACAATCTTATTATTAATAAACAGATTGGCAAAAAAAAAAAATTAAGTCTGCCTATCAAATTCATTCAGGACCAAAAGAAACGGAAATTTGCATGCATTTTGTCACAGAAACTTCCCTGCATGATTATGTTTTAAAAAGCCAGGTACCTACTGCCAGAACAGCAGCCCCAGACCCTGTCTCCCATGTGCAGGAAACGGTAGCTTGGGGTCACTTGGGAACAGTGAAGGGGACAACTTGAGGGGTGGGCAGGTGTGATCCACTAGCAGTCATGAGGTCATAAAAGTCCCAAATCACAATATAGACCTGCCTGTGGTCTGTGGAATGTTAACTGTACGACCATCAAAGAGAAAGCAATTTGTCAATAGCTAATCACTTCAAGGGGCAAATCCAGTCCTAGATACATACCTGTCAGTACTTACAAAGCTATGCTTAAGGAGACAAGTACAAAAATGTTCCTTGCAACATTTACAGTGAAAAATTATAAACACTCTACCTACCCAGTATTAGGTGAACAGATAAATTAATTGTATTATAGTCATACAATGAAATACTGTTCAACAATTATGATGATTTACAATACATGAATAAAAATGGATAAATTATTTTTTAAAAGTAGTGAAAAAAGCAGGTTGGAAATTGCTATACAGTATAATGCTACACAAGGTTTTAAAACATGCCAATAATACTACATATTATACATATGTGTGGTACAAAAATGTACAGACACATTCATAGGAGTGATCAACATAAATCTCTCCTCTGTAGAGAGAGGGAAGAAAGAAAATGAAATTGGGTTTCCCATTATAAAAGGTTTCAAATGTTATCTGTTTTTATTCATTTAAAATAATAAGCTGAAGCATATGAGGTAAAAGGCTTTTATTAAAATAAGATAGTATGTACAGTATATACATTTTCATTGTATCATTTTATAGTCTGTATGTTTCCAATGTTTAAAAACTTTTTAAGTTTTAAAAAACATTGCAAGGAACTGTAGAGGGGTTAAGAACTTGAGAAAAGTGAAAAAGATTTAATCTTGATTGTGAAGAATGTATCACATTCAGTTTATTAGAAATAAGTGATACTATTCCCAGTGAAAATACAGTAGCTGGATAGCATGGAAGTAATAAATAGAATCAAAACAGGGTCTTTTTAGATAGATGTTCTCTTAGTAACACATTTAATTATGCCTATTTACAAAACATTCTACTTTAATTTCTCTACCCTGGAAAACAATCATAAGACAAGTCTCTGAAATCACAATATAAATTTACACAGATACATTTTGCTTCCATTAGCAACTTTTAAGTTCCTTCTATTCTAGAAGACGTATCTCTTTCAAGGATACAGTAAGGAAAGTGATATGGATTCTGAATACCAATATTTGAATGGTAAATGCTTTGATTTTATTAACTAACTGATACAATTTAAAGGAGATCTATGAAAACCCTCTCAGGTCTTCCAAATTCTAAACTTCAAAATTACTGTATAAAGGTTCTAGCTAGAATTTATTAAAATAAAAATTGAGAATAAAATTTTAAAAAATTCATTTTTTGTAAAGGCCCTATACTTAACAGAACTAGAACATATACCTCATTGCTATGATCTCTGGAGTCTAATCTTACACTAATCACCTGATTTTTCAATTGTGTGCTAGTTAAGCTGCTTCAGTCCTGTTGACTCTGCAACCCTACAGACTGTAACCTACAGGGCTCCTCTGTCCATGGGATTCTCTAGGCAAGAGTACTAGAGTAGGTTGACGTTTCCTACCCGAGGGGATCTTCCCAACCCAGGGGTCAAACTTGTGTTTCTTCTGTTTCCTGCACTGGCAGGTGGACAACTAGCACCCCCTGGGAAACCTGATCTTTCAAGTGGGTGTTTGTTAATGATTCCTTCTCTACTCTTTGAGAGCAGAGAATGTGTTTTGTGCATCTTTGTTTTCCCAATGAATAATCCATAATAGATGCTCAATAAATGAAATGCATCCAGCCCTTGAACAGACACAGTCTCGAAATCTCTGCAACAGATGACAGAACCAAAGCAACCATTATAGGACATATCACTATGCCTCTTCTAGCTTAAGATTCAGGAAATTAGGGCTCCTGTGATGGTCCAGTGGTTGAAAGCTCACCTTGCAATGCAGAGGACACAGGTTCAATCCCTGGTCTGGGAGGATACTACATGCCACAAAACTACTATGCCTGTGAACCACAACTACTGAGCCTCCATGCTGCAACTACTGACTTGCATGCCTGGAGCCCGTGCTCCATAACAAGAGAAGCCACTGCAATGAGAAGCCTGTGCACCACAACTAGAGAATAGCCCCCCACTCACTGCGAACAGAGAAAGCCTGCATGCAGCCCCGAAGACCCACCACAGTCAAAAAAGAAAATAAATGATTAAAAAAAGATTCAGGAAATTATTTGGAGTGATATCGATCCTCAGGTGCTGTACTCGTAATTCTACTTCCATCATATCTCACAGGCAGTAGGCGAATCCTTTGGATCTACAACTTCCTTATAGGTAAACAACAAAAGTTCTTTAAAATAATTTTTAAATATTTATGTGGGAATTCACACTTCATAAACTAATTTTCATTCAATAATAATAGTAATAATCTAGTTTAGATTTCTTATATTTCCAGACTGTGTGGCTGCTTCTACTAACTGTTCATACCACAATATAGGAGCGATCTTAATAGAAAAAATTCTATATAACTATTATAAGTCAAGCTAAAAGGTACATAACTAATGATTTGAGGTTAGCATATTTCATATGCATTTTGATCAGAGAGGGACATTAAGAGCTGGATAACTTCTTTATAAAGTATAGCAATGTATTAAATAACTTTTAGTATTTTTTTGCTTTTTGTCCTGACACAGGAATATCAAATACATCTTAATGCTGAAAAGTAAAATTTCAAATTGCAAAGGGCAAGACAGTTGGTAAACATCAATATAACATCTGTATACAGTAAACAAAATAGTATACCATCACAAGAAAAGTAAGTCACATATGGAATAAAATTTATTCCTGTACCATATCTACTAATTTAAATAATGATGCTAATAACTATCAAATATCTACTAAGTATTTTTTAAGGATGTATTATATGTATAGGATTATATTCTAGGCAACTAGTTCTTGATTGACTTCACAAAAATTATAAAAGCTACGTCTACCATATTCTTTTTCCTCTTTTTTATTGTGTCAAAATAAACATAAAATTTACTATTTTTAACTGTACCGTTCAATGGCATTAAATATATTCACACTATTGTGCAACTATTACCAACATCCATCCCCATAACGCCATGTGTTCTTTTAAGAGCACACTTACATGACATCCCAATTGTGAGCAGTACAACTAGGGCAAAGTAGAAAGGCACGCCAATCAGTTAACCGCAATGAACGGAACATAAAGGTGGTCACTAACAATGCAAGTATTCTGCAGTGTTCTGACCTGGAATGTGTAAGTTGAATCTAACCATGAGGAGACATCAGCCAATCCTAAATTAGTAGCACTCAACTGAAAAGAAAGTGGTGGGGTGGGGGGTGGGTGGGGGGAATATTTTCTTCAAACATATCAGGGTTAAAGATGATACAGAAACCTGTAGCGAACTTACAGCTTAAAGGAAACCACAGAGAAATGACAATCAACTGCAAAGCTTGATCCTAGAATGGATTCTGTGTAGAATGGAGGGGAAAAAAAATACTAAGGACAATATTCCCTCCATTAAAACAGAAATATGCACAGGAGATTATAACTTTATCCTTATTCTTAAGGATTAAACACTGAAGCATTAGGCTGAAAGGGTCATCACTCAAATGATTCAGAACAACAACAAAAAAAGTAGGTGAATTTAGGAAAAGGATCAAGGCTACGTTGGGTTTTCTCCAGAATTCTTACTCTTGCAACTTTTCTGCAGTCTGAAACTACATAGAAAGAGTCAATGATTTGCTTAGGTAGAAGCTACATATGGAACTCTAATTCAAAACACTAAAGAATACAAGGAATTTTAACATATAGGATTCCCTCATAGCTCAATCAGTAAAGAATCTGTCTGCAGTGCAGAAGACCTAGGTTCAATTCCCATGTCGGGAAGATCCCCTGGAGAAGGAAACGGCACCCACTCCAGTATTTTTGCCTGGGAAATCCTATGGACAGAGGAGTCTGGGATTGCAAGTCTATACAGTCCTTGGGGTCGCAAGAGTTGGACATGACTTAGCAACTAAACCACCACCACAGCTCTTAGAAAAGTAATTTAAAAAACTATATGTAATTTAAAAGCATGGTCAATTTATCATACCTAATTGTGAACAATATCAGATCCATGACTTTCATGAAACTGGGCAAATATAATGGAGTCATATGCATAAGGGAATTCTGTATCTTGGTCAGTAATTTAGATTAACATACAGTACTTGTAAGCAATTACCTCTAGCTATATGTGTTTATGGGGTCACAAAGAGTTGGACATGACTGAGTGACTGAACTGAACTGACATTTGTTTATAGTGTTACAAATGTTGAAAAAAGCTTTTGTGTCATTGAATTCAGTTCTTGCTGACTAACATTTCATGGGTCAAAATGAATCAGTTTTCTGTTGACTCAGCCAGAGTGGTGACTGGCAACTACAATTCAGTAATAGCAGAATGAATAAAATGTCAACACTGTGTCTAATACTTATGAGACTCTATAAGCACTTTATTTTTATTCTATCCATTTAAAATATTTTATCTTACTTTTGGTTTATTTCCTTTTTAGCTGCTTCATTATTTTAATTTTTCAGGAGCCTTTTGGTTTCTGCTTTCATTATATTTTAATGCTACTTTTCCTTTCAATTAGAAGTTTTAACTTATTATTAATCATTGAGTCTCAGTTTATAATGATGAAAAGGAAGCATGGCTTAAGATGGCTAACACAAATCATGAACACATGAGCAAAGTAGATTAGAGTGCTTTTTTCCCATCCATTTTTATGTTAACTTTCTATCAATCTGAGCCTTAGTAAATTAGAAGTCATACATGCAGACAAAACTCATTTCGACAATATTAAAGTATTTGTGTTGATATCATACACAGAGGACTGGACACAGTTGCTTTCTCACATTATATACTATTCTTGGTTTCTGCCTTACAACATCACTAGATAAGTTCTATGAAGAATATACATTACAAAAAGGTTCAGCTCGGTTCAGTCGCTCAGTCGTGTCCGACTCCTTGCGACCCCATGAATCACAGCACGCCAGGCCTTCCTGTCCATCGCCAACTCCCGGAGTTCACTCAAACTCATGTCCATCGAGTCGGTGATGCCATCCAGCCATCTCATTCTCTGTTGTCCCCTTCTCCTCCCACCCCCAATCCTTCGCAGCATCAGAGTCTTTTCCAGTGAGTCAACTCATCCCATGAGGTGGCCAAAGTATGGGAGTGTCAGCTTCAGCATCAGTCCTTCCAATGAACACCCAGGATTGATCTCCTTTAGAATGGACTGGTTGGATCTCCTTGCAGTCCAAGGGACTCTCAAGAGTCTTCTCCAACACCACAGTTCAAAAGCATCAATTCTTCGGCGATCAGCTTTCTTCACAGTCTAAGTCTCACATCCATACACGACCACGGGAAAAACCATAGCCTTGACTAGACGGACCTTGGTTGGCAAAGTAATGCCTCTGCTTTTTAAAATACTATCTAGGTTGGTCATAACTTTCCTTCCAAGGAGTAAGCGTCTTTTAATTTCATGGCTGCAATCAGCTGATTTTGGAGCCCAAAATATAAAGTCTGACACTGTTTCCACTGTTTCCCCATCTATTTCCCACGAAGTGATGGGACCAGATGCCATCATCTTTGTTTTCTGAATGTTGAGCTTCAAGCCAACCTTTTCACTCTCCTCTTTCATTTTCATCAAGAGGCTTTTGAGTTCCTCTTCACTTTCTGCCATAAGGGTAGTGTCATCTGCATATCCGAGGTTATTGATATTTCACCTAGCGATCTTGATTCCAGCTTGTGCTTCTTCCAGCTCAGCGTTCCTCATGATGTACTCTGCATATAAGTTAAATAAGCAGGGTGACAATATACAACCTTGATGTACTCCTTTTCCTATCTGAAACCAGTCTGTTGTTCCATGTATAGTTCTGACTGTTGCTTCCTGACCTGCATACAGGTTTCTCAAGAGGCAGGTCAGGTGGTCTGGTATGCCCATCTCTTTCAGAATTTTCCACAGTTTCTTGTGATACACAGTCAAAGGCTTTGGCATAGTCAATAAAGCAGAAATAGATGTTTTTCTGAACTCTCTTGATTTCTCCATGATCCAGCAGATGTTGGCAATTTGATCTCTGGTGCCTCTGCCTTTTCTAAAACCTGCTTGAACATCTGGGAGTTCACAGTTCACATATTGCTGAAGGCTGGCTTGGAGAATTTTGAGCATGACTTTACTAGCATGTGAGATGAGTGCAATTGTGCGGTAGTTTGAGCATTCTTTGGCATTGACTTTCTTTGGGACTGGAATGAAGACTGACCTTTTCCAATCCTGTGGCCACTGCTGAGTTTTCCAAATTTGCTGGCATATTGAGTGCAGCACTTTCACAGCATCATCTTTCAAGATTTGAAATAGCTCAACTGGAATTCCATCACCTCCACTAGCTTTGTTCATAGTGATGCTTTCTAAGGCCCACTTGACTTCACATTCCAAGATGTCTGGCTCTAGGTCAGTGATCACGTTATCGCAATTATCTTGGTCAGGAAGATCTTTTTTGTACAGTTCTTCTGTGTATTCTTGCCACCTCTTCTTAATAGATTTAAGGGACTAGATCTGATAGATAAGAGTGCGTGATGAATTCTGGATGGAGGTTCGTGACATTGTACAGGAGACAGGGACCAAGACCATCCCCATGGAAAAGAAATGCAAAAAAGCAAAATGGCTGTCTGAGGAGGCCTTACAAATAGCTGTGAAAAGAAGAGAAGCGAAAAGCAAAGGAGAAAAGGAAAGATATAAGCATCTGAATGCAGAGTTCCAAAGAATAGCAAGCAGAGATAAGAAAGCCTTCCTCAGCGATCAATGCAAAGAAGTAGAGGAAAACAACAGAATAGAAAAACGAGATCTCTTCAGGAAAATTAGAGATTCCACGGGAATATTTCATGCAAAGATGGGCTCAATAAAGGACAGAAATGGTATGGACCTAACAAAAAGGTTAGTGAAACTTTATATTCATGGAAGGGTTTAATGCCCTGGTTTAACTATAGAAAATATATAAGTAGTAAACAGTCTTCTTAGAACTCCAAAACTACCTCTTGCAATTGTTTTTTGGTGTCCTTGCTCTAATCTTATCTACTGGAACGAAATTTTACAACTTATGAAAATGATTTACACATATTTTCATATTTCTTAACATATTAATAAGTACATAGAGCAAGTATCACTGCAGGAAAGGAAATTGAAGTGAAGAGAGAGATTAAATCATTTACCAAAATTATACAGACAGTAAAGTAGCAGAGCACAGAGGACTTACACACCAGTGTGCTCCAAACCTAAACAACTGGAAGTACTTCTCTTGATCACGTGACAGGAGCAAATGAAGGGAAATATAAAAAGAAAATGGTTATGCAGAACCAAAAATAGCATAGTGTAACTATCTTACTAGATATAAACCATCAGGATTATCTTTTATAATATGTGCTAGATACCTTATAGAACCATAGGCACCTTGGCACTTCATTTTGTTATGCTTTGCAATAAGGAAACATATACTATTTCCAAAATTTCCACTACACTATAAAAACAGAATAAAAAATATATATAGAATATAAAAATGGAATCAGATAGTGATTTTAAAAGCTTTTTTTTTTGAGCACTTTATGGAAGAACCAACAGGAGAGCAAACAGTAAAAATGGTGCTTCAGTTCTGACTCTCAACATAAGCTCTTCACTGAGAAGGTTTTAACCTGAATCATTATATTTATAACCAGAAACAAGAAAATAAAGGATCAAATTAGTTAGGAACAGGAAATGAAGACAGAAGAGAGGCACTCACAGTAAAAGGCCTGTTCACATTGGGATATGCTTACTTTCGCCATTGATCAAAATCATTCATTATTGCCGAAGCACAGATGAAAGAGAATGAATATAGCCAGTGCTCACAGTTTACCTCTGACCTAGATTCGAAAGAGTAGTTAAGGCTTGTTCTGATTATGGGGTGTGGTTAGAGGGAGAATTTACCAAGTTGGCAATATATAAGGAGGATACTACAGAAGAGGTAGATACCGATCTCCCTGGAGTTTTTTCAGAGCTCTAGAATAACAACGATAGAGGCTGCACTTGATAGGGATGGGAGCATGGATGGATAAAATCTCATCAGGTAGAGAGCTCTAAGGTAGCAGGTTAAAATTTCAAACTATCTTCTTACCAAATGGGCACTCTAAAGTGGAAATGAAAACAGAATTGGGGCCTCGGCAGGCATTTTTTCAAAGGTATGAGACTAGATGTTAAAGTAATGGTTTCAAAGGGGAAAAAAAAATCAACCAAGTTAAAGGTCCTCCTTAACCCTCTTAGGCTACAGAATGAGGAACTGAATGATTGAATAAAGCTGTATTATCAAACCCTTCTGGATATAAGACAGCATCAAGATAAACAGGGATGGAAATCAAGAATCTACCTGCATATTCTTAAGTAAATAATAGGTCTATACAAATCTGTCCTGAGAAAAAGGGAGATGAACAAAAATTCTGTCATTAAAAGGCATGAAATAAACACAGTATATGAAAGATTAATGAAAAAGATGTATGTCAGGAAACAGGAATGAATGACTACTCTCTATTCTCAGGAAAATAATGAAAAATTCTGTCTCTATAAATTATAAAATGAAATAAAACAACATAATGAATTAAAATTTGTGAATTTAATCTAATCCCAATCAAAATGCAAAGGGTTATTTTCTGGAACTTGACAAAAACAGTAACAATATACCCAAAAAAAATCATTAACAGAATTCTGAAATAAATGAGCAAGAATGACACGTTAACCCTAAAAAACACCAAAACTTAAAAAACTGGCAATTAAAAGTGAGGTACTAGGGAAGAAATAAGTTGGAAAAAAACAAGAATACAGAAACAACCCTGTGGAAAAAAGATAGTATATATTTTTTAAGTGGTATTTCAAATTAGTGAAAAGAAAGGATAAATGTTCCATAAATAAGTGTTGGGCCAACTGACCAGAAATTTAAGAGAAAAAATTAAATTGAATCCATAACACACAACTCCAGATTTCCAAATAGGACTAAAAGGGAACCATTTAAAAATATCAGAAGAATCCCTTTGGCACAAATAATGACCTCCAGCTAAGTAAGCATGGTACCTGTGTCACAGACTACTTTTTATCCCCTCTATATCCATCTCTCCTTTTTAGCCAGGTGACAGAACTCTATTCCCCAACATTACACAAAAACCCCCATTTTACCTGGACACTTCACAGTCAGTTGTTGGTTTCATTTTCTAAAGCTTTCTTATAGCCTGCAACTAAATTCTGGACAACTTGATATGAACAAAGTGCTTTGTGCAACTTCCAAGTTATATTCTTAAAATAGGCTTACTTTCCACTTCTTTCTCCCTTTCTGATGCTGGGAGAAAGCAAACCAACAAATAGTACAGTCACTTTGGACCCGCATCGAGAATTTATGTGGTAGGGATAAAAAAACCATTCCTCAACCACTCCCCTCTGGCCTATTGTATGTAAAATAAATAAGGTTTTCTCTTACTAGCATGTTTGTTCTCTTAGCTATAGCAAGTCAGCTTATATTTTAATATCAAAGCTATAAAATATACAGGGAAAAAAGATCTCAGTACTTACAAAATGAAAATCTCATACAAAAACAATAATATACAATTAAATTGATAGTTATTTATACAAGGTTAAACAACAGTTTGTAAACAACAAACCGTGATAAATATATTTACAACATATGTGGTAAAATTTTCATTCTAATGAATAAATAAAATAGGACATCCACCTAAAAGAAAAGTGGACAAAATATACAGGCAGGTAATTGCAGAGAAAACATAAATACCAAAGAAAACTGATGATGATTTACATCTAATATTCTAATAAACATTAATCTAAATAATATATAATTTTTTTCCTTATCAGATTGGTAAGGATTAAAAGGATGGGAAAATGCAAACTCTCACACAGTTAATGAAAATAGAAATTGGCACAACTTTTCTGTAAGGAAATATGCCAAAATATATAAAATTTAATGTATATACTCTTGATCCAATAATTCTACTTCATCTTAAGGAAATAATCAGACACATAGAGTTCTCACAGAAACATCTTTAACAGTGAAAAAACAAATAAACTTCTATTTCCTGATAAAGGGATTGGGTTAACCAAGAATATATCCACAAAGAAAGGGAGGGAACTTAATTCAGGGAAAGGCCAAAGTATGACCAATTATGGTGACAAGATTCAACAGTATCTCTATTTTAAAACATACCTAGAATTAGCCAAGACTCTCTAGACTCTTCCTATACACACAATAATTAGAACTGGTAACTTGAATGATGAAGACTAAGGCAAAAGAAGTAGCTAAGAAATTTACTAGACACATCCAAACTTCATACTACTTTTAAAGTAACAAAGTAATTGAAAGAATTATTCAACATGAGAAAGGAACTAGTAGTTCATTTATATCAGAAGACTTAAGTGATTTAAGGAAAGCTGTATAATTTTTCATAATTCCTTTTGTCTCTAATAATGAAAAAGAGTGGGTTATACAAAGTTAAATATTTTCTTTTCTGCAGTAAACTGCATTAGTGAAAGTTGCTCAGCTGTGTCTCTTTGCAATCCCAGGGACTATACAGTCCATGGAATTGTCCAGGCCAGAATACTGCAGTGGGTAGCCTCTCTCCCTTCTCCAGAGGATCTTCCCAACCCAGGGATCAAACCCAGGTCTCACACATTGCAGGCGGATTCACCAGCTGAGTCACCAGGGAAGCCCAAGAACACTGGATTGGGTAGCTTATTCCTTCTCCAGTGGATCTTCCCAACCCAGGAATTGAACTGGGATTTCCTGCCTTGCAGGCAGATTGTTTACCAGCTGAGCTACCAAGGAAGGCTGTACACTTCAAAGAGAAACTTGACTGACTCTTAACTTTTCCTTACTTTGCAACTATTTGCCTACCAAGACATAGCATACTGACATAAAGCAAAACCTAAAGATACACCAATGTTACCTTATCATAGTATCAACATACAAAACATATTTTCCTTATTAAAAATTCCAGTCTCTAAGTTTTCTGTTTGAATTCAGGAAAAAGTACTAAATGAAGATTAAATTCAAAGCAACAGGAGCAACATGGGACAAGAATTAAGAAACAAAGCATATGGTTTCAATTTCCTATTACTTCAGTCTCAATTTCCTTACAAGTGACATAAGAAGACTGACCACAACTACAAATACTTTTAATAGAGAATCAGTAATATGACACGTGCTTTGAAAGAATTACATGCCTCATAAAAATATTGGTCATATAAGTTCATGAAATTCTGAACATAATTTACCCTCTTTGGAGATTCACAATACACTCTACAGCAGAAAATATTTAAATTTGTATAACCTACTGTTAATTAGAGATAAACTGTCAGAAAATTATTAAAAAACGTCACTGTGCAATTTTACAAAGTAGACACTTTATTTATTGACATTTTAGATCTCAATGACACAAGTTCAAAGAGATAAACTACAGGATAACTTAGACATTAACTAGCTTTTTTTAAATTTTAGTTTTTACGTATGCACTTGTCCTTCTATATCTACAGGAAATTGGTTCCAGGACCCACAAGGATACCAAAATCTGAAAAGGCTAAAGTCCTTGAAATAAAATGGCACAGTATTTGCTAATCTATGCACATCCTCCAGTATACTTTAAATCATCTCCAGATTATTTATAATACCTAACACAAAGTAAATGCTATGTAAATAGTAGTAAATACAATGTAAATGCTATGTAAATAGTTGCCAGTTCAACGAATTCAAGTTCTGCTTTCTGGTACTTTTTGGAATTTCTTTTTCCTGAATATTTTCAGTCCAAGGCTGGTTGAATCCATGGATGTGGAACCCATGTATACGGAGGGCCAACCATATATACACATTTATTTATATATGTGCATTCATGCTCAGTCATGTCCCACTCTTTGTGACCCAATGGATTGTAGTCCACCAGGCTTCTCTGTCCATGGAATTTTCCAGGCAAGAATACTAAAGCAAGTTGCCATTTCCTCTTCTAGGGGATCTTCCTGACCCAGGGATCGAACACGCATCTCTTAGGTCCCCTGCATTGGAAAGTAGATTCTTTACCACTGAGTCACCTGGGAAGCACCTAGTCATATGCATATAAAAAGGTTTGAAAGGATACATAGCAAACATTTCTAAGAGTGATTTTGGAAATGGCAATTGGCAAGGCCAAAGGGGATACATTTACTTTATAAACTGATGGATTTGAGGTTTTCCAAATAAAAGTATATTTGTAATAAAAACAAGTAGCCAAGAAAAAATATAAATGCACTAGGGCAGTTCTCATTACTTAAAGTGAATCTTTTCAAAACAGAAATATACTGGCTCTTTTATAAATGCGAAATTTCATGCATTTTTTATAACATGTTATATTTCCAAATTACTGAATTAAAGCTTTCCTAAACTATTAATTGAAACCTTACCTGTAATAAATAAAAATTGCAAAAACTTAAATTCTGATAATAATATACAGTTGAGGACTAAAGATCAGCCCTAGAGAATTTTTTGCTGCTATTGATTTTATTAATTCCTACATAGTTTCACAAGAATTTTGAAAGTTAATTTAACAAAATGATATGTACAATTATGAAGTATCCATAGCAACTAAAAACATACTTGTAAACATAAGTGAAAAATTTCCAGTGTTATTTTGTTATGATTATACTTCTGTAAAATGAGAAGAATTTTGTTATGAATCAAACAAATATATGCAACCATGTGTGCTAAACCCTGAAGAAACAGACTGAGAAGTTGCAGCACTTGCCTATCAAGCTTATAGTCAAGTGAAATAAGAGACATGTAAATCAATTATAACAACACGAGATTCATTTATTCCACGAAAAATGTACTCAGTGCCTACCATGTGCCAAGTGCTGTCTAGATGCTATTTGCTAGTGAACCAAAACAAAAATAATTCTTGCCTTCTTCTGCATAAAAACTATCATAAAAATATTTGAAGGGTGTAAGTGCCATAAGAAAAAAACAGAGCATAAAAAGGGATAGAGAGTAAGTGAAAGGTGAAGGGTTACCAATTTTGGTTAGGGTATTAAAGGAAGGAGTCACCAACCCTTTCAAGCAGTGGTTGAAAGAAATAAGAACAAGACATAAGGTTATCCGAAAGATAGTCGCGCAGTCATGTCTCTTGATGAAAAAAAGTTAAGGATGATCAGTGGTGGTTTGGTCGCTAAGTCGTGTCTGGCTCTTGTGACGCCATGGACTATAGCCTGCCAGGCTCTTCTGTCCATGGGATTCTCCAGACAAGAATACTGGAGGGGATTGCCATTTTCTTTCCAGGGGATCTTCCCAACCCAGAAATCAAACTCGGATGATTGTGCAGGGTCTTACAGGTTATTGCAAGGATTCTTATATAGGTTGGTTGGTTTTTCTAGACTTTTTTTTTTTCTTCAGCGCTCAGCTTTATTTTTTTTTTCTTTTTTTCTCCTTTTTTTTTTATTTTTTCAAAAACAATTTTAGGAATCTTTACTGAAAAACAACCTTATCTTAAAATGGAGTAACTTTGGTTTTACGAGCAGCAAGCAAAGTACAGAAGCAAAAATGCATTACAGGAGCATTAAGTTCTACATTAGGTCACAGCGTCTAATCTGAAATCACACTCATAATATCATTTTTCAGGATATCTGGGAAATAGTTATTTTCCAGGATGTCTGAACCATAGCTACTCTATTTTGACTTTTTTTTAAAAGCAGTTTGTAGTTAGTATTGGAAACTCTAGCCAGAGCTGTTAGATAAGAAACAGAAAAAAAAAGACATCTAAATAAAAAAGGAGTAAAACTGTCTCTACTTACAGGTGACATATTATATACAAAAAACCATAAAGATTCTACCAAAAAAAAAAACAGTCACAATTGAAAAATGAAATTCAGTAAAGCTTCAGGATACAAAATCAATATACAAAATTCTGTTGTGTTTCTATACATTAAAAATGAACTATCAGAAAGAGAAATTAAGACAACAACAACGTCCTACTGTATAGCATAGAGAACTATATTCAGTGTCCTGTGATAAACCATAATAGAAAAGAGTATTAAGAAAAAAAGAATAGAGACTTCCCTGGTGATCCAGTTGTTAAGACTCCAGGCTCCCAATGCAGAGGGCCTGGGTTCTATCCCTGATAAGGGAATTAGATTCCACATGCCACAACTAAAGATCCTGGATGCCACAACAAAGACCTGGTGTGACCAAATTAGTTAATTTTTTAAAAGTTAAAATCAGAACCACCATATGCCCCAAACAACTCCACATCTGGGTATTTATCCAAAGAAAATGAAAATACTAACTGGATAACATATATGCACCCCTATCTATGTTCACTGCAGCAATATTTACAACAGCCAAGACATAGAAGCAACCTGTGTCAACTGTCTATCAATGGTTAAAGAAAAAAAATAAAACATATATATATAGATAAGACTATTCAGCAATAAAAAAGAAGGAAATCCTGCCATCTGTGATGTGTATGTACCTTGAGGGCATTATGCTAACTAACATATGGCAGACAAAGATTAATGCCATATGATCTCACTTATACATGGAATTTTAAAAAAGAAAAAATAATACATACACAACAAAACCCACCCAATTGATAGATACAGAGAACACATTGGCTGTTGCCAGAGGCAATAGATGAGGTGGGGGTGGGGGAGATAGGGGGTGCTTAAACAGGTGAAGAGAATCATATATAAACCTCATGGGATGTAATGTAGAGTGTGATCACTCAGCTCAGTTGCTCAGTCGTGTCGGGCTCTTTGTGACCCCATGGACTGCAGCATGCTGCGCTTCACCTGTCCATCACCAAATCCTGGAGCTTGCTTAAACTCATGTCCATCGTGTCAGTGATCTCATCCAACTATCTCATCCTCTGTCATCCCCTTCTCCTGCATTCAATCTTTCCTAGCTTCAGGGTCTTTTCTAATGAGTCAGTTCTTCGCATAGGGTGGCCTAAGTATTGGAGCTTCAGTTTCAACATCAGTCCTTCCAATGAATATTCAGGACTGATTTCCTTTCAGTTCAGTTCATTTCAGTTGCTCAGTCGTGTCCGACTCTTTGCGACCCCATGAATCACAGCACGCCAGGCCTCCCTGTCCATCACCAACTCCCGGAGTTCACTCAAACTCATGTCCATCAAGTCGGTGATGCCATCCAGCCATCTCATTCTCTGTCGTCCCTTTCTCCTCCCACCCCCAATCCCTCCCAGCATCAGAGTCTTTGATTGACTAATTTGATCTCCTTGCAGTCCAAGGGACTTTCAACACCGCAGTTCAAAAGCATCAATTCTTTGTGTTTTTTTAAAATTTATTTATTTTAATTGGAGGCTAATTACTTTACATTATTGTATTGATTTTGCCATACATTGACATGAATTTGGCACTCAGCTTTCTTCACAGTCCAACTCTGGCATCCAAACGTAACTACTGGAAAAACCATAGCTTTGACTAGACGGACCTTTGTTGGCAATGTCTCTGGTTTTAATATGCTGTCTAGGTTTATCATAGCTTTTTTTTTTCAAGGAGAAAGCATCTTTTAATTTATGGCTGCAGTCACCATCTGCAGTGATTTTGGAACCCCCAAAATAAAGCCTGTCACTGTTTCCATTGTTCCCCCACCTATTTGCCATGAAGTGATAGGACCAAATGCCAAGATCTTAGCTTTTTGAATGCTGAGTTTCAAGCCAGCTTTCTCACTCTCCTCTTTCACTTTCATCAAGAAGCTCTTCAGTTCCTCTGCCCTTTCGACCATAAGGGTGGTGTCATCTGCATATCTAAGGTTATTTATATTTCTCCCAGCAATCTTGATTCCGGCTTGTGCTTTATCCAGCCTAGCATTTCACATGATGTACTCTGCATATCAGTTAAATAAGCAGGGTGACAATATACAGCCTTGATGTACTCCTTTCCCAATTTGGAACCAGTCCGTTGTTCCATGTCTGCTTCAAGTGTTGCTTCTTGATCTGTATACAGATTTCTCAGGAGGCAGGAATTGTGGTCTGGTATTCCCATCTTTTGAAGAATTTTCCACAGTTTATTGTGATCCACACAGTCAAAGGTTTTCATGTAGTCAATGAAGCACATGTTTTTCTAGATTCTCTTGCTTTTTCTATGACCCAGTGGATGTTGGCAATTTGATCTCTGGTTCCTCTGCCTTTTCTAAATACAGCTTGTACATCTGGGAGTTTTCTCTTCATGTACTGTTGAAGCCTAGTTGAAGGATTTTGAGCATTATCTTGCTAGCATGTGAGACAGTGCAATTGTGTGGTAGTTTGAGCATTCTTTGGCATTGCCTTTCTTTGGGATTGGAATGAAAACTGACCTTTTCCAATCTGCTGACTTTTCCAAATTTGCTGGCATATTGAGTGCAGCACAAAACATGGCCCACTGGAGAAGGGAATGGCAAACCACTTCAGCATTCTTGCCTTGAGAACCCCATGAACAGTGAAATTTAATTATCCATATTTAAATATTCTAAATAAAACAGTTAAGATACTTTCCCTTCTTCCTAAAAAGAGTCTATCTTTTTTCTGATACTCAGAATCGCCTAACAAATCTAGGCACTTCTCATGTATTAGTTTTATGGCCGGAATATGGTAATGATCTCATTAATGACTAGGACTTTGTCCCTACATCAAATGGCACTAGCCAGATGGCTTTGAAGTTTTCCAGTTCTCTCTTATGAGAAGGCTTGTGAGCTGTACCTGCTTCCTGCCTGAATGCTTACCTAATGTTTTTTTAACATTATTGACCTAAATAAACGGCGTTCTTCTTTACATCCCTACTTATCCCATATTTTAGCAAAAGTCACCTTTACATTTTTCATTAAGAACTTTTTATTTTAAAGTATGAGGAAAGCAGATTTAATATTCAGAATTTAAATGTATTAATAAATAATTTTGCATGACAAATATGTAAATATTGTTTTTACAGTAATATAGATGTTTATTTCACAGTTCCAACTTTAACATTAAAAATCACATTAAGAAAGTTCCACTACATTTAACTAATAAGTTATTGAGGATCTAGAGTTTGTGGTAATTATATTATGATCAGAAGTTTCAGTCGGCATAGCAAAAAAGGATTTGAGAATCTAAAGGATCTCAAAAGTTATTGCTTGACTCTGAAAAATACCTGCTTTCATTTTGTGACTTTGTTTGGGTTTTTGTGTGGAAGGTGCCAGGCTTTATACAAATCTGCTGAGTAGAAGTAATCAAATAATCTAATTCTATGTACAGCTCAGAATTTTTCTTGATAATTACTACTAAGCTTATTGTCAAATGACCTTAAAATGTAACTAATCTTTGTTGAACCAGTTTAGTAACTTTAGGCTTATAAATATCTACTTAAAAAAAATTAAGCAAAATCACTAATTATTCTCCCTGTCTGTATCCAAAAACCACTGGCATAAGTGAATTATTTTGAACATTAAAAAATTTGGTGTTAAAACCATTAAAAACCAAAAATGCATTAAAAAATTAAAATTATTCAATATAAAATATAGACTAGAATAATATAACTCTGTGCATGTGTGCTTAGTAGGTCAGTCCTGTCCAACTCTTTGCAACCCCATAGGCTGCAGCCCATTAGGTTCCTCTGCACACGGGATTTTTCAGGCTAGAACACTGAAGCAGGTTGCCATTTCTTACTCCAGGGTACCTTCCCAACCCAGAGATCGAATCCATGTCTCCTGCGTCTCTCGCATTGGCAGGTGGATACTTTACCACTAGCCACCTGGGAAGCCACACTATAAACTCTAAGTAATAGAAATTAAAGAATAACTTGATTTTCAGGTAATATTTCAATCCTACAAGGTCTTACATGTGTTAAGTTCATGCCTAAGAAATGAAAATGTCTCTCTCTTCTCCCTCTACATCTTCCACAGTGCTAAGGGAGATACCTTTATGAAACCTAAATCTGACTAAGTCTAATCATATTTCCCCCCTTTCTAAATACTTGCAAGCTTCTTCAATGATTTATCTAAGCGTCATCTTCCAACATTATTTGCTAACATTTCCTACAATGCCTGAGTTCTTTTAAGACTGTCTGTGCCTTCTCTCTTTTTCTACCTGGACATACATCAATTAATTCTTCAAAATTTGATGAGGGGACTTCCCCAGAAGTCCAATGGTTAAGACTTCGCCTTCCAGTGCAGGAGGTACAGATGTGATCCCTGGTTGGGGAGTTAAGATCTCACATGTCTTCCAGATAAAACAACCAAAACATAAAACAGAAGTAATATTATTATAGCAAATTCAATAAAGACTTAAAAAAGAGAACTTAAAAAAAATTGCTCAGATTGTACACCCACCCAAATAAATGCTAGGATATCAACTTGTTTAATTGCTAATATTTACTGACTATGCTTATACTACCAAGTTTAAGGTCCAGTGCTATCTGTTATAAATATGTAACTTTTAGATGAAAAAACACAGATAGTCCTTTCCCTCAAAAAGTTTAACAAAATGATGACTTGCTCTGTAAACCCTTACCCCTCTCACAGCTACCTCTTTACATGAAATCTAAGTGTTCTGATGTACTTATCATACTTCGTTGTAATTATTCATATAACTCTTTCCTCCTATTGGGCTTTCTTGGTGGCTCAGATGGTAAAGAATCTGCCTGCAATGTAGGAGACCTGGGTTTGATCCCTGGGTCGAGAAGATCCCCTGGAAAAGGGAATGGCAACCCACTCCAGTATTCTTGTATGGAAAATCCCATGGACAGAGGAGCCTGATGGGCTACTGTCCATGGGGTCACAGAGTGTTGGACCCAATTCAGCAACTAAGAGTCTTCTTAACACACGATAATTCTAAAATATGACTTTAGCCCTGTGTTTCAGTTACTGCTATTATCTTAGATGAGACATTTCATTGGAGTGAGGCTGCTCCAAACCTTACAGATGGTTAACACTGTCAATAGCTCCTCTTCACTCATTGTGAAATCAAAACATCTTATATACTAATAAGTGCCCCCAGATGAATGATTCTCCCCTGAGATGATAACTCCTGCTTAATTTTGTGACTTTGTTCAACTTTATTTGAAAATAAATCTACTGTATTGAAAACAGTTGCTATGCATATTTAAAACTAAAATTTTAAATACACGTAATATAAAAAGATTAATATTAAATCAAATACGAGATATAGATTTAATATTTAGCCTCTCTATCTTGAGATATACACAAGCAAAAAAGACTAAACTATTTAAATGCAGGAAAAATCATAGTCCAATTTTGGGGAAAACATTGGCTATCTACCAAGGTTTTAATTGGAATATAATTTGAGAGAGATGTGCATAGACTCAGATGTGACCAGACAGCTTCAAGAAACTGCTTGGAAAAATGAACCTGCTATCTTGCTTACAAGGTTCCAGCAAAGTAATTTTTTAAATGAACTTATATGGTCAATCACTATTCTTGCTGTACTTATAGATTACTCAGGCCAAGTTTAATACAAATTTACAATTTGTATTATCTCTGGGGAATGATTATATCTGGGGAAAAGTGGGAGTGATTGTACAGCGAAAAATTATCTTTGCACCTTTGTAGACTTTAGATTATAGATGGACAGGGAGGCCTGGCGTGCTGTGATTCATGGGGTTGCAAAGAGTCGGACATGACTGAGCAACTAAACTGAACTGAACTGAACGTCTTTGAGCTTTGGTTTATACATACATACATGCGTGCGTGTGTGTGTGTGGGTACAGAGAGAGAGACGGGACTAGATCTGATTTCCAGTTTCCTCAACATCTGGCTAGACTTACCAAACATTTCCCATTTTCTCCCACACCTCTGATTTGGAATCACTAAGAATAAAGTCAACCCTGGATGCTCTGAACCACTGATATTGCTATAAAATTAGAAGGTATTGAGACTTGGGTACACAGTTGAAAAAGGGCCTACCTGATACCTGATCCTGAACAAACAATGGAGACCTACAAACTAAACTGACAAAGAGAAGCTGCTGACATCAATGTAGACTGCTTCTCCCAAGATGACTGATCAAGACTCCCTACTCTGGCTAAACATGAAAACCTTTCATTTTTTCTTTCTTTCCTTTATGCTGATATTGCCTGAAAGATAAGACCTTCATCTGTATCACGCAGGCTACTGCTAAGGGGAGCAGATCTCTGGAATTTAGACTAACTTTTTATTTCAGGCTAGAAGAAAATCTACCTTCCTTCTGATTTGAATGGACAATTATGCTCTGATAGAATTTACACTTGTCTGTGATTATTCTCCTCCTAACCCTAATTATTGTGATCACACGGTCAAAGGCTTTGGCATAGTCAATGAAGTAGAAATAGATGTTTTTCTGGAACTCTCTTGCTTTCTCCATGATCCAGCGGATGCTGGCAATTTGATCTCTGGTGCCTCTGCCTTTTCCTGAACATCTGGAAGTTCACGGTTCACATATTCTTGAAGCCTGGCTTGGAGAATTTTTAGTATGACTTTACTAGCATGTGAGATGAGTGCAATTGTGCAGTAGTTTGAGCATTCTTTGGCATTGCCTTTCTTTGGGACTGGGATGAAGACTGACCTTTTCCAGTCCTATGGCCACTGCTGAGTTTTCCAAATTTGCTGGCATATTGAGTGCAGCATTTTCACAGCATCATCTTTCAGGATGTGAAATAGCTCAACTGGAATTCCATCACCTCCACTAGCTTTGTTCGTAGTGATGCTTTCTAAGGCCCACTTGACTTCACATTCCAAGATGTCTGGCTCTAGGTCAGTGATCACGCCATCGTGATTATCTTGGTTGTGAAGATCTTTTTTGTACAGTTCTTCTGTGTATTCTTGCCACCTCTTCTTAATATCTTCTGCTTCTGTTAGGTCCATACCATTTCTGTCCTTTATCGAGCCCATCTTTGCATGAAATGTTCCCTTGGTATCTCTAATTTCTTGAAGAGATCTCCTGACCTGTTTTTCCTGTATGCATGGAAAAACAGACTGGTTCCAAAGAGGAAAAGGAGTACGTCAAGGTTGTATATTGTCACCCTGTTTATTTAACTTATATGCAGAGTACATCATGAGGAACGCTGGGCTGGAAGAAGCACAAGCTGGAATCAAGATTTCCGGGAGAAATATGAATAACCTCAGAAATGCAGATGACACCACCCTTATGGCAGAAAGTGAAGAGGAACTAAAAAGCCTCTTGATGAAAATGAAAGAGGAGAGTGAAAAGGTTGGCTTGAAGCTCAACATTCAGAAAACAAAGATCATGGCATCTGGTCCCATCACTTCATGGGAAATCGATCTGGAAACAGTGTCAGACTTTATTTTGGGGGGCTCCAAAATCACTGCGGATGCTGATTGCAGCCATGAAATTAAAAGACGCTTACTCCTTGGAAGGAAAGTTATGATCAACCTAGATAGCATGTTAAAAAGCAGAGACATTACTTTGCCAACCAAGGTCCGTCTAGTCAAGGCTATGGTTTTTCCCGTGGTCATGTATGGATGTGAGAGTTGGACTGTGAAGAAAGCTGAGCGCTGAAGAATTGACGCTTTTGAACTGTGGTGCTGGAGAAGACTCTTGAGAGTCCCTTTTACTGCAAGGAGATCCAACCAGTCCATTCTAAAGGAGATCAATCCTGGGTGTCCATTGGAAGGATTGATGCTAAAGCTGAGACTCCAATACTTTGGCCACCTCATGCGAATTGACTCACTGGAAAAGACTGATGCTGGGAGGGATTGGGGGCGGGAGGAGAAGGGGATGACAGAGAATGAGATGGCTGGATGGCATCACCAACTTGATGGACATAAGTTTGAGTGAACTCCGGGAGTTGGTGATGGACAGGGAGGCCTGGAGTGCTGTGATTCATGGGGTCGCAAAGAGTCGGACATGACTGAGCAACTGAAATGAACTGAACTGAACCCTAATTAGGGTTAGGCTTAGGGTTAGACTCCAGTCTTATGAATGTTTAGATGGCTGGTGCTCAGCTGGGGAATGCTTCTCAGGTTATTTAACTATGTCCCTAACTGTTATAAAAAGGAAAAAGAACAAAAAAACAACCTACCAGGAGGATTTTTATGATACAGGGTTTGCTTCCTTTGGCAGGGGTATATTTCCCTGGTTTGGAGTAAATATAAATGAGAATATCAGAAATCTCTCTTTAACTCTTGAAAGTTCTATGGAATTTGGTGCTGATAAAGCAAAATTCTCCAAGCCAGGCTTCAGCAATATGTGAACCGTGAACTCCCAGATGTTCAAGCAGGTTTTAGAAATGGCAGAGGCACCAGAGATCAAATTGCCAACATCCACTGGATCATGGCATCTGGTGTCATCACTTCATGGCAAATAGATGGGGAAACAGTGGAAACAGTGTCAGACGTTTTTTGAGGGGGGTTCCAAAATCAATGCAGATGGTGACTGCAGCCATGAAATTAAAAGACGCTTAATCTTTGGAAGGAAAGTTATGATCAACCTAGATAGCATATTAAAAAGTAGAGACATTACTTTGCCAACAAAGGTCTGTCTAGTCAAGACTATTGTTTTTCCAGTGGTCATGTATGGATGTGAGTTGGACTGTGAAGAAAGCTGAGCGCCGAAGAATTGATGTTCACTGGAAGGACTGATGCTGAAGCTGAAACTCCAATACTTTGGCCACCTCATGCGAAGAGCTGACTCACTGGAAAGACCCTGATGCTGGGAGGGATTAGGGGCAGGAGGAGAAAGGGACGACAGAGGATGAGATGGCTGGATGGCATCACCAACTCAATGGACGTGAGTTTGGGTGAACTCTGGGAGTTGGTGATGGACAGGGAGGCTGGGTGTGCTGCGATTCGGTCACAGAGTCGGACACGACTGAGCAACTGAACTGAATATTTAATATACGAATTGAGACTAGAGCCACCCCCATGGTGTTGAATGTTAGGCACTTATGCATCACATATGTTATCCAAGCTATTCTATGGGAAGACAGAGTTGCACATGGTGGAAGAGTTCACAGTGTTATCCTTAATCATTTGGTCAGCAAATTATCCAGAGTCACAATGGTAAAGCAGATTTTACAAATTATATCATCTACCTTGGACCCTTCATAGCCTCCAGTCCACATCTGCATGTATGATCCATGGTTGGTTCAATCTGTGGATACAGAGGGCTAACTAAGGCACTTGAGCACCTATGTATTTTGGAACTGATGGAGGTCTTGGAAACAATCCCCACCAGATACTGTGAGATGACTGTATTTTAAACCAACTGTCACAAATTAAGAGGGGCATAAAAAGATTCCTTAAAAAAAAAAATTAATGGAGTAAATAGCCACGGTCTAAATGTTTGTGTTGCCACCCTCTCCAAATTTATGTTGATATTCTAAGCCATAATGTGATGGTATTTAGAGGGAGGGCATCTGGGAGACAATTAGTTACCAGCCCAAACTGACCCTATCCTGATTCTAAAAACATACTGAACTGCTTTTTAAGAAAGTAAAGAACCATCAATCATGCAGCTGAAGCATGTGGAGAAAATTTGATCTCAAATTCACCTGGAACCACGAAACTAAAGGACCGGGACATGACCAGAACCTGAACACCAGAACCAGTTCAGAAGCAAAGGGTCCGTTATCCAGGAAGATCTGATGGCGAAGCCCCTTTATCATAATAGCCAGGTTCCAAAGCCCCCACATGAAAGATCCACATACCAACGCTACCAGTTAACTCATAAAAGCTTGACCAAACCTCTAGATCTGGGAGATAGATTTGAGTTGAGCCCTGCCTGCCTCTAGTCTCTTTGCCAGCTGACATCACAATAAAGCTTTTTCTTTTCTCAAAAACCTGAACCATAGTATCAGCTACTGTGTGACTTGGGCAGTGACCCCGTACTAGGTAACATTAGGACATGAGGGCAGAGCCTTTATGAATGGGATTAGTGCCTGAATGTAAAGAAACCCCAGAGAGCTCCCTTGCTCCCTCCATAATAGGAGGACACAACAAAACAAGATGGCCACGGTCTATGGAATCAGGGAGCAGAGCTTGGAAGCTGCCAGCATCTCAATCTTGATCTCACAGCTTCCAGAACTGTCAGAAATAAATTTCTGTTTTTTATAAGTCACCCAGTCTATGGTTTTCTGTTATAGCAGGCTAAATAGATGAAGAATATAATACTAGTAAGAAAAGCATAAGAAACAACATAAAAATGCGAAAGCTGATGCCTCTGTTCCAAGTTATCAGCCACATTATGAGGAAAAAACTAGGATGATCTCAGTCACAAGTAACTATGAGTTTAATAATACATTATTCGAAATATAGATACTGACTATTGTTAACAACTATCCCCCTAAATGCTCAATGTACTTCGAGAAACTGGTTAATAATATAAAGTCATCATTAGCAAAATGTTTCAAAATCCTATTCATATCATCTTTATCTCCTTTTATTTTCATTTACATCATTTAGTACATCGAATATCATATTAAATTTTTGATTCATTAACATAAATTTACATATACGGATGATTTATGCTGCAAAACATGTTTACTGATAGGGAAGCACAATCAAAAATATTTCAGAGTAAGACCATTAATACAGAAGACTGGAGCCTAAAAATCATGTAGTCTAAGAAGAATTACAGCAAATCAGATTTAAAGTCAATACCCAAACAAAGGTCACCCAGCAAGAAACAACTACAGTTGACCCTCAGTATCGACAGCTTCCATATCTGCAGGTCCCATATTCACAGATTCATCAACTGAGGATCAACAAATCTTTGGAAAAAAAAAAAATTCCGGAGTTTCAAAATGAAAAATTTGAATTTTCCCCAAATCCAACAACTATTTACATAGCAGTTATATCATATTTTGGAGAAGGCAATGGCACCACACTCTAGTACTCTTGCCTGGAAAATCCCATGGGTGGAGGAGCCTGGTAGGCTGCAGTCCATGGGGTCACGAAGAGTCGGACACAACTGGGCTACTACACTTTTACTTTTCACTTTCATGCTTTGGAGAAAGAAATGGCAACCCACTCCAGTGTTCTTGCCTGGAGAATCCCAGGGACGGGGGAGCCTGGTTGACTGCCGTCTGTGGGGTCGCATAGAGTCGGACATGACTGAGCGACTGAACTATATAATATTTACAACTATTTCCATAGCATTAGGTATTATAAGTAATCTAGAGATGATTTAAAGTATACAGAAGGATATGCATGGGCTGTATGAAAATACTATGCAATTTTACATAAGGGATGTGAGCATCCACAGATTCTGATATCCACAAAGGTCCTAGAAACACTGCCCAGCCTAGGAACCACTGTTTTGTTAATCACCCACTCAAAGAATAACAAGGTGGAAGTCCTTCAAAACCAAACAAAAATATCACTTCTTTGAGAATAATTTAATATAAGAATTAAAATTTTTAAAGTTAATCACCAGAGGAAGGAATCTTTAATTTAGGTTTCTAAAGCAAAAAGTTCTAAAAGGTGTACTATTTGTTAATTGCCAAAAAAAAAGGCAGGGGGATAAAAATGAAGGAAACAAACTTCTAGCAATCTCTAATAATTAATCTATTCCCAATATGGACATTACCAAATGTATCTATATTTCATGAGGAAAATAAAAAATGCAAAGAAACACTTTTTAAAAACTGCTAACTGAGATGGCTGGATGGCATCACTGACTCAATGGACATGAGTTTGAGTGAACTCCGGGAGTTGGTGATGGACAGGGAGGCCTGGAATGCTGATTCATGGGGTCGCAAAGAGTCAGACACGACTGAGCGACTTAAATGAATTGAACTGAACTGAACTAGCCTTAAAACATAACATTTTACATTTTAACTTTTTTTTTTGTCTACACCTTGTGGCTTGTGGGATCCTAGTTCCCTGAACAGGAATTGAACCCACCCCCAGAAGTGAAAGCATGGAGTCCTAACTAATCACTGGACCACCAGGAAAGTTCCTAAAATTTAACTATTTCAAAATATTTACTTATTAAAATGATAAATAACAGTCTGATTAAATTTAATAATATTTTTAATTTCTTCTTCTCAGAGCATAAGATCTATACCTGTTTTTCAAGGTTCACTTATATCATGTGTAAAATAAAATTTGATCATGGTAGGCCAACATCAAATAATATCAAAACTCATTCCCTAAACACCTATTATTTTAATACCTATGAAAAGCATATTATAAGCATTTTAATGTGTAACTGTGTGGAGTGGAAAGTGTCTAACCTTTTCACAAGAATGAAGAGCTCTTTTCCAAGTTATCAGAAAAGCTCTTTATTTCTAGTTAATAAATCTGAAGCAAACGAGAGTTAAGTTCCTGACTTTTTCCCCACTCTGAGTCAACAGGCCTTATGTTGCCTGCTTATTTCTATTAAAACAGAAATAGTGATGGGACACGACAACCACAGGTGATGAGTTAGAATGCTCATTAATTTCAGTTGCTGGTTGTCTTGAAAGTTCCCTAGTCCACTTGTTACTATGGTAACAAAGGTAGAATTAGGAAGCAGAAGCAAATAATTTAAGGTAACAGATAAAGTGGGGAGAGTCAAGTATTAAATAGCATATGCAGTAATTTAGTTTTAAGAAAATCTAAAATGTAAAAAGGAAATCCCAGTTCATACAATCTTAAAGATACTCAAAGGGAGGATCCTACCAGTCCAGTATTCTTCTCTTGATTGGTTTCACTGAAAAGTATTTATACTTTACTTTTACCTTTTCTAACAATTTGATTCCACTCCCACCATGGGTGGCCAAGAAACTAAATACATAAAACCTAGGATAACCAAGTGTGGATTCACTTTCTAGTACACAATTCACAGCATTAGATTTATGGGTTTTAAATATGATAGTATATTTTGTGATCCTAAATAGAACTTCAAGACTTTTTCTTGTAAATAGTAATTCTAATGACTTTTTAAGTCAAGCAAAGCAGCTATCTTCAAGAATGAAAATAAACCTTCTGCTAATACTAATATGAAGTGATGTGAACATCATCACTCACTCTAGGGGAAGCAAACTGCCACATCAGAAGTAGCACTGTGGAAATGACCATGTGACAAAGAACTGAGGCCTCCTGCCAAAGCCAACAAGGAATTGAGCCCTGCAAGTAACCTGTAAGCTTGGCAGCAGATCCTATAGAACAGTTAAGACTAGAGATGACTGCCATCTCAACAGGAGACTGGACAGACACCTCAAGAGAAGACCTGAGCTAAAACCACCTAAACTGATCCCAGATTCCTGACCCACAGAAATAAAGTTGTTGTTTTAAGCTGCTAAATCTTAGAAACTTTTTGCTAAACAGAATTAATTAGATAAAAGTGTCTTATTCATCTACTTTCTCCCATTGCAACTCTTAAGAGTTTCTTGCATTCAGCAAATACTTAACAAATATATGACAAAATAAGACACAAAAATATAATGCAGTTTGGTCAAAACTCCTACAAATGGACTTGTACCACTGCTAAGGGAAACAGAAAAATTATAAGCCCTCATCTCCTTGTAACAAATGGCATAATTTTTTAAATGTTCATTTATAAAACATATGATGTCTAATCTGTAAACATCAGAAAATAAAGAGTATGTCCAAAATCTATACTTCAACTCTATCTACCACTGTTTTCCACTGTGAACATTCAAACATTTTTGCATCTTTATCTATAATCTGAAATGTATCTTTAGTTTTGTGTATCCAAATCTTACCTCTCTTATTAAAATATTCCTAAGAGAAAAACATGTGAAAGACTTCTGCAAAAGCAAAGCAAGATTGCTGATATCCTATCTAGAACATCTTATCAAGCTATCTATTTCTATGCCTTTCATTATCTTTTATTTGGTGGTTCAGTTCAGTTCAGCCGCTCAGTCGTGTCCGACTCTCCGCGACCCCATGAATCACAGCACGCCAGGCCTCCCTGTCCATCACCAACTCCCAGAGTTCACTCAGACTCAAGTCCACAGAGTCGGTGATGCCATCCAGCCATCTCATCCTCGGTCGTCCCCTTCTCCTCCCGCCCCCAACCCTTCCCAGCATCAGAGTCTTTTCCAGTATTTGGTGGTAAACATATATATATCATTTACCACTGTAACAATTTTTAAATGTACATTTCAGTGGCATTTAGTACATTCATAATATTGTACAGTACCACCACCATCTATTTCTAGGCCTTTCACTGTCTTTAAACCAGATTTCTCAGAAAACAAAGAAACAGAATTTCTAATATCTTAAATGTGCATTAGAAAACAAATTTTAAAAATACTTATAAAAACAAAGTAAGGACCATTTAAGAACCCAAGTTTGCATAATTAAGGCAAACCTTTAGTAAATTAATTTAATAAATTTAATTTTTTTAAGTTATGGCTTTAACAAAATAAGCTAAAATTAATCCCATACAATGTTTGCAATTTTGAAAAATTCCTATGCTCAAATGCACCAAATTATTATTCAAATTATTATTCTGGCAAAATGTTTTTTCAATAGTAACTATTTTGTAGCATGGCAGCTTGAAGTTAATTTTCAAGACCTTTGAAAAGTGTAAGTGAAAGTCACTCAGTCATGTCCAACTCTTTGGGACCCCATGGACTATAGAGTCCACGTAATTCTCCAGACCAGAACACTGGAGTGGGTAGACTTTCCCTTCTCCAGGGGATCTTTCCAACCCAGGGATCAAACCCAAGTCTCCTGCATTGCAGCCAGATTCTTTACCAGTTGAGCCACAAGGGAAGCCCAAGAATACTGGAGTGGGTAGCCTATTCCTTCTCCAATGGATCTTCCCAACCCAGGAATTGAACCAGGGTCTCCTGCATTGCAGGCAGATTCTTTACCAACTGAGGTATGAGGGAAGCCCCTAACTATGGCTGACTTTAATTAAGGATCCAAAACCATAGAGCTCTTGCAGAAAACCTGAACTTGTCCCTGGATTATAAGGGCTCAGCTTTGTAAGTGATAAGGAAGGTCACTTCCCGGCAGACTAGGAATCTTAAGAAATTTCAGGGATATTTAAGGGTACTAGGTGAAATCTGGTAGTCTCCTGGGCTTGCATTACAAGCCTGAAGAAAGCAATTAACAGTAGCTTTTAAAAGTCCTACCTGAGATTCACTACAAAAAGTTATAGTCAAGTTAATGTTGTAGCCTTAATAGTTGCATGACAGTGTGTAGGCTTTAGATTTGCAAGAGCAAACTCAAGGCCTATGTAGTTAACACTCTTGTTGCACCTATGAAAAAAACCAATCATACCTCATAATGAGACCAGTTGTTATGGGATTACTACTACCACATCACTCCAAAAATCTTACCAAAACCACTACTTCTAAACAGCTCAGTTCAGTCGCTCATTTGTGTCCGACTCTGCGACCCCATGGACTACAGCACGCCAGGCCTCCCTGTCCATCACCAACTCCTGAAGTTTATTCAAACTCATGCCCATTGAGTCGGTGATGCCATCCAACCATCTCATCCTCTGTCGTCCCCTTCCCCTCCTGCCCTCAGTCTTCCCAGGATTAGGGTCTTTTTCAATGACTCAACTCTTTGCATAGGTGGCCAAAGTACTGGAGCTTCAGCTTCAGGATCAGTCCTTCCAATGAATAGTCAGGATTGATTGCCTTTAAGATAGACTGGTTGGATCTCCTTGCAGTCCAAGGGACTCTCAAGAGTCTTCTCCAACACCACAGTTCAAATGCATCAATTCTTCAGTGCTCAGCTTTCTTTATAGTCCAACTCTTACATCCATACATGACTACTGGAAAAACCATAGCCTTGACTAGATGGACCTTTGCTGGCAAAGTAATGTCTCTGCCCTTCTAAACAATTCAAACACAAATACCATTCCCCAACATATTTAGGAACATGCAATTATCTGAAACAATTAAGGATATACAAATTTAAAAGAAATTATTCTAAGAATACAATGAAAAAATTCCAAAGTCCAGCAGCAATCATTTAAAATGGTATAACCTTTTCTTAGGAGAATTTATTGGATATGTGAAAAGAGCTTTAAAATATGAATAAATAGCATTCATTTACATAATCACTCCCAAAAATCTACCAAAAAGGATCAGAACTAGTGAGATAAATGCCCTCGTTAAAGCAGCCAGGGAAAATATCAATTTTATAACAACATTTTTATTTTATATATGTACATTCCCAGAGTGCAAGGTGCAGATTTTAGGAAGCAGTAAGGGAGAATATTCTGAAATGTTCTAACTTATAACTTGCAGAATTAAAGTTTAGGGACTAAAAGAGAAGTGGGAATTACAGAGCTTGGGACTCATGTCTGCATAGCAGAAAAACATCATGGTCTACACTTTAAATTGTTTTAATTATCCTCGACCTGTCATTAGGGTTGGAAAAAAGTCAGCTTTTTGCAGGTGATGAATGAGTTTGACTAGGCAGACATAAGTAAGCACTGACTGACTCACCATAAAAAACTCATAATCCACAGTAGTAGATTGACCATTCTCCTCTTGCCACCACTCCCCCTCCCGTGGCCTAATCCCCAGGCAGGCTGGTCTGAAGCAATTCCGTTCCGTTCCGTTCCGTCGCTCAGTCGTGTTCGACTCTATGCGACCCTGTGGACTGTAGCCTACCAGGCTTCTCCGTCCATGGGATTCTCCAGGCAAGAATACTGGAGTGGGTTACCGTTTCCTGAGCAATAGAACTGCTAAAATCAAAGGTTGACCCTCAAACACAGGATCACAGATACACCCACAACACAGATCTCAAAAGAGTCAAAGTTCTAAGGGAAAATATATTTGAGTTATGTTTTCTGTTGCTCAGGTCACCTTGTTGCTTACTTCAAATATCAAAGACCATCGATATTTAAATCTCCAGCACAAAATAGAAAACAAAAACATAACCAGATAAACTTAGAATACTAAGATAAATGGAGAAGGTCATGAAGAATTATGAAGCTGCTCACACATTTAAGTAAAATTAAACTTACTGAAATTTTTAAGCCTTAATAAAATAGAAATTAGTGAATACTTGCTTAACATGATTTCCAAACATACATATAACAAGCCAAAAGTCACCAAAAAGAGCCAAAGCTAGTGAGAGAAATGCCATCATTAAAGAAGCCAATACACAATGATACAGTATTCGAAGCATTTCCAAAGTCAGGAAAAAATAAGGCTGCTGCTGCTGCTGCCAAGTCACTTCAGTCGTGTCCAACTCTGTGCGACCCCATAGATGGCAGCCCACCAGGCTCCTCTGTCCATGGGATTTTCCAGGCAAGAGTACTGGAGTGGGTTGCCATTGCCTTCTCCTCAATGTTAATACCGCTTTGTAGGTACTGACCTACTTTATTCTTAACAAAGACAAATAAAGTTACAAATATTAGAAGCGGGGAAGCAGAATTATCTTTATCTGAATAATATAATTATATATGCAGAAAATCTGATAAAATCAACTAAAAAATCATTAGAAACAATAAGAGACTTTGGGAGAAAACTGAATGGTCTTTCAGAAAAAAAATAAATCTGGGAATCCACAATTTACTTCTTTAACTTCAGTTTAGTTCAGTTCAGAAGCTCAGTCGTGTCCGACTCTTTGCAACCCCATGAACCGCAGCACGCCAGGCCTCCCTGTCCATCACCAACTCCCAGAGCCTACCCAAACTCATGTCCATTGATGCCTTCCAACCATCTCATCCTCTGTCATCCCCTTCTCCTCCCGCCTTCAATCTTTCCCAACATCAGGGTCTTTTCAAATGAGTCAGCTCTTTGCATCAGGTGACCAAAATATTGGAGTTTCAGTTTCAACGTCAGTCCTGCCAGTGAACACCCAGGACTGATCTCCTTTAGGATGGACTGGTTGGATCTCCTTGCAGTCCAAGGGATTCTCAAGAGTCTTCTCCAACACCACAGTTCAAAAGCATCAATTTTTCTGCACTCAGCTTTCTTTATATTCCAACTCTCACATCCATACATGACCACTGGAAAAACCATAGCCTTGACTAGACGGACCTTGGTTGGCAAAGTAATGTCTCTGCTTTTTAAGATGCTGTCTAGGTTGGTCATAACTTTCCTCCCAAGGAGTAAGCGTTTTTAATTTCATGGCTGCAATCACCATCTGCACTGATTTTGGAACCCCAAAAAATAAAGTCAGCCACTGTTTCCAGTTTCCCCATCTATTTCCCATGAAGTGATGGAACCAGATGCCATGATCTTCATTTTCTGAATGTTGAGCTTTAAGCCAACTTTTTCACTCTCCTCTTTCATCTTCATCAAGAGGCTCTTTAGTTCTTCTTTACTTTCTGCCATAAGGATGGTGTCATCTGCACATCTGAGGTTATTTATATTTCTCCTGGCAATCTTGATTCTAGCTTGTGCTTCTTCCAGCCCAGCATTTCTCATGATTTACTCTGCATATAAGTTAAATAAGCACGGTGACAATATACAGCCCTGACGTACTCCTTTTCCTATTTGGAACCAGTCTGTTGTTCCATGTTCAGTTCTAACTGCTGCTTCCTGACCTGAATACAGGTTTCTCAAGAGGCAGATCACGTGGCCTGGTATTCCCATCTTTTTTAGAATTTTCCACAGTTCACTGTGATCCACACAGTCAAAGGCTTTGGAATAGTCAAAAAAGCAGAAATAGATGTTTTTCTGGAACTCTCTTGCTTTTTCTATGATCCAGTGAATGTTGGCAATTTGATCTCTGGTTCCTCTGCCTTTTCTAAAACCAGCTTGAACATGTGGAAGTTCACGGCTCACATACTGCTGAAGCCTGGCTTGGAGAATTTTGAGTTATTTCACTTAAGAGTACATCTATAATAAAATTTAAGTGTAAAGGAAGATAAACCTTGAAATCATAAACAAAAGGAATAAAACATTCATCTTAAAGTACTGACATTTCTTTCTATATTGAAAACAACATATACAAAACAAAAGGAAGAGGAGAAAAGAAAAGGAAGAGGAGGATTAAAAAAAAAATCCAGATAACCTAGCAGTGGTGCGCTAGAGCTTACTCATGGTAGCTCACAAGAGACATCTGTTAAATTTTCAGGAATTTTGCAACCCAGGTATTAAACACAATCATTATTAAAAATTAAATTATATAAACTTACCATTCAGTAAATAATATTAAAAATAAGGTAATAAACACTTAAAATTTATCACTCCCTAATTACTCCCATTATTTTACTACATTTTATTATGGCCTACACCGCTGAGGTTACTTAAATTTATTGTATTACTTTGGTGCAAATACTATATAACAGTTATATGACTGCACATCTCAAATATGTTCAGTGGTATTAAGCTGCTGGATTGAAAGAGACCATGTTTGGAGCATTTATATCAAAGAAAATAGCAAATACCATCTATCAGGGCTCCCTCTATCAGACACACACACCAGTTGTTAATATTTACCAGAATACCACTGTACATGTGTAAAATATTCATATGCTTCAACAAAGCAATTCAAGCTTCAGGAATGTAGCCCAAGGAAATAAATTAGACTATGCATAAAAACTTAGGGATGTTTGTTTCAAAGCTTTGAGAATTTTTTTTAGTAAAAAATATATTTTTAAGAAAAGTCGTGTTGTACTTCTGCAATTAATATGGTGTAATATGTCCATTCGGAGAAGGAAATGGCACCCCACTCCAGTACTCTTGCCTGGAAAATTCCATGGATGGAGGAGCCTGGTAGGCTGCAATCCATTGGGTCGGTAAGAGTCAGACACAACTGAGCGACTTCACTTTCACTTTTCACTTTCCTGCATTTGAGAAGGAAATGGCAACCCACTCCAGTGTTCTTGCCTGGAGAATCCCAGGGACGGGGCAGCCTGGTGGGCTTCTGTCTATGGGGTCGCACAGAGTCGGACACGACTGAAGCGACTCAGCAGCAGCAGCAATATGTCCATTATACTTCAATTTCTTATAAAGGTAGAAAATAAACAGCAAAATTAATATTAAAAAGAAGGAAAATCAAAGGGAAATAAATATAAACTCTAAGAAGGAATAACAGTCAAATTTCAAGGCAGCATTTATAACTGACTTTTACCATAAACAAGCAAACAGTGCAAATACAATGTGAAAATTTATTTTTTAAAGGTCAAGTTAGGGACTTCCCAAATGGTCCAGTGATTATGAATCTGCCTTGCAATTTATGTGGCAAGGGCTTATCCCTAGTTGGGGAACTAAGATACCACATGCCTCAGAGCAACTAAGCCCACAGGGTGCAAATACTGAACCTGTGCATTCTGGAGCCCAGGCATGACAGACAACTAGAGTCTGGGTGCCGCAACGAAGACCCCACATGACACAACAAAGATCAGGTATGCCACAATTATGGTCTGACACAGCCAAATAAATAAATAAATGTCAAGTTATATTCTTAAGTAGTCTTAATTTAGGCATCTAATAATAACAGAATCATTTGCCAGGATGACAACCTTAACTGATCAATGAAAATTTATTTTTGTATGTTCAGTACTAATTAATGATTTTTAGAAAGCGTACTTTCACAAGAGGTAGAAACAGAACAATGGGAAAAAAACTGACAATGCATTAAAAAGCTGACCTTTATTTAGTTCAGTATTCCTTATAACAGATATTTTGAGGAAATGTAGGATAGATAATAAATACTGATGGGAAGCTGGGCCTTAATGTGGGCATTAAAAGACAGTTCATATGCCAAAAATAAAATACAGAACAAACTAGTGGTTACCAGTGGCAGGTGGCGGGTGGAAAGGAGGCAAGACAGGGATATGGATTAAGAGATATAAACTATTATGTATAAAATAAAATCAAGGATATACTGTACAGCACAGAAAAGTTGGCCTTTATTTTATAATAACTTTAGATGGAATATCATTTATACAAATATTGAACCAGTATGTTGTACATCTGAAATTAATATTGTAAATAAACTACACTTGAATACAAAAAAATGTTTCAAACCTAAGGAAAAAGAAGAAACTTGAAAGAATACCCACTCTAAACTTCAGACAATACTACAAAGCTATAGTAATCAAAACAGTGATATTAGCACAAAAACAGACATATGGATCAATGAACAGAATAGGGAATCCAGAAATAAACCCACACACTTACAGTCAATTAATCTAAGACAAAGGAAGAAGAACATACAATGGAAGAAAAAAAACAGTTTTTTTCAGCAAGTGGTATTGGGAAAGTTAGACCGCTACAATACATGTAAATCACTGAAATTAGAACATACCCTCACACCACACACAAAAATCAACTCAAAATGTTTTAAAGATGTAAATATAAGACAAGACACCATAAAATTCATAGAACATAGGCAAAACATCCTCTGATATAAATTGTAGCGATTTCTTCTTAAGCAATAAAAATAAAAGCAAAAATAAAGAAATGGAACCTAACAAACTTAAAAGCGTTTGCTCAACAAAGGAAATTCTAAACAAAACAGAAAGACAACCTACATACTAGGAGAAAATATTCACAAACCATGTGACTGACAAGGGCTTAATTTCCAAAATACACAAACAGCTCATATAACTCAACATCAAAAACAAATAACCTAATCAAAATATGGGCAGAAGACCTAAATAGACATTTCTCCAGAAGACATACAAATGGCCAAGAGGCATATGAAAAGATGTTCAATATCACTATTAAATTTGAATCAATAAACTACAATGACCTATCATTTCATACAGGTCAGAAAGTGTGTGTGTGTGTGTGTGCGCGCGCACATGTCTGTATGTGTTAATCACTCAGTCATATCTGACTCTTTGTTACCCCACTGACCAATTTTCCAGGCAAGAATACTGGACAGGGTCGCCATTTCCTTCTCCAGCGGATTTTCTATACACAGGGACGAACCTGGGTCTCCCACATTGCAGGCAGACTCTTTACCATCTGAGCCACCAGGGAAGCCCATACTGGTCAGAATGGCCATTATCAAAAACTCTACAAATGATAAAGGCTGGAGAAGGTATAGAGAAAAGAGAGCATTCCTAAACTGTTGGTGGGAATGAAAATTGGTACAGTGACTGTGGAAAACAGTCTGGAAGCTCCTTGAAAAAAACTAAAAATAGAGTTACCATATGATCCAGCGACCCCACTCCTGAGGTAAATACATTCCAGGTATATCCTATAATGAAAACTCTTAATTCAAAAAGATACATGCACCCCAATGTTCATAACAACACTATTTGCAACAGTCAAGACATGGAAGCAACCCAAGTATTCATTAACAGATGACTGGTTTAAGATGTGGTACAAATAAACAATGGAATATTACTCGGCCATACAAAAGAATGAAATATTGCCATTTGCAGGAATATGGATGGACTCAGAGAATATCATATTAAGTGAAGTTAGACAAAGACAAATATTATATAATATCAGTAATATGTGGAATATGAAAAAGACTACAAATGAATCTATATGTAAAACAGAAACAGGTTCAGAGATTCAGAAAACAACCTATAGTTACCAAAGGGGAGGGGGAGAGGGATAAATGAAAAGTATGCAACTAATAGATACAAACTGTTATACAAAAAATAGGTAAGCACCAAAGATTTAATATATATCACAGGGAACTATATTTAACATCTTATAATAACCTATAATAAAGAATAATCCAAACATATATATATGTACTGAATTACTTTATTGCATATCTGAAACTAACAAAATACTATAAATCAACTATACTTCAATTTTAAAAACTCTGCTTCTCTTCAATTTAAAGAGTTATACTTTCAGGGGACTTCCCTGGTGGTCCAGTGGCTAAATCTCAGCACTCCCAATGCAGGGAGCCTGGGTTAGATTTCCTGGTCAGGGAACTATATCCCACATGCCACAACTAAAGAGCCTGCCTGCTGCAAGGAAGACTGAAGGTCCCACATGCCATGACTAAGACCCCTTGCAGCCTCACAAATAAAGAAATATTTAAAAAAATAAATAAATAAAGAGTTATACTTTCATTGATAAAATATTCAGTTCAGTCAGTTCAGTCATTCAGTCATGTCCAACTCTTTGGATAAAATATTCAGTTCAGTCGCTCAGTCGTGTCCGACTCCCCGCGACCCCATGAATCACAGCGTGCCAGGCCTCCCTGTCCATCACCAACTCCCGGAGTACACTCAAACTCATGTCCACAGAGTCGGTGATGCCATCCAGCCATCTCATTCTCCGTCGTCCCCTTCTCCTCCTGCCCCCAACCTTTCCCAGCATCAGAGTCTTTTCCAGTGAGTCAACTCGTCGCATGAGGTGGCCAAAGTATTGCAGTTTCAGCTTTAGCATCAGTCCCTCCAATGAACATCCAGGATTGATCTCCTTTAGAATGGACTGGTTGGATCTCCTTGCAGCATAAGGGACTCTCAAGAGTCTTATCCAACACCACAGTTCAAAAGCATCAATTCTTCGGCAATCAGCCTTCTTCACAGTCCAACTCTCACATCCATACATGACCACGGGAAAAACCATTGCCTTGACTAGACGGACCTTGGTTGGCAAAGTAATGTCTCTGCTTTTTAATATACTATCAGGGTTGGCCATAACTTTCCTTCCAAGGAGCAAGCGTCTTTTAATTTCATGGCTGCAATCAGCATCTGCAGTGATTTTGGAGCCCAAAAAAACAAAGTCTGACACTGTTTCCACTGTTTTTCCATCTATTTCCCATGAAGTGATGGGACCAGATGCCATGATCTTTGTTTTCTGAATGTTGAGCTTCAAGCCAACCTTTTCACTCTCCTCTTTCACTTTCATCAAGAGGCTTTTGAGTTCCTCTTCACTTTCTGCCATAAGGGTAGTGTCATCTGCATAGCTGAGGTTATTGATATTTCTCCCAGCAATCTTGATTCCAGCTTGTGCTTCTTCCAGCCCAGCGTTCCTCATGATGTACTCTGCATATAAGTTAAATAAGCAAGGTGACAATATACAACCTTGACGTACACCTTTTCCTATTTGGAACCAGTCTGTTGTTCCATGTACAGTTCTGACTGTTGCTTCCTGACCTGCATACAGGTTTCTCAAGAGGCAGGTCAGGTGGTCTGGGATTCCCATCTCTTTCAGAATGTTCCACAGTTTATTGTGATCCACACAGTCAAAGGCTTTGGCATAGTCAATGAAGCAGAAATAGATGTTTTTCTGAAACTCTCTTGCTTTCTCCATGATCCAGCGGATTTGGCAATTTGATCTCTGGTGCCTCTGCCTTTTCTAAAACCTGCTTGAACATCTGGGAGTTCACGGTTTACATACTGCTGAAGCCTGGCTAACCACTTCAGTATACTTGCCTTGAGAACCCCATGAACAGTAACAAAGGGCAAAATGATAGGATACTGAATGAGGAATTCCCCAGGTCAGGAGGTGCCCAGTATGCTACTGGAGCTCAGTGGAGAAATAACTATAGAAGGAATAAAGGGATGGAGCAAAAGCAAAACCAATACCCAGTTGTGGATGTGACCAGTGATAGAAGCAAGGTCCATTGCTGTAAAGTGCAATATTGCATAGGAACCTGGAATGTTAGGTCCATGAATCAAGGCAAATTGGAAGTGGTCAAACAGGAGATGGCAAGAGTGAACGTAGACATTCTAGGAATCAGTGAATTAAAATGGACTGGAATGGGTGAATTTAACTCGGATGACCATTATATCTACTACTGTGGGCAGGAATCCCTTAGAAGAAATGGAGTAGACATCATGGTCAACAAAAGAGTCCGAAATGCAGTACATGGATGCAATCTTAAAAATGACAGGATGATTTCTGTTCGTTTCCAAGGCAAACCATTCAATATTACAGTAATCCAGGCCTATGCCCCAACCAGTAATGCTGAAGAAGCCGAAGTTAATCGGTTCTATGAAGACCTACAAGACCTTTTAGAACTAACACCCAAAAAAGATGTCCTTTTCATTCTAGGGGACTGGAATGCAAAAGTAGGAAGTCAAGAAACACCTGGAGTAACTGGCAAATTTGGCCTTGGAGCACGGAATGAAGCAGGGCAAAGGCTAATAGAGTTTTGTCAAGAGAATGCACTGGTCATAGCAAACACCCTTTTCCAACAACACAAGAGAAGACTCTACACATGGACATCACCAGATGGTCAACACCGAAATCAGATTGATTATATTCTTTGCAACCAAAGATGGAGAAGCTGTATACAGTTAGTAAAAACAAGACCAGGAGCTGACTGTGGCTCAGATCATGAACTCCTTATTGCGAAGTTCAGACTTAAATTGAAGAAAGTAGGGAAAACCACTAGACCATTCAGATATGACCTCAATCAAATCCCTTATGATTATACAGTGGAAGTGAGAAATAGATTTAAGGGACTAGATCTGATTGATAGAGTGCCTGATGAACTCTGGACGGAGGTTCGTGACATTGTACAGGAGACAGGGACCAAGACCATCCCCATGGAAAAGAAATGCAAAAGAGCGAAATGGCTGGCTGAGGAGGCCTTACAAATAGCTGTGAAAAGAAGAGAGGCGAAAAGCAAAGGAGTAAAGGAAAGATATAAGCATCTGAATGCAGAGTTCCAAAGAATAGCAAGGAGAGATAAGAAAGCCTTCCTCAGCGATCAATGCAAAGAAATAGAGGAAACCAACAGAATAGGAAAAACAAGAGACCTCTTCAAGAAAATTAGAGATTCCAAGGGAACATTTCATGCAAAGATGGGCTCGATAAAGGACAGAAATGGTATGGACCTAACAGAAGCAGAAGATATTAAGAAGAGGTGGCAGGAATACACAGAAGAACTGTACAAAAAAGATCTTCACGACCAAGATAGTCACGATAACGTGATCACTGACCTAGAGCCAGACATCTTGGAATGTGAAGTCAAGTGGGCCTTAGAAAGCATCACTACGAACAAAGCTAGTGGAGGTGATGGAATTCCAGTTGAGCTATTTCAAGTCTTGAAAGATGTTGCTGTGAAAGTGCTGCACTCAATATGCCAGCAGATTTGGAAAACTCAGCAGTGGCCACAGGACTGGATAAAATATTCCATTCCATTCCATTCCGTCGCTCAGTCGTGTCCGACTCTATGCGACCCCGTGGACTGTAGCCTACCAGGCTTCTCCGTCCATGGGATTCTCCAGGCAAGAATACTGGGGTGGGTTACCGTTTCCTTCTCCAGGGGATCTTCCCGACCCAGGGATCGAACCCGGGTCTCCTGCATTGGAGGCAGACGCTTTAACCTCTGAGCCACCAGGGAAGCCCTAGGATAAAATATTAGTCCTCCAAAATTTACTTTTTAAAATAATTAAATAAGATAAAAATAAGAGAACTGACTATAAAAACTGTGTCAAGAAGCACAATTTCAGCTTAAAATGGAAATAAAATGTTTTCAAAAATCTAAGAAATTGACAATTTAATATTTTACATTTCTATAAATTAAAACAATATTATAAAGCCAAATTAGAGGTTAAAGCGTCTGCCTCCAATGCGGGAGACCCAGGTTCAATCCCTGGGTCGGGAAGATCCCCTGGAGAAGGAAACGGTAACCCACTCCAGTATTCTTGCCTGGAGAATCCCATGGACGGGGAAGCCTGGTAGGCTATAGTCCACGGGGTCGCAAAGAGTCGGACACGACTGAGCGATGGAACGGACGGAACGGAAATAAAAAACATAGTATCATAAATACTTTGAAGAATTTATAAATAGTTTATAATAAACACACTGAGAAATCAGTGCAACAACAGGTAAATGTCAAAGACAAATTATAAAAGAGAAACACAACAGGTTAAGACACTGAAAAATGGTCACTCTTATTAGTCACAGAAATGCTGATTAAAGAAAGTACAATTTTGGGAATTCCCTGATAGTCCACTGGTTAGGACTCAGGTTCCATCCCTGGTTGGGAAACTGAGATCTTGCAAACCATGCAGCTTGGCCAAAAAAATAAAATATAAAATAAGGTACAGTTTTTTCCAAAAGTGAAAAATAATTAATATACCAAATCCAATGAATGTGTGGTAAATATGAAAAGTTATACATTGCTACTGAAATATAAATTCATACAATCATTACAAAAGCTAAATTTACACTACATATATATTCCTAGTGCTTGATCCAACAATTGCATTTCTGGGAACTCAGGCTATGAAATAATGTCAAGCAACGACAAATAAAAGCATTATGAATAAAAAAGGCTCACTGAATCATTATTTGAAAAGGCAGAAAGGGAAGAATCTATTTGCACAGCCATGTATTCCACCATTTGCACTCAACTGGGGCACAAGAGAAGAATCAGATAATCTTGTGGGGAAGTAGAAGGTTGGGAAGATTTCAGAAAAGTAACTCTTCGGAAGGATATAAGAAAATAAGCAGATTCTATCAAGCAAAAAGAGAGAAGATAATAATTGGATACAGGGAACATCATATGCAAAACCGTGGAGTCATCAAAGTCTACAATCAGGGATCCATAACATATGGTACATCTCTAATATATCTAGAACATGCTACCTCCTATCTCCCAGTTGTTTTCAGATAGTGATGTTTGGCAGTGGTATAAACATACATGAGGCTATAAAAATAAATGGAAATGGAAAATATTAGGCTAAGTGAACTTGACTGTTCATTTATATATAATGTGATGTATCAAGAGGGAAGTTGTTTAGTCGCTAAGTCTTGTCCCACTCTTTTGTGCATCTATATATAATGTGATATATCAGGAGGGAAGTATAGGGGTTTTAAAAAACAGATGAGAGTTTATCTTAAGCTAAACTCATCATGAGATTGTATAATGTATTAGAAAGAATATCGAGCCATTCCAAGTGTTAAGCCACAGCCAATTTCTCTAGTTTTCACTTCATCATCTGAAAAGGAGGAAGTGTTCAACTACATCAAATTATTATGGTCATATGAAATAAATTCAAATGTAATGTAATACCATCTCCTACCTCCCCCAACTAGCTCAACACCATTTCTTTAAATTATGTGAAAGTGTTAGTCACTCAGTTGTGTCTGACTCTTTGCAGCCCCATGATAGCCTGCCAGGCTCCTCTGTCCATGGAATTCTCCAGGCAAGAATACTGGAGTGGGTAGCCATTCCCTTCTCCAGGGATCCTCCTGACCCAGGGATCAAACCCTGGTCTCCTGCATTGCAGGCAGATTCTTTACCATCTGAGCCACTGGGGAAGCCCTATATCAATCCTTCTGCCCATTCACATTGCTATTAGTCTAGTCATTACCACCGAACACTGGAATTTCTGTAATAAATCACCATTCTTTCTAATAGCCTCTTCTTTCCATGAATTTAACAGACTTCTTCCAAATCTTTCTAAAACAACTTTTTAATGTCACACCTCTGCTTGAAAATCTATTAGATAGCCCAATCCTTTTTTCTTACTTAATCTCCCATTATTTTCAAACAAATTTTAGTTGGGTAGGTGTTTCCTTCTATCCTCTTTATCTGGTCAGGCTGCTGTTCTAAGCTAAAATAGCTACTACTTCCTTCAAAGTCCAACTGAAGTTTCACTGTCTCCTTGAACTGTTTTTGTTTGTTTGTTTGATTTAATATTTTATTTATTTATTTTTGGCTGTGCTGCATCTCCATTGCTGCTTTTCTCTAGTTGTGGAGAGCAGGGGCTACTCTCTGGTTGCTGTGCACAGGACAGGCTTCTCATTGCAGTACCTTCTCTCGTTGCCAAGCACAGACTCCAAGGCATGCAGGCTTCAGTAGTTGCGGCTCCCCGGCTCTAGAGCACAGGCTCAATAGTTGTAGTGCCTGGGCTTAGCTGCTCTTCGGTATGTGGGATCTTCCCTGATCAGGGATCGAACCTGGGTCTTCCTGCATTGGCAGACTGATTCTTTACCACTGAGCTACCAGGGAAGCCCTTCCTTGAACTGTTTTATGTTTTAATTCTATTAGGTAGTTTGAGAAGGAAAAAGGGAGTCCAAAACATCAGTGGCTAAATGACAAAGAAAGGGAAAAACCTGCGAAAATGAACAAAGGAAAATCCACAGACCGGAGTGAGAACTTCAGGTGAAACAAACACCCTCTTCCTGGCCACCCCAATTTGCATACGGCAGGCTCAAGGTGGGGAGGAGACAAATGTATAAAAGGAGGAAGCCAAGACAGATTGAAGCCTCTCCTTTGGGGTCGGCCCACCCTCATGTCTTGAGGGTGTACTATCCTTTGTTTGCCAAATAAAACTCTGAGCTATAACCGAGCTGTAACACTGGTCCACTATTTCAAATCTTTGCTGTGGCAAGACAGAACCGAGGAAATTACACACTCCCCCTACAATTCAAAAGCAATTTTTTAAAATATCTTGGTGACAGGAATACTTAAGCATATAAAGTTATCTCAAACCATGCAATCCTTCCCATAGAGTAGAAACTCATCTTATTGGTGAACTGGGGAATATGGTAGGTTCTATTCAGTACAATATATTAAAATAAAATAAAAATACCATCATAAATCAACTATACTCCAATATTACTAAAATTTTAAATATATATATGTCTGTATATATACATATACACACACACACACAAACACATATATCTATAAACATGACATGGACAACACTGGAGACAGATTACCATCCCTCCTAAATCCAACACAGCCAGTTTTACCATCAACATTAAAGCAGACGTCATTTGTATAGTTAAGCACCAGATATCCATAGCTAGTCCACATTCAGAAGCTATGATATACAAAAAAATATTTATATTAAGAATCATGTTGAGCGTTAAGACGCTACACTATAAAGTCACTCAGGAACAGAGAGCACCTGACATGTATCCCACTTGGAGCATAAATTCACTGAGTTAATGATGGCTATTGAAACTGTTTTTCCTCTTCTACCCCCAGTAGTTTCCCTGATAAAAATAATTTCTAATATAACAATCACAAAAGACTTTATGTACATCCTTTCTAAGTACATTCTTTCCTTGAGCATATTATGGACCATGCATTTTATTTCTGGTCACCTTGAATTATTTCTAGTTATTAAAAAATAGAAGCTGACCCAATTCTTGTTCTCAATTTAATGACCATCAGCACATCACAAGAGTACTAAACATGAGACATTAATAAGGGATTGTTTCTATATATATATATATAGCTCACTTGTTAAGTGCTAAGGTTACAAATATAGAAACAAACATTCATTTTTACTCAGGCACACATGCTTCATTTAGTTGTTATCTCTGAACTTCAGCTACAACATATCAAATGCTCCCTACTAAGAATAAAACATTTGCAATAAATTGCCAAAAATGACCTATTTCACAAAACATATTTCATACTAAAATGAAAAAGGTGAAATGAAAAGGTTAAATTCAATACTATGTCACGGAACACTTTATTCAAAATAAAAACAGGGAAATTCTGGTCACATTCCTAACCCTTACTTTCCTCCCCCGAGCATGCCTTGTTCCTAATGTCTCATTTCACACTTCATACAAAAGCATTTACATACGATTTAAACCAGTTCTTCTCTTTTATGAATTTTGGCAAGTACATTTCTTTCTGGAGAAGGAAGTGGAAAGAGGTTTTACCTAACTGGCCAAAGATATTACATATTCTCTTCCTGGACCAAATATCTTACTGTTTACACAGCCCTTCCCTAACCCTTCAACTTCCTACTTCAAATCCCCAAGGTATGATCATAGATAAGTTATTTTCTCAACAAGCTACTAAAAATATCCATAACAACATACAAGAATTTAATGTTAAGATACTCAGCCCAGAATGAAGAAACTCTTGACACTTTCCAAGAGGACTCAATTACATAATAATGCTACACTCCTCCGCACCCCCATTTAAAAGCCTTCTTTAAAACTCTGCTCTTTTTGTTGTTGTTATTGCCTATCCCCAACATTTTCTTTAGCTCTGTACTACTCCTTTTATTTTTGGCCGAACAGTGCTGCATGAAGGATCTTAGTTCCCTGACCAGGGATCAAACCTGCAACCCTAGCAGTAGAAGTGGGGAGTCTTAATCATTAGACTACCAGGGAAATCCCCTGCAGTATTCTTCTTTTAAAACAGGTTTGATCCACCTTCTCTGTTACTTTGTCTTGCAGTATGCTATACTAACAACTCATAAAAGGAGAAATACATTATCCTATGACTTATAGGCTGCTTCCTCATTTTTCCAGATGCTCAAGATAGGCTTTGCTTCCTCCTACACCACTGTAATGGTTTTTTGTTAATAATGACCCTTTTCCCAAGGAAGTCCAGAAGTTATATTTCAATAATCACATCATCATAGAAACCAGAAAAGGTAACAAGCATGACTTCTTTCTAAACTCAGATACTAGACAGCCTTTTATTTCCACTTATTTCCATGTTTAATTTACTCAAAACTCACCATCATCAAGATAAGAAATGACGAGACAGAAATTTTTCAGTTTTCTTCTAACACGTCCCTTCAAGAAAATGTTCATCACAGTACTGCAAATAAGGAAAATGAAATGAATGCAACTATCTTAGGACAACAACAATGAAGTTGCTGCCGCTGCTAAGTCACTTCAGTCGTGTCCGACTCTGTGTGACCCGATAGACGGCAGCCCACCAGGCTCCCCCGTCCCTGGGATTCTCCAGGCAAGAACACTGGAGTGGGTTGCCATTTCCTTCTCCAATGTGTGAAAGTGAAAAGGGAAAGTGAAGTCGCTCAGTCGTGTCCGACCCTTAGCGACCCCACAGACTGCAGTCTACCAGGCTCCTCCGTCCATGGGATTTTCTAGGCAAGAGTACTGGAGTGGCTTGCCATTGCCTTCTCCGAACAATGAAGTTAGGAAAAGTCTAATCACAGAAAATGAAGACTTTCTTTTACATTTGAGTATGAACTTTTTAATTTTTCTTTTTCATATTCTCTACTCTTTGTGGAATTTTCTATTATAAGTGAAATTCAATACTGATGTAATTTAAAGTAAGGGCTTATGTTCTGTTACTTTTTGTACTTATGGATATTCCCATTATTGACAGTGCAGCCAGTCTGTCTGGCTGTCTTCATTTATCCAAAGGAACTAAAAGAAGTAAAAGTGTTTTCTGAATCAGAGGCATCAAACCCCCTTGGAAAGCTGGTTCCTCACCACCAAATCTAAAAAAGGGAAAACAGCAATGATGTCCTCTCTTTGCTCAATGTTCTTGGCAATGTTCAATGCATTAGGTTTAAAGAAAAAACACTGATAAGAGAATAAGAAAAGAATGAGGGAGAAGAAAGTGGTTCTGGTTAATCTTAAACACAATATTTGACTAACTGACCAGAAAGGGCAGTTTTGTCAGTTTTAACCTTGCTTCCACAAACAACCCTATCATTGAAATGGATGATTTGAAACTGATTAACCCACCTTCTCCATAGAAAGCCAAGCAGTCAATTTTGAAAGCAATGGAAAAGCAGGACCCCATAACCTTTTTTCCTTCAAAGGTGACCTCAACAATGTTGCACAACTACTCCACATGCCCAATAGACCTAGTTTAAATTAATTTGCTCCACAGGGGGCTCATGTTGTCCTGTTTTAGTTGGATACTTCTTCCAGATCCCTGAATATTCAGTTTATTCATCTTCTTGGTCTAATTCAAAGCTGTCTAAACCAAATAACCTTTTCTAATGATTCCAGACAAAAGTCATTTCTATCCTACTCTGAGCTTTCACAAACTTTATTCCATAGCTCACCAAGAGTATGCTTGAAGACAGCATACTGTACAGACTTGATGAATGAAGGCAGCTGCCCTCCTTTTCCCAAATTATTAGTAGTAGAGGAATAAAAGTGCATCAAATACCTGTGATTCTCCTGTAGTTGCAGGTACTGAGTCAATTCAGTTTTCAAGTAATGTCTAAATTTTCTACTGTTTTGTTGAGTTTCTAATATTTTAAAAAATGGATCCATTACCTCACCTTTCTTTTTATCTAAATATAATTACCTGTTATATAATGAGAATCAGAAAAGGGAGACAAAATCCTAAACCTTCATTTTGGTGAAAATCTGAGGACTTCGCTCCATCTAATCTACCAAGAAGTGAAGAAGGAAGGGAAACTAAACTCATTTGAAATTTACTTCCTTTTACACTAACTCAGCTTACTCTTTGTTAAGCTGTGAAAGAGCAGGAAAATAACTGAAAGGTCAATAGTCAAAAGGCAGAATGAAAAAAAAGGCAGAGAATAATTCACAGAACGATCAATGTAAACTCAAATAATGGCAAATTAACTACATAAAGTCATTATCTTATAAAATGCAAAACTGAAACTTAACACATCGTCCTTTAATAACCTTTCAATTTTTTAGAAAAAAATGCAGTCTACTATCAGCTAGATTAAATTTGGCCATATATTCTGTTATATTACCAACATATCCAGCCATTTGTGAAGGCAAGAAAGAGTAAAATGCACTCTTAGGATTGGTACTCAACCTTGAAGCACTGAAAGCTACTTTATCATCTAGTGTGGGGACAAACACATGCAAGCACATGTGAATCTAACACTATGTTGTGTGGGAAGCTCAATATAATCACCACCATTGTAAATCACTCAGGTATCCACTTATTTTAATATACACAAATCAAGGCAAAGCTCCCCGTGATTCCTACCAGGATATCTGAAATCACATTTAACATTTTGTCCTCCTACAGTTCTCTTTGAAAGCTTGAGATACAGTGGTTTTCTTCTCTCTTTTCAGTCACTACTAGGCAGCACAACATGTAGGAAACTATTAAAGCTGGACTAGCTTACACATGTCATTTCAATACTGTAATAGCACAGCTGTGCTTTATATTCCAGAAGTGACCTAAAGGCAGAAGAGACTCCTAAATTTTTTTAGAGTTAGCATTATTCTAATCCAATTATAACATCTTGTTGATTTTCTTTTCTATCTTGCCTCATATCATTCAAAACTAAAAGTACTATCATTTTTCTACACATAAGATGAAACTGTTTTACAGGTTAATTAACCACAACTTATTGTTTGCATTGTTTCTTAAAACTATACCTAACTAGTAAAATATAATTAATGATCTTTTCATATCAAAGATAATTTGATTATTCATCTATGGACAAAATCATAAAACATACTTTTTAAAACATACAATGTCTGTATAATCTTTGGTTGTTTGGGGTCAAAACAAGACATATGATGGGTAATATACATTATTGACCTTTTACATTTAGTTCCTTCAAAGCTTCTTTATTTTATTCAGCATTTAGCTTAAATTAAATATTTAAAGTTGAAGCTGTTCTATGTTGCAAACACAGCTAAAATGAAGAGCTTCTGTAGCAGCAGTGACCAGATTTTAAATGCAGGTAGATCAATAAAAAAAAATATCCACTAAGCACAGGCTCCATGTGTGAGTGGAATGGTTTATAATAGCTTGCAAATGACTATGTGCTTGCTGTAACCAGCTGTTCTTAAATTATGAATATGCAACCAATTCATGTTAAAGCCAAATCCCAGCACTATTTCTACAGAGAAATCCCAGTAGTTTTGCTTGTTCTACATGTTAGCTCTGTTAAGGATACAAATAGCAGTAAGCTTTGGAACAAATAGGACCAAACTATTGGCATTTCATGCACTGGGTCCATTATCACAGCAGGGGATGTCAATCATTGGTACATTCCTATAACAGCTCAGGCAATATGACAATGATCTAGTAAGGAAAAAAATCAAAATCTCTGCAGCATACTCAAAGTCCTTCTGACAACCTAATGCTTTCTGACTTCAGCCAATCAGATTGTCAGACCTGACCTACAAGAAGACTTGCATCAAGCTTGAAACATTTAAAAACATCAATCATAAAAACAAAGACAGGACATTGAATTATACAGTATTAACCTCCAGGGTTTGCATACAAAGACCTTAGATTTATTTATGTCCCAGCGAGTTAAGAGCTTCAGGACACCGTTCTTTACACCAAACTGACTGCCAATTTGATGAACCTCTCTGCCCTCAGCAGGAGTGCACCGTCTTTGATTAATGAGTGCATGCTTGTGGAAAAGTGTTAAGAGGAGAAAACAGAGGAAAAACACACAATTATGTCTACACATCACTAAAGTACAATAATCATCTATAAACAAAATGCTTCTTTTTCCTTACATACACAAGCATGCACACGTATACACACAAAGTCAGTAAAGGTTCTCTCTAACATTTAATTTTCATTTGAAAGGCATTAAAAAACCAAACTACAAGCCAAATGTCATAAGTTATAAATATAACTTTTTAAAACATTAATTTTATTTTAAAAAAATTAAAAACACTATCTTACAGAGTAAATTTTTAAATATGAAGGATAAAAACAGTAGTTTCATCTCATGTTCTTAAGAGCCATTCATTTTAAAAAGTTCAGTGTTTAACTTAAAAATATCAGGTCTCTTAAATATTTTACATCTCAGACTGTATTATGATGCCACAAATCACATCACATTTAAAATAGATTTAAAAGTCATGTAAATTCACTTTCGTTTAAGCTCCATATGTAATTGCAAATTAATCAAATATATTTATTGCTCATTATTCAAAGTTAATAGAGTCAACAAATAAACTTACATATGTAAGTTTAAACTTTTTATGACTCTTCTGTTTAGAACTGCTTTCCTTTAAGAAACCCAATGTGGAAAAATTCCTACTTAAATTTCGGATGCTAAATTGCACTACAATTAAAATTATATCATCTCTAAAAATGAGCTAAGCACTGACATTCCTTTAAAAAAGTTTACATTTAATATACAGCTCAATTTACCATTTAGTTTATATGAATATCTGACGTGATACAAATATTTTATGAGTAAATATATTTCTTAAAATTTGAATCATAGGCTAATAGAATAATTTTAAGAAACTGCATGATGAGTATATCAAAAGGTTATGTAAAAGTAACTATTATTACCTGAGTATAAATTTTACCTTTAGTCTCAGTAATGCATGATCTATTTAAAGGTAAAGCATTTTCATAAACTTATGATTTCAGGAAATCATAATCACTCAGCGGTGTATTTTAAGTGTTTAAATTTGTTTATATTGTCTAAGAAGTCCTTTTAATGGGATTTAACTCAGCAAATTATCTATTCTAATCATCACTTTCACATTTTAAGAATTTCTTTTAAAGGTAAACTATTTTAAGTATGTTATAAATGTCATACTCTGAAAAATTGTTAGTCTAGAGATTTTAAAATTAAAAATCAATAAATATTGGAACTAGAAAATATCTTTTAACATAGTGATAAGTTACATTTTATCCTTAAACTCATCATCCTTAAGTTTTTTACACAGATGTTTTAAAATGTGTTTTCTTCTGTTGAGATTATCACTCTTATTCTCCCCCTCTTCTATCTCCTCTCCCACTGAAGAAAAAAATAAAGCAAGTAATTAGAAAAAGCTGAAAATGCCTTGGCACCAATGGATGATCCCACACCATTTTAGTACTACAGTATGATAGTTGAAACTACCAATAAAAGTTACTAGTAAAATAAAAATATAATTTCAAAATTTAAAATCTTAAATGATTGCTAGTCCATTACTGAATGTTATTTTACCTCTTCATAAAGGAAATTAAACCCTACATTGCCCTTTTTGTCACTAACTATTCTCTCTTCTGATTATCTTCTGTAACAAAAGTTTAAAGAAATGTTTAATCAAACAAGTCAACATTTATAAAAGCACAATATTTTTAAAGTCTCATGATATAAAATATTTAATTAAATAGAATCAAAAATTTCTTAACCTCACAAGGTAATTAATTCCTCAGAATATCAAGTTTATTCAAAATCATTAAACCTTGATAAAATTATTTCCTACAGGGATCAAAATCGCCTCATCACTTTGTGCTAAATCCTATCTTCCTTTGATAGTTCTAACCAGGACTAGTTCAAAAACACAAACTACAGCTCAAAATCTTTCTTTGATAAATCTTTAAACTTAAAAGTAATCAAGTTTCATCACATACTTTGAGTAATTCAAGGGATAAGACAAAAAACTAAACTTTTGTGCAACTGTAATATCCTACATCTTGTATAGTAACACAAAAGTAGCAACAAAGACATTAACAATTGCAGTTCAAGCTGGGAGTGACTGTTCTGTTTCAATTCAATGACACCACTAATGGCTTCTTAGCAGTTCCATGAAATCAACCAGCTGTCAAGTTGATGCATCAGAAGGAACAGTTATGCACTCCCATAAGAAAAAGCAACACATCAGGATGTTTGGCAAAACATCTGCTCCTTTACACTGTAGTTCTATAATAAACATGCAAACAAAGAAATGGGAAAAAGGGCAACAGAATTAAAATTCCAAGGTTTCCATTACAATCTCATATGCATTTTAAATAAATGGCTTACAAAAATAAAAACAAATTTCTGCCAAGTTGAATAAGTTATTTTAAATCTTTTGAAAATGCAAAATATTACTCAGATTGTTCTAGAAAGGCAAAACTACATATAAATTGTTCCATTTTAAAAACTGAGAGTAAACTATAGTTACCAAGTAAAATCTTATTATTATTTTACATACAAAACTCAAAAAGTATTACTAACATATGTCCTTCTTTCATTTAATGTGTTTAGTAACTTATGCGAACAGTATTCTAATAAATGCATTTTCAATACTGAAGAGTCTAAAAATATTGTTCAAGAGTGTCTGAAACAGTAAACGCTGCTACAGTTCAGCCCTAGTATAACATATAACAGCAAATATACTATCCCCTGTATTTCAAAATATGTATCTACTCCTATTTCTGTCCAAACCATTATATGAATACAACATTAAGTTCTTACAAATAATTTCCTATTTTAAAGCATATAATTTTATTTTCTTTAAAAAAAGAGAAAAACTCATCACAGCATCACAGGCTTTAAATACTTTTACATTCAACCATTCATTTCAAACATCTATAAAATCTGCTCTTTTCTATCTGAAACTTATAAGAGCTTCAATGTGTGGAAGTTATTGATTATGCAGCACAGTGACAGTATGTACAGTGTTTACAATAGGTGTGAGACATCAAACGTACTTAACTCCCATTTTCTTAAACTGCTTATCCTCTGTGCTTGCCATTTATAATCTGCCAAATCTTCTAGTCCTTTGTTGCATGTATAATTTAGAACCATCTGTTCTATGTGCTTTTAACTATTTAAACATTTTTCACCTACCTACAATTCACATAAATGTCAGACATTCAATTCAGTCAAGCTTTCTGTATTGCGTTTTACATAAAGCAAATCTCTAAATAAATAGCATAGCAGATAACACCAAATAAGACTGCTGCAGAGACAGAAACATACCACATACAACCTAAGTTTTTATGTGTTAGACAAATCTTTCAATGTACTTGGAATTGTTTCTATTAGCTTTTTTTGAGTTAATGGTAGTCAGTGTTTTTCCCCAACCCAGAAGACAAAGAGAATGCAAATTAAATACAGACAGTTTCATGTCCTTGTTAGAAGTAAATATGCTGACTGAAAATGACTACAGGAGATAGAATTCCACTTTCCCATTCAATTTGCATTGCCTCTTATTTATATACCAGTCAGTATATCATTAAGTTTGATCATGTGACCAACCGAACTTTAGTGAGGGGAAAAACTATTTTAGACAAGCAAATTAAAACACCACAAGTTTTTATTGTTTATCTTTTCATAATGGCTGACAAAAGAGCATATAGCTTGAGATTATAAAATATATTTTTAAATCAATGTTGCCTTTTAAACACTGTATTTTCACCAATCGTTTTACTTAATATCATTTTACTTAATATCTGCTACTATGTTTTTAAAGTATCCAGTATCTCTAGCTTTTTTTGAAAACTGTATCTTCAAAATGCAAAGAAATATGTAAAAAAACAGAACTGTTAATTACAAAAAGGGATCTAGGTCATCTAAAATAAGTATACATAAATATTAACCAAGCTGATTAAAGAAAAATCTACAGGAGTAGAGTAAATAAAAAAGGAAACATGCAAATATTCAAATCCTTGAAAGTATAAAAAACATACACAAAAGCCTGGTAAATACCAAAGACCACTGTTTCCACCATTTTTTCGCACATAGTTTTCCACCTGTTACCAAAACATAAAATGTGCAGACACCGAGGGCTCATTTTGAGAGCAGGACACAAAAATAAGCAGAACAGCTTATCGTTAACCTGTAAGTTACATAACTTTCACATGGTCGCTTAAAACAGGGAAAAAATTAAGCGAAAAATTTACTCCTGGTAAAATTTCTTCATAAAGTTTACATGACGTCACTGGGCCCCCTGAACATTCCCTAAACTTTGAATCTTAACCAGACACACTTTTTGACTTTCTAAGGTTTCTTCCCAGTCCTTGAAAAATAAAAGTTAAAAAAAAGAGAGAGAGACTTGGGAATAAAAATTGCCCAAGATGGCGAAACGCTTGTTGTTTAGAGGGCAGAGAGAAAAAAAATGGAGGATATTGTAATATACACAAAGGGATAAATTTCAGCAACTCGGCCAAGGACTGCAGCTGCTTCTCTCTTTATAAGGAAGAAACACACAAAAGATAAATACAGAAGGAGAGAAAAGAAAGGAAAATCTCCCAAACAGCAGGGCCAGTTCTGACTCTCCAAACATTTCCTTCCTTTCCCAAGTCCCATTTCTGGGGTTCGTGGAATTACTTTAAGAGGAGAGGAGCCGCGAATGGGAAGGGAGGGGGGGAAGGGGAGCAAAAAAAGATTAAAAGAGCGAAGAGTTGAGAACAGGAGGCAGCTCCCGGGGAAGAACTGCTAGGAGACAGTCATTACTGTAGGAAAAGCTCTGCTCCTCTAATCTCTACGTACTGAAACAGACTTTCCAGGTATCGAGATCTTTTCCCAGTTCCACCTGCCCCTACTCCCACCCTACCCCACCCAGCACACTTTCTGTAAACTCCCAAGCCCCAAGCTACTCGGGGAGAGAGAGCAAAGAGACCCGAATTGGGGGTGGGGGGTGGCAGGCGCAGCTTATCAGTCCTACAGGGAAGAGGGGGCGGAGGCAGAAAAGGGCAGCAGTAGGCGGACGGGGGGGGGGTATCTTGAAATTACCCCGGCGGGGATGGGGGGAGCAGCGGTTATTCCCGGGTAGGAACGGCGATCGCAACCGTGCCAGAGGTGATTTTTTGAGAAGCCAAACTGTTGGCGGCGACTGAGCGCTGGAAGCCTCTGGGAGGAAAAAGGACACGCGAAGCGCCAGCGGCCGAGCAGGGAGGCCGGCACAAAGGAGGCGGACTCGCGGCGGCAGCGTCTGCCCACGCCGGGGGAGGCACGGCCCGCGGCCCTGCTAGACCGAAGTCCCGCACTGACGGCTACGAATAAAGTTTACGTTCTCCTGAGACCGCACTCCCCAGCTCCCACCCAGGACCGCGCATCTCCGCGTCCTCCTCCCCCAAACTGCAATCGGGACCCCGAGCACCACCCCAGACTTCCAGCCAGCACAACAAAGAGACACACCGACCGGCGAGGGTAAACAGCCGCGGCCGGGCGGGCAGGGCGGGCAGGGCAAGCGCCTCCAGATAAGCAACTCCGGAGTCTAACCCACTCGCAGCAGGGCAGTTTATTCTCTTTTTCGGTTTCAAACGGCTTTACAATATTTGGAATTTTCATCTTCACCCGCACCCCTCACACCCGAGGATTTTAAACTCACCTTTACTTTCGAACTGAGAGTTGCGGTGGATGGGATTTTTGCCTTCCCCAGATGGTTAAAGGTTACGATTTTTGTTTTGGAAACCCCACCACCTCCTTATTTCTATTATTATTTTTGCAAGAAAAGTATAAGGAGAGTTGGAGTGGAGGTGAGATTAGTGATCGGCAAAGCCCTGGACGCCCTCCTTCTCCGTCTTCCGCCTCTCTCTCTCTGATTAGTTCCTATCCAGCAGCAGATTGAAGCAGGAGATGATTCTTCTCAAGGTTTGTTCAGCAGCTTCACTTCTAGGCGAAGGCTTCATGAACCAAGTGACGTCAACCAACAAGGCTTCTCTCTCTCTCCTCTCTCTAACAATGAAAGTTGCTGTTAACAAGGGAAAAAAGAGAGAGAATTGTTTATACCATTTCAGTTCCAATAATAAATGACCCATCAGCTCCTAAAGTAGCCAAGGGAGGGAGGGGGTGGCTTCTTCCTCCCAAGAATCCTGTAGCTTTGAGTTTGCACCGATTCTTGTTCCAGGAAAAAGTTAAGGAACTCTAATGTTTTGTTTTACTTTTAAAAGTAGAGAAGACAGAAAATAGGATTGAAAACGTAATTTTAAAAAAAAAGTACACGGGTGAATAGGGAGCGTAGATTAACCATGTTCACCGAAACTTTGTCTGTAAACTCAGAATTTGGTTAAAATCTAAAAGTCAACTAAATGTAATATGTTTGGAACTCAAAATAAAAAGCAGGACGCAAAATGGTCCCAGGATAAAATGCTACTGCCCTAAGCCAGGCAGGTTAAGCTGCTGTAATGTTTATGTAGTGAGTTAAAATTTAAATAAAACGTTAAAATAATAAGTCGTTTTAAAGTTAAACGTTAAAACTGCAAAAGGTAACCTCAATAGTCCCCACACACACACTTCTGAAAAGGCAAAAAAGGTGGGGAGAGGATAGCTAATTGTAGGAATTAGAACATTTAAAAAATCAAGTTAAGACTAGGTAACCTATTGCTCCATCTTTAAATTACACACGAGGTATGCTATTTGTCTACCCCACAATTTTTTCTAACTTCCTATATTTTACCCTTCCATTTTCTTCCACCAATTTCAACATCCTGAAACCAATAAAGTTAAACTAAAGGTGAAGTACACCCCATCCCCTCCTACAGCACACCACCCTGTAGTTTCCTAAAAAAAAAAAAAAAAAAAAAATTTTTTAAAGGCCTTATCCTTAGTAACGCTTTATTACCAAAGAAGATAAATAATTAAATTTTTTTTTCATTGAGGTAGTGTTTTTCCCCTGGAACACATTAAACGTCTCAAAAGTTCATATAACTAAAAACTGCATAATTTAATTTTCAGGATGAAGAGTAAGTGAAAGGTAACCTATAGAAAAATAATTTGACCATATATGTATATTTTGTACATGCATATGTGGATAAATGTATCTTAAAAGATGCTATTGTTTTATGTTTCCTCTTCAGCCACTGGCTGTGATTTTAATTGTGCTGGAGGATCTTCATTAGTATTAACACATGGGGAGATTTCACAAAGCTGCTTCATTAGGAAAAAAAAAAGCTTGGCAGACTAGGTCTTTTTGCATGCACTGAGAATGTCAGCCTTACCTCGGTCATTTGTAACATAATAAGTGCAAGTACAATGATTGCAATGCAGGAGCACTGGGGGAAGGGCAGAAATACTGCCTGTCTAATAGGGATATCTGAAAAGAAGGCTGCTCATTACATAGTAAAATGTATGCTAAAAATTAGTGAAGATGATGTCTCAGGAGACTGATGCTAAATAAATTAATGTGCTGATATGTTTTTAATTATTATTTTTGTAATAGTTTATTTCATTCTCGGGATTCACATTGAGCAGCAAAGCTGTGCTAGCACTTATTGATTTTTTTTCCCTGCCACATTCCCGGAATACAGATTTTAATCATTTCACTACACCACACTCAGTAATTTCATTAAAAACTGGAACCTTCCATCCCCAGAAAAGCATTTAATTTCAATGACATACAATTCTGGTCTTAGCAGAAAACTGTCTCCACAGTAAAAGCTGGCCTAAGGTTCAAATGCATAATTTAATCCTGAGTTTTCCATGCTCTGCATTCCTTTGAAGCTATAATTTGAGTAACTACCTAATAACTGTAATAAGGATAATAATTTCCTTATAATATATTATTAACTCATATTTAATTAACTCAAAGGCCAAGTTCTGTACATGTATGACTGGGTCAACAGTTCCACAATATCAAAATTTACTAATAATGTTAAAGAAAACTACAGATTCCAGTATAAGTGTGGAAAGCTAGCATTTAGATGTTACTTTAGCAAAGTAACATGTAAAAAAGTTGATGCATTTTATATAATAGGGGTCACTACTCAAAACAGTATTTTTAAGTATTTGGAAGCAAACAGGACAATTCACTGATATTTCTATGTGTAAATAAAGTATTTTAATATTAATATTTCAACAATCCGTTTCAGACATTTTGTCTAATATTAGCATTACTGCTGTAAATATTCAATTTTGAAAGTATAAAAAGAAATAGATTCAAATTGTTTCAATTTTCATATAAGAATTCTCTTAAAACATTTCTCTGGAAATAAAGTTGTGGCACACTTGAATAACTTAGATAACTAAGAATGTATCTTTTACTTACTTAAATACTTTTAAAATAGACTGCAAAGCATAATTCGAAGTTTGGTTCCAGTAAAATGTTGAAATAATAATACTGGCTTTGAAGATGGTACACTGGCTTTCCAGACAATGTTTCATAAGAATATGTAATCTACATTGGCTAGTTTTTTCAGAAAGCACTGTGGGGAAAACTATTTAACATAAGAAAACTTTAGTAATTAAAATTTTTAATATATGCCTAATCAATAGAAAAAATGGTACACAGATAATGAAAGTGACTAACTTACATATATATGTATAATTTCAAGTTGAAGCCATATATAACCCAAAGTTTTTTTTCTCTTGGCTGAATAATGAAGTAACTTAAAATTAAGTGTGTCATCAAAGGTTGGAATAAAGGGTAAATGTGGTAATAGTAAAGAATTTGATTTTGGTGTGTTTAAAATATTTAAAAACTATTTTTATTATCATCAAGGGCTCTTTACATAGTTTGAAAAATATTTTTTAAATACAGCTGACAAGTGAAAAACTCATAGATTGATATAATAAAATGAATTTCTCTATTTTAACAAACTTCAATTTTTATATTAAAATATGTTTAAAATAATTTGGTGTTTGATAATTCAAATATATTATTATCCAATTTAATCTATACCTTTAAGACTGATTTAAAAATAATGAAACATTAAAAATTTTAAACTGGATTACTCTAGTATTTGATACCCGCTTACTAGGAAGTTATGGTTAAATTATTTTTAAATATGATTCTTTCCCTTTTTCATGTTACCACATTTGATTATTTCAAAGATGGCATCATAGTCATAGAGTTGGGGGGGAGAAAAATAATTGTAAGTTACAAAATAATTTGGCTCCCATAGCACTTAGTCTTCTACTTAAGTTCATCATCTCAATTAGTACTGGATCATGTACAGAATTATAAAAGAATTTAATGATCAAATAGATCTTTGCCAATATAAGTACAATTCTATATGTGACATACACCTAGACTAATTATTCATACCAATAATTAATCTAAATTAGTACCATAAATTAATTATTCTACCACTATAGACTAAGTTGTACTTTTTTTTATAAAGCATTATCTATTCTTAGGACCAAGACAGAACTTCATAAACAGGAAGAGATAAAGATGGACAGGTATCCTACAGTAGGTTCGGTTACATGGACCTTCAGAGAGTAAAGAACTGTCATGTGCAGAGAACAAACTCTAGGCAGACTACGAACTACAAAAAGCCAAACAAATGAGAGATCTTAATAGCAGAACCACCTGGCCACTGTCATGTCTTGTTTCTGTTTCAATCAGTCCAGACTAATGAAGGTTTATTTGTTTTCATTCACTGAACAAACATTTGAGTGCTTGCTATATGCTATGAACTCTGCTAGAGGCTGGAAAAAACATGAAAGCTCACATTCTAGTTGATGTTGAAAGTGTGAAATTTCTGGGATATCAGAGACTTAAAAAAATCGTATTATAAAGATACAAATGATAAAGTTTCGCTAGAATAAAGAGGATGGATCTACTGATTCTGACTAAGAGTCTATATAAAAGCTTTATCAAAGAAAGGCCATTTGAACTGCATCTCAAATACTGAGAGCTTAGCAGGCAAAGAAGGCGGGAGCAAATTCTAAGTGAAAGAAAGAAACCATAAATGTATTATAAAAGCTGCCAGGTCTGATGTCCATCCAGTAGTCAGAAATTCAGTGTAACAGGAATACTCGGTGTGAGTTGTAGAATAACAGGGACTAAGGAGGAAAAGGAGGCTGGGACATGTGAGTGCAAGGCCTTATGTGCCTTGGTTGAACTTATCCTGAAAGCCAACAAAGGTCAGCAAAGAAGTAACATGATCAACATTATTTTTAGGAAAAAATTAACTGACTAGATAGTGAAGATGATAGACTATATTATGAAGAGTTATCTTAAGAGACCATGAGAAAATGGTAAAAGACAGTGGTACTGGAGGTTTAAAGCAAAGTAAAATGTAGATTTTGTGACAAACTCAGTTAAAGAAAAGGAAGGATTAAAGGAAAACTAAATTTCTGGCTTAGGGAACTGGGCAATTGCTGCAGTCATTTAGTCAGGTCCAGAATACAGAATACATAAGGGAAAACAAATCATAAGTTAGTCTGGAATTAGAACTTGAATTTATGCTTTATAGGTCATTTTTAAATGGGATTATTAAAATCAACTGAACAGTTTTTTCAAAATGTGCATACCCAGGCCCAGTATCTAGAGACTCACTACGTCTGGGTGGGGTCAAGTGTTTATTTTCTTTTTTAAAAAACTCTTGATAGTGCTTCCAATAAACACTGCTGATTCAGAACACTGTTAAGGAACTTCCCTGGCAGTCCAGTGGTTATGACCACGTTTCCACTATAGGGGACACAGGTTCCTCCTGGTGGAGGCGCTAAGATCCTACAAGCCATGAGGCCAAAAAATAAAAATAAAAAGAATGTTGCTACCAGCATAAATTGATTATAAAATTCATTTGGAATTAAAAAACAAAACAAGAAAAGCCTAGAAAACCCTGAAAAAGAACATTGAGAGTGGGGGGGGGTGTCATATCAGATATTAAATATGCTATAAAGGCTTAATAATTTAATGATAGCATTGGCACATGAAAAAAAAAGACCAATAAACAAAATAGAAAGTTGAGAAATTACCCAAGTGCATATATATGAAAATTTAACATAGATAAAAGCTGTATCTCAAAGCAGTAAAGAAAAGATGGACTTTTTCATAAGTGGTGTTGAGATAACTGAGTAGTCATAAGGAAAAAGATGAATTTGGATCTGTTCCAGGAATAAATTTCAAAAAGATCAGATATTTAAATATAAACATTTGAACCATTCAAGTACTAGGAGAAATTATGGGTCAATTCCTCTGTAAGTGAAGAGTAGGGAAAATGTTCCTAGCAATGGTCAAAACTAGATGAAGTGAAAATATGAAAAACATTTGTAACATATAAGAGACAATTTAATAACCTTACATATAAAGAGTATCTAAAAATGAATAAAACAGCAACACCCTGAGAGAAAAATGGCAAGAGATATGAACAGACATTTCACAGAAAAAGAAATGCAAATACCCCTTAAATAGAAGCATTCTCAACCTTCTTCATAAGAGAAATGCAAATTAAAATCACTGAGATACTATGTCTCACCCAACAAATTGGGAAAAATTCAAAATTTTCACAGCACAGCCTGTTAGTAAGGCAGTTGTAGGGAAAAGGAACACTCAAATATTGCTTATTAGAGTGAAAAATAGAAAAAGCCCAACAAAATAGATGTTCATGGAATCTAGCAAAGTTACATATACATTTTACTTTTTGTCTGGCAAATCCCACTTCCAAGAATCTGACCAACACTGAAAAAAAGAAGTTATTCATTGAAGCATTGTTTCTTATAGCAAAAGTTTCTATGAAAATTAATACAGAATCCTCAATAAAATGTAGTCTGAAGGTCAAAAGAAGGAGCTGTACCAGTTAAAGTCCACACAGATCCCAACAGAAAGAGACATACCATGCATCTCCCCCTGGAAGTAATATGGTTTTACTACAAATGCCAGCAAGAGGAAGAGATTGCCTGGCTCAGCCAATGGGACTGTCACAACTCGGTCAATTAAGAGCCATTACACTTTGCATTCTTGGTTTCCTCCAATGGACTTTTTATCAACATCTCTCCTGACTCTCCCATCTCCTCTATAATAATTTTCTTTGCTTTATTGAACTTGCTTGTGGTTCACACAGTTGCATCTCCCAAACTGCAATTCTGTGTCGCTCCCTAAGAAACCCCCCTTTTGCTGGTAAAATAACTGCTTTTCATTGTTTTAGGCTAACATATGGAAATAACCCACAAGACCATCATAGTGGAATGGCTGAATAATTACGGTACATACATACAGTGAAGTACTATGTAATGTTTAAAAGGGAATAAAGAATATATGCAATATAAAGTAATTCACTGTCAACACCAGTATATATATTAAGTAAAAATATCAAAGTGGAAAAAAGCATCTATGGCATATTACCATTCATCTATCTCACTTTTTAAATTAAATGAAAAGTCAAAACCTTAAAACACATAGTGTTAGTGGCTCAGACGTGTCCAACTCTTTGTGACTCCATGGACTGTAACCTGCAAGGCTCCTCTGTCTATGGAATTCTCCAGGCAAGAATACTGGAGTGGGTTGTCATTCCCTTCTTCAGGGTATCTTCCCAACCCCAGGGATCAAACCCAGGCCTCCTAAATTGCAGGCAGATTCTTTACCATCTGAGCCAGCAGGGAAGCCCTTAAAAATGGTTACCTGTAAAAAGGAAGGGAAACAGAGGAGCAAAGATGGAATAACAGGAAGTTTTCTCATAAAAATGTGATTTCAGAAACAGAGAATATATATAAATATAATTTACAAATTATAAAACAAAAATACATTAAAATTTTAAAGTGATCCTATCTAAATGAAATAAGTAAACTTAATTATGTATGGAGTTGGTGGCATAACCATACAGAACATTTCTAAGTGACTTTAAACATGGTAGTTTTTTATCTTTCTTTTTTTTTTTTTGCCACACCATGCAGCATGTGAGACCTTAGTTCCCTGGCCAGGGAATGAACTTGCATCCCCTGCATTGAAAGCACAGAGTCTTAACCAGTAGACCACCATGGAAGTCCCAGGAATTTTTAAAAACCATATTCAAACACATTAATTTAACAGTACTTTCCTCATAGGATTTAACCTAAGAAATAAACTTTAAAGCAGCAACAATAAAACAAGAACTTAAATTGTTATCATCAGCCACAGTTTAGTAGTATTAGTTGGTGGTGTTATTGTAATTAGGGGCTTCCTAGGTAGCTCAAGTAGTAAAGAATCCTAAAATACAGGAGCCACAGCAGACACAGGTTCAATCTCCCGCGTCTACAGCAAGATCCCCTGAAGGAAGAAATGGCAACCCACTCCAGTGTTCTTGCCAGGGATGAACAATCCCAGGGATGGAGGAACCTGGTGGACTACAGTCCATGGGGTGGCAAAGAGTCGGACGTGACTAAAGCAACTGAGCACGCACACACGGGCACATTATTATAATTATATTGCATGCATAGTCTGAGAAAAAGCAAATGGATAGTTAAGTTGGTGTTTTGGCTGAGGGACAAAAAACAACAGATGTAAAATCAGTGAGTTACACAAAACTTCTGTGATCATGAATTTGAACTGGATATATCAGAATGAACTATAATATTTTACATTTAAAAATATATGTATTTCTTAGTTCTGCCCACTGTAAAGGCCTAAAAACAGGGACTATGCAGTAGCAACAAGCACATACTTTTGTATCCAATTATTGACAGTAAACATCATTTGCCCTTGAAACAGATTCCTTGAAGTAAAAGCTGATTCTAGTTTGGGGATAGGAAATGTTCAAGGTAAGCCTAAAATATCCTATCATACTATTAATCATGAAAACTATCAAAGACTACTGGGGTAATGTAAAAGGACTTGAGAATAAATGTGAAAAAGCCAACTTGAATTGGTTCCCACTGGCCAAAATGAGACAATTTAAGCTTCTTAAGAATAACTAAAATGGATTGCAGCATAACAAATACAACTTAATACATGATTTCATAGTGATACTTTAAAAAGCCCATTATTCACCTTTGAAGAATGCTAGGGAACCATCTCATTATTTTGAAAGCTGGTAAATAAAGGAAACAATTTAAGGTTATTCAACATTTCATACCAAATGTACCTTCAGTTCAGTTCAGTTCAGTTCAGTCGCTCAGTCGTGTCCAACTCTCCGCGACCCCATGAATCACAGCACGCCAGGCCTCCCTGTCCATCACCAACTCCCGGAGTTCACTCAAACTCACCTCCATCAAGTTGGTGATGCCATCCAGCCATCTCATTCTCTGTCATCCCCTTCTCCCACCCCCAACCTTTCCCAGCATCAGACTCTTTTCCAGTGAGTCAACTCGTCTCATGAGGTGGCCAAAATATTGCAGTTTCAGCTTTAGCATCAGTCCTTCCAATGAACACCCAGGATTGATTTCCCTTATTTGAAATTGTATTTGTATGTATACATATATATGTATAAAGGTGTGTATATGATATATATGTATGTACGGGTAGATACATATATGTAACAAGATTTGAACATAAGATTAAAAAAATTTTTTAATGTTATTTGCCTGTACGTGATTCATGGGGTCGCAAAGAGTCGGACACGACTGAGCAACTGAACTGAGCTGAACTGAACAGTTACTGTGATCAAGCATACGATTTACCTGTGAGTTTCAAGGAAAATAAAACAAAGAGGGTTCAGGATACTATTCTTGTCTGGTAAATAAGAAAATAAGCAATTCATTAATACAAACTTAAAACCTTGGAGTAAAATACTGAAATTTGAACCCAATCTTACAGCCAATGCATAGACATCATCTGTATGGTCTTTCTCATAGTAATACTCTGTAAAAGCCAAGGGCATGATGATGACTATAATTAAGTTCACTGCATTAAATAATTAACAAGTCAGTCATATAAGGCTATGTAGGTTATGCATGGGATCACTACAGGGGCAGCAGCATAATGAATCCAAATCATACAACGACATGTAGTCAAAAGTTAAATCTTTAAGAATTTTGCAAGCTACTTTTTAAGGATGAGATGGTTAGATAACATCACTGACTCAACGGACATGAGTTTGAGCAAACTCCAGGAGACAGTGAAGGACAGGGAAGCCTGGCATGCTGCAGTCCATGGAGTTGCAAAGAGTCAGGCAAGACTTGGCAAATGAACAACAACTTTTTAAGCATAGCTATTATTTATTTATTTATTTATTATATTTATATTATTTATTATATTATTATTACTTTTTAAGTGATATCTTCAAACATATTAAAAATAAATACAACTCATCACTTATTTTATTATGCTTTACTAGTATTGATGTCCTCAAGGTTATTCATGCCCCACAGAAAAAAATGATACAATGGTGTGTTACTGCCCATCTCTTCCCAACTCTATTACCAGTGACGTCACATTGGTAGCTTGAAATAGACCACCGTGGGAATGTTCACAATCTAGAAATCAGCAAACACTATAAATCAGGGCATAAGCTTAATGTTTTATTAATAGTGTAGACTTTAAAAAATGATTTAAAAAAGTTAATAAAATTAAATTATAACACTGAAATAGCACAAAAATGGAGAAATAATTTTCTAAACCATTTTAAAACTACTAACAAATTGTGAGAAGTCACATCATTGATGAAAAAAGTAAGGACTGTTTCATTTTCATCTTACTCTTCGAAAAAAATATCAATGACTATGTATGTTAGCACTACATTCTTCAACAACTGCACAATTATAGGCTGACTACAGATAGGGCTATAGAAACAAGAATTTGGCAAAAATCAACCAAAGCATTCTATAAGAATCAATTGGCTATGTAGATTTTACAATACAGTATTGTATATGCTATTCTTTGTAAGTTGTATATATTTTTACATCCACAAAGATTTACCAATACACCTCTGTTGGGGAGGATCACAGTCACTAGACCTTGAGGAGTGCTCTATCCAAGTGAGAAATGAAAATACTCCAAAATACCTGGTACAACGTGTTAAATACTCTAACAGAGGTATTGAAAGTGAAAGGAATACACATTGCATGCGCCTGTGTGCTAAGGGGCTTCAGTTATGTCCAACTCTTTGTGACTCTATGGACTGTACCCTGCCAGGCTTCTCTGTTAGAAGTGGTTATTTTTTTTCTGGTGGAGATGGGGGAAGGAAAATGAATATCCTGATTTGTGAAAGAATCCATCTCACAGTAATAAAAGCTTCTTTGCATTATAGTCTGTCCTAATGTGTTATTTTCAGCACTAAACTCTGTAATAATTTAGCTCTGAAAGGCAGTTTTTAAGTTCTACAAGGTACTGATACGTGCCTTGGAACAAGCCGTCTGAAATCACAGAAACAGTCTTTTTTAGGGTCATGAAAGTTACTTTATTTTATTTTTAACCATATGGCCTGTGGGGTCTTAGTTTCAACACCAGGGACTGAACCTGGATCAGGGAGTAAAAGCACCAGTCCTAACCACTGGACAGCCAGGGTATTCCTATGAAGAAATATTTCAATCTCATATCAGATTTCAAAAATTCACAACTACCTGCCCTCTTGACAGCTAGCCTGTTTCAAGTCGAAAAACAAGAGCTTTCTATTTCACAGCATTTTGAAAAATATACACTCAAGGACCAAAATTCAGTCATAAGTGCAGTTTTCATGATTTCCTTTAAAAACTGAATCAAGATCACAGTCCATATTGTTTATAGACAATTGTGCTCTGGGAATAATGTACTATGAGAATTAATATTCAACAGTCAACTCTCTAACTGTAAACAGTGTAGTTATGTTTCTGTATTTTGCTTGTACTCTGTCAATACTGAATCCAACAAACCTTTTCCAGAAAAATCTTTGGTTCAAAAAATAATCACAAAGCAAATTTTAAAAATTTCTTCCCCTTTAAGCATGAATTGTTAGTGACTAAAAATAAAAACAAACAAGAAGTTGTCTACGACTTCTCCCTCATCAATAATAAAAGGCTCATGTGTGCTCCTTCTATAGAAGGTGGTATCCAACTATGAAGTTTCGATTAGCACGCACATGTTATAGAGCAGATAGACTATGCTTTCTTATTATATATCATTGATATTATAGTGTCTCAAAGTACCACATTAAAGGAATTTTGCCAACAGTTGATTCTGAGTTCTCGCTAGACATAATATTTATTATTTTGCTGCTGGTTTAATAAACTTGACACTGTGTGGTTTTATATCTGCTTTTGCTCTGAGAAGTACAATATTGAAATAATACTTCCTTTGCTTTAGTGTCTTCATCTTTAGAGAAAAGAATACTGGAAGGCGTTATTTTGTATTTGTGTGATGCTTTGTTATTTCAACAGAATCAGTTCAGTTCAGTCGCTCAGTCGTGTCCGACTCTCCGCGACCCCATGAATCACAGCACGCCAGGCCTCCCTGTCCATCACCAACTCCCGGAGTTCACTCAAACTCATGTCCACAGAGTCAGTGATGCCATCCAGCCATCTCATTCTCCGTCGTCCCCTTCTCCTCCTGCCCCCAACCTTTCCCAGCATCAGAGTCTTTTCCAGTGAGTCAACTCGTCGCATGAGGTGGCCAAAGTATTGCAGTTTCAGCTTTAGCATCAGTCCCTCCAATGAACATCCAGGATTGATCTCCTTTAGAATGGAATGGTTGGATCTCCTTGCAGTATAAGGGACTCTCAAGAGTCTTCTCCAACACCACAGTTCAAAAGCATCGATTCTTCGGCGATCAGCCTTCTTCACAGTCCAACTCTCACATCCATACATGACCACGGGAAAAACCATTGCCTTGACTAGACGGACCTTGGTTGGCAAAGTAATGTCTCGGCTTTTTAATATACTATCAAGGTTGGTCATAACTTTCCTTCCAAGGAGCAAGCGTCTTTTAATTTCATGGCTGCAATCAGCATCTGCAGTGATTTTGGAGCCCAAAAAAACAAAGTCTGACACTGTTTCCACTGTTTTTCCATCTATTTCCCATGAAGTGATGGGACCAGATGCCATGATCTTTGTATAGTTTACCAAAAAAAAAAAAAATGTCATTATGTTTTCTTTAAAAGAGTCAATGACCTTAAAATATCCTAGCCCAGGGAATTCCCTGACAGTCCAGTGGTTAGAACTTCACATTTCCACTGTAGGAGGCACAGTTCACCCCTAGTTGGGGAACTAAGATCCTGCATGCTGCACAGTATGACATATATATATATGTGTGTGTATGTGTATGTATATATAAATGGGCTTCTCTGGTGGCCCATATGGTAAAGAATCCGCCTGCAGTGCGGGAGACCTGGGTTCAAACCCTGGATTGGGAAGATCCCCTGGAGTAGGGCATGGCAAACCACTTCAGTATTCTTGCCTGGAGAATCCCCATGGACAGAGGAGCCTGGCGGGCTATAGTCCCTGGAGTCACAAAGAGTCAGCCACAACTGAACGACTAAGCACAGCACAGCACACACACACACACATACACACATATATAGGCCACACTATGTATACATGTAAGTATAGATATAGATATATATGTGTGTATATATATATACATATCCCAGCCCAAGTGCATTAAAATTACTTTTTAGTACTTCTCCGCCCCCCCATATATTTATAACCTTTCTCTCTTTCCCATTCTTGACTGAAGAGAGTCTATTGGAGAGAGAAATTATCCTCTGAGAGGCAAATCAAATGATAGAAGCACCTGGAAACAATTTATATTGAATCTTTAAAAATGACAACAACACCACCAAAAAACTTATGAACTGTGAATTATTTAGTATGGCCAAAGAATAAGAAGAGAGGAGCTTTTTTGGTAGCTTTTTTGTGTGGCTTTTGTTGGAAAAACTGGGTTCAGTTCTTTTCAGATTTTCTTAGGGAAAGAGCCCTTGAGATTTTGACCATTCCCTTATTTCAGGACTCCTGAAGCCTCTGCTTCTGCCAGGAAATATCCCTAATCCTCACATATCATCTGCCAGACATTTCTTCCAAGCAGCTTTTTCTATTAAACACAGTAAAAAAAAGGAATGAAAAATGCATGGAGATTCTATACAGTTATTCCTCTACTACTTCATTTGTGTTGATGATAAATCTCAAGATCACAATTAAGCTTGACATTAAGATAAGATTTGGGGGAGTAAATGTGGGGCTGGGTGCCATTCTAAGCTTTGGCAAATCTGTTTCTTTCCTCAGCTATCATCTTTTGAAACATATGACATTGAGATTCTATCATGTTTCTTATTTCTGATTACTACTGATACATGTTTTGTTTTCTTCATTCCTCTGGTTCTGCTCTTATCTTTTTTTTTAATTGTTGAAGATCATATGAATAGGTATCAGAGGGAAATTCTGTAGTTTCTTTCTACCATCTTTACACAAGAGTCTTATTTTTTTGGCCAGGTGCTGGGCCACTGCAGTGAAAGCCTGGAATCCTAACCACTAGGCCACCAGGGAACTCCCCCTACACAGGAGCCTCTTTTCTTAATTGCAAACATGCTTAATTGAAGTCATATTAATTATATTTAAATGATAATGACACATAATAACAAAATTTATAGTCTCGAGGAACTTTTGTCTTTAGAGCCTAAAATCCTTTACTATATCCTCTAATTACTAGATCATATCATGTATTCTCTTTATCATTTAATTGTTCCAAGAATACTTCCGTTCCGTTGCTCAGTCGTATCCCACTCTTTGCGACCCCGTGGACTGTAGCCTACCAGGCTTCTCCATCCATGGGATTCTCCAGGCAAGAATACCGGAGTCGGTTACCGTTTCCTTCTCCAGGGGATCTTCCCGACCCAGGTATCGAACCCGGGTCTCCCACATTGGGGGCAGACGCTTTAACCTCTGAGCCACCAGGGAAGCCCAAGAATACTTAGTGAATACCTATTACGTGCCAGATACTATTCTAGGTGCTGAAGATGAAGCAGTTTAAAAAAAAAACAAAACTGCCTTCATAGGACTTACTTTCTAGTGGGGCGAGACAGGAATAAACACACAAGCAAACACAGTATATATCAGGATCACCAAGGGCTGATCTATAAAGGGTCAAATAGTAAATGTTTTAGGGTTTGGAAGCCATGTGTCTCTGTTAAAATTACTCATCTTTGTCACTGTAATGAAAAACCAGTCATCAGTTCAGTCACTCAATCGTGTCTGACTCTACAATCCCATGAATCGCAGCACTCCAGGCCTCCCTGTCCATCACCAACTCCCGGAGTTCACTCAAACTCATGTCCATCAAGTTGGTGATGCCATCCAGCCAACTCATCCTCTGTCATCCCCTTCTCCTCCTGCCCCCAATCCCTCCCAACATCAGAGTCTTTACCAATGAGTCAAGTTGTCGCATGAGGTGGCCAAAGTATGGGAGTTTCAGCTTTAGCATCTCTCCTTCCAATGAACACCCAGGACTGATCTCTTTAGAATGGACTGGTTGGATCTCCTTGCAGTCCAAGGGACTCTCAAGAGTCTTCTTCAACACCACAGTACAAAAGCATCAATTCTTCGGTGCTCAGCTTTCTTCACAATCCAACTCTCACATCCATATATGACCACTGGAAAAACCATAGACGGACCTTTGTTGGCAAAGTAATATCTCTGCTTTTTAATATGCTATCTAGGTTGGTCATAACTTTCCAAGGAGTAAGTGTCTTTTAATTTCATGGCTGCAATCAGCATCTGCAGTGATTTTGGAGCCCCCCAAAATAAAGTCTTACACTGTTTCCACTGTTTCCCCATTTATTTTCCATGAAGTGATGGGACCAGATGCCATGATCTTAGTTTTCTGAATGTTGAGCTTTAAGCTAACTTTTTCACTCTCCTCTTTCACTTTCATCAAGAGGCTTTTTAGCCCCTCTTCACTTTCTGCCATAAGGGTGGTATCATCTGCATATCTGAGGTTATTGATTCCAGCTTGTGCTTCTTTCAGCCCAGTCATAGGCAACATATTAAAAAAGTGGGCATAGCTGTGTTCCATGAAAACTTTATATACAAAAACAGGTGGGAGCTAAATTTAGCCCACTGGCCATAGTTTGCGCATTCCTGCTATATATAATTTTGATAAGTATTATGGAGAAATGTAGGGGAAGCAAGATGTACAGAAGTTCTAGGAAAGGTGAAAAGGGGCCTCACTCATGAGACATCTGAGCCTAGACTTTTTTAAAAGTGAGGGAATAAGGCACATAGACATATGGGGGAAGAGCTTCTCGGGCAGAAGGGAAAAGATTTACAAATGTCCTGTGGCAGGAGCATGTTAGTCTGTTTTGTTTTTAAGTCCCTAAGTCATGTCCAACTCTTTGCAACTCCATGGACTATAGCATCTCAGGCTCCTCTGTCTTCCATTATCTCCAGGAGTTTGCTGAAATTCATGTTCATTGAGCTGGTGATGATATCTAATCATCTCATCCTCTGCGACCCCCTTCTCCTACTGCCTTCATTCTTTCACAGCTTCAGGGTCTTTCCCAATAAGTTGACTCTTTGCATCAGGCGGTCAAAGTACTGGAGCTTCAGCTTGGGTAACAGTCCTTCCAATGAATATTCAGGGTTAATTTCCTTTAGAATTGACTGATTTGATCTCCCTGAAGTCCAAGGACTCTTGAAGAGTGTACTCCAGCTCCACAACTCAACAAACAGTAAATAGGCTGATGTGGTCAAGAATAAAAGCATCAAGAGTTAAAGTCCAATGAGTGCCATAGATGGTATCATATTTTACAGGGCTTTTGAAGCCATTATACAAAATGATGAATTTTTACCCTGAGTAGGAAACCACTTTGCACAATAGCTTTGAGCAATGAAAAGACATGGTCTGACTTGCCTTTGAAAACGTTCTCTCTGGCTTTACTACGAGAACAGACTGTAGTGAAACAAGAAGGGAAGTTAGACTTTATAGGAGGCTGCTAAAACCTCCAAGCAAAACATGATCATACCAAGCTTAGAACTGCTGGTTGTGACTGAAACAGTAGAAAGTGGTCAGATTGTTTATACATGTTCAAGTTAGAAGTAAAGGATATGTTGATGGATTGCATGTGTGCTATAAAAGATTTTCAATGAATGACTCCACAGTTTTTTTCCTCAGTAAGTAGAAGGCAAAATGCAGTATTTATGTACATAGAGAGACTTTAGAAGAGCTGCTTTGGGTGAGACAATTGCAGTTTGGTGTGGTATAAATCAGTAGGTTTGTTTAAGACTGTTAGTTTGAAGATATACTAACTAAATATCCAGGTGGAAATGTTAAGCATGGAGATAGCTATATAAGTTTGGAGTCCAGGGAAAGGTCCTGGCTGGACATACACATTTGGGAGTTACATGCTTTTAGTATTTAAAATATGAAATGGTGACATCATCAAAGAGTGACTCCACACAGACTAAGTTCTGTGATACTGCAATAGTTTGAAGTTGGAGATACGAGGGAAAACCACAAAAATAAATAAGGAGAGGCCAGTGAAATGAGTATATATTTTCATCCCCTTAAGGGTACATTTTCAAGAGCAGAGTTTATTTTTCATCTTAAAAAATGCTAACATCAATTTTTACTTTTATATATCCAGGTTTTGGAAATCTTAGTAGAAAATCATGAAGCTTTTCTCCTTTCCTTATGTTTTGTTCTAGAAGTTTTATAGTTGAGCTTTCATCTACATTTAGGTCTATGATCCATTCTTAGATACTTTTTACATATCATGCAAAGTATAGATGAAAACCCATTTCTGGCATATGGGTATCCAATTTTCTTAGCTCAGACTAAGGAAAAGACAATCCTTTCTCCATTAAGTTGACTTTGTATCTTTATAAAAAAAAATCACTGTCTTTCAGCTTTTATACATCTAGAAAAAAATTCACTTTCATGTTTGAAAGATTTCTGCAGGATTCTGGGTTTAAAGTATGTTCTTTAATTACTTTGAAGATGAGGGTCTATGGTCTTCTTTACATTGTTTCTGATGATATATCTGCTTAAATTCTGATATTTGTTGCTCTGTAGTCATGTTTCTCTTTTCCTCAAACTTCTTTCAGATTTTCTCTTTATCACTGGTTTTGAACAATTTCATGATGATCTACCTTGTCGTGTTTTAAATCTTTATTATTATCATTAGGTACATCGCTCAGCATGTGGGATCTTAGTTCCTGGACTAGGGACTGAATTCACGCCCCCTGCAGTGGAAACACAAGAGTCTTAACTACTGGACCACCAGGGAGTCCCTAGATGTTTTTTATTATTGAAATATAATTCACTTACAATAAATTGCATCTTTTTAAAGCATACAATTCCATGTTTTTTAGTATACTCACACATTTGTGAAATCATCACTACTGTCTAATTCCAGATTTTCATCACCCTAAAAAGACATCTGATACTTATTAGCAGTCACTACCAATTCCCCTCTTCACTCAGTTCCTAGAAACCACCAATCCACTTGCTCTCTCTCTGTATTTGTTTATTCTGCACATTACATATATATGGAAGCATACAATATTTGGTCTTTTGTGATTGATTTCTTTCACACAGCATAATGTTCTTTAATTTTCACCTATACTATTGCATATATCAGTAGTTCATTGCATCTTATTGTTGAATAATATTTCACTGTATGGCTATATCACATTTTACTTTCCTATCTGTCCAATAATGGACATTTTCATTGTCTCCAGCTTTGGGCTATTATGAATAATACTGCTATAAACATTCATGTATAGTTTTTTGCATGAACATGTATTTTCAGTGCTCTTAGGCATATACCTAGGAGTAAAACTGCCAAACTTAACTTCCATTAACTTTTTGAGGAATTGCCCAGAGTGGCTATAATGTATGTATTCCCACCAGCAACGTATGAGGTTACAATTTCTCCACATCCTCACCATCATTTGCTGTTCTCTGTCTTTGATATTATAATCACCCCAAGTAAGTGTAGAGTGTAAAGTGCTTTTTGTTTACATTTCACCATAATTAATGATGTTGAGTGTACAAGATGGCATTTTAACAAGCCTCCTACACTACCTCGATAACAGATGTTTAAAATTTTAACTACCAAATACCTGATAAACATTTGACATCAGGGGTTTCTTAAAGATGTCATTTCTGTAAGATTTATCCTATTAAACTATTCTTGAATTTGTTCTAATATGTAAATAATCTCAACAGTGCACTGTTGAGATAGATATTCTATAATTTCTTTAAAAGAATATATGAAAGAGCTGGAAAGACATCTTACAAGCTTTGTGTCATTAGTCCTCACGAGAACTTAAAGTAGTCTTTGCTCGGCATGTTAAACAAAAACTATTTGGAACTGAATTTAAAATTGAAATAGATCTTGAAGGAAACCTAGATCAGCTAGTTTATATGATCTATTTTGTAATTACAAATAAAGTTCAGTGACTTCCACAATCTTTCAGCAAGTTAATGACATACCTGTAACTAAAAGTTAGATAAGCTGATCACTGTATTAGTGTTTCTTCCAATGGACTTCAGACAAATAAGCTCAAATAATAAAAGATGTAGGGAGGACTCAAGATGGTGGAGGAATAAGATGAGATGATCACCTTTCCCCAAAAAATACATCAAAAACTCATCTGCTAATGGAACAAGTCCTCCAGAATACCTTCTGAACACTGGCAAAGGACCCCAGACTTACTGGCAAAGGACCCCAGACTTCCAAACACCAAGCCAATCTCCTCAAAATGAGTCTGAGAGTCTCTTTGGGTGTTCTTGGCTGTTGAGTGTTGTTTTACCATTAGTCTTGGGGTTTTGTCTTCTGTGCTATGTAGCCTGTGAAGTCTTGGTGCTACAGTAAGGGGTCGCACCTGAACCCCTGAGGTGGGAGACCTAAGTCCAGGACATTGGAACACCAGAGAACTCCCAATCCCATGGGACATTAATAGGTTAGAGCCCTCCCAAAGGCATCCATATCAACACCAACATCAAGCCTTACACAAAGACCAGCAAGTTCCATTGCTGGATGGCTCACACCAAACCTTTAGCAAAACAGGAACACAACCCTGCCTATTAGCAGAAAGGCTGCCCAAAGCCATAACAAGCCCACAGACACCCCCAAAACACACTACTGGATGTGGCACTGATCTTCAGAGAGACAAGATCCAGCTCTCTCTACCAGAACACAGGCATAAGAACCCTCAAACAGGAAATCTTCACAAGCACAGTTCCAAACCCACCCATGGGGGGCAGACACCACAATTAAGAGGAAATACAATCTTCCAGGTTGCAGACAGGAAAACCCAAAGACAGTAAATTAAACAAAATGAAAACACAGGGAAACATACAACAGCTGAAGGAATATGGTAAAAACCCAAAAGACCAAACAAATGAAGAGGAAACAAGCCATATACCTGAAAAAGAACTCAGAGTAATGGTAGTAAAAGTGATCCAAACTACTGGAAATAAAATGGAGGCACAGATAAACAGACTGGAGACATGAATGGAGAAGATATAAGAAATGTTTAACAAGGAACTAGAAGAATTAAAGAACAGACAATCAGCAGTGAACAACAAAATAAATGAGATTAAAAACACATTACAGGGAACCATTAGCAGAATAACTGAAGCAAAAGAATAGATAAATGAGCTGAAAGATAGAATGCTGGAAATAACTGAACCAGATCAGAAAAAAGAATAAAAAGAAATGAGGACAGTCTCAGAGACCTCTGGGACAATATTAAGCACACAAACATTTGAAATATAGGGGTGCCAGAAGAAGATAAAATAAAGGGTATGAGAAAACATTTGAGGAGACTATAGGTGAAAACTTTCCTACAGTCAGAAAGGAAATAGCCACCCAAGTCCAGGAAGCTGAGAGTTCCATACAGGATAAACCCAAGGAGAAACATGACAAGGCACATATTAATTATATTAGTGTGTGTTATTAATAACACATACTAACAAAAATTAACCACAAAGAGCAAATGTTAAAAGCAGCAAGGAAAAAGCAACAAATAACATACAAAAGGATAACCTTAAGGCTAACAGCTGATCTTTCAACAGATATTCTGCAGGCCAGAAGAAAATGGCAGGATATACTTATAATGAAAGGAAAAAAACCTACAACCAAGATTAATCTATCCAACAAAGATCTCACTCAGATTCAAAGAAGAAATCAGAAGCTTTACAGAAAAGCAAAAATAAAGAGAATTCAACACCACCAAACCAGTTTTACAACAAAAACTAAAGGAACTTCTCAGAAAGGAAACACAAACAGAAACGAAAGGCATGCAAAAACAAACACAAGACAATAAAGTACACTGTAACAGGATCACACATACCAATAACTACTTTAAATGCTAATGGACTAAATGCTCCACCCAAAAGACACAGATTGGCTAAACGGGTACAAAAAGAATACCCCTATATACGCTGTCTACAAGAGACCTACCTCAGACTTGGGGACATGTACAAAGTGAGGAGCTGGAAAAAGATATTCCATGCAAATGGAAATCAAAAGAAAGTGGGAGTAGCAATACTCACATCAGATAAAATAGACTTTAAAATAAAAACTATTACAAGAGACAACGAAGGACACTACATAATGACCAAGGGTTCATTCCAAGAGAAAGATATAACAATTATATATTCACCTTCTAAAAGCATCTCAATACATAAGGCAAATACTAACAACTATTAAAGGGAAAATTGACAATAATACAATGATAGTTGGGGACTTTAATACCCCATTCACACCAATGGACAGATCATCCACACAAAATTAATAAGGAAACACAAGCTTTAAATGATACATTGTACCAGGTAGACTTAATTGATATATACAGAGCATTTCATTGAAGGAAAAAAAAAAAGATTTCATTTTTTTTCTCAATTGCACATGGAACATTCCCCAGGATAGATCTCATTTTGGGTCACAAATCAAGCCTTGGTAAATTTTTAAAAACTGAAATAATTTCAAGTGCCTTTTCTGACCACAACACTGTATGATTAGATATCAACTACAGGAAAAAAAAAAACTATAAAAAACAAACACACAGAGGCTAAACAACACACTTCTAAATAACCAACAGATCACTGAAGAAATAAAAAAGGAAATCAAAATATACATGAAACAAATGACAATGAGAACATGACAATTCAAAACCTATTGAATGCAGTGAAAGCTGTGCTAAGAGGGAAGTTTATAGTAATACAAGCCTACCTCAAGAAACAAGAGAAACAACAAATAAACAACCTAACCTTACACCAAAGCAACTAGAAAAAGAAGAACAAAAGAACTCCAAAGTTAGCAGAAGAAAATAAATAATAAAGATCGGAGCAGAAATAACTGAAAAAGAAATGAAGGCATAGACAGAGCAAGGATCAATAAAACTAAAAGCTGGTTCTTTGAGAAGATAAACAAAATTGACAAACCATTAGTCAGATTCATCAAGAAAAAAGAGACAAAAATCAATAAAATTAGAAATGAAAGAGGAAAATTTACAAGAGACAACACAGAAATATGAAGGATCATAAGAGACTACTATGAGGAACTATATGCCAATAAAATGGACAACTTGGAAGAAATGGACAAATTCTTAGAAAAGTGTAAGCTTCCAAAACTGAACCAGGAAGAAATAGAAAATATTAAGAGACCAATCACAAGCATGAAAATAAAAAATGTAATAAAAAATCTTATAACAAACAAAAGCCAGATGGCTTCACAGGCAAATCCTACAAAAGTTTAGAAAACAGCTAACACCTTTTCTGCTCAAACTCTTCCTGAAAACTGCAGAGGAGCGAAAACTCCCAAACTCATTCTACAAGGCCTCATCACCCTGACACCAAAATCAGACAAAGAACCACAAAAAAGGAAAATTACAGGTAATATCACTAATGAACATAGATGCAAAAATTCTCAGCAAAATTCTACCAACTGAACACAACACATTAAAGGGATCATACATCATGAACAACTAGGCTTTATCCAGGGATTTAAGGATTCTTCAATATATGCAAATCAATCAATGTGAAACACTATATTAACAAATTGAAAGATAAAAACCATATGGTCATCTCAACAGATGCAGAGAAGGCGTTTCACAAAATTCAATATATATTTATGACAAAAAGAAAAAACTCTCCATAAAGTAAGCAAAGAAGGAACATACCTCAACATAATAAAAGCCATATACAAAAAATCTATAGTAAACATTATTCTCAACAGTGAAAAAATGAAAGCATTTACTCTAAAACCAGGAACAAATAACAATGTCCACTCTCACCACTGTTATTCAACATAGTTTTGTAAGTCCTAGTGACAGCGATGAGAGATGAAAAAAAAATAAAAGGAATCCAGATTGGAAAAAAACTCTCACTGTTTTCAGATAGAAAACCTAAAGATGCTACTGGAAAATTACTAGAGTTAATCAATGAATATAGTAAAGTTGTAGGATAAAAAATTAATACACAGAAACCCCTAACATTCCTATACACTAACAATGAAAAATCAGAAAGAAAAATTAAGGAAACAATCCCATTCATCATTGCAACAAAAAGAATAAAATGCCTAGGAATACATCTACCTAAAGAGGCAAAAGACCAGCATGCAGAAAACTGTAAAACACTGATGAAAGAAATCATAGATGACATAAACAGATGGAGAGATATACTATGTTCCTGGATTGGAAGAATCAATAGTGTGAAAATGACTATTCTACCTAAAGCAATCAATGCATTCAATGTAACGTGTATCAAACTACCAATGATATTGTTCACAGAGCTAAATACTTTCGCAATTCATATGGAAACACCAAAGACCCTGAACAGCCAAAGCAATCTTGAGAAAGAAAAAGAGAGCTGGAGGAATCAACCTTCCTGACTTCAGACTATACTACAAAGTTACTGTCATCAAGACAGTATGATACTAGCACAAAAACAGAAATACAGACTAATGGAACATGATAGAAAGCCCATAGATAAACCCATGCATCTATGGGTACTTTATCTTTGACAAAGGAGACAAGAATATACAATGGAGAAAAGACGGTCTCTTCAATAAGTGGTGCTGGGAAACTTGGACAGCTACATGTAAAAGAATGAAATTAGAACATTTTCCTACACCATACAGAAAAATAAACTCAAAATGGATTAAAGACCTAAATTTAAGACCATACACTAAACCTTTTAGAGAAAAACATAGGCAGAACACTCTTTAACATAAATCACAGCAAGATTCTCTCTGACCCACCTCTTAGAGTAATGGAAGTAAAAACAAAAATAAACAAATGGGACCTAATTAAATTTAAAAGCTTTTGCACAGTGAAGGAAACTATAAACAAGGAAAAGACAACCCTCAGAATGGGAGAAAATAATAGTAAATGCAACAACTGACAAAAGATTAATCTCTAAAATATATAAGCAGCTCATGCAGCTCAACACCAGAAAAACAAACCCAATCAAAAAGTGGGTAGAAGACCTCAATAAACATTTTTTCAAAGAAGACATATAGATGGTTAATAAACACATGAAAAGATGATCAACACTGCATATTATTAGAGAAAAGCAAATCAAAATTATTATGAGGAATCACCACACACAAGTGGAATGACCATCATCAAAAATCTACAAACAATAAATGGTAGAGTGGGTATGGAGAAAAGGGAAGCCTCTTGCACTTTTTGTGGGAATGTAAACTGTTACAGCTACTATGGAGAACAGTATGGAGATTTCTTAAAAAGCTAGGAAAAAAGCCACCATACAAGGGGATGACAGAGGATGACATGGTTGGATGGCATCACTGATTCAATGGACATGAGTTTGAGCAAACTCCAGGACATTGTGAAGGACAAGGAAGCCTGGTGTGCTGCAGTCCATAGGGTCACAAAGAGTTGGACACAACTCAACGATTGAACAACATGACCCAACAATCCCACTACTGGGCATATGTCCTGAGGAAACCATAACTGAAAAAGACACGTACCCCCAATGCTCATCACAGCACAATTTACAATAGCTAGGACATATTAAGAAGAGGTGGTAAGAATACACAGAAGAACTGTACAAAAAAGATCTTCACGACCAAGATAGTCACGGTAACATGATCACTGACCTAGAGCCAGACATCTTGGAATGTTAAGTGAAGTGGGCCTTAGAAAGCATCACTACAAACAAAGCTAATGGAGGTGATGGAATTCCAGTTGAGCTATTTCAAATATTGAAAGATGATCCTGTGAAAGTGCTGCACTCAATATGCCAGCAAATTTGGAAAACTCAGCAGTGGCCACAGGACTGGAAAAGGTCAGTCTTCATTCCAATCCCAAAGAAAGGCAATGCCAAAGAATGCTCAAACTACCACACAGTTGCACTCATCTCACACACTAGTAAAGTCATGCTCAAAATTCTCCAAGCCAGCCTTCAGCAATATGTGAACCGTGAACTCCCAGATGTTCAAGCAGGTTTTAGAAAAGGCAGAGGCATCAGAGATCAAATTGCCAACATCCGCTGGATCATGGAGAAAGCAAGAGAGTTCCAGAAAAACATCTATTTCTGCTTCATTGACTATGCCAAAGCCTTTGACTGTGTGGATCACAATAAACTGTGGAACATCCTGAAAGAGATGGGAATCCCAGACCACCTGACCTGCCTCTTGAGAAACCTGTATGCAGGTCAGGAAGCAACAGTCAGAACTGGACATGGAACAACAGACTGGTTCCAAATAGGAAAAGGAGTGCGTCAAGGCTGAATATTGTCACCTTGCTTATTTAACTTATATGCAGAGTACATCATGAGGAATGGTGGACTGGAAGAAGCACAAGCTGGAATCAAGATTGCCGGGAGAAATATCAATAATCTCAGATATGCAGATGACACCACCCTTATGGCAGAAAGTGAAGAGGAACTCAAAAGCCTCTTGATGAAATGAAAGAGGAGAGTGAAAAGGTTGGCTTGAAGCTCAAGAAAACAAAGATCATGGCATCTGGTCCCATCACTTCATGGGAAATAGATGGAAAAACAGTGGAAACAGTGTCAGACTTTATTTTTTTGGGCTCCAAAATCACCGCAGATGCTGATGGCAGCCATGAAATTAAAAGATGCTTACTCCTTGGAAGGAAAGTTATGACCAACCTTGATAATATATTAAAAAGCAGAGACATTACTTTGCCAACCAAGGTCCATCTAGTCAAGGCTATGGTTTTTCCCGTGGTCATGTATGGATGTGAGAGTTGGACTGTGAAGAAAGCTGATCGCCAAAGAATTGATGCTTTTGAACTGTGGTGTTGGAGAAGACTCTTGAGAGTCCCTTGTACCGCAAGGAAATCCAACCAGTCCATTCTAAGGGAGATGGATCCTGGGTGTTCATTGGAAGGACTGATGCTAAGGCTGAGACTGAAATACTTTGGCCACCTCATGCGACGAGTTGACTCACTGGAAAAGACTCTGATGCTGGGAAGGGTTGGGGGCGGGAGGAGAAGGGGACGACAGAGAATGAGATGGCTGGATGGCATCACCGACTCTGTGGACATGAGTTTGAGTGAACTCCGGGAGTTGGTGATGGACAGGGAGGCCTGGCGTGCTGTGATTCATGGGGTCGCGGAGAGTCGGACACGACTGAGCGACTGAACTGAACTGAACTGAACTGAGGACATTAGATGGAAGCAATCTAGATGTCCACCAGCAGACAAATGGATAAGGAAGATGGGGTACATATATACAATGGAATATTACTCAGCTATAAAAAGGAACACATTTGAGTCAATTCTAAACAGGTGGATGAACCCTTGAGTCTATTATATTGAAGGAAAAGTTAGAAAAGTTGCTCAGTTGTATCTGACTCTTTGTGACCCCATGGACAATATAGTCCACGCAATTCTCCAGACCAGGATACTGGAGAGGGTAGCCATTCCTTTCTCCAGGGATCCTGAGTGAAGTTAAGTCAGAAACAGAAAAGCAAGTATCACATATTAACACATATACATAGAATCTAGAAAGATGGTACTGATAAACCTATTTGCAGAGCAGCAGAGGAGACAAAGACATAAAGAACAGACTTGTGAAGATATAGAAAAACTGATACCATCATACATTGCTGGTGATGAGGAAAAGTGGTGTAGCTGCTTTTGAACAGTTTGGCAATTCATCAACAACAGATGTTGGCAAGTTGATCTCTGGTTCCTCTGCCTTTTCTAAATCTAGCTTGTATATATGGAAGTTCTTGGTTCATGAACTGTTGAAGCCTAGCTTAAAGGATACTGAGTATTACTTTGCTAGCATGTGAAATGAGAGCAACAATACGATAGCTAGAACATTCTCTGGCATTGCCTTTCTTTGGGATTGGAAGGAAACCAACCTTTTCCAGTCCTGTGGCCATTGCTCAGTTTTGTAAATTTGCTGGCATTTGTTAGGATTTGAAATAGCTCAGGAATTCCATCACCTCCACTAAGTTTGTTCGTAGCAATGCTTGCTAAGGCCCACATGAATTTATACTCCAGGGTTTCTGGTGAGTGATCACACCAATATGGCTGCCTGGGTCATTAGGACCTTTTTGTATAGTTCTTCTGTGTATTCTTACCACTTCTTTTTAATCTCTTCTGCTTCTGTTAGGTCCTTACAGTTTCTGTCCTTCATTGTGTTCACCTTTGCAGGAAACGTTCCCTAAGTATCTCTACTGCTCTTAAAGAGATCTCTAGTCTTCCCCACTCTATTGTTCTCTTCAGTTTCTTTGCACTGTTCACTTAGGAGGCTTTCCTGTCTCTCCTTGCTATTCTCTGGAACTCTCCATTCACTTGGGTATCATCTTTCCTTTTCTCCTTTGCCTTTTACCATGTGCTCCAGAAATTCCACCGGTGGGTATATGCCCGGGAGAGTTAAAATATACACGCAAACACAAAATCTTGTGCATGAATGTTCACAGAAACACTATTTCTAATAGGCAAGAAGTAGAAACAACCTTTGTCTATCAACTGATGAACTGATTAACAAAATGGGGTATATCTGTACAGTAGGATATTAATTGGTAATAAAAAAAGAATGACATACCAGTACATGCTTCATCAAGAATGAAACTTGAAAGCATTATGTTTAGTGAGAGAAGCCAGTAAAAAAAAATCCATATTTTTATGACTCCATTTATATGTAGTGTCTAGAATATGCAAATTTATAGACACAAAATAAATTAGAGGTTGCCTTTAGGACTGGGATGGTAGGAGTGGGGAGAGAAGGACTGCAAATGTCATTTTGGAGTTTGAAAATATTCTAAAATTAGGCAGTACTTATGGTTGTGCAACTCTGAATATACTAAAAACCACTAAACTGTACAAGTTAAGTTGATCAGTTCAGTGGTATGTAAAATACATTTCAATAAAGCTATGAAAAAATACATAACCTGAATTTAATGAGAAAACAAGGCAAATTCAATTTGATGAACTAATGGGCAAAAATATTTGATGAACTATTGGGCTATACAGGGTTTCCCTGATAGCTCAGTTGATAAAGAATCCACCTGCAATGCAAGAGACCCCAATTCCTGGGTTGAGAAGATCTGCCAGAGAAGGGATAGGCAACCCATTCCAGTAGTCTTGGGCTTCCCCTGGGGCTTAGCTGGTAAAGAATCCGCTGGTAATGTGGGAGACCTGGGTTTGATACCTGGGTTGGGAAGATCTGCTGGAAAGGGAAAGGCTACTCAATCCAGTATTCTGGCCTAGAGAATTCCATTGACTGTATAGTCCATAGGGTGGCAAAGAGTGGGACATGACTGAGCGACTTTCACTTTCACTGGGCTATACATTTCAAAAATGTAACCTTCATAAAAGACAAAAGCTAAGGAAATATTCCAGATTAGACTAATATGACATGACACTTCATGGAATATGACTATACAAATGAAAAATAATTGTTACAAAGAACAACTGAGACAAAAGTAACAAAATTTTAAAGAGAACTACATACTATTAGATAGTAGTATTTTATCAATGGTGAATTTCCTGATTTTTAAAATTACACTACAGTAATATACTGTACAAAAAAGATCTTCACAACCAAGATAATCACGATGGCGTGTTCACTCACCTGGAGCCAGACATCTTGGAATGTGAAGTCAAGTGGGCCTTAGAAAGCATCACTACAAACAAAGCTAGTGGAGGTGATGAAATTCCAGTTGAGCTATTTCAGATCCTAAAAGATGATGCTGTGAAAGTGCTGCACGCAATATGCCAGCAAATATGGAAAACTCAGCAGTGGCCACAGGACTGGAAAAGTTCAGTCTTCATTCCAATCCCAAAGAAAGGCAATGCCAAAGAATGCTCAAACTACCACACAATTGCACTCATCTCACACGCTAGTAAAGTCATGCTCAAAATTCTCCAAGCCAGGCTTCAGCAATATGTGAACCATGAACTCCCAGATGTTCAAGCAGGTTTTAGAAAGGGCAGAGGCACCAGAGATCAACTTGCCAACATCCGCTGGATCATGGAGAAAGCAAGAGAGTTCCAGAAAAACATCTATTTCTGCTTCATTGACTATGCCAAAGCCTTTGACTGTGTGGATCACAATAAACTGTGGAAAACTCTGAAAGAGATGGGAATCCCAGACCACCTGAGCTGCCTCTTGAGAAACCTGTAGGCAGGTCAGGAAGCAACAGTTAGAACTGGACATGGAACAACTGACTGGTTCCAAATAGGAAAAGGAGTACGTCAAGGTTGAATATTGTCACCCTGCTTATTGAACTAACATGCAGAGTACATCATGAGGAATGCTGGGCTGGAAGAAGCACAAGCTGGAATCAAGACTGCCGGGAGAAATATCAATAAGCTCAGATATGCAGATGACACCACCCTTATGGCAGAAAGTGAAGAGGAACTAAAAAGCCTCTTGATGAAAGTGAAAGAGGAGAGTGAAAAGGTTGGCTTGAAGCTCAACATTCAGAAAACAAAGATGATGGCACCTGGTCCCATCACTTCATGGGAAACAGATGGGGAAACAGTGGAAGCAGTGTCAGACTTTATTTTTTTGGGCTCCAAAATCACTGCGGATGCTGATTGCAGCCATGAAATTAAAAGACGCTTACTCCTTGGAAGGAAAGTTATAACCAACCTAGATAGCATATTAAAAAGCAGAGACATTACTTTGCCAGCAAAGGTCCGCCTAGTTAAGGCTATGGTTTTTCCCATGGTCATGTATGGATGTGAGAGTTGGACTGTGAAGAAAGCTGAGTGCTGAAGAATTGACGCTTTTGAACTGTGGTGCTGGAGAAGACTCTTGAGAGTCCCTTGGACTGCAAGGAGATCCAACCAGTCCATTCTAGAGGAGATTAATCCTGGGTGTTCATTGGAAGGACTGATGCTAAAGCTGAAACTCCAATACTTTGGCCACCTCATGCGACGAGTTGACTCACTGGAAAAGACTCTGATGCTGGGAGGGATTGGGGGTGGGAGGAGACGGGGACGACAGAGAAGGAGATGGATGGATGGCATCACCAACTTGATGGACATAAGTTTGAGTGAACTCCGGGAATTGGTGATGGACAGGGAGGCCTGGCGTGCTGTGATTCACGGGGTCGCAAAGAGTCGGACGCAACTGAGCGACTGAACTGAAGTGAACTGAGTGTAACAGAATATCCTTTTTTTATACCAGATACACACTGAAAAAAGGTATGGGATTGGATGACCATGTGGAGATTTGGGGAAATGCCAGCCTGGAAAGAGCCCTCTCCTCTCAGACCTTGCCCTCTGTACCTCTCCCATTTGGCTGTTCCTGAGTTTAATCTTTTGTAATGAGCCAGAGATCAAGACTCAGTTCTAAGTGTTCTCTGGCACCACTTGTCTCCCTGAAGACATCCAGTGATGGACTGACACGCATGCTGCTTGTTCATTCTTATCTTTCCAGAGAGCTGAACTTCATTCAGTTTCTCTAGGAACTTACAGGGAGAGAAGACAGATGCCCTTGACCCTGAGGATAAAGTGTTTGTCTTTAATTTGTTCACTGGAAACCTTCCATGCCTCACTGATTGAGTTCAAGACAGACTGGAAAACAGAAAAGATCAAGCCCTGAGCCTTTGGAGTGGGAGCACTGGCTCCCAGACCATAGACTACCAGAGAACTAACCCTATGGTGTATCAAATAGTGAGAATTCACACAAATGAAACCTCTTCAACACAAGACCCAGCATCACCAAACCACCAGTAGCACCCTGGTGCTCCTGGACACCCCATCTAAACAACAAACAAAACAAAAATACAAATCCAGTCATCACCAGACAGGATTATCACCTCACTCAGACTTGCCCATCAGAGGAAACACAAACAAACAAAAATTCAGCACAAATCTCACTCTATACAAAACTTACACAAACCACTGGACCAAGCTTAGGAGGGCAGAAACCAAAAGGAAGAAAGAAGTCAACCTTTTTCAAGGAAAGAATTCAACTTTCCTTTAAACCTGGGAAAAGGGACCTCAAACACAATAAGTTAAAGAAAAAAATAATGAAAAGGCAGAGAAGTACTACACAATGAAATAACAAACTAGAAACACAGAAATCCAAATAAATGAAGAGGAAATAGGCAAACTATCTGAAAAAGAATTCAGAATAACGATAGCAAAGATGATCAAAATCCTTGAAAACAAAATGGAAAAAATGCAAAAATCAATTAACAAAGACCTAGAAGAATTAAAGAATCAACATACAGAGACAAACAACACAATTACTGAAATTAAAAATACTCTAGAAGGAATCAATAGCAGAATATCTGAAGCAGAACAAATCAGTGAGCTGGAAGATAAAATGGTGTAAATAACTTTTGAAGAGCAGAATAAAGTAAAAAGAATGAAAAGAAATGAAGATAGTTTCAGAGACCTCTGGGACAATATCAAATGCACCAACATTTGAATTATAGGGGTCCCAGAAAAAGAAGAGAAAAAGAAAGGGTATGAGAAAATTTTTGAAGAGATTATTGTTGAAAATTTCCCCAACATGGAAAATGATACCAAGTCAATCAAGTCCAAGAGGAACAGAAGGTCCCATACAGGATAAATCCAAGGAGAAACACGCCAAAACACAAACTAATCAAACTAACAAAGACTAAACACAAAAAAAGAGTATTAAAAGCAGCAAGGGAGAAGCAACAAGTAACATATGCTTAACAGCTGATCTTTTAGCAGAAACTCTGCATGCCAGAAGGGAATGGCAGGATATATTTAAAGTACTGAAAGGGAAAATCTACAACCAAGATTACTGTATCTGGCAAGGATCTCCTTCAAAATTGATGGAGAAATAAAAAGTTTTTCAGACAAGCAAAAGTTAAGAGAATTCAGTAACACCAAACCAGCTTTACAACAAATGTTAAAGGGACTTACATAGTCAAGAAATACAAGAGAAGAGAAAAGAACTACAAAATCAACCCCAAACAACTAAGAAAATGGCAATAGGAACATATGTATCAATAATTACTTTAAATGTAAATGGATTAAACGCTTCAACCGAAAGACACAGACTGGCTGAAGGGATACAAAAACAAGACCCATATATATGCTGTATACAAGAAACTCACTCCAGACCTCAAGACACGTATGCACTGAAAGTGAGAGGATGGAAAAATATATTCCATGCAAATGGGAAGCAAAAGAAAGCTGGAGTAGCGTTCCTCATAACAGATAAGATAGACCTTAAAATAAAGAAGATTACAAGAGATACAGAAGGACACTACATAATGATTAAGGGATCAGTCCAAGAGGAAGACTTAACAATTGTAAATATCTATGCACCCCACATAGGAGCAGCTCAATACATAAGAGAAACACTAAGAGACACAAAAGGAGAAATTGACAGTAACACAATAATAGGAGGAGACTAAACACCACACTCACATCAATGAACAGATCACCAAAACAGAAAATTAAAAAGGAAACACAAGTCTTTTTTGTTGTTTTTTTTCAAAGGATTTTTTTTTCTTTTTTAAAATTTAATTGGAGGCTAATTACAATATTGTGGTTGTTTTTGCCATACATTCACGTGAATCAGCCATGGGTGTACATGTGTTCCCCATCCTGACCCTCCCTCCCACCTCCCTTCCCATCCCATTCCTCAGGGTCATCCCAGTGCACCAGCCCTGAATACCCTGTCTCATGCATCAAACCTGGACAGGCGATCTATTTCACATATGATAATATACATGTTTCAATGCTATTCTCTCAAATCATCCCACCCTCGCCTTCTCCCCCAGAGTCCAAAAGTCTGTTCTTTACATCTGTGTCTCTTTTGCTGTCTCACATATAGGGTCATCATTACCATCTTTCTAAATTCCATATATATGCGAGGAAACACAAGTCTTAAATGGTACATTAAATGAGATGGATCTCACTGACATCTTCAGGATATTCCATCCAAATGCAGAATACACCTTCTTTTCAAGTGCACATGGAACATTCTCTAGGAGAGATCACATCTTGGGTCACAAATCAAACCTCAGCAAATTTAAGAAAACTGAAAAAATATCAAGCATCTTCTCCAAATACAACACTATGATACCAGATATCAGTTACAAGAAAAAAACTGTAAGAAACAAAAACACATGGAGATTAAACAATTCATTTCTAAATAACCAACAGGTTACTGAAGAAATCAAAAGGTAAATAAAAAAATGTCTAGAAACAAAGGACAATGAAAACACAACTCAAAACCTACAAGATGCAGCAAAAGTTAAGAAGGAAGTTTATAGCAATACAGTCCTACCTCAAGAAACAAGAAAAGCATTGAATAGACAACCTAACTTTACACCTAAAACAATTGGAAAATGATGAACAAAAAAACTCCAAAATTAGGAGAAAGAAAGAAATCATAAAGATCTGAGCATAAATAAATGAAAAAGAAATGAAAAAACAATAGTAAAGATTAATAAAACTAAAAGCTGGTTCTTCAAGAAGATAACTGACACACGTTGATTAGCCAGACCCATCAAGAAAAAAGAAGAATCAAATCAACAAAATTAGAAATGAAAAAGGAGAGGTTACAATAGGCAATGCAGAAATACAAAGGATTATAAGAGACTATTATGAACACTATATGGAAGAAAATGGATAACCTGGAAGAAATGGAAAGATTCTTAGAAAAGTTCAATCTTCCAAGACTGAACCAGGAAGAAATATAAATTATGAACAACCCAATCACAAGCACTGAAATTGAAGCTGTGATCAAAAATCTTCCAAAAATCAAAAGCCCAGGACCAGATGGCTTCACAGGAGAATTCTATCAAACATTTAGAGAAGAGCTAATGCCTAGACTTCTAAAACTCTTTCAAAAAATTGCAGAGGAAGGAACACTTCCAAACTCATTCTACAAGGCCATCATCACCCTGATACCAAAACCAGACAAAGACAACACAAAAAAGGAAAACTATAGGCCAGTGTTCCTGATGAACATAGATGCAAAAATCCTCAACAAAATTTTAGCAAACAGAATTAAACAACACATCAAAAAGCTCATACACCATGATGAAGTTGAGTTTATTCCAGAGATGCAAGGATTCTTCAACATATGCAAATCAATCAGTGTGATACACCATATTAACAAATTGAAAGACGAAAACCATATGATAATCTCAATAGATGCAGAAAAAGCCTTTGACAAAATTCAGCACCCATTTATGATTAAAACTCTTTTAAAAATGGGCACAGAAGGAACCTACCTCAACATAGTAAAGGCCATATATGATAAGCCTACAGCAAACATTACTCTCAATGGTGAAAAACTCAAAGCATTCTCCCTAAGATCAGGAACAAGACAAGGGTGTCCACTTTTGCCACTATGATTCAACACAGTTCTGGAAGTCCTAGCTACAGCAATCTGAGAAGAAAAAGAAATAAAAGGAATCCAGATCGCCAAAGAAGTAAAGTTCTCACTGTTTTCAGATGACATGATACTGTATATAGAAAACACTAAAGATAGTATCAGAAAATTACTAGAGCTAATCAGTGAATTTAGCAAAGTTGCAAGATACAAAATCAATACACAGAAATCACTTGCATTTCTTTATACTAACAATGAAAAATCAGAAAGAGAAATTAAGCAATCAATCCCATTCACCACTGCAACAAAAAGAATTAAATATATAGGAATAAGCTTACCTAAGGACACAAAAGAACTGCACAAAGAAAATTATAAGACACTGATGAAAGAAATCAAAAATGCAATAAACAGATGGAGAGATATTCCATGTTCCTGGGCAGGAAGAATCAATAGTGTGAAAATGACTACACTACCAAATGCAATCTACAGATTCAATGCAATCCCTATCAAATTACCAAAGGCATTTTTCACAGAACTAGAACAAAAAATTTCACAATTCATATGGAAACACAAAAGACCCTGAATACCCAAAGCAGCCTTGAGAAAGAAGAATGGAACTGGAGGAATCAACCTTCCTGACTTCAGATTATACTACAAAGTTACAGTCATCAAGACAGTATGGTACTGGCACAAAAACAGAAATATAAACCAATGGAACAAGACAGAAAGCCCAGAAATAAACCCATGCACCTATGGGTACCTTATGTTTGGCAAAGGAGGCAAGAATATACAATGGGGGCAAAGACAGCCTCTTTGATAAATGGTGCTGGGAAACTGGACAGCTACATGTAAAAGAATGAAATTAGAGCACTTCCTAACACCACACACAAAGATAGACTCGAAATGGATTAAAGACCTAAATGTAAGACCAGAAACTACAAAACTCTTAGAGGAAAACAAAGGCAGAACACTCAATGACATATCAAAGCAAGATCCTCTATGACCCACTTCCTAAAGTAACAGAAATAAAAACAAAAGTAAACAAGTGAAAAAAAAAAAAGTAAACAAGTGGGACCTGATTAAACCTAAAAGCTTTTGCACAGCAAAGGAAACTATAAGGTGAAAAGACAACCCTCAGAATAGGAGAAAATAATAGCAAATGAAACAACTGACAAAGGATTAATTTCCAAAATATACAAGCAGCTCATACAACTCAATGCCAGAAAAACAAACAACCCAATCAAAAAGTGGGGAAAAGACATTTCTCCAAAGACATACAGGTGGCTAACAAACACATGAAAATATGCTCAACATCACTCATTATTACAGAAATGCAAATCAAAACTACAATGAGATATCACCTCACACTGGTGAGAATGGCCATTATCAAAAAGTCTACAAACAATAAATGCTGAAGAGGGTGTGGAGAAAAGGGAACGCTCTTGCACTGTTGGTGCAAATGTAAATTAATACAGCCACTATGGAAGATGGTATGGAGATTCCTTTAAAAACTAGAAATAAAACCACGATATGACCCAGCAATCCCACTCCTAGGCATATACCCTGAGGAAACCAAAACTGAAAGAGGCACATGTATCCCACTGTTCATTGCAGCACTATTTACAATAGCTAGAACATGGAAGCAACCTAGATGTCCTTAGACAGATGAATGGATAAGGAAGCTGTGGTACATATACACAATAGAAAATTACTCAGCCATAAAAAAGAACACATGATAAATATCGTATTCTAATCCATATATATGGAATCTAGAAAAATGGTACTGAAGAATTTATTTACAGGGCAACAATGGAGAGACAGACATAGAGAATAGACTTATAGACATGGGGAGAGGGGAAGAGAGGTTGAGATGTATGGAAAGAGTAACATGGAAACTTACATTCAGTTCAGTTCAGTTCAGTCGCTCAGTCGTGTCCGACTCTCCGCGACCCCATGAATCACAGCACACCAGGCCTCCCTGTCCATCACCAACTCCCAGAGTTCACACAAACTCATGTCCACAGAGTCGGTGATGCCATCCAGCCATCTCATTCTCTGTCGTCCCCTTCTCCTCCCGCCCCCAACCTTTCCCAACATCAGTCTTACCATATGTCAAACAGATAGCCAACGGGAATTTGCTGTATGGCTCAGAAAACTCAAACAGGGACTCTACATCAACCTAGAGGAGTGGGATGGGGAGGGAGATGGGAGGGAGGTTTGAAAGGGAGGGGATATATGTATACCTTGGCGTGCTGTGATTCATGGGGTCGCAAAGAGTCGGACACGACTGAGCGACTGAACTGAACTGAATGACTGATTCATGTTGAGGTTTGACAAAAAACGAAATTCTGTAAAGCAATTATCCTTCAATAAAAAATAAATGAAAAAAAATTTTTTAAAGGCATAGGATCATGATGCCTGCAACTACTATTAAATATCCCATCAAAAAAAATAATAATAGTAACAATGTATCTGTTATAGAAAGAGAGAAGCAAATACGGAAAATGTTAACAGTTACAAATTGAGGCTAGAAGTATAAAGGAGAAACCTCCTTTTTGAAAGTTGAACTTTTTAGTTTCAAAAAATTTGTTTTTTGAAAAATGCTATTTTTTGTTTTTCTATAATAAATTTTATCAAGTTTGTTTTATTATCATAAACTATTGATTTAAAATATTTGTATAGTCAGCTTTATCAATAGTTTATTATGTTTAGTGAGATTCACTCACTCCTAGGTGGTAAATGAATTCATGCTTTCTTCTAGTACCTGTATGATTTTTCTTTGTACTTCAATTTTTCACAGTTCAATTTCAGATTTATTCTGGTATATGGTTGAGAAATGTTTCACTTCTAGCTTTTCCTATATGTGTATGTATATCTAGTTTATACCAACAAGACTTGTTTAAAAGTCCTTCTTTTCCCCATTGATTTTAGATGCTGTTTTAACAGACTAGGTCTGATTATGGATTTTCTATTATATTAGCAGGTTGGAAACATTGTTTCATTATAGTAGCTGTATTGTATGTTTTATAGTCTTGACAATTTTTTTTGTTGAAATATAGTTGATTTACAATACTGTGTTGATTTCAGGTTACAGCAAAGTAATTCAGCTATACACATGTGTGCAGTTTGTGCTCAGTCACTTCAGTGGTGTCCGACTCTTTGTGACGTTATGGACTGTAGCCTGCCAGGCTCCTCTGTCCATGGGATTCTCCAGGCAAGAATATTTGAGTAGGTTTCCATGCCCTCCTCTAGGGAATCTTCCCAACCCAGGGATCCAACAAATGTCTCCTGCATCTCCTGCATTGCAGGCAGATTCTTTACCACTGAGCCACAGGGGAAGCCCTGCTGCTGCTGCTGCTGCTAAGTCACTTCAGTTGTGTCCGACTCTGTGCGACCCCAGAGACGGCAGTCCACCAGGCTCCCCCGTCCCTGGGATTCTCCAGGCAAGAACACTGGAGTGGGTTGCCATTTCCTTCTCCAATGCAGGAAAGTGAAAAGTGAAAGTGAAGTCGCTCAGTCGTGCTCGACTCCTAGCGACCCCATGGACTGCAGCCCACCAGGCTCCTCCATCCATGGTATTTTCCAGGCAAGAGTACTAGAGTGGGGTGCCATTGCCTTCTCCAGGGAAGCCCTATACCTACATTATTTATATAGTTGTTTAGTTGCTGAGTCATGTCCCACTCTTTGTGACCTCATGGACTACAGCATGCCAGGCTTCCCTGTCCTTCACTATCTCCTGTAGTTTGCTCAAACTCATGTCCATTGAATCAACAATGCCATCCAACCATCTCATCCTCTGTGGCTCCCTTCTTCTTCTTCCCTCAGTCTTTCCAGCGTTAGGGTCTTGTCCAGAAGTCAGCTCTTTGCATCACGTGGCCAAAGTATTGGAGCTTCACCTTCGGCATCAGTCTGTGAATATCAGGGCACATTCATGATAGTTAAATGATGTATCCAACAAAGAAAACTATGCCAACTTCTGGCATAATTGGGATGAATCATAGATTATTACATATCTGTGAAATTCTCAGGTAAAATTTCTGATTTCCTTTAGGATTGACTGGTTTGATCTCCTTGCTGTCCAAGAGACTCTCAAAAGTCTTCTCCAGCACCACAGTTCAAAAGCACCAATTCTTCAGCACTCAGCCTTCTGTATGGTTCAACTCTACATTCATGATATGAATCAAATGTTAATTTTAGCACAGAAAGTTTTACAAGGATTCTGTTTACCTGTTGATCTACTTACTGTGTATTTTCCCATTTAGCAGCACCAAAATCTGAAGCCTTTGATTAAATTATGAATCATATATAAATATCCACTTCAGAAAATTCTAGGCATGAACAGTTAATAGTTGACACCAGTCTTAATAATTCTCTAATGACTCTTGTTCAGAAAAATTCCTGTGGCTATGTGCGGCTTATGGTGCAAGTACTTTCTTTAAGAGAATTTCCTCAGAGACAGTTTCTTAAGATCAGTAAAAATATTTTTATACTATTTATTTTCTGCTTTTGTTAATTATTTTTAAACTAACATATCTTGTGTACAATCTAAAACAGTTAAACAAATGGAAACACCTGCAAACTGATGTTTTTAAAATCCCGTATCCTTCTAATTCTTATTCCTATATTTTTTTCTATGTTACACAATTTTATTATATTTTTCACCTTGGTGTGACTTAAATGGGGACCTTAATTATATATGTACATATGTATATACATATAAGTAGGTATGTATGTGTGTATACAATTTCCTGATTTTTAAGATAAAGTACATCATAATACAAAAGAAATGTAAGTTCTCTTCATCCTGAAAATACTTAGGAAATCCTAAAAATGAATAAGATGTTTAGTAAACTTACAGATATTAGGGGCTCATTTCTTTGTGATGCTTTATTGGTATTTGTGTCTTTGTATATATGTAACACAGAACTGTTCAGTGTTATATTTTATTTCTTCTAAATGACAATAGTAGTCTCTACCACTCATCCAAGAGGACAAATTAAAAATATGCAATCATATTAAAATTAAGTCATTCAAGGAAAATTCAGAGACTGAAAGTAGATTAGAGGTTGTCGTTAGCTGCATAAGAATGGGGAGTTATTGCTTAATAGTTAAAGAGTTTGTTTGTGGTGATGGAAATTTTTTGGAAAGTGCAGACGGTTGCACAAGTGTGAATGTCTTTAATACCACAGAACTGTACATTTAAACATGAGGAAAATGGTAAAATTTTTGTTATGTCTATCAACACAATTTTTTAAATGGTTAGCATAGTAAATTTTTATTTTAATCACAGCCTTAAAAAGTGGACAATCACAAGAAGGGGTATTCCCATAAAAATTGTTACATTTACTCATCTCAGATGTAAATGTTAACTATATCATAGTCTCAGACCTCCATTTCTGGGCTAAATTTTACCTGAGAATTTCACAGATATGTAATAATCTATGATTCATCCCAATTATGCCAGAAGCTGGCATAGTTTTCCCTGTTGGATACAATATTTAACTATCATGAATGTGCCAAAACCTTTTGATTTTAGCTAAGACAAAATACTGAGGATGAAACACTGAACAACTAAAAACTTAAGATAGATGCATAAAAGAAAAAAAGGTATTAGCCTTTATTAGATAGAAGTCCTATATTGTGTTTAAAGGGAATCTTCAACAATGATGACATGTAGATACTTCCCTATATCTCAGATGGTAAAGAGTCTGCTGCAATGCAGGAGACCTTGGTCCGATCCCCGGGTCAGGAAGATCCCTTGGAGAAGGAAATAGCAACCCACTGCAGTATTCTTGCCTGAGAAATCCCATGGATAGAGGAGCCTGGCGGGCTACAAGTACAAGGGGTAGCAAAGACAACTTATCGATTAAACAACAACAACAACAATAGATACCAAAAGCTTCCCTACTGGCTCGGTCAGTAAAGAATCTGCATACAATGAAGGAGACCTGGGTTCAATCCCTGGGTTGGCAAGATGCTCTGGAGAAGGAAACGGCAAACCACTCCAGTAGTCTCGCCTGGAGAATTCCATGGACAAAGGAGTCTGGTGGGCTACAATACATGGGGTCGCAAGAGTAATTGCATGACTTAGCAGCTAAAACAAAGGTCATATAAATATCAATAATCGAAATCATGTGCATTTTCTTGAAAAGTAAAAAAAAATACAGTATGTAGTATGAGAAGAAAATTCTCAAAAAATGAGACAATTTCACCTCCCCTCATTTTAGAGACATAAAAGAAAAAAAAGTCCCTTTACCCTAATTTTTTCCTAAGTACTCTTTAAAAAACTATTGGTACAGTCTTTTAATATAGCACAATGGTATTCTGTTTAAAAAGCAGTTCTTTAAAGATGCTCTTAATGTTTGTGTGCTGCTGCTAAGTCGCTTCAGTTGTGTCTGACTCTGTGCGACCCCATAGATGACAGCCCACCAGGCTCCCCCGTCCCTGGGATTCTCCAGGCAAGAACACTGGAGTGGGTTGCCATTTCCTTCTCCAATGCATGAAAGTGAAAAGTGAAAGTGAAGTCGCTCAGTCGTGTCCAACTCTTAGCAACCCCGTGGACTGCAGGCTACCAGGCTCCTCCGTCCATGAAATTTTCCAGGCAAGAGTACTGGAGTGTGTTGCCATTGCCTTCTCTGAGTAATGTTTGTATAGCTATGTAGAAAACCAAAGATTACTGATGTCATGAAATTAACATAATTTTAGATGTATATTTAAAGAGACAAATGGTCACTTTTTTAAATCAAAAAGAAGATGGAAACACTCAGAAGTAACACTGTATTGTAATTGTTACATTTTATTTCTAATTTTATACCTATCATTAAACATGTAACAGGACAAAATAAAGTCATAAAACAATGAATATCACATATTGTAACCATGGAGAGTCATTCAAAGAAATTATGATTTCACAATTACTACTTGAGCACAGATGACTTTATTCTTAATTCAGAAGATTAATTTCTCCCAAATCCGTATTACTGACATTTGGAAAGATAAAAACAAGCATGTGTATGGCTTTGTTCTTTGTTTTCTCCACTGTTTTCAGGGACTTATGCTTAGGACTTCATCCAGTTACTTCTGAGCAGAAGACAAACAAATAGTGTATTGTTTACATCCCCACCTAGTGGTTTTAAATTTCTGTTCTGCATAGTATTTAAAAATTGAATACTTACAAAATGAGAACTCAAAAACGTATCTGGAAAATATTAAAATAAACCAAAAATTTATAGCTAGGAGAGAGACAGATTATCTAGTCTTATGCTATTTCAACTAGAGGATATAATGTGATGTGAGGAACTATGTGAAGCTATTAGGAAAAAAAATGTGAAGAATCTCCTAAAGCCTCTATTTTACTTAATGCTATATATTAAGGCAAACACATATTCTGGAGTAAAGTTCTTATTAGAAGTATTTCAGTTTAAAAAGCACAGGATCCAAATTTATTCTATAGAAAAAAAAAAAAAAAGCCTGATGACCTGAGCAATTAAATGACTTGCTCAATCTTATTCAAACAGATAGTGATAGAGTGGTATCAATAATGCAGATGTTTTATACCCTTTCCATTAAGTACATACCAAATACAAATCAAGTTCATAAGATACTAAGTAATCACCCCAATTGCCAATTATACACTGGTGGGTAGTTTGGGGGATTTTGGAAATAGAATTTCTTAGATTTTTTTTAATTCTCAGAATTTTCCTTCCACTTCATACTATAGCACACTTACAACCTGAAGCTAACTCAAAGTATTAGTCTACATTCTTTTCTAAAATTTTCCTAAAATTATATTAAATTGATTTTTCTTAAGAGTAAATAGTTCTATGAATTCTAACACATGTATAGATTCACGTTACTACCACCACATTCAAGATACAGAGCATTTCTATAACCCTCCACCTCCTCCCACAATCTAGTTACCAGCAACCACTGACCTGTTTTTCTATCAATATAGGTTTGTCTTTTCAATAATAGTTTATTAAGGGAATCATACAGAATTTAACCTTTTGAGAATGGCTTCATCATTTCCATACATTGCCTGTGAGATTCATTCAAGTTGTTTCATGTATCCACAGTTTATTCCTTTTTTTTGTTGAAGGGTATTCTACAGTACACTATATAATATACGGGATGGTGCATTGCATAGAATAGCATAAAGAGGAGGACCATAGTTTGTTTACACATTCAGCCATTCAATAACTTTTGGGTTGTTTCCAGTTGGGGGGATTATGAATAAAGAGTCCATAAATATTTGTGTCCAGGTTTTTTTCTAATTTTTAAATGTAAGTGATTTACTATTAGAAGTCTTTCATAAGTCAGATATTTATTCATACAGAAAATGCGACACAAAAGTACAACTTTCAGAAGGATAAGAATTTAAAGAAATACTTTCAGTGTTTTAATTACTTCAGTATTCAGGAATTAGCATTAAGAGGACAATTATTTCTACTTATACATGGGAAACATGAAATAGAAAGACTGGATAATCTACTTTCTTTATAATTTATTTAAACACATAGGATGGGAATGGCAAATAATGGGTCCACTATTTCCTCTTCCTCTGCTCATGGAATAGGTCAATAATTAATTAAGGCACACTTGGCTGTACAGCCTTTACGTGGCCTCAGAACACTCAATACTCAGTTCTCGGTTGCCATTACTACATAATCAGAACTGGGACTCCAGTTGCAACAAATTTACCATCCCTGCTTTAGGGGAAATGATTCTTAACAAAATGTAATCTGTATAAAATTATTTTAGGGAAAAAATAATGTTCTGTAGCACTCTTAATCCTAGGCTTATTACCTTCCAAATGGGTAATTTTTCATAAAATAGAGCAAGAGAAACACAGACGGGGTAGTTCCAGGCAGTTATTAGTAACAAAACAAAATCTAAAGTATATAAGAGAAAGGAGTCCATTTCCTTTCTCCAAAAGAGGGGGAAAAGGAAGAAGATAAAGAGGGGGAGATGGGAAGAGAAGGAGGAGAATACGAAGAAGAAGAAGCCAGGGAGGAAAATGTTATAGTTGAGAAATTGTTAAAATCTTATTTGTCATTTCATTTTATCAAGTTAATTCTTCTAGTTCTGTGTCTGGCACTTGATAATGATTCTGTGTTTTTATACCTTCATACTTCCTATTTGTTAGATATCAACGTTAGACTGTAAAAGTGGACTTCCTTCTTACATTTTAAAAATAAAAGATAAAATTTTAAGGAGAGGTTGTGGGAAAAAATAGCAACATAGGAGAACCCAACTTTCCCACCCGCTACCCGCAAGAAAGATCAAGAATTGAACAGCTATCAAAAAACAAAATCAGCTCTGAGAAATCTCTATAGTCTCTGAGAAAGTTTTAGCAACACAATGGAACAAAATAATCACACAAGAAGAGAAAGAAGACAGCTTCATTTTGGCTGCATCATCCCATCCCCCAAGCTAGTATTATTCAGCACCAAGAAGGAACTTTCCAGATAGAATACGTTCCTTTTGCCAGGAAAAGAAGAGCTGGCTAAACAGCCAGCTTTTCCAGACTCTTAGAGCACTCCATGAAGGTACTGCTTTGGGGTCACTTGGCCCAGACCAGCTAAGCTGAGACGTATAGAGACAGCTGGGTATTAGGAAGAAAAGCAGAGGCAGTTACTAACAAACAAGCAGCAAGAGTGATCTAGATTCATAGGATCTGCTCTGTAGTCAAATTAAGCAAATTTCACTACTGATAAAGTCAATAGCCAGTATAGCTTCTGAAGGCCCCTGAAAGATTTCACCAGATTTTGCCTCACAGGAATTAGCATTTGTTAAAAAACAGCCCAATGCAGCTGCACAAGTGTTAGGTCACTAGCCACCTGAGTCCCTTCCAGTCCCTGCCAGAGTCTGGTAGTCACATCTGCAGCTGGCTGGGGCTTCTACAGCTACACAAGTATAAGACGTAAGCATAGATCCCCAATGCCATGCTCAGGGCTAAACCCTCCACCTGTGTGCTCATGCATGCTACCCATCATCAGCATCCACTATAGTGCCCATGACCAAGGAGAGCACTCACAGAAGAGCACGTACAGAGCCAGGGCCCTACAACTGTTGTGGGGCCAGATCAGGCCCTGTCTGCTGTCACTAGCTGGCACCACAGTGCTCACCTGTAGTGAGTGCCTTCAGCTGTGCACCTGAATGCTCCCAGCCTGACCCCCATCATTGGCATCCATTGCAATCTGCACACCTGGTATAAGAGTGGCAGTCACAGGACAGCATGCCAATAGTCAGGGCCTCCATCGCTGCCCGGAGAAGGCAATGGCGAGCCACTCCAGTACTCTTGCCTAGAAAATCCCATGGACGGAGGAACCTGGTAGGATGCAGTCCGTGGGGTCGCTAAGGGTTGGACACGACTGAGCGACTTCACTTTCACTTTTCACTTTCACACATTGGAGAAGGAAATGGCAACCCACTCCAGTGTTCTTGCCTGGAGAATCTCAGGGACGGGGGAGCCTGGTGGGCTTCCGTCTATGGGGTCACACAGAGTCGGACACGACTGAAGTGACAGCAGCAGCAGCAGCAGCAGCAGCCATCGCTGCCAATAAGCCCATACCTTACTGGACCTGGACCCTTACTGCCTGCCTTGGTCTCTACATTAAAATGTCTGCAACTGTCCCCTGCCACTGTATAGGCACTTGCAGCTAACCCCCACAGCCAAGTGTAAGCACACTTGGCTCCTACCTCTTGACTCTAGCTCCCACCTCTGCTTGCCCTAGTCCCTAGTTGCTGGACCTGAAAGAATTGCTAAGAACCAATAGCCCTTGATGCCACTGTAAATCATCTATAGTGCCCATCAAGGCCCACAGAGTTACTGATGCTCTGAAATCCAACACCCTGAGTCAAAAACACACCATGCCCTTGCTATACCTGGTACTACCACTTGATACTCCACACCACTAGAACCAGGGTCACAACTCAATCTACTGCATCCCCCAGGTGAAAGACTTCCCTTACTGAAGTTAGTCCCTAAAGTTTTAAGAGGTGACTGCTTCTTCAAACACTTAGACACCTATGAAAAGGTTACAGGAATTATGAAGAATCAAGGAAACATATCTCTGCCAAAGGAATATAGTAAATCTTCAATTTTGTTGTTGTTTAGTTGCTAGGTCATGTCTGACTTTTTTGCAACTCCATGGACCGTAGCCTGTCAGGCTCCTTTGCCCAAGGAGTTTCTCATGCAAGAATACTGGAGTGGGTTCCCATCTCCTCTTCCAGGGGATCTTCGTGACCCTGGGATTGAATTCACATCCTCTGCATTGGCAGGTGGATTCTTTACCACTGAGCCATCAGAGAAGCCCCAATAAATGGCCCCAAAGAAATGGAGATGCAGGAATTGCCAAATTATTCAAAATAATTTTTCTATAGATACTTAGAGAACTACAAGAGAACATAGAAAAACAATTTCATGGTATCAGGAAAACAACAGACAAGTATTCAACAAGGATGTAGAAAACATAAAAAGAGGCAGAAAAAATTCTGGAGTTGAATACAATGACTGAACTGAAAGACTTCAGTGGAGAGTATCAACAGTAAACTTAAACAAGCAGAAGAAACATCTAGAAGACAGATCAACTGAGATTATCCAATCATAGGAGCAAAATGAAAAAAATGAATGAAGAAAAAAATCTATGGTATGTATGGGATACCATCAAGGAAATGATATATACATCACTGCAGTCCTAGAAGAGAGAGGGAGCGGAGTAGAAAGCATATTTTTAAAAATAATGGATGACTCATGTCAATGTATGGCCAAAACCACCACAATATTGTAAAGTAATTAGCCTCTAATTAAAATAAATACATTTTTTAAAATGGATGAAAATGTCCTAAATCTGGGGAAATATGTGGACATCCAAGTTCACAGGGTCATCTCAAATTTTCAATAGAAAACAAGCTTTTCTGTTTAATAAAACTCTCTAAATCTAGGTTCAGAATATCCAAATAATGTATTACATGATGTGTCAACTAATTTAGATAAAGGTTAAATGACAAAAGTATTAAAAGCAACTATAACTTCTAGAATTTGTTAAGGGATATACAATGTAAAAAGATACGAATGGTGACATCAAAAACCTAAAAGGAGGGGAGTAAAAGGATAGAGTTTTTGAATGCATTCAATTGCCATCATTATAAAATAGACTGTTGTAAAGATATTTTATGTGAGCCTCATGCTAACTGCAAAGCGAAAACCTACAGTTGATACAGAAAAAGATAAAGAGAAAGGAATTAAAGTAAATCACTACAGGAAATCATTAATCCACAAAGGTAGGCAGTAAAAAAGAATAAAGTAATAGTGGTGCTATAAAATAGCCAGAAAACTATAAGATAGCATTACTAAGTCCTCTCTTATTAATAATTACTCTAAGTGTAATTAGATTGAATTCTCCCATCAAAAGGCATTGAATGGCTAGGCTAGATGAATAAAAAAGACCCAACTGCATGCTGCCCGTAAGAGACTCACTTCAGCTTTAAAGATACACATAGGCTGAAAGCAAAGGAAGGGCAAAAGATATTCCACATAAGCAGAAACCAAAAGAGAAGAGACGTAGCTATACATATTTCAGACAAAATAGACTTTAAGTCAAAAACGGTAACAAGAGACAAAGATGATCATTATATAATGATGAGGGGGTTAGTTTATCAAGAAGATATAGCAATCATAAATATATAAGTACTTAAAATCAGAGCACCTAATATATCAAGCAAATACTAATGGATTGAAGAGATAAATAGATAATAGAAGAACAGAATGGGACTTCAATATCCCAGTTTTCAACGATAGATATATCATCCAGACAGAAAATCAACGGAAATGTTGGACTTGAACCATACTTTAGACCAAATGGAACTAACAGACATAGAGAAACTTCCATCCAACAGCAGCAGAATACACATTCTTCTCAAGTTTACAACATTTTCCAGCATATATCACAAATATGTCAAAAAGCAGGGCTTAGCTAAGAAGTTTGAAATCCTATCTAGCATGTCTGGTACTGTCAGTACAAGCATCTTTGCCATAGACATCTTTGCCACAGATATTTCTGCCATGTAACTAAATGCCTGTAAGGCAATTTTGCAATAAAAGAGGGGCATTAAAAATGACATAAAAACATGATAAATTAATTAAAACTTAAAGACTTCCTTGCAAAATACAAAGTATTTGAATGTTTAAAATGTGTATAGATTCATGGCAATGCTATGCAAATAACTGATTTTATTTTGTGGATTGCACCTAAGCATTTGTCTTCCAAGTCTTTTGTTATAGTATTTTATAATTTTTTTTTTTTTTGCTTTTGATTCATCTCGTGCTTTGGCATTGTATTTTTCTTTATTGCTAAATTTTTTCCCTTCATTGAGAGGTACCAATTTTCATATACTAGACTCCATATTTGTAAAAGAGATTTGTATTGCATAGTGAAAGCCTTTTACACTATTAGCTGTTCTTAGTGTACTCCCATATGTCTCTTGATAGATATTCCCAAGTTCTATAGGAAATGAGGGTTCAACTATGTTCTTTCAAGGCCTGTGCTCTTATTCTCCTTCCATACAGTGTGCTTCTAAATAAGAAAACAACTCTTGGGGCAAATCACTACTGCTGCTGCTGCTGCTGCTGCTAAGTCGCTTCAGTCGTGTCCGACTCTGTGTGACCCCAGAACCATCAATAATGTTGATAACTGGAAGAAATGCTAATACATTTCAACAGGCTGAAACCAAACTGTCAACCCCCAAATCGTCAACCAGTTATTTTATCTTTCATGGGAAAACTGACTTATCATCAATCAGTTACACTGCAGAAACGTATCTGGCAAAGATGTCTGTGGCAAAGATGATTATGGCAAAAGCACCCAGCTGCTGCTGCTAAGTCGCTTCAGTCATGTCTGATACTGTGCAACCCCACTGATGGCAGCCCACCAGGCTCCTCTGTCCCTGGGATTCTCTACTGGAGTGGGCTGCCATTTCCTTCTCCAATGCATGCATACATGCTAAGTCACTTCAGTCATGTCCGACTCTGTGCGACCTCATGGACAGCAGCCCACCAGGTTCCTCTGTCCATGGGATTCTCTAGGCGAGAATACTGGAGTGGGTTGCCATGTCGTTCTCCGAAAGCACCTAAAATCCATAACAGATATCTTTCCTGACAACAATGGTATGAAACTAGAAATCAATAACATGAGGAAAGCTGTACAACTCACAAATTGCAGACATTAACCAATATGTTCCTAAATAACCAATGAGACAAAGAATAAATCCAAAGGGAAATTAAAAAATACAGACATACTTCAGAGATATCGCCGGCTTGGTTCCAGGGGATCATAATAAAGCAAAAATTGCAATAAAGTGAGTTACATAAATTTTTTGGTTTCCTTGCATAATAAAAGTTTTTACATTGTGTGTCCTCCTTGGTGCTCCAGTGGCTAAGACTCCATGCTCCCAATGCAGGGGACCAAGTTTCAACCCCTGGTCAGGGAACTAGATAACACATGCTGCAACTGAAGATCCCACACGTCACAGTTAAGACCCAGTACAACCATATAATAAATAAAAATAAAATTTTTAAATGTTATGTTTACATTATACTGCAGTCTACTCTGTGTTCAAGAGCATTGTCTGAAAACACCAAGTACACATCTTAATTTAAAAATAATGTTTTTGAAAAAGTGGTGCAAATAGACTTGCTTGAGTCAGGGTCGCCACAAACCTTAAGTTTGTATAAAACACAGTATGTGGAAAGCACAATAAAGTGAAGTACAATAAAACAAGGTATGCCTGCAGATTGAAAAAAAGAATATGGAACAATAACATATCAAAACCTGTGGGATGCTGGAAAAGCAGTTCTAAGAGAGAAGGTTAAAGTTGTAAAGACCAATATTAAGAAATAAGAAAAAACTGAAAAAAAAAAAAAAACCAAAAAGCTCAACTTCACTTTATACTTTAAAGAACTAGAAAAAGAACAACAAACAAAGCAGAAGGAAGAAAACAACATAGAGCAGAGATAAATGAAATAAAACCAGAAAAAATAAAGATCAATAAAATTAAGCACTCTTTTTTTAAAAAATATAAAATTGACAAATCTTTAAACTAACAGTGTGTGGAGAAAAAGAAACCTTGTACACTGTTGATGGGAATATAATTAGTACAGGTACTATGGAAACCAGTATGGAGGTTTCTCAAAAAGATTAAAAATAGAATTACTATATGATCCAGCAATTCTACTACTGGGTATTCATCTAAAGAAAGGAAAACAGGATCTGGAAGAGACATCAGCATGCACCCCAAAGTTCATTGTGGGCCTCCCTGATAGCTCAGTTGGTAAAGAATCCGCCTGCAATGCAGGAGACCCCGCTTCAATTCCTGGGTCGGGAAGATCCCCTGGAGAAGGGAAAGGCTACCCACTCTAGTATTCTGGCCTGGCAATTCCATGGGCTGTATAGTCCATGGGGTCACAAAGAGCTGGACACAACTAAGCGATTTTCACTTTCAACTTGCTACTTTCATTGTAGCACTATTCACAATATCCAAGATGTGGCAACCTGATGCCTTAAAAACACAAATTTAAAATTCTTTAAGTCAGAAGCTTGAAATTAGTTGTTTAGGATAAAAATCAAGGTATTCACAGGTCTGGTACCTTCTGGGGACTTCAAAGAAGAATCTCTCTCTTGCTTCCTTCAGCTTCTAGAAACTGCCAGTCTATGATTGCTGGCTGCATTACTCTAATCTCTGCTTTGTTGTCCTATTGCCACATTCTCTATCAACCCTCTGGCCTCCCTCTTACAAAATCTCCTGTGACAATATTTAGGGTTCACCAGGATAAATGCCCCATCTCAAATCCTTTAAGTTAATTATATCTGCAAGTCCCTTTTGCATATACGGCAACATTTTAGGTTCTACAAATCAAGATATAGATATATCTGGGGGCAATTATTCAGTCTACCACAGTAGTAAACTCCTGTTCCACCCAGCTGCCAGCAACCATGTCTCTTAGTTCTGTTTCTAGAGCTTTGCCTTTTCCAGATGTCATATAAATACAATTACTACAGTACACAGCCTTTGGACTCTAGTTTCTTACCAAGATGCACACTGCTATTGTGCAGTGGCTAAGTTGTGTCCAACTCTTTGCAACCCCATGGACTGCAGCAAGTTAGGCTTCCCTGTGCTTCACTATCTCCCAGAGCTTGCTCAAACTCAAGTCTGTTGAGTCAGTGATGCCATCCAGCATCTCACCCTCCATTGCCTCCTTCTCTTGCCCTCAATTTTTCCCAGCATCAGGGTCTTTTCCAATAAGTCAGCTCTTCGCATCAGGTGGCCAAAGTATTGGAGGTTCAGCTTCAACATCAGTCCCTCCAGTGAATATTCAGGGTTGATTTCCTTTAGGATTGACTGGTTTGATCTCCTTGCTGTCCAAGGGACCCTCAAGAGTCTCCTCCAACACCAGTTTGAAAGCATCAGCACTCAGTCTTCTTTATGGTCCAACTCTCACATTTGTTCATGACTACCGAAAAAACTGTAGCTTTGACTATACAGACCTTTGTTAGTAAAGTAATGTCTCTGCTTTTTAAAATGCTGTCTACGTTTATCATAGCTTTTCTTCCAAGGAGCAAGCGTCTTTTAATTTCATAGCTACAGTCACATTCTGCAGTGATTCTGGAGCTCAAGAAAATAAAATCTGTCACTGTTACCACTTTTTTCCCATCTATTTGTCGTGAAGTGATGGGAATGGATGCCATGATCTTAGTTTTTTGAATGTTGAGTTTTAAGCCAGCTTTTCACTCTCCTCTTTCACCCTTGTAAGATGCACATTAGATTCATCCATATTACTGCACTTATCAGTAATTCATTCCTTTTCATTGCTAACAAGTATTCCATTGCATGGATATACCACACTATGTTTATCCATTAACAAGTTGAGAGACATTTGTTTCCAGGTTTTGATAAACACTCGTGTGCATTTTTTTGTATGAACATAGTTTTCTTTTCTCTTGGGTAGATACCTAGGAATAGGACTGCCAGGTTGAATGATAAATGTATATTTAACTTTCTAAGAAACTGCCAAACTACGTTTCAATGTGGCTGTACTCATTAGGTTTTTTCTAAAGCACACAGTCACCCAACGAATAAACAATGAAAAAGTGTTCATAAAGAAAAAGTGGAGGAAATAGATCTTGGTTACACAACACTGTTTGCCAAAGTGATAGGATTAATTCTCAATAGAAAAAGATACAGAAGTAAAAACAGAAAAGTATACTTAAGAGCCAGGATAGACAGCTCTACAGGCTCCAATATAGAGCTAATAATAATTCTAGATATTACTTAGAAAATAATAGAGGGGCAATAGTGAATAGATAATAGCTGAAAATTTTTCAGAACAGAGGAGATATTTAAATCCAAAGATTCATAATGCTCAGAAAGAATAAACAGAGTCACAACCAGATACATTATGATGAAAATATGGAATAATAAAGATAAATAAAAATCTTAAATCTATCAGACAGTACAAACAGATTACCTAAAAGAATGAAAATAAAGACTGAGAGCAGGCTTTTCATCAATAGCCAGGCAATAATAAATAAATAAATCAACAACTTTTCATGCAAAATATTAAGACCAGAAATATTTCAGAACTCAAATTTCATAGGAGAAAGTATGCTAGAAAACTAATATGGTCCATATTCTGTATATTACATAGCAAATTTAGCCAGCCCTGAGGACCAAGGCTTAAAGAGCAAACTGAGAGGAAGAGAGATGACAATAGGTTCCAGAAGCTTCCACAGCGATATGAAGAGCTAGGGACAACACCTTAGGGAAGATGTGACAATCTATACTAATTTTGTCTGGAAACTGTAAATTAATTTGCATGATTTTGTTACCTTGCTTCCCTGTACTACTTATGTATAACAAGTATAAAGAAGTTAAAACCTCCAGACCTCTTCTCCCAAAGCACTTAACTTCAAAAATCCTTCTTCTACCACCCAGAGGTCCAATCTTTAGTGTTTTTGGTCTGCATTTTGAGAAATATTTTTCAATTACTTTTTTTGATTCACACTCAAAATAAGAAATGTATTTTACATCACAACCCAGAAATTACAACCCCCCCACACATATACATTTGAAATATATGCTGCAGTAACAGTAATTACACTGTGCTAAACAGACATTTTCCACTCTGTTTTACTCAACTTGAAAAAATTCTTGTTGTGATTTACTTACTAAATTGATTTCATGACACACCAATGGTAGCAACCTACAGATGGACAGACTGAGAAATCTATGCACGTATATATAATCCGTTTTCCACAATTGATGGTTCCACATCAATGGACTCAACCAATCATGGGTAAGAAATATTTGAAAAAAAATTCCAGAAAGCTCCAAAAAGCAAAACTTGAATTTGCCATGTGTCATCAACTATTTACATACAATTTAAATTATATTAGGTATTAAAAGTAATACAGAGAAGACAAAGTATAGAGAAGGATGTGCACCCACACATTATGCATATGTATGTGTACTCAGTTGCTCAATAATGTCTGACTCTTTGTGCTAAAATGGTATAAAACAGTATACTATTTTACATAAAGGATGTGAGCATTTGTGGATATTGGTATTCTCAGATGGTCTTGGAATCAATCCCCTGGGGATACCAAGAAACAACTAACATCCTTTTCATAAAAAAATGAGATTATACACATTGTACCTTTCTACATTGTAACTATCCTTATTCTTGTTCCTTTTTACATTCAGTTCAGTTCAGTTCAGTCGCTCAGTTGTGTCCGACTCATTTCGACCCCGTGAATCGGAGCACGCCAGGCCTCCCTGTCCATCACCAACTCCCGGAGTTCACTCAAACTCATGTCCACAGAGTCGGTGATGCCATCCAGCCATCTCCTTCTCTGTCGTCCCCGTACCCTCCCGCCCCCAATCCTTCCCAGCATCAGAGTCTTTTCCAGTGAGTCAACTCATCACATGAGGTGGCCAAAGTATTGCAGTTTCAGCTTTAGCATCAGTCCTTCCAATGAACACCCAGGACTGATCTCCTTTAGAAGGGACTGGTTGGATCTCCCTGCAGTCCAAGGGACTCTCAAAAGTCTTCTCCAACACCACACTTCAAAAGCATCAATTCTTCGGCGATCAGCTTTCTTCACAGTCCAACTCACATCCATGTAGGTGGATGACCATACATGACCACTGAAAAAGCCATAACCTTGACTAGACAGACCTTGGCTGGCAAAGTAATGTCTCTGCTTTTTAATATGCTGTCTAGGTTGGTCATAACTTTCCTTCCAAGGAGTAAGCGTCTTTTAATTTCATGGCTGCAATCAGCATCTGCAGTGATTTTGGAGCCCCCCAAAATAAAGTCTGACACTGTTTCCCCATCTATTTCCCATGAAGTGATGGGACCAGATGCCTTGATCTTTGTTTTCTGAATGTTGAGTTTTAAGCCAACTTTTTCACTTTCCTCTTTCACTTTCATCAAGAGGCTCTTTGGTTCCTCTTCACTTTCTGCCCTAAGGGTGGTGTCATCTGCATATCTGAAGTTACTGATATTTCTCCCAGCAATCTTGATTCCAGCTTGTGCTTCTTCCAGCCCAGCGTTCAAAATGAGGTACTCTGCATAGAAGTTAAATAAGCAGGGTGACAATATACAGCTTTGACGTACTGAACCAGGCTGTCGTTCCATGTCCAGTTCTAACTGTTGCTTCCTGACCTGCATATAGGTTTCTCAAGAGGCAGGTCAGGTGGTCTGGTATTCCCATCTCATTCAGAATTTTCCACAGTTTATTGTGATCCACACAGTCAAAGGCTTTGGCATAGTCAAAAGAGCAGAAATAGATGGTTTTCTGGAACTCTCTTGTTTTTTCCATGATCCAGAGCATGTTGGCGATTTGATCTCTGGTTCCTCTGCCTTTTCTAAATCCAGCTTGAACATCTGGAAGTTCACGGTTCACGTATTGCTGAATCCTGGCTCGGAGAATTTTGAGCGTTACTTTACTAGCGTGAGAGGTGAGTGCCTAGAGCCAGACATCCTGGAATATGAAGTCAAGTCGGCCTTTGAAAGCATCACTACGAACAAAGCTAGTGGAGGTAATGGAATTCCAGTTGAGTTATTTCAAATCCTGAAAGATGATGCTGTGAAAGTGCTGCACTCAATATGCCAGCAAATTTGGAAAACTCAGCAGTGGCCACAGGACTGGAAAAGGTCAGTTTTCATTCCAATCCCAAAGAAAGGCAATGCCAAAGAATGCTCAAATTACCGCACAATTGCACTGTTAATATATTCTTAGTGAAACCAAGGGTTAAAACATAGCTATATCCTCATTTAAGGATTTCCCAGTGGCTCAGCAGTAAAGATTGTGCCTACAATGTATGAGACACCAGTTCAATCCCTGGGTCTGGATGATCCCCTGATGGAGGAAATGGCAACCCACTCCAGGATTCTCACCTAGGAAATCCCATGGATAGAGAAGCCTCTGGGCAGGCTATAGTCCTTGGGGCTGTAAAAGAGTTGGACACGACTTAGTGACTAAATAACAATATCCTTATTTGCATACTTTTCTTATTCATTCTTATATTCTGGAAGAAATTATTTTCTAAAAATAACTTTCTAAGATACAAAATAGAATCATCTGGTATAGTTCAGTTCAGTTCAGTTCAGTCGAGTCACTCAGTCGTGTCCGACTCTGCGCGACCCCATGAATCAAAGCACGCCAGGCCTCCCTGTCCACCACCAACTCCTGGAGTTCACTCAATCTCATGTCCACAGAGTCGGTGATGCCATCCAGCCATCTCATTCTCTGTCGTCCCCTTCCCCTCCCGCCCCCAACCTTTCCCAGCATCAGACTCTTTTCCAGTGAGTCAACTCGTCGCATGAGGTGGCCAAAGTATTGCAGTTTCAGCTTTAGCATCAGTCCTTCCAATGAACACCCAGGATTGATCTCCTTTAGAATGGACTGGTTGGATCTCCTTGCAGTACAAGGGACTCTCGAGAGTCTTCTCCAACACCACACTTCAAAAGCATCAATTCTTCAGTGATCAGCCTTCTTCACAGTCCAACTCTCACATCGATACATGACCACGGGAAAAACCATAGCCTTGACTAGACGGACCTTTGTTGGCAAAGTAATGTCTCTGCTTTTTAATATACTATCAAGGTTGGTCACAACTTTCCTTCCAAGGAGTAAGCGTCTTTTAATTTCATGGCTGCAATCACCATCCGCAGTGATTTTGGAGCCCAAAAAAATAAAGTCTGACACTGTTTCCACTGTTTCCCCATCTATTTCCCATGAAGTGATGGGACCAGATGCCATGATCTTTGTTTTCTGAATGTTGAGCTTCAAGCCAACCTTTTCACTCTCCTCTTTCACTTCCATCAAGAGGCTTTTGAGTTCCTCTTCACTTTCTGCCATAAGGATAGTGTCATCTGCATATCTGAGGTTATTGATATTTCTCCCGGCAATCTTGATTCCAGCTTGTGCTTCTTCCAGCCCAGCGTTCCTCATGATGTACTCTGCATATAAGTTAAATAAGCAGGGTGACAATATACAGCCTTGACGTACTCCTTTTCCTATTTGGAACCAGTGTTGTTCCATGTACAGTTCTGACTGTTGCTTCCTGACCTGCATACAGGTTTCTCAAGAGGCAGGTCAGGTGGTCTGGTATTCCCACCTCTTTCAGAATGTTCCACAGTTTATTGTGATCCACACAGTAAAAGGCTTTGGCATAGTCAATGAAGCAGAAATAGATGTATTTCTGGAACTCTCTTGCTTTCTCCATGATCCAGCGGATGTTGGCAATTTGATCTCTGATGCCTCTGCCTTTTCTAAAACCTGCTTGAACATCTGGGAGTTCACGGTTCACATACTGTTGAAGCCTGGCTTGGAGAATTTTGAGCATGACTTTACTAGCGTGGGAGATGAGTGCAATTGTGCGGTAGTTTGAGCATTCTTTGGCATTGTCTTTCTTTGGGATTGGAATGAAGACTGAACTTTTCCAGTCCTGTGGACACTGCTGAGTTTTCCAAATTTGCTGGCATATTGAGTGCAGCATTTTCACAGCATCATCTTTCAAGATTTGAAATAGCTCAACTGGAATTCCATCACCTCCACTAGCTTTGTTCGTAGTGATGCTTTCTAAGGCCCACTTGACTTCACATTCCAAGATGTCTGGCTCTAGGTCAGTGATCACGTTATCGTGACTATCTTGGTCGTGAAGATCTTTTCTGTGAAGTTCTTCTGTGTATTCTTGCCACCTGTTCTTAATATCTTCTGCTTCTGTTAGGTCCATACCATTTCTGTCCTTTATTGAGCCCATGTGTGCATGAAATGTTCCCTTGCTATATCTAATTTTCTTGAAGAGATCTCTTGTTTTTCCTATTCTGTTGTTTTCCTCTATTTCTTTGCATTGATCACTGAGGAAGGCTTTCTTATCTCTCCTTGCTATTCTTTGGAATTCTGCATTCAGATGCTTATAACTTTCCTTTTCTCCTTTGCTTTTCGCTTCTCTTCTTTTCACAGCTATTTGTAAGGCTTCCTCAGACAGCCATTTTGCTTTTTTGCATTTCTTTTCCACGGGGATGGTCTTGGTCCCTTTCTCCTGTACAATGTCACGAACCTCTGTCCAGAATTCCTCAGGCACTCTATCCAGATCTAGTCCCTTAAATCTACTTCTCATTTCCACTGTATAATCATAAGGGATTTGATTTAGGTCATATCTGAATGGTCTAGTGGTTTTCCCTACTTTCTTCAATTTAAGTCTGAATTTGGCAATAAGGAGTTCATGATCTGAGGCACAGTCAGCTCCTGGTCTTGTTTTTGCTGACTGTATACAGCTTCTGGTATAGTAACCTTCTAATATGTCATAGATTAAAAAAATTATCTTAAATCCTTCCCTAAGAAATTCGATGTTTTCATATACAGGATTTCCTGTCAAACAGGCCAAGCTGTCCACATCATGCTTATTCACTAATATGGAACTTGAGGGTGGAGTTATCATAGCTTGAAAGAATTACGAGTAATGTCAAGATCTTTATTTATGCTGCAGCTAGGCCCTTTCCTATATGCATGTTGAACTAGATTGCTCAATAGTTTTGCAATATAAATGTTTATGAATTCAATCACAGGACTCTATACTTTTCATAAGAAGAGGGAAATATGACAAAGTGTTTCCACTCTATTTAAAAGGTGTAACTGAAAGATACAAAAATGTACTACTGAGGTTGTAGAATTTTTATTAGTAATTTACAGACACCATTAAAAATATAATTTATTTAAGAATGCATATCTATGAATTTTAATATATAACATTTGATATTTGACATAACAGTTTAACTAAGGTAGAATACTTATAACAATAAATAGGATGTGCATTTTATAACTTTTAACTCAATTTTTTGATTCTGAAATAATTTCAAACTTAAAGTTACAAAACAGTACGACCACTCAGTGCCAAGAAAGTGGTTTCTAAATAATATTAAAAAAAAAAAGCTAAGGGTTTGGAAGAAACAGCAGTTTATAGAGCAGGATCAGGGAAAATACAAGAGAAAGCGAAGCATTTTGTGCCACCAGAAAGCAAGGGAATGCGCACAAACCAAAAGGATGGGGACATATCCAAAAGCCACAAGAGGGGCTTCACTAGTGGCTTGGTGGTAAAGAATCTGCCTGTCAACGCAGAAGATGCAGATTTGATCCCTGGTCCAGGAAGACTCCATGTGCCACTGAGCAACTAAGCCTGTGCGCCACAACTATTGAGCCTGTGCTCTAGAGCCTGGGAGCTAAAACCACTGAGCTCACGTGCAGCAGCTATCGAAGCCCACGTACCCTAGTGCCCATGCTCTACAACAAGAGAGGTCAAAGCAATGAGAAGCTCACATGCCACAACTAGAGAGTAGCTCCTGAACACTGCAGCTACATAAAAGCCTGCATAGCAATGAAGACCCAATACAACCAAAAATAAATGAATAAAATAAAGTCTATCAGAATTCCAGAAAATCAAAGCTAACACAAATCAAAGTGACACAACAAAGTGTTTATTAGAGTATAACCCCCAAAATAAAAATAAGTGAAGCTGTACAAATATAAACCAATGATACATAAATAAGTAGGGGAGAATAGTCAAATCTTTCCCAAATAATATACAGAAACTCTCCTATCCGGAAGGTCAGTTTTAAACCTGCCCCCTGACCCTTGCCCCTTCCTTTGAGAGTGGGCTGGAGTTAGTGACTCCCCTACAAATAGACTGAGGGAAAAATTGGAACTTTATAGAGAAGAAACCTAGAAGATACTTCCTTAGCCAAGGTATCACGTTTACATCACTAGCATTACCCTATTGATAGCATCTTCTCTCTGACATAATGTGAGATGAGAAGGGTACTTCACCTCTGTAGTACTCTTTAAAAAAAAAAAAACCCAATAAGAAAACCAAAATTGAGAGATATCCTAGAAATATTTCACCAAGACTCCTCAAAAATATTAAAATCATGAAGAATAAGTAAAGAATGAGACTGTCACAGACCAGAAGAGATTTGGAGAGATGATGAATCAAATGCAAGGTGGTATCCTTGACTGGATACCAGAAAAAGGACATTAAAGGAAAAATTAGTGAAATGTGATTGAAATCAGGAGTTTGGAGGAAAATTCAAGGAAAATGTGTGAAATTTAAATAAAGCCTGAGGTTAACAGTGATGTACCATTGTTGGTTTCTTAGTTTTGAAAAATGTACCACAGTAATTTAAAATGACATTACATTAGAGAAAACTGAAATTGGGTTAAGGGTGTATCATCTTTTCAAACTTTCTGTAAATGTTAAATTATTCTAAAATAAAAGTTTGTTTCTTAAAAAGTATAAAGAATTTTCATATATACTTCAGATTTCCCGAACTCCTTAACATTTTACCACATTTGCTTTATCAGTCTCTTTCTCCTCCTTCAGATTTTTTTCTGAATTTGATAACAAGCTGCAGATATCATTCCCCTTACTGCTAAATATTTCAGTGTATTTCCTTAAATGTGTATTTGTCAAAATAAGGTAATCACCATTAATACAGTACTATCCAAACTACAGACCTTCGTATTTTGCCAATTGTTCTACTAACGTCCTTGATAACAAGAATAGAATAAAATCATAAAATAAATATTTCTGTCTTGGCCCATGATCTATTCCCAAGTAAGAATTGTAGTTAATGTCATATCTCTTTAGTATTCTTTGATCTGGAACAACTTCTTCATTTTTCGTCTTTCTTGACCTTGATATTTTTGAAGAATATAGGCCATTTATTTTGTGAAATGCCCCTCAATATGAGTTTGACTGATGTTTCATGTTTGACTGATGCTGCATGTTTCAGGTTATATATTTTTGCAGGAATGCCACAGAAGTGATGTTATGCTCTTTTCAGTACATTCTATCAGGATGCATGATGTCTGTTTGTCCCATTAATAACAACGTTAATTCTGACAGTAGTAAAGGTGATATCTCCACTGGTAAGTTACTATTTTTTTCCATTAATGATTAGTAAGTACCTTGTGGGGAAGTTACTTTAACACTGCATAAACATCCTTTTTGTCATCACCTCTTCAGGCAATAGTTGTAGGAACCATTGATGATGCTTGCCCGCAAGAATTCCTGGCTATTTTTATGTATTTGTATTTCCATGTGAATTCTCTATCAACCTGTCTAGTTCTATTAAAAAAAAAGCAGTTGCTATTTTTTATAGAAATTATGTGAAAATTATAAATTAGGGAGAATTGTGTTTTCATTAATTTCATCATTCAAATCAAGTTTTGTGTCTTTCAGAAGTGTTTTAAAGTTTTTCTCAAATAATTTTTCTACATGTTACATTTATTCCCAAGTGGGGTCACTAGGGGTCGGACACGACTGAGCGACTTCACTTTCACTTTTCACTTTCACACATTGGAGAAGGAAATGGCAACCCACTCCAGTGTTCTTGCCTGGAGAATCCCAGGGACGGGGGAGCCTGGTGGGCTTCCGTCTATGGGGTCGCACAGAGTCGGACACGACTGAAGTGACTTAGCAGCAGCAGCAGCAGCATTCATCTTTCTGTTATTTAACTGGGGTTTCCCCTAAAACTATAATCCTCTGCTGCTGCTAATAATCCTCTAACTGGTAAGTATCTGTACATACAAAGAATATTGAGTTCTGAATGTTAATTTTATAGCCTGCTAGTTACTAAATTATCATGTGTATTAATTTTATGATTAATTCTCTAGCGCATGAGTCCTCAAACTTTTTCTGTACAATATCAGATAGAATATTTTCAACTTTATGGGCCAAACCATTTCTATCATAGCTATAAACTCTGTCAGTGTAGGGCAAAAATGGCTACAGCCAATACACAAAATGATACAACCAGGTGTGGCTGTCTGGCTACTTGCTGATCTTTGCTCTAGAGTTTTCCACATATACTATCTTTGCATGTTGACATCCATTTGTCCCAGCACTATTTGTTGAAACTACTATTTTCCCCCATTGAATTGTCTTGGCATTCTTAGTAAAAATAAACTGATCATAAAGAAAGATAAGTGTTTGTTAATTACTGCTGCTGCTGCTGCTAAGTCACTTCAGTTGTGTCCAACTCTGTGTGACCCCATAGATGGAAGCCCACCAGGCTCCCCCGTCCCTGGGATTCTCCAGGCAAGAACACTGGAGTGGGTTGCCATTTCCTTCTCCAATGTGTGAAAGTGAAAAGTGAAAGTGAAGCCGCTCAGTCGTGTCCGACAAGACCTTCGATTTTATTCCATAGATCTATGTGCTTATTTGTATGCCTTTTTTGGGAATGTGGAGCTGCTGCTGCTGCTGCTGCTGCGTCGCTTCAGTCGTGTCCGACTCTGTGCGACCCCATGGACGGCAGCCGACCAGGCTCTGCTGTCCCTGGGATTCTCCAGGCAAGAACACAACTAAACTCTTTTTATCCTCACTTTCCATTTTCTTTTTATATAGTTCAAGTTGCTGTCAACGTCTGCATGTCTGTGAAAAGAACTGGTCATTTGGGGAAGTTTATAAGATTCCTAGTTTAAAAAATGTCCTCTGCTTTAGGTAAAGTATGGTTTCTTTACTGATTAGATTCAGGGGCTGGATTCTGTGAAATATTTTTCCTCTTATTCTTAAAAATATCCTTCTGTGTTGCAGGACCCTAAATTTAACTGTTTAGTTTCCAAAAGGCATTTATTCCTTCCTTTTTAACCCTCTTCTCTCCAAAAGAGTTGACTTTCCAAAACTGTCTCTGAGTCCTATGCAAACTTGTAAGTCCGTTTTCTTTATTAATTCTTGTCTATCAGGATGTTTTTCAGTATTTGGGGAGAAATTAATTTTCTTGGAAGTGATTTTAGATCAGCTTTAAAGCCTATAATTAGTTTCTCTCTTACAGTGTACAATTTTTCCCAGACCACCATGGCTCTCCACCAACGCTTGCACAGAGTTTAAATGATTTCATATTAATTTTTCTACTTACAGATAATCTCAAATTTGAATATTCTCTGTGTTCCAGTTATATTAAGACCTGGGTTATACGTAGCTTTATTTCTTTACTGTTTTTTTGAAGGATGCATGGGGAAATTCAGATTTGTGTATTTGTCATTACTTCAGTCACCCAATCAATCCTTTAATATTTTTATAAACATTTTGTTTTTTTTTTTTCTGGATGAAGGACTGTTGGGTTCTTAGTGGTTTGGGTTATGTTTCAGTTCAGTTCAGTCGCTCAGTCATGTCCGACCCTCCGCGACCCCATGAATCACAGCACGCCAGGCCTCCCTGTCCATTACCAACTCCCGGAGTTCACTCAAACTCATGTCCACAGAGTCGGTGATGCCATCCAGCCATCTCATTCTCCGTCGTCCCCTTCTCCTCCCGCCCCCAACCTTTCCCAGCATCAGACTCTTTTCCAGTGAGTCAACTCTTCTCATGAGGTGGCCAAAGTATTGCAGTTTCAGCTTTAGCATCAGTCCTTCCAATGAACACCCAGGATCGATCTCCCTTAGAATGGACTGGTTGGATCTCTGTGCAGTACAAGGGACTCTCAAGAGTCTTCTCCAACACCACAGTTCAAAAGCATCAATTCTTCGGCGATCAGCTTTCTTCACAGTCCAACTCTAGTAATATTACTTGAGGATGATATTGCAAATAGTTAATCTTCATTCACTCAACAGTCAATATACTATATGGAGAATTCTTATTAAAGACACAGAACTTCTACCATGATATTCAAACAACTAATAAATGATGTGATCTAATCAGAGCTGACAATAGTGGAAGAAAAAAACCTGTTAACTAAAATACAAAATAAAGCAAAAATTCTATACCCAAAAGGAGCTACATTTTTTTGTTTACAGTTCTCTCTCCACCAGGAAAAAAATTTTTTCTTTAAATACTCAAACTTAATAAATCAGTAGTTTATTATACTGTCTATATGAGAGACTATTTGATTCACAGTCTATGCTACTTTTGACTTTTACTGAGCTTAGCTTACCAGGGTAGAGCCCATGTCAAAAACCTAATGACCATGATATTAAAAATAAAATATTAAATGAAATTGCAAGAAACCAACACAATACTGTAAAGCAATTATCCTTTAATTAAAACTAAATTTAAAAAAATGAAATTGCTGTTGTTGTTTAGTCACTAACTCATGTCCGACTCTTTCGAGCCCATGGCTGTAGCTCAACTGTCCTCAGGATTTCCCAGGTAACACTCCAGAGGGGTTGCCATTTCCTTCCTTAGGAGATCTTCCCAACCCAGGGATTAAAGTCACCCCTCCTACATCTCCTGCATGGGAAGATGGATTCTTTACCACTGAGCCCATCAAATGAAATCACTATCTTTTTACATACAAACACCTACATACATTTATCTGTATTTAACAGAAATTAAGTTGAAACACTTATTTTAGTAAAGATATTTATCCTTTTATTATTTTCAATTAAAATCCAGTTGATTTATAATATTATGCTAGTTTCATGTATATAGCATAGTGATTTAGTATTTTTACAGATTATATCCCATTAAAAGTTACAAGATAATGGCTAAGGGCTTCTCTGGTGTCCCAGTGGTTAAAAAAGAAAAAAAAAAAATCTGCCTGCCAATGCAGGAGACATGGATTTGATCCCTTCCCTTGTCTGGGAAGATCCCACATGCCACAGAGCAACTAAGCCCTTGTACCACAACTACTGATCCTCTGCTTGAGTCCACATGCCACAACTACTGAAGCCCATGTGCCCTAGAGCTTGTGCTGTGCAACAAGAGAAGCCACACAATAAGATGCTCGTGCCCCACAACTAGAGAGAAGCCCGTTTGCCGCAGCTAGAGAAAAGTCCCCACAGCAATGAAGATCCAGCACAGCCAAAAATAAAGAAAATTATAAAAAAATAAAGATAATTGTGTAATTCCCTGTACTAAATAAAATATCCTTGTTGCTTATCTATTTTATACACTGTAGTTTATATCTCTTAATCCCACTGCCCCTCTGCTTCCCTCTCCCATAAGATAATCATTAATTTGATTTCAATATCAGTGAATCTGCTTCTGTTTTGCATGTACATTCATTTGTATTATTTTTTATTTCAAATATAAGTAATATCACAGCATTTGTTTTTCTCTCCCACACTTATTTCATTAAGCATAATATTATCAAGGTCAATCCATGTTGTAAGTGGCAGAATTTCATTGTTTTTTAAGACTGAGTAATAGCCTACTGTGGGCTTTCCAGGTGGTGCTAGTGGTAAAGAACCAAACTGTCAATGCAGGAGACTTGAGATGTGGATTCAATCCCTGGGTCGAGAAGATCCTCTGGAGGAGGGTATGGCAACCCAACCCAACCAATCCCACTCCAGTGTTCTTGCCGGGAAAGTCCCATGGACAGAGGAGCCTGGTGGCCTACAGTCCATGAGATCACAAATTGTTGGATGACTCAGGCGACTTAGCATAGAAAAGCACAGCAACAGTCCATTGTATACACATACCATACCTTCTTTATCCATTCGTTTGTTAATGGGCATTTGGGTTGCTTCTACATTTTGGCTATAGTAAACAGTGCTACTACAAACACTGGGGTATCTTTTCAAATTAGTGTTCTTGTTTCTTCCAGATATACACCAGGAGTTGAATTGCCTAGAATAGTTCTATTTTTAATTTCTTGAGGAACCTCTATACTGTTTTTCATAGTGGCTGCACCAATTTACATTCCCATTAACAGTGTAGGAGAGTGCCCTTTTCTCCACATCCTCGCCAACATTTGTACTTGTAAAGATACGTCTTTAAATTGCTGTGACTTAGTAATTCTATACTTGAAAATACAATAGCATTTCTTAGGTATCACTACACTTTTTTTTTCTTATTTTTTAAAGTACTACCTTTATTTCATATAGGAGTTAGAACTGATTACTGAGAATCTGAGACTACTTTTTCCATCAGCTACATAGTATGTGATCATAACTAAATACTTTTGCCACTCTCAGCTTTTGCTTTTGCAATAAGATATGTCATTAATTTGATAACTATTATGAGAGGTTTTGAAAGGTTTAATTAGTGTTTATAAAATACTCTGATATATTAAAAAGAAAAGACACAAGGCAAATTACCAGTAATTATAATTTTGCCTAGTACATGTTACTATGCTAACAATCACTGCAAGAGCATTCATGGTATCTTATGAAGCTAAGAGTATCTCCAAAAATCTACTATTCTCAATATAAAAATATTTCACTAAAAGGTATTCCTCTATCATATATATATAAATACTTATCCCTTTCTATCAAACACTATATATTATATAAAGTATTACAGTCTTTTTCTTCTAAACATAAAATATTTTAATCTAAGCTATTGCTGCATCACATAATAAAAATGTTTAGTCCTTCCTATCATATTTCTATATAATGGTGAGTCTACTTTTAATAGTACCTTGAATCAAAGCTTTCTTTTTTAATGTTGCTGGGAATTAAAATCTGTCTGTTCATTTTATAACTGTATCTGAAGGCACTAATGATAATTTTAAAATTCCCAATGGCAATAAACATTTCTGACATAATTAAATAGTATCCTGAACTAAAGATTTCTCAGCAACAATATTTACTCTGTCTAAAACCTATTTAAGGCATATGTACGACTACCAGATAATTACCACTTTAAGCACCTTACAAAAAACAAAACCCCAGTATCTCCTCATTTCCCCATTTTTATTTAACATTTACTAAGTGCCTACATCTTGCAAGGACTGTCTTCTGATCAGAAGACAGAATTTTCAGATTCTGTTCTTCATGGAGCTTGTAATAAATTTCAGTGGATATATATCCTTTAGTATCTGCCACCACATTTTGATTAATCAATCATCCCAAATGCTACTTATCACTTCTTTTTATTTGAATCTCAACCGTACTGCTAGGTCCACTTGCACTGTCACATCCACAAAGCCGATAACTGATTTGATTCATCTCGTATTACAACACACTCTATCAACTCATAATTTCTAGAAACTTAGCTGCTTATCTCAACCACAGAAGCCAACAATCCAGGGACTTTTACTCACGTGGCATTACAGTGCAAACTCATTACTGGTAGAAAAAGGCCAAACAGATGATAATCTTTAGAAACTGTTCAAAATTTAAAGCTGTGAATGGGACTTCACCAGCGGTCCAGTGGTTAAGATTTCACCTTCCAATGCAGGGGATTCAGGGTCAATCTCTGGTCTGGAGCTATGATCCCACATTGTTTTGCATGCGTGCTCAGTTATGTAAGACTCTTTGCAACCCCATGGACTGTAGCCCACCAGACTCCTCTGTCCATGGGATTTCCCAGGCAAGAGTACTGGAATGGGGTGCCATTTTCTCCTACAGGGGCTCTTCGAGACCCAGGGATCAAACCTGTAGCTTACATGTCTCCTGCATTGGCAGGCGGATTCTTTACATAACTTGTAGCTGAAAAAACAAAATATAAAACAGAATCAACATTGTAACAAATTCAATAAAGACTTTTAAAATGGTCCATATAAAAAAATATTTTAAAAATGTGAAGTAATGAAAAAGTATCCACCTTCAAATTGTCTCGAGTCTGAAATATTTGAGCTATGAATACTCTCTTATTATTAGTAAAAATCACTCAATCAAGTTATCCTAATAAAATTTTCAAAGTATTTAAAATAGAAAACTATTTCAAGATACTTTTAAAATATCAATGAAAAGCATACTACATACATGTTAGATTATAACACCGCAAAGGATATGGACATAAAGTTCTCAAATTCTTTATCTTGCCACCTGTCTTAAACTAAGGAATCTATCTTAAATTTATTAAACTCACCTTAAAATTATTTTAAATAAATCAAAAATATAAGTAATGCTAGATAGCCAGCTGTTCACTTTTTAGAAAAATGATCTTTTAAAAAACTTTGAGAATTTGGCATTAATACTATATTTCTACATCATATTTTAAACATCTATAATAATTTTGAATGATATATAGAAAGTTTTATTCATATATTATGAAGAGTCTGCATTTTCTATTTAAAAATTAGATGTAAAAAATACACCTATCCCAAGAAGATATAAAAAGAGCAATAGTGCATCTGAAAAAAATTATAATAAATACTTTTTTTTGGCCACTCAGCACAGCTTGTAGGATCTTAGTTCTCCAATAAGGGATCTCGTGCCAACTCCTGCAGTGAAAATACGAAGTCCCAACCACTGGACTGGGCTTCCCTGGTGGCTCAGTGGTAAAGAATCTGCCTGTAATGCAGGAGACGCCAGTTTCATCCCTGGGTAGGAAAGATCCCCTGGAGAGGGAAATGGCAACCCACTCCAGTATTCTTGCAGGGAAAATCCACAGAGAAGCCTGGTGGGCTATAGTCCATAGCGTTGCAAAGAATCCCATGGACAGAAGTGCCTACAGTCCATAGGGTTGCAAAGAGTCAGACACAACTGAGCACATTGCACAACCACTGGACCACCAGGGAATTCCCAATAATGGTTATTTGAAAGAAATTGAGAGAATGAATGCATACCTTCAACTCAATCACTTAAAAATCTTTTTTAAAACAGGTATCTATAAACTTTTTAAATGTCCTTTTGCTCCTTTCAAATTATATGAAGATACCATAATTCAGTGAACTGCTATTCATGCATGTATAATATAAAATAAATGATTGAATTGTTTTTATTTTACTTCACTTGCTATTGACAATTTATTTGCAGATGGCAATTTCTACCCCCAAAGACTGTTACTTAAATAATAAAGTCTGGCAATTCAAAGATACTACTTTTTTCCCTGATATCAGACTTGCAATTTATAAAATAACTATAAAAGAGTAAATATGACTAATTGTAATTTCCATTTAACAGAATCTTTTCATACTATTTATTACTACTATTTATTATTATTTATTCTATACTATTTTATTTCATTAGCTTGGGCTTCTAGGACAAATAGACTGGATGGCTTAAACAACAGACATCTCTTACAATTCTGGAGGCTAGGGAGTTCAGGATCAACGTACCTGCAGATTTGGTGACTGGTGACACTCCACTTTCTGGTTTGCAGACAGTTCCTTTCTCACTGTATGCTCACATGACTCTCTTCCTCTCCCTTCAGAGGCACTAATTCCATTATGAGGATCCCACTGTTGTTTCTGTTCAATCCCTAAGTCATGTCTGACTCTTTGCAACCCCATGAACTAGAGCATGCCAGGCTTCCCTGTCCTTCTCTATCTTTCAGAGTTTGCTCAAACTCACGTCCATTGAGTCAGTGATGCCATCCAACTGTCTCATCCTCTGTCGCCCCCTTTTCCTCTTGACCTCAATTTTTCCCAGCATTGGGGTTTTTTCATATGAATTGGTTCTTCGCATCAGGTGGCCACATACTGAAACTTCAGCTTCAGCATTAGTCCTTCCAGTGAATATTTAGGGTTGATTTCCTTTGGGATAGACTGGTTTGATTTCCTTGCAGTCCAAGGGACTCTCAAGTCTTCCCTAGCATCACAATTCGAAAGCATCAATTTTTTGGTGTTTGGTCTTCTTTATGGTTTGAAACTCCTATCTGTACATGACTACTGGTAAAACCACAGCTTTGACAGCACGGACCATTGTCAGCAAAGTGATGTCTCTGTTTTTTAACACTGTGTCTAGGTTTGTCATAGCTTTTCTGCCAAGGAACAAACATCTTTCCTGGTTGCAGTCACCATCCACAGAGATTTTAGAGCCCAAGTAAATAAAATGTCATTGTTTTCATTTTTTCCCCTTCTATTTGCCATGAAGTAATGGAACCAGATGCCATGATTGTAGTTCTTTGAATGTTGAGTTTTAAGCCAGGTTTTCCATTCTCCTCTTTCACCCTCATTAAGAGGCTCTTTAGTTCTGCTTTAGTTCCTCTTCACTTTCTGACAGTAAAATGATATCATCTGCATATCTGAGGTTACTGATATTTCTCCTGGCAATCTTGATTCCAGTGTGTGCTTCATCCAGCCTGGCATTTTGCATGATGTACTCTGCATATAAGTTAAATAAGCAGGGTGACAATATACAGCCTTGACGTACTCCTTTCCCAATCTGGAACCAGTCTGTTGTTCAATGGCTGGTTTTAACTGTTCATTCTTGTCCTGCACACAGATTTCTTAGGAGACAGGTAAGCTGGTCTGGTATTCCCATCTCTGAAGAATTTTTCACAGTTTGCTGTGACCCACATAGGCATAGGCTTTAGTGTAGTCAATGAAGCAGGTGTTTTTTTGGAATTCCCTAGTTTTCTTTATGATCCAATGGACGTTGCCAATTTGACCTCTGGTTCGTCTGCCTTTTCTAAATCCAGCTGGTACATCTGGAAGTTCTCGGTTCACATACTGCTATAGCCTACTGCATTCCCTTGCTAGCATGTGAAATGAGCACAATTGTATGGCAGTTTGAACATTCTTTAGCATTGACCTTCTTTAGTACTGAAATGAAAATTGAACTTTTCCAGTCTTGTGGCCATTCCTGAGTTTTCCAAATTTGTCTATACGTAGAATGTAGCACTTTCACAGCATCATCTTTTAGAATGTGAAATAGCTCACCTGGAATTTCACCACCTCCTCTAGCTTTGTTCCTAGTAATGCTTCCTAAGGCCCACTTGACTTTATACTGCAGGATGCTTGGCTCTAGGTGAATGACCACACCATCATGGTTATCTGGGTCATTAAGAACTTTTTTGTATAGTTTTCTGTGTACCCTTGTCATCTCTTATTAATCTCTTCTGCTTCTGTTAGGTCTTTGCTGTTTCTTTCCTTTATTGTGCCCCTCTTTGCCTGAAATGTTCCCTTGGTATCTCCAATTTTCTTAAAGATATCACCAGTCTTTCCCATTCTATTCTTTTCCTCTATTTCTTTGCACTGTTCACTCAATGTCTCTCCCTGCTACTCTCCAGAACTCTGTATTCAGTTGGGTATGTCTTGCCCTTACTCCTCTGCCTTTCACTTCTCTTCTTTTCTCAGCTATTTGTAAGGCCTCCTCAGACAACCACTTTGCCTTCTTGCATTTCTTTTTCTTGGGGATGGCTTTGGTCAACACTTCCTGTACAGTGTCACAAATCTCCATCCATAGTTCTTCAGGTACCCTACCAAATCTAATTCCTTGAATATATTCGTGACCTCTACTATATAACCATAAGGGATTTGATTCAGGTAATACCTGAATGATGTAGTGGTTTTCCTACTTTCTTCAATTTAAGCCTGAACTTTGCAATAAAGAGCTGATGATCTGAGCTACCGTCAGCTCCACATCTTGTCTTTGCTGACTGTATAGAGCTTCTCCATCTTCAGCTACAAAGAATATAATCAATCTGATTTTTCCATGACATAATCTAAACCTACTTATCTCCCAAAGGTACCACCTTCAAATATCATCACATTAGGGGGTCAGGGATTCAACATATGAATTTGGGGCAATATAAGCATTCAGTCTATAACTAATGGAATGATTATTGTAAAGTATTCTATAAATTAAACTAAAGGTAATTAATCTGCATCATCGGCCAAGAAAAAGACAGCTATCGTAAAAGTAAATATATATATAAATTTTACAGAGCAAATATTAAAGTGGCATAGAGTTACACATATAACTTAATATACCTGACTATTCTAGATACACAGAGTCTGCTGATTCTTAATTCTTTTTCTCTAAGTAACAAATTTTTCTGTAAGTAATGATGGTTATTCTAATACACTTCTTGATTAAAAAAAAAGACTTCATGGTTTAAGAGCAATTTTAGGATTGAAATTGAGAGGAAGGTATAAACATTTCCTATACACCACCCACCATTCACACATGCAGAGCTTCCCCCATCACCAACCTCATTCACCAAATGGCACATGTTTTTTTTTTATTTAACCAAGGATGAGCCTATATCGTCATCACCCAAAGTCCACTGTTTACAATCTTGGTGTTGTTTATTCTATGGATTTGTACAAAGGCAGATTCAATCCCTGGGTCAGAAAGATCCCTGGAGAAGGAAGTGGCAACCCACTCCAGTATTCTTGCCTGGAGAGTCCCATGGACGGAGGAGCCTGGCAGGTTATGGTCCATAGCGTCACAAAGAATCAGACATGACTGAAGAGACTTAGCACCATAATGACATATATACATCATAATAGGATCATATACATACTTCCACTGCCCTAAAACTTCTCAGCGGTATGCTTATTCAACTCTCCCCACCCCCAACTTCACAGAATCATTAATCTATATTGTCTCCAGTTTTACCTTTTACAAAGTGTCATATACTTGGATTCATACAGTATGTAGACTTTCCAGATTGGCTTCTTTTACACAGCAATGAGCATTACAGTTTTCTTCATGTCTTTTCATGGCTTGATAGTTCATTTCTTTTTAGTTCTGAATAATATTCTATTGCCTAGTTGTGCCAGTTTATTTCTCTATTCACCTACTAAAGGACATCTTGGTTGCTTTAAAGAATTGGCAATTAGGAATAAAACTGCTGTAAGCATTCACATGCGGTTTTTCTGTGGATTCCTTTGGGTAAATAAAAAGTAGTTTGATTGCTGGATCACATGGTAAGAATATATTGCATTTTGTAAGAAATCATTTTCATTTTGTAAGAAAACTATCATCCAATGTAGCTGCAACATTTATTCCCACCAGCACTGTATGACAGTGACTCTGGCTCCATATACTTGCCAGCATTTGGTGGTGTCAGTATTCTAGGTTTTGACCATTCTAATAGGTATAGAGTGGTATCTTACCCTGGAGAAGGAAATGGCAACCCATTCCAGTACTCTTGCCTGGAAAATTCCATAGACTGAGGAGCCTGGTAGGCTACAGTCCATGGGATTGCAGAGTAGGGCACAACTGAGTGACTTCACTTTACTGGTGTTTTAATTTGCATTTCCCTGATGACATATACAAATTCTTTCTATATGATGTGGAACATCTTTTCATATGATTGTTATCTGTATACCTTCTTGAGTGAAGTGTCTGTAAGGACTTTGGCCCATTTTAAAAATCAAGTTGTTTCTTACCATCAAGGTTTAAGTATTTTTTGTATATTTTGGAAAACAGATCTTCATCAAATGTCTTTTGCAATTATTTTCTCCCTGTCTATGGATTGACTTATTTTAGTTTGTTTGTAATTTAAAAAATTTTTTTTTAAATTTTGACTGTGCTGTATCTTCATTGCAGCACTTGAGCCTGGACTTAGTAGTAGAAGCACCCTGCAGACTCCAAGATGTCCTTTAGTTGCCCCAGGGCATGTGGGAATCTTAGTTCCCTGACTAGGGATTGAACCCATGTCGCCTGCATTGGAAGGCAGATTCTTAATCATGGGACCACCAGGGGTATCCATCATTATCTTGTGATTGTTCTTTCATAGAGCAGAAGTTTTAAATGTTAATGGAGTCCTGCTTTATCAATTATTTATTTCCTGGGTCATGTCTTTGATGTTACACCTAATAAGGAACTACCATGCTAAATATCATGTAAGTTTTCTCCTACGTTAACTTCTATAGTTTTACAACCTTGCATTTTACATTTAGTTATGTGATCTGAGTTCATTCTTAGGTGAAGAATTCTAGTTTGTGTCAAGATTTATTTTTTTGCATGTATTAATAGATATCCATTTGTTGAAGGGACTCTGTTCCATTGTATTGCTTTATTCCTTTGTCAAAATTCAGTGGACTATATTTATGAAGGTCTATTTCTGAGCTCTCCATTCTGTTGCATTGATCTATTTGTCTGTTCTTTCACCAATACAACACTCTTATTACTGTAGCTTTAGAATAAGTTTTGAAGTTGAATAGCACAATTGCACTCATCTCACACGCTAGTAAAGTCATGCTCAAAATTCTCCAAGCCAGGCTTCAGCAATACATGAACCATGAACTTCCAGATGTTCAAGCTGGTTTTAGAAAAGGCAGAGGAACCAGAGATCAAATTGCCAACATCCACTGGATCATCAAAAAAGCAAGAGAGTTCCAGAAAAACATCTATTTCTGCTTTTTTGACTATGCCAAAGCCTTTGACTGTGTGGATCACAAAAAATGTGGAAAATTCTGAGAGAGATGGGAATACCAGACCACCTGACCTGCCTCTTGAGAAACCTGTATGCAGGTCAGGAAGCAACAGTCAGAATTGGACATGGAACAACAGACTGGTTCCAAATAGGAAAAGGAGTACGTCAAAGTTGTATATGCAGAGTACATCATGAGAAACTCTGGGCTGGATGAAGCACAAGCTGAAATCAAGATTGCTGGGAGAAATATCAATAAGCTCAGATATGCAGATGACACCACCCTTATGGCAGAAAGTGAAGAGGAACTAAAGAGCCCTTGATGAAAGTGAAAGAGGAGAGTGAAAAAGTTGGCTTAAAACTCAACATTCAGAAAACTAAGATCATGGCATCTGGTCCCATAACTTCATGGCAAATAGATGAGGAAACAGTGGAACAGTGAGAGACTTTATTTTTCTGGGCTCCAAAATCACTGCAGATGGTGACTGCAGCCATGAAAATAAAAGATGCTTACTCCTTTGAAGGAAAGTTATGACCAACCTAGACAGCATATTAAAAGCAGAGACATTACTTTGCCAACAAAGGTCTGTCTAGTCAAGGCTATAGTGTTTCCAGTAGTCATGTATGGATGTGAGAGTTGGACTATAAAGAAAGCCGAGCGCCAAAGAATTGATGCTTTTGAACTGTGGTGTTGGAGAGGACTCTTGAGAGTCCCTTGAACTGCAAGGAGATCCAACCAGTCCATCCCAAAGGAGATCAGTCCTGGATGTTCATTGGAAGGACTGATGTTGAAGCTGAAACTCCAGTATTTTGGCTAACTGATGCGAAGAGCTGACTCATTTGAAAAGACCCTGATGTTGGGAAAGATTGAGGGCAGGAGGAGAAGGGGATGACAGAGAATGAGATGGTTGGATGGCATCACCGACTCAATGGACGAGTTTGGGTAAACTCTGGGAGTTGGTGATGGACAGGGAGGCCTGGCGTGCTGCGGTTCATGGGGTCACAAAGAATCAGACACAACTGAGTGACTGAACTGAACTGAACTCCTTTTCTGCCTTGTGTGTTTGAAGTATAGCTGATTTACAATATTTCATTAGTTTCATATGCACAGCAAAGTGATGATTTGGAGATACACACACATATACACTCTTTTTTTAATTTTTAAAATTTATTTTTGCTGTGTTGGGCTTTGTTGGTGCATGAGATTTTCCCTACTTGCAGTGAGTGGGAATTACTGTTTGTTGAGGTGCTAGGGTTTCTCATTGTGGTTGCTTTGCTTACCACAGAGCACCAGCTCTAGGGCATGCGGGCTTCAGTAGTTGCAGCACATGGGCTCCGTAGTTGTGGCTCTCAGGCTCGAGATCATGGGCTCAGTTGTTGCTCCTCAGCATGTGGAATTTTCCAGGATCAGGGATCAAACCCATGTCTCCTGCACTGATGGGTAGATTCTTTTTACTGAGCTGCCAGGGAAGCCCCTATACTCTTTTCAAAAAATTATTTTTCATTATAGCTTATTACAAGATATTGCATATCATTTTCTGTGCTACACAGTAAAACTTTATTATCTACTTTATATAGTGTGCATATATATAGTCTGGTAGTGAGCATCTGTTAATTTCATACTCCCAATTTATTCCTCCCCCTTTCTCCTTTGGTAACCATAAATTTGTTTTCCGTTTGTAAGTCTGTTTCTGTTTAGTAAATAGATCAATTTCTACTATTTTTCAGAAGCGATATATGTGATAGCATACAATATTTGTCTATATCTGACTTATTTCACTTAGCTTAATAATCTCTAAAATCCATCTATGTAGCTATAAATGTCATTGTTTCACTCCTTTTTAAATGACTAATATTTCACTACATGTATATGCGTGTATATATATATCACATATTCTTTATCTGTTCATCTGTTGATAGACACTTAGGTTGCTTCCTTATCTTGGCTATTGTAAATAGTGCTGCTATGAACAGTGGGGTACATGTATCTTTTCCAATTAGAGTTTTCATTTCTTTCTGGATATATGCCCAGGAATGGAACTGCTGGATCATATGGTAACTTCATTTTCAGTTTTTTAAGGAGCTTCCCATAGTGACTGCACCAATTTACATTCCCACCAACATAAAAGGGTTCCCTTTTCTTCACACTCTGTTCAGCATTTATTTGTAGACTTTTTGAAGATGGCCTTTCTCACTAGAGTGAGGTGATACCTCATTATAGTTTTGATCTGCATTTCTCTAATAATTAGCAATGCTGAGCAGTTTTTCATGTGTCTGCTAGCCATCTGTATGTCATTTGGAGAAATGTCTATTTAGGTCTTCTACCCATTTTTGGTTCTTTTTTTATTATTATTAAATTTATTTATTTTTGGTGGTACTGGGTCTTCATTGCTTTGCATGAAGCAATGCAGCAATGCTTTCTCTAGCTGTGGCAAGTGGGTGCTACTCTTTGCATGGACTTCTCATTGCAGTGGCTGCTTTTGTTGTGGATCACAGACTCTAGAAATTCAGATTTCAGTAGTTGTAGCACATGGGCTCAGTAGTTGCAGCATATGGGCCTCAGGGGACACAGACTCCAGCAGTTGCAGCTCCAGGGCCTGGCAGTTGCAGCTCAGAGTCTCTAGAGCACAGGTTCAGTAGCTGTGGTACACAGGCTTAGTTGTTACATGGCATGCGGAATCTTCCCAGACCAGGGATCAAACCCATGTTCCTTGCATTGGCAGGCAGAGTCTTATCTACTGTGCCACTGAGGAAGTTCCTTCTGCCCATTTTTAAATTTTTTTCCATCAATGAATGGTATAAACTGTTAATATATTTTGGAAATTAACCCTTGTGGGTTGCATTGTTTGCAAACATTTTCTCCCATTAACTGTCTTTTCGTTTATGGTTTTGTTTGATGTATAAAAATTTCTATGTTTGATTGGGTCCTATTTGTTTAACTTTTCTTTTATTTCTATCGCTTTGGGAGACTGAGTTAAGGAAATACTGCTACAGTTTATGTAAGAGGCTATTTGCCTATGCTCTCTTCTAGGAGTTTATGGTGACATGTCTTATATTTAATTCTTTAAATCATTTTGAGTTTATTTTTCTGTATGCTGTGAGTTTTTGTGTAACTTCATTGATTCACATGTGGCTGTCCAGTTTTCCCAACACCACTTGCTAAAGAGATTGTTATTTCACCATTGTATATTCTTGCCTCCTTTGTTGACAAGTAATTGACCACAGTATGTGTGGATTTATCTCGGGGCTCTTTTTCCTGTTCCACTGGTTAATACGTCTATTTTTTTCTCAATACCACACTGTTTTGATTACTGTAGCTTTGTAGTATTGTCTGAAGTCTGGAAGGATTATGCCACCCGCTTTGTTCTACTTCCTCATGATTGCTTTGGCAATTACTGGTCTTTTCTGATCCCATATAAATTTTAGGATTATTTTCTAGCTCTATGAAAAAAGTTATGGGTAATTGGATAGGGATTGCATTAAATCTGTAGATTGTTTTGGGTAGTCCAGCCATTTTAACTGCATTAATTCTTCCAACCCAAGAGCATAAGTTTTTTCCATTTCCTTGAATTCTCTTAAATTTCCAATTTTTATAGTTCTAAACATGTATCTTTTACCTCCTTGATTACTACATTTATGACTGCTTTCTTTTTCAGTAAATTTTAAAGAGAATTTTTTAAAAAACTTTCTCTTTCTGGTATTTCATTGCTAGTGTAAAGAAATGCAACAGGTTTCTAGATATTACTCTTTTATCCTGCTCTCTTGATGAACTCAGTTAACAGTTCTCATAGTTTTTATGTGGAGTTTTTAGGGTTTTCTAGATAGAGTATGAGGCATCTGTATCAAATGACAAATTTTACCCCTTCCCTTCCAATTTGGATGCCTTTTATTTTTCTTCTCTGACTTATATGGCTAGGACTTCCAATACAATGTTGAATAGTAGTGGTGAGAATGGGCACCCTTGTCTTATTCCAGAATGTACCAGGAAGACTTTCAGCTTTTCACCATTTGGTATTTTGTTGGCTGTGGGCTTGTCCCAAATGGCTTTTATTATGTTGAGGTATGTTCCCTCTATACTCACTCTATACTTAGGAAGAGTTTTTATCAGGAATAAATGTTGATTTTTGTTGTTGTTGAATTTTATCAAATGCTTTTTCTCCATTTATAGAGTTGATTGTGTGATTTTTCTTTTTCTGTTGTTAATTTAGTATATCAAATTAATTGATTTGCATATGTTGAACCATCCTGGTGACCCTGGAATGAAACCCACCTGATCACAGAGCATGATCCTTTTTATATGTTGTTGGATTCAGTTTGCGAAAATTTTGTTGAGGATTTTTACATCTATATTCATCAAAAATATTGACCTGTAATTTTCTTTTTTGGTAGTGTCTTTGTCTGGCTTTGGTATCAGGGTGATGGTGGCTTGACACAATGATTTTGGAAGAGCTCCCTCCTCTTCAACCTTTTGGAAGAGTTTGAGAAGAACAGATGTAAGTTTTGTTTGGTGGAATTGCCCAGTGAAGCCATCTAGTCCTAGACTATTGCTGGAATGAGTTTTTTAATTACAAATTCTACTTTTCTTCTAGTGATTGGTCTGTTCAAATTATCAGTTTTATCTTGATTCAATTCTGATGGGATGTATGTTTCTAGAAATGTGTCCATGTCTTCTAGGTTGTCCGATTTGTTGGCATATAACTGTTTACAGTATTCTCTTACCTGCCTCTTATGGTCTTATGTTTGTGTGTGTGCTTCTAATTTTAATTTCAAGTTCTAGTTCAATTTAATTCTAATTTCAAGTTCTTTCCAAAAACAAGGCTCCAGGAAATCTTAGGTTCAATATGCTCCTAGGCTTGGTCCACTGCTGTCTTGTATTCACAGGTAGGTGTTCATTCGCCAACAGTAAAGCCTAGGATAGATGTGATAAAACAGGACTTCCTTCCTTATGGCTTGAGCCCTTTGCTGGTTTCAGAGGTGGACAGTGGTTATCAGAGAAAACACAAAGGAACTTTTCCTTGGAACTGAGGTGGGATGAAAAGTGTCTGTTGTGAACATCACTGTTTTCCCTGGCCCTTTGCCTCCAGTTTCTGAAGATATATTCTAGCAGAAAACAATCTTCCTTGAAGATAGAGTGAAAATTTCATAAAACAGAAACACACATTTCCAGTGCACTTTTTTTTCAGGTACACTGGGTTTAGTTCAGCTGCCAGATGAGCTGATTGATGGGTTCACCTCAATAGCCCAGTGAGCCTACTTCCTTGATGAAGCCTACTCTATTCTTTGTAGTGTGATGGGCCACTGAGAGCTGGAAAGGGTGCAGGAACCCTGCGATCACCTGGAAATTCTTCCCCGGGAAGGCAATTTCATGAATGAGGTCTTCTAAGCAAATAACATCAAACTTCCCCAGGTGCTTCTCAATCACTGCGTTGTCTGTCAGAGGGATGACCCTGTTCTTGACCTTGGCTTGTCCACGTTTCAAGATGAGTTCCTGAACAGACTTCAGATTTGGAAATCCCCTGGTCACATAAGGTTCCACAATACAAAGCGTCTTTATGGTTTGAGGGGTCATTTTCACTAAGACACCACCGAAAATCTTATTCAGGCAAAGACTTGCAATTGTCCTCTGCACCAGTGAACTCACCCCATTAATCCTTTCAATATGTACAACAAAGGCCAAGGAATGTTTGTCTGGCACTTCCAAGCCACAAGGTTTCACTTTTAGCCATCTGAGTTGCACCCTGTCCCATAGTTGCCACCAGGAATCATGCATGAACCATTCTAGTCACTTACACTTGATCTCTTTTCCTTTCCTCTGCTCCTTCCTTTGCAAAAGTGCCTGTTTTGCTTGGGTGGCTTTGAGGGCCTGATAAGCCTTCTTCTTCATGAGAGTCTCTGGAACCAAAGGAATCTTTCTTCTTGGCTCTTCCTCCACCATTTTTCCAATGCTGCAGCTACTACTCATGTCTCTCTTGTGGTTTTAAATAAGCATTTTATAGGAATCCACTTTGTCTCCTTTCCTAGTCCGTCAGCTATAGTTCATATTTTGATTTTTTATTGGTTTTATTAGAGTTTTTAATATGCAACAGTCCAAATGCACTTTCAAATAACACTACTTCATATGTAGTACAACTCATAATAACAAAATAATTCTAATTTCTCCCTTCTATCCTTTGTTTCACTACTGTTATTCATTTCACTTGTCCCTGGGTTGGAAAGATCCCCAGGAGAAGGAAATTGCAACCCACTCCAGTATTCTTGCCTGGAAAATCCCATGGACAGAAGAGCCTGGAAGGCTACAGTCCATGGGGGTCACAAGAGTCAGACACGACTTAGCGACTAAAACAAAACAAACATATATGAGAATGCTGTGCTGTGCTGTGGTGAGTTGTGTTTGACACTTGTGACTCCACGAACTGAAGCTAGCCAGGCTCCTCTGTCCATGGAATTTTCCAGTCAAGAATACTGGAGTGGGTTGTCATTTCCTATGCCAACATATGAGAATACTTAAGCATGTATGTGGGCTTCCCAGGTGGAGCTAGTGATAAAGAATCCACCTGCCAACGTAGAAGATGCAAGAGACGCAAGTTGAATCCCTGGGTCAGGAAGAGCCCCTGGAGTAGGAAATGGCAAGCCACTCCAGTATTCTAGCCTGGAAAATTCCAAGGACAGAGGAGCCTGATGGTCTACAGTTCATGGGGCTGCAAAGAGTTGGACATGATTGAGCAACTTAGTATACACACACACACAAGCATATACATACAGAGATAAGACATATATGTAACTGAATTTATTGTTGGTATTATTTTTAACACAGTCCTGTGAGCTCAATTAAGAATAAAGTAAATAAAAGTTCTTATTTTATCTTCACTTTTTCCTTCTTTGATGTTTTTCCTTTCTTTATGTAGATCTGAGTTTCTGAACTATATTATTTTTCTTGTCTCTGAATTTCTCTCTGTTTCTGGCAAGACTGGTTTACAGGCCACAAATTCTCTTAATTTTTGTCAATTTTCCCTTCAGTTTTGAAGGTAATTTCACATAATACAGAATTCTACATTGGTGGTGCTTTTTTCTCCCAACAGTTTTGATATTTCAGTCCACACCACAGTCTTCGTGTTTATGTGGCTTCTGAGGAGGTGTTGGATGTAATTATTTTGTTCCTTTATAGGTAAGTTTATTTTTAACTCTGTCCTATTTCAGATTTTTTAAAAAAATCTTTGACTTTTTAAAATTGAAAGTGATATACCAAGGTATAGTTGTGGGGGATATTTATCCTGCTTGGTGTTCTCTGAGTTTCCTGGATCTGTGGTTTGGGGTCTAACATTAATTTGGGGGAAATTCTCATTCTTCTTTCAAGTAGTTCTTCTTCTCTTTATTCTCCTTCTGATAGTCCCATTACATCCACGTTAAAGCTTTTCTAGTTGTCCCACAGTTTTTGTGTAAGCAGATAGGGTGGGGGTCCCCGGAGAAAGAGAACGAGGCATGGCTTTCTTGACATAAGGGAAGACATTTTTGACATTAACCATTTTGTGATCTAATCCTGGCCACATTGCTTGCCTTTGAACAGGTCTCAGTAATTAATCACCTTAAAAGAGGAGGAACAAACAACTGTTATCAGGCAAGAGAAGTAACAATAGCAGACTCTCAATTTTGTTTCAGTGGTAAAAATTAGCCTAAAGTGCTCAACCATCAGATCAACAGGAACCTAAGGGATAACACATTGATCTTCTCTTTATTCTTTTAATAATATAATTTATATTTTATCCCCCACAATTTATTATTTTTATTAATAACTTTCCTTAAAATATTTTAGAAATATTGAGATAATATGCCAGCATTCTACTGGAAAAAGCTGCCTTTAAATGTCTTTCTTTCTTGCTAATTTTTTGGTTATTCCTACAAAATTTATATGAAACTGATGCTTTCTAGGAGTAAAAGAACATTTTCAAAAGTCTTTCTCATCTATGGGACTCTACACTCTTTTTTTAAATTTTATTTTACATTGTAGTATAGTTGATTTCCAATGTTGTGTTATACTCTGTCAACTAGTTTCCCCTGAGGTCACTGTTTGTTAAGAATGGACTGCTCTGGTGTATTTCAAACTGGTTCCTTTCTCTCTCTCCATGACATAAGCCTGATGGGATTTTTCTTTGATTTTTATTGTGGAAATAAACATTTATTTCAGTTTAATTAACACAGTCTAGAAAATCTAGGGTATTACATGATACAATCTGGGAATAGGCAATATTTTTTAAGTTTAGCTAGCAAGCCCAAAATTATAAAGAAATCACAGACATATTTGACCATATGAACATATCTATGAACACATGCAAAATAAAACAAATGGCAAGACGCTTGCTCCTTCAAAGAAAAGCTGTAACAAACCTAGACAGCATATTAAAAAGCAAAGACATCACTTTGTCAACAAAGGTTCGTATAATCAAAGCTATGGTTTTTCCAGTAGTCATATACAGATGTCAGAGTTGGACCATAAACATGGCTGAGTGCCAAAGAATTGATGCTTTCAAACTGTGGTGCTTGGACTAATTTTGGTCCAAACCCTAGGACCAAAAGAGATCAAACAAGTCAACCCTAAAGGAAATCAACCCCAAATATTCACTAGAAGGACTGCTGCTGAAGCTGAAGATCCAATACTTCAGTCACCTAATGCAAAGGGTTGACTCACTGGAAAAAATCCTGATGACGGGAAAGATTGAAGACAAAAGGAAAAGGGGGTTGGCAGAGTATGAGATGGTTAGATAGCATCACTGACTCAATTGGCATGAGTTTGAGCAAATTCTGGGAGATAGTGGAGGACAGGGGAGCCTAGCATGCCGCAGTCCACAGGGTTGCAAAGAACAGGACATGACTTAGCGACTAAACAACAGGCAGAAAACAGTTAAAGAAACACGGTGAAGGCAGGACAGAGTAGTAATATCTGTGATACTGAAAAGAAATGATAGGACTTCCCTAGTGGTCTAGTGGTTAAGAATCCACCTGCCAATGCAGGGGTCACAGGTTTGATCTCTGGTTCAGGAAAATTCCATGTGCTAACTGGCAACTAAGTTCATGTGCCATAACTGTTGAGCCCTCTCTAGAGCCCGCAGCCTGCAACTACGGAGCCCTCATGCAACAACGACTGAAGTCTGCACACCTAAAGTCTGTGGTCCGCAACAAGAGAAGCCATTGCAATGAGAAGCCCATGAATCGCAACAAGAGTAGCTCCCATCTGCTCACTGCAACTAGAGAAAGCCCATGTGCAACCAAGACACAGCACAGTGATAAATACACAAATAAAAAGAAAGGAAAATCGATATAAATAAGGATTTAGAGGAAAAGGTACCTTTGATTGCAAAATTAAGATGAATATGCACATGAAATTTGATGCTGTTTTATCAAATAAATGAAAAAATTATCTATATGAGTATTTCTCTCTCTGCATGTGTGTTAACTATTCTTTTAATTTTGTATTGTGTGAAGAAAAAAAATGAATACTAAATTTGCAAGAATGTTTATGAAATAGTAAATAGAGGTAAGAGAGCTAAATAAAACAGGTAAATAAAAAAGAGAGCTAAATAGAAAGGGAAGAAAAAGGGAGAAGGGGAAAAAATACAGCCTATACTAAAATAGGTAGTATGTGTGACACATTGTTACAAAATTACAAACAAATGTAGACAAGAAAAAAATTAAGATTATAAAGGGCATTGCAACCAACTTGCCAGAGGGCATATCCAAGGAATTCATATCAGTATTTATTAATAGATGCCCTTCTGCTTGAAGTCTCACAAAATGTAGTCCAACGTGGACTTGAGGCAAAGTATATATAGTCTTGGTTATTATCAATCTGGTTGTTATGTATGTGTTCAGCTGGACTGTACCAAAGGGACAGGGGTCAGTTCAGTCTGGTTTTATAGTTTATTCCGGGGGTGATCAAACTCTCTACAAAAAACAAACTAGTAAATATTTTAGGCTTTCTGGGCCATATCATTTCTATCATAACTACTTATCTCTGCCACTGTATGTAAAAACAGTCATAAACTGCAATGGTTAATTTTATGTGCTAACTTGGGGAAGCTAGAATATCAAGTCATTTAATCAAATTCTAATTTAGGCATTGTAGTGAAGATATTTTGTAATTGCGGATAGACAGATATGTATCGTATACTATTGGTTCTGTTTCTATGGAGAACTCTGACTTATATACAGATAATACATAAACTAATGGGCCTGGCTGTATTCCCATTTACAGTAACGAGCAGTGAATCCAACCTTTAGTACTATCAATAATAAAAGACAGTTGCTTTAATTAAAAGCTCTATGTTTTGACACTGTGAAAGGTGTTTCATACACGGATCCAAGTGTCCCATAAACTAAGAATTGCTTCTGACCAAGCCAGATATTCTGCAGCAGCAATGTGAGCAGGAATAATTTTCCTAGAACCAGTGAGATCATAAACTTAAGCTTAAAAAAGAGTTTCTCAGAGAAGGTTTCAAGATGGTATTCTTTTCATTGGTTTTTATATTGTTTTCTCTACTGGTTTCGGAGATCAAAAGTTATTGCTGCTGCTAATCCAAAAGAAGTCAACCAAGAGCATGTCTTGGATGCTCATTTATTAAATGGAGCACCTTTCAATTGTTTCTGAAAAGTGGAAAATTTTAATTCACTAAATCAAAGGTTTTTACTTTTGGAATAAAAAGAATTTTTTACATCAAAGATTTAAAGTAAAGGACCTTTTAAGTAACATATTCCTTAGAAGGAAGAATCTTCAAACTATAGACTGTTATTCAGTAATAATAAGTACCATATACTTAAGAGTTATCTATAACTTTAAATAGTAGATCTTCAATTTGGTTGATGCCACAAGGTTGCCTTCTCCAGAATTAATAAAGTTCCCATTTAAGAAGAAATTGGCATCCTTTGTTTTCAACTTAGGGACACTCCCCCTCCTACCCCGCATAAGAGGATCCTAGGTATTATCTGCTGTTCCTCAAAAGTTTAAGAAATGACGACATTTAAAAATAAGTTGATTTATAAAAAGTAAATATAACCACATCTTTTCAAGATCACATCATTTATGCTAAGTGGAGAATATCTATAAAATTGCCCTTACCATAGAGAAGCTTCTTAGAAGGTTAGGTTGTGAATGGTAAGATACAGGGAAAATAGAAACTTTAAAATTCAGTATCTGAAAGAGAATTCTAACCTATTAGGTAGTTGAAGAAATATTCATGCATAACAGCAGAGAGTTGTTATGACCATGACCAAATGATAGACAAATTTATAAAGTAAAAGGGGATAAATTAACAATAGTAAAGAAGACCTTAGTTTAGAGAAGAAGTCAAGTTCAAAAACGGAAATTAATGGGTTGGTGTGGCAAGTGGTGAACAAAGATATTTATACACAAAAAGGTATGTCAGAGTTGATCATAAGGATAAAAAGTTCAGCAAAGGAAGGTCAAAAGGGGGAAATATGTGCAAAAAAAGACAATCATGGGGTCTAAATTGGTCAGAAAAGTTCTAATTTCAAATAATTTCCCTGTCAAAGCATTGGTCCTGATTTTAACTTCAGAAAATATAGTCACTCTATTTGTATCTACAATCTCTATCAAATTGCCTTTAATGTAGAAAATCTCAATAATTATTTTCTGATAGTGAAAATTATCTGGAAACTCAAATCAGAGAAAGTACATTAAAAAACAATATCAACTAACAATTCTTAAACAAACAAAAAAATACTTACTAGTGGTCTTTATTTACTAGCATCAACAAGACACTAATTTGGAATGTCTGCTTAGCCTAAGAAATTGGTGCCACACTCACCTCTTCTGATATTATCAGTGCTGGGTAGGGATGAAGCCACAGTCTGCCAAAATCTGAACCATTCTTGACAGGTTTGGGGTTTTTGTAGAGAAGTTACCTCTACCAGGTCTGACTGCCATAGCTCAGGAAAATGGCAGTCAATCCTTCTAGTGTAGAATGTACCTCAGAAGTTGTTTAAGGGACCTATGTAATAAGCCCCAGAAAGATAACATTAGTAGTGATTTAAACATGGAATGTAATAGCTAATAATTATGGAATGCTATGTTCTAGGAACTGAGGCATTATCTCATTTAATCCTTTTAAAAATGCAGTGGGTATTCTTCATTTTACAGACAGTAAAGAATCTGCCTGTAATGCAGGAGACCTGGGTTCTATCCCTGGGTGGGGAAGATCCCCTGGAGAAGGAAATTGCAACCCACTCCAGTATTCTTGTCTAGGAAATCCCATGGACAGAGGAGCCTGGCGAGCTACAGTCCATGGGATAGTAAAGAGTAGGACAGGGCTTAGTGACTAAGAACAAAAACAGGATACCTAGGCTTGGCAAGGTTAAAGAAATGCTCAAGGACTTCTCTGGCAGTCCAGTGGTTAAAGACTCCGCTTCCAATACAAGAGGCGCAGGTTTGATCCTTGGTTGGGAAACTAAGATCCCACATGACCAGCAGACAAAAAAAAAAAAAAACAACAAAAACACAGAATCGCTCAAGACCACAAAGGGAGAAGCAGGGTTGGGATTTGAACTTATACAGTACGGTGCTTCAGGATGTGTATACCCATAACCACAATGCTACAGGTACAAAACAGGTTGGGGGAAAAAAAAGTCTTCTATACAAGGCAAATCAATGTTCTCAAAGTTAGTCTCTGTTCACTTTATCCCACACCAGACAGTTAATCTTCAAATCACATTTTAAAAAGTTAGACTGGAATTTCTGTACCAACTTTAAACAATAATAATCTTTAGTATTTTACAATATACGTTAGTGACGCATGGACCGTCTGTTAGTCTCCAACACTGAGTTAACCAGAGATGATACTGATTAGTGCACACCCTCCAGATAAAATGACAAAGAAATACACATAAACTTCACACTTCATTTATTGAAATCGTTTGTATCCAATGAATTCCTTAAGCAAACCAATAAAATAAGTCAGTTTACAAGTGTCATCAGTATGCCTCCAAGTTTCAATAACTTATTTTTACCGGTGAGTAACTTACATGTTTGATACCTTATTCAAAAGCCACATATCACCTAAATCCACAGAAATGGTGGCTTTTTCCACTAATCTACTCCCTTAGTATTCATTTAACATCTTGGTTTACCACATTTACCGTTTTTTAAAAGTTTCGTCTCATTCTCATCAGACCATTTATCACACAATTTTCCTTCCTCTTTCTAAGTGGATGCATTTTTACAGCAAAATCTGTAGCTACACTACCAAAGATTAGTGCCACGACTCTAAAAGACATAACTGCAGAAATATACCACTACCAACAGTGAACTACCACAAGGAACGAATGGTCTGGGACGAATCGTCCCCGACCCTTAAGGGGAGGGCTCGCTGCCATCACACAGGGTGAACGGGGAATGGGAGGAGGGGAGGTCGGAAAGGCAGTGTTTGATTCAAGTCAATAAACATTCACTGCGCCACTCACCCAGCGCAAAAGGAAAAAAAAAAAAAATAGATGGGCGGTATTTCAAGCAGTGGGCCCTGCAGGTTTGCCGAAGGGGCCGATATCCTGTGGCGCGGACTCGGGCGCTGGGGAGCAGCAGGGCTGGATATGAGCCCTTCACCAGCCAGGCGAGGGCGGCCAACCAGGGCCGGGCCTCCAGTGCCCCGCTCCCAAAGCCCGCAAACTCGCCGGCCCAGTCGCCAGCCCGCCGGCCGATCCGCCGCAGCCGCTTACCGGTGGCGCCTCGCTGCCTCCCCGGGGGCAGCCCTTCAACGGTTGCCGCAGTCAGAGCACCACCCCGCGGTGGGGTACGTCGAGCCCGCCCGCAGCTCTGGGATCCGCGTAGCTCCACCAGTCTCGCGAGAACTCGGCGGAGTCCGCGAAGTCGCGGGGAGGAGAAGGGAGGGGCATTTAACGGTGGAGGCTGGTTCTGCGCCGGATCCGGGAGCAGGGTGGACGCCATTGTGCTTCGTGGTCTACTGTTCTGCCTCAGGTAGAGCCCTAGAACTCCGAGGAGGAAGGCGGCGGTGTGATCGCTGGGAGCGGGACAAACCCTGTTCAGTGTCAGGTCAGGGGCAGGGGTAATAAACTGCGGACTTTGGGTTTCTGGCTCTCGGGGCGGTGGTTCAAGTCGAGGCCGCGGGTGGGGGAGGGGAGGAAACGAAGCGCTGGGCTGGGGGCTCCGAGGCCCCTTCCTTCCTTTCAGTATCCGGGTGCCGGCGCTTGATCCGGGACCGCGGGTGATAAGGTGAGTCGGGCGCAGGCCTTATTTGCCGGCGGTCCTGTGGTGGGGTTTGTGACGGGTGGCCGGGGCAGGCCCTGCGTCTTCCTTGTGGACGTGCGGCGGCCTCGGGGAACCGGCTTGAGCCCTGATTTTGGCCTTTGGCAGCCTTCCCTTCGGTTGGGGTACGGATGGTCCTCCGGAACCTCGCTGGCAGGGAGTGTCACGAGTGAGGTATTTAATGATCGAGGTGTTAAAGGCGGGGATTTAGGGCTTTGCCAGACCAACCTCGAATTGAAGGAACCTTGCTAGCCCTTTCTGTAGGGGTAAAGATTTGCTCATTGATCATCCCAGGTCTTGAGTATCGTGATACTTTGGGATTTCTTTAGTATTGTAGTATACTGTATGTTCTTCAAATAGAAATATGTGGTGGTATGTTTAACAACGTACCTGTTGGCATAAGAAGGAAAAGGAAGGCACTAGTAGTTGAATACAATACTGCCTTATTTTAATGAAACTGCGTAGTTAAGATGAATGTGTACGCACACCAAAAATACTGTTAATTCTCTTTTCCTACGAGCAGATGTAAATATATAAGGAACATCTCTGTCTTGGTAAAACTGATAAATTGATCACAACTGGTGTCGTTTGGCGCTATTAAGAGCAAAGTGCAAAGTGAAATTGCATTCCTAAGATTTTTTTCGATTTTGTAGCATTTTAGGTATTTTTCATTATTAAAATCATTTTAAAATCCCCTTTTTTTTGCGTTAATCTATTTGTTTCTGTGTGGAACTAAGAGATGAGGTTAAATACGAATTTTAGATTTGAAAATCAAACGCTATACCGTTGTTTAAAAGGCAGACACATACTGTAACTAGTTTTTGGTTTTTTTTTCCCTGAGATAAAGTTGTATTTCAGAAATGGGGTCAGTATTTCATTCACAGCTCTACAGCATTTGCGAAACAGCAGTAACACAGGAGGCATTGCTGCTGCTGCTGCTAAGTCACTTCAGTCGTGTCCGACTCTGTGTGACCCCATAGACGGAAGCCCACCAGGCTCCCTCGTCCCTGGGATTCTCCAGGCAAGAACACTGGAGTGGGTTGCCATTTCCTTCTCCAATGTGTGAAAGTGAAAAGGGAAAGTGAAGTCGCTCAGTCGTGTCCGACCCTTAGCGACCCCATGGACTGCAGCCTCCCAGGCTCCTCCATCCATGGGATTTTCTAAGCAAGAGTACTGGAGTGGCTTGCCATTGCAGGGACCGGTATATGGGTTTTGATTTCGCTGGAATTATTTAACGTTCCTACAGTTGAAGTGAGGATTAAATTAGGTTTAGCAGTGTGTGTAGCAGTCAACACGCTGGGGGACATAATACTTGCAGAGTGAACTTTTGATAAATGTAAACAATTGGAATTCATACCAAAGTCCAGTTTATATTCATGCATTTTTCAAATTTTACTCCCCCTGCAATGTGTTCCTTAGGTTTCTGAATGCTTCTCACACTCACAATAATTATATTTATAAAAGTTCTATAGTACTAAAAGTTCTATAGATAACTTTTTACAACTTTTCCTGTGGCCTAAATCATACCACAGATGTAATGTCAGCCTAGTCAGTAGGTATAGTCCTGAGTCTTTTTTTTTGGAAGCTGCTTGGTGGGTCAGAGAGGTCTGGAATAAGGATGGTAAAAGATTCCTTTCTTAAGTATAGGTAATTTCTGTTTCTGCCACATTAGCAAGAGAGCTTAATATTCCCAGATAAAGCACAAAGATTCCCTGTATAGGCACACAGATATGTTCTGTGTGAAGATGTCAGATAATCAGCTTGAATATAAAAAGACATCCATGGCTCCAATTTTTAACCAGCTACATATCCATATCACACAACTCTTCACCTGATATATGTTCAAGAGTTGCCCACTTAATTTCAGGACAATAAGTAGTGCAAAACTATCAAAAAATGTAAAACAATTTTTGATAGTTTATTGTGTTTTAGCTACTAGATTCTAGATTAGGGCTTTACATTACAAGAAGCTTGACACAGCGTCTGCCTTACATAACTCACAGTTTAATCATCAGACTAATGTATGAAGAAGTGAAGTCGCTCAGTTGTGTCCAACTCTTTGCAACTCCATGGACTGTAGTCTGCCAGGCTTCTCTGTCCTTGTGATTTTCCAGGCAAGAATACTGGAGTGGGTTGCCATTTCCTTCTCGAGGGGATCTTCTTGACCCAGGGATCAAACTGGTCTTCCGCATTGCAGGCAGATTCTTTAATGTCTGAGCCATTACAAATAATTATACATTTAGACTATTGTGTAAACAATTACTATTATCTTAATGTAAGTATTGATACATGGTCCTATTGTGGGAGCACTGAAAACAGGTGTTTAATCTTGGGGGAAATTTTTACAGGAAATATTACTTGAACTGAGATGTGAAGGATGGTTAGAAGTTTGGTAAGGAACCTGTAAGTCATGGTATCATGGTTTGTTTGAGGAATGTACAGTTTGTTCCCCATAGCTGAAACAGTTGAGTGGAAGGTTAGAACATGACAGGAAAAGACCTGTACTGTTTTAGAAGGTTAGTGCTTTATGCTTTTGGGATTAAAGAGCTCTTGTGTCCCTAAGCCAAATAAGGAATGATTTTAAGTTATTTTTCTTGATACATCCTTCTGTTACTACAAATAATTGTGTTAGTAATATAGAACAGTGGGAAATGGATAAGTGAAATGCATAGCCAAAAGAGTAAAGATTTTGAGTTCTTACTGAGATCTGCTATGAAGCAGAATTATAGGGAAATAGTTTATTTTCTCATTGTTATTATTTTACAAAAATTCTATTTTTAATACACTTGATAATCATAAGATGAAGCTGAAGAGGGGGAGCAGGGTAAAGTTATAGTTTGAGAGTTGGCTGGGTTACTTTTCATGATCTTAATTTTTAACTTTTCTTTGGTCTGAACTCCTGATGTCAAAGCTGGTTTTTCTTGTTCTCAAAAGTATTTCGCTGGCTTTACTGGTTAGACTAGATAAGTCAAACGCCTGGTTTTGAAATTACCTACTGGTATACACCCTTTAGTCAACAGCTTTAAGAAGAGAAATCTTAAACCTTCAAAATGAGTTTTCATCTCTTTGTTATGATCATTTCACTTTAGTCTTATGTTCGCTGGTTTCAGCAAACGTAACTCTAGAATAGTTTTATAACGAAAATAGTTTCCAGTTACTCAGTGAAGGTTGAAACTTGACAAAGATTAAATACACTTCAAAGGAGGATATTTCAAAGTATTCTAATGTAGACCTAACATCTTAGTCTTACTTTCTCATGAAGATGTTGAACTTTTTTCTAGTTATTTTTTAAGACTTGGGTGTATTTGTGTGTGTTTAATACCTGTCAGCTGAAAATCAAGAGGGATTTATTTTTTTTTTAAAGACCCCAAAACTTCCGTGCTTTCATATGTTTTTCTTGTGACTACCCCTAGATTTTATGTCTCTATGTTCACTAATATCAATAGAATGCTAGGATATTCCATTAAGGAAAAAAAAAATTTCCTCGGAAGCAGATGTTTTAAACAAAGGCTATACCATGTAGCGGAGAAGGCAATGGCAAGCCACTCCAGTACTCTTGCCTAGAAAATCCCATGGATGGAGGAGCCTGGTAGGCTGCAGTCTGTGGGGTCGCTAAGGGTCAGACGCGACTGACTGACCTCACTTTCACTTTTCACTTTCACACATTGGAGAAGGAAATGGCAACCCACTCCAGTGTTCTTGCCTGGAGAATCCCAGAGACAGGGGAGCCTGGTGGGCTTCCGTCTATGGGGTCACACAGAGTCGGATACGACTGAAGTGACTTAGCAGCAGCAGCAGCAGCATACCATGTAGAGGTCTTTAACTATGTTTATATTTCTGGGAGACTGTTGGCTGTTGAAATACATTGGTATTTTTCTGTAATAACTCTGATCATCATGCCATGAATTCATTGCAGAGTACTTTTGTGCTTTTGGTAATTCAATGACTAACTCCCCTGGATTTTAAGAAAAAGTCTAAGTTAGACCCTGAAACGATTAGATTTTTCATGAGACTAGGTGCATGATGATAACTGTAGGAAAAGGAATAAGTTACGAAGCTTTGCTCTATTGTTACATAACACACCACCTCAGAACCCTCTGGATTAAAACTAGTATTTTCAGTGTTAGTACAATTCTCTGGGCCTGCTGGGTGGTTCTGCTGGTTTTGCCTGGATTCACTCATGCAAGGTTTTGAAGGCTAGCAGGTGCAAGATGGAGGGCACCCCTCACCTTTCTGGCGCATGGTGTTGGTTAGTGTCTAGGCTTTACTCACTGTGGTCTTCTATGACATGAGGATTCTGAGACAGCATTCGAGGAGAGTGAAACTGGGAGCTCTGAGACTTCTTATAACCTTGAAAATCACACAGTGCCACATTACCTTCTGGTGGCTCAGACGGTAGAGAATCTGCCTGCAGTGCGGGAGACATGGGCCCCATCCCTGGGTGAGGAAGATCCCCTGGAGAAGAGAATGGCTGCCCACTCCAGTATTATTGCTTGGAGAATTCCGTGGACAGAGGAGCCTGATGGGCTCTTGTCCATGGGGTTGCAAAGAATCAGTCATGGATGAATGACTAATACTTTCTTAGTCAAAATAAATTTCATAAGGTAGCCCACATTCAAGGGGTGGGGAAATAGATTCCATCCTCTTCCCAGGCAGATCAGTACCATTAGTGTGAAGGGCCGTGAGTATTTTGTAGCCATACTTTGTAATTTACCACAGGTGGCTTAGAAAATTTTACTGAGAACAGACATTCTTAAAGATATCATGACTGGGATTTGCTTTAAAATAAAGGATGGTGAAATAGTCAAATGTTGACAGTTGTTGAAGACTGTTGTTTGGCATGTGGAGGTTTATTATTGTCTTGGTTTTTGTGTATGTTTGAAATTTTCTCATAGTAAAAATAAAACTTTAAAGGCATACTCAGATAACCTAAACTCCATTTTGCTAAGTGATTCTGACCTTATTTTCCATTTATTATTTACCAGAATTTGCTGTTACTTTTGTGGTGTATAGATACTAAGGGGTATAAACCAGCAATTTAGAAAGGAAATTATTTTTAGGAGTTCTTTATAGATTTTATTGTAATGTAAGATAAAAAATATCTTTTCATCTGCCAGTAACTTTATCAAAGTTAGATTAAAAACATTTTGAAAAAGTTAAAGCCCACCCAGATATAAAGTAAGATGTTAATAGTATCTATTTTGTCCCCTATTTTATGCATATGCTTAATATAAGTAAGGTACATAAATTTTCTTTACAGTGATTATCCTCCAGTACCAAAATCTGAATGACTTTAAAAAATCTTTCTGCTATGTGTTAAAGACAAATTTCAAATAATGAAAAAGCTAAAGTAATGCCTGTTCAGTCACTCAGTCATGTCTGAGTCTTTGCAACCCCATGGACTGCAGCCAGCCAGGCTCCTCTCTCCATGGGATTTTCCTGGCAAGAATACTGGAGTGGGTTGTCATTTCCTCCTCCAGGGGATCTTCCTGAGCCAGGGATCAAACCTGCATCTCTTGCACTCAGGCAGATTCTTTACCACTGAGCCCCTGTGGTGGCCCGAAGTAATGCCTACTAAAGCTGTTTATATGAAAATTTTTTTACCATCTGATGGTATTGCTTAATACTAGCTATTATTTACTAACTACGTACGGTGTGCCAGTAAAGCTCATGATACATTTGTAAAATTGGTACTATTGTTATTCCCATTTTGTAGGCGAAAAAAATAAAGCATTAGTGATATTAAGCCTAGACTCACACCAAGTAAGGACAGACTTCAAAGTTTGTGGTCTCAAATATTGTATTTACGAGTAGAAGTTGGTGCATATGCTGAAAATTGGGTAGCACTTAGTTTATCTTGCTTTTATCCTGTTCACTGTTTTGAAAAAATTTGCCTTTATTAATATATACATGTAAAATAAAGGGAGTGTCCTAGGTGTAGGCTGTTAGTATGAATGGAGTTGGGTCCTTTTTGTTAGTCTGCTCATTTGGTTTATGATTACTATGTGGCTCATGACATGCTGAACAAGACTATTATTTTAAGAATGGAACACAGTGATCTGTAGAGTAATGGTAAAGGATACATGTTATTTGAGAGATTGCTTTACAAGCATAATCATCTATTAAATCAATTCAGCCAATTTCTCTTCACATTTTTTGTGCTCTAGTTCTTTTCCTTCTGTAACTAATTAAAAGTACAATAGACTTTCTTACTCTTTCCTCAGTTTCTCTTAAACCCTCTCCTGTATTTGCCATCATCTGTTTTTCCATCCTTCATTCTGGATAGTTTTCCTCTAGCCTGTTTCCCAGTTCTCTGGTTTTCTCAGTTGTGCCTAGGCTACTGATAAATGCATCAATTTCCCAGTTTGCTAATGTTAGAGCCATTACTTTATCTGGTTCTGTTGATTGATATCTCTTGATGATGAACTTTTTTCCTTGTTTTTTTAAATTTATTTTTAATTGGAGGATAATTGTTTTACAGTGTTGGGTTGGTTCCTTGTAGTTTTGTGTCTTATAATTTTTGATTGATGGTGAAATGTTGCAAATGAAAGAACAGTGGAGACTGAGGTCATAATTTTCACGCCTGGATATGGACATATCTTGTCAGACTGTAAATGTGGTAGATTGAGTTGGTTTAGTCTGTAGTGGAGCTGGGTTTGAACTTTACTACTGCTTTGTATACTTTTCAGAGTATTCTTTGACTGCTTCTGCATGGTGCTCAGTGTGAAACTGGAGTGCTAGAGGATTTATTTCAGTATTCTTTAACTAACGTCAACTTCTGTTGGCCCTGAATATTTGTTCTAGAGAGGCCTACAACTCGAAGGCTGTTGTAACTCCCTAAACAGTAAACTGCTATGCCTTCTTAGATACTTGGAGGAAAGTCCATGGGAAAGGAGGTGTTCTTAGTTTTATGCATCCCTCTTGAGTTTTAGGCAGGCTCTAGGTGCCTGATCCTCAAAGGTGGGGTGGTCCCAAAATTTATGTCCTTTTCCCAGACCCCTGTCACCTCCTCTCCACCAGGGTGAACTGGAAAGAAAGAAAGTGAAGTAGCTTAGTCATGTCTGACTCTTTGCGACCCCATGGACTGTAGCGTACCAGGCTTCTCCGTTCGTCCATGGGATTTTCCAGGCAAGAGTATTGAAGTGGGTTGCCATTTCCTTCTCCAGGGGGATCTTGCCGACCCAGGGATCGAACCCGGGTCTCCCACATTATTTTAAGGTGGTAGTTCTCTGGTGGCTCAGCGGTAAAGAATCTGCCTTGCTAATGTGGAGATGCAGGTTCCATCCCTGGGTTGGGAAGATCCCGTAGAGAAGGAAATGGCATCCCACTTGATTATTCTTGCCTGGGAAATCCCATGGATGGAGGAGCCTGGTAGGCTGCAATCCATGGGATGGCAAAAGAGTTGGACATAGCGACTTAACAACAATTTGAAAGTTAAGTGGAAAAGGTGGGTTAGAATTCTGGATACTGGGGTAAAGAATTTAGACTTCAATTTTAAGGTAGTAGAGAACAGTTGAAAGTCTGATTGGGGAGTGGTGTCATTACTAGTAAGATGAAATAGAAATGAGAAAATGTGGATTAATGACAAATTCCTTTTAGACAAGGCCTATTATGCTATTATTAGAGACAAATGTTGGTATATTTAGAGTAGGTCTCATTCATGTAAAGTCTTGCTGAAAAACATAAAAATTTAGTTTAAATTTGTATTTTAGTATAAGTTGTGTGATAAGTTTTCAGTTGCATTTAGCATGTGACTGAGATCTTGTTAACTTGCAGGTAACTTTGGGCACACAATTTTGCATGTCGGGTAATGACAGAATTCTTTGAGGCTTTTTACCTAGTCTAAAAAAGTTTAAGATTATTTCCATAGACTAGAGTTGAACTGTACTGTTTATAGGTAGGAGAAACTGTTTTTTGGTCTAAAATTCCTTTATAGTGTTAAGTGAAAGTTGCTCAATTGCGTCCAACTCTGTGACCCCGGGGACTATACAGTCCATAGAGTTCTCCAGGCCAGAATACCTGAGTGGGTAGTCTTTCCCTTCTCCAGGGAATCTTCCCAACCCAGGAATTGAACCCAGGTCTCTGGCATTGCAGGCGGATTCTTTACCAGCTGAACCACAAAGGAAGCCCTATAGTGTTAAATCGGCCACCAAAAACATGAACTTGTTTTCAAAGAGCTCTACAGTGGTTTCCTATGAAGACCAGCTGAGTGGAATTACCTATTTAAAATATTGTCAGTTTTTTTTAGTAGTAGTTAACAAGTCACAGGTTTATGAGATGACAGACTACATAAATTTTGGAGTTGGTATAAATATCTGTTTTCCACTACTGTTCCTTATGCCAGTTACTCTTAAAAGTAAGGGAACACTTAAAAGTCACATTAAGACTAGTTGGGTAAACTAGCAGTTAGATACCAGCTTCAGAGAATCTTACAAGTTGAAAAGTTCAATACAGTAAAAAATCTCAAATATTGATCATAAGATTTTTGTGACTTTGTGGTTCATTACCTTCTTTCTGTATTTGAAATTGAAGCAAGTTCTGAAGAGTGAAAGATAGGACCTCTTGGAGCAGTCACTGCCTCATCTTACTCAGAGATGAATGTGTTGATAAGGAACATGAGCACCCAAGTTCAGTTGATCCAGAAGCCTAGGATATGAGTGAGACTCAGTAAAAATTGAAGTGTGTTAATGATCGAAGCTTCATAGCAATGAGTGCTAAATACAGATTGAGGGGCAAGGCATGGCAGACAGGCACATATTGCTTCTGCTCAAGCTTGTGCTCCACTATCCTATCTGACTTTATTTATAAGATACAAGTTCAAATTTTAAAGTATTAATGTTTTTCAGATGTCAACAGTGGAGCTTTTAATGAAACACAGGGCCTCATGTGTTTGCATAAGTGGTCACACATTTATAAAATCAGCCCTGCTGATGTTTTTATCTTATCACCAGAAAGAAAAAGACCTCAACTATCCAACTCTGGAATCAAACTGAAAGAAATATATATTTAAAGAAACTACGTAGTGACAAGGGCTTCCGAGGTGGCGCTGGTGGTAAAGAACCTGCTTGCCAATGCAGGAGACATAAGAGACGCAGGTTCTATCCCTGATTCGGGAAGATTCCCTGGAGGAGGCTCTGGCATCCCACTCCAGTATTCTTTCCTGGAGAATCCCATGGACAGAGGAGCCTTGTGGGCTACAGTCCATGGGCTATAGGGTTGCAAAGAGACACAACTTAGCACGCACACATAGTGACAGAAGGAAAGTAAGAGGCCATCATTATATATTGACCATTGAGGAAAGATTGTACATATGCAACTTTTTGTGCTTTACTTTTTAAGTCTCGGTTAAAAACATTGAGCTTCAGGATACTTTTTTCCAGCTTGATTGGCTTATACTCTTTCTGTTAGAGCATTTATAGCTGTTTAAGTTATATCGTTATTTTTGTAGTTTGTTCTCTCCTAGACAACAGCTTCTTTATAGTCATTATTTCACTAGGTTCAGCGTTGTCCCCTCTCTCCATCCCTTTGTTTAGTATTAATTAATGTGCTTAGCACATGTAAGCATGTGAAAAACTACTTGAATGAATGAATGAACTTGAGAAGATGCCTCATAGTACCTTGTAAGTGGTCTGATAGAAGTTTTTCAAGGACTGCACATTTTATTTTTTTACTATTTTTTGTGTTTTTGACCTACAACTTACACAACCAAATTATATAAGTTTTCTGGTAACACCTACATTGTCAGAATTCAATCAGTTTATGTAGAGGAGTTTCCAAAAATAGTTTATGCAGTATAAATTACAGCTCTCGGAGGACTCTGCCTCTTTGCCTTCTCCTGAGAGCTTTGTTTTTAGAGATTTCCTACTAGGTTAGTTTCATTCTGCAAGTAAGTATGCAAGTAAGAATTGAGTATAGATAAAGTCAAAGTAAACCCTGATGAAGAAGCATTATTGTTAAAGAACCAACTGTTTTAAAAGCATTTTATTTCCCGTTTAAAATCCTCAACAAATACAGTCCCTTGTTTAATATTTTTATAGCCTTCTTGATAAAATAACACATCTGCTACTTGTTAAATCTTTCATGGGCTTTTGTATGCCACTATTTAACCATTAGTATTCTTTCTACTATTGTATGCCTTCTTTAAATGTCCGATTCATAATTCACTTTTTAAATACAAATTTTTATATAATGGCACCCCACTCCAGTACTCTTACCTGGAAAATCCCATGGACGGAGGAGCCTGGTGGACTGCAGTCCGTGGGGTCCTGAAGAGTCGGACACAACCGAGCAACTTCACTTTCACTTTTCACTTTCATGCATTGGAGAAGGAAATGGCAACCCACTCCAGTATTCTTGCCTGGAGAATCCCAGGGATAGGGGCCATCTCGGGTCACACAGAGTCGGACAAGACTGAAGCGACTTAGCAGCAGCAGCAGCATAGAGAGTTTATAAAAAGCTGAAGATAGGAAAAATTTTCGTTAGGTGACTGTGTGCTTTATCATCCAAACCAGGCCACTTTTGAGAGACAACACAAGTACTATTAATAATTGTCCAGGGATAATGAGCACAAATTAGGACTTTTCTTGCCATAAACTGAAAGTGGTCTCAGTATCCCAGGAAATATGGTCATCCTTCTTAAAAGAAAAACAGCAGTCCTTTGCCTCACCCTTTACTTCTTTCCCAGTCCGCTTTCCGTAGGCAGCTATCCTTAACTTTTAGCTGTTTTTGGAATTACCTTCATATTTCTAAATGATGTGTTCATGATTTTTCAGTGTTTTATATATATGTGTGTGTGTGTGTATGCATACAGTCATGTGTATGCTCAGTCATGTCTGACTCTGTGATCCCATGGTCTGTAGCCCACCAGGCTTTTTTCATGGGATTTTCCTGGTAGGAATACTGGAGTCTTGTCATTTCCTCCTCCAGGAAATCCTCCCGACCCAGGGATCAAACCAGCATCCCCTGTGTCGCCTGCATTGCAGATTGTTTACCACTGAGCCATCAAAGAGCCCTGTTTCCTAGGTTCTGTGTCTGGTTCTTTAATTCTTTACATGCTGGTTTTCCTAGGACCTGCTCTTCATTTAACTAACTTCCTATAGTTTTGTCTTTTGATTGTTTTTAAAAATCTTTAATGTCTGAATATTATTTTCTCCACCTTCATATTTAGTTTCTAGATTGGGGTTCAGTGCAAAATTTTTTTCTCAGTACTGCAGTCATTGCTTTATTGTCTTCAGAGTTTTTAAAGTTGTAATTAAGAAGCCATTCTGATTTCTTTTGTATATGACCCATTTTTCCATTCTTGTAAATTATAGTATCTTTATTTCTGGTGTTCTGAAATTTCAGGATGATAAATGGTGCTTAGTGTTGGTCTTCATTCTTTGATCCTGCTGGCTACTCTTGACCATTTCAGTGTGGAGATATATGTCCTTCAATTCTAGAAAAGTTTTTTCTGTTTTTTGGTAATTTTTTCTTCTCCATTTTCTTTTTTCTCTCTCTATAACCATACTTACAGTCAAATGATCAGTAACTCCTCTGGACAATTCTGTTTTTTGAGTTACATTTTCCGCTTCTGGGAGGTGTCCTCAGTTTACTCCCAACTCTTCTGTTGGATTTATTTCAGTGTATCACGTATCTTTTTTTTTAAGTGTATAGCATTTTGAATTTCCATAAGCTGTTCATTATACTGGTTCCTTTCTGAAGCATCCATCTTACTTTATAATGAATGTTTTGCTCCTTTTGAGAATAGTAATTTATTAGCTTCTTTCCCCAGATTTCCTCTAAGTTCCTTTTTTTGTTTACTTTGGTCTTTCTTTTTGGATTCATAGTGATCCTTGGTGTTCGTCTATTAGAGGGAATTTCTAAGGTGATTAGAAATTCATGGTACTAGTGGACTTCACTTTGGGTAGGATGGTCAAATGACAAGCTAGCTTTGTAATTGAAAGCATTCCAAATATCAGTATCCAGAAGTGTCTAGTATTTTTAAAAGAGAGAGGTTCTGGGTCTCAACTTTGAGTATGTAGATTTTCTTTTATTCCTTATACTTAACCTTTGCAGAGATGGTTGTGTATTGGGGGAGGGATTGGTGGTTTACAAGGGAGTTCCTTATTCTCCAAAGAATAAATACCTTATTTTTTGAAAGAATGGAGCTGTGGGAAGAACTGGAGGTTTTACTGCTTCAAGTTCAGATTTTAATTCAGCAACTCCATGCATTATCCCTTTATTACGGTATTTGTATCTCCAGATCATGATTCTTTCTAGGATGCTACAGCTTACTTCTTTGCTTCCAGTTCCTCAGTTCAGTTCAGTTCAGTCGCTCAGTCGTGTCCGACTCTCCAAGACTCCATGAATCACAGCACGCCAGGCCTCCCTATCCATCACCAACTCCCTGAGTTCACTCAAACTCATGTCCACAGAGTCGGTGATACCATCCAGCCATCTCATTCTCGGTCGTCCCCTTCTCCTCCCGCCCCCAAACTTTCCCAGCATCAGAGTCTTTTCCAGTGAGTCAACTCGTCGCATGAGGTGGCCAAAGTATTGCAGTTTCAGCTTTAGCATCAGTCCTTCCAATGAACACCTAGGATCGATCTCCCTTAGAATGGACTGGTTGGATCTCCTTGCGGTGTAAGGGACTCTCAAGAGTCTTCTCCAACACCACAGTTCAAAAGCATCAATTCTTTGGCGATCAGTCCAACTCTCACATCCATATATGACCACTGGAAAAACCATTGCCTTGACTAGACGGACCTTTGTTGGCAAAGTAATGTCTCTGCTTTTTAATATACTATCTAGGTTGGTCAGTTCCTACCTCTCTGTAAAAATGCTTAGGAAATATTATCCTCTCCTGAATTACTCTACCTCTCCTCCAGCTTTTTTTCATTTTCCAAATTACATTGAAATCTCTTGCCTTTTATGATCCTTTTTCCTATTCTTTTCATAGTTAAAGCTTTTGGAATCATCAACTGTCATTTTACATGGGTTTTGGAAAAAAGAACCAAAATAGGTACATAAAGATAACCTTCTTATGTTTAACTGGGACTTCAAAACTGATCTTTTCTGATAAGCTATCTTTGATTTAATCATGTTCCAAAGTATAGCTTTTTCTCTGGTTCCTCAACTAGATATTCTTAGATGAATGATTCTAATTGATACTGGGCTTGTGTTTTTTTCTTTTTCACATTTGTCGTATATCTCCTACTGTAGTATAGGCCTTTGGTTTTGTTGATGTTTTAGCTCTGTTCATCCTCTTTTCTGTCATTGGTTGATACCATGTTTTTGGCAGATAGTCTTTTGTAGTAATTTTTAAGATAGAGCCATATGATTGATCTAAAACTTCATTGATAAGTTAATGAATTGAAAGTGAATTAGGTATTTTTAACTTAAATGTCTAATTTGAATGTCTTAATACAGCAGATAGAACTATTTAGGCTGCATATCAGGCAAGTAAAGCACATTCATTTCAGTCCACTGCCAGAAAAATAAGGGAATGATTTTTGTCCTTGAAAGTGGTAACAGGGACAAGTTGAAGACATTATTGTGATTTCTTTTTACTGTTACTTTCTTTTGCCCTTCTCATTTTACTCTCAAGGCTGGTGACATCTCAGTTGTTCAGAGGCTGTGCGTTGTAAATGTTTTTCCAAGAAAAACTTTACAAGCATTTTTTTTACTTCATAAAATGTTTTTCATAGTTGCACTTATTTGTGATAGCCTAAAACTGGAAACAATCCAGTGTTCACCCACAGTAGAAAAGAGAAATAAATTGGGTATATGATACAGTGGAATATTACGTAAACCACAGAATGAATTAATCTCTCATATATCGTATTAAGCAAATGAAGCCAGACAGAAAAAGAATACATGTTGTAAAAATCCATTTATTTCAGTTCAGTTACTCATTCGTGTCCAACTCTTTGCGACCCTATGGACTGCAGCACGCCAGACTTCCCTGTCCATCACCAACTAGGGCCAGACTTCCCTGTCCATCACCAACTCTCAGAGCTTGCTCAGACTCATGTCCATTGAGTCGGTGATGCCATCCAACCATTTCATCCTTTGTTGTCCCTTTCTCTTCTTGCTGTCAATCTTTCCCATCATCAGGGTCTTTTTCAAGAAATCCATTCTTCCCATCAGGTGGCCAAAGTATTGGAATTGCAGCTTCAGCATCAGTCTTTCCGATGAATATTCAGGACTGATTTCCTTTAGGATTGACTGGTTTATCTCCTTGAAGTCCAAGGGACCCTCAAGAGTCTTCTGCAACACCACAGTTCAAAAGCATCAAGTTTTTGGCACTCAGCTTTCTTTATAGTCCCAACTCTCACATCCATACATGACTACAGGAAAAACTGTAGCTTTGCCTAGATGGACCTTTGTTCACAAAGTAATGTCTCTGCTTTTTAATATGCTGTCTAGATTGGTCATAGCTTTTCTTCCAAGAAGGAAGCGTCTTTTAATTTCATGGCTGCAGTCACCATCTGCAGTGATTTTGGAGCCCCCCAAAATTAAGGCACACTGTTTCCATTGTTTCCACATCAATTTGCCATGAAGTGATGGGACCAGATGCCATGATCTTAGTTTTCTGAATGTTCAGTTTTAAGCCAACTTTTTCACTCTCCTCTTTGACTTTTCATCAAAAGACTCTTTAGTTCTTCTTCACTGTCTGCCATAAGGGTGGTGTCATCTGCATAGCTGAGATGATTGATATTTCTCCCGGCAGTCTTGATTCCAGCTTGTGCTTCTTCCAGCCCAGTGTTTCTCATGACGTACTCTGCATATAAGTTAAATAAGCAGGGTGACAATATGTCAAGATAATAAGCCTTGACGTACTCCTTTCCTGATTTGGAACCAGTCTGTTTTTCCATGTCCAGTTCTAACTGTTGCTTCTTGACCTGCATACAGATTTCTCAAGAGGCAGGTCAGGTGATCTGGTATTCACATCTCTAAAAATTTTCCACAGTTTGTTGTGATCCACACAGTCAAACGCTTTGGCATAGTCAACAAAGCAGAAGTAGATGTTTTTCTGGAACTCTTGCTTTTTCGATGATCCAACAAATGTTGGTAAATAAAATGTAACTAATGGTGACCTTTGGCATGTGTTGAGGAATGTTTAGCCTAGAAAACTTAGGTTTTTCTCACTTTTGAGAAGGGGAGACAGGAAAACAAATTACAGCATGTAGTGTGATGTGTTAATAAAAGTATGCAAAGTAGAAACATACTTGATCTTGTTTCAAGGCTCTGCTCAGTAATTGAATGGGGAATTTATAGACTTTGCAGGCATGTACTAAGTCCTGTGAGAGCATACTGTGTTAAAGAGTGTACAGATACTACAGTATAGCTCATGCTTACAGTATGACTATTGAACACTAATCTCAAAATTCTCCAAGCCAGGCTTCAGCAATACATGAACCGTGAACTTCCAGATGTTCAAGCTGGTTTTAGAAAAGGCAGAAGAAGGAGAGATCAAATTGCCAACATCTGCTGAATCATCAAAAAAGCAAGAGAGTTCCAGAAAAACATCCATTTCTGCTTCATTGACTATGCCAAAGCCTTTGACTGTGTGGATCACAATAAACTGTGGAAAATTCTGAAAGAGATGGGAATACCAGACCACCTGACCTGCCTCTTGAGAAACCTGTATGCAGGAAGCAACAGTTAGAGCTGGACATAGAATAACAGACTGGCTCCAAATAGGTCAAGGAGTACATCAACACTGTATATTGTCACCCTGCTTGTTGAACTTATATGCAGAGTACATCATAATAAATGCTGGGCTGGAGGAAGCACAAACTGGAATCAAGATTGCCAGGAGAAATATCAATAACCTCGGATATGCAGATGATACCAACCCTTATGGCAGAAAGTGAAGAAGAACTAAAGAGCCTCTTGATGAAAGTGAAAGAGGAGAGTGAAAAAGTTGGCTTAAAGCTCAACATTCAGAAAACTAAGATCATGGCATCCGGTCCCATCTCTTCATGCAAATAGATGGGGAAACAGTGACTGACTTAATTTTTTTGAGCTCCAAAATCACTGCAGATGGTGACTGCAGCCATGAAATTAAAAGGCGTCTACTCGTTGGAAGGAAAGTTATGACCAACCTAGACAGCATATAGAAAAGCAGAGACATTACTTTCCCAACAAAGGTCCGTCTAGTCAAGGCTGTGGTTTTTCCAGTGGTCATGTATGGATGTGAGAGTTGGACTGTGAAGAAAGCTGAGCACTGAAGAATCAATGCTTTTGAACTGTGGTGTTGGAGAAGACTCTTGAGAGTCCCTTGGACTGCAAGGAGATCCAACCAGTCCATCTTAAAGGAGATCAATCCTGTTGTTCATTGGAAGGACTGATGTTGAAGCTGAAACTCCAGTATTTTGGCTAACTGATGCGAAAAGCTGACTCATTTGGAAAGACCCTGATGCTGGGAAAGATTGAGGGCAGGAAGAGAAGGGGATGACAGAGAATGAGATGGTTGGATGGCATCACTGACTCAATGGACATGGGTTTGGGTGGACTCCAGGAGTTGGTGATGGTCGGGGGCACCTGGCTGCTGCGATTCATGGGGTCACAGAGACTCAGACACGACTGAGCGACTAAATTGAACTAAACAGAAGCAGCAAGAGTCAAGGGCTAATTCCTGTGGGATTTTATAGAGAGATAAAATTGAGTAAGGAAAGAGTTCAGGCTTTGGAAAGAACAAACAGGTTTTGCATCACCAGTTTTATCATGGTGTATCATTTTGTGTGCTTCTTCCAGCCCAGCGTTCCTCATGATGTACTCTGCATATAAGTTAAATAAGCAAGGTGACAATATACAACCTTGACGTACACCTTTTCCTACTTGGAACCAGTCTGTTGTTCCATGTCCAGTTCTAACTGTTGCTTCCTGAACTGCATACACGTTTCTCAAGAGGCAGGTCAGGTGGTCTGGGATTCCCATCTCTTTCAGAATGTTCCACAGTTTATTGTGATCCACACAGTCAAAGGCTTTGGCATAGTCAATGAAGCAGAAATAGATGTTTTTCTGGAACTCTCTTGCTTTCTCCATGATCCAGCGGATGTTGGCAATTTGATCTCTGGTGCCTCTGCCTTTTCTAAAACCTGCTTGAACATCTGGGAGTTCACGGTTTACATACTGCTGAAGCCTGGCTTGGAGAATTTTGAGCATGACTTGACTAGCATGTGAGATGAGTGCAATTGTGCGGTAGTTTGAGCATTCTTTGGCATTGCCTTTCTTTGGGACTGGAATGAAGACTGACCTCTTCCAGTCCTGTGGCCAGCGCTGAGTTTTCCAAATCTGCTGGCATATTGAGTGCAGCACTTTCACAGCATCATCTTTCAAGACTTGAAATAGCTCAACTGGAATTCCATCACCTCCACTAGCTTTGCTAGTAGTGATGCTTTCTAAGGCCCACTTGACTTCACATTCCAAGATGTCTGGCTCTAGGTCAGTGATCACGTTATCGTGACTATCTTGGTCGTGAAGATCTTTTTTGTACAGTTCTTCTGTGTATTCCTGCCACCTCTTCTTAATATCTTCTGCTTCTGTTAGGTCCATACCATTTCTGTCCTTTATCGAGCCCATCTTTGCATGAAATGTTCCCTTGGAATCTAATTTTCTTGAAGAGATCTCTTGTTTTTCCTATTCTGTTTTTTTCCTCTATTTCTTTGCATTGATCACTAAGGAAGACTTTCTTATCTCTCCTTGCTATTCTGTGGAACTCTGCATTCACATGCTTATATCTTTCCTTTTCTCCTTTGCTTTTCGCCTCTCTTCTTTTCACAGCTATTTGTAAGGCCTCCTCAGACAGCCATTTCGCTCTTTTGCATTTCTTTTCCATGGGGATGGTCTTGGTCCCTGTCTCCTGTACAATGTCACGAACCTCCGTCCAGAGTTCATCAGGCACTCTATCAATCAGATCTAGTCCCTTAAATCTATTTCTCACTTCCACTGTATAATCATAAGGGATTTGATTGAGGTCATATCTGAATGGTCTAGTGGTTTTCCCTACTTTCTTCAATTTGAGTCTGAATTTGGCAATAAGGAGAAATATCAATAACCTCAGATATGCAGATGACACTACCCTTATGGCAGAAAGTGAAGAGGAACTCAAAAGCCTCTTGATGAAAGTGAAAGAGGAGAGTGAAAAGGTTGGCTTGAAGCTCAACATTCAGAAAACAAAGATCATGGCATCTGGTCCCATCACTTCATGGGAAATAGATGGAAAAACAGTGGAAACAGTGTCAGACTTTATTTTTTTGGGCTCCAAAATCACTGCAGATGCTGATTGCAGCCATGAAATTAAAAGACGCTTACTCCTTGGAAGGAAAGTTATGACCAACCTTGATAGTATATTAAAAAGCAGAGACATTACTTTGCCAACAAAGGTCCGTCTAGTCAAGGCAATGGTTTTTCCCGTGGTCATGTATGGATGTGAGAGTTGGACTGTGAAGAAAGCTGATCGCCGAAGAATTGATGCTTTTGAACTGTGGTGTTGGAGAAGACTCTTGAGAGTCCCTTATACTGCAAGGAGATCCAACCAGTCCATTCTAAAGGAGATCAATCCTGGGTGTTCATTGGAGGGACTGATGCTAAAGCTGAAACTGCAATACTTTGGCCACCTCATGCGACGAGTTGACTCACTGGAAAAGACTCTGAAGCTGGGAAAGGTTGGGGGCGGGAGGAGAAGGGGACGACCGAGAATGAGATGGCTGGATGGCATCACCGACTCTGTGGACATGAGTTTGAGTGTACTCCGGGAGTTGGTGATGGACAGGGAGGCCTGGCGTGCTGTGATTCATGGGGTCGCGGAGAGTCGGACACGACTGAGCGACTGAACTGAACTGAACTGATCATTTTGTGTACAGTAGGGAACCTTTGATGAACTTCAGACCTCTCTGCCTTGTAGGAGAGATGATAGTCTCACAGTTTACCATACCAGATTTGCATGGTTAATTCTTGATTTTGAACTGATCTTTAAGGAGAGGAGAGGACTAAGAATCAAATGTTTGAGTGTTTTCCCAAAGGCAAGTAATCAAAATTTGCATTTCACAGGAAACCTTAAGAATGGAGTCTAAACCTTCAAGGATTCCAAGAAGAATTTCTGTTCAACCCACTAGCTCTTTAAGTGCTAGATTGATGTCTGGAAGCAGAGGAAGTGGTTTAAATGATACCTATCACTCAAGGGACTCTTCCTTTAGACTGGATTCTGAATATCAGGTAACATCTTAGTTTGAAATATGTGTACATACAGTCTGATTTTCAAAGTCCTTGGAGCCATATTATTTTCTGGATTTTAGAAAAGTAGTAGAGTGTGTTTTTAACACCTCAACTGGATCTGAGGCATCTTGTAATCAAAATATTAATATATTCCTGCCCACTGATGGACTGTTCCACACTGAGTAGCAAAAGCTTGATGTTTTTCAAACTTTTTGGACTTAGGAAATTTTTATAAAGAATGTGATCATATATAAAATGTTCATACTTTTCCAAAGACTTGCAAACCTATTAACCTAAAAACATTTAAGTATCAATTTAAATTAACAGGCTGTTCTTTGATGAAGATATATCACTAACATTCTTTTATATGAATTACGGGCTTTTTATGGTTAGTAATGAGTTGATTGATTCGTAATTTGCATAATGTGACATAAGTTCCTTTTATGTAGCTAATTTTCATTAAGACTAATAGCATTTTTTTTTAATAGCTTATTAGTGTAACAATGGTTGTAGTCTAAAATGGTATAAATTTCAAGAGTCATGGATTGTAAGTTTAATTCAGTTTATCTTGTCTGTCTATCACATTTTATTGCATTATTGACTGAAAACCTGATTCAGTCACATAGAATTTGCAAAAGTCTGATGTTTTGGTAACTGACTCTAAAGAGAATCCTTTAGTGGAAATATTTATTTATGTCTTAATATTTATATATAAACAGAAGTCACTTAGAAGCATTTCTGCATAGTAATAAGCATTTTATACAAATAAAATAAGGTAATTTCTCTGAAATGCCCATATCTACTGCCAGCTTGCTAATGTTGTATGTACTGTTTATTTAGACTTATTTTAAATGTTGTTTTGACAATGTATTTGTTTTACTCTGTTGCTAGGCAAGAGTATTCTTGCCAGAATCACATGTTTTTCATTCTGCTGGAAATGTAGGTTAAATGGTTGTGACTTTTTTTTTTTAATATTTATTTATTTGGTTGTGTCAGGTCTTAGTTGTGACATGCAGGTGTGGGATCTTGTGGCGCACAGATTCTCTAGTTGTGGTACACGAGCTCAGTAGTTGTGGCTAGTGGGCTTAGTTGCTCCACAGCATGTGGGATCTTTGTTCCCTGACCAGGGATTGAACTCACACCCCCTGCATTGCAAGGTGGATTCTTAACAACTGGACCACTGGGGAAGTCCCTCATTGTGACTTATTAAGAGCGCCGAATTGGGGGTTTTTTAATACAGGCTTGAGGAAATTTTGTCTGCTGATCTGTGTCCGGTTTTTCATGATTAGTGAAGAACACAGACTGTAAAATGAGACTAAAAGTCTTGAATATATTTAGAAAATTTATTCACATCCTTTTAAAATACTTTTTCCAGAATTTTCAGCTTATTCCTAACTAATGTCATAGATTATTCCGAAAGTCTAAATTTTCATTGTGGGAGTTAAATGCAAACATTAAAAAAAAAATGTTTTATTGACTCAATAAGATTAATCAGTTTTGTGAATTTGGGGTTTTCCTTAATATTTTTCAGTTATTTAAGTGGCTTTCAGTCTTTTTTTCCCAGTGTGTTATAGGAACGTTTCCAGATTGCTTTGCTGTTTTAGTTTTTATTTAGAAACTGAAATTCCTGTGTTCTGAGTAAAGTAGTTTTCTGTTTCCTCTTATGTGAAATGATAATGGTGATTTTCTCATACAGTTACTGTTTTAATTGAAAAAAGTACTACATGTAAAGCACTTAAAACAACAGTGCTTGGAACCTAGTAAGAGTTCAAATGTTAACTGGTTATAATGATTGTTGTTGCTGCTGTTAGCATTTCCTGACTTTGCCATTGGTTTAAATGGATGATGAATATCCTTAGGGGACAGTATTATAATATCAGATTATATATCACATGATTTTTCAACAGATGTGTATTTAATGAATGAGAGACCTTGGACTATCAAAGGGAACTTTTTTGGTTAATTATTGGTATTTTCTGACTCAAAACTGTGCAACATAACACACTCCTTCTTTACTGCACTTAGTGAACCTGAAGCTTCAGAAAGGAGGGTCAGGTGACAGGGCATAGTAGATCATTTATGTATGGATCAAATGATGTGAAAATACCTTCTTTGTACAGTGTTTGACATATTGCAGAACATTTTTCATTTTTAATCTTAAATACACAAGGACAGATGCTTGTGTCATTTCATAAATAAAGATCTGCAATCTGGATAAATACGTGGTTTCTCCCAGCCACACAATTAGTATACAGTGTGCCTGAGCTGAAGAATCTAAGACTTCTGGATGGCATTGTGTCTTTGGGAAATGTAGGTTCTAAGTTCCAAACAATTGATTTTCTAAATATCTTTTGGTTCTTGTCCATTTTTAAGCTGGGCTGTCTCTGTTATTAACCTTACTGATATTTTTGCTGCTCCATGTTTAAATTTTTATTGCAGTTTGAATGATGCAAAACTATGATCATCTTACCTCTGTGGTAACAGTAAGTAGAATTTTGTATGTTTTGGGAAAGAAAATTTAATTTACATGATGGTTAAAAGTTAAAATTTGGAAGTATTCTGTGAATATGTAATTATTTTTATTACTTTTATTTATTTTTCTGTAATTTAATTTAAGCAACCTCTAATCCCACTTTTTGCTTTGTGGAGAGATTGCATTTTTAGTATGAAATAATAAAAGAGGCTTTTATGGAAGTTCTAGGTTAGTTTTTACATAGTTTTTTAGTTTATATGTTAACTGTTACAAAGCTCGGTACTATGGCATATTTTGCATAGTATATATTTTCAACACTTAAAATAACCAATTTTCATTAACCTTTTTTTGTTTGTTTTGATTTGTTTATCTGGTACACAGTTTCCAAGGAAATACATACATACATAACGCACAGTGAGATAAGAAAATGAAAGTAGTTTTAAATGCAATCAAGAAAATACAGATAAAATACTGAGAGTGGGTCAGAGTTAACTGTTAGATTTGTAAGCCCTTGCAGTATTCTACAGTTAATCTTGGGCCTTTGTTTGGGTGTCAGAGAGAACACAAGGAAACACAATCAAATCTATAAACTATTCATCTTGAAAACGAAGCAGTGCTTGGCAGTTTAGTCTAAAAGGGGAAATGGTCAGTGACGAAAGAAGAGGTCAAAATTTTTAGTTGTTGCTTGTGATATAGAAAAATTTCAAGGAAGGAACTGTTAGTCATCTCAGATAAGGTATTGATTCATGGAAATGAGGAACCAAGGAAGAGCATTTTATTCTGAATTGCGCTTTCATTACTCTGCATTACATTGTTTCTCATGATTAAGCATTGTCTGGTAGATAACATTCATTAAATAATAGTTTTATTGAGATATAAATCAGATAGCATACGACTTTCCCATTTAAAGTGTACGATTAAGTGATTTTTAGTGTATTCACAAATAATTTCTCCCATTCTGTAAGTTGTCTTTTCACGCTCATCATCTACTTCTTAATTTCATATAAATGTTCTTTGTCTCTTGAGGTAATGATTGCAAAAAAATCAATTGGACATAACAGATTAAAAACTTTAGTGAGTCAAGAAATGCAATATTCCATGCAAAGATGGGCAAAAATGTTTCATGCAAACATTTCATGAAAAGGTGGCCTCCATAAAGGACAGAAATAGTATGGACCTAACAGAAGCAGAAGATATTAAGAAGAGGTGGCAAGAATACACAGAGGAACTGTACAAAAAGATCTTTACGACCCAGATAATCACGATGGGGTGATCACATACCTAGAATCAGACTTCCTGGAATGTGAAGTCAAGTGGACCTTAGGAAGCATCACTACGAACAAAGCTAGTTGAGGTCATGGAATTCCAATTGAGCTATTTCAAATCCTGAAAGATGATGCTGTGAAAGTGCTACACTCAGTATGCCAGCAAATTTGGAAAACTCAGCAGTGGCCACAGGACTGGAAAAGGTCAGTTTTCATTCCAATCCCAAAGAAAGGAAATGCCAGAGAATGCTCAAACTACCACACAGTTGCAGTCATGTCACATGCTAGAAAAGTAATACTCAAAATTCTCCAAGCCAGGCTTCAGCAATACGTGAACCGTGAACTTCCAGATGTTCAAGCTGGATTTAGAAAAGGCAGAGGAACCAGAGATCAAATTGTCAACATCTGCTGGATCATCAAAAAAGCAAGAGATTTCCAGAAAAACATCTGTTTTATTGACTATGCCAAAGCCTTTGACTGTGTGGATCACAATAAACTGTGGAAAATTCTGAAAGAGATGGGAATCCCAGACCACCTGACCTGCCTCTTGAGAAACCTATATGCACGTCAGGAAGCAAGAGTTAGAACTGGACATAGAACAACAGACTGGCTCCAAATAGGTAAAGGAGTACATCAACACTGTATATTGTCACCCTGCTTATTTATCTTATATGCAGGGTACATCATGAGAAGTGCTGGGCTGGAGGAAGCACAAACTGGAATCAAGATTGCCAGGAGAAATATCAATAACCTCAGATATGCAGATGACATCACCCTTATGGCAGAAAGTGAAGAAGAACTAAAGAGCCTCTTGATGAAAGTGAAAGAGGAGAGTGAAAAAGTTGGCTTAAAATTCAACATTCAGAAAGCTAAGATCATGGCATCCGGTCCCATCACTTCATGGGAAATAGATGGGGAAACAGTGTCAGACTTTATTTTCTTGTACTCCAAAATCATTGCAGATGGTGATTGCAGCCATGAAATTAAAAGATGCTTAGTCCTTGACAGTAAAGGTTTGACAAACCTAGACAGCATATTAAAAAGCAGAGACATTACTTTGCCAACAAAGATCCGTCTAGTCAAGTCTATGGTTTTCCAGTGGTCATGTATGGATGTGAGAGTTGGACTGTGAAGAAAGCTGATCACTGAAGAATTTGATGCTTTTGAACTGTGGTGTTGGAGAAGACCTTTGAGAGTCCCTTGGACTGCAAGGAGATCCAACCAGTCCATCCTAAAGGAGATCAGTCCTGGGTGTTCATTGGAAGGACTGATGTTGAAGTTGAAACTCCAGTACTTTGGCTACCTGATGCGAAGAGCTGACTCATTGGAAAAGACCCTGATGCTGGGAAAGATTAAGGGCAGGAGGAGAAGGGAACGACAGAGGATGAGATGGTTGGATGGCATCACTGACTCAATGGGCATGAGTTTGGGTGGACTCCAGAAGTTGGTGATGGACAGGGAGTCCTGGTTGCTATGGTTCATGGGATTGCAGAGACGCAGACACGACTGAGTGACTAAACTGAAATGCCATATATCCATATGCTTAGTCCCTCAGCTCTGTTTGCGACCCCGTGGACTACAGCCCGCCAGGCTCCTTGGTCCATGGGGATTCTCCAGACAAGAATGCTGCAGTGGGTTGCCATGTCCTCCAGGGCATCTTCCCAACTCAGGGATCGAACCCAGGTCTCCCACATTGCAGGCAGATTCTTTACTGTCTGAGCCACTAGGGAAGCCCAAGAGTACTGGACGGGTAGCCTATCCCTTCTCCAGAGGACCATCCTGACCCAGAAGTCTAACCGAGTTCTGCATTGCAGGTGGATTCTTTACCAGCTGAGCTACTAGGGAAGCCCATAGCAATGCCGTGAAGAGTGTGAAAACACAACTTCCAAAATAGGAGAAATTATTTGTGAACCATATGCCTTATGACAAGGAACTTGTAACCAGACTAAATAAAGAACTCTTCAGTTCACTTCAGTTGCTCAGTCGTGACTGACCCTTTGCGACCCCATGAATCACAGCACACCAGGCCTCCCTGTCCATCACCAACTCCCGGAGTTCACTCAAACTCACGTCCATCGAGTCGGTGATGCCATCCAGCCATCTCATTCTCTGTTGTCCCCTTCTCCTTCCACCCCCAATCCTTCCCAGCATCTTTTCCAGTGAGTCAACTCGTCACATGAGGTGTCCAAAATATTGGAGTTTCAGCTTTAGCATCAGTCCTTCCAATGAACACCAGGACTGATCTCCTTTAGGATGGACTGGTTGGATCTCCTTGCAGTCCAACGGACTCTCAAGCGTCTTCTCCAGCACCACAGTTCAAAAGCATCAATTCTTCAGTGCTCAGCTTCCTTATATGCAGAGCACAGCATGAGAATTCTCACATGTCCAATTCTCACATCTTTACATGACCACTGGAAAAACCATAGCCTTGATTAGACGGACCTTTGTTGGCACAGTAATGTCTCTGCTTTTTAATATGCTATCTAGGTTGGTTATAACTTTTTAGGTTGTAACAAAAAAACAACTCAGTTTAAAATGAGCAAATCAACTAAACAGACATTTTTCGGAAGATGTATAAATGGCCAGTGAACACATGAATAGATGTTCATCATCATTAGCCATTAAGAAATGGAAATGAACACTCTTAATGAGACAACACTTCATACCCACTAGAATGGGTAAAATAAAACAAGTGAGACAATCCTAAAGAGTTGACAGTGTTGTAGAGAAATTTGAACCTTCAGCTATTTGTAAAGCCTCCTCAGACAACCACTTTGCCTTGCTTTTCATTTCTTTTGGGATTGATTTGGTCACTGTGTCCTGTACAGTGTTACAAACCTCTGTACATAGTTCTTCAGGCCCTCTGTCTACCAGATATAATCCCTTGAATCTATTCGTCACCTCTACTGTATAATAAGGCATTTGACTTAGGTCATGTCTGAATGGGCTTGGCCTAGTGGTTTTCCCTACTTTATTTAAGTCTGAATTTTGCAGTAAGGATCTGATGATCTGAGCCAGTCTGTTCCAGGTCTTGTTTTTGCTACTGTACAGAACTTCTCCATCTTTGGCCACAAAGAATATAATTAGTCTGATTTTGATATTGACCATTTGATGATGTCCTTGTATAGAGTTGTCTCTTGTGTTATCAGAAAAGGATGTTTGCTATACCCGGTGTGTTCATGTTTTAGGAGCAGATAAAATGCCCACTTAAAAAGATTGGGGATGAAGTTAGGTGATACTTGCTATTTTAGATTTACGGGTCAGAAATAGAAGTTCTTTCTAAATTTTAAATTACAACTTGAAAAATATTTTTGATCTTTGAAATTCAGAGGTCTTAAAATCATTGGCCTGCAGGATTAGGTCCCTGGTAAATGATGGTGGCTCGTAACATGGTTTTATTTTGAAATATTTAATGAATTTAATCTCATGTGCTATTCAGTTCATTGATTGGGTCTCTATGGACAACTTGGAAGGCTTGTGAGACCAAGTTTGTGCTAAGCTAAGGAGTCCTACATTTAATTAATAAAATATTCTCTGAGTAAGAGTTAGAATAATCCTGATGCCTGTTAGTACTTTTTCAGCTTTGTATCTTATGCTTTTCCGTATATGTGCATGGTTTATTCTGTGGAGTTACTGTCGACTAATAGTTTCCTGTATACATGCAGTATGCTTCCCATAATTGAAAGATAATAGAAGATCAAGTAAGTAGTGATGCTTTGGAAGAATTCCCATGGTAGAATAGTTAAGACATCTTTTTATCTTTTTGTGTTATCTGCCTATAATCTCCTTCCTCATTTGCCTATTCAGTGAACTCCAGTTACCGCCTTCTACTAGTTCTCCCCTTTCCGTAGACATAGTTAAATGTTTTCTTTTCTGTAGAACTTTCAACATATTTCCTATTATAGTACTTACTCATATCATAACTATTTGTTTGTTTATCTGTACTCTATAACTGAACACATTGTTTGGGTACTTATGTTTGAATATTATGTTAACATAGACTGAACTTAAGGCCCATGGTAACATTCCATTTTTAACTTTCTTCTGTGGCCTTTCTCTCTGTGTATATGTGTATTTGTTCATTGTAATTTTTGTGTTATTTCACTCTGTTGTACATGTAATTGTATGTTTAAAGAGAAAACTTTGAGCTAAGAGTTCTAAAATTCATAATTTTAGCTGTTTCTCTGATGAAGAAATTCCGTAATTTAGTTTTTTTGTTATTGTTAGTACCATGTATAGTGTTGTATGTGGAGAAGGCAGTGGATCCCCAGTCCAGTACTCTTGCCTGGAAAATCCCATGAATGGAGGAGCCTGGTAGGCTGCAGTCCATGGGGTCGCTAGGACACGACTGAGCGACTTCACTTTCACGCATTGGAGAAGGAAATGGCAACCTATTCCAGTGTACTTGCCTGGAGAATCCCAGGGATGGGGGAGTCTGGTGGGTTGCCATCTATGGGGTCGCACAGAGTCAGACATGACTGAAGTGACTTAGCAGCAGCAGCAGTGCTGTGTGACTATTCCTGAGAATGGGCACAAGATCCAGATGTGTTTTTGATTACTTGAAAATCTTATTCTTACAGTAGAGTACTCACAAATCACTTAGTGCCTTTCTTGGTGTTCTGTCTACCTATAAGAGGAAGAAACAAGGTTCCTCAATGGGTTAATGTTAAACCTGGTGAATAAAATAATTACATATAAATTTTTATTCTTCAGTGTTTCCTAGTCTAGTGTATATATTCAGTTACAAAGAAGACATACCTAAATCAAATGGACTGTCTAGCAAAATAAGTTACCATGTAAAGGGACAAGTGGTAGAAGACAGTAGAACCTACATGGTAACCAAATTTGTGCTTGGTGAAGAATGAGTGATCCTCGGCAATTTATTAGAACACTGTAGATTAAATTTAATGTTTCAGCTTAATATTTAAAAATTGCAAGTGTTTTTTTCCTTTGTAAAATTTCATTTTAACTTACAGTCTGCATCAGCAGCTGCATCACCATTTCAACCTACATGGTATAGTGAGTCTGAGATAACTCAGGGAGCACACTCAAGATCACAAAACCAGCAACGGGATCATGATTCAAAAAGACCTAAACTTTCTTGTACAAACTGTACATCTACCTCAACTGGAAGAAGTGTTGGCCATGGTTTAAATGCAGTATCAGGTAATAATTAAATTTATGTACATACTAGTCACTGTTTATGTATTTTGGACAAAAAGCCCTTTTCCCAAGCTGTTCTGTTTTAAGCAAGTAGATTGCATGTGAGACTGGGTCAGAAATAAGAGTGGAGCTTCCAAAATCTTCCCTTAGGTTAGTGCTGGAACTAAAATTAACTCTTCATCTTGGATTTTTGTTCTAAATTTGGTAAAAATTTCTTACAGAAATGGGATATTAACAGATTTTATTTAGTTAGAATAGCTGATACGTTATAGTAACAAAGTTTGTGAAACTGACCTGTCTTCTGCTCATTATTATAGTAGATAAAGTTTTAAATTGTTACTGGGAAAGCCAGATTTACAAATAACATGTTTAAAATGTTTCCTTAGCGTATTTGTAAATAATACACATTGTGCTATATGACACTTATTTTAAGAAAATGTAGAAATTCTTTAGTTGAAAAATGGTGGTATTCTACTAGGAGTTTTGTACAATGAGTTGGAAAGCTGTGATTCTAGTCTTCTAATTGTGTGACATTGGACAAATCACTGAATCACTCTGGTATGAAAGATTTAGGCATAAAATAATTGAATTAGCATAAGTGATTCCTTTCTATTTTGTTAGATAGGACCGCCATGAGAAAGACACTGGCCATATGAAAGATATTAAGAGTAATGTGATGGTTAAGAGCTGACTGACCTTAACTTTGTAGACAGATATCGTTATGTAGTGATGCTGTTGTTCTCTTCTGCTCTGTGAAGGCATAATATTAACCCCGGGCCTTTTCCCTGAAGGGAAATTATTTAAGGAGTTTAGGACTAGGAGAGGAAAACCCAGAATTTCAAGATAAACAGTAAAGGGGGATAAGTTTTGAGACTTAATTTTTAATTTCTTTTTAAATGAAATTATATCTAACAAAATTTAGATTATAATTGGAATGATACGTTAATTCTTAGCATAAGGATGAACAAAGTATGGCAGCAATAATAGTTCCAACAAAATAATGTAACTTACAGTATAACCTCTTTCTTTTCAAGATGGCTTTGATTTTGGCTGTTCTCATCACTTTTGCTGTAATCATTTTTGTATCATGTGTATATTGTGTATTCAGGTATTTTAGGGAGTGACTGAGACATTGGCATTCTAAATGGTAGATTTTAGTATTAGAGAAGAACGTGTTTGAGTAGGAGATAATTTTATGAGTGATTAGTTCATTAGTGGATTTTTATTTTCATTGTAACTATATAACTGGATTCCTATGCGTGCATGCATAGGAATGCCTGGTCACCTCAGTTGTGTCCGACTCTTTGCAGCCCCATGTACTGTACCCTGCCAGCCTCCTCTGTCCATGGGATTCTCTAGGCAAGAATGCTGGAGTGGGTTGCCATGCCCTCCTCCAGGCATCTTCCTGACCCAGGGATCGAACCCTTGTCTCTTAAGTCTCCTGCGTTTCTTTACCACTAGCACCATCAATAAACCATAATTATCTCTGTGTAGTATTGAAGATTTGTTGTCATCAGAAACCTTGAAAGCTTTCTCTGAATTAAAACTTATTCAATTATTTTAAGATTCTACTTGGAGGCATAGTCAAGTTCCCAGATCTTCGTCAGTGGTACTTGGATCATTTGGAACTGACTTGATGAGAGAAAGGAGAACAGATTCCTCCATTAGTAATCTTGCAGATTATAGTCACCGAAGTGGTGATTTCACAACTTCATCATGTATGTATAAGCTCTACTGTTATGCATAATTTATCTAATAATGTTACATTTTTTTCTTTGTATCACTAAAATCACAGTACAGAGTAATAAATGAAATAAAATCTGTGAAGATTTAGAGTATAGGATAGCTTGATATATATTCTAGGACTTTGTTGTTTTGCTGTAAAAATTGTAACCAATTTAAAATATTTAGACACAAATATCCAAATTCTGTTTGCTTATAATTTTTCCACTTTTCAGAGGGTATATGTTTTGTATATACTTGATAATTCTTATATGCTGCAATATAATTTGCCTTATGAATTAAGTAAAACATGAAATCATTTTAAGACATAATTTAGAATTCCTTTGGTTTAGCATGAATTTGTTTTTGTTTTCATTTAGTTGAAATAAAAACCCACACAATGTTTCTGTCAGTGTGTGTAAGCCTAAATTAAAAAAAAAAAAAAGTCCAATGAGTTATCCATTATGAAGTGAAACCACCTAAAAAAATTAATGCAATTATAAAAATAAAACAGTAATAGTACATAACTGAAAATAAAAGATACTAGCTGAAGTTGACAGTCACAAAGAGGAATATGCATTTCTATTGGAAAGTTTAACTAGATTTGTTAATGATCTTACTAGGGCAATTTGTTGCTTTATTTAAGACAAATGAAAGCATATTTTCATTTGCTTGACTTTGGATGGAGGAGGTTTAGTAAACAGTGTCAATAGCTTCTAGGTTTGGGGAGTGTAAGTGTATGGGATAAATTCGTCCCTAACAGTTGATTTCTTCCATGAGGTACCATGTGTTAGCACAGTAACAATCTAGTTCTTAAACTAGATATATGGATGAATATTTTTTATAAAGGAATGCTGTGATATTTCTCATTCCACTTGAAGGTTAGAATCATCGGCAATGTACTGTAAAAATTGCAGATGCCAGAGCTCTGTTCTGACTCAGAGTTCCCAGCCAGTATATATTTTTTTTAAACATAGTTATGGTTGATGAGTAATCAGGGATTAGAATCCCTGTTGTTAACTTGAAAGAAGAGGCTAAAGGTTGGAGAAAGTTTGAACGGTTAGCCTGGTTTACCATAAAATTACAAGAATGATAATATTTACATGAAATAACTTTGTACTTATGGTAGAGTAAGAAAAATTTCCAAAACACCATCTAAGAGAATTTTGCTTTTACTTGTTATGAGTCATTTACATTGAGTTTTTGACCCATTTAAAATTCCTTATCCATTTAGATGTTAGGTATTCTTCTCCCATATCAATTTTTGATCAATAAATTCAACTGTTATACCTTCATCCATGTTGGTAAATTGATGTTTGCCTCTTACAAAGCTATAATGCATTTGTGTTTTTAAAAATTTGTAATGACGACTTTATTCAACAGCACTGGATTTTACCAAAAGTGTAGACAGATAGTTAAATATGTTAATTTTTTTCTGTAATAGTATTTAGGTGGTGTAGTTATAATATGCCAGTGTTCAGTTTGAATCTAGTGGTTAATTTTTGCATTAATTAGTGGTTAATAGACTTAAATTTAATAATGCACAGATAATTCGTGTAATTGGTTACCTTTTCCTTTTTTAAAAAATAGATGTTCAAGACAGAGTTCCTTCTTCATATTCACAAGGAGCAAGACCAAAAGAGAACTCACTGAGCACTTTACAATTGAGTACATCGTCTACTAACCACCAAATGCCTTCTGAACATCAAACCATACCATGTTCTAGGGATTCTGGTAGAAATTCTTTAAGATCAAATTTTTCTCCAAGAGAATTAGACTCTCCCCAAAGCAGTACGGAACCTGGATTTTCTTATACTTCAAATAGAGGTGAAACCTCGACTATAGGCAGTTCAGATAGGATTAACTCATCTCACAGATCATTTCAAGAATCTTCTGACAACGAAGGTAGACGCACAACAAGGAGATTGCTGTCACGTATAGCTTCTAGTATGTCATCTACTTTTTTTTCACGAAGGTCTAATCAAGATTCCTTGAATACAAGGTCATTGAGTTCTGAAAATTCTTATGTTTCTCCAAGAGTCTTGACAGGTTCTCAGTCTCGTGGTAATGCAGCATCAGCCTCTGATATTCCTGATAATAGGGCATCCGAAGCTTCTCAGGGATTCCGATTTCTTCGGCGAAGGTGGGGTTTGTCATCTCTTAGCCAAAATCATAACTCTGAGCCAGATTCCCAAAATTTTAACCAAGAATCTGAAGGTAGAAATACAGGACCATGGTTATCTTCCTCACTTAGAAATAGATGCACACCTTTGTTCTCTAGAAGGAGGCGAGAGGGACGAGATGAATCTTCAAGGATATCTACCTCCGATTTACCATCTAGATCTCATCATTTTTTTAGAAGAGAATCAAATGAAGTGGTTCACCTTGAAGCACAGAGTGATCCCCTTGGGGCTAGTGCCAACAGACCACAAGCATCTGCAACACCAAGCAGTGTTGGTATAGGGGACTCCCCATCAGATTCAGCTCGTAGTGGACGAAGTACAGGAATAACAGGGATCCTTCCTGGTTCCTTATTCCGATTTGCTGTGCCCCCAGCACTTGGGAATAATTTGACTGACAATGTTATGATCACTGTAGATATTATTCCTTCAGGGTGGAGTTCATCTGATGGAAAAAATGATAAAACTAAAAATGTACCTTCAAGAGACCCGGAAAGACTACAGAAAATAAAAGAGAGGTAAGTTTGAAAACATGTCTTAAGCCTGTAAAACAGGAACAGATTAGAAAAAGAACTGATTGTTTCTAAAATGGTTTCTCATAAGAGTGGTGTCTGAAATTTTCTTCCTTTAAAATTTACATCCAGTAAGATGTTAGTATCTTGCTTAGAGGTAAAATGGATGAGAATTAATACTAGAGGTAGGTATTAGGGGTGTAGATTGCTTCGAGAATAATCTAAAGGTTGTTTTTAACCAGCTTTGGACACAGTTACATATGGAGACAAAAAGCCTTAATCTCGTACCCTTTTTTCTTGGTACGCTAGCACTACATGGAATTGGTAAGTTGGCCCAAGTGGTCATGTGTATCACGACAATATTTCACGATTTAATAAGATCATTTATTTACCATTTATTTATATTTCTGATTTCAAATCTTTTTGGGGATGAGGTAAAATCACAGATATTTTAATTTTGTTTTTAAAATCTAAATGTATGCTGAATTACTGTGACTGTTTGACAGAAATGTCAGTTTAAATTCAGGACTTAGAATCTTTTATTCATATGAAATCTTTTGTAGAGTTTAAATTCCTTAAAAATCTGGGGAAAGATGAAAAATCAGATTTTCAGTCCAACTTAATTATTTTGTCATGTTAATATTGTTGCTTAGTTTTTCCATCTATTAAAATTACTTTTATGTTGTAATGGGATAGGATAGTGCACATAAAATATACTTGTAAGAAGAAGACTTACGTAATGCTAAGGTCATTGGTGTTTTGGGGTTTTGTTTTTTCTTGTTCATAAAGGCCCCAGCAATGAAATTGTTGGGAGCATAGTTGTTACTATCACTTTAGGTTTTTTTGGGTTTTAACAAGAAATAATTCAAATCTTACTCTGAGTAGTAAAGGGAGCTTCATATGCTTTCTAAGATAGTGAACATAGACTAATATGTTTCCACTTTTCCTTACAAAAAACAAATTGTACCACGTAACAATTTCTTTAAAATTTGCTTTTTCTCCTTTCGTAGAGTTTACTCTGCTGTGGTAGTGTTAGGTTTAATGTTATAGGAGCAGCCTCTATTTGCGAACTGTCTACTGAGTAATATAGTAAGTAATTACTGTATTTCTGGTGCTCAAAGTGAGATTAATTTGAGTGCAGTAGTGTAAGTAGGCAAAGCATTAGTTTACTGATTTCCAAAGAGTAACCAATTAAGCCAGCACTGCCCTGTCTGGTTAGCTAGCTCAAAAGCACATTTGTTGGGGTATTTTGACATGCAGTTTATATGTGCGTGTTCCTTTACTATGTTTTTCATTTATAAGGATTATAAGATACTTTACAATTAAATGAATAAAAGTGTAAAAAAAAATGGACTATCCCAAAGTAAAAACTCTGAGCCAAAGAAAGTCACATCTAAAGGTAAAACATAAAGATTAATGTTCTGGGGGCTTCCCTGGTAGCTCAGTGGTAAAGAGTCTCCTACCAGTGCAGTAGACTGGATCCCTGGTCCAAGAAAATCCCACATGCCACAGAGCCACTAAGCCCATGCGCCACAACTACTGAACCTGTGTTCTAGAGCCCAGAAGCTGCAACTACTGGAGCCTGCACGCCCAGACCCTGTGCTCTGCAGCAAGAGAAGCCCCCTCAATGAGAAGTTTGCACACCACAGCTAGAGTAGCTCCCACTCACGGCAACTAGAGAAAAGCCCATGCAGCAGCAAAGTCTCAGCCAAAGATAAATAAATAATAACTGTTTAGAAAAAACAAAGATTAATACTTGAGGTTATATCTCTGGTTAAGCCTCAAAGTACATCTGTTTCTCTTTCCACAAATCTTTTGCTGAACTCATTTGGAACCCATGTAATCCAGGTTGTGTTTCAGTTAAAGTTTAGTATTCTGTATCATCAATTTATTGAGTACCTTTTTTGTGTCAGCAGTGGACTAAGGTGAGAGATTTTAACTAAAAAAATTACTTGTTCTATAGTGATCATTTCTGCATTTAAATAAGCAGTACATGGTGGCCTGTGAAATTGAGGATATGGGTTAATGGGAACTGCTCCAAACTTTAAAATCCTAACCTTAAAGAAATGAGAATGATTTACTAACATTACCAGGGGTAGGGAAAATGAGGAATTTAAAAATCTATTGTTATGATTTTATTTTTAATACAAAAGTTTATCATTTTAAACATAACGTGGTTCTGCTGCTTTGATGCTGCTAAGTCACTTCAGTCGTGTCCGACTCTGTGTGACCCCATAGACAGCAGCCTACCAGGCTCCCCCGTCCCTGGGATTCTCCAGGCAAGAACACTGGAGTGGGTTGCCATTTCCTTCTCCAGTGTGTGAAAATGAAAAGTGAAGTCGCTCAGTCGTGTCCGACTCATAGCGATCCCATGGACTGCAGCCTACCAGGCTCCTCCATCCATGGGATTTTCTAGGCCAGAGTACTCATATGTAAATTGAAAAGTCACACGTCAATGTTTAATTCATCAAAGTTGTCTTAAAAGTTTTGAGGGGACAAAAGTAATGGGTATATATGTACATTATCTTTATACTCCTGGAATTGAAGTAGTCTGTGATATTGCAGAAATTAAAATCTTAGCGAAACTTATAAATTATGAAAGCTGTTGGACTTAAGCTGTGTTACCAAGGACAGAATTACTTAAAATTGTTTGAAGATAAGTAATAGGGTAGCCTATTTGATTTACTTTTAAAATATTACGTTTTTTACTCTTGTTGAAAGTATTTTTCTTGATAGTTGCTATTTATTATTGTTTGCCTTTTTTCTACCCAGAGAGACCATGATATATTTTGGGATTATGTATGACTAGAGATGACCAACCAGGATGAGTTTTGATAGCGCTGTTTAGGAAATATACCTTCTTTTCCAGCCTCCTTTTAGAGGACTCTGAAGAAGAAGAAGGTGATTTATGTAGAATTTGTCAGATGGCAGCTGCATCATCCTCTAACTTGCTGATAGAGCCATGCAAGTGCACAGGAAGTTTACAGTATGTCCACCAAGAGTGTATGAAGAAATGGTTACAGGCCAAAATTAACTCTGGTAAGATTTACCCGTTTGTGTATTTTGTTTTCACAGTTTTTCTAAGAAATGCATGCATTTTAGTTAACAATTCTGATTATAATTTATTCAAATTTATATTCTTATCAAAAGTGTCAATCATTTTTTGAAGCAAAAGCATTAAAGAGCATTAGTTTTGCTTCATAAATTTAATGTATTGTAGTGTTATATTTCATTTACTGAATAATCTATTTACTTACATATGTGTATAGTTCAACTGTGATTTGTTATTGCTGGTGACCCTTATGTCATGTAAGATGCTTTTGAATCAAAGAAATACTGTTACTATTTAGCAACTATGTGTCCTTAAGAAAGATTTATTTTCTCTCGTGTTACTATGCAGCAGCAGGATTACTATTGGGAGTCATTGTTTATTAAGTGCTGTTATGGAGCCAGGCATCGTTCTACATAGGGGATATAGAGAACAGGTCAGACAAGGCGACTTTCTCCCATGGTGGTGGTATTATGTGTTAAAGGAATGCCTTGTTGAGATGCTGCTGCTGCTGCTAAGTCACTTCAGTCGTGTCCGACTCTGTGCGACCCCATAGACGGCAGCCCACCAGGTTCCCCCGTCCCTGGGATTCTCCAGGCAAGAACACTGAAGTGGGTTGCCATTTCCTTCTCCAGTCTTGTTGAGATGAGGGCATTTTAAACTTGAAGAGGAGCTAGCTATTCTAGAATGAGAGGAAGAGCATTTCAAGAGTGGGACAACTAGCACAGAGCCTTTAAGGTGGGAATGACTTAGGTGTGTTTGAGGAAGTGAACGAAGGCCCAGTGTGGCTGTAACTTGTGGGAAAGGGCGGGAGGGATAAGTTTGAGATACGAGAGATGAGGAAAGGCTTGCTTATTTAGGACTTTGAAAGCTAATGTCAGAAGCTTAGATTTTTCTAAGTGTTATACGAAGCCACTGAAGGTCAGGGAAGTGAAATGATCTTATTTCTGTTTTGGCTGCTCTGTGAAGAGTGGATTTTATTGGGACAAGAGTAGAAGCAGGGAGCTATTGTGACCAACTAGGAATCTATTGTATTAGAGGTGGTGATGGTGGTAGTTGAAATCGATGATTCCAGTATGTTTTGAAGTAGATTATGGGACTTGCAAATGGATTGGATGTGGTGGAGTGAAGAAAGAACAATTAGAGAAGTAACTGTTTTTGCCTTGATCTACTGAGTAAATGGTGGGACCATTTACTAAAATAAGACTGAGAAAGTGTAAATTTGGGAAAGGAAACCAAGAGTTCTGTTTTGGAAATAATTGTATATGAAGTGTTTATTAGATAATGGTATGGAAATGTCAGCTGGGCAGTTAGCAAGACAAGCATGATGTTTCAGGGGTTTCAGTGCTAAAAATTGCAGTTTTGGGAATCATGAGCACATAAATAATATTTTAAGTTTTGAGATTAAATGTCACTAGCGTAAGGGCAGATATCAAAAAAAATGAACCCAAAACAGCTCTGAAGCACCCACACATTTAGTGGGAACAGAGAAGATTTGAGGAGCAGCCTCAGTCTGGTACGAAGAAAACTGAGAAAATGTAGTGTTGTGCAAGCCAAAAGAAGAACGTGTTCTAAGAGGATGTGATCGACCCTGTCAGGTACCACACAGAAGTCAGAACAGAAAGATAAGAACAAAGAAATGACAGCTGGAATTTGGCAGCATGGATGTTCTTGGTGACTTCATTGCTGAGCAAAGTGAATGAGGTGAGGTGTCACTGTATTACTCAGTTGGGCTAAGACTAAGGAAATAGCAACATAGACAGACACCCTCTTACAATAAACTTTACTGTCAAGATAATTGGAGATATAGGGTAGAAATTGGAGAGTTTTCTACCATCTGGTCATGGTACATGTTTTTGTTTTTAGTTTTCAAGGTAGAAAATTTGAGGACATGTTTTTATTTTAAGAAGAGATACTATGAAGAGAAAAAGTTATGTAAAGAGAAGGGGAAGATGGGATCCAGAGTACAGGTTGAATAGGTAGTTTTTAATAGGAAAAGGGTACTTACTAATGTAGATATGGATTATTTCTAACCAAAGTGTGTTGCTTTGGTGAGAAGGTGCTTAAATTCCTGTATAATTGCCTCTATTTTCTTAATAAGGGTCTTTAGCTGATGGAGGGGATGGGTTAAGAAATATTCGTGTGTGAGGAAAAGAACATTCTAAAATGCTTTCAGGGTTTTCCGATAGAACTAGTGTCCATAAAAGTCTGTGGCCGTGAATATGATTTAAAAGTGCAATTGGGATACATGTATATTTTTAAGAAGCAATTTTCAGATGCTTGGATACAGACAAGGATTTGAGTTCAGTGGGGTTGAGACCTTTGCCAGGCAAAAAATGATGAAGGGACTTAAAGTTGGATGTGGTTGTAGTGAGTCTAGAAATTAGACAAAAAAGAGGGAGTAAGGACATTAGGAAGTAGATAGTGAGAAGTCGGATCTGTGTCTTTTGAATCTCATTGACATTGAAGATAATTGCCAGAGTAGGTGAGCTAGAATAGTGAAAAATTGTAGGTATACAGAAGAGATGATTAACATACAGATTTTAGGAGTAGTGCTGTAAAGCACAATGACACAGTCAAGGTTAATGACCGTAAAGTGGGTGGCTGAGGTGGGGACGGGTAATATTGGAAGCAAGGATGTTGAGGAAGTCAGAATCAATTGTGGTCTTTGTAGATGTGGAAATAACCAAGAAATAAGTTGTGTAAAAAAGATAGGTGCTAAAGTCATTAATGAATGAGGAGGAATTTTGAGTTTCAAAACAACAATAGGTATCGGGGACATCTATCCCTATTTCTTAGTCCTGAGGTGCAAATGATTGTTGGGAGGAAATGATTGCAGAAGAATATTTTATCAGTCTGTGAGGCCCTGTGGTTCAGTCTTGAAGTTGAACAGGTGATTCATGAAGGAAATTGGTTGAGAAGAATTTACCTGTGTTTAGCGATGAGTACCAGGAGGACCTAGTGAAATATGAATAGTAGGGTGGGAAATTAGATCATAGTAATAAATGGACATACTTGCGTGGCAATGATGGTCTGATGATGATAGTTGGGTGACAGGCGAATAGGTTGTGAAGTATGATGGTATTAATTTCAGTGTTAATGATCTGTTGGAATTTGATAAACGTGTTCAAACTGGAGATGGTGAGTCTAGTGGAAAACTTTTCTTCCTGCAGCAATATAGCAAAGGCCTCATTGGGGTAGGGGGTTATCTTTTTTTCTAAACTAATCTGATCCCAAACCTGTGGGATGAGCCAGTCTTACCTGTAGCAGTCTCTTTTTGACTGTGTGGTGTTATGAAAGCCCTGTGGGCTTTATTAGGCACTGCCCTGGGTGTTATAAGTTTAAATGAATGCTCAGCATGGTTCTTGACACTTAGCAAGGACCCAGAAATGTTAGCTATTACCAGAATGAAAAACACCTTGACTCACCTTCTATTATATTTGCAATTGGATTGTTAGTATTGTATAGGTAGGAAAACAGATAATACAATATATTATATAAGAACATTGACTTTTGAGAGTTAGACATGCTTTAGTTTGGAATAATGACTCCCCAACTTAACTATAGGATTTTGAGTAAGTCTTAACTTTGGGTCTCAATTCTGGTTGCTGATCAGAATTACCCATCTATGTTTTAAAAAACAGAGATTCCTTAAATCCAATTTCTAAACAGTCTTGAATGTTAAGTAGGTCTGGGGCTGGGCCTCAGTTCCATCAAAAGTCAAATTGAGGAATAGTTTGTTGTTAAGATCAAATGAGATGATGTTTATGAAGTTTGTCACAGGATTGGGCTGACAGTAAGTAACTAAATAGGTTTTAAAGTTAATGATAAGTATTCATGGCGATGAATGTTAAGATCTCAAGAACTGAACCTTCCTGTTTTCACAAGGCTTTTTCATATTTACATGAAGACCTTGTCTGGTAGATGATTCATTCTGATAGAGATTCATTTAAACATTTAAGCAGCTGCTATATAGAGACTGTTAAAAACTCTGAGGATGTTCAAAGATGAATAAGTTTAATATAAGCTTAGGCAAATGTCGGCAGGGCCTACTGAATGAGGTGGGATATGAAGGACACCTGAGGGGTGTCCTGGATTAAATGAGGGGTCCTGGATTAAAGCTTGCAAGGATAAATGGTTCCTCCAAGCTGCATATGGCCTTTTTGAACAACTTCTTTATGTCACTTATTCCATAGAAGAGAAACATGAAGCCTTAAGATGTGAAAGACCTTTATTAAATTGCATCCAGTGTCCATATTTTATGATCATCATACCTTTCCTGCTTCTGATTCAAAGAATAAATGTCTTAATAAGAGAAAACCTTCTGAAGTTTCACGTTTTTTATATTCTCCATCGTGAGTGTAGTATATTTCAGTAATATATTTTTAAAGATTAAGAAAATATTATGAATGCATTTTAATTTCAACACTTTCAAGTGTGCTTGACTTCTAAAAAGCAAATCGATATTATTCACATACTTGATAAATAGAAATGTTTTTGCAGTTTCACTCCACCTCATCTTGAGATGACATAGACATGTTACTACCTCAAAATAGCACTCATTCATTTTCCTTTCAGCAGTTTTTAGAAAATGCATGTAAGTTACTACTACTGTTGTCTTAGACTTTATGCTAAATTTTTATTATTTAAAGAATTATTAAATAACACTAATTCTAAGAGTTTATGAGCTCTTCAAGACAGGAGTGACTACTTTCTTTCTTAATGTCTAGAACTTCTAATATTTTTTTGGCACATAACAAGCACCCAACAAATGTTAAATTGAATCTAAATCTTTACCTTGTTGTGCATGTGATTTATTGTAGTTTTCAGTACAGTTTTTCATTTTAAAGCCCTGTCTAAAAATAAACACAAGGAGGAAAATGGCTGTATATTTAGTTAAACAAGACTGGTACTTACTTGGAGCCAGAAGGTTAGGAGTAACCAAATGTTGAGTGCATATAGGACAGAAGGAATTGTATTTAATTAAAGTCATCCAAAACAGAAATTCTATATCTATTAGGAACTAACACCCTTCTCACCCTCTTCCCACGCCCCTGGTAAATTCTGAACTACTTTTTCTCTGAATTTGCTTATTCTACATATTTCATATAAATGAAACCATACAATATTTGGGGGCTTTTTGTATCTTATCTGTTGTATATACTTAGCAGTTGTACCATGTATCAGGACTTCATTCGTTTTATGGCCAAGGGAGCTGTTTTTATCTGAAGAAGGGTAGATCCCTTTCTTTGCCTTCTGTATTATAGGGAAGACACAGTTCTTAGACCACAGACAATCTTAGTATATGTTATCACATCAAAGATACTGGCCTAGATCTGTGTAACTTGTTTTAGATACCATGTTTTTATGGCATCTGGTCCCATCACTTCATGGCAAATAGATGAGGAAACAGTGGAAACAGGGACAGACTATATTTTCTTAGAAGAAAAGCAATAACCAACCTAGACAGCATATTAAGAAGCAGAGACATTACTTTACCAACAAAGGTCCATCTAGTCAAAGCTGTGGTTTTTCCAGTGGTCATGTATGGATGTGAGAGGTGGACTATAAAGAAAGCTGATTGCCAAAAAATTGATGCTTTTGAACTGTGGTGCTGGAGAAGACTCTTGAGAGTCCCTTGGACTGCAAGGAGATCCAACCAGTTCATCCTAAAGGAAATCAGTCCTGAATATTCATTGAAAGGACTGAAGCTGAAATTCCAGTACTTCGGGCACCTGATGCAAAGAACTGACTCCTTGAAAAAGACCCTGCTGCTGGGAAAGATTGAGAGCAGGAAGAGAAGGGGACGACAGAGGATGAAATGGTTGGGTGGCATCACCAACTCAATGGACATGAGTTTGAGCAAGCTCCAGGAGTTGGTGATGGACAAGGAAGCCTGGCATGCTGCAGTCCATAGGATCACAAAGAATCAGACACAACTGAGTGATTGAACTGAATTCAACCTTTATGGCATCTTATCAAAATACTTAAAGAAGAAGTAGGAAGTACAGATGATATTCCATTGTCAGCATCCCACATCAGAATATATGAGTATCTGGGATGGGAAAATAAACACAAGGTGGAGGCTTAGGTACCACAAGAATAGGACATGCACATCAGGTGTTACTAATTGCTATTTTAGGAGATGTTACAGGTTTATGGTAGTAGTACAGTCTCCCTGCTGTTTTTTCCTCCCTTCCTTCCTTTGAGTTTTCTATATTCTAAGCTTAAAACCCATAGGAAAAATGTTTTGTGGAGGCATAGCAAAATTAAGCTTTACTTGTGATTTTCTTTTTTTTACCAGGTTCTTCACTAGAGGCTGTAACCACCTGTGAACTCTGTAAAGAGAAGTTGCAGCTTAACCTGGAGGATTTTGATATTCACGAACTACATAGAGCTCGTGCAAATGAACAAGTTAGTATATTTTGCCTAATTTGGTAAGTGTCTATTCTGTGCTTAAAGGACAACTCTTGAAGAAAAGATTAAATCATGAACTGAAAACCTACATTAAAATAGTAACGTAATTTTCTTTTACTGCATTAAGTATAAATTTTCTTTACTTTCCTATAACTTTTGAAAATGAAAGGCAAAAAAAGTCACAGGTTTTAAATTATTAAGGTAAAATGTATTATATAGTTCCTAAATAAACCTGAAAATAAAGGCTTAGGAAAGTGGTCCCCAAATAGGCATGCTAATCTTACTTCCCCAGAGCTGTCTCAGTTGTGAATGCCTTAGTCCTGGAACGTGATTGAAACACCTAGCCCTGGATCTACATCCTCTTTCTTTTTTTTAATGTTAGAAGTAGTTTTTTTATGCGCCTGTCTGCCCCCCATGTTCTTCTACTCTCCTAGTTCCCTCCACTCTCCTTATTGCTACCTGCAGCTTTATACTGAATACCTCATCTTATGAAATCTTTTATTCCAAGTTCACATTGTTTATAAACCTCCTTCTTTTGCCTATTTATATAATGAATAATCTCCGATCTTATTTAAAAGTTTTTCATATATTCTCATTTCTCAGATTTTTTTTATGTGTATTGATAACTATTCTCCTGAGAATTGACTTGGTCACTAATTTTTAATTTTTGAAGCTTTAAACTTTTAAAAAATTTTGATATGCTTAGGGAGAACAAAGAGCTCAGTATTTCCTCCTCCGCCCCCCGCCCCGCCAAAGGAAAATTCTGGGGGCAGAAAGATGTTCAAGGAGATTACAGGGTTGACTGAAGAGCCATACTATCCAAGTATGCTTAGCATATTCATTATAAAAAAAGATATGATGGTGGGAGAATGCATAAATGCTTGAAAAACACTTTTTAAATAAAGGAGTAATGGACACCCCCTTTTTTTGATTGAGGTAAATTTCACATAAACATAAAAATCATAGTGAATCAAGCAACATAATCCTGTATGGATACCCTTTACCTTTAAAATGTAGGAATAATGAATACCCTTTGAAAAATCTGATTAAGACCACACTCAATAAAATACACTGATTCACAAAATTTGTATATTAAAATTTAAAGGATTTTCAGATCCTTTGAGGCGGATTACTTGAATCCAGGTTAAGAATCGCTCAATTAATGACGCTCTGGGCAACAGATGTAGGACAGATGCTACTCATACTAGGTTATTTTATTCTTTAATGAGCCAGTTGTCTTAAATTGCCAAGGAATCTCTCTGGATAGCTGAGCATTGGTATTTTCAAGAACAGGGGAAAGAGTAGGTAAAGGTAGAATGATGAAAATAATTTTTTTTTTACATCTTCTCAGAATGAGAGTAGGTTTCAAAGGATGGTTTTCTCCTGCTGTCCTTCCTCTCTAGGTGCTCCATCATGTCTCTGAAAGGTGGTTCTTTGGCATTTCATTTCAACCAGGAATGTTTTCATGGTTCTCCAAGTTGAACGGCCCACAATCTTAAATAATTTATAAGTGTGAGAAAATGTTAAGTGGAGTACAAAACAATGACAGTATTAAATTTCCTGACTTTTAACTTCTGTGTAAATCTTGGATTCTGGGGGCCTAAGAAGTATCATTTTAAATAACTAGTTTAATACAGTGTATTTCCTCATCCAGTGGCTTCATTTTTTCAAGGTGATAAATATTAAAATTAAAAAAAAATCTGGACATAAATTTCCTTTTAAGTAAAAAATAAAAGTAAGAAGTGATGATGTAAAGACAGTTTTTAAATCAGTTTCAAATTTTTTGAATCCTCTGTGGAATATGAGAACATGTAATTGCTGAAGTTGGTAACTAAGAATGTATAGCCCTTAACTTCAGATGAGTTAATTACCAAAAATAGTACAATTTAGATAGTTTATAAAAATTACAGGATAGTTTAGATTTTTAATAGCTTCAGAACAATAATTTTGAACCAAAGGACAGTTTCTACCCACTAAAATTTCTATGTGAATCATCCAAGGAACAGTTACTCTGTTACCTTTATTTTTATATTTACTGTTACCCTAATTATGTAATAAGCGTTTGACCCATTTGAATAGGTTTTATTTGCATATATTGATACATAGCTATACATGAGATAGTAATTTTTAGGTAAACATTTATAGCCAGGTGTATTAATAAAATCTGTTAGATGCTTTATAGAACTAGATCATTCATTCTGCCCTCAAATGAGTTAAAAGCCCCACTTTTATATATAAGTCAATTTATAACAGAAGACTGTGAATTAAATAATGAGGATATTCATACACCTATTTGTATCACTGACAGCATTAGTACAATTATGATATTGTGGAGGGTATTTCTTAATTTAATAGATGGTGCTCTATCTCTAAGAACTGGATATGAATACATTTCCTCTGGTTTATCAGTGTATGAATGTCAGTCTCTTGTCTATTAATTTTTCACTCTCCATGTATCTTTTTCTCGTTTGCTTCCCTCTTGAAGGCTGAGTATGAGTTTATCAGCTCTGGTCTCTACCTAGTTGTGTTATTGCACTTGTGCGAACAAAGCTTTTCTGATATGATGGGAAATACGAATGAACCAAGCACACGTGTCCGAGTAAGTAACCTTGGAGCAGGGGGAAAGGGAGGATATGATGCAACACTTATTTGCATTGGAAGACAGATTGTTTTATATGTTCACACACTATTTCCTTGGGAAGTTCCTATATTAAAAGCTTTCTTAAAGATACTGTAGTTTTAATAGAAATTACTGTCTCTATCAAGGAGCATAATATTTTCATAAAGCTGTTTTAAAAAAGAAGTAATTTTCTAGCTCTTGAAGTTAATTGGAATATATGTCAGTGAGAAACAGGGACTTGGAAGTACTAAGGAAAATGCTCATTTTAATTAAAAAACAAGACTTAGTGTTATAACTTAGAAACCTGATACCGAACTCCAAAAACTGAAACAGTATGGGAAACTAACTTCATTTTATTCGTTATTATCCTATGAAAGATTACCACTCTAGTAGTTTTTAAGCATCTGTATTTCAAACTACTTACAATTTAGACTATTTGGTGTTTACCCTGTACACTATTGCCTTAGTTTAACATGTAAGAAAGTTGTTTGTTAGGTATTTTTAATTAAATGGTACTATTATGGAAATTTATACTCTACTGCCTTGCCATTTTATGTAGCAGGGACTAGAGTCTACATGTCATTACAGTAGCTTTCTGAACACCTGGTTCTTGAAATATCTTCCATAAATATATCCTTCAAACAGTTTTTTTATACAAATGTTCTCTTTGGTGATAAAAATTTAGTAGTTTATGGTGAGGTATAACATTTCTGTTATATTTTGAAAATTATCAAATAACAAATTCAGTGTATATGGATAGAACTTTTTTTGTAATCATGTAAACATTATTTCTACTAGCCAATTGTTAATTTTTATCATTCAGAGAAAAGAGAAGGAATTCTCAAAAGCTTTCAGAATTTGAGCAAAGATCTCTTGATTTCTAAAAAGGCAACTTGTCTCTTCAGAATAAATGAAACATGTAAATTAATATCTGTTGAATTCATGCCTTTGTAAAAGGTATATACATTTAAAGTACAGAATCATATGTCATATTTCTAGGCAGGAAAATAATTGATTTATATTTTAAACTGACCACTAATAATCATTTGTTTCCAAATTGCAAAGGATTAATTTTCTCCATAGTTTGTGGAAGTGTTATGTTTATGCAAGAACACAATGGTATGCATTGAATAAGGTTATTGCTATCTGCTCCCAGTTTCTATATGATTAATACATGATTTCTACATAACTGATAATGATACATAAGGCGTTTTAAAAAGTCATATCATTAAAAGCTTGTAATTTTTGATGTGGGGGATGAAAGACCCCCCCTATTTAAAGGCTTAAAATTGCTTGATTTTTAAGTAGAAATGAATCTCTTATACTGATTCTCTCTAGATCCATTTGCTACATTTAAACTACTGTATTTCTTTCTGCATTGTTTCTAGTTTATTAACCTTGCAAGAACTCTTCAGGCACATATGGAAGATCTCGAAAGTAGGTGGAATTTCCCCTCCCCAGTCTTGTTGAATTTACTTTTGCAAATTAAACCTATAGAGCAAAACCCAACTATATATACTCTTTCTACCAAATTAGAGCTTCATTTATAGGCTTAATAATACCAGAATAATTGATTTTGGAAAGATGGGTTGGGTAACTGACATTAGGTCTATAGAATATCTTTTAAATTGCGTTAATTTTAATGTATAGAAGGATATTATTTTAACCATCAGTATTTTGGTTTTATTTAAAATAAAAATACATATTTAATCACCTAATTTTAACACTTCAAATGTTAACACTTTTTTAAGAAGACATGTTTAACTACTAATCAAAACACACTTCTTAATTGGCTAGATATTTTATTTTGTGTATGAAATTTTGTTATTTAGCTTCGTTAGATCATAAAAGGTGTTCCCTGGGTTTATATACAGTTCCAGGAAAATAGGAGTGAAAGAGTCCTAATTCTGAGTCCCTAACAGAAGCCACAGTTTTTTGTTTTTTTTGTTTTTTTGTTTTTTTTGCTCCTTGTTCAGGTCCTCATGGACCTTTAATAGACAGCCAGCTACGCCAGCAGCTCCAATCTCTTAAGATCACGTTCCAGCTTTAGGACTTCTGCCTGGGCTCCTTTGTGAAGGCACTTAATGCCCAAATCTTTACAGGCATCTGCACAGCTTAACCTCTTCTCAAAGTCCTACAATCTCCAGGGTGCTTCATACCAGGTGGGCACAGATATTGGTGGCTCTGGAACAGTTCTTGGGAATCCAAGATTACCCTATTTAGCTATTGTGCTTTTTTACCCAAAGCAATTGGCTCTCCCCATGATCAGATTCCAGTACACTCTTTGAAGTGTTTTAAATATGTTTTCTCCAGTTGATTATCTTCTATACTCACCTTTAAAATACTTGGACTATTATATGTAGTCTGTGTAATGTTTTACCTTTAGAGACAATTTAGCATCCTTTGAAGTAAGGTTTCAGAAGGACCTAATCCTCCTCTAATTCCTTGAATATTCTTAGGCATGGGTTTTTGTCATTGAGTTTGTACAATTTTAAGTTTTAAAGGATTTAGAGCTGCAGTTAGGTGATACAGTTTCACAATTTTGGTTAGTATGTGTGGAAATGGTATGTAAAGGAATCAAAATGGTATAATAAAGTGGGACTTCATTGAGTGTAAATCTTTTTTTCCTTCATACCTTCTTAGTTCAGGTCCATCATGTTGGCTAATACAAAGATCTCTCTCTTTTTTGTAAGTTATAATATATATTTTGTCAAATGTGATGAGAGTAATCTGTTGCAGTGTACATTTACCCAGATTGCTGTTTATTTTTTTACTAATGTTCTTATTTAGAATTTAGTTTTTTAAGCATGTGAAAGAGAGGGAAAAGATGAAATTGAAATATGTATTTCCAAACTCAGGGTGAAAGATGTGGGTGTTACTAGTTGACTCCTAAATACCAGAGTTTTGACTAAATTTTCTTCTGTAGAGTTAATCCAGTAGAAAACAGAAATTCTCTGAAAAACTATTTTATTTTTTAGTTTGACATTTCTCCATGACATATATAAAACTTAAGTGTAGGATTCTACTCCTCGTAATTAAGTATATGCTTGGTATCATTTATTTAAAATGAATTTAAAATTTCTGCAAGGTATTTTATATGGAGACTTAAGTTTCATCTGTACATGTTACATGATTTTTTTCTTGTTGATTGCATTTGCTGGGTGCTCTTAAATTGTCCAGTATTAAATACAAGAGTGTACATTTATCTTTTCTGCTCTTGATAATAGGGGAAATGCTGGTTAGATGTTTAGTGAATTTCCATTTTCCTTCACATGCAGTTTATATAGTCTTACACTTACTATGTCCTAAGACATTCAAGAATGTTTTCTATTAAACTCTAAAATAAATTGAGGTCAGAACTGTTGCAAGAGTGATGAGTCTTTGACAACATGGAGGCATAGAAATACTCTCAACAAAAGGTTTTATCCAGTTATTTTAACTTCGGCTGTATCTATATAAAGCTTTTTTGACTAAAGAGAACTTTTTCTTGGCATTGTATAGACAGCTCTGATGTAAATTGCAAGAACACCCATAACCTATTATTCTATTTCTATGTACATTTTTTTTTTTCCATTCTCATCGGATACATCAAACATGCAGCGGTAATAAGCCAGATTCTCCTCAGGTGTGTGAGAGCACTTGCCTTAAGTTTACTCTTTGTCTAGCGTATTTATCATTAGCTGTTATGGACACAAACTGATCTCAGGAACTTTTTAGATGTTCTTGAACCACATTTTAAAACATTTTCATTTTCATAAAAACTAACATAACAAAAAGTTGTGGGGGTGGGGGCCTTGTGGCTAGGCACTACCCTAATGCAGTCATCATAATTTATCATTTTGACCAAACAGTATATAATAAATTGGGATTTTTGTTTTATAAATCTTTGCTGTTCTGGCTTCATACTTACACTTCCATTCTCATCCCCCTTAAAATCATTCTTGATCATCCTGTTTTCTTTCAACAGCTTCAGAAGATGATTCTGAAGAAGATGGAGACCATAACAGAACATTTGATATTGCCTAACTTCATATAAGACAAATGGATCATCTGTGAACAAGTGTTATTAAAACTGGCAATTAAGTATGAGTTAATTTTGTGGGGAAATGTCTGTTGAATATATTATCTTTATAGAATGAATATATATATTCATATATACACATTATGCATGTATATATATGTTCATTCTCAAGTGTTACTGAATTAAAATTCTGCTGGACCTTTAACATGGCCAGTGAATCTAATGTTTATAAACTGGTAATTAAAAGTATTTTTCTTTTAATGAGTGGGGAAAGTATTACCCTTGTTTTAAATAAGCAATGTTGACAACCCTTTTTTGTGTTCTGATTACTGTAGTTATATTTATGAAGAAAGGTTGCTGTTTTGGTCTCTTGTTAGTGGTTAAAGTGGGACAAAATAGGCTTTCAAAATAAATTGCCAGATGGCACCTAATTATTTTCATTTTTAAAATGCCTTAAGTTGCAGTCTCAGTTTCCTAATCATTTGCTTCCAGTGTTTAAAAAAAAATGAGGAGAAAGTTAAGAGCATTATATTAGGTTTCCAAATTTAATTTGAATTCTAAATTCACTTAGCAGTAAAATCTAATTTTCTAAAAAAATATATAAAAATAAAGTGTACAAATGATGGATAAATTTTTGTATTGATTTGGAAAATGCAGATTATATTTGATAGACCATAGTATGTAGTATGTAGATATTCCTTTTAGGAATATTGCAGCTCTAAATTATATCAGAATTGCTAGCCAAATGCTGTTTGGTTTAAAAAATTATTGCAGTCTCAAGTTAATGAGATACTTTTAAGGCCCACATTCAGAGTTTAAAACACTGGTTTTCATTGTGTTTTTTAGTGTTGTCACTTCTTATACGATATAAATAACCTGTTTGGATCCTGGTTGTTTTTAACTGTTCCTTGGTAATTCTAAACCTTTGTTTGATGACTTAATATTTTTCACTACCTTTAGAGAAGAGATGAACATTACCTATTCACCATGGCTAGATTTACACTGTGGTCCTGAGTTGTGTATACATCCATAACACTGTATATTTTCTTCATTAGCACCCTTAGGATACACTTTAAAATGCCTTCAGGTGGTTTCAGGTTAAGTAAAGTCTATGTCAGACTACTTTTTCAGAATCTAAATAGAAACTATGTAATTTCCCAAATGTGAATCAACAGTTTGCTCACTTTCAGTCAGACTGTTGGTCTTAATGTAAAACTTTGGCTTGAAATAAAGTGCATACTGACTTACTTTATAGTTTGAAATGTTTCCTTTTAAACTGGTACTCAAAGAAGCCTTCAGATGTCATAGCCAAGAATCTTAGTTTCAAATTCCATTTTATATGAAAAGAACCGTTTCTAAACATTTGCTCAGCTTCTGCCTGTTATCTTTGCATTGCCTTCCTTAAAGCAGATAATGCGAAATTTAAGGGTACAAGCATCAGTATCTATACTACAGGTCTTTGCTTTGAATTCAAAACATTTATGCTTTTAATAGAATTCAGTATGAAAATGTAATGTCTCCTTAACCTAAAAAATTTATTTAAAAATTTTAAGTAAATGGTAGAATACATTCCATTGGTATGCATACAGTTTATTTATAGTTTTGCTAAATTAACTGCTAAATGACAGATATACAATGACTTGCTGCTGCTGCTAAGTCGCTTCAGTCATGTCCGACTCTGCGACCCCAGTGACTTGAGCTTTATAGTATTCTTATAGTTCATTAGTACTACTTAGTATTTCAGTATTATATAAGCTAATAAAATGTAAATGTGAATTCGAGGAAATAAGAAAAATCTTTCATTGGTTATCATTTTTTAGGTTCTGAACAAAATAGAGATCATACAATATTCAAATTCCTAAGAATTTAAGAATACAAATTTTTAATAAAATGTTAAAAGTAAATGGTAACTAAAAGAAATGATAGTAACAACAGTTACCAAAGCTAAGAATTACATTGTCATTATTAGATAGACTCAAGATGTTTGAAGAAAAGGAGTTTATACATTCTGAGTGTAAACAGGCATGCTTATGTTATTACTAATATTAAAAATAAATACAGACTTGAATTATCCGTTTATCTGTTGAACAATGAATAGACACAAAGACCTGTTACAGATGTTTAAATATATAAAGAGAATTAAGATTTAGCACTGCATTACCAGGGCCTTTTAAGGACTTGTTTGAAATCAAACATGACAAATCAAGTCACGTAGAACAACCATTTTGGTAGAGCTGCCATTAGGTAGAAGTTTTTGAAAGAAATTATTAGTTATGTAGAAGTGGAATGGGAGACTGGAACATCATTTTCCAGTGAAACTTTCTATCATAATGGAAATATTGCCAAATATGGTAGCTACTAACTGCAAGTGATCTGAGCATTTGAAATATGGCTAGTGTTAATTGAGGAAGTGAACTTTAAATTGCCACGTGTGGCCGGTGGCTACTGAAATATATATTATAAATATTTGTGATAGAAAGTTTTAAGAACAGAAAGAAAGTTGGTCTTAATTCTTAAAGGATTGGTAGAATTTTAGTTAGAAAAGCAGGAAGGAATTCCAGTCTAATGTTCACGATTAATAGCCCTGTTAATACTCTTAATAAAATAGACATCTCGGTCAATAACACAAAATCTCAATCTTACAAAACATAATTGCGTAGTAACACCTAGTATAAAACCGGTTCTTTAGTATGACAGTCACATACATTATCACTTTGTAGTTATTCACATCTTGTTAAAAAAAAAAACTGCCATTAATTGTGATGGATGATTCTGCTTCATGGTGGCCAGTGGAAACAGGTGTCACAAGCTAGGACTTTGTTGTCACTGGTTAAGTTTGAGAGAGTGTCTCTACCTATGAAAAGTATTCCCATAAAATGACTGATGGGATATGCATTAGGGAGAGATTTACTTTCCTTGCACTTGCAAGTTTCTTCATATAGTAAATACAATTTTGTTAAGTACATACCTTATCTTTTCTAATAATGTTAAGTTATAAAAGTTGCTGAAGAACTCATTCTTGCTTCAGCTTTACTGCATTTTCATTTTTTACCACCAAATGATTCTGTCTTAAAATGTACAATATATGTAAAACTTGAACATCATCACTACAGTAGTATGTAGTTCTTCTCTGTAGTTATTCTTACACAGTTTTCATGTCATTGAAATACTTCATTGAGGCTTGGGGAGCATGAGATAGGAACAGATATGGTAGGATATGACAGCAGGAGAAAAATCCTTAAAGGGCTTTATACATTACCCATATGTCAGCCTCCTCCACACCTTCCTGGTATGATATGGCTGTAATTTTTTTTGCTTCACAAAATCTTACTGAGATCCTGACAATTTATGATCAGTGCTAAATACTGTTAATGCTGTGATCCAAAACAGTGTTCTAAAAATTATTAAAATTATATAATTATATGGCATATGGGGTGTTAAAATCTGTAAAATTTTCTGCATCTAATACATTTAAATCCTAAAGGGAGGATAGATGTATTAGAGGAATTATCAGAGTAACCAAGTGATATCTAAATGAGAATCTTTTAAGGTTAGGTGTATTCTCCATATCCTGTTGGTAAAGGAACAAGACAATAGAAATTGCTAAAGATCTGGTGATTGTTAAAACTAGTGGTAAGTAGAATTTTTTTTCAACTCAGTGGGAGGAAGATAGAGGAGGTAAGACAAGTGGACTGAATTTTTATTTTTACTTGCTTTCCTTAATTCAAGTGAAAGATGCACTTGGGAGGGGGTTAAAACCGTTACATTATATCCAAAGTTGTTACTCCTTTTGTTTTTATAATGATCCTAAATATAAATTTCGTCATGATCAGTGATTACATAAGAATAGTGAATGTTACTGGAATAAGGTAATATATCATAAAAACTAATTTTCATTGTCAGGTTTTATATTGAAATCTTGCAGAGGAATTACTGAAAGGTATTTGATGTGTTAATCTGACATTTCCAAAATCTTAGTTAAATTGAATATCATATTCGTTTTCCTCTGCAACCACTAAAACACAGTCATCATTATAAGGTGATTGGTGTGCAGATGAAAAAACTGTGGTGAAACCAGAATCCAAACTTCTTTTGTACAAGAACCAAACAACTGCTCCCAAAACTGTCAAAATTACTGTGCTAGCAATCACCAAAGCTGATACCAAAATGCGGTTATCTGAAAAAGAAAGACAAAATATGGGAAATCGGGATATACAAGTTGCTAGTATTGCTTTCTGGGGAGCATAACTATAGTTTGATCACTTAAATATTTACCTGTTTTTGAGAATTTGTCACATTGGTTAGAAAAACAATGTTTATTACTATCAATATTTATATTTCTTAGCTTGAATAACTGGCATACTTAAAAATTTGAAGTAGACTTTGCAGGTCTCCACTCTACTTTTAAGACTCTGAAATAGAAATTATCCACACTAAGTTTCACTCTGTGTTTCAGTTTGCATATATCCTTTTATGTTCTCCAAACTATATATGTATACATAGTTTAAAATTCTTATTTCTACAAGGCATGTAATGAAAATATCATACTACTACTCCCTATTACTATTACCCTTAATTACCATTCCTCAAAGCATCTACTCCTGTTACTACTTTTTAAAAATTGTGGTAAAATATGCAAAACAAAATTTATCATCTTAACCATTTTTAAGTGTACAGCTCAGTAGCATTAAGTACATTCACATTGTTGTGCTATGTCACCACCATACATCCACAGAACTTCATCTTGCAAACCTAAACATTAACTCCCCATTCCCCACTCTCCCTAGCCCCTGGCCAGTGCCATTCTACCTTCTGTCTCTGAAGTTGACTACTCTGGGCATTTAATGTAATTAGAGTTACACAGTGTCCTTTTGTGACTGGCCTTATTTCACTTAGCGTAGTGTCCTCCAGGTTCATGCCTGTTGCAGAGTTGCCTTTTTAAGGCTGAATAGTATTCCATACCATGTTTTGCTTACCCAAATCTGTTGATGAACATTTGATCTGGTTCCACCTTCCTGGCTACTGAGAATAATGCTGCTATAAACATGGTTGTTTAAATATATGTTCAAGTCCCTGCTTTCACATCCTTTGGGGACATAACCAGAAATGGATTGCTGGATCATACAATAACTTAATGGGAGTATCAATAAGGATATGTTATTTGTTATTTTAAAAAATATTCATACATAACTTGCAGATATATTTAAAAAGTCTTATTATTAAGCTAAGAAACCTTTCTACCTTCTTATAAAAGTTCTACTTTACATTGTTATATAGTTAATATTTAAAGAGGTCTTTAATACTATTCAGTACTTTAATACGCTAGAATCTTAATGTATTCTTACATATGGGAAAATGTAACAAAAGACCATACTTACCTGTTAAATATTTCTTTTCATATGGGACTGGAATACAAAAGGAAATCATCATTAACATGCCTTATTCTAAGATTGATTTTTAAATACTCTCAAAGTAAAACAAACCTTTCTGTTACTAGCTTAGCATTAATATTCTTTATATTGTTTGGTCATGTGTCTGTATTTGTTTTTAACTTAGTTTTTTAAAATAAAAAAAATGTAGAGGACTAAAAAATGCATTAGCTCAAAAAGTGGAAAAAGTAAGGAAACAAAAAGACAATGTGATGAAGTGAGGGAAACAAGATGGCTTGGGTTGGAAAGTGTGGAAACATAATAAAAGTAAAGAATACAGCTGTGACCTTACCTCATACAGGTTTTCTCACTATTTATGATGTTTTGAAGTTATAGTTTATTTAAAACTTTGGCTTATATATAATGAAACACTGGGCTGGATGAAGCACAAGCTGGAATCAAGATTGCCGGGAGAAATAACAATAACCTCAGATATGCAGATGACACCACCCTTATGGCAGAAAGTGAAGAACTAAAGAGCCTCTTGATGAAAGTGAAAGAGGAGAGTGAAAAAGTTGGCTTAAAGCTCAACATTCAGAAAACTAAGATCATGGCATCTGGTCCCATCGCTTCATGGGAAACTGTGGCTGACTTTATTTTGGGGGGCTCCAAAATCACTGCAGATGGTGATTGCAGCCACGAAATTAAAAGACGCTTACTTCTTGGAAGGAAAGAGATGACCAACCTAGACAGCATATTAAAAAGCAGAGACATTAATTTGTCAACAAAGGTCCATCTAGTCAAGGCTATGGTTTTCCAGTGGTCATATGTGGATGTGAGAGTTGGACTATAAAGAAAGCTGAGCACCAAAGAATTGATGCTTTTGAACTGTGGTGCTGGAGAAGACTCGAGAGTCCCTTGGACTGCAAGGAGATCCAGCCAGTCCATCCTAAAGGAGATCAGTCCTGGGTGTTCATTTGGAAGGACTGATGTTGAAGCTGAAACTCCAGTACTCTGGCCACCTGATGTGAAGAGCTGACTCATTGGAAAAGACCCTGATGCTGGGAAAGATTGAGGGCAGGAGGAGAAGGGGACAACAGAGGATGAGATGGTTGGATGGCATCACTGACTCAATGGACATGGGTTTGGGTGGACCCTTGGGGGGTTGGTGATGGACAGGGAGTTCTGGCATGCTGCAGTTCATGGGGTCTCAAAGAGTCAGACACGACTGACTGAACTGAACTGACCTGAGGCACAGTATATGAAAATTTAAAAAATCCAACAAACACTGGAAGTTGAATGCTATGACCATAAAAGTGTGACTGATTAGTCCAAAACCCTGCTGAGGAAAGTTAAAATTGTATGTGATTCCACATGTAAAGAAAGGAAATAATCAGAGGCAGATGTATAGTTTTGCTTTGCAGTTCGAGTAGAAGGGGGGAATATTAAGGATGCAATGTGGGGAGATGGCTGTTTCTTCCTTGCTTCAAGCATCCTAAAATCATATTTTGAGATTTAAATGCCTTTAATGAGAAAACAATTCTTTCTAAAACATAAAAGAACAAATCATCTAATGTTTAACAATAATATGAAAATATTGTGGGACAGGCTAATTCTGTTCATTTTAGAAAGCATTGTGATGCATAAGAAGAAAACTTATATTTTAGCCCAGAATTATAAACTATGGTATAATTTTTCTTTGTCTAATCAAGGATGTCCTTGTACTGAATCAAATTCTTTGTAAACTAACTAGAATTTTGGAATTAACCATTATTCTTCACCACTTCCACTGTTTAGTCAAATCACATCAAAGAAGCTATGATAATTCCTTTGAACAGCGTTAGAAAACTTTGACTTCATACTAGCTCTAAGAATAAGCAGAAAGAATTAAAAGTATGCCTGATTCACATGATCTGGTCCTACCTCTAATGTAATAGGATTACATATTTGCCTGCTAAGAGTCTTGAGTGCAAACCAACCTAATCATCTTCTGAAATCTTACTTCCTTTATATATTGAGGCACACAACTCAAAGTTATTTAAAACCCAGCCCTGCTTTCCCCACCCTTGTTAGCATGGAAAAAGGCCTTCAGTTATACTTACTAGCTGCTTTACAAAGGGTTCCTTCCACAGAAGAAACTTCACAGTTTCCTTTTTTCCAATCACCTGTCTCGGTGTGCAAAAAGGCACAGGTGTCAACTAGCTCCTCACCATCTTCTTGGTCTGACCACTTAACAAATGTCATATTTGATTTATCAAACCACTTGAAACTGGCATCTGTCAATTAAGGAATATTTTAACATTATGACAGTATAAATGTGTTAAAGTCAAAGAAAAGGGTCTAGCTATTTTTATTTTTTGATTATGGCTTGTAGAATCTCCATTCCCTGACGGGATTGAACCCAGGCACTCAGCTTTGAAAGCGTGGAGTCCTAACCACTGGACCACCAGGGATTTCTTGGGTCTAGATTTAAAGGTGGGAAGTTACTAAGGTATGTCTGATCTAAACTTGATTGTAGGACTTAAATTGGAAGAATATATCCTATACACAGACAAGAGATACTAGTTCAAGAAGGTTCTGAAGAAGATCCCATTTTTTATTGAACGTATACTTTTCATGGAGGAATAATCATAGGTGAAATATTAATGGTAACCTTAGTAATTGCATTTGATTTTGAAAATAGTTATATATGTACTTTTTTATTTTCAATAGTGACAATAAATACATTTCTACAATTCTATAATATTACCTTGATAGTTTTCTATCCTACTGTTGATACTACTACCAATATTTATTACTCTACCATATTACAAAAATACTGAGTCTTGAATCATATTTTGAAAGAATCAACTTTAGCTCTCATATGGGACACACATTGAGCTGTTCAGGGAAATGCTGTGGTACATGAGTGCATACTGAAAATACAGTACCTGGAAGCTGCAGGAAATAACAACTTGAACTAGAGAAATGAAGCATCTAAAAGTTACTGCTAACATTAAGAAAGAATGTAAATGTAAATATCACTTACCATCTGTGTCAAAAAACATGCCTAATAAGATATCAGCTGGGTCTTTCCATTGCTTTTTCAAAGTATCCAGTATAAAAGCATTTTCTTCTTCATTATGTATGCTTATCATGTCTGCTCCTGAAATTATTTTAGGGAGAGGAAGTCATCATGTTCTCCAAATCAATGAAAATCACATGAAGCCTATACAGATTATACGTTACTATAAAGAAGGAAAGTTATGACCAACCTAGACAGCATATTAAAAACCAGAGACATTACTTTGCCAACAAAGGTCCATCTAGTCAAGTGGTCATGTATGGATGTGAGAGTTGGACTATGAAGAAAGCTGATCGCCGAAGAATTGATGATTTTGAACTGTGGTGTTGGAGAAGACTCTTGAGAGTCCCTTGGACTGCAAGGAGATCAGTCCTGGGTGTTCATTGGAAGTACTGATGTTGAAGCTAAAACTCAATACTTTGGCCACCTCATATGAAGAGCTGACTCATTTGAAAAGACCCTGATGCTGGGAAAGATTCAGGGCGGGAGGAGAAGGGGATGACAGAGGATGATACAGTTGGATGACATCACCGACTCGATGGACCTGAGTTTGGGTAAACAGGAATTGGTGATGGACAGGGAGGCCTGGTGTGCTGCGATTCATGGGGTTGCAGAGTCGGACACGACTGAACTGAACTGATAGTACATAAGTACATATACTTTTGTTATTGTTGTTTGGTCGTTAAGAAGTGTCCAACCTTTTGTGACCGCATGGACTAGCCTGCCAGGCTTCTCTGTCCGTGGAATTTTTGAGGCAAGAATACTGGAGTGAGTTGCCATTTCCTTCTCCAGGGGATATTCTCAACCCAGGGATTGAACCCACATCTGTCTCCTGCATTGCTGGTGATTCTTTACCACTGAGCCATCTGGGAAGCCCCACATATACTTTTACACCCTTTTTTTTAAGAAAAAATAGCTTGGAAATGTCATGCACATTCCTGAAAAGACAATAAACTCATGAGAAAAGTAAAATGATAATATGATAAACTGAATCATACCTTTTATTTCATTCACCTAGGATTAGTGATCTCATAAACAACATGGAAACGGAAAATCATGGGAAGGCTTAAGCAGGAAAACATACTTTCTGCAACTCTCAACTTTTACTATCCCTTTCTCTAGTCTTCATGGCCCCTCCTGCCCTCAATTCACATTTATAGGGAGGAGTAGCTCTGACATTAATGAGGATAGCTGAAAAGTCCCAGGGCAACTTGCCAGAACAGTCCCAAGACCTAACAAAGTTCAAGTAACAAGCAGTTGCTGACCTGCCTCACTTAACTGACCACTATGTGCCTGCTGCCTGAAGCCTACCCCTTCCTGTATTTTCCTCTGTGGTCATCCTTAGAAAACTCCTGCTTAGGGAAAGTGATAAAGGAGGTCCTTTTTCCTTGTTCTCAGTGGATAGCTGATTTTTCCTGGGAGACTCACCTGGTTCAAGAGCAACAGTCATATATATATATATATATACCTTATGTCTCACAAATATTTTTTATCCTTTTAATTTCATTCTACATACAATTCTACATTCTACATACAATTTCATTCTACATACATATAATTTCATTCTACATACAATTCTACATTCTATAAAATATGAGCACTTCACTTTTCCCAGATATATTTAATCTTATTTCTTAACCCAAGAAAGATGCTCTTGCAAATTAAAAAAATCTTTCCACTGTCTTAATTGGATATTACTTTGGAGAAAACACTAATAATGGAGTTAGTTTCTCTCATGACATTGTATGATTTTTTTAAGTGAAAATAATAAATGACATCAAAGCTTATAGCAACCAGAAATCTGGCGGGGAAGATACATCTAACTCCTGGGGAATATACATCTAACTCCTGGGGAATATACATCCTTTTAGCTATACTCAGCTACGTGAGCAATTAGCATCAAAATGTTCCTAAGAAACATGACTTTCCAGTCTCAGTAACTTTACAAGTTTAAATTTTCCTAATTTTCCAAGGAGAAGTCATTGATCCTACACTTTTTTAAGTTATCGTGGAAGTTTTGGGTACTACAACTAATTCAAATACTACATAGATAAGGAAGTCTTCTACTATTAAATTCTTCCAAAATTATCCTGACTTAAAGACTCCTGAAAACTTCAGAATGGTTTCTTGGATCATAAAAAAAGACTCCTGAAAACTCCAGAATGGTTTCTTGGATCAGTGGCTCTCCAACTATGAAAGTGAAAGTAACTCAGTCTCATCAAACTCTTTGGGACCCCATGGACTCAGGTCAGAATACTGCAGTGGACAGCCGTTCTCTTCTCCAAGGGATCTTCCCAACCCAGGGATCGAACCGGGGTCTCCCACATTGCAGGCAGGTTCTTTACCAACTAAACTATTAGAGAAGCACTATAGTGTGCACCAGAATCACCTAGGGGGCTTCCCTGGTGATGCAGATGGTAAAGAATCTGCAAGGCAAGAGACATGGGTTTGATCCTTGGGTCAGGAAGATACCCTGGAGAAGGGAATGGCAACCCACTCCAGTATTCTTAATTGGAGAATTCCATGCACAGAGGAGCAGGGCAGGCTGCAGTCCATGGAGTGGCAGAGTCGGACGTGACTGAGCAACTAACACTTTGATTTTCAGAATCTCCTACAGAGGGCTTGTTAAAAGTGTTAGGTCCTACACCAGAGTTTCTGATCCAGTTGGAGTAACATGGAGCCTGAGAATTTACATTCTGAACCAGTTCCCAGGTGACACTGATGCTGTCACTGAGAATTATAGGAAACTTACTATGATGACTCTAAAAATCCATAATTTTTTGGTAATTAACAGATAACTGGAGATAAGAGTGCTTTTAGCTCATGACATCGTAAGAAAAATTTGTATCAGATGATTACTTTTACATCTTTTAAAAGAAGCTTAAAAAATAAATGTAACTATAAGAAAAAGAAAATTATAGGACTTAAAATCTCTCCCCAAACATACCATATTATGTTAAAGAAGAAAATCACAAACTAGGCAGACTAGCTCTATTATGAATAAAAAGGGGGAAAAACATTGTCTCAGACTGTTTAAAAGACAACAGATACAAATATAGAGAACAAAACTAGTGGTTGACAGTAGGGAGAGGGAAAAGGTCATGGGCAATATAGGGGCAGGGATTAGAGGTACCATTATGTATAAAATAAGCTACAAGGACATACTGTACAACACTGGATATAGCTAATATAGTAACTAAAAATGGAATAAAAACTTGCTTAATATTGTACACTGACTGTACTTCAATAAAAACAATTCATCCTCACAAAGGGAAATATACCACAATAAATGTGTGAATATGCAATTAATTTCACTAGTAAAGGAGTGAAAATTAAAATAAGCAATTTCAGAAGATTAAACAGTGTAGATTAAACAGTGCTTACTTAGAGTGGAGAAAAACAGGAACTCATAAGTGGATGGTTGGAGAAAAATTAGTTAAAAACCTTTTTGGATACAATTTTGCAAGATGTATGGAAAGCCCTACATAAAAGTATACATCTTTGACCCAGCAATCCTGAACAATTTATGCTAAGACAATCACTGGTTCTGCTCAAATAGGCACAGTCATTAATGTTCATCACATTTATGACACTAGAAGATTGGAAATAATTTAATAACCAATATTACAGAATTAAATCAATTATGGCATATCTGAAGAATTGATGCTTTGGAACTGTGGTGTTGGAGAAGACTCTTGAGACACCCTTAGACAGCAAGGAGATCAAACCAGTCAATCCTAAAGGAAATCAATCCTGAATGTTCATTAGAAGGACTGATGCTGAAGCTGAAGCTCCAATACTTAGGCCACCTGATGAAAAGAGCTGACTCACTGGAAAAGACCCTGATGCTGGGAAAGACTGAAGGTAGGAGAAGGGAACGCCAGAGGATGAGATGGTTGGATGGCATCACTGACTCAATGGATATGAGCTTTAGCAAGCTCCAGGAGATGGTGAAGGACAGGGAAGTCTGGCCTGCTGCAGTCTGTGGGGTCGCAAAGAGTCAGACATGAATGAGCAACTGAACAACAATGGCATATCCATATAGAGAAGTATCGTGCAGTTATTAGGAAATATACATTCTATATTTATTGCTATGGAAAGACATTTTTAAGGGAAATAAGATTATGAAACAGTTTGCTTAATATAACCCCTCTCTATATATGTATGTACATATATACATACACACATATGGAATGTATATTATAGTCATGTATGATGTGAGAACGGGACCATAAAGAAGGCTGAGCATCAAAACTGATGCTTTCAAAGTATGGTGCTGGAGAAGACTTGAGAGTCCCATGGACAGCAAGGAGATCAAATCAGTCTATCCTAAAGGAAATCAACCCTGAATATTCACTGGAAGGACTGATGCTGAAGCTGAAGCTCCAATATTTTGGCCACCTCATGCGAAGAGTTGACTCATTGGAAAAGACCCTGATGCTGGCAAAGACTGAGGGCAGGAGGAGAAGGAGGTGACAGAGGATGAGATGGTTTGGTGGCACTCAATGGACATGAGTTTGAGGAAGCTCTGGGAGACAGTGAAGGACAGGGAAGCCTGGCATGCTGCAGTCCATGGGGCCGCAATATGGGCTTCCCAGGTGGTGTGAGTGGTAAAGAATTTGCTTGCCAATGCAAGATATGTAAGAGATGCAGGTTTGATCCCTGGGTCAGGAAAATGAGCTGGAGTAGAAAATGGCAACCCACTCCAGCCTAGAGAATCCCATGGACAGAGAAGCCTGGCAGGCTACAGTCCACAGGGTGACAAAGAGTTGGACACAACTAAAGTGAGTTAGCACATAGATATATGTATGTATCAAACATTTACTAAAATACATCTGCCTAGGGGTTTGGAAGTCTAGAATGATACTTAGCAAAATGTTAACAGTCATTACATTTCCTTGTGTGTGTTCAGTCAGGATGGTACAATTTAGGGTAATTTTATTTTTAAAATATTTACATATGTTCTTCTATATAGTGACTGTGAAAGAATTTTTAAAAGAAAAGAAAAAGACTGACCTTTAATCAATGCTTTAGTCCAAAGCTAGAATTTAGCAAGGTTTTCTTTCTCAGCCACAGCTCCATTGTTAAAAATTCTAGAATTTTTTAATCAATTTTGCTATTATCACCTCCTGTTTGTTAAATGTCACGCACACTTTTAATCTGTTTTACCCTACTAGTACCAAATTTACTTGTACTAATTTATGAAATGTAACCAAAGTGCCATTTTAGAAAAAATTCTCGAGAAATATTTAACTAGGTTATAGTTTAGGCTTAAGTGTTCAGAGATGCGATTTTCATCCTTTTCTCTGACCTTGTGTCAGCCAATGGAACGTGAATGATTTTTAACAGTGCAATTTAAGTAAATACTACACAAATTACTATGTCAGGCAAAAAAGACACACTCATTTTCTTTAACGAATGACAGCATAAGTCCCTGAAGAATGCATGTACTCAAGTAAAAAAAGAATTCTTTTTTAGTGCATAACCAGTAATGCTACCTACTGAGATGTAATTTGGGTCTTTCATTCTTTTAATGGCTAGTAACATAGCTTATACACAAATCACAAAAAGGAAAGACTGAAAATACTTATTGATTCTATTATAAAGAAAATAGCTAAATCAAAGGTAAATGTGAAAACAGGTAAATGTTGCAAAATAAGAAAAATTTTAGGCTCTCACAGATATTTTCCTATATGAATGATAACAGTACCCCAAATAAGTATAATAAAAGTAACATCAAGTAAATTAGCACAGAGCACTGGGACTATTTCTAAATATAGCTTTCAGCTATATTTAGTCCAAAAAATAACAAGTCACTTATTTTCTATACCCCTAAATATAGGTTTAAGATAGGACTTGGTATAGTCCTACAATATGTGAAGAGTTTATAAATCCAAATGTAAATATCCTTGTATTCTTCTTTTCCTTCTTCATATATAGCAAACACTGAATTCATGTTTCCCTACTGTTACAAACCACCTACTGTTCTAAACACTACCCTAGGCAAAAAAAGTAATGGTAATATTAATTAATTTTAGCTAATTTTCTGATTTATCAATAAAATGGGTATTTCCATAGTGGAAGCAAATGTAGAGGATTTATCAAATAAATGATGACATTACCAAAAATGTGTAAGAAATTTAAAAATTCACATCAATAAGACAAACTGAATTTATAAATTTTTAACTGGGATAAAGACATTTTTATTTAGACATAAAATCAACTTTATAAGCAAATTTGTAACCAACAATTGAAAATCCCTAAATGGCTACTTTGCTTTGAACAAATAGAGTTAACGGACTTCAAAATAAGTAATTAAAAATCAGGCCTCAAAATTGCTGGGTGTTTTTAATTTCGTTTTGCTTCATTTATTAAAGAAAAACAGCAAATACAATTAACTTCGTTTAGTTGACTGCAGAGGAAGTCAGTCAACAAGTAAAAGCTCTGCCTCTGTAGTGAATGTGGTTGCTTAACTGCTGAACATAAGTATCAAAGCTAGACAATGAAATCTAATGATGTGGTTCATACAAACTAACAGGAGTATAGAACACATCTTGTCTTGGCTCTGAGCCTCCAATATAATCTATTACTTGAAATCTGTGTTTTTGTCTAAGTATACCCAATATGGCTTTTTAAAAAGAGACAGAAAATAGTTGTGGGAGAAAACACCACTTAAAAAATCTTGTAAGACCCGCAAAATTCCTATTATTCCATTTCCTTGGAGTGAAACCATACTGGCATGTTGGAAATGTCTTGTCTTCAAAGAGCCAATGTTCAACACCATTTAGCAAATAAGAAAAATGATAAATATGTATTGAGCGTTCCATGGCACTTCATAGGGTTTAAAACTGCTATGCCTACATTTATTCCTAAGAAAAACAATAAATATGTATTGAGTAGTATTGACATGTCTTAGGATTTAAAACTCCTATGCTTACATTTATTCCTTCTATAATAAGTGAATATGATTCTAATTAAAGCACCCTAAAGCAATTTGATATTGTTCCAAAATGTTACATTGGTGGGTTGTCAGAATTGTGTTTTTTAGGTAAAGGGCATTTTAATTTTTTTTTTTTTTTTGGCCATGTCCTGCAGCATGGGGGATCTCAGTTCCCTGACCAGGGATTGAACCTCTGTCTCCTGCATTGGGAGCACTGTACTGCTGGGGAATTCCTGGTAAAGGGTACTTTTAAATGCTGATGTTATGAATATGCTTAAGAGAAAATTTAGTGAAATAATCAAGGGATTTTTGGATCTCACACAATAATAGAAAGCACTTTTAAATAATCAAGGACTCTCATGTCACGATCATAGGTATCTCAGTTGAAAAAGATGTTAATTGACACTATAGTTTTAGTTTGAGCTGACAAGTATCACAATTAGAGGCTCAACAAGGATGCACTTTGGGCCAAACAGCCAAATATATAAAGAACACTCAAGCACAGCTTTTTAAAAAATGACATTTTTATTTAAAATATTTCACAATGTGAAATTATATTTCCCAGAGAATACTGAGCAAATCATGTAGCAAATAGCCTTTTTCTCATTTTTATTTAACAGTATACAAAATCCCCCTGCCAATGAAGGAGACTCAGGTTCTATCCCTGGGTTGGGAAGATCCCCTGGAGAATGAAATGGGGTCACAAAAGAGTGGGACACGACGTAGCGACTGAACAACAACAGATTCTTCCATACCACATGTCACAATACCATGTGATCTGACATCTGCCCACACTGCATGCCTGAAACAGTACTTTCAGGGCAGAAAGACAGAGTGATTAAGAACGCTGTTCCTAAAATCAGACAATCCCTGGTACGAACTTGGCTCTGCCAATTATTTCCTATTCAACCTTGAACAAATATTTGAACTAGTTTTATTCTCTTGATTAAAGAAGGCAAATAAACTTCCTGACAGTTTGCTGCAATAATTAAAGCCAGAAAAAGTGTATTAAGTGCTTAAGAACAGTGCCTGACACAGATTACTCACATCAAATACACACTGCTCTTGTCACTCTTCTTTGAGCAGGGTTGTCCAACAACTGACTTCCAACTCGAGTTTACCCCAGTTCCACTGCATATCTTGCATATTATAGAATAAAAGTTGTTACAAGGACCAAAGGTAAAAAGTAAGACACAACAAACCATTTTTTTAAAGAAATTAGTGAACATTCTTAACTGATCTGTGAAAAAACAAAATAAACTCCTTACCATGATTAGTACACTGATTTCTGACATCCTCTATGCTTTCAACTTTGATGGCTTCTTGAAGAAAAATGTAACAACTGTCTTGGAACTGAACCCAGGTGGATGAAGGGCAGTCTATGTGGAAAAAGAGAAACACTGTTAAGTAACTTGAAAATGAGAATATCATGAACTCCTAAAGATATGAGATATTAAATTTTCATAGAAAAAAGAATGGCTATTTCCATAACATTTACTAGTTATTGACACCTTCGGGTTTATATCTGCCACCTCTCTGTTTGTTTTCTATCTGTCCTACTTGATTTATGTTCTTTTTCTTCCCTTGTTGTCTTTTTGGATTATTAAACAATTTTATATTCTATTTCTCTTTTAGCTTATTAACTATATATTCTTTAATTTTTTTTCCTATAGTGGGTACCCTGAAAATTATACCATGCAATCTTGATTTATTAGTACTGAAAATAAATGAGTACTTTTACCATTTCCTAGACACTCTAGGATCTTAAAATAGTTTAACTTCCCTCCTTTTGTGCTATTGTTCTGTTACTATTTTGCATGGTCAGTGTTCGTTTAAACACATATTTACCTTCTCTGTTGCTTTTCATTCTTATATATTTGAATTACTTATTTGAATAATTTTCTGTCTGCCTGAATAAACCCTTTTAGTGTTTCTTTAAGGGTAGGTCTACTACAAATTCCCTCAATTTGTGATTTTCTGTAAATGTCTTTATATTTTCTTCCCACTTAGATATTTTTGAAAATAAATTCTTGAAAGGAAGCTTATTTTTCATTGAAGATGTAATTTTACTGTTTCGGCTTCTATCATTCCTATTGAGAAATCAAATGTCAGTCTGATGGTTGCTCTTTGGTGACTGCTTTCAAGATTTTCTTTGTCTTTGATTTTTAGTAGCTTGACAGTAGTATCTCTAGTATTTTTTTGAATCCTACTAAGAATGCAACACAACTATTGAATCTATGGCTTTCTTTTCATTGCTCACTTTTGCAAAGTTCTTGGCCATCATCATCACTTTCAATAATGCTTTTCCACTCTCTTTCTCCTCCATTTCTGGGGCTCAAAATACATATATGTTAGATTTCACATGTCTGCTTCATTGACTATGCCAAAGCCTTTGACTGTGTCGATCACAGTAAACTGTGGAAAATCCTGAAAGAGATGGGAATACCAGACCACCTGACCTGCCTCTTGAGAAACTTGTATGCAGGTCAGGAAGCAACAGTCAGAACTGTACATGGAACAACAGACTGGTTCCAAAGAGGAAAAGGAGTAAGTCAAGGCTGTATATTGTCACCTTGCTTATTTAACTTACATGCAGAGTACATCATGAGGAACGCTGGGCTGGAAGAAGCACAAGCTGGAATCAAGATTGCCGGGAGAAATATCAATAACCTCAGATATGCAGATGACACCACCCTTATGGCAGAAAGTGAAGAGGAACTCAAAAGCCTCTTGATGAAAGTGAAAGAGGAGAGTGAAAAGGTTGGCTTGAAGCTCAACATTCAGAAAACAAAGATCATGGCATCTGGTCCCATCACTTCATGGGAAATAGATGGAAAAACAGTGGAAACAGTGTCAGACTTTATTTTTTTGGGCTCCAAAATCACTGCGGATGGTGATTGCAGCCATGAAATTAAAAGACGTCTTCTCCTTGGAAGGAAAGTTATGAGCAACCTTGATAGTATATTAAAAAGCAGAGACATTACTTTGCCAACAAAGGTCCATCTAGTCAAGGCTATGGTTTTTCCCGTGGTCATGTATGGATGTGAGAGTTGGACTGTGAAGAAAGCTGATCGCCGAAGAATTGATGCTTTTGAACTGTGGTGTTGGAGAAGACCTTTGAGAGTCCCTTGGACTGCAAGGAGATCCAACCAGTCTATTCTAAAGGCGATCAATCCTGGGTGTTCATTGGAAGGACTGATGCTAAAGCTGAAACTGCAATACTTTGGCCACCTCATGTGACGAGTTGACTCACTGGAAAAGACTCTGAAGCTGGGAAAGGTTGGGGGCGGGAGGAGAAGGGGACGACCGAGAATGAGATGGCTGGATGGCATCACCAACTCTGTGGACATGAGTTTGAGTGAACTCCGGGAGTTGGTGATGGACAGGGAGGCCTGGTGTGCTGTGATTCATGGGGTCGCGGAGAGTCGGACACAACTGAGCGACTGAACTGAACTGAATATGTTCACTTTGTTCCTTTCTATTTTTAATGCCTTTGGCACTCCATATCATAATCTTGTTCTTTATGGTGTACTAGGTGATGGACAGGGAGGCCTGGCGTGCTGTGATTCATGGTGTTGCAAAGAGTGGGACACAACTGAGCAACTGAACTGAACTGAACTGAACCTACTCTTTGGGCTTTCCCAGTGGCTCAGTGGTAAAGAATCTGCCTGTGATGCAGAAGATGCAGGAAACTTGGGTTCGATCCCTGGGTTGGAAAGATCCCTTGGAGAAGGAAATGGCAACCCACTCTAGTATTTTTGCCTGGGAAATCCCATGGACAGAGGAGCCCGGCAGGCTACAGTCCATGGGGTCTCAAGAGTCAGACACAACTTAGTGACTAAGCTGCTGCTGCTAAGTCGCTTCAGTCGTGTCTGACTCTGTGCGACCCCACAGACAGCATCCCACCAAGCTTCCCTGTCCCTGGGATTCTCCAGGCAAGAACAGTGGAGTGGGTTGCTATTTCCTTCTCCAATGCATGAAAGTGAAAGTGAAGTCGCTCAGTCGCATCCGACTCTCAGGGACCCCGTGGACTGCAGCCTACCAGGCTCCTCCGTCCATGGGATTTTCCAAGCAAGAGTACTGGAGTGGGCTGCTATTGCCTTCTCTGAGCGACTGAGCACACACACATATACAGTCTACTCTTCAGTTTTTAACAAATCTGCTGTTAAACCTATCTACTGACTTCATAATGTCAGCTATTTTTCAGTTACACAATTTCCATTTGTACTTTTATAGATTCTGAGTCTCTGGTGAAATTCTCAACCTTATAAATGTTCTCGAACTTATTACAGTTATTTTGAAGTTCATTTTTGAAAATTCTAATTTCTGGATTACCTATTGGCCTCTTTTTATTTATTTTCCCAGCTTTGGCCTGTTTTGTTATGCCTGGTAGTTTTTGTTTTCTTTTTTAAATATCAAATACCAGATACTCTGCAGGAAAAATTTCACAGTATCGGGTATTTGATATGTAAAATAAAAAAAATTGTGGAGGCTCGAGTGATGTCATTCTCCCCTAGAAAGTATCCTGACACGCAGCTGGCATACTGAAGATTATTTAAATACAATCAAGGGTTGATTCCACCTGAGGGAGCTGTTACAATCTCTGTGAGGCCCAATACCCATGGATTCCAAGTGAAGCCTGGAGATTAGCTAGCGTCTCTCCTCTTTGGTAAGTACAAACTCAAATTTTTGTCTCATTAATACCGTGATAATGCCAAAAACTCTGCTCTCTTTTTAGCTCCTTAAAATGTGGACAATTCTTCTAAAGGGAAAGTTATACACAGGATAGTGGGCTCACATCAACAAGCTGCCTAAACAGCTCTCTGATGCCTGCAAATACCATTATTACAGAATTTCATCTAGATTTTCCAGTTGTATTTTGGGGAGTATTAGTGGAGTCCCACTTCACTAGAGTCAGAAGCAGAATCCCCTCTTTCACACTTCTGAGCAAGTTATTGATAACTGTCACTACCATCATCCATCCAACAATCACTGGCTGAGCAACTTCCGTGTGTCAGAGATAACAGTCAGTACCAAGGAGTAAGGATAAAAGGATTTAAGGCAGTGGTCCCCAGCCTTTTGGCACCAGGGACTGGTTTTGTGGAAAACAGTTTTTCCACAGACTGGGGCAGGCTGGGGTAGGGGGCGGTGAGGTGAGTATGGTGGGCAGGGGGTGGTTTCAGGATGATTCAAACGAATTATATTTATTGTGTATCTTATTTCTATTATCATTAAATCAGCTCCACCTCTCATTATTAGATCCTGGAGGTTGGGGACCTCTGATTAAAGGGGAATGAGTGCTACACTTAAAGTGTTCAGGCTGCTAGGAGAGTCAGACACATACACATATCAAAGGTATGAGAGGTTAAATGTTATCAAACTATAGAAGAAAAAAGTAACTTGCTCCCCTGGTGGCTCAGATGGTAAAGAATCTGCCTGCAATCAGGAGACCCCGGGTTCGGTGAGATCCCCTGGAGAAGGGAATGACAACCCACTCCAGTATTCTTGCCTGGGAAACCCCATGTACAAAGGAGCTTGGCAGGCTACAGTTCATGGGGTCACAAAGAGACAGACGTGGCTGAGTAAGCACACACACAGACAAATAAAGAGTAAGGAAACATTTCAAAAAGGAGGTAATATTTGAGCTGCAATTCACAGGATAACTTTACCATGTGGAAAAGGAGAAAGATGAAGAAATCCCAGGTAGAGAGACCACCATAAAAACCACAATGAGAGGAGTCACATATTCGCTGAATGGGTTAACTAGGCAGGTCTCTCCCGCCCCCACACTCCTGCCATCACATGTTTTCTGTATTAAGACATGATAGAGAAAAAAAAAGCAGTCATTTCCAGAATGAAACTCAAATTGAAAGTCAAGAGGGCATATACTCTGAATTGCAAACTTTGACTTTTGTATTTTTCTTCTCCTATTTTCTTCTGATTCCCTTTGTTGCTTTTCCTTTAGTCTTACAGAATTTTAAAAAATGGAAATAGAAACAAACTCCATTTCCACATTTAATGCCACTTGAAACACCTTACATATCACTGAAAATTCTTGGACCATGGGCTGAGAAATGCTCTTGTGTATTATTTCTAGTTAAAGCTGCTGCTGCTGCTAAGTTGCTTCAGTCGTGTCCAACTCTGTGCAACCTCATAGATGGCAGCCCATCAGGCTCCCCCGTCCCTGGGATTCTCCAGGCAAGAACACTGGAGTGGGCTGCCATTTCCTTCTCCAATGCATGAAAGTGAAAAGTGAAAGTGAAGTCGCTCAGTCGTGTCCAACTCTTAGCGACCCCATGGACTGTAGCCTACCAGGCTCCTCCGTCCATGGGATTTTCCAGGCAAGAGTACTGGAGTGGGTCACCATTGCCTAGGTGTAACTAGTCAAAGTTACACATAGGATTTTGTAATGATGATAAATAAGAATATAAAAATAATTTTTGAAACATTGTTTAAATGGAATAAAGCATGTCTATTAAGTATATAAAATGTAATTAACATCAAGTGAAGTGAAACTTATAAATTGTTTCTTTGTACACTTGTATTGGGTTGGCCAAAAAGTTGACTCAGTTTTTTCCACACGATCTTACTGAAAAAGCTGAACAAACTTTTTGGCCAACCCAATAGTTCTTAGGTTTTATGATTACAATGAGCTCTGATTTCCAAATCATCGATAGACTAAACTGTATTCTTTTGTTCAGTGGCAGCTCACATGTCAGTTCTCTGTGAAGTATCCTACCTTCACCTTCCTTAAACTCTGACCCCTCTGAACTTCTACAGGACTTTTATACTATACAACATGTGAGAGGCCTTTTCTGTTTATAAAGACTAAAGACTTGTTTTGGTTACCCCAAATGATAGAGACTTTCTGCAAGGATACATGGGATAATAAGAAATCTGAGGATAATCTCCTAGCAGTCAAATAGACCTCCTAAGGCAATGGCACCCCACTCCAGTACTCTTGCCTGGAAAATCCCATGGACAGAGGAGCCTGGTAGACTGCAGTTCATGGAGTCGCTAAGAGTCGGACACGACTGAGCGACTTCACTTTCACTTTTCACTTGCATGCATTGGAGAAGGAAATGGCAACCCACTCCAGTGTTCTTGCCTGGAGAATCCCAGAGACAGGGGAGCCTGGTTGGCTGCTGTCTATGGGGTCGCACAGAGTCGGACACGACTGAAGCGACTAAGCAGCAGCAGCAGCAGTGTTCTTATACCAGGTACCCCCTTGGGTTGCTACCTAGCTTAGAGTAGTCAGTCTCTGATTTAGGAAACTACCCTTATTTTGATTAGTTGTGGCTTGCATGGTGAGCATAATATGGCACAATCAAGGTCCTAGGCACAAGAAACACAGGGAGCCTATCTTCTTCGAAAAGGAGCTGTATTACCCTTTGAAGACGAACACATATTCACGTATGCTGATCATCATAAAGGTGACATATAAAAAAGAGACCTGAAGGAGCTGGAAAAAAAAAAAGCCAAATGCTTATCTAGGTCACACACGCCTCTGAGACGGGAGTATTATGATAATGATACTTGACAAAGACCCTTGTTGAATAATTAAATAAGCAATATGTGATAAGACTAAAAAAAACACAAATAAAAACAAAAAGCTACAGGCAAAAAAAGTAAAAAACAAATTGTTAACTTCATATTCTTTAAACTTCCAACAGCATTCTCCTCAGGCTTATTTCAGCATTAACAGTAACTCCAGTTAATTCAGCGCTGGAACCCTTTTCTCATGCTACCAGAGTCTGTGCCCCAGAAACAAGATTTAAGCACTACTCAAAAAAATGTATTTTTACTCTGAGAAGAAGAATTTTTCACATAGAGGCTGATACCTACTATGACAGAGCTTACTGAGGTTCACACGTACAGAAAAGCTAAGCTAATTGTGTTTTGTTCTATACTTCTTAATACTGTACAATTATAATCTTTGACAATTATTAGTTACTCAAAAATTTAAAAAAAGAAAGGTTAAATTTTCAATGCTAAGTGTCTTTGCTATAATCCTGTTACAATGAAAAACCTGCCTTCCAGAATACTGGCATAAGTTTTCAATTACAGAACCTGTAATATTTTCTAGAAAATATATTTCAATAAGCATACTGTGCTCAAAAGAAAAAAATATCCTGCTCACAATGCTGTCTCCAATGTGCTTCTCTGTTACTTTTGCTTTTTCACAGTTGTCCTGAAAGATAGGTTGCACCTAAAGGAGTCTTTGATGCTTTTGGACTGTGGTGCTGGAGAAGACTCTTGAGAGTCCCTTGGACTGCAAGGAGATCCAACCAGTCCATCCTAAAGGAGATCAATCCTGGGTGTTCATTGGAAGGACTGATGCTACAGCTGAAACTCCAATCCTTTGGCCACCTGATGCGAAGAACTGACTCACTGGAGAAGACCCTGATGCTGGGAAAGAATGAAGGCAGGAGGAGAAGGGGACGACAGAGGATGAGGTGGTTGGATGGCATTACCGACTCTATGGACATGAGTTTGAGCAAGCTCCTGGAGTTGGTGATGGACAGGGAAGCCTGGCATGCTGCAGTCCATGGGGTCGCAAAAAGTCGGACATGACTGAGCGACTGAACTGAACTGAAAGGACTCTTTATGGATTGTATAATTTTATAATTCTATTGATTTACTGTGTTTACAGAGATTTAGGAACCTGGTGAAACTTTTAAAAGCTTGTACTTAACTCCAATAAGTTTCCAAATAGATCCTCTGCTTAAAATTATCATGTGGTAAAAGAATAAGATGGTATATCTACAGGAATATTTTGCATTGCCAGCAAGTTCTAATAGAACTCTCTGTTCCCTTGTAATTAATTTTTTTAAAGAACCAGGCACAGCAGAAGAGAAAGTGTTCCTTGGGACACACTTGTTCTGAATGTTAACAATGGAAAGGCAAGATTGTATTTTTCTTTTTTTCCTCTTCAATAAGACCTTTGTCCTTCTCCCATTAAGATATAGGTCAGTCACTTACCTTCCACAAGGGCAACTGTGGCAGAGGGAGAAACAGGCATTCGTTATTACCTTTATTATGTATGGAGGACAATACGGTATACCAGGCCCCTGATAACCTGGAAGTCCTGGGCTACAAGATCTCCCTAAATCCTAAGGAAATTCAGCCACTCTGACACTCCATCCCCTCTCAACATCACCCAACCTAGCTTCTAAGATGTCCACCCCCATCTTCTCCCTTCAAGTCCTTTCTCAGAAAAGCTGTCATGACTTTTATTCATAGAATGAGGATGGCAGTGTTGCTCTGCACCTTTCTCATTGGGCTTTACTGGTCCATTATCTTATCAATGCAACCTGAAGATCTGCCCTCAAAATCTAAAATAATCTTAAATACTTGATATGTATCAGAAAAAAATTGTGGATGATACCCCTGTTGCAAAACTAATTTTCAACACCTAAGTACATTTTTAAAAGCTTCTCAGTGAAAGAAGTCCTGAAATAATACCGAATTATAACTTTTTCATTGGAAGAAAAATAAACACTTATTAACATTTCAAATTTTACAATCTGAAATAATTTTTGCTGAAACATCACTGTGCCATCCACAAGGGTCAGAATAAGTCACATCAATAGATTAAAGTGACTTAATGCTCTGAATTCAATTATGAGATCAGCTCAAGGGCAAAAGTAAAAATAATTTGAAAGAAATTGCAATCCCATGACCCGCCGCCATACTTTTTAAATCATTCATCTAAATTTTTTGTCCTTTTATTATAAGTTAGTATACAGCATAGAGACACATTTCAAAACAAAACAAAAATCCACAATACAGTGAATTTTCTGCTGTTACAGAGCTTCCTTGGTGAGGGGAGCAACAAGCAAGAAGACAAACAGGATTCATTCCAAGAGAAATGAGTGCTCTGAAGAGAAAACACAGGGATGTTATAGAGAAGGTGGGGTATTAGCAAAGGCCTGGGGAGAGGACATGTGAACAGAGATCTGAAGGACATGGAAGGGTCCATGCCAAGGAATGGGGAAGAGGAGGGTGGTCTGGGCAGAAGGGTCAGCAGGTGGCTGAGTCCCGCAGAGGTCAGTGTGGATAAACAGAGTGAATGGCAGGAAGGGTGGTAAGAGGTGACGTCAGGGAAGGAGGCAAAGTATTGCAGGCTATGGCAATTCAAAATTAGTAACCTAGATTCTGACCCATGTAACCACCATCAGAAAGGGATTTAGTCTAACACGCTTACATTCACTTATATTCACGCTCCCCACGGGAATTCACTGCAAGAGACATATACTGATCATTTACTACATACAAAATGTGGTGTTCCAGAAGAACTTTTTAAAAGGGATGCCATGGCACCAAACCTACGTATCTAAAGAATGTTTTGTTCATTGTGATTTTTCAAGATAATAGCTAAGAAAAACATAAGATCATTTATACTAATAAAATCCAAAATAACAGAGAACAATAATTTCCATTTCAATATTACATTTGTATTTTCTGCAACACCATAGGACCTTTCATGTTAAGATCTTGCCATTCAGCAAATTCCACAATAATTTTGAAAAGCTCTTTTTACTTAGTTCTAATCAAAATATTATTCCTGATCTTGCCTAGATAAATTGGTGAAGTATGATAATAAAACATGGACACAGGTTTCCAGCTCTATGTTATCAACATGCATAGGAATGTGCTCAGTTACTATACACATCAACCCACATAAAGTTGCTCTCATGATGTTATCTAATTGCAATAATTACCCTTCATTTCGTATGAAGAGAACAAAGGGAAACCAAGACTCACAATGCCTCGAATAGGTGCTAGACATGGCGTACTCCCTGAATGCCCATGATCGCCCTATGGTCATAATCTCCATTTTAACTGAAATGCAATGAGTTGGGCAATTCAATCAAGGCCACACAGTCTGTACCTAAGGCCAAAACTCATGCACCTCTAATTTAATCCTTAAAACCTCCTGAGAGAAGTTGATTAATTAACAGCATTAATTTATTCAACATGTACTTCTTCAGCTCTTAAAAAGTCTATGTAACCATACTGGACTTATTAAAACAAAACAAAAAGACAAAACTTTCCAAAGACAGTTTTGAGACAGGCTGGGACCTGAGACCCTTTGCTACAGTGCTTGCACCTGGACAAATGTCTCCTCAAGCCACAGAATACAAAGACACTATAAGAGACTAAAAATAACTACATGCATGGGCAGCTGGGGCAAATTTTGAGCAACAAGATACAAAAAGATCAAAACCCAACTGCCACTTCTGAGCTGCCAGGAGCAAAAGCAGGGTACTGAGCCTGATCTCTGCACACAGCATCACCAAGGGGGTGGGCAGCCCACCTAAGCCACTTACTTCTCTGGCTGGGACTACGTCAGCCCCTACCCTCACCCCATTTAAGGGACCAGCTCACCCCCACTTAGGGAGCAAGCAAGGGCACCTGTTGTTTTCGCTCCCCTGAACTGCAGCTCGAGTCCCAGTAAAGCCCTGCCTGAATTCCTCATCTGGTCTCACCTATTTCTGTTAAGTGCAAGGGCCCAGATGGGTAAATGCTTGTCCTCCACTGCTGATCAAAACAGCTTCTCCGAAGAGAGACATCAAAATCTAGAAATGGGCTTCTAAAGAAGCAAGTATTTTTTCTTAGTCTGACATACAAAGGCACAGAAACTCAGTGGTTCAGTCACTCCAGTCGTGTCCAACTCTTTTGCGAATCCATGTACTGCAGCACACCAGGCTTCCGTGTCCTTCACCAACTCCCAGAGTTTGCTCAAATTCATGTCCATTCAGTCTGTGATGCTACTGAACTATCTCATCCTCTGCTGCCTTCTTCTCCTTTTGCCTTCAATCTTTCCCAGCATCAGGGTCTTTTCTGAGTCGGCTATTCACATCAGAGAGGCAAAGTATTGGATCTCCAGCTTCAGCATCATCAGACCTTTCAATGAATATTCAGGGTTGATTTCCTTTAGATTAACTGGTTCGATCTCCTTGCTGTCCAAGGGACTCTGAAGAGTCTTCTCCAACACCACAGTTTGAAGGTATCAACTCTTTCGGGCTCAGCAACCCAGAGGGTGGCTTAAATAGGCGTTTAAATGTAACTGGCAAACATAAGAGGGTGTGCATAAAGAGGGCTTGACAGAATCTCTAGTCCAGCCTTGTTTTGGACAAACCTGATGTGCTCAGTCTGAACAAAATGAAACTCTCCTTTCTGCTCCTCCATAGGCAGCAGATGGCATAACTGGTCATAAATGCTGGTTGACAAAAGGTGTCAGGATAGGAGCTCTGAGTTTGTAAGCAAGTTCTGAGCTGCTTATGCTACTGCTGCCTCCAACACTAAGATCCTGTCAGCAGGCTTCCAGCAGGAATTTATAAAACAGCAGTGAAATTCAGGGGGAAAAAATGCCAAACTCTTGCATAAGCAATTTATTCAGACCCACGCAAGTACTCACTCAGTTTTTCTTTATTTTGCTCCTTAATTCCCAGAATAGTTCAATCAATAGTGGTTTTGGATGTAAGTCTTTCCCCAGAGTTTCCCCCAAGAACATTTTGACACGGTTACAAGAGAAACTTGTTTTTAAAAAACACAAAACATGTTGAAGAGTCTATTTTCCTCGGAACTCATTTTGGAAATCACGAGTCATTTTTCAGATGAAACTTGCACAACAGCAGACTAGACTTAAAGATTTTTAAATCACACGACTCAAGGGGAATCCAAGCCTCGCCTGTTCTGTTCCCACTTCCACTCAGGGGTTATTTGGCTGAACTGTTTTCCTGTTTCAACATCTTGAACACCAACCAAACGGACAAACAACGCCGAGAGCAAAAAAGGGTCAGCTTCCTCCCACTCCCGTCCCACCCCAGCTGCACCCGCGCTGGGGACAATCTCCGCCGTCTAACTTCCCCACTTCCCCTTTCAGCCCCAAACGGCCGTGCAACTGCGCTCGTCCTGGCGCTCTTGTCTCTGCTCTCCTGTCAATTAGCCCCGTTTGGGGACCCTTGCCCGAGTCTGGGGCGCGTGCTAAGGATGTGGACATGGTGGGAGATGAAGGGCGCTCTGGGGTCCCCGGGGATCCCCTCCCTGCGGGCTCTGTCCCCCCGGGGCGCTCCCGCTGAGCCCGCGGAACGCAGAGGCGAGGGCGGACGACCAGCCCGCGGAGGCGCCTGGGGTGGGCGCGCGGGCGAGCGAGACCTGCCCGTCGAGCGGCGGCCCTCGCCCGGGGAGAGGGTGCAGGGTCTGCCCCGGGCGCCCGCTCCCAGGCCGAGCAGGGGCGCGCCCGGGGGCCAGCTTACCCGCGGCGGCGGCGGCGGCGAGGCCCAGCAGCGGCAGCAGCAGGGCGGGCGGCGCGGCTCGCGGCATGACTGCGCTGCGGCCGGGCGCGCGCCTCGGAAGCGCGGAGCCGCCGCCCGACCCCTCCCACCGCCGCCCCGGCCCGGCCGGGAGCCCGCCCGCGCTGCCTTCCGTCCGGCGCCCCGGGCCACCGTGGTTTTTAAAACTTCATCTGAACCCAAGTCAATTCAGGGTCTCAAACACGTTTCCAAAGAAGAATTTCCGTAACGCTTCAGCCAGCTTCTTTCTCTAAATTTTAACGTCGTCCGTAAGTTCAGTGCAATGGTCAAAGCCAGTATATTAACACTGATCTAATACCGTGGGCTAATCCACAGCCCTTATCGTATTTCATCAGTTGTCCTTCTGAGCATTTTTCTGTCCTAAAATCCAGTCCGGGATCATACACTGCCCTGCGATGTCACATGTCCTCAGTCTCTTTACTGTGGGACAGTTCCTGTGTCACTGCTTATCTGGAAACAAGCTTGAAGAGTCCTGACCAGTCGCTGTGCACAACACCCTTTAGTTTGGGTTTGTCTGGCGCTTCCTCTTGAGGGAGATTGGAAGCAGAGGATTCAGGTTATATTTCTGTGTTTTGTTGGTGGTGGTGGTTGGTTGGTTTTTTGCAAGAGTACCACAGAAGTGGCATGCCCAGCCCAGGAAGACCACGTCATTCTGTTTTATCACTGGTAATGTTAACTTTGATCACTTGGTTAGAGTGGTGTTTGTTCTTTGAACCCAATAGCCAGAAACCTTTTCAAAGGCTCTCTCAGTGGACTGTGGCCATCAGACAACTTCTGTCATCACCTCTTGGATGAGGGGTCTTTAAACTGTGCTTGACAGCCCTTGAAAGGAATACTTTGGATACTTTGATCTTGAACTTCTGGCCTCCAAAACTGTAACACAATAAATTTCTGTTGTTTAAGAAAAACAGCAGCAATCATGTTTGTTACTATACATATGAACTATGCAACTGTAACTCGAATAGCGGGGGTCTCTGGAACCAGACAAATCAGAGTCACACAGGCTGCTTGTTTAAACTCTGACATTGTCTCATGTCATTAGCAAAAGAGTGTTTTAAAATTGAGTCTAAACTCAAGAATACAAACATAACTCAATTTTAAAATTTACAAATGAGTTGAACAGACACTTCAACAAATAAGACATATAAATATAGCAAAAAGTACATGAAAACACACTCAACATCATGTGTCACTAGGGAACTGCAAATTAAAACCAGATACCACTGTACACCTATTAGAATGACTTTTAAAATCCAAAACACTGACAACACCAAATGCTGAAGAAGATAGAGAACAAAATGAATTCTCATTCATTTCCAGGGAGAAGGCAAAATGGTACAGCCACTTGAGAAGACAGTTTAGCAGCTTCTCAGAAAACTAAATATACTCTTATCATATGATTCAGTGATCATGCTCCTTGGTATTTATCCTCGGTTGAAATGTTACATATTCACAAAAATTTACACATAGATATTTGAAGTAGCCCAGCTATCCTTCAATAGGTGACTGGATAAATAGACTGTGGTACATCCACACAATGAAATATTATTCAGCACTAGAAAGAAATGAACTATCAAGCCATGGAATGAACTTAAACATATATTGCTAAGTGAAAGAAGCCTGTCTGAAAAGCCCACATGCCCTATTATTTCAACTTTATATTTTGGAAAGGCAAAACTGTGGTATCAGTTTAAAAAAAAAATCAGTAGTTGTCAAGGGTTGAGAGAGGTGGTAAGGGAGACATGACTAGGTGGAGCACAGAGCACTTCTAGGGCAATAAAACTGTTCTGAACAATACTGTAATGGTAGATACGTATCATTATACACTTGTCAAAACTATAGAATACACAACATAAAGAGTAATCTTAATGTAAACTATGGACTTTAGTTAAGAATAACATATCTGAATTGGATCAATTTTACCAAATGTACCACACTAATGCAAGATGCTAATAATAAGAAAATGGTGGCGAGACATAAGGATGTATGTGGGAACACTGTACTTTCTGCTCAATGTTTATTCTAAGACTGCTCAAAAATTACAGTCTATTAAAAAAAAATCAAGTCTAATCTTTTCCATGCTACTGATTGTCCAACTAGAAATGGAATGATTACACCATCTGACCAAAGGGGTCTGCAAGGAGTCTCAAAATGTCAGAGGTGGTAGGGGCTATCTTCATTTACTGATAAACTGAGACCCAAAGAAAGTATGTGACTTAGCCATGGGCACACAGTGAATGCAAAAATTGAACCAGAGTCCAGGTCTTCTTTTGGACTCTCCCAACCTCTCCAGGTTCACTCTCTTTGCCAAAGTATCAAGGACTTGCTCAACTGATTTATTTCCATCATTCCTCAGACTGTTTGTATACTGAACCCAAACCAAAAGCAAATCCTTTCAAATGTACACAGTGTTTAAATATTCAAACCTCCCGATTCTGGGGACTCCCATCCTGATAACTACACAGGGGAAATGAACAGTAATCTATCTGAATAAATTATCCTCACACCTACCTCAGGCACCAAAGCACACTGTATCAATGTGTATTTTTATTAAACTAATTTTCAAATAATTGTTAGATTTACAATAGAAGTAGCACCTTGATGAATCAGTCTACTTCAGGCAAATAACCCGTTTCAGCAGGCTCTTATTGTTCAGTCATTTGAACTAAAGGCATATTCTCCCCACTGTTGACGCTGGTGCACACTTCCTCATTTTTGATGCTAATATGAGACAGACTACTTACCCCCTCTGCATGGGAAAATACAGTTATTTCATCAAAATCTCTCATGATGATGTCCTACTTTCCAATTACATCTCATACTGCTTTTCCTTCTCTTGCACTTGTTTCCTTCCTCTTTGACCTCATTCCGGACTTCAATCCCTTGACTTCGTTTTACACCCAGAAGTGAGACTGCTGGATCACATGGTAGTTCTAGCTTTAATTTTTTGAGGATAGGGGCTCTATTTTCTCCTTCATATTCTCCTTTCCCTCAATTTTAGTTGAGCAGCCGAGGGCAGGTAGAAGAAATCTATTCATCTCCTGATGGTTGTCGCTACTAATATATGGCTTTTGATTTCTCATGAGTCCAGTAAGCCTCTTCTGCAGTCTTTTGTCTTGATCATTCTCCTCTCTCATTCATTCCCCACATAGAATATTTCAATTTTTTTATCATGCTCTTCAAGCTGAAACCCCATTCAATATTTATCTTTCTCTGAAAAAGACTTCACTTTCTATTCACTAGGAAAATAGAGTCCATCAGGTATAGATAAACATGTTCAAACACCTGTCTGCTCTCCCCTCTGTTCCACGCAGGTCGTTCTCTTCTGTCCTTAGGAAGGCGAGCTTCCTCCCATCCCATCCAAACCTAGTTCCTTTATATGTGGATTTAGATCTGCCCTCTCGCCCCATCTTCTTCAAGATCTTCCCCTTTCTCCCCTGCATCAAATTCTCTCTGTTCACACACCAATGATGTGTTTTGCTTTCGTTCCTCTCAGCTTCTAAATCTGTAAATCTCTTCCCCACCTCTTTTGGGAAGAAGTCTTCTTCACCTTTCCTTCTTCTCACTCTAGCTATGGCCCATCTCTACATCTCAAAATTTCATGTTCTCTGTTTCCTAATTTCCTTTCACTTTTCAGCTCACTCCCATCTGGATTCTAGTGATTTTCTGTATTTCTATTGGTTAAGATCACCAATGTTTTCCTAATTCCTGGGCTCCAGTTTCATCTGACTTTGCCTCTTTGTTGTTTACCCTTTGAAACAATATTGACTTGACCCTACTTTCTATTAAGAGGGTGCTGGGGAACTTCACTTGTGGTCCAGGGCCTAAGACTCTGCACTGCCAATGCAGGGGACCTGGGCTTGACCCTTCGTCAAGGAACTAGAGCCCACGTGCCACAACCAAGAGTTTGCATGCTGCAACTAAAGATACCATGAAGCCGAATAAAATAAATCAATATTAAAATAGAGAAAAAAAACTTTGTTTTTTAAAGAGTGGGCATTTGGCCAGGAAACCAAAACCCTAGGACTACACAGGATTGACTTCAACCCCTTAAAGATTCCTGGAGGGGGTCCTGGGCTGGGCATTGCTGAGCTCCCTTTCGTCCTAAAGTACTTAGGACTACATAAATGGACACCAAAATAGAAGGGGAGTCCTCCTCTGTAACTGTCAGCTTCCCTAGGTCCAGGAATGGGAAAGATGGGGTGAAGGGGAAAGGCTGATGAGGAAGACCAGTGAAGAACCTCGTGCAGATAATCCAGAAAGAAAAAAGGATAAATTTCTGAATTAAAGACAGCTGGCAATGAAGATGACCAGTCCATGAGAAGTATGGGGAAAAACTGACAGAGTTGCTGACTAGAGAGATGAGAAAGAGAGGATTTAAGGATGAATTCTGAGTTTCTGCCCTGGGAAACAAGGGGTATGCTGTCTTTACATTAATTCAAAGAGAATATAAGAAGAAGAATTGTTTGGGAGAATGGAAAAAAAGCCTCTCAGATTCTGCTTGGGCAGAACTGATTAAGTTAGCTTGGGCAAAAGGAGAAACAGATATATACTAAATTTGTTGAGATATAATAGTGTGAGAATGTTTTTAGAATATAAAGGAAAGTAGAGTTTACTGTACCGATCATGAGGTCTAGTTTTTTTTAAAGATGTCTTTGACAATCTAGAGGGGTGGGATGAAGTGGGGGCTGGTAGGGAGGTTCAGGAGGGAGGGGACATATGTATACTTATGGCTGGTTCACACTGTTGTATGGCAGAGACCAACACATCATTGTAAAGCAATTATCCTCCAATTAAAAATAATAAAGTCTTTGAGATATAGTTAAAATTTGTCTTTTTAGGTAAAAAGTTGTTGAACCTAATAGTTAAAATTTGTCTTTTTAGGTGAGTTAGTGAGCAATCAGGTCTTTGTTTCTCCAAGAGGCTTTTAGGATTAAATGAACCAAAGAGAAAGAAACCCGAACCTCTGGCTTTCCCTAGCATCAACTCAGCAGCGAGTCAGGACTGGGGTTTCCAACACTACAGCAAATATTTGCAGGGCAGATTTCCCAGGTAACGAAACATCCTGCCCTGGGGTTGGGGAAGGGAGAATACTGTCAGAGGGTATTCACTGGTCACTTCTAAACATGTCCTCTATACCTGATCATTAGTTGTATATATCTGTTTTTTTAGGTGCCTTGTTTTGAAAGATCAATTTTGTCAGACCACATGTCGGGGTTGGATTAGTTAGGAAGATTGGAAAAGGCTGTCTTCAGTTCTTCTGAGACAGAGAACACAGCTCTGGTCACGGGAAGAAGGACTTTCATTGAGATTGTTCAGAGGGAGTTAGAAATATGAACCTGAAACTAGATATTTGAATTATTGACTTAGAAGTGTTTGATGAATGCCGTGGGGTGGGAGGCGGTGTGCAGGATCTCCTGAGAGAGGCAGAGTGAGAATCAAGTGTATTATAGGTGGGACCCCTGCTGACCCAGTAGTTAGAAGAAACATTAAGTCAGAGGAATCCAAAAAGGAGCCTAAAATCAAACACTCAGAGATGTACAAATGATTATATTTATTCTTTTAAAAGTGCACACAAGATCTTGATGCCTTGCTTTACAATAGTTGGACACTTTTTTTTCCTGTCATGCTATATGCATAACATAATAAAGCCTAATCTAGAGATGTGTTTTTCAAAACGGAAAACAAATACTTTTACAATAAGATCAACAAAGTAAAATGATTTTATTATGGCATCACTACTATATATACCTGCACTTTTAGCATCAAATTTGTTCAGTTCTTTGAAGAAAGTCTTAACAACTAAAATTGCACAGATAATAGAGTAAGAGAATTAGTTTAACAAATTCAGTACAAAATAGTCCAAAACAACCATACTACAGAGTGTTAAGACTACTAAAATTTTCTTAGAAAGTTATTTATAACATTATCATAATATAAACACTAAATTTTAAAATAAATCTGTGGATTTTCTACAAAAATAAAGTACAAATGTCAATATAAGTTAAACACGGAATAAAACATTCACAATATCCAGTAGAAGCTATTATTAAGACTATATTCTAGGTGGTAAAATTCAAAACAATAACCATAAAACCATGTTTCCTAAACCATTCACAATTTTAAATATTTTAGTAGTAATCACAAGATTTAGAGTTTCATTGTAAAATTCTTCATTTTTACAAATATACACAATTTTCACAGACCTCCTATCTCTATGTAAAAAGATAACAAAGAATAAAAACTTCTTAGTCAGAAGTTGCCATACTATGTTAAATATATAAACTGTGAAATTTTCAAAAAATCTCATCCTTAGTTGACTTCCTTTGAAAAGAAAACATATGTTTTATATAAAACAAAAAACACACTGCTATAAGATATCTAATCAATCTAAAAATATTTCTACACTTAAAAAAACATTAAGTACTAAATCTTCTTTAAAAGCCTTTGAAAAACTATGAACAAAATTATTGCATTTAAATAATTTTGGTATGAAATATCTTTGGAACAGTATAAGAAAATCTTGCCAAGAGGCATAATTTTGCTGTTTGTATGTCTCATTGTTCAATAATTTCCCCCAAATGCTACAAATGACTACTTTAAAACAATGTTGATATTATTTACAGTTTTGTTTTTATCTAGAGGTACTAATTTTGCATTTGGCTTAGATGTTCTTAAAATTAAATGTACATATGTGACCCAGTAATATGCCAATTTTACTTCCTAAGACATTTTGTTAAATGCCATTCATATCCTAGTTACCAACTACATTCTTACAGAGAATATGCGCATTAAACTCATTACCCTATGAACAATTTGGACTTTAGTTCCAACTTTGGTATCTTTTCATGCTATTAAGTAGTTATAAACATGGCATTTTGTGGGTAACTGTAGCCTCTTGATGAAAGTGAAAGAGGAGAGTGAAAAGGTTGGCTTGAAGCTCAACATTCAGAAAACAAAGATCATGGCATCCGGTCCCATCACTTCATGGGAAATAGATGGAAAAACAGTGGAAACAGTGTCAGACTTTATTTTTGGGGGCTCCAAAATCACTGAAGATGCTGATTGCAGCCATGAAATTAAAAGACGCTTACTCCTTGGAAGGAAAGTTATGACCAACCTTGATAATATATTAAAAAGCAGAGACATTACTTTGCCAACAAAGGTCCGTCTAGTCAAGGCTATGGCTTTTCCTGTTGTCATGTATGGATGTGAGAGTTGGACTGTGAAGAAAGCTGATCACCGAAGAATTGATGCTTTTGAACTGTGGTGCTGGAGAAGACTCTTGAGAGTCCCTTGTACCGCAAGGAGATCCAACCAGTCCATTCTAAGGGAGATCAATCCTGGGTGTTCACTGGAAGGACTGATGCTAAAGCTGAAACTGCAATACTTTGGCCACCTCATGCGACGAGTTGACTCACTGGAAAAGACTCTGATGCTGGGAAAGGTTGGGGGCGGGAGGAGAAGGGGACGACAGAGAATGAGATGGCTGGATGGCATCACCAACTCTGTGGACATGAGTTTGAGTGAACTCCGGGAGTTGGTGATGGACAGGGAGGCCTGGCGTGCTGTGATTCATGGAGTCGGGAAGAGTCGGACACGACTGAGCGACTGAACTGAACTGAACTGAACTGTAGATACCAGCATTATAATTAAACAAAAAGAGTACCTAAGACCTCAACATTGAAACAGAGTAAATACTGACATTGGGAAAATTTTAAATGGCTCATTTTTCCTAAACCATCAGTGCAAATTAGCAAACCTCTAGAAGAGTTTAGTCATGGAAAGAAGGAAGCATAATTTCATCTTCATTCCCTCCTTGTTGATACCGAACTGAAGAGAAGCCCAACCAGTGCCAGCGGTTCCTTCGGAAGAAGAGCCAGATCAGTCCGCAGGTTAGAGCTAAGATACTAAGCACGGCAAATGCGATACCTATTCCTCTGTAATCAGGACCTAGACCAGGGAAAGGTTTGACAGTGGAGGATAGAACAGAATAGTGATCGTCACTGATTTTATATATCAGGTTTGTGTCACGTATGTGACCACTGTACAAATTAGATACAGTAAGTGCTGATTGTCTCACAGTGTCAACACAGAATTCAAACTCATCATCAAACACTTCAGTGCTTTCTTATCCAATTTAACTGTTTTCATTCAAATCTTCTTCACTCCTATAGCAATTTTCTTCCAAAGAAATTAGAGTGGTACCATTATTCTCACATTCCCTTTCCATTGTCCTTTTGAGATCCTCATTCCCAGTATATTACCTTACTTTGACAGCAAATTGCTAAAGGTTGGTAAATGTCTGTGTTTGACTTACCTAGTGCCAAATAAAGTGTTATTTGCTTTAAAGGAAATTAACCCTTTAGGATGACCTCACTGAGTTCCTCACTATTCAATTTTAAGCACTGTGCCAGGCCCCTATCTACATGCTGACAAGATGGAGTCATTTTGTCCCATGGCTTTTCTATCATCTCTGTGCTGACTTTCCTTCTCTCTCATATGGCCAACTGCACACCAGACATTCCGTATGGATAACTCAGCTCCACACGGATGCTCACAATGCCAAACGGAACTCTTGGTTTATACCATTCTAACCCTACTTCTCCCTCACCCCAAATCTTCTACTCGCTCTCTATTCCACTAAGTTCAGAACCTGAACACTTGACTCAGGATTCCCAAGCCCCTCCTGTCTGACATCTGTCTCCTTCCAGTTCTTCCTTAAGCCCACATCAAGATGCTCTGTCTTCGGCTCTCTGCTCCAGCTGGTACTTCTGCCTGGTGTGACTCTTCCGCTGATCCCAAAGGCCTTAGCTGGCCTTTCAGATTTCAGCTTCCATATCTCCTGCTCTAAGAAGTCTTCCCTGATCACCCCTGATCTAGAGTAGTTAAACCCCTAGTCTCAATAAAGTTTATGTGTGTGCATGCACACGTGCCTGCTCAGTTGTGTCTAACTCTGTACGACCCCATGGACTGTAGTCCATCAGGCTTCTCTGTCCATGGGATTCTCCAGGCAAGAATACTGCAGTGGGTTGCCATTTCCTTCTTCAGGATTCTTGATCATTGCACCACAGAATTTATAACTATTTGATATTTTCCTCTCTTTTCTTTTAAAAATGGACCTGCTTGGTTACTCCTTATCTGTCTTCAATAGATTGTAAGCTCTGTGAGAAAAGGAATCTTACCTGTCTTGTTCATGGGTGCACCCCAGCACATAAAACAGATACTCTAAATATTTACTGAATCAATGCATAAATATATAGATACTGATTACCTAGAGTTAAGGTTTTATTTTTAACATTTGTACACCAAAATGGACATTTTATGCTAATCTTTAAAAATGTTAATGTGAAAATTTTAGAGCTTGTTAGGATTTTTGTGGTTAATTTATGTATCAATTATTATGAAACAGAAGTTCAAAGTACAATTTCCTATAGATACTTAGGATGTTGTAACTAATTAAATACAGTTTTGCACTATTGTTTATTATGAGTTTTATGGGAATGGAGAGAAAGGAAATGAAATAACTGCAGAATTAGATCTTTGAGCTTTTAATCTCTGAACTATAGAATAAAATACATTTTAACATTTTCCAAGAAATGACCTCCCTAAAACTCTGGCAGCTCCCATTTTTCTTAGGAAAGAATTATACAAAGTTTGGACAGTTTAGTACTTTCCTCTGGAAATCCTAGACATCTTGTGCATTTACTGTCACTTGTAATTTCTTTTTCTGAGGGAAAGAATCTTTATGACTTAATCAAGTTTGTTTGGATATACTCTAAGGACTAAGTACTCTGGGACAAAGTACAAAACTTTGCACACAATTGAACTCTACATTTATTGCCTGACCCATTCTTCAAAAAGGTTCCTTAAGGACAGGTTACATACTTACCCAAGGGAACTTTGCAGACAACTCTTCCGTAGCCACGTGAACATTCAACTTTTGTCCAAGTTTCATTTGAAGCTAACAAAATGCTACATTGTCCACTGCCACTCTTAATTTTATTTGTCCATTTGACAAATGTCACTTTTGATCCATCTAACCAATTCCAAGACTGATCTAAAGAAAGAAGTTTGTTTATTGTAACTAAAATACTAAAGTAAAAAGCACATGGTTCATACAATTTATTTATTTAGAACTGTGCTGTGCCACTATTTTTAAAATGAAATTTATTGAAAGTGAAAATATTAAAATCAGCCCATCAGTTGCACTTGACATATTTCAAGTGTTCAACAGCCACATATTGTTCGTGACCACTACATTGGACAGCACAGACATAGAAAAAATTTCACCTTTGTAGAAACTTCTATCAGACAGCACTTACATAGAGTATGGTGCTATAAATGAAGTACATAATGCCTGCACATTTATTATGTGATGGACAGATTTCTAAAGATCTGGATCCGTTGTCCCTTGCTTCCCCGCCGTGGCTTCCCCCCACTAAAAATCATTCACAATGTACTGGTGGGAGAGGAAGAGTCCTGCACGGTCCAAGAAGCCCTCCCCACCACGATTCCACTTCTTGTTCCCAGCTGATGGAGCGCCACCTTGTGGTGAGAGTATAACCACAACTTATACTTCCTTTAGATGGCCAACTTAGAATTCCTTCACTTTTTGACACATACTTAATATTTTGGAATTCACATTTATTTCAACTATTTAGAATTCAAATTTGCATAAAATGTGAAGCTAACTTTCTATTATTCTATCAAATGTGTACTCTTAATTCATTCTTTATGAATTCTAAGTGCATGGAAACAATTATTCCTTATTGAAATAAGGTAATACAAAAAAAATCACCATTAAGACTTAATTTCACTCTATGGTGAAAAAAAAAAAACGTAAAAATGTTTAAGAGGGAAGGGAACAACAAGAAGAGAACTTTCTGAATAATAGTTAAAAGCTACAAAAACACCAGGTGATAGACACTAGAATGCTATGGAAAGTAAGCAATGGGCTCCTGGTGGGATACACAAGGGACACAGATACTGGCATAGGAGAAAAAAAACCCTGTGGACCCAAGTATCTCAAGCCTCTAAAACAATTCCAGTTGATTTAACCTGATTTTCTATTTCATTATTTTCATCATTACTAATAAGTCATTCATTTATTCATTAGGAATTTATAAGCCTCTAAACCAGCAGATCTAGCTTATTAATCACCAAGAAGTGTCTGAGTTAGCCACCACTTGACATTCTTTAGTGAGGCTGACTTGGCATTCAGGACAAGTTAGAACTCTCTTCGCACACTCTACACACAGATATTTACCGGCAGAAAGTTGAGATAATCCAAGCCAAACTCTCATGGTAATGTTATTATTTTCCCTCATTAGTCTGCTCACAAATTTATTCTCATCTTCATCCTTTATGGTAACGATAGTTGCAGAATGGGCTGTTGAAGGAGAACAAACCCTAAGTCAATTAGCTTTACGCCAACTAGGGAAGATTGAGGGCAAGAGGAGAAGGGGACAACAGAGGACGAGAAAGTTGGATGGCATCACTGACTCAACGGACATGAATTTGAGCAAACTCTGGGAGACAGTGAAGGACAGGAGCCTGGTGTGCTTCAGTCCATGGGGTTGCAAAAGGTGGACATGACTTAAGTGATAGAACAACAATCAAGATTAAGATCGTGAAGATATTCAAACTTGACACAGAGTGTATAGCATTAATACACAAAAGTATAGTGTTAATAGCTTCCAAAAAGAAATATTTCTAGATCCAAACTTTGTGTATATACATATCTTATTTTCCCTCAAAATGTTTACATGGTAATATTTCTGGGCCTTGGAACTACTTAACCAGTGAGACCTTCCTGTATGAACAGCTAGTCATTAAGAAGTGGGGTATGTGATGGTAGAAATCTGTGTTCCCCTGTAGATTTTCAACACTCTCTCCTCAACAACCAGTTCTGTATAATAAGTTAACTTTAAATGTGCTTCTGTTAAAATAAAAATAAAAGCAAATAGATTTGAGATGTTGGAGAGCATTAGCCTTCCTTTTAACATTATTTTATACATAAGTATACATGGTCATCGGAGAAGGCAATGGCAAGCCACTCCAGTACTGTTGCCTAGAAAATCCCATGGATGGAGGAGCCTGGTAGGCTGCAGTCTGTGGGGTCGCTAAGGGTCGGACACGACTGAGCGACTTCACTTTCACTTTTCACTTTCACACATTGGAGAAGGAAATAGCAACCCACTCTAGTGTTCTTGCCTGAAGAATCCCAGGGACGGGGGAGCCTGGTGGGCTTCCGTCTATGGGGTCACACAGAGTTGGACACGACTGAAGTGACTTAGCAGCAGCAGCAGCATACATGGTCATGGAGAAGGCAATGGCACCCCACTCCAGTACTCTTGCCTGGAAAATCCCATGGGCGGAGGAGCCTGGTGGGCTGCAGTCCATGGGGTGGCTAAGAGTCGGACACCACTGAGCAACTTCACTTTCACTTTTCACTTTCACGCATTGGAGAGGGAGATGGCAGCCCACTCCAGTGTTCTTGCCTGGAGAATCCCAGGGATGGGGGAGCCTGGTAGGCTGCCGTCTATGGGGTCACACAGGGTTGGACAAGACTGCAGTGACTCAGCAGCAGCAGCAGCATACATGATCATGCCATTGTATACTGTCCAAAATACAGTATGGAACTGAATGAGTGAGTATTCCTCAAGTTTGATAGGCTGCCTTAAACCCACAGAAATAATAATACTATCACCAGCATCAGGCAAGGGACAGAAATAAAATAATACCTGGACTTGGAAACTAATCCAAAATGGAATCAAATAGTCTTCAATCCAAACAAGTTTCTCCATACTTGAACTAAAGCCTGTCTTTTGTGGTGTGAAGTATTAAAAGAAGGGCAAAGGAAAGCATTTTCTCCTCTATAGATCACCACTGTACAGGTACTTTACCTTTTATAACACTAATCTCACATAAAAGTTTCCATCATGTAGTTAAGCAGTAACAAGGAGATTTTTAAATCAGTAAAGTATCTCCACAAGGTAGCGAAATAAGTAAGATAAATGTCATCTGTCTAAACTGCCACCCAAGGATGCCGGTCTGTGAGACACTCCAGGTGGTCTCCCTAGAAGTTCCTTCACAGTTTGACTACTAAGATTCTCACGGGAGGGAGCCAATCATGGCTGCTCTTTCATTTTAGTTAAATCTGAAGATTAAAAGTCCTGTCCCCTATAGTGTTCAGAGACGTGGGCCACGGGTCTGTGTTGCAGAATGAACAATCCATGCTTCTTGGACTTTGCTACCCTGGTCAGGTTAAACTTACTTATTAATGACTAAGTAATGAAAAATCTACAATTTTGTATTTACTGCTTAATCAACTTTACAAAAAATCTGCTTCTTAATCCTTTCATCTGAGCATATCTAGCTATATTTAAAATGGTTTCATTTGTCAGTATTTTAACACAATAGTTTATTTAGCAATTTTTTATTCTACTTCTTCCCACTTCCTTTTATATACCATCTACTTATTCTTACATTGATCATGTTTTAGTGACTGTTCCAATATTCCATTGAATTCATATATCATAAAATACTTAACCATTTCTGTACCACTGGGCAATTAGGTTATAATGCTATTATAATTAATGAGTGCTTCACAAAGATTTTCAAAAATATAATATTTATTTTAAAAGGTTTCCTTAAGAAAAATTCTAACGACTAAATTATTGAGCAAAGAAAATCAACACATTTTAACTCACCAAGCTCTGAACAAAACCGTCTGGCTTCTGAGAAACTGTGCAATGCCTGGTCGGACGTGTAACAGTGGTCCCTGTACTGAATCCACTGTGACTTGTTCCCTTTTACTCCTGGACATCTTGATGAGTAAGTATAAGAGGACACCTCTTTAGCTGTAAAAATGTCAGACATAACTGTGAAAATGCACAGAAAAATATGACTGGCTTTTAAAATCTCACTGACACCATGGTTTCTGTAGGTAAGAGGCATTCAACTCAATATACACCAGAGAGGGCTAGAGCCCACACTCTGAGAATGCAATCTCATTAGCTTTTTGGAAAACCATTTTTAAAACTGAGAATGCAGAGGAAAGTACTTAACTCTCTAAGATGAACTTAGACTAAAGTAAAAACAACTGGAAAGACAGAATCGAGAAGAAAAGACAAGGCTGGGTAGGCCTGTAGCAAATTTGAATGATAATAATTAATAATAATAATAATTTTTTCTTTCTTTGGATTCCTTTTTGTATTGATCACAAAGACCTACTTTTACTTTGCCATAAAAAAATCATACCCACATTGAAAACTTGGAAACTTGCTTACAAAACACAACAGATCAGCACTGAAAAATCTGTCTCAAGCCAAAAAAAAAAAAAAAATGAAAAGCAGGTGTGGCTTCTCAGCTCTGAACAATTCCCCTGGTTTCCATGCAAACTGTTTAATTTTCAGTCATTCTGTACAACACAAGAAGCCTGGGTAATGTAGCCTATCCCCCTTAACACCATTGTTAATTCCAACAGAAGAGAGTATGAGAATCGGAAAGTAAATCGCCAGCGTCCTGTTGCCCGGGTACAGATGACCTGAATCAAGTCTCTGACCTGGTATGGCCAGTAGCTGCAACCCACGCCATTGCTCTCTCCGCATTACACATGGTCTGCATGTCCTCCAGGCACTGAAGGCTTTCCTGCGTTTGTTCCTCGTTGCAGTTTGGTAGGATTCTTTTCATTTATGATCCCTGTGATTCCAGAGGAATGGCTACTGCCCTTTTCCTCTCGACTGGGAGACTTCAGGATGGTTCTCCATTCCTCCCTCTGTTTCTCTATCCTGTTTCTCCACTCGGGCTCAGTCTTTTTTGAAATCTAGTTATTTGATTGGCTTCTGCCTCCATACTTTTCACTAATCCCACTAGTTTGGGCTCTAAGTCTTCCTTCAGTTTGAAAATTGATTACTTCTGGGTAAGTTTCCTAGCTGCAGATGACCAAAAGTCATCTAAAAATTAACCTGCGAAGTCTGTAAGACTTGTGACAATTCTTTGTTAAGGCTGTGGTGGAAGAAGATGCTACTAACACGTGCTTGATTCTATCACACTGTGAAAATAGTATCTCTGACAAAAAATACACTGCTGACTACTCTATCACTGCACAGGCAATGGTGTGTGTTGTTTCTTTAGATTCAAAACATGCTGAACACTGGCTACCAATGCATGGCTAGGACTAGAGGACTTTTATGAATGAGTTGGCTTTAAAAACAATTCTTCATACACTGGGAACATATGGAAATGCCTTATCTTCAAAGTCTATTTGTTTCTAGTCCAAGCTGCAAATGGCCTTTCTTAGATGGCATATATTTTCTTTTCTTACTGTTCTTTAGGGAGTTTTGCTTCCAACTCTCACTTTTTAATTTTTTTTCCTGCAAGGGCCAGCCTTGTGGTAAGTTTGTTTTATTCCTGTCAAGAAGATTCCATTTTGTTTGAAAGGGGATAAAATATACATTATGTAAAATTTACCATTGTAACTATTTTTCACTGTACAGTGCAATGGCATGAAGTACATTCACATTATTAAGCAATCCAACTGCAAACTGTTTCATCTTACAAAACTGAAACTCTGCTCCAGTTAAATAATACCTCATTCTTTCTTCCCTGCAGCAATCACCATTCTACTTTCTATAGTAGAAACATTTGGAAAATGTTTACTTACACAAAACATTTCTTTACTACAGAGATTCTTTTCCATAAAAGCTTTCAAAGCCATTAATAAATCACCTACGATTTTTCTCAAATCTATATGCTGTGGAATCCTTTTTTAAAAAGGAGAATCTCACTCTGAAAAACACTGCTAAGTGAAATTAAAATTCACAAATTCTAGAGTAAAACTCACTGAGTAACAGAACAATTGAAAGTCTTTGAGAACAAATTCCTTGAATGGGCATATCATATTTGTTTCTCTTCACAAAGTATCAAAATTATTTTGCTAGGATTTATGAATAAACCTTATTTAATATCTATAAAAATTATTTTGGATACTTAATCAGGTACATAAAACAAATGTCATGTTTTAGTAAATATACAGCTCTTTGAAATCAAGTCTTACATTCTGTAGGTTTATAACAAATAGCACCATCCTTAACAGAATTGCAGTTTTCATGCTTCCAAATTCCTTTTGGATCCAAGACAACACAATTTCCAGCAGATTTTTTATCTTTCCATGGAATATAGTCAAAGGCACTGCCATCAGACCATTCAAAACTTGATTCACTTCCCTGTATTAAGAATAATAGTGATAATCTGAATTCATATGCATGACTTCAAAAGAACATTGAGATGAACATGCATATTTTAAGAAATATAGGAATGCATTGTTAATTATTTGCTTATAAGTACTATAGATCTGAACATATTCATAAAACCAGGGATTTACTTTTGATGCAGTGATTTGAGACATTTGCTCTGGCATACAATTTAAATAGGACTTTGGAGATAGAGTTACTACACACTATCTCTAGATTTCTTTTTTTAAGGATGAGTCTATATAACACTAGAACTTATAGGACATGGAAATGGCTTCCACTTGTCACAATTACAGGTTTACAATCCCAATCTTCATATTACTGTAAATAATGTTTTTTATGTTTTACAGCTTTGTGGTTTGTGTCCCTGGCTTGATTTTTTTCATATTACAGAAGTTATCAAGCAGCAAGGGGCTGGAAGAGAAAAACAGTTCCCAAGAAATTCATATAGGAAGATTACTTTTGATTTGTCCTTGATTCTTTAATCCTAATTTGCCATCCTTTTACTTTTCCCACTTTATTTAGATTAGGCCTCCATTCTAATCTCAACAGACTCTTGTTTTGTATACTAGATATCATTATCAGTACATATATATACATACTATTTAATAGGATTCAAATAGTGGCACAGAAGGCATGTTTACCAGCAGAAGATTACTTTCGAATAGTGTTAATTTCTAGGGGGAAGTGGGGAGAAAATATACATCTATATTTTAGATGTAGTTAAGAATTTTACTTGGCATCTTATATAATTTTTTTTTAACTTTTATTTTGTATTGGGGTATAGTCAACTAACAATGTTATGATAGTTTCAGGTGAACAATGAAGGGACTCAGCCATACATATACATGTATCCATTCTCACCCCAATACAAATTTTGTGCTAATAATCCTCTATTAAGGAAAATATCATCACCCCAATTTGACAGATGAGGAAATAAGCTTGCAAAGGTATAATAACCTGCTTGGTATAATAACATGTTGGTTATCCAACATGTAGATAGAAGACCTGCCACTCATATTGCAACTCAGATTTTTCTGATCCCAAGCCATTCCCTTTTCACCAGCTCTCCAACTGGTCTATCCCAAATAGGTTACAGTGATGTTGCTGAGGTATAAATCTACTGAGTCCTTAGGATGGCTTGGCAGTGTCGAGGGCAGCTGTGGTCCTGGCCAGTTGCCCTAGTGTGCTCTACAAATACAATTTTCTATCTGTTCTACATTGTGAACAGACAGAAAGCACTATGGTATGCAAACGCAATCCCAGGACTTAATCTGATGTTATTCTTTGAGTTAATATTTTATGCTCAAATTTCCAACCCTCTAACATACTTGGATAGTTTCTGGAAAACAAAACAAGACTTACATCATGACTTGAGAGCCCAACCCATAGTGGAAATCCGTCACGCTTTACGATTTCTTCCAGAAAAAGCTGGCCATTTTGGTCATGAACACTTGCCAAATGACCTCCACTTTGAGAGCATGCATTTAATGCTTCGTACCATGTCACCTTTTTTTGAATAACATTATAAATACCATCTTCATATGGAATAAACTGTGGCAGAGTAGTATTATATTCTTCCTTGTAGTCAACTATAATATTTAAATTAAAAGTGTTAGTGATTAAATTTAAATTATTTAAAGTACATAATTTGGGTAATATTGGACACACAACCATTTCAAAAGTTAAATAAGACTGGACTATAAGAAGGTCAAATGCATACTTTCTTTTTCTTATTGCCACAGCTTATTTAATAGGCTCCTAACTATTACAATTGTCTGTGTGATTAAAAAAAGGCATAAACACTGTCTTTCATTTAAGGAGCTCACATTTTAGTTGGGCACAGAAAACACCACCACCTAAAATGAGGGCAAAACCACTAGAATACTTGTGACTGACTAGAAAAGGAAAGATTCATCTGAAATAAGACAGTCAGAAAACCTGCTTAATAAATTAGGTCTCCAGGTTTTGGTTAGCTGAAATTAGTTCTAAAAAGAAATACGGTAACACGTCAACTGAAAACAATCAAACAACTACAGTAATAACAAGACCACAATTATGAGGGTATTTCAAAGGGACATAGAAGCCATGTTAAAGAGCTCCAGCAGCCAAATCTGGAAAAATTCAAAGAAAAATATTAAAATAATATAGTCTATTATAGCCTAAAGTATAAAAAAATAACCATGAGCCCAAACTGATATAAATAAATGCCTAAATAAATTTTTAGATGGAAGAGAAGAGACAACTCTCCTATGTAGAACTCCAAGTTATTTATATAGATACTCCCCCCTGCAGGGAGGTAGAAAATAACTCTCCATTCCCTAAGTGAGGACTGAGTATGGTAACTTCCTTACAAAGAGTACACTATGGGAGGTGGGAAGAAGAGCAACTCTGTAGTGGAGGAAGCTAACAAACATTACCTTGACCCAGGTGATCGAGGTCAAAATCCATAGTGACAAGTAATGTTATGTTGACAGCATATATCCTTCATAGGATGTGATGAGAATGACATTTTACCTCTTTGGCTTTTTCCCTAAACCCCAAACCCATAACTCCAGTTTAACCATAAGAAAAAGATCAGCCAACCCAAACTGAGGGACATTCTATAAATCACATGACCAGTGCTTCTCAAAATTGTCAAGAAAAGTAAGAAAATCTGAAAAACTATCATAGCCAAGAAGAACCTAAGCAAACATGATGACTAAATGTAATGTAGTATACTGGATGGATTCCTGAACACAAAAATAACATGAAGTAAAAGCTAAGGAGATCGGAACAATATATGTACTTTAGGAAATAATAATCGACCAATATTGGTTTATTTGTTGTAACAAGTGTCTCATACTTAAGACAGATGTCAACAACAGGGGAAACTGGTTACGGTGTATATGGGAACTCTCTGTACTATCTTTGAAACTTTTCTGTAAATCTAAAACTATTCTAAAATGAAAGTTTTATTCTGAGATGCTGCCTCCTGGGCTACGGTCCTCATTTTGCCCCAAATAAAACTTAACTCACAACTCTCAAATAAATAAATAAATAAACGAATAAAAAAAAAAAGAAGAAAGAAGGTAGAAGACATCATGGCAGGAAAATAACCCATAAATAAAGGTACAAGTGAGAAAGGGTATACACTGTACATGGACATTTAACAGATCAGCCTGACAGGAAAAGATCTTTACTGAACCAAAAATGGTGGGAAAAAATGGAGACTGGGAGAAAGCCTAGAAATTTAGAAGAGACACTAGTTTCTAAAAAGTCTCAAAGGCTTACAGGAACTCAGAATAACTGATAGTAGGGAATTCCTGGAGATTGTTGATAGAAATGGTGTATCTGAAAGTTATTCTCCAAGAGTATGAAGGGAAAAGGTGGGCCCAGATGTGACTGTGATGGGCTCTGTGTTAGCAGAGGGCTTACAGCAGAATGGCCATAATAACAGTTTTTAAGCTGTAAAAAATTTAAACCTGATATGCATTAAAAATAGACTTATTTAAGGAATTAGGCAAAGTTGAGAAACATTCATTTTTTAGCCTAGACTGTCAAAACTACCCACGCACACTTACTTATGCATAGATATTTTATCCATCCTTCAAGGCCCAACCAAGTTTTTCCTCCTCTCCTCAATGCATTCTTAGTTTTCATTATATCTGTTTTCACTGGTATATTTTGATTTCTCAACAAATGCAAGCCTGTACATACTAAATAACCTAAGACTAACCTACATAAAACAACGATAAACATTTAATACTGTTTTCCCCACTGCATTCATTTTACTCCTTGAGATCAAGACCATGACAACAGGGAGTGTGTCTTCTTTTCTCTAAAACCTCCACAGTGCTTCTCATGATACTGAATACAGGGGAGCTACTCAAAAAATTCAATTGCATAATGCCCACTAGTGGAGCGAATGGCTTTACATTCTCTTTCGCTGGAGTAGAAACTCTGCCTTAGCATACTTACCCATTTCAATTTTGCAGGCCATAATGCTGTGCTGGTGAAAGTACAGTAAGTCTTCAACAACATTAAAGGTTTGAATATCCCAGAAGCCATCAGTACTCAAGCCAGCAATAAACTTGCCATTTTTTATAGCTGGTCTTCCTGATCTCCAGTGTGTATATGACAGTGTGGTCTTATCAGACCACATAAGAGAATTATCTAGAAAAGAAACATTTTTTTTCTGTGCTTAGAGATTAAATTAAGCCTTGAATTATAGTTACAAGGTTAATATCTCAAACTCAAGTAATTTTCTTTTTTCCCAACATTCTAAAGGTTGTATACTTATGTGTGCTTCTCTAAAATAGCTTCCAATGTTAACAGTAAACAATGCTTATTTTTAACATAGAAAGTACAAATTATAAATATGAAAGCTAAAATTTACTTACAATTCTATCATCCCAATATAATTTAACATTTTGTTGTTACTTCCGCCAATATTCATTTTTTCTACATATATGCTTGCTGCTACTGCTGCTAAGTCGCTTCAGTCGTGTCCGGCTCTGTGACCCCATAGACATTAGCCCAACAGGCTCCCCCGTCCCTGGGATTTTCCAGGCAAGAACATATGCTTAATTGTGATGAAAATTAACATAACTATTTAAAACAGTAACATGTTATAAAACTAGTGGTAGAAAACTGGACTTAAATTATGCACAATTTACATCAACTGATTTTTTTCAGTTGTGGGGAGGTGAGTGGGGGCTACTCTCTAATTGCTATGCATGGACTTCTCATTGCAATGGCTTCTCTGGCTCTAGGCACATGGGCTCAGTAGCTTTGGCACACGGGCCACGCTGCTCCATGGCATGTGGGATCTTCCTGGACCAGGGATCAAACCCATGTCTCCTCCATTGGCAGGTAGATTCTCAATCCCTGGACCACCAGGGAAGGCCTTGCTTGTTTCTGATAATATAACTAAGAAAGTAGAGCAGAGGGTGCAATTGAAATCTCTAACTATACCCTGGGTCTAGTTTCTGCTGCTCCACATAGGATCACTGTTTCCTCAGTCACTTTCAGGTAAAGCTAGAATTCTTGCCTGGAGAATCCCGTGGACAGAGGAGCCTGGAGGGCTATAGTCCATGGGGTCGCAAATAGTTGGACTGACGACTAACACTTTCACTTTTTTTCAGTGGGAAGCTTCTACCTAGTTCCTCTCCATTTTTTCCCATCCCCAAATCTGAGTATTCAAGCATCATTAGACAAAAGACTTGGGCAACTAAATCCTATCATGATGAACTTATCTTCAGCTGGCAACCCAAGTCTTAGTCATTGTTTGATAGCTTAATTTTTGTTAACTCATCTGCAAGAAAATCTTGAGTAATTTTTAGAAAGAGACAGGTTAGATAGCAAAGAGTAGATTATTTTTAAAACGGCCAGATTTGAGTAATTTAGCTTCTTTGTCTGCCCTGCCTCTAGCTATCACTGTCCTGTGCCTCTCATTCAGCCCCCTCTTTGGGTAAATGTATGTTTTTGAGGCTTTATGCCCAGAGAGTCATTTTTTTTCTAATTTCAAAACTTTATGATTTTTATAACACCTCTTAATGAGTATCTTTCTAAATTGGTCTTACTTCTCCTATTATTAGAGTCTGTGTTTTTTAAAAAGTTTCATAGAAATTATATCTTGGGTTTGTGGCATTTACAATCTCAAATATTCTAGTCCATTGACAGACTATGTGTCTCCTTTTTCTAATGTATACCCCAAGCCAATGATATAAACCCAAAAAATGCAACATTAGAAGTGTATTTCTATTCTCACTCAGGTCATATACCTAGAGACATAAAGTATTAGACATTTATGTGGGAGTGCAGTCATTTTTAGTTAGCCTTGTACTGCTAGGAAGGAAAGTGGAAAAAGGAAATCATTTTCCACCATTAAACTCTAAGCTTGGCAGTAAAGGTATTTTAGTGGCAGAGCAGAGACACAAAACCTGTCTTGGTATCTATGTAAGATATGCTAAGTACATAATTATAATTTTGTATGTTGATAAACAAATACTTTGAAAACTATACTTTCACAGTGTGATAAACAAGTAGTTCATAATAAACTATGAATATAGGGAAAAAAACAGTAGATTTGCAACTTACTTTCATAAGTTATACCTAACATGACCCATGAAGCCATGTAATTGTAATGTAGAAGCTGCTCAAGAACAAATCTGTTCTCTTTTTCATCTCGAATACTCAGAATATGTGATTTTGGATCTGTTAAATAAAACAATAGCCAATAATTTAAATAATTATTTAGATCACTTTGTTTGATAGATTTAGCAGTTTTTACTTCCCAGTTTCAGTTCAGTTCAGTTCAGTCGCTCAGTCGTGTCTGACTCTTTGCGTTTAATACACTTCAAAACAAACAACAGTAGAAAATAAGTAAGAGATATAAATTAAAACCATCTATACTACAATGAATAGGTTGAGAAGTTTTCAAACATTTTGATCTTAAATTTGGTCTCAGAGAATAGTGGAAAACTAGAAGTTGAGTAGTGAATTTGAAACACTGATTTGCTTTTCCTCACAAGGCTTATTTTGAGTTGGTATAAATCCACATATATTAATGATACAATGTCAAAGACTATAACAAATAAAACCTCTTGAATGGGCTAAAAGTCAAAAAAAATCTTCCTTTTCCTTAGAGATCACTGTTTTACAGGAAGGTTTTAAAAGTTTAATATAAAACATAGTGTGTTCCTCAGCGATTCCTCAGAAAAGAGTTACGTTGAAAAGAGCTTTACAAACATTGGTTAACCAAAGTTAAACTACTTCATTCATGCCAGTATTTCTCAAAGTACATGCTAATGTATATTTGATAATGTTTTAACAGGAAACAAAGATGTGTGGCATTTCTCATCCTTGTTCTTTTACTAAGAATCATTTTTTTTTTTTTTTAATGGAACACCTCTTAAAAGTAGTGTTCCACAGAGCACACTTTGGGGAATAATGGTTTGATATCTTCCGTAGGAATTTTCTACAAAGTTGATGGGTCCACTGTTAAAAAGTCACAGATCCGCAGTGGATCTCACAGGAAATATCTGGATAACCTTGAGAGCCAAAAGTATGAAATATGTATTTCTTTTAAGCAGAGTTGCTTCTTTACAGCTTATCTAAGCTTTCAACCACTCAAACTGACCTATCTTCTCTTTGCCTGCAGCCTAAATTGATTTAACATCCAATTCTCTAGTCTCAGTGTCACTTCTTTTCCCTTGTAAGTAGAATCCACTTCGTTTATACACGTAAAGACAGACTAGTTCTCTAATGGATAGGTTAAAAATGAAGGAATTCCTATACTTTCCATTTTCACTAAACACAAATTTTAAGACTTTGTCATTGACAATGCAGAAATAAGGAGATGGATATTTTTGAGTTCTAGTTACTACTGCTAATTAGAAATATTTAAAATACACTCAGGTGAGATTCGTTTGTTTTACGAGCATAATGTAACATATAATGGCTGTATAACATACTTACTCAGTGTCTGGCATTTAGAATGAACTTCATCTTGTGTTGTTACTCTGTATCTATTTTCTGTTATCAAGAAATTGTAGCAAGAGTTCTGAAATGGTATCCATGGAGTACTTAGAACAGGAGATGGACAGTGAACACTGTTAACTGGTTTGACCTCTTTCTTAGTCTCATCTAGAAAAAGAATTAATAGTAAGAATTCTAATTGCATATATAAATATTAAATGGTGTTCATAGTGATTAGACCTGATTTGTAGGAAATATTCAGGAAGCCAAGAAATAATAACTTAGTGATGCTTGTTCTATTTATGCTTGAATAAAACGTGACCTCTTAACTGGCTTTCTGTAGGAAGGAAATTATTTAATACAACTTTCTTTCCCCTGATGTGGAATGAGTAGAATAATATGGATAATGAAGTGTTATTAGGTCAAATGCAGTTTGTCTTCCTGCATTGCCAGACTTCAAATACAAGGATTCACTTCAGAGAAACTATACAAACATAATAATAGGTACCTACATATAACTTTGGGAATTCACCTTCAGTTTTCTGGTTACTGACATCTTCTCTAATTTTAAAGAAATATTTATGAAATATGTGATTTCCTAAACAAGTTATTGCTCTAACCAAAGAAAATAGAAATAATTTAAAATCTGACACCTAGAAAATCTGAATTCAGCTTTTTTTTTTTTAATGAAAAGGTTATACATTTAAAAAGATGTAAATAGAGACATGCTCTACTCAAAGTCAATCAAACTGATTCAATATGTGGTAGAAACCATTCAGCACAGTATTTCTCCCAGCTCACAGCAACTCCCTTTGTGAAGCAGTCTTTTTTTCTAACCACAAACCCACAAATGTGGGCCCCTGAAAAGTTGTAAAACCACTTTCCTCTGACTGGGCTAGAGACTGCATCTCTGACTCAGCTGAGTCTATCAGCTTCTCTCTACAGATATGAAAAATGGGATTCAGAGACAGTCAATTCATCTCCAGTTATGGCTAAAATTGAAAGCTGCAGAGCTGCCATGTTTCACTATGTGCTGAGAAGCAGAAAGTATATAAAGATAAGAGTGCAGATTCACAGAGAGAAACAGAGCAGAGAGGTGGGAGACCTCTGGCTTACAGACTCATTTTCCTCAGATGGTGCAGCTCTATCCCCGTTTCTGAGGAACTAAATTTCTCTGAACTGAGCTCATTCCTGTTACTTGCAACCAAATAAATCTTAGCAGTGACTCATAAAACAAATGTGAAATATTGAAAAGAACTGCAAAAGAATGCCCATAGATGTAAGTTTTCCATAAGAACATAAACAAAAAGGTACACAAAATGAGGCTAACAAGGACTTAAAACTCAAAGGTCAATTATTATCATCTGTTGATAGAAATAAAGATAAAATACATCTAAAATAACAAGTTAATGACAAAATATTTAACGCATAATAATACTTGATTACAAATTTCACAATAAATTTTGTTGTAAAAAGGACAAGATTATAATTGCTTTATACTTTTAAAACAAGATTTCAAATCCATTTCCCCCGAATTCCATTCCTCATAAGACTGATAACAATTAGAGTTAAAATACTTGAAATTAGCATACTTCCTGAATAATAGCAGATAGCGCCTGGTTGATTATTATCACAATCTGATGTTTTCCAGAATCCATCAGTGTCTAATACTACACAGTCTTCAAGCTGTTCATTATTTTCAGGCCAGCGACTAAATTGAAGATGTTTCCCATCTGACCAACCAAAATTGAGTTCATCCTGGAAGGAAGAGAAATATATTTTAAGTGGCAATCCTTCATCTTATCCCTATTGTTTGATTTTGACCCTTGTGGTCGATATAAGGGCTTCCCTGGTGGCTCAGACAGCAAAGAATCCGCAATGCAGGACTCCTGGGTTTGATCCCCGGGTAGGGAATATCCCCTGGAGAAGAGAATTGCTACCCACTCCAGTATTCTTGCCTGGAGAATTCCATAGACAGAGGAACCTAATGGGCCACAGTCCACAGGGTCACAAAGAGTTGGACACGACTGAGCGTGACTTTTAATTTTACCTTATATTTAGTACATATTTACAAAGCACTTACTACATATCAGGCATTGTTTTAAGTACTTCGCAAATATTATATAATCCTCATAACAACCATATGAGGCACCAGGTACTATCATATATCCATTTTATAGATGAGAAAACTGAAGTCATGCACCATCAGAGTGTAAAACCACAGTGAGCTGGGATTCAAATCCAGGCCATTAGACCCTGGAGTCCATGGTCTAAACCATTATGCTTTGCTGCCTCACACATAATTAGAACCACTGGTTGTTGGAAATCAGAAAGCTGAAATGGAGAGAGGGGCACCGTGAGCACTGATTAACTTAGAGATAATATGTCGCAGTGGAAAGAACATGGGTTAGGAGCTAAGCGTACTAGTTTTGAATTCTGGTTCAGTCATTTCTCAGCTTTTGATTGCGATACGACCTTGCCACATTTCCATCCTCTCTTCTATTAAATGGATGTGACACTTAATCTCATGGGTTAGAATCAGTGGGGTAACTTGTAAGACACATAAATCAGTGTCTAGCTGGTACACAATAAGAGCTACATGGGTGTTAGCTCCCTTTTAAACTCTCAGGCCCTGTGGATCTCATACCACTCTTTTCACACTTGTCTTTGAAGAGAAACTTCCTTATTCACTACATTCTATTGTGTGCTAGAAATCTGTGAACATCTATCTTTACATCCTGACAAAAGCATGACCACCTGTCTTGAGAGAGGCTTTCAAGGTAGCTACAGATGTCCAGGTGATGGATTGTGAAGTACAGGCCTGCCTGAGCTTTCCCATGGTGCTGCCAGGGCACCAGGCCTTACACATTGACCCACTGAGGTATGCTTTCCTGAGGCCCACGGCCATTTGGCATCACTGGCTTAAGTGGAACATTGGGCAAAGGCCAATACAGTCCCCTTAGTGAATGAAAAATAGCAAATGCAGTCAAACCTCAACACCACCAACTATTTCATCCAGAACTGTTCTCCACCAGCATTCCTAAAAGATGATGCTGTGAAAGTGCTGCACTCAATATGCCAGCAAATTTGGAAAACTCAGCAGTGGCCACAGGACTGGAAAAGGTCAGTTTTCATTCCAATCCCAAAGAAATGCAATGCCAAAGAATGCTCAAACTAATGCATAATTGTACTCATCTCACATGCTAGTAAAGTAATGCTCAAAATTCTCCAAGCCAGGCTTCAATAGTACATGAACTATGAACTTCCAGATGTTCAAGCTGGATTTAGAAAAGGCAGAGGAACCAGAGATCAAATTGCTAACATCCACTGGATCATCGAAAAAGCAAGACAGTTACAGAAAAACATCTACGTCTGCTTCATTGACTATGCCAAAGCCTTTGACTATGTGGACCACAACAAACTGTGGAAAATTCTGAAAGAGGTGGGAATACCAGACCACCTGACCTGCCTATTGAGAAACACTATGCAGTCAGGAAGCAATATTTAGAACTGGGCATGGAACAACAGACTGGTTCCAAGTAGGAAAAGGAGTTACGTCAAGGCTGCATATTGTCACCCTGTTTATTTAATTTATATGCAGAGTACATCATGAGGAACGCTAGGCTGGATGAAGCACAAACTGGAATCAAGATTGCTGGAAGAAATATCAATAACCTCAGATATGCAGATGATTCCACTCTTATGGCAGAAAGTGAAGAAGAACTAAAGAGCCTCTTGATGAAAGTGAAAGAGGAGAGTGAAAAAGTTGGCTTAAAACTCAACATTCAGAAGACTAAGATCCCTGGCACCTGGTACCATCACCTCATGGCAAATAGATGGGGAAACAATGACAGACTTTATTTTTTTGGGCTCCAAAATCACTGCAGATGGTGAATGCAGTCATGAAATTAAAAGACACTGACTCCTTGGAAGAAAAGTTATGACCAACCTAGATAGCATCTTAAAAAGCAGAGACATTACTTTGCCAATAAAGGTCCATCTAGTCAAGGCTATGGTTCTTCCAGTAGTCATGTATGGATGTGAAAGTTAGACTATAAAGAAAGGTGAGCACCGAAGAATTGATGCTTTTGAACGGTGGTGTTGGAGGAGACTCTTGAGAGACCCTTGGACTGCAAGGAGATCCAACCAGTCCATCCTAGAGGAAATCAGTCCTAAATATTCCTTGGAAGGACTGATGCTGAAGCTGAAACTCCAATACTTTGGCCACCTGACGCGAAGAACTGACTCATTTGAAGACTCTGATGCTGGAAAAGATTGAAGGCAGGAGGAGAAGGATATGACAGAGGATGAGATGGTTGGATGGCATCAATGACTCAATGGCCATGAGTTTGAGTACACTCCAGGAGTTGGCGATGGACAGGGAAGGCTGGTGTGCTGCAGTCCATGGGGTCACAAAGAGTTGGACACGACTGAGTGATTGAACTAAACTGAACTGAGCATTCTAGTTGTAAAGTTGTAGCCAGTTAATTTCTAAACCAAGTGGCCTCGAATGTGGCCCTTTGTCCCTGTGAAGTTGCCAGTACTGGGTATTACCCTGGATTCCTTCTCCCTTGCTGCACTCCCAACTAACCCAGGTCCTTGGACCTTTGGAACTTCTGTTCCTTGTAGATAAGTCATCCCACTCCCTCCATCTCTTTATTGAATACTAAATCTGTTTACTAAGACTGTAAATATATCTTCACTAAATTCTAGACCTTGATGGATCTTAATTAAAACCTGTCTTTTCTAACAGAGTAAGTTCCTTTCAGTACCCACAAGGGAAGGCTATTTGTTTTTCTTAATCTCAGATACCACAGAGCCATGAGAATGAGGTCACGGGTATTTTTACCTCCTTAGTAATTTCCTTTGAGGTTTATGCCCTTATCACTGCAACCGCCCAGAGTCCTTGCTTCTCTCTGAGATTCACTGAGGTCTTGGCGCCCTGCCCATCTCTGACATTCACTAAGGAGACGCCTCATGTCTTGCTCTGTCCTCCTGGTCTTACCTCTAACTTAGGGAGTTCTGTGTTCATGTTGTTGACTCGCCCAGTTCCCAAACTTTCTTGACTTCCTCTTCTTCTAGACTTTCACTTCAATGTACTCGAGTGACCTGCTGTAGCAGTCACACTCCGGACTTCCTATAACCCACAACTGCTGCACTGCAGACAGTGTAAACAAGCCTTAGTCCAGACCATCATCATTTCCTGCACTGATGGCTACAAGAAACTCTAACTGGTCTTCTGTCTCCGGACTTCTCACTTCCTTCCCCAGCTTCTCCACAGCATAATTTTTCTCAAGTCAAAATCTGATGTTGTTACTACCATGCTTAAAATCTTTCAAAACCTCCCCACTGTTTTTAGTGTAAACTTTCATTTCTTTATATCCTGCCATGTTCCAAAGATTTAAGGCAGCTTATGAAAATATATAATAAAGAGCTACATAAAATATGTTGAAGAGCAAAAAGGAAAAGAGAAAAAGAAGTGAAGATTGAAAACAGAATAAGAAAGAAGACCAAAATCATCAAGTGGGGGAAAAGGTTACAAAACTGTATGATACCAAGTGTCTCAAAAATAAATACATGTACACAGAAAAATAACCTGAAGGATATATACTAAACATTTAAACCATGTTTATCACTAGATACTGGGGATTACAGGTGATTTCAATTTTATTCTTTTAATTTATTGTAACTTTACGATTTTTCTCCAGTGACAACACTGCTTTTGTTTAAAAGGTTTAATGTGATTAAAACTAGGACATGTAATAACTGATTACCAGCTTCACAAGAGACACAGTGATGGGTTTCACATAATGCCAAACATGAAAGAGAAAGGAAGTAAAAGCAATGTTACGAAGGAACTGATACTGTGAAGTCTAGGGAAGCAGTTCAAGCTGACAGTCTGGCTTGAACTAAGGGTACATTTTAAAATCCAGAGTTGTGGAGAAACTATTCTTCAAGTAATTTCTAAGTACTGTTTTGTTTTTCTTAAATTGAGCTTCTGACAAATGCTGGTGGTAATAAATTTAAAGTTTGTCAAAGATGATGTTTACTTCTGAGTTTTAAGTTTTTCATCCACTCTCCAGTTCAACTTGGGGTTTGTGCAAGGATTGCGTCGTCTTTCATCACTTTTTCTCCAGACAACCCTAAAACCGTCTTGGTACATTGAGGATTATCCTACAGTCTACATGCCTTAGGTTTGCTTCACAATGCCATGGATGCTTCTCTCCCGATTAACTTCTCTCTGAGAGTGGATTAAGAATACTGGTTTAGGTGACACTTATCTAACTGGGCTTTATGGGTCACTCGCTGCACAGATGCAGGAAGCAAAGTTCACATTACCATCTTTGTAAATGGCATCCCTATCAGTAGACAACATATACAGTCTTACATACCAGCCCTATATCTTAACTTTAAATTCATTTCAGTGGGCAAAGCACCAAATCATTACAAAGAAGGCTCAGAAAAGAGACAAAAAAGGACTACGATGCTGACAGAAATAATAGAGCTCTATTTTAAAGATGATTCCCTATTAATTTTAGCCAAAAGATTTAGGAGCATAAATCTTCCTGTTCATGCTATATGTATGTAATTCAGTGTCGGGAATTAATAGGAGACTAGCATTCATTGTTGGGCTAAGAGATGAATGAGAAGTACCCAAGATCAGAGTTGGAGATGTGAATTGCTCTTCTATTTCCTTTGCAGAGTGGCTTAATTTCACTTGGCTTATTCAGAAAGGTATAAAAAGCCCTTTAATAATGTCCATGGGCTTCCACTCACCCAATCCCCTATGATTTTGTAACTGCCCTTCCCCTCTCCTTTTCATTGGCTGAGGAGAGATGGCAGCTTCAGATTCCACCTCCATCTATGATTAGAATAAATAAAAAGAAGTGCTCAGCTACATATGTCCATTGGACGTTTTTCTAAAGCTAAACAATAAAGCAGCAAATCAGTGGAAAAATGACTGCCACTAAAAATTACATACTTCACGAAATTCATTCACTGGAATGAGATTTTATGATCTGTTTTTTTTTTTTAGTCTGTTAAGAGAGATGCTGTGTGTAATAAAAAATGTCACATTCCATCACCCAATCCTGGCAATTGGGACTGAAAACTTACGTCATGACTGGAGAGTCCGATCCACAAAGAAGAGTTACGAAGGACCGCCTGCACAGTCAGGAAGGCCTGCTGGTAAGGGTCTGTGATGCTCACCAGGTGCATGTTTTCTTTCTGACACTCTCTTAGAGCATCGGTCCAAGTCAGGGTCTTCAGGATTATTTTGTACAGGTTATTTTGATATTTCATAGTCTCTGAAGTATTCCCCAAGGTCTGTCTGCTTTCAATTTCTGTGTGTAAAAGAAAAAAAAAAACCACCCACTTGGTAAGTCATGAGATAGCTTTTGAAATTTCTCCCTATAATAATGTACTTTAGGTATTACTTATCTATTTGTGTAGACTTATCTATTTGTGTAGACATTGGGTAGGAGAACTAGGTATGTTTTGCTTAAAAAATTCTGTTTTAGCTGATCTGATTTGGGAAGTGGAAAAGCTGTAAATAAAACTAGAGTGCAGTAAGATTACCGTTTCAGATTGGTGTCAGATTCTTTCTTTGTTTGAACTGCTTCAACAAGAGAAGGTGTTAAGTGTCCCTTTACAAGTTTTCATCTGGGAGAACCCACATAAAAATGTATGAAACCACCCCTTAGAGGATATATTTGCATTACTGATTTGCAATACTTCTCTGAATTAAGGCAGTTACTAAAAAGTGTAAGACAAGTAAAGATTAATTTAGCAAAAAGTTCTTCAGAAGTACATGGATTAGCTACTTCAGATTCTCATTACATGACAAAGGATTTCTTTTTTTAAATCATTTGTTAAAAACTTACTGTGACCAATGAAAACAATTTAATAAAAAATATTTTTAAAATATAGATAATGTCTACTTTTAAGTACATATTTTATTTTTATGTGGATTATATGATAAGGCTTAGACTATGATCCGTTGATCGCCGAAGAATTGATGCTTTTGAACTGTGGTGTTGGAGAAGACTCTTGAGAGTCCCTTGGACTGAAAGGAGATCCAACCAGTCCCTTCTAAAGGAGATCAACCCTGGGTGTTCATTGGAAGGACTGATGCTAAAGCTGAAACTCCAATACTTTGGCCACCTCATGCGAAGAGTTGACTCACTGGAAAAGACTCTGATGCTGGGAAAGGTTGGGGGTGGGAGGAGAAGGGGACGACAGAGAATGAGATGGCTGGATGGCATCACCGACTCTGTGGACATGAGTTTGAGTGAACTCCGGGAGTTGGTGATGGACAGGGAGGCCTGGTGTGCTGTGATTCATGGGGTCGCAAAGAGTCGGACACGACTGAGAGACTGAACTGAACTGAACTGAACTGATGATCCATTTATAATGCTTCATATCCTTCTATTTTTTTGAGTGCTAAATTTAACCATGAATGTTTATACCGAGTTCAGTTACAAACATTTTTTTTCTCCTCTTTACCTTATGATAGAAAGTAAAATCTGAAAAATCTCAGAGTAAAACGGAGAACAAAATGCAACCATAATTTACTGTCATTCAGTTCAGTTCAGTTCAGTTCAGTCGCTCAGTCGTGTCCGACTCTTTGCGACCCCATGAATCACAGCACACCAGGCCTCCCTGTCCATCACCAACTCCCGGAGTTCACTCAAACTCATGTCCATCGAGTCGGTGATGCCATCCAGCCATCTCATTCTCTGTCATCCCCTTCTCCTCCCGCCCCCAATCCCTCCCAGCATCAGTCTTTTCCAGTGAGTCAACTCGTCAGACAACTCCTATTAACAAATTCCATTAAATACTTAACTGTGATATTTAATTATGGCAATGATCTTGAAAGAAAATCACATTCTATTCAATACTAGAGCTAATTTGACTCACATGGATGTAGCCATGCTAAAATGTTAAGGAAGCTGTATGATTACAAATATTAATTAATTTATAAGATTTTTTTTTGTGAAAACATACTGTACATCTCTAACAACATAAAGTACCATAGTTATCTAAATAATGATCTATACCTGAGTATTTCTGACATAGAGACAGAGTATGGTGTTCACTACAGGAGGTAAAATTCCACATCCCAGTAAAAGGTGATTTTTGAAGGTTGAGCATTACAGCACAGTGGTAAGATGCCTCTTCATCAAAAATCTAAACAAAAAGGCAAATATGTATAAGCAATCATGAAACTAACAGTCTGAGGATCCCAGCAAGATAATTTTATATTCCAAATTGGATTAATCCATTAGGGAGCTGACCATGAAATCACTAAGAAAATCCTGATAAACTTTCAAAACATGGGAAAAGGGCAATTAACTTTAGAAATCACAAACCAAAATAGTAGTAATATTGATAAATACATCTTCAAAACAGATAAAGAAAACCTGTTAGAAGACAAAAGCAATTATAGTAATACTTAACACTCTGCTCTCATTCTTAACATTGCAAGTAAGCAAAAAAAGTGATGACAATTAATTTAACTTATTAGATACTTATAAACTTTTTATAATGACAAATGGTGTCCCGTACAAGAGAGAACTCACCTTAAAGCTTTGATCCTATACTTGTCACTATGAAACATCGATAAATAAAAGTATCTATTTAGATTTCATTTGTTGACCACAAATCAGTAACACCAGACATGAAAATTTATCCTACACTCTTCTAGATGTTTGAAACATATTCAGTTCAGTTCAGTTCAGTCGCTCAGTCGTGTCCAACTCTCGTGACCCCATGAATCACAGCACGCCAGGCCTCCCTGTCCATCACCAACTCCTGGAGTTCACTCAAACTCATATCCATCAAGTCGGTGATGCCATCCAGCCATCTCATTCTCTGTCGTCCCCGTCTCCTCCCGCCCCTAATCCTTCCCAGCATCAGAGTCTTTTCCAGTGAGTCAACTCGTCGCATGAGGTGGCCAAAGTATTGGAGTTTCAGCTTTAGCATCAGTCCTTCCAATGAACACCCAGGATCGATCTCCTTTAGAATGGACTGGTTGGATCTCCTTGCAGTACAAGGGGCTCTCAAGAGTCTTCTCCAGCACCACAGTTCAAAAGCATCAATTCTTCGGCGATCAGCTTTCTTCATAGTCCAACTCTCACATCCATACATGACCACGGGAAAAACCATAGCCTTGACTAGACAGACCTTTGTTGGCAAAGTAATGTCTCTGCTTTTTAATATACTATCAAGGTTGGTCATAACTTTCCTTCCAAGGAGTAAGCGTCTTTTAATTTCATGGCTGCAATCAGCATCTGCAGTGATTTTGGAGCCCCAAAAAATAAAGTCTGACACTGTTTCCACTGTTTTTCCATCTATTTCCCATGAAGTGATGGGACCAGATGCCACGATCTTTGTTTTCTGAAACATATTATTCTTAGACAAATAAGAAAAGTAAGCTTATCCCTAGTTGGTGATGGACAGGGAGGCCTGGCATGCTGCGGTTCATGGGGTTGCAAAGTGTCAGACACACTGAGTGACTGAACTGAACTGAAGCTCATCCCAGGAGCTATAATTTTTTTTTTTTTAAATACTACATGCATGCATGCATGCTAAGTTGTTTCAGTCATGTCTGACTCTTTGCGACCCCATGGATTGTAGCCCACCAGGTTCCTCTGTCCATGGGCACCCATGTCTCTTACATCTCCTGCATTGGTAGGTGGGTTCTTTACCACTAGCACCACCTGAAAGTGAAAGTTGCTCAGTCGTGTCCAGCTCTTTGCGACCCCATGGACTATACAGTCCATGGAATTCTCCAGGCCAGAATACTGGACTAGGTAGCCTTTCCCTCCTCCAGGGCATCTTTATAAACGAAAACCTGAGGCTTAAGAGAAGTGAAATTCCTAGGGCACACTAAATGGCTGAATGGAATTCAAATCCAGACAATCTGACTCTAGAGTTTAGCCCTCAACTACCATACCAAATCCCTTTATGATAAAAGAATGATCTTGGAAGAGGATTCTAATATTACATGGTTTTGTTCCTTCAAACTTTCAGAGAAAGATAACTTACTAGGCTGAGTCAAATCTCAAAACACAAAGGCAGAAAACTACACAGTTCATCTTATGAAGCTGACACAATCAGAAAAAAAAAAAAAAACCTAACAAAATGGCATTAAAAAAATTAACTCTATGAACAGAGATGAAAATATTCCCAAATAAAATTCTAACAAATCTAATTCAGTAGAATAGTAAAATAATAATCCACTTTCAGTAACTAGGTTTTATTATTGAAATTAGGTTTTATTTAGGAGATAAAAATGGTTTTAACACAACATCTATCAATGGGCCATATATATATGGGCTTAATGGGAAAAACTATATGACACAATTTTAATAGATGTTGAAAATAAATTTCAGAAAATCTACTACTTATTCTTAAATAAAAATTTAAAATAAACTAGTTCTAGAATGATATATCTTAAACAAAAAGTACACATCAAATATAAAAATGAAAGGCTACAGGACAAAGATAGTCCTATTAGAATCGAGATCAAGTGTAAGATATTATTTAATACTCCTGGTATTTACCATGGTTCTGGAAGACTTACCACATGTAGTGAAGTGTGAACTGTTATTTGCAAATTATGATTATCTAATTAGAAAACCCAAGAAAATCTTGTGAAAAACTCTGAGAAGTAGTAAGAGTTTTTAGTAAGATGGATACCTATGAAATAAATGTACAAAAATTCCCAAACAACAGGTTTCCTGCACATCAATAAGAAAATTTTAAAAAGCTGCCATTCTCAACGGCAATAAGAAAGATAATTTCTATGAAAACATCACTGAGGAATTTAAAAGGAAGACTGGAATTAGTGGAGAGACATGTTACACCATATTCTTAAGGAAAGATTAATAAAGAGATGTCAATTCTTCCTAAAATGTCAAATTCTCACCAGATGTTTTCTATTTAATTGTTTAGAGTGGAAATTAAGTAAATAATTCTAGTTTGCCTTGAAGAACAGACAGAACAGCCAAAATTTTTAAAAGCAGATAATAAAGGATAACTAACCCTATTATTTTTTTGAAATATGGAAACATGCTGGTATTTAGAGCAGTGTGAGAGCTATACAGGAGTATGTCTCATGCATAGATGCACACACACACACACACACATTTCACATACGATAAAGAAGGCATTCTATATTAATTCCAACAAATGGAAGTATATGCAGTAAATGATGCTAGAAAATTGGCCAGTATTAGGGGAAAGGATTAAGTACCCATTGACAATATATATCATATACCATGGATGTATCATGTTGTCAGAATAAAAAGGCAAGCTATAAAACAAAATGAAGAAAATAAAGGCATACACTTAACTAACATTATAACCTAAAAAGAATGGAGGAAAAAAAGAAATAAATAGAGTGAAACATGCAACAAAAATAATCAAAACATTTCTGTAATATTTTTTGGTATTTAGACTTAAAGAAAAATCCTATGAAAATATTTGCAATAAATGCAAGAAACACAGGGTTTGCACAGTTAAATGTTTACACAGTCATAAAAACAGTAAGAATTACAAGAAGACTTTGACAGATAAATTTTCAAAGAATAAAAATTCACATTTGATGAAATTAAAATTATTACTGAATTTATATGCTTTTATTAGAAATCAGAGCAACAGAAATCTAACAAATGCTTTTATTAGAAATCAGAAAATATGATATCACTTAAACTAACAAATTAGCAAACATTTTTAAAAGATAATGCTCCTTAGAGCACTTTAGCAGAGGCAATGTAGTAAAGAAGCTAAGAACGCTGCCTCTGCAGACTCAGATTTAAAAGCCGACTCTGCACGTATACCCTGAATGACTTCTGGCAAGTTATGTGACTCTCTGTCTCCGCATTTCTAAGATAGGAGAGGAGTACCGACTGCTTCACATTTTTTGTGCAGATCAAATGAAATAATACATGTGATGCATTAATAGAAGGTATGACCATTAGCTGCTCAATAAATGCTGGAAATTATTAATATACTGGTATGAATAGAAGAGTAATCATAACATATTGCTGACAAAAAAATAAACCCAGAAACCTTTCTGGAAAGCAATTTGTTAACCAGAGTTTTATAACTACTTATATCTTCTGATCTGGCTACCTAATCTATCCTAAGGAGGTAACCTGAAATATATAGCAAAGATTATACACAGAGATGTTAACTGCAACTATTTAAGATTATGCAAAACTGAAAACAATGGAAATACCCAGCATTGTTTAAGTAAATGATAGCATATATATCAAGAAATACTGTGCAACCATCAAAATGGTTATCAAGTATATCCTTTAATGGCATAAGAATTGATATGAACATTGATACTTCAGTTCAGTTCAATTCAGTCGCTCAGTCACGTCCGACTCTCCGCGACCCCATGAATCACAGCACGCCAGGCCTCCCTGTCCATCACCAACTCCCGGAGTTCACTCAAACTCAAGTCCATAGAGTTAGTGATGCCATCCAACCATCTCATTCTCTATCGTCCCCTTCTCCTCCCGCCCCCAACCTTTCCTAGCATCAGAGTCTTTTCCAGTGAGTCAACTCGTCCCATGAGGTGGCCAAAGTATTGCAGTTTCAGCTTTATGTAAGACTAAATGAGAAAAGTAGATACAATAGTATACAATCTTACCTATGTCAAGAAGACAGTGTATAGAAAAGTCTTAGAAGAAAAATGCTGAAATATTCATTGTGATTCCCTAGATCAGGATTCAAATATGGTTTGAGACTCATTTAGTAGGTCATGAAATCAGTTCAGTGGATCTTGAGTCTTACTTGTGATAATGAAATAGAATAGGATAGAATACAGAGAATAGATTGACCATACTAGACTAAAGCAGACTAGAATAGAAAGCAATATAAGCTCTAAGGGTAAGTGTTATTACCTGAAATTTTTGTTTCGATTCAGTATTATATTTAAACCTATGTGCTAAATGGTTCTTTAAATGTATTTCTTACTATGGGGCATGAGTTAAAAGTTTAAAAGCTACCAGTCTAAATATAAGCAGGATGAAGCTTGATATTTTTCTTTATGTTGTTTACTCTTTTATAACTTCCAAATTTTCTATAATAACCAAGCATTATTTTGATATTTACTTTGTAATAATTACATGTTTCAGTTCCCTTTGCCATCAGAGTCAATCTTGAGCAAAGTTCCATTGCATCAGTTATATCAGTTAATGTCATCTAGCATGTACTTTTGGAATTCAACTTTATTATCTTAATAATTTTTGCTTTCTGTGCAAAAGGTGGCTTGTATCCAGCAAATAAGGAAGACAGAAGCAATGGACAGTAATATCATGATACAGGATAACTATTGTTAAAATAATGCCTTCTTCCCTTCTACAGCTTTTTTACATTTAGATCTTAGGGAAAAATGATCACCAATCATCAATTTTGTACTTTTTACCTCAGAAGACTAAATCTGAAAGCTCCAAATTCCAAAATGATAAATAAACCCTTTATATTAGCTTTTATTTGCAGCTCAATATTGATGGTTTTGGGCTTCCCTGGTGGCTCAGATGGTAAGGAATCCACCTGCAATGTGGGAGATATGGCTTTAATCCCTGGGTCGGGAAGATCTCCTGGAGGAGGGCATGGGAGCCCACTCCAGTATTCTTGCCTGGAAAATTCCATGGACAGAGGAGTCTGGTGGCTTACAGTCCATGGGGTCGCAAAGAGTTGGACACAACTGAATGACTAAGCACACTGAAGGTTTTACATGGTTATAAAATAAGTGCTATGGAATCTGATGCTAGCGCACCTACACAAAGGCTGGGGAAGCTATGTTGTTGTTCTTCTTGTGACAGCTTTCTTGATAAAATTCATAGTTATTTTCTATCTTTATAGGTTTGCCTATTTGGATGTTTCATATAAATGGACTTATAAAATAGGCCATTGTTCTTAACCCAATAATTTGTGAAAGACTCAGGTATTTCATAGAGCAACACACTGTACTGATTAAAAGAACAAACAAACTTACATTTGGTGGTATTCGTAGCCTCCGACCAACCAATAATGGGTGAAAGTTACTGTATGTCAGCTCTCTGTCATCCATCCACTTGTTTATCTTTTCATAAGCAGTCCAGCGCAAACCAATCCATAAAGAAGATTCCATATCCGGAAGCAGGGATGTAATAAAATCTGTCAGAAAGATACATATTTTTTTTAAAAAAAGCATTTGACTTACTGAAATTAAAGGTATACTAAAAATGTCAATGAATACTTTGAGCTTATCTAACTATCAAGATAATCTTTGATTATCACCTAACTCTATAAAAAGTAAATTAATAAGATTCTTTTTATATGTTAATTCCCCAAATCTTGCCAACAGGAACTTGGCCCCCAGATCAGAATAAAACATGTTTACAGAACAATTCTGCTACCTTGCTCTCTCTGGCTCAACACTGAAGGAAGGGTTCCACCATAGGTACGACAAGTATCACTGGCTTCAGAAAACGTGACAGATTTGGGTTTGATCCTTAGAAAACACTACAAACAAAGAATACACACGAAGTATAAAATTTCAGACAAATGCAAGTTCATATAGGAAGTAAATGCCTTATCTTTTAGAGAGCTGCTAATTTTCTGTCTGTAAGGTATAGAAATGTACAAAGTAGTGTCATAAGAATGCAGACCTATACTAACAATTTAAACAACTGGAGAGTAGTCTTTGAACTTTTTTTTCTTTAATTTCCCATTTACTGAGTACTTCCTTGCGCTAAACACTTTGCATAGCATTATCTCATTTAATTCTCACAACAAATGGGGAAATGGAAGCACAGGGACATTAAGAAACTTTACCCATAAGTGAAATAACCAGAGCATGGTCAGCATTTAAACTCTGCTCCATTTGATTTCAAATATGTGTTCTTTACCATTCAGTTCAGTTCAGTTCAGTTCAGTCGCTCAGTCGTGTCTGACTCTCTGCGACCCCATGAATCACAGCACGCCAGGCCTCCCTGTCCATCACCAACTCCCGGAGTTCACTCAAACTCATGTCCACAGAATCGGTGATGCCATCCAGCCATTTCACTCTGTCGTCCCCTTCTCCTCCCGCCCCCAACCTTTCCCAGCATCAGAGTCTTTTCCAGAAAAACAACCACATTTTAAAAGAAATCAACCCACTGTCTCTTGGCAGGATATTTTAATTCAAAGGGAGTGAAAGGGATTAAGAGATACAAACTATCAGACTAAAATAAATAAGTCACAGGGATGTTATCTATAGCAAAGGGATTATAATAAATTTTATAATAACTTTGTATGGTATGTAATCTATAGAGATATCTGATCACTATATTGAACACCTGAAATTAATATACTATTTTCAGTAAACTATACTTCAATAAAACAAACAAAAACTACAAATTTATATCAACTGTGTAGATTAATTTAGTCCTAGCACCTTGGGGGGAAAAGATTATTTTAATTTTAAAAAGTCAAAATATATCCCTAATATTTTACATTTACTACAGATGCTTTCAGTTGCCAGACCCATCTCTTCCTTTTTCTGTTTGAATATTATAGTCATGTTACTGTGTAGTTCAGTTCAGTTCAGTTCAGTTCAGTCGCTCAGTCGTGTCCGACTCTCCGCGACCCCATGAATCACAGCACGCCAGGCCTCCCTGTCCATCACTAACTCCCGGAGTACACTCAAACTCATGTCCACAGAGTCGGTGATGCCATCCAGCCATCTCATTCTGTAGTAGTATGGCCCAAATTATGTTCCTTGAAACAGTCTACAAAATTTTTTTTCAGCCTCCTTACAGACAAGAGTGGCTAGAGCGATATAAAGTCATTGGGGGACTTCTAGAAAAGACTCCCCAAACAAACACCCTGAACTTGAGCTTGGAAGCCTCAAGTTAAGGATGGTAGAGCAGAAAGACAAAGGGAAGTCTGGTTTTGAAGACCACAGAGTTTTCATACCAACCCCAGCCTTCTTATCTTCAACTTTCTTTTATCTGAGAGAATAAATGTTTTAGCATACTGTAGTAATTTCTCTTTTTAGCAGACAGTTGCAGTTCCTAAGATACATACATCAATATGAATTGTGCATCTCAAGGAGGCAAATATAGAACGTGGCACTTCCCAATCTATTTAATCATAAACCCTACTCTGGAGGCAAGATCAATGATTAATATTTTGTTAGCATATGTGTATATTCCCCAAAAGTAGTTTGGGAAATGTTGATCTAATTTGATTGATAAATGCTGCTTGGGTGTCTTCCTTAAGGAGGAAAATTTATCAGCCAGAAATTCAGTCAGTTTCCTACATGCCAAAGAAATAGTCCTGATTAATTAATGTACTATTCATTGAAAGATCAACTTTAGCAATTTAAGTGTTAGCAGCAATGGAACAGGAACATAGTATTCTGAAACACCGGCAGGCGTGACTAACTTGAGAGTAACTCTATTTCTGAAAATGTAGAGAATCAGATGAGATACTGAAATATGCAGAGTCTATTTTAGTGAAGTTACTTGGGATGTCATTCTGCCATGGCCATATAACCGTCATGAAAGCAATCATCATCTGCACAATGTAGCAATTCCGTTTTTACCTTGTTCTGAAAAGTAATCCAGTCCCCAGAGCACTGCACTTTAGCTGCAGAATCTGGACTATATTTTTCTAATGAAGATACATTGTATTTTTCACAGACAAAGGGCAACTTGGTACTACAGTCTGCAGGTTTTCGTAAATCTGAGAAGTGAAAAGCAAGATTACTGTGGTGATAATTTTCCATTCAGTACATTTTCAAAAACAATCCAGTAGTAAAGAAAGTCTCTTTAAATCAATATTTCCCAAATAGCTATTTTTGTCTATTATTATTACTCACTTCAATAGGTTGCAGCATACCAATATTGCCTATAAAAATGCACAAACTTGGTGCATTTCCTGGTGGCAGGAAATAGAGAAATGAAGAAGGCTCTTGCAGAGGGGGATAGAGACCTAAACTATACTTTAGAACTGCTGCCTGCTTATCTTTGTGAATTTGTCTATATGCTCATTAGTTAGGAAAGGGTAAGTTTATTTCTAAGTAACTGCTTTCGCGACTGAAAGTCACTCAGTCACATCTGACTCTTTGCGATGCCATGGACTATACAGTCCATGGAATTCTCCAGGCTAGAATACTGGAGTGGGTAGCATGTCCCTTCACCAGGGGATCTTCCCAACCCTGAGATCGAACCCGGGTCTCCCTCATTGCAGGCGGATTCTTGTACCAGTTGAGCCACAGGAAAGCCCACGAATACTGGAATGGGTATCCTATCCCTTCTCCAGCATTTTTTCCCAATCCAGGAATCGAACTGGGGTCTCCTGTATTGCAGGCAGATTCTTTACCAACTGAGCTATGAGGGAAGCTCAACTGCTTTAGGATAAAGGAAGTCAAAATATTCTCAGTGAAAAGCACCTTTACTTGCATTTGGAACTTGAGCTACTATCATTAGCAATAAATCAGAACAAGATGAAGCTACCACATGTATAATCAAAAGGAAAGCAAGATTAAGCTAGTAACTGAACCTGAAGTTCACATATAACATAATCAACATTAAAGGATTTGGAATTAACCTTACCATTAAACCAAGTCTTGGCAGACAGGTAAAAGCATTCCTCTCCAAATAGTATAGGAAAGTGATGCCATGGGTCTCGTGAGCTGAAAGAAGATGAGAGATGTGACAGCTTGCAATGCAGTTACATGTTCATCTTGGACTTTACTGTAAGCAATTTTAATTCTAAATTTAATGTTAGGCCATTATTTTATACCACTTTTTTCTTGATGCTCATTTGCAAAAGGATTTGGTTTCTCAGTCTAGGTAGTTTAAGGATTAATGTTCAAAACTAATTATAAACAACTGCTCCATTTAGTATTAAATAAAAGGGGATTTGGGACAGATTCTTTTACATGATAATTTTACAAAGGCAGCATCAAAGATGTCACATACTGTATAAAACGATGTGATATCAGCTTTTCAGTAGTTCTCACCCACCATTTCTGCTCATCACTAGATATCTGAAAAAACAATACAAAAACAAAACAACCACGTGAACACCCACCCTTACATGTGCTAACTTTTCTAGGAGAGCTCTGATTTAAAGCTGGCTTAAACCTGGCTTATCAAAATCACAAACCACTAAAATTCCTGAATATTCATTACTTTGTTCACTAAATTACATAAATTGGGTCCTTTCACTGCAGAAAGTAATTTAGAAACTTTTTTTATATTCACATGCCCTATTCTGTATACAGAAAATATGGTCACTGTAATTGTGGACATATATTAATGGAACATATAATATTCTACTGCTACCAATTATAAATGTTAAAATATACAAATTACTTTCCCTCTAAAAAACTATTTTGCAGAGTTAGTTAAGCTTAGAAACAGGATTTCAAGTTAACTACAAAGTTATAATAACTTTTGATGCTCATCTTATCAGTTGACATTTATAATTAATCTTGAATATTATAAAACATCATACAGTTCTATTTAAAATTTTTCTAACATGCAGTGATGAACTTATAGGTTGTTAGGCAAATTTCACTTGAGAGGAACATTCAACTTTTGTACATTTAAAAAAATTTTTAACAGAATAAATACAGTTTCCCAGGTGGCTCAGTGGTAAAGAATCTGCCTGCCAATGCAGGAGCCACAGGTTCTGTGCCCAGGTTCAATCCCTGGGCACAGAAGATCCCCTGGAGGAGGAAACGGCAACCCACTCCAGTCTTCTTGTCTGAAAAATCCCATGGATGGAGGAAGCCTGGTCCATGGGGTTGCAGAGTCAGAAACAACTGAGCACACATGCACAACAGAATAAACATAAAAATTAAAAAATAAAACACATTCTTTTAAATTACATTTGCTATCTTGTTTTTGATGGCTCTTAGTCCTGTAAAAGATGTTAAACTAGCCAGAGAACTGTGATTACTATCACAATATAGAACAGCTTCTTCATAGCTTAAGCGGGGATCAGCAACAAACCAATATTCACTCCCTTCTATTACAACTGGAGGTCCATGAATTCCAGCACGCTCTAAAGAAGAAGAATAGCAGAATCAGGACTGCGCAAACCCAACTGCACCCTCTCAGCATGCATGAATACTCAAAACTATTTATAAATAGTAATCCATTTAGATTACTGGCTCTCTTTGCCCAGGGCAGTTCTGCCTGGAAAGATTCAAGGATTCCTGAGCCAGTGAGTGGCTCTTGCACCCTCCTGCACTCACGAAGAAGACTAAATCCAGCCTCAGAGTCTCATCCCACACCAGCCAATTACCTTCCCTCCCTGCAGATACTTCAGTGCATTTGAAGACATAATAGAGAAGAAGCTGTCACTTGGACCTGGGCTTAAATAATTAACTAAATACACCACTGCAAAGGTAAAGCAACTTTGAATAAATTTTAGTTTTCTTCACTCACCTGGACTGTACCAGTCTGGTATTTTCAGAGTATGACCTGTATAAGAAAGCAAGTGGCTTAAGCTTAGTATTCAATTATAGACCACAGCATACTTGCAATTTTGCTGAGATTTGTTGACTTCTGGCCAAACCATCTCCTTTCATGTTATGATCACTTCAGTTTGAATTTTGCAGGGCCTATGCTAAAGCTGTTTTTGTGGCAACCAGAAAGGCAGATTTGTTAAATATTAATATAGTATAATGAGCAGTTCTCTACCTTATATTGTGGAAGTCATAAAAGAAGACTAGATGGATGAAATATAGTTAATAATTAGGAAGCACAAATAAGTAAATGAATACATTGTATATATTACATTACATAGGAATATGCAAGATAATCATCACTGTAGGATGAGGTTGTTCAGGAACTACATCTCCATCTAATGCAATTTGAATATATTTAGGTTGGTAGAGTTTATTGTTTCCCAAATTACCCTTTGGAAAAAATGTTCAGTGATCCAGTACTGAAACTTTTGAGGAGAGACAAAATTGGGAGGAAAATAATAAAATTCACCCAGCAAGGAAATATGGTACCATACAAAGAATTATGGTCTTTGAAGCTGGGTGAGTCAGTGTCCAAATGCCCTGACTCTGCTGCTGTGCTACTTGGGATCAGTTGCTTAACTCTCTGAGCCTCAACTTTCTATTTTATAAAAACAAAACTCCTACCTAACTCACAAAGACAGTGTGAAGATCACGTAAGATCACGCTTGTGTAAGCACCCCACACAGGGCCAGGCACAGAGCAGTTCCCTCAGGATGCTAGTTGCTCTTCTCTCTCTTTACATTCTGGTCATAGGTCACAGCGGTTTCAAGCCAAAGACATAATTTAATGAATTTTAGAAATGATAGGGTAAAATAGCTGTTCTTCATTTTGCTATGTATCAGGGCCAATGCATGAGAAGACTCTCCTCAGAGGACTGCCTACATATCCAGCGTCTGTGGCTTTTTTCTCTGACTCAGCCCTCTGTATACTGGATGATTTTCATTAGCAATGCTGCAGATCAGTTAAAAACAGTTTCTTGTTTGTAATCTTGTTTGTTCATTTGTATGTTGGGGGAAAGCTATGTTTAACCTTTACATTTCTTTACATTAGTGAGAAAAGCAAAATAAAAGGTGCCTTTTTTGTGAACCTTATTTTTTATATAGTTTCCTTGACTAAAAAAATAATACTTAAAAAGTACATATATCAATAGTGATTATAATAGAGGAGGGGACTAATTAGAACCAGATGGATGAGATAATAAAAAAGGCAAGCACTAGAGAAAAGATTGGGTGATTTGGGCTACTGAAGAGGTAAACTGCTTCAAGGAAATCAGAAAACACATTAATACGGAAGTATCTAGTTGAGCAGGTTTTGGCAATTGTAATTACAAAGAAAATATCCACCAAGTGAATGAGACACACTGTAACTCAGAAATTTAGGTACTTTCAAAGGGGAGTTAACATAACATTTAAACCCTGGATCAAACCATCACTGATTGCTTCAAATGGCTGAGACATTAGAAGCCTGAGACTGAGGTTGAGATGGGACATTCTTTAGTTTTAAATTTTATTTCTGCATTGGAGAGAGCAGGGATGCAATTATTTAAAAGATTTATTTCTTTTATTACTTGATTTATGTTTTCTAAGCAAATATAAATAAAAACAAAAATATATTAAAAAGAAAAGCACGGTTTTAATAATATTTCCTGTGGTTACTGGATTGTCATTTCTAAGGTTTTCCCAGTGTAAACTCTAGGGTCTGTTTCACCACTCAAACATGAGGCAGGGAAACAGCTACCAGGAAAATAAAAAGCATACTTAAAGAGCTTACTTTGGAGGAAGCAAGGACACTCTCTGTGGCATGCCACATGCCAAATAATAATATAAGTATCATAACAAATGCTTCAAGCCAGAGACACTGTCCAAGCTAATTATATATTAGTTACTTTGCCACTTGTTTGAAAGGTGTCCAAACTGATTTTCCTCTTTCAGGTTAATCAGTAATTAGGACTAACTCAGGTATACTTTTTCCTTTAGTACAACCCCATCAACATGTACACACACATACACACATTTTTTTTTAATTAATGATCCCCCAAGTCTGACTTTGTGAAAGAGACTTGCCAGATACACTACCAGATGTTGCATCTGAAGTTTTTTTTTTCTTTTTAATTTATTTCTTTATTTGGCTGCTCCAGGCCTTAGTTGTGGCATGCAGGATCTTTAGTTGTAGCATGTGGGATTTAGTTCCCTAACCAGGGATCGAACCCAGGACCCCTGTACTGGGAGCACAGAGTATTAGCCATTGGATCATGAGGGAAATACCTGAAGCTCTTTCAAAGGCAAGGTGGCTCTTCTTAGGAGAAAAGAACCATCTTCTAACAGGCAGTTCCATGAGATAATCTTTGGGTTCTTGGAGAACTTTTAAGAAGATATCCCTTTGGTTTCAATGAGCTGTCTACATTCAGTTCAGAAATTCATTTGGGAACTTTCTATACATTTATCATTATGTTAATTAATCTATCTAAAATTTGCTTAAAAATAATTTGGCAGTTAAAATCTTAACATTTTCCTTAATATATCCTTGACATTTTCCTACTACAAAATGAAGTAAAAGGATATCTATTTATTATCTTTTCTGTTACCAAGGGCTCTACTATTAAGCTAATTGATATCCTGAATTTGAAGGAGATAAACTTAGTAATTTTGAGCTCATTGAAAATTGTTTCAAAACTGTAAAAAAATTTAGATTTGGGCTCTGCCCAAATTTTATTTCCTGACTTTTGCTTCCTTCTTTCCAAGCTTGTCTTCATTTTACAACAAAATTATTAAAATGATTAAATGGTTTAAATGATTCCTTTTACTTTGTCTCTTCTTTCACTTAGAATAATCTTTCATTCCAAGGCCTAATCTCCCTAAATTAGTCTTAAATGTTCTCTCCTATACAAATTCTTTCATGGTACAAGAGAAAGGTAGTACCTAATTTCCAAAAGGCAGCCTTTTACTAGGGGTAGGAAAAGAGAGAGTCAGAGCATAAGATGGCTGGATGGCCATGGATATGAACTTGGGCAAACTTCAGGAGATGGATTGGGACAGGGAGGCCTGGTGTGCTTCAGTCCATGGGGTGGCAGTCGGACACGACTGTGTGACCAAACAACAATGACAACAGGAGTCAGGCAGGATGGACCTTACTATATTAACTGTATAATCAAAGGCTTTCAAAACTATAATTATAGACTAAAGTGCTCGCTTAGATACTCTGGATCAGCAGTCACAATATTCATGTGAGAAGACTGGGAAAAGGAATAACCACCATTTACCTTTTGGAATCTGGCACACCCATTCAAGTTTTGCATCACAAGCAAAAGGCCTTAGATTCATAAATTCTCTGTCATCATAAAAATACCAGCTTCTTCGCCATGGCCTTTGAATGACCTAAAGGAGGAAGAGGATTATAGAATATTTACAAGTTGATGCAGCCCTTATACAACACTAAACTGTAAGTCTTATGGTCTTTAATACTACTTTAGCTCTAGAACCTAAGATATATGTTTATGAATGAACACATGAAAGAATGCAGTGTGTAAGCAGTAAAGTTTAAACTGCATTAAGCAAGAGCCTTCAGAGGGACTGATAAAGGAAATATAACATAGGGTCATGTTTATGTCCAAAATGCAAATTACTGTTTGTTTTCTTCTATTTTTGTTGATATGAAATAACAGAATCTTACAACTTTAAATTTTGGAAGGACCAAGCTAGAGAAGAATATTTGGTTCAGTGATTTCTAAACACCAGGTTGTGATCATAGTGGATCTCTGAAAAGTGACATAAAAGTTGGGCATCAGGGGCCCAAGTTTGTTCTTTGGTGTTGGTTTGTGTTCTGGGGGTATTGCCCTCCTCTGTGTGATCTAAGATCCCTGGTGGCTCAGTTGGTAAAGAATCTTCCTGCAATGCAGGAGACCTGGGTTCGATCTCTGGGTAGGGAAGATCTCCTGGAGAAGGGAATGGCTACCCACTCCAGTATTCTTGCCTGGAGAATTCCATGGACAGAGGAGTCCAGCAATGACTATCTACAAATTCCAGCCAGGAAGCAACAGGGAAAGGTAAGGGGAGGACAAGATCTGGTAGGAGCATCCATCAGTTTTTGGACTCTTTTGTCTCTTTTTTAAAAATTTTATTTATTTTTGTATTTATTTATTTGGGGACTGTGCTGGCCCTTTGCCGCTGCACATTTGTGGGCTTTCTCTTGTTGCAGTGAGCGGGGGTTATCCTTTGCTGCGGTGTGTGGTCTTCCCATTGCGGTGGCTTCTCCTACTGCACAGCACAGGCTCTCGGCGTGGGGGCTTCTATAGCTGCAGCACATGGGCTTCAGCAGTTGTGGCTTGAGGGCTCTGGAGCATGTGGGTTTCAGTAGTTGTGGCACATAGGCCGAGGTGCCTTGCAGTATGTGGAATCTTCCCAGACCAGGAATCAAACCCACATCCCCTGCACTGGCAGATGGATTCTCAACCACTGGACCACGAAGGAAGACTTGGACTGTTTTCTCTTACGGGCAAGATTCTAGAGGGTACTGTGATAGGTGAGGTGAGATTCTCCTTCCAGACGCTGCCGTAGTTGGCCTACCTGATGAGTCTCTTCTATTTAGTTTTTTGGTAGGTTTTTCCAATCTCTTCACATATAGGGACTCAATTTACATCAAACATAGTTTATTGTATGAGTGTTCTAGAAACTTCACAACTTCCATTGAATTTTCATTCTTTCATGCGTTAAATTAGGAATTCTATAAAAATTTACTAAAAACAGTTCCTTTGAAACACTGCTTTCCAAGGGACCTCTCAGTATTTTGTCTCAACGTTCTTATAACATTCTAGTCAATCATATTCTTGAATCTCTTTCTTGGGCTTACATAGCAAAGATGTTTCCTAGACGCCTCTTCCCTCTTCATCCTCTTACATTTTAAAAGTTGGTAATCACCCTAAATCCACTTCTTGGACTTCTGTGCTTTCTTTGGCTTGTGAGAGCGCGTGGCTTGTGAGAGCTCAGTTCCCTGACCAGGGATTGAACACAGACCATGGCAGTGAAAGCCAAGCTCTCTAACCACTGGGCCACAAGGGAACTCTTTTTCAATGAACATTTTACGTTCAACTCCAGTTTCTTGATTCTAACTTACCACAGGATATTTCATACTGCAAGCTTGGATTCAAAACATCAGTTAAAGCAAAGTGTATTACTATTTTCTCCATAAACAAAGATACCCTTCTGACTGTTTCTATACACGTCATAGAGCATAGCAGACTCAGACATCTAGGTTTAAATTTCAGTTTTGTAATCATGCAAGTTACTCAGAGTTCACATTTCTTCTTCATGAGATGGATATAGTAACAGTAACTGCGTTGTGTGTGTGTGTGTGCGTGTGTGTGTTTTAGTCGCTCAGTCATCTCCAACTCTTTCTGACTGCATGGACTATATGGAGTCTGCTAGGCTCCTCTGTCCATGGAATTCTCCAGACAAGAATACTGGAATGGGTAGCTATTCCCTTCTCCAGGGGATATTCCCCACTCTGGGCTCAAACCCAGGTCTTCCACATTGCAGTCTTTACTGTCTGAGCCACCACGGAAGCCACCTACCTCATAAGGTTGTTTAATATTAAGTGTGATAGCAGATGTGACATGACTGTGCCTGGCTCAGGAGCTAACAAATGTTAGCTGCTGCATCATCACTACCATCATCACCACTGCCAGCAGCATTACTATCCTATAACACTTTTGTTCTTACATAAAACTTACACTTTATCACAGTCCCTATAATTGCTTGTCTATTGTCTTTATCTTCTACGAGCTTATAAGTTCTGTGAAGGCACAACTATTTTATATTTTGTCATTGGTGACCCCACCCCCACCCCCAGAGTATCACAGACTGCTTGGACATACTAGCTACAGAATGAAAAACGAATGAAATAAGACTTCCCTGGTGGCCCACTGATTAAGAATCTGCCTGCTAACGTAGGGGACACAGGTTCGATTCCTGGTCCAGGAAGTTTCCACATGCTAAGGGGCAACTAAGCCCATGTGCCACAACTACTGAGTCAGTGCTCTAGAGCCTGTGAGTCACAAATACTGAAGCCTGTGTACCTAGAGCCTGTACTCTGTAACAAGAGAAACCACCGCAACGAGAAGCCTATGTCCAGCAACAAAGATCCAGCCTGTCAAAAATAAATAAATTTGAAAAGTTAAAAAAAAACTAGTTTGTAAAAGAAACAAGGCAAAACAAAACAAAAAATGAATGAAGTTTGCAAGGGAAGAGGCCTAACTAGCCTGTTTCTTCTGGGCCTGTCTGTCTTTTGCATCTTAAAATTTGTCTTAAGAGGAGTCTTCTCACACCCTTCTCAGATCATGTCAAAAAGCTTTAATCATGCTCTGCTGCCTACCAAAAAAATGCACAAACTCCTTAACCTGGCATCAATCTAATTTCCCACCTTTGTTTTCAACCGCAATACCAACTAAAACTTCTTGACCTGCATTCTGTTCCCCTCACTGACTGAGCCACTCCCTTCCACCCCCACTTTCTTTTATGTCTTACACTCTCCCATCTGAACAAATGCTATCCATCCTTAAAGGTCCCATTCAGGTCCCACCTCTTCTGGCTCTTTGGGGCTTCCCTGGTGGCTCAGCTGGTAAAGAATCCACCTGCAATGTGGGAAACGTGGGTTTGATCCCTGGATTGGGAGGATCCCCTGGAGAAGGGAACAGCTACCCACTCCAGTATTCTGGCCTGGACTGTATAGTCCGGGGGTAGCAAAATTCCATGGACTGTATAGTCCATGGGGTAGCAAAGAGTTGGACACGACTGAGCGACTTTCACTTCACTTCTCTTTGGAAACACCACCATAGAAATAACTTTCTTCTGAATTTCCTTCTTCAACCCACTCCTTTGGAGCTAATTACTGCATAGTAACAAGAGTCATCTTTCTTGCATATGAATTTTATCTTCTCACATTAAGTGTAAGTTAGGTTGCTTGAGGGCTGGACCATAAGTGTACTTTTAACCTCCGACTGCACCTAATATCATGCTCCACACACAAAAGGTACTCCATGGTCTGTTGCTTGATTGCATGTACTGCCAGATTTATTTTTTCAAATATGCAGACTTTCTAGCATTGTACTGACCTTGACAGCAGCACAGTCTCTGATATCATAATCCTGCTGAAACTCATTTGCCGTGATAATAGTAGACACCTTAAAAGACAAGAGAGGCTTGAGAATTTAAGACTGATGTATAAATATTTGCAATTTAGATGTAATTTAGGTAGCTTTAATAACTCAAGTGCGTTCATATGCCAAGGGACGAAAACTTTTTCATTTCTTTTTTTATGTCAGGCTGCTACATCATGAAGAGGACTTATAAAATGTCATGATGTCATTGTTTCCAAACAAAGGCAGCTACAGTTTCAGAAGTGGAGGTTAATTGTGTATTAAGTTGACAGTTGGATCACAAAGAATCAGGGGCTTGCAAAATACTTCCGCTTTTTTTGCATGTGTTGAAATGCTAGTTATTTGATTAACTATTCTTGGATATGCTCCAATTAGAAAATGAAGTCAAGGAATTTTACATTTAGAAAGAAAACACAGTGATTTGACACAACAGCAATGTGGAGCAGATAGTCAATATTTGAGAATCATTCGTTTCTCTAAGTGTTAGCTAGAACCTCTCCTTAGGGTAATGTAACCATTTGAAATAAGATTTAAGGACTTTTTTAAGATTCTCCCAAATTGTTCCTTCAATAAATTTTTTTTTCTCATTATGAAAAAGGAAAAAATACAAAGAAAAAGAAAAAATCACTTTTACTATCCCCAAGTGACTGCTATATTTATACATCTATATTTTTATGCTTTGGGGCTACATATAGAGACTATATATATGGCTAATTTTTAAATAAAAATGAAATTAGTAACATCTTTTCCCCACTTTATATGTGTGAATCTATTTCCACTTCAATAAAGATACATCTACATAGTCTTCATGGTTGTATGACTTTATTAATTAACAACCAACTTACTTGTTACTGAAACAAATACTCTTTCCATATTATCCCACACAAGAAAGATTAAACTTACTGGTGTATGATCACTCCATTGCCAGGATCCTTGTAAATCGGGGCTCCTTTTATTTAAACCTATCCATAGCCAACGGGGGTCACTATGTAAAAAGGAAGTGTTAAGAAAAGATGAGCACAGCATTTGCGTTAAAATTTACATGTCTGAAGTGCTTCACACAGGCAAGTTTATTCAGAAAACCTTGTCACTAACTGAGAGACACAGTTTCAAGCTACATAAAGAAGTCTTCTGAAACGAAATTGAACCCTAACTATGGCTTAGCCACAAAAAAAGTACCATTCTTTTTAAAACTAAATTTTGTTATTTTCTTCATATGAAAGGCAAAAATTCTTCTGCTTTGAAGAACTTAAGAGTAAAAAAAAAAGAGTATATGATCATTTAAAAACTTTTACTGCAGAGCTTCATTATATTAGATAATGTTTTCAGATGCAAAACAATAGCAGGACTTCCTGGTGGTTCAGTGGTTAACACTCTGCACTTCCAATGCAGAGTGAGTGGTTTCCATTCCTGGTCAGGAACTAAGGACCCATATGCCATGGGGTAAGGCTAAAAATAAACAAACAAAAACAACACCAGTTTTTCCTTATAGCATTTTTCTATAACTATCAAATATCTTTTCTTTAAAGTGCAGAACAAACCACTTAGCTAACCTTTTATTAAATAAGATTAAAGAAAAATTAATTCTCAGTGCCCACTAAGTTAAAGTAAGACAAGCATTTAAGTATTTTCTAAACACCAAACTCCATGGGTTATACTAGAACAATACAATTAAGCAATCACTTAAGTGAATACATTTAACACTCATAACTATTATACTTTAATGTACAAATCATTGAGCTACGTGCAATGAAGATACAGAGATGTACGAGACATAATATCTACTCAAGTGGCAGATAAACTGGTCAGGGAAACAAGATGTATATGAACAGAGAAAGTATAAGGCCATGTTTGAAAAAGCATCATATGATAACAATTTGCATATATTTTAAGTAGTACAAAAATCTGAAAAAAGGAGAGGTCATTGTGAACTGTTTATAACGGAAACATTGTATAACATTAGTAGAACAAAAGACAGTCTTCAAAGAATAGCTAATGTCTCTTTTGAGTCATAATCTGAATGTTTACCACGTGTGTGTCAGTATTCAGATTGGCTGAGAGGAGAAACAATAGGCATTCCAAGGAAGAATGTACACAACATACAGAGACAGGGACATCCATTGTCAGGGATCCCTTTCCCTCAATTTAATGTATGCTCTAGCCAGGGAAATACTTTCAGTATAAACAGAAAAGAAATAACCATAAAACAATTTCTCCACCGCTAACTTTTCTTGAAAATACTCTCTAAAATGTAGTATATTTCTTAGGCCTTAATAAGTAGATCATTTTCCATGCATTTTGGGGGTGTGACACTGGTTACTTTCTGTATAATTTAACCTTTTGATTGTATATATCATGTACCATCAGTACATGAATGAAAATTATAGATGCAAAATAATGCATATATAAATATTAAATATAAATAGAACACATATTAGAAAAGGAGTAGAATCCAAATCCAAAATTAATCTCTATTTTCAAGCTCAGCAGAATATATGGATCATATACTGGGAAATATAATAAGTTTGCATTTAAAAATATTTGCTAGTGAATCCAAGGCAGAAACAAACTTAATTTTAACTTCTCATTTTTTAATAAAATAATTTTCTTCATTTATTTCCTCTGTTCAACATTTCCTCATATTTTAACATTAATAAGCACATTTTTCATCTTGCCAACCTCAAGCCTTTCAACTTACTGCAATGGAAAATGAGGACAGTCCCCTCTCAGTTTTTATTGTTATATTGTTTTCTTTCAAAATGAAAGATCACCAATTTGTAGAGTTAAGATAAATCAAGTGGAGATGATTAAGTCCAGTTTGAACTTAGCAGCTAAAAAATGCTTTTGCAGTTTGTGTCTTCAACTAATCAGAGATTTCTTATAGACTTAAAAATGTATCATACTTCTTGAGTGTTGGATTTCTAAATCACAAGGTCTAGATAGTTGCCAAATACATTATAATAAAAGACAGCTAAAATAAAGAGGTCAAGTTTGTTTCCTCATATTTCATTTCTTTCTAATCTTTGTAGATTATTTATTTGGGTGTGGAGAATTTATGCAGAATTTTGTGTTTCCCTAAAGTAAGCACTGGGCTTCTCTTGTGGCTCAGATGGTAAAGAATCTACCTGTAAAGCAGAGACCTGGGTTAGATCCCTGGGTTGGGAAGATCCCCTGGATCTGTGGGAATTGAGTGTGGGAATAGAGTGGGAATTGCAACCCACTCTAGTATTCTTGCCTGAAGAATTCCATAGACAGAGGAGCCTGGTGGGCTAGAGTCCATGGGGTCACAAAGAGTCGGACTTGACTGAACAGCTAACACACACACAAAGTAAGCATTAGATATTTTATCTTCTTTACACAATCAACAGTACAACCCGAAGATGATCAGAGATCATTTGCCATCTGCATTTACTTTATAGCGGTGGTCCCCAACATTTTTGCCACCAGTGACTGATTTCATGGAAGACAATTTTTCCTCAGACTGGGCGGTGGGGGTAGAGAGGTGGTTTGGGGATGATTCAAATGCATTACATTTACTGTATACTTTATTTCTATTATTATTACATCAGCTCCACCTCAGATCATCAGGCATTAGATCCCAGAGGTTTGGGACCACTGCTCTATAGGCAGCTCCCACAGAAAACTCTTTAGACGTCTGTCTCCAACATTTCCAGCCAGTCTGCTCTTAACTCCCCATCTTCCCTTTGAAACTTCTGCTTTCAATCCCATTTCTGCCTCCTCTGCTGCATCTCAGTGAGCAGTCTCCTAGACCGCAGTTTGCCTCATGGTCCAAAATTTCTGATCTTTACTACTTTCTGAGATTGAACTTCATTTCAACCCAGATCTTTATAGCTTTCAGCTTTCCTTTCAAGGGATTTATTAATGTGTTATAAATATGGAAAACAGTAGCTACTTGTGGGTTTTTTTTTTTTTTTTTTGGTGTGTTAAGAGGTGGAAAATATTTCCTCATTTGTAACCTATTTCTGCTTTGGCCTGATTTATTAGGCAGATAAAGAGAAGAAGAAAATTGGAAATCACATTAATCATTGCATACCTCTAATGTAGATTTTTTTTTAAATTGAGGGAAGAAATGGGTAACTGAGGAATTAAATCAAACTGAAAATTTCTCTCTATATATAAATTCTTCCACTCCAAGTACTAAGGCTATGAGGTGAAGACACTGCATGAAAGTTACTCTGGGTATCTGTGGTAAAATCTCTACTCTGAATCAAATTTCCTGCTTCATCTGGTTCCCAAGGAAAACAGTACCTGAGCAATAACTGCTAATAAACACAATTTGAAGAGGGTGCTTAGTCTGTAAAGCCTTAGATTTATATCCAAATCCATTCATGCCACTTCACTGGAGGTAGGGTACATAACAGCAACTGCTCTGCAAACAAAGCTTTCTTCCCTAATCCTACAGCTATTTTTGTTTTACAATGGCTTTCCCTGGTGGGCTGCTTGCTGTTAAGAGTTGCAAAGATCTTAGAGCCTCAATGATTTGGTGCGCCCTGAAGCCTTTTCACTGAAATACAAACAGAGATGTGGAACTCAGATTGTGAGAAGCAGAGCAGTAATCTGACTTCATTCCTTTGCAGGCAAAACACAATTTGGACAAAGGACATCTTGCTGAGACAGGTCAATCCCTGCAATAAAAAGCTAAAGGTGTTCAAGGAATAAGCTTTAGAATCACTTTCTGATATAAATGGGTTTGCTTCCTTCCTTTTCTTCAAGCCATGGTTACAATATTAAATAGGTTTTAGAATGTATTGCCTAGGTATAGCATGAACAAATGATCTCTCATTAACAGAACATGTATTAAGCAGACATTACGGTCTGTTTAATATGGCAGCGTATCAGAGGCTAGGCTGAATACAAATACAATATGGTCCCTATGACTGAAAAGATTATGGTGATCTGTTGTTTCTTTGTGCTTTCTGTTTTCTTTTTTAAACTTTTTATTTTATATTGAGGTATAGCTGACCAACAATGTTGTGACAGTTTCAGGTGAACCACAAAGGGACTCAGCCATACATATACATGTATTCGTTTTCCCCCAAACTCCCCTCCCAACCAGGCTGCCACATAACATGAGCAGCATCCCCTGTGCTGAACAGTAGTTAGTTATCCATTTTAAATATTACACTGGACTTTATGCTTTGTTATTTTACTCCTTTATAATTTGCTGTATGCCTTTTTAGCCATTAAATATTCGGTGGATAATATAGTCTTTACAGTTTTAAAAATATATAAAATATGTGTTTCTAAATATAATTTCCAGGTAAAATGAGGTATTTATTATGCTTTAATTTTTCAAAACCATTTTATCTCTTTACATCCCAGTTTATAAACAGTTATAAACTCTGGTATTAAACAGAGTAAATAATGGTTTTATTAAAATATTATTGTTTCTCTTTCCAAATTTAGAATAATTTATGATAATTTTTCAGTTACATAGATTGCATTATTTAGACTGGAGGTGTTTTTATGTTATGTATTCTTCCTCCTAATTCTTTAAAAACAAAATACCTATCCACGTGTTTTTGATTTTTATTCACCTCTCAACTGGAACATGTCTTTGAAATTTTTTTCAAGTACACTTAGTTGCTCAGTCGTGTCCGACTCTTGCGACCCCATAGACTAGCCCTCCAGGCTCCTCTGTCCATGGGATTCTCCAGGCAAGAATACCGGAGTGGGCTGCCATTTCCTGCTCCAGGGGATCTTCCCGACCCAGGGATCAAACCCACGTCTCCTGCATTGCAGTCAGACTCTTTACCGACTGAGCTACAAGGGAAGTCCTCATTTTTTCAAGTAGAGAGCATAAATAGTATCAATTACTATCTTCACAAATGAAAAAACCACTAAATTGGAAACTAAAGTCAACACAATCAAACATTTACTGCCTCAAAACTTTTTAGATCTCAATTTTTAAAATGCCTTCTTATATTTAATGTCCTAGAGAAGGCGGCGAATTGGATTTTTTTATGTTTTTGTACCTGTTTTACTTTTGCTGTGTTGTTTTTTTTTTTTGAGTCAAAATGATCAGGAAAGTATTCACTAAGATATATATCTTAGTGATTCATTTCCATAATTTTATCTGGTATACCTGAATACTAGATTTATAAATTTCAGTCTTCTTTTCAGTTCAGAGAGGGGGAAAAATAAATCATGAAGTAAAAGGCCCTCATACTCATGACTGCTCCAGAGCTTCAGAAAAAATTTCCTCCTATGATACCAACACTTGGCCCATATTTCTCCACATTATCCTTGAGGACATCAGGAAAACCATTCAGGAATCCTCCTTCTATATAACATCAAAATTACAGTGGCTTACTGACTCCATCTTTGTAACATCTCAGACTACTTCCTTTATTGTCCCAGCTTACTGCACATCTTCAATATAGTTTTCTACCAGAGGGGTTGCAATAGCTTTAGAATTAATTATTCTGCATCTACCCTATGTCTGTCTGTCTGTCTGTCTGTCTCTCTCAAGCACAAACTTTGTTTTTGTTTGAATGCTTTTTGCTTACTGACTTAAGATTAAACTCCTTCCCTAGCAAGAAAGGGGAGAAGGCAATGGCAAGCCACTCCCGTACTCTTGCCTAGAAACTCCCATGGATGGATGAGCCTGATAGGCTGCAGTCCGTGGGGTCGCTAAGGGTCGGACACGACTGAGCGACTTCACTTTCACTTTTCACTTTCACACACTGGAGAAGGAAATGGCAACCCACTCCAGTGTTCTTGCCTGGAGAATCCCAAGGACGGGGGAGCCTGGTGGGCTTCCGTCTATGGGGTCACACAGAGTCGGACACGACTGAAGTGACTTAGCAGCAGCAGCAGCAAGAAAGGACATTCCAATTTCATATACAAATTCCATTTTCTAGTGATGTTGTAGGCTCACTTTTCCTTGACCATATCTGCATACTCTAGTCTCAGTTCCTTTGCTTATGTTCTGTTTTCCCTGGCCCCTTCTCCCATCTTACCCTTCAAATAGTCCCTTTTTAAAAAACTAATTACACTTATTTATTTATTTTTGGCTGTGCAGGGTCTTCATTGCTACATGGGCTTTTCTCTAGTTGTGGTGAGCAGGGCTGGGGCTGCTCTCCAGTTGCAATGTGTGGGCTTCTCTTGCTGTGGAGCACAGGCTTCGGCAGTTGTGGCACATGGGCTCAGTAGTTGCAGCTCCTGGGTTCCAGAGCACTGGCTAAATAACTGTGGCACACAGGCTTAACTGCCCCTTGGAATGTGGGATTTTTCCAGGATCAGGGATCAAACCCGTGTCTCCTGCATTGACAGGTGGATTCTTTACCACTGGGCTACCACGAAAGCCCCTGCCTTACTTTCTAAGAACTATCCTTCTCCATAATATTTTCCGCAATTGTACCACCCAGAAACACTTCTTCCCTGCTCTAAATTCCCATGGCCTCATCCTTACCTATGTTCTAGAATTTCTACCATATTTTTCTTACCCCCCTGTTGGACTTTATTACAGTACACAAAGGGTGGTGACTGTCCCACTAGGCTCTGATCCCTCTTAGCATCTTGCACATAATGCTTGATGTTGAATGACTTAAAATACTGAATGATCCTTTAGATAATAAAACATGTCAATTCTGAATACCTGTCATTTAGTTGCTAAGCCATGTCCTACTCTTTCACAGATCCCACACACTGTAGCCCACCAGGCTCCTTTGTCTATGGGATTTCCCAGGCAAGAATACTGGAGTGGGTTGCCATTTCCTTCTCCAGGGGATTAGAGAATGTCAAATTTAGGATAGAATATCTCACTCCAAAAGATCAGAACTGCTGCCTGAACATTACCTGAACTGTTCTATTAAAAAGTGAAGAAACTCCTTTATTTCATCCATGTGACTGAAGCTAGGAAGGTGTCCTCCAAGTGCTTGGCAGAATCGCTCAGCTTCTTCCCAGTTTCTCTTTCTTACAATTCTTTCTCTATGAAATAGCTTAACAAAATATAATGTTAATTTGTTTTCTTGTATTATCATAAAGTATAACTTTAAAGCCGATCACAGTTGAATGTGTGGGTCTCTGAAACGGGTTCTTAGAAGTGTAGTAGACTCAGGTTAAGGCACAGACACTGTGACACAGACATGTCCTGCTCCAAGTGTCAACCGGAGGCCAGCACAGGCACAGTCACTGTCACAGGAGGGATAACCTTCCTGAGCCCGGCTGGGGAACTGCTCTGACGGGACACCATGTCCTCTTGCATTCCAAGCATCTTGAGATATAAAATGAAGGTTATAAAGAATACACATGCATGCTCTGGGAGTAGATTTCTGCAAAGAAATGCGCTAACGGCAAATTCTGAGCATAATACATTGAGACTTGTACAAGCACAGGGCTACTTTTGATGAAGAAGGATCAAAGGGCAGACTGTACTGGTGTGCGAACATTTACAGAAGATGGTAAAACCAAACTTGCCACTTTGGACTGTTCCTTTGGACTGTTCCTTTGTGATGACTGATTTTATGCCAAATGAACCACAGTCATTTCAAAAGTAGAAGAGAAGCAGATGACACAATGGTAGGCTGAATTACTGGTCCTGATGTTTCAGTCCCTGTGATATAGTTATACACTCTTGCCATCATGGCTTCCTGGTGGGTGAAGGATATGTCCCTGTGCCTTGATCTGGGGCTCAACCACATGACTTGCTGTGATCGATGAGACAGCAGTGAAGGTAAAGTGAGCAGAAGCCTAAAATATGCTTACCTGGGTTAGGCTTGCATGTCCAGCTCCAGTAATTCAGTATGAGAAGAACAAGTCCCTGCTAGCTGCTCCTCCTTTGGCCTGACACTAGTTTGAAGAGCAGCAGACCCCAACTGATAGCCTGGAGGCCAGCACAGCTGACCCATAGCTGAAAGCAGAGCTGACTACTAAAGCCCAAATTCAATCATTCAAACTCTATCTGACCCAGAGACGTGTGAAGATGAGACTAAGTGTTGTCATAGCCACTGAATTTTGAGATAGTATGAAATAATTTCTCTGTGGGGACAGTTGGCTGATACGCATTCTAAAACAAATCCTTTGACTTGCAGGAAGTGACAGAACTCTTCACTTGACAACAATAATTAGAGGGATATGAGAATCATAAGCAAAGTATCACCATGGCATTTAGCTCATCCAACTTTTCAAAACAAAAGAACCCTAGGAAAGAGCCATTCTGGTTCTGGCCCTGCTCCTTTGGGTAGTCCATGAGTGTACATGGAAACGGGTTATCTGACACAGAGGTCCACTAATACTCTGACAAGGACTCTGTGCTCCTAAACACTTGGGCAGGTGATGCATGTGTCTGCGGAGAAGCAGAGTTTATGCAAGGACATGGACTAGGATAGGAGAGGGATGACTTCACTGAGGGACTGAATGAGAATAGTACTTTACCTTATAACAAGAAAGACCTGAGGGGAAACTGTGCCAGCCTTCAGGACAGGGGTCTTCAGGCTTGGGGGCTGCTTTTTCGGGCTCAGAGCGTCCACTTATTTTCTTGCAAATTGAAAGTGCCCTGAAACTTCTGCAGTCTTTTACCTCCCATTTTCCAAGAGACTTTCCAGTAGCCATAGCCACACACCCTCCTGGAGAAGCTGGGGTTGAATGGAAAAGTTTAACTGACAGTTACATTAGAACATTTAAGTACAAACACGTTCTAGCGCCTACACTCCTCGTTTGATTCAAGATGGCAGAAGAGAATAGAAAAGAAAATGGAGGAAATAAATGTACTTTCACAATAATAATGACGACAGTAATACAGAGACATGCATACTACTTGCCGGGTACTGTTCTAAGAGGATTAAATGAATTGATCCTCACATAGAGAGGGCTCTACTGTCAGACTGAGGTACAGTGAGGATTAGCGATGTGTCCAAGGTCACATGTGAATAAATGGTTGACCAGGAACTGAAATCCAGGCAGTGTGTGTGTAGAGCTGAACCCTAAACCATTACGATGCTCTGTATAATCTAAATTGTTTGTATTCGCCTAACAACTTCCAACAGTTTTTGAGCAATTTCGTAAACCTCAAAACAAAACACTCCCAGATTCAAATCCACAGGAAGAGCTGGTTCAATAAAGGTAAAAGGAGGTGTGCGGTAATAATCATTTGTTTACTATTTATGTCAGCCAGAATTGTATTTACTCACTACAACATTAAAAGATAGTTTGTATTGTCAGATCCATCTCCAGATGAAAAATGAGTGACTTGCCCACAATCATAGTGAGTGGTGAAGTCAGAACTGGAATCCAAATTTGCTAACAAAATACCATACTCCCTTTCCCATGACTTCACACTGCTTAAAATGGGCAAAGGACAAGAAAAGCATACATTGCAAAGTAATGAGGATGACTTCCATTCCATCACACAGAGAAGCCATACAGCCTCATGTCTCACAACACAGGGACAGCAAGAAGAACAAGGAACTGGGGAAAATTGGGGAAAACAACACACCTGGGTGGGTGTGCTATCTTCCCCTAGTCTACCCTCTGCCACGACTTACCCAGTGCAGACCAAACTGGCTGAATCTGGGAGTGAAAAGATAAAGAAGACTTGAAGACAGTCTTTCTGACTACAGACTGAGAGAACAGCCATTATAGCTTACTTCCTTAACACCCTTTCAACCACTGAGGCTTATCCAGGAAGAATTTGACATTGCCTCTGAAATATCACAGTGTCTATAAAAGAAAGCATGTATTTTGTATATTAGAACATTCTAATTTAAGATGAAATTTAACCAGGATCAGCACCTGTATCCTCTATGTTCCGCAAGTAAAAAGATGACTTTGATATTATCAATACCACTCATATTTATATTGATGATCATGTATTACAAATTTTGTAGGCATTCTCTATCTCAAATATTGTTTTTAACTATACATTCACAAGCTCCAAGTTTTATGTTATAAAAATAGCCTTCATGATTCACTGTACAAAACATAAGAAAATATAAATAATTCAAAGGAAGAAAAGTCAACTGCTTCATAACTGCTCTTTTATACAAAGTCAAAATCCTCTAAAAAGCATTGGGTTAGAAATCAGATCAGGATTTTAGCAGTTCAATAACCAGGTCATCTTTGTCAAGTGAATCACCTTTCTAAGCTTCTGTTTCCTCAATTCTAAAATCCAAAGGGAATTCTGAGGCTCAAATATCCTGATTCTATGGCTCATTATGGTCAATGCTTTAGGCTAAAGAAGGATAAACTAACTTTCAGAATAAATAATTCATGGCTTCCTTAATTATTACCCTTTGAGAAGAAAAGAAATAAACTCAATTCAACTTTGGAGAAAGAAGAAGCAGAGAGGTGAAAATGTAAAGTGCTCACAATGATGAGACTTTCAGGTTGTCTGAGAGTTGTATGGAAAAGATGCTAAACTCACATTGACAGTTCTAGTTCTGTGCCATCAGATGGTGGTTTCTGAGAACCAAATTTTACAGCTTTTACTGGGTAATCCCTGAGGATTTCATAGGGGAGGCATCATCACTGCTTCTATTTATGGTTCCGTAGATAGACTCTAGTCCAAATGATCATCATCTCCTTCACATTTCAAAGGTAAGTGAAAAATAAATCTGGGAGGAAAGCTGTCTCTCACATCACTGTATTCTACAGCTTTAAAGGCTAAGGCACCTACCTGGCTCAAAAAAATTCCAATTGGAAAAGGTTACAGCCCGCTTTACTCCACCAACACTTGCCCAGCTATACTCTCCACTTGCATCTGTATCTCTCAGGCCAGTCCAGAAGTATTTTTCTGGAGACACGGTATGCTTTTTAATCATATCATTTAGGTATTCTTGCTCAAATCTATAAAATGAAAGTCAGATCAGTAGGTGTTTTTACAATGACAGAATTACTATATAAATTGAAGAAAAACTTTGTTTTTAAGGAAGATTATTTGGCAGAGGAGCCAGAGTTAAAAGCTCACGAGTACGTGTTTACTGATGGTCACACCTGCTAGTTATGGTAAGGTTGCAGTTGGTCCCAAAGGGGGCCTCATCCTTGTGAATCCTGTAACAGGTCTCTCCGTGTCTCTTCCAGCCCTAAATCAGAGGAAAAAGACCATCACACTGTCTTCGGGAACAGGTGACAAGCAAGGTTCTGCTACACAGGTTAACATCTTACAACTAATGGAAATTAAGGACACGGCCAGGGAAGTCATACACATGAGGAGGGTGGGATATAATTTCATGGACAGCCTCCATAAGCTTGTGATCCCGTGTCAGACGGAAGGTATGTCTTAATTTTCTTTACCCCCAATGTCTTTCTCGGGCTTCCCAGGTGGCGCTAGTGGTGAAAAACCTGCCTGCCAATGCCAGAGACATAAGAGATGTGGGTTCGATCCCTGGGTCGGGAAGATCCCCTGGTGGAAGGCATGGCAACCCACTCCAGTATTCTTGCCCAGAGAATCCTATGGACAGATGAACCTGGTGGGCTACACAGTCCATGAGGTCGTAAAGAGTCGAATACAACTGAAGTGACTTAGCGCAGCACAATGCCTAGCTCATTTTAAGAGCATAACAGTTGTTAGCTCAATTATTTTTGAACAAGAATAATATGAGTAGAAGTAAAAAAAATCAGCATTGAGAAGAATAATCACATATATTCTTATAGAAATTCACAAATAGGTAATTCTTTTTCCTATAACTCTTTTTTTTTTCTTCTTCTGTAGGAATGCTGATATACTGTGATTCACTGCCTTCTGGCTTGGTCTAATGTAAATGAACAGAAGCCAGTAATTTCTTCTGTTTTCCAAGTTTAAACTGTTTAAGTTCAGTTACCACTTCTAACCAAAAAGGTGTAATATTGTCTAGAAAACTTTACACACGCATTATACATACCTCATCTGGAGGACACATCTTATCAGATCTTGTGTCATTCAATTTTTCTCCCTTTTTCTTACACACATATTTAAGTTTCTCTTCACATGATTGGACCTTCCACTGACCGAGCTTTTAAAAAACAGAAAATCATTTCTTTCACAAGAGAAATTATTTTCCATATATTTAGAATTGGACTCATTTTAAAGCAAGATAATTTCTTCTTACAACTATCAGGGAGGATGAGGGGGAGGAGGGAAAGGAGGAAAGGGAGGCAGAGAGAATGAATATAACTGAGCAATTAAACCTGAGAACACACTCCTAGAAAATGCTACCCAACAAGACTGGAAGCCTGTTACTTTAGCATCACCTCAAGGTCACAATGGGGATGAAGTTCACTTTCTTATAAGTGTAACAATAAAAACTATTAAAGGGCACTTATACAGAAGTTGAAGAGAGAAGAACCCAGCCCACAAAGAGTTGCAAGTGTTCTAGTCTCCTTCCATAGGACACGGCTAAAGTTTGTCCGTGGGTTAATACCTTTGGGGCAGGTCACTTAACCTCCCTGTCTCAGTTTCCTCACATGTAAGATGATGGTGATCAGAATAACTGCTTTTAACTCTAGAAGAAATGAAGGGATGGAGCAAAGCAAAACCAATACCCAGTTGTGGATGTGACCGGTGATAGAAGCAAGGTCCGGTGCTGTAAAGAGCAATATTGCATAGGAACCTGGAATGTTAGGTCCATGAATCAAGGCAAATTGGAAGTGGTCAAACAGGAGATGGCAAGAGTGAACATAGACATTCTAGGAATCAGTGAATTAAAATGGACTGGAATGGGTGAATTCAACTCAGATGACCATTATATCTACAACTGTGGGCAGGAATCCCTTAGAAGAAATGGAGTAGCCATCATGGTCAACAAAAGAGTCCGAAATGCAGTACATGGATGCAATCTTAAAAACGACAGAATGATTTCTGTTCGTTTCCAAGGCAAACCATTCAATATTACAGTAATCCAAGTCTATGCCCCAACCAGTAATGCTGAAGAAGCCGAAGTTGAATGGTTCTATGAAGGCCTACAAGACCTTTTAGAACTAACACCCAAAAAAGATGTCCTTTTCATCATAGGAGACTGGAATGCAAAAGTAGGAAGTCAAGAAACACCTGGAGTAACAGGCAAATTTGGTCTTGGAGCACGGAATGAAGCAGGGCAAAGGCTCATAGAGTTTTGTCAAGAGAAAGCACTAGTCATAGCAAACACCCTCTTCCAGCAACACAAGAGAAGACTCTACACATGGACATCACCAGATGGTCAACACCGAAATCAGATTGATTATATTCTTTGCAGCCAAAGATGGAGAAGCTGTATACAGTTAGCAAAAACAAGGCCAGGAGCTGACTGTGGCTCAGATCATGAACTCCTTATTGCCAAATTCAGACTTAAATTGAAGAAAGTAGGGAAAACCACTAGACCATTCAGATATGACCTAAATCAAATCCCTTATGACTATACAGTGGAAGTGAGAAATAGATTTAAGGGACTAGATCTCATTGATAGAGTGCCTGATGAACTATGGACGGAGGTTCGTGAGATTGTACAGGAGACAGGGATCAAGACCATCCCCATGGAAAAGAAATGCAAAAAAGCAAAATGGCTGTCTGAGGAGGCCTTACAAATAGCTGTGAAAAGAAGAGAAGTGAAAAGCAAAGGAGAAAAGGAAAGATATAAGCATCTAAATGCAGAGTTCCAAAGAATAGCAAGGAGAGATAAGAAAGCCTTCCTCAGCGATCAATGCAAAGAAGTAGAGGAAAACAACAGAATAGGAAAAACAAGAGATCTCTTCAAGAAAATTAGAGATTCCAAGGGAACATTTCATGCAAAGATGGGCTCAATAAAGGACAGAAATGGTATGGACCTAACAGAAGCAGAAGATATTAAGAAGAGGTGGCAAGAATACACAGAAGAACTGTACAAAAAAGATCTTCACGACCAAGATAGTCATGATAACGTGATCACTGACCTAGAGCCAGACATCTTGGAATGTGAAGTCAAGTGGGCCTTAGAAAGCATCACTACGAACAAAGCTAGTGGAGGTGATGGAATTCCAGTTGAGCTATTTCAAATCCTGAAAGATGATGATGTGAAAGTGCTGCACTCAATATGCCAGTAAATTTGGAAAACTCAGCAGTGGCCACAGGACTGGAAAAGGTCAGTCTTCATTCCAATCCCAAAGAAAGGCAATGCCAAAGAATGCTCAAACTACTGCACAGTTGCACTCATCTCACACACTAGTAAAGTCATGCTCAAAATTCTCCAAGCCAGGCTTCAGCAATATGTGAACCATGAACTCCCAGATGTTCAAGCAGGTTTTAGAAAGGGCAGAGGCACCAGAGATCAAATTGCCAACATCCGCTGGATCATGGAGAAAGCAAGAGAGTTCCAGAAAAACATCTATTTCTGCTTCATTGACTATGCCAAAGCCTTTGACTGTGTGGATCCCAATAAACTGTGGAACATTCTGAAAGAGATGGGAATACCAGACCACCTGACCTGCCTCTTGGTCTGGTTCCAAATAGGAAAAGGAGTGTGTCAAGGCTGTATATTGTCACCTTGCTTATTTAACTTATATGCAGAGTACATCATGAGGAACACTGGGCTGGAAGAAGCACAAGCTGGAATCAAGACTGCTGGGAGAAATATCAATAACCTCAGATATGCAGATGACACCACCCTTATGGCAGACAGTGAAGAAGAATTAAAGGGCCTCTTGATGAAAGTGAAAGAGGAGAGTGAAAAAGTTGGCTTGAAGCTCAACATTCAGAAAACAAAGATCATGGCATCTGGTCCCATCACGTCATGGGAAATAGATGGAAAAACAGTGGAAACAGTGTCAGACTTCATTTTTGGGGGCTCCAAAATCACTGCAGATGCTGATTGCAGCCATGAAATTAAAAGACGCTTACTCCTTGGAAGGAAAGTTATGACCAACCTTGATAGCATATTAAAAAGCAGAGACATTACTTTGCCAACAAAGGTCCGTCTAGTCAAGGCTATGGTTTTTCCCGTGGTCATATATGGATGTGAGAGTTGGACTATGAAGAAAGCTGATCGCTGAAGAATTGATGCTTTTGAACTGTGGTGTTGGAGAAGACTCTTGAGAGTCCCTTGTACTGCAAGGAGATCCAACCAGTCCATTCTAAAGGAGATCAATCCTGGGTGTTCATTGGAAGGACTGATGCTAAAACTGAAACTGCAATACTTTGGCCACCTCATGCGACGAGTTGACTCACTGGAAAAGACTCTGATGCTGGGAAAGGTTGGGGGTGGGAGGAGAAGGGGACGACAGAGAATGAGATGGCTGGATGGCATCACCGACTCTGGGGACATGAGTTTGAGTTAACTCCTGGAGTTAGTGATAGACAGGGAGTCCTGGTGTGCTGTAATTCATGGGGTCGCAGAGAGTCGGACACAACTGAGGGACTGAACTGAACTGAACTGAAGAATTTTAGAATCAAAATTTTCTTCCAACTCTACTTCAGTCCAGATGTCAAAGTTCTCTCATTCAAATATGCTACTTAACATTTATTTTCTTGAGTCACTATGCTTTCTTTGAATGAAATTTTAGAAAGTCAGTTGTGATACGGGTCAGTTTTGAACACCGAAAGCCATCTAGATAAGCCATCAGTTCACAGAGGCTTGTGGGACCTCATTCCAACCTTTGATACTCTTTTAAAGATATCCTGTGTATCCTTTTAAATACAGCATTAAATGCGACACCCTTCTAAATTCAGCCTTACATCTTTCTGAAAACATCTTTTAAGATGATGTTGTGGAAGTGTTGCACTCAGTATGCCAGCAAATCTGGAAAACTCAGCCTTGGCCACAGGACTGGAAAAAGTCAGTCTTCATCCCAATCCCAAAGAAATGCAATGCCAAAGAATGTTCAAACTACTGCACAATTGTACTTATCTCACACACTAGTAAAGTAATGCTCAAAATTCTCCAAGCCAAGGCTTCAACAGTATGTGAACCGTGAACTTCCAGATATTCAAGCTGGATTTAGAAAAGGCAGAGGAACCAGAGATCAAATTGCCAACATCTGTTCGATTATTGGAAAAGCAAGAGAGTTTCAGAAAAACATCTACTTCTGCTTCATTGACTATGCCAAAGCCTTTGACTGTGTGGATCACAATAACCTGTGGAAAATTCTTCAAGAGATGGGAATACCAGATCACCTGACCTGTCTCCTGAGAAATCTGTATGCAGGTCAGGAAGCAACAGTTAGAACTGGACATGGAACAACAGACTGGTTCCAAATCGGGAAAGGAGTACATCAAGGCTGTATATTATCACCTGCTTAACTTATATGCAGAGTACATCATGCGAAATGATGGACTGGATGAAGCACAAGCTGGAATCAAGATTGCTAGGAGAAATATCAATAACCTCAGATACGCATATGACACCACACTTGTGGCAGGAAGCAAAGAAGAAATAGAGTCTCTTAATGAAAGTGAAACAGGAGAGTGAAAAATTTGGCCTAAAACTCAACATTCAGAAAACTAATATCATGGCATCTGGTCTCATCACTTCATGGCAAATAAATGGGGAAACAATGGAAATAGTGAGAAACTTTATTTTGGGGGGCTCCAAAATTGCTGCAAATGGTGACTGTAGACATGAAATTAAAAGATGCTTGCTCCTTGGAAGAAAGCTATGACCACCTAAACAGCATATTAAAAAGCAGAGACTTACTTTGCCAACAAAGGTCCGTCTAGTCAAAGCTATGGTTTTTCCAGTAGTCATGAATGGATGTGAGAGTTGGACTATAAAGAAAGCTGAGCAGTGAAGAATTGATGCTTTTGAACTGTGGTGTTGGAGAAGACTCTTGAGAGTCCCTTGGACTGCAAGGAGATCCAACCAGTCCATCCTAAAGGAAATCAATCCTGAATGTTCATTGGAAGGACTGATGCTGAAGCTGACACTCCAATACTTTGGCCTCCTGATGCGAAGAACTGACTCATTGGAAAAGACCTTGATGCTGGGAAAGATTGAAGGCAGGAGGAGACGGGGATGACAGAGGATGAGATGGTTGGATGGCATCACTGATGCGATGGACATGAGTTTGAGTAGGTTCTGGGAGTTGGTGATGGATAGGGAAGCCTGGCATGCTGCAATCCATGGTGTCGCAGAGTCGGATACGACTGAGCGACTGAACTGAACTGAAAAACATCTTTTCTAGTGAAACACTTCTAAACAGCCCTACAATTTATTGCTTCCACTTAGGTTTCTCTAGAAGTTTTGGTGATACAATCAGCCTCCTAAACAGGAGTTCACAGGAAAGTGCTACAAACAAAAATATAGACACTTGTGTCCCTTTGGCTCAAGATTCCTTATCCTGTACATGAGAGAGGGTGCTCAGGGCTGGTGCACTGGGATGACCCTGAGGGATGGGATGGGGAGGGATGGTGGGAGGGGGTTCAGTATGGGGAACACATGTATACAGATGGCTGATTCATGTGAATGTATGGCAAAAACCACCACAATATTGTAAAGTAATTAGCCTCCAGTTAAAATAAATATAAAAAAAGATTGCTTATCCTGGACTCTTAACTGAAGCATGCTCAATAAGCATTCACTAATTCTATAGCACTAAGATGTTTATTGGGCCTTCTCAAAGTGGGACTAATATAACACTGAACCTGAACACGAGACAATGGGATTTTCCAGGTTACATTGTGGATACCTGCTAAATATTACTGAGAGAAAGCAACTTCTCAGAAACCATTTGGCGCAAGAATCTCAGCTCCAAAGAGATTCTCTTGATCTCTTTCACACCAGGGCAGATGCTCTCAGACAGGAATTGGATTGCTTCTTTAGTAATTGCTTTATTTACCTTTTCTCAGCAGTTACTAGAAAGATAATCTACAGTATGATTACCTTTTATTTTCTTTCCTAGCTTAAATATAAATATGCCAATGAAAGTCACCTTATTATAAGATTATCAGGTATAACAGTAAGGATATAAATAAATCCAAGGAGGTTTCCTACCTTTCCTAAATAGGAAACGCAGTTGGGAGTCTTATTATAGGGAACATGTGGCTCATTCTCATCCCAGTAAGTTAGAGTAACTTCAGTACCATCTGACCACTGAAATAGGGCTGGTGTATTTATATTCCTGAGGCCTGTCCACACTTCCTCTTCGGCATCTGAAAGAAAAATGTTTTGTTTGGTTACTCAGTCACATACTTCGACATGGAAACTACCGCTGATTTTTACATTCTGATAAGGGGTGTTAGCAGCCTTGATGGTATTCCTTTTTCTTTCAATTCAGAAGAGTGATATTCTTAATTAGCTTGTAAAAATGGTGATATGTTAGGCTGGCCTGATGACAAGAGCTTTTCAGGTCACTTATGCAGTCAGGGTGCATAGGCAGAACAGCTAGCTACGATCTGTAGGCTGGGTGTTCCTGAAACCTGGTTGAGATAAACCTCACTTTACGAGAAATAATGAAATTCTACTAACACAGTCATAGATATTTCAGTTAGAACAAGAATATTGTTCATCACTGAATGACTGCACTGCTTTGCCAGGTAAAACAACTCGCGCCACGCTGACACAGAATATAGGTATTTGAAAGTGAAAGTTAAGTCGCTTGGTTTTGGAATTACTATGGGTGAATCATAGGAGGAGATCTTAATACTGGCTCTCTGGTGTTTTGTTCATTTTTTAGCTTCCAAATAATTATAAAAGTGAAGTAATCATCACTTAAGTGTCAGGAGGAATTTAAATAGCATTTAGCTTATGAGAAGAGGGAAATTATTCAGTCAATGGTTGGACTGTCAGGTTGGTAGCCGCTTGCTACATGCAGCTATTTAAAGTCGTAAATCATTTAAAATGAAATGAAAGCAAAAATTCAATTCTTCAGTTACTCTGGCTACATCTCTAGGGTCAAAAGCCACAAGTGGCTGGTGGTTATTGAATGACAGCACAGATTTTCTGGTGGTTCTGTCACAGCAGAAAATTCTATTGGATAATGCTGATGTACGGGATCAAACTATAAGCTTTTCATTGTCTCTAAGAGTCTGAAAACAGGGATACTCTAAAATGTTTTAGACCTCTTTTCAAGAGGATATCTTAAAAACTTACCCCCATTATGAAGTTTTGTGACAACTACCTCCACATCTGCTAAAGAATGAATGCTGATGAGGTCACTGTTGAAGGTTTGGCATGTCGTATGCGCCTTATCCCAGGAATCACTTTCATTGACCAGCAGATAGCAAAAGCCATCATTTGGCACCCAGTCTGCAGCATCACAGTGGGTATCTGAGTATGTCCACACATCTGGAGGAAAAGAAGCTATTTATATTCCAGTAAAGATACATCTATTTTGAATCAATGACATTGCAAATTCTTCTTTTCTGAATCATAAGGCTTCTAGAAAACTGAAGAACAGGATTTTAGATGGTACAGCGACATGAATTTACGCAGTGCACAGCATTATAAGAGTGACTGCAGGGATTCAGACAATAATGTGACTTTAGACTGATACAAATTTGCTACATGGCTGGCTATAGACTATTTATAGAGGGATTTCCCTGAGTCCTAGTAGACTGAAGAAAAGTGTGGGGTAAGTCAGTAGTTGACAAATCTCTTCCTGGGTATGGGATTTGTGATGTTCCCCTCCAGTCTTTGCCTTTGAGAGATTATAAAGTTAAGCTTCCTTTTCACGTATGGTCAGTTCAGCGAGGGAATGTACATTCGTGCTCATGGCTGAACAAACAAGCAAAGATTTAAGGAACATAATAAGACATTTATTCACTTCACATCCAAGAAATGGCATCAGTGGAGGGAAAGGGCAAAGAACATCTCTGGACCTCTTCTTTTCTGCCCTCTACTAGTCCTACAGGCCTCATGGAATGAGGGATTCTTTGTTTTGACTATAATAAAATTTAATCAAGTGATGGTCAAAAGATTAGAGAAAAAGAGCGAGGTATAAACCATAAAGAATATGTCTACCCCTCTTATCAGAACTAAAAAGTAGTTCAGCTATTCAGGCTTCACAGATTTGGACCGTTTGGAATGTCTGTTGTAAGAAAACACATCTTAAAAATGTGGACAATGTGTTTTTTACTAAAGGATAAAATCAGGTTCAGCTTCTCACACTTGTAAAATAACTCAATTAACTTAAAGGTTCTGAAATAGCACTTATTATATTTTACAATTAAAATAAAGGAACAGAGGGAAAAACACTCACAATTAAACTTAAAATAATTATTTTCATATTATAGTCTTTGTCTCTATGAATACATATTTTTACAAGATTAAAATGACAAGTAAGCATATGCTTTTGTTCTGCTCTTTGTATTTTCCTACTGGCAGTTATTTTAATAAATGCATTTGTTCGATCATGTGGAAACATCATGATTTACTTAATAATTGCTATTAAAGGATATTTATTTGATCTATAATCAGTCACCCAGGTTTATTTTCATTTGTGCTGTCTTCTGCTATGCCTTTTGTTGTATGGACTAAATTTGGTTTGAATCAACTTGGAAGATGACTGTTCATTTTCCCCTATTATTTTTTAATCTTAAAAGACCAGCTTTATGCTCCTATTTGGATGATAAGAAATTTTATCCTTTATTCTCTTCCCTCAACATTCTTTAAAGCACAAGACAATTTAAAACCTCTTCTCCCAGTTTTAAGTACTCAATGAGGATTTACTCAAATACCGGGTACACGGTGGGCCCCAAGCAAGACAATAAGGATATTTCTCTCCTCCATTCTTTTGAACACTTCTCAAACTTTTCTGGACCTTGAAAGTTTCAGCTGTTCTGTGTCTCTCTTACTCCCAAACTCCCTGGGAAAAAACACCTCTGCACACATATTTTACCCATCTACACTTCTCCTTTCTACCTCATTTGTCAGAATCAGCCTGGTAAAGCAGAGAGGTGGGTGGGCATTGTGGGGCAATTCCTATGTCCATCATTTTTCACTCCCTATAGGGGCAGGTCATATGAAAGACCTCAGCTTAGAGTGTGGCTCTCAAACTTAAGAGTGTATCAGAATCACCTGGAAGGCTTTTTTTCTTTTCTCAAAGCAACTTTTTTTTTTAATCCAGAGTCTTAAAAAAAAAAATCATGTATTTGGTTGTGGCAGGTCTTAGTTGCAGCACGTGGGGTCTTCCTTGGGTAATGCGGGATCTTTTCTCGGAGCGCACAGACTCTCCAGTTGTGGTGTGTGGGGTTCGCTGCTCCATGGCATGTGTGATCTCAGTTCCCCAACCAGGGATCAAAACTGTGTCTCCCGCATTGGGAAGCAGATTCTTAACCACCCGACCACCAGGGAAGCCCCTGGAAGCACAGGTCGGGGGTCCCCATCCTCAGAGTATCTCATTTAGTAAATATGGGGAACGTCCTAAGAATCTGCACTTCTAACAGGTACAGGTGAAGCTGATGCTCTTGGTCTGGGGAACCACTGCTCCAGAGAAAGAACAGCCACCTGTGAAGAGAACTATATTTCCAATCTAGAATATCTCTGCCTTCTTATGGGCATACAGCAAACTAAAGCTTTATTCATGTATAGTTTATAATCTCTAACCACAGGATCAATATCAAATACCTTCCTGCATTGGCAGTATCAGGTGAAGGAAAGGGGGAAACAGGTATCTGAAATGGATTTGCTTGACTTCACAAGACTAATTTTGAGACCTTTGTCAGAGGAAGTGAGAAAGGTACCTGTCAACTCCACTGTGCTATTTAACAGTTTCTCACAGACGTAGGGCAGTCGAGCCTCGCAGGAAAAACTCTGCCACAGACCCGAATCAGCATCCATTCTTGCACAGCTTGATCCACCAATGGTAGGTATCATCAGCACATCTGAAATAGCAAGATTTTCAGAGTTAAAAGAAGAAGGTTAGGGCAAGGGTGGTGGTTAGAAAAAATAATTTGTATTCTTAACTTTATTTATTGGAACTCACGAAATAGTTAAAACTTTTAACTACATTGAGATGTATAAGCTGCAATGGACAATCACGTGTTTAACTACGTCTTCTTAAATATAGGACACAGGAGTGGAAATACTCTGATATGTTGTAGTTAATTTAAAAAACAAAACCAAAAACCAAACCTCTGCCCCTTACCAATTTGCCTGTCTTATCTGTGGTCAGTAGTTCTTAATTTGCTACCCTACCCAATAAAAATGCTAATTTATGATTCTGCTATGCCTTTAAGGCTTTAAGATTAAATTATCTTTAAAGATTCTACTTACTGAGATAATAGACAATTTATTTACTAAGAAAATTTTATTAACTGAAATGCCAGTGTATTGGTATTTTATTGCACTTATCTAGTTTTTATTATATGTATGTAGAATACTTTGGCGGAGAAGGCAATGGCAAGCCACTCCAGTACTATTGCCTAGAAAATCCCATGGATGGAGGAGCCTGGTAGGCTGCAGTCCGTGGGGTCGCTAAGGGTCGGACACGACTGAGCGACTTCACTTTCCCTTTTCACTTTCACACATTGGAGAAGGAAATGGCAACCCACTCCAGTGTTCTTGCCTGGAGAATCCCAGGGACGGGGGAGCCTGGTGGGCTTCCGTCTATGGGGTCACACAGAGTCGGACACGACTGAAGTGACTTAGCAGCAGCAGAATACTTTGGTGGTGAAGTTAGTGCTAACTTTTACTTCTACATTTATCAGAAGCCTATGATTTTATTTTAAAAAGATATCTAAACCTTTTTTTGGGGATGGGGAAGACCTTTTGACTAAATAGGGATTTGTTTTATTCACTATAAAATTTTCTTAAGGATATTTATTTGTGTATGAAAATATAACCACTATGTTGTCAGTACTTGGGTGCTGCAGTGGAAGACTTCAAGAGTTTGAGAATGAGGAATTATTTCCATTGGATGGCATCACCAACTCAATGGACATGAGTTTGAGGAGGCTCCAGGAGTAGGTGATGGACAGGGAAGCCTGGTGTGCTGCAGTCCATGGGGTCGCCAAGAGTCAGACACGACTAAGCAACTGAACTGAATTATTTCCATATTAGAGTTAAGCTGCAGATGAAATGCAATATGGGTCAGTCATGGACATGTCAAGTCCTCTCAGGGACACAGAAAGGTTCCTGGGCCATGGAGTGGGGCTCTTTCTGCTCCTACCTAAAAATGCAGGGTCACTCTAATTGGGACACATGCTCGGTTGCCCATGGTGGCGGTCAACCTGGCTATAACGGAATCACAATAAAGAAGGGTTTAGGAAGAAAAAATTCTTCTGAGAGTTTGAAATTTGTATAAGCTCCCAGGGAGTAGGAAGCTCTTTTTTGAAGTTTATGCTTTGTAAATGGAAGAGCAGGCAGTCACCTGGGTCCCAGTTGAGAAAGTTTAATGGCCTGTGGTCTGACCATTCCCAGCCTCTAGCAGAGTACAGCTGATTTAGACCAATCCAGAAAATTCTCGCAATGCCTTCTTTTCCTGTAAGAATTACACAGGTTTAAAAAGTGACAAAATTATGGATTATTAATAATCCAGACAAGTTTATACTACTGACAAAAAACATCTGCAGAAACCCTGTAGGAGACTGTGTATCCAACAAAGGCAGGTGATGCTGACAGGCAACAAAACTTCTAACTATTGAGAAACCCAAAGGCTGCTAAGTTAATCCAATTCAGCTTCTCCATTAGCTTGTCCAATTCTTCCACGGTTGTATGGGTCCATGTGTATTGAAAAAAAATGAGAATGAAGACTCTGGGAAGAAGACAGTAGGAACAGAGGACCAATTATCACTCCAGTGAGAAATAAATATGAGGTTAAGAGTGAAATATAAGGATACACTGTGCTTTCCAGGAGCTTCACTGTGAAAGATAGAAGCAGGGGTTCAGGATCCAGGGGAAAAATTTTAATGGTAGACGTTTAAACAAATTTATAGCCTATTTGGGAAGAGTCAATAGAGTTTTGATAAAAATATAAGAGAAGAAACAGTTGATGAGGTTACAAACAGCTTGGAGGAAGTAGTTAACATTGAACCAGATGGAGAAATAACAGCATAGATAAGAGAAAAAATTGTAAGTGCGATAGTGAGAAACTAAGGGTTGCCCTCACCTTCCTCAAGGAGATAGATAAGGATACTCTCTCTACTAAGGAGAGAGGTGGATGTCTGAGTAGATGGCTTGAAGAGAATGCTGAAGGGAACTCTGGATTTTTCCTTTTCTTTCACCTTGTTAGCATATACAAGGACTGTCAGCACTGGTACAGCAAGACCTTGAGGAATTAACCTAATGTACATCTTTCTTTATTAGTAAATGTGATTGATTTTTCAGCATTCCTGAAGCAGTCCTGGAAACTATGACACATATATGGTACTCCAGACTCAACCATGACCTGACATTCAGAATTCCTTTCATTCATTCATTTCTAACCAGGGATACTATATAGGGGACCAATCCTTCCCATCTATTCCAAGTTCAATGTCCTCTTTTCCATGAAACCTTTTCAGATATCCCCCAGGAGGAATTCTGAATAACCGTACTGTTTCCTTTGAATAATCCTATTGTTCACCCACACACAAAAAGTAAACATTTACAATGGAACAAAATGATGTTTGAAGGGTGTCAGGCTCCTGTTTACTTCATCACCATGTTCTATTTGTGATCTGTATTGATGATGACTTATGCCTTACTCCTCACCAGAATCATAAGATTTTAAAATTTTGACTATGCTGATAACATCAGTGCTCAAAAGTTTTTGTGTGTCTTTTTGTGGATGCGATAAATTTGAAAGGCTCTGGTTGGGCAAATGCAAAAGGTAAGGATTTATTCCCTGGTCTGGGATTTCTTACATGGTCTGGACAATTAGGAACTGGACTTTTTTCCTTCATCTAGTCTAAGCAAGGAATGCTATGAAGCATTTGGAGGAATGTTTGGTAGAAAGAAAAGAAAAGAAAGTGAAGTCGCTCAGTCATGTCTGACTCTTTGTGACCCCATGGACTGTAGCCTGCCAGGCTTCTCCATCCATGGGATTTTCCAGCCAAGAATACTGGAGTGGGTTGCTATTTCCTTCTCCAGGGGCCAGGGATTGAACTCAGATCTCCCACACTGCAGGCAGACTCTTTACTGTCTGGGCCACAAGGGAAGTGGGTGTCGATCAATTTGAGACTCTATCTCTCCCTGTCTTCGCCATCAACAAAAAGATGATTGCTAGCTTAAGTCCCTATGTCTAATCAAATGGGCAAGTCCACTGAGCTAGATATTCCTGATCATCCCCAACACCCCTTTTCAGACATGACTCTGTATTTCTATTCCTCTCCCCACAGTGAGAAACTGTAGGGCCTGATAATGGTCATGGATCTGAAAGGAACATCAGAAAGGCCACAGCCAGCAGAGGCCCTGACCTAGATATGTCCTAGCCTCTGGCCAACTATCAAGGGAGTTCAAAGTGAGCAGTCCCTCAGTCAAGAGACCAATTAGGAAGAACAGAAATGTGCTGTTCCTGCTCTGAGGATTGCAGGTCCTCCTCTGTTGCTCTGGATGAACCTATGACTAGAGATCCCCGAGAAGGACACAGTCACAGGACATTCGACTCCCAAACAAAATCTAGTGAATATGAGGAAACCGAATCCCCCACTGGTAGGCCCCTTGTATTAGTAAAACAAAATAAAAATAAACTAATTAGGTGCAGGGCAGGCACAGAGAAAAAAGAATGCTCTTTTAGACTGTGTGGGATTTATCTTCAAGAGGGGTGATCCTGCTTTATTTCTGTCAGCAAATTCCCTGGTCCCATCCAATCACTAGCTACCAAACCCAGAGGTCATTTGGGAATAACATTCCCCACTATCTTTGTGTCTGTACAACTCTTATTTCCCTGACTAGATCAAGCACATTGATCACAAATTTCTGATTCACTTCTGTGTGTGTGTTGTGTGTTCAGGCGCTCAGTCGTGTCTGACTCTGCGACCCCATGGATCATAGCCTGCCAGGCTCCTCTGTCCATGGAATTTCCCAGGCAAGAATACTGGAGCAGGTTGCCATTCCCTTCTCCAGGGGATCTTCCCAATCCAGGGATGAAACCCACATCTCTTGTGTCTCCTGCATTGGCAGGCAGGTTCTTTACCACTGGCACCACCTGGGAAACCCTTTTGTGGGCCTCACTATTCCCAGTCCACTGTTTACACCTGCTAGTTTTCAGGGAAGGGACACAATATTAACAGAAATTTCAAGAAATGCTTCAGATTTGGTTACTCTGAGTTTCAGATGTTAAAGTACAACTTTCTTCAGTTCAGTCGCTCAGTCGTGTCCGACTCTTTGCGACCCCATGAATCGCAGCATGCCAGGCCTCCCTGTCCATCACCAACTCCCGGAGTTTACCCAAACTCATAGGCATTGAGTCGGTGATGCCATCCAGCCATCTCATCCTCTGTCGTCCCCTTCTCCTCCTTCCCCCCGTCCCTCCCAGCATCAGGGTCTTTCTAATAAGTCAACTCTTTGTGTTAGGTGGCCAAAGTATTGGCATTTCAGCCTCAGCATCAATCCTTCCAAGAACACCCATGACTGGTCTCCTTTAGGATGGACTGGTTGGATCTCCTTGCAGTCCAGATGACACCACCCTTATGGCAGAAAGTGAAGAGGAACTAAAAAGCCTCTTGATGAAAGTGAAGGAGGAGAGTGAAAAGGTTGGCTTAAAGCTCAACATTCAGAAAACAAAGATCATGTCATCCCCATCACTTCATGGGAAATAGATGGAAAAACAGTGGAAATAGTGTCAGACTTTATTTTTTTGGGCTCCAAAATCACTGCAGATGGTGATTGCAGCCATGAAATTAAAAGACGCTTACTCCTTGGAAGGAAAGCTATGACCAACCTAGATAGCATATTAAAAAGCAGAGACATTACTTTGCCAACAAAGGTCTGTCTAGTCAAAGCTATGGTTTTTCCAGTGGCCATGTATGGATGTGAGAGTTGGACTGTGAAGAAAGCTGATCGCCAAAGAATTGATGCTTTTGAACTGTGGTGCCTGAGAAGACTCTTGTGAGTCCCTTGGACTGTAAGGAGATTTAACCAGTCCATTTTCCAAGTTTCTCTTCAGCACTCATAGTGAAAGAGAAGCTTAGAAAATTAGAAAGGACTTCACATCTAAGATTACTGATAAGCAAAAAATTGTGGGGAGTGTGTGGCCAGGGACAGCAGACAACTGAATCCATCAACTCATTATCTCTCTTTTACTTGTTATTAAAGAAAATTGATGCATAAAGAAATCCTGCAACATTTATTCCTTCAAATGCATCATCAGACTGTTTCGACTGGTGTTGACAGTCACACTTTGACAACATTTTCCCTTACAGAAGCCATTAGCTTCCAAATGTCAGTATTCTGGGAGACAAATTTATCGGCACTTTTAATTCTCAACAGTATTTTTTGCAAATTTTCAGCGGGGTCTGGAATAGAATTCCATTGCCTAACAGTAGCCAAAATTATGTTTCTTCAACAGATTTCCATTCAAGAGATCTGATTATTCAAGTTCTGAATAACACAAGAAAGGGTTAAAAGAATAAGAAAGAGATCTGAATAAAGTTTAAGCCAAAAACCATGACAGAAGACCAGCAGACTTTTTTGTGGTTACACTGGTTTATAACATAAGTTTCATGTGTGCAAAATTATATTTCAACTTCTATATTTGGTGGTGTGCTCCCCACCAAATTTTAGTTTCCATCTGTCACTATATAGTTGACTTCTTTTAGCCACTTCACCTACTTCTCTTCCTACTTCTCATCTTATGACCATTATTCTGTTCTTATCTATGTTTTTGTTTCACTTGTTTATGTATTTGTTTATTTAAATACGTCACACGAGTGAAACCATACAGTACTTGTCTTTATATGTCTGACTAATTTCACAACACTCTCAAGGTCTCTCCATGATGCTTTTCATAGAAATAGAACAAAATTTTACAAACAAGATTCATATGGAACAACTAAAGACCCCAAATAACCAAAGCAATCCTGAGAAAAAAAAACAAAGCTGGAGGTAACCACTCCCTGATTTCAAATTATATCACAAAGCTAGAGTAATTAAAACAGTATAGTATTGGCAGGAAAAGTAGACACACAGATCAAAATAACATAATTGAGACCTCAAAAATAAAGCCATGCACATATGGGCAACTGATTTATAACAAACATCATACAATGGAGAAAGGATAGTCCTTTCAATAAATGGTATTGGGAAAACTGGACACCGCCATGTGCAAAAGAATGAAACTAGACCACTGTCTTGTACCATATAAAAAAATCAGTTCAAAATGGATTCAAAATTTGAATCTATGACCTGAAACCATAAAACTCCTAGGAGAAAACATAGGCAGTATGTTCTCTGACATCAGTCTTAGAATGTTTCTGGATATATTTCCTTAAACAAAAGAAGCAAAAGCACAAGTAAACAAACTTGCCTATATAAATCCAGGAAGCTTTTGCACAGCAAAGGAAACTATCAACCCAACAAAAGAACCTACCGAAGTGAGAAGATACTTGCATATTATTTATCCTATAAGGGGTTAATATTCAAAATATACAAAGAACTCATACATTTCAAAAACAAAAAAAACAAACAACCCAATTTAAAAATGGGCATAGGATCTGAATTGACATGGTTCCAAAGAAGACATATAGATGGCCCACAAACATATGAAAGATATCTGACATCACTGGTTATTCCGTTCCATTCCGTTCAGTCGCTCAGTCGTGTCCGACTCTTTGAGACCCCGTGGACTGTAGCCTACCAGGCTTCTCCGTCCATGGGATTCTCCAGGCAAGAATACTGGAGTGGGTTACCATTTCCTTCTCCAGGGGATCTTCCCGACCCAGGGATCGAACCCAGGTCTCCCACATTGGAGGCAGACGCTTTAACCTCAAAACTACAATGAGATATTACCTCATGCGTGTTATCAAATAGGCAAGAAACAAAAAATGTTGGAGAAGATGTAGAGAAAAGGAAAGTCTCATACATTGTGGGTGGGAATGTAAAAGTCCAGTAGGTTTTTAATGATAAAAACAAAGAAAGGTATGTAAAAGGAGTAAGTAATACAGTAAAGAAGTAAAGGTTCTGGAATTATATATAAGTTGAAATTCAAAGTCCAATTCTGATACTTCATAGCTCTGGAATGTTGGATGTATTATTTCTAAACAATGATTTCTAACCTGTAAGTGGGGATAAAAATACTTGTTTTATGGCATTGTAATGATGATTAATTTATAGTTGCCCCCTGAAAAACATGGGTTTGAACCATGCTGGTCCACTTACATGCCGACTCTTTTCACTAAATACATACTACAGAACCGTACAATCTACAGTTGGTCAAATCCATGGATGTGGAACTGCATTCCTTTATTCAAGTGTGAAGTTTTTTACTGAGGTGATCTACTTTGACTCAACAATCCTCTCCACTCTCCTCAAATTCTCTACTGTTCAATGTTCAAAGTGCTGAATGTTCACCTTTTTTCAGATCCTTTCATCTAGGCTTCAGTTAGCAATCTGGCTACCTCACCTTGTTTTCTGAATGTTTACCTCTCTTGGTCTTTATCATGAGATGCACTTTCAATGGACAGAATAGGATTATATTCACTATTTTTTTACTCGGGGGCTTTGGTGTTAAATCCCAGGAAAAGACAGAGAAATATAGAAGAAAACAACATACTTAGACATGAAAATAGAAGACAGCGCCCTTACCATCTAGGCAATTTGCTCTACCACAAGCAACTTAAACCTACTTTTTTCTTCCTTTATATTTTTTTATTGAAGGATAATTGCTTTACATAATTTTGTTATTTTCTGTCAAACCTCAACATGAATCAGCCATAGGTATACATATATCCCCTCTCTTTAAACCTACCTTTAAGATAAGTTAACTCAGCAGCATTGTTGATGCTCAGTAAGTCAGCTCCTTGATTCTGACATGAAACGTAAGCTTCTTTCCAAGAAAGAGTTGCCTGAATATTAAATTGGTAGCAACTTCCGATCTCCTCGTTCTTTTCCCAATTATCTTCACAGCCACTTTCTGTTGATAAAAAGATATGTCAGTGATCATAAAATAAAGGCATAATGTTGTCTATTACTTAGAGTACTTACAAATACTGCCATTCAATTTGCATACTCTTAGGATATGCTAAGATCGAGGCTGCCATTGTTCTACTAGACAACATTTTGATTCTTTGGTTAGATGAAAAAACCAAACTCATAGGACAGGAAATGTCCTAGTTAAACTTTAATGTCCTAGTTAACTTTAGACTAGTTAAAGTTTCCATACTACTTCTAGCTTCTACTCTGCTTTTATATAACACCATTGATTATAATGTCACATTTTAGCCCATGCCTACTTTGGGAATACCAGAGCACCTGACCTGCCTCTTGAGAAACCTGTACGCAGGTCAGGAAGCAACAGTCAGAACTGGACAAGGAACAACAGACTGGTTCCAAATAGGAAAAGAAGTACATCAAGGCTGTATATTGTCACCTTGCTTATTTAACTTATATGCAGAGTACATCATGAGGAACGCTGGGCTGGAAGAAGCACAAGCTGGAATCAAGATTGCTGGGAGAAATATCAATAACCTCAGATATGCAGATGACACCACCCTTATGGCAGAAAGTGAAGAGGAACTCAAAAGCCTCTTGATGAAAGTGAAAGAGGAGAGTGAAAAGGTTGGCTTGAAGCTCAACATTCAGAAAACAAAGATCATGGCATCTGGTCCCATCACTGCATGGGAAGTAGATGGAAAAACAGTGGAAACAGTGTCAGACTTTATTTTTTGGGGCTCCAAAATCACTGCAGATGCTGATTGCAGCTATGAAATTAAAAGACGCTTACTCCTTGGAAGGAAAGTTATGACCAACCTAGATAGTATATTAAAAAGCAGAGACATTACTTTGCCAACAAAAGTCCATCTAGTCAAGGCTATGGTTTTTCCCATGGTCATGTATGGATGTGAGAGTTGGACTGTGAAGAAAGCTGAGTGCAAAGAATTGATGCTTTTGAACCGTGGTGCTGGAGAAGATTCTTGAGAGTCCCTTGGACTGAAAGGAGATCCAACCAGTCCATCCTAAAGGAGATCAGTCCTGGGTGTTCATTGGAAGGACTGATGCTAAAGCTGAAACTGCAATACTTTGGCCACCTCATGCGACGAGTTGACTCACTGGAAAAGACTCTGATGCTGGGAAAGGTTGGGGGCAGGAGGAGAATGGGACGACAGAGAAATGAGATGGCTGGATGGCATCACCGACTCTGTGGACATGAGTTTGAGTGAACTCCGGGAGTTGGTGATGGACAGGGAGGCCTGGCGTGCTGTGATTCATGGGGTCGCGGAGAGTCGGACACGACTGAGCGACTGAACTCAACTGAACCCTCTGCCTAAAAACAGGAGTCTTCAGCTCTTTTCAATCCCTCAGCTCACCTGAAGATGGTATCAGACTAAAGAGGGGTTTGTCCATGTTCTGAGTGAAACCACTGAACATGTTTGCATGTGTGTGTGTTTAGACACTGCTTAAGTGCCTAAGATTTAACGCATACCTTATTTGTGAAACTCAGTCTATTTCTCCTTATATTTTAAAAATGATTTAATATATGACTAATATTACAGAACTAACATTATATATGCACTGTATGTCTATATGTACATATGTGTGCATGTGTGTGTGTGCTCAGTCATGTCTGACTCTTTGTGACCCCCATGGACTATAGCCCACCAGCCTCCTCTACCCATGTAATTTTCCAGGCAAGAATACTGGAGTAGGTTGCCATTTCCTGCTCCAGGGGATCTTCCCAACCCAGCAATCAAACCCATGTCTCTTGTGTCTCCTGCATTGGCAGGCAGATTCTTTACCACCAGTGCCACCTGGGAAGACTATATATGTATATATAAATATACACGTACAATGTGAACATCATTTTTCTTCAACAAATATCTAAAGAACATGCATAACTTCAGACAAAGAACCTTCAAGCTCTTTCCAGGACAGATATGTAGATCTTGATACAACTAGTTCAAAAATATACTCAGGGCCTCCATGTGCTCCCAATAAGGAGGAAAAACCCAAGAGAGCCTATGTTAAGTGTATCCCTAGCTTCACGTGGGTTCTTCCAAAGGGTCTCCCATAATCAGTTATACTTATGGACCCTCTAGGGGGAAGGTCCCTTAGGGATCATTTTGTGTAATGTCTTCATTTCACAGATAGGAACAAGGATCTACGGACACTAGCAGCAGAGCTATAACCAGAGTACAGTTGTCTAACTCTGGTGTTGCTGATCTTCTGAATGGCACACACTGCTTCTTCAGCCACTTCTGAATGTCCTAAACCACAATGGAGGTGGTTGTGACATTTGGTAAAAACAAAGTAGGTGGTTTTGCAAGTGCATTACCTAAAGGTTCTTCTTATCACTAAGGCAAAACGCTTGTAAATCTGGAAGATTTCAGCAGGATGGCAAAGTATTATCTGCTGTAAAATACAATCTCTATGGTTGAGCAGTCCTCAGATTTGAGAAACTCACAATCTCACTTCTGTAGAAAGGGAGGCACATGAATGCACTGACAATCCCTCTTTCATCCAAAGTAGGCTAAAGGCAATGGCAAGCCACTCCAGTACTCTTGCCTAGAAAATCCCATGGATGGAGCAGCCTGGTAGGCTGCAGTCCGTGGGGTCGCTAAGGGACATGACTGAGCGACTTCACTTTCACTTTTCACTTTCACACATTGGAGAAGGAAATGGCAACCCACTCCAGTGTTCTTGCTTGGAGAATCCCAGGGACGGGGGAGCCTGGTGGGCCGCCATCTATGGGGTCACACAGAGTCAGACACGACTGAAGTGACTTAGCAGCAGCAGGCTAAAGGCACCAAGACACACGTCAGTCAAGGCAGCAAGGTGGAATGGGATGGGGAATGAACAAGGTTGAACACACTGGGAAATGAAGGTCAGAATCCTGGGAGATCTACCAGGCTCCACACAAACATGATCTGACACTGACAGGCTATTTCATCAATCTAGGTCTGCTGCTCCTCACCTGAGAAATGAGGGTTTGCTCTGAATAACATCTGAGCCTCTCCACAATCCCTAAAGTTTCTGATCCAGACTCTGTGCTATGCTAAGTCGCTTCAGTCGTGTCCAAATCTTTGCAACCCTAAGAACTGTAGACCGCCAGGCTCCTCTGTTCATGATTCTCCAGACAAGAATACTGGAATGGGTGCCCTCCTCCAAGGGATCTTCCTGACCCAGGGATCGAACCTGTGTCTCCTATGGCTCTTGCATTGCAGGCGGACTCTTTACCACTGAGCCACTGGGGAAGCCCATGATCCAGACTATAGTAAGATTGAAATAAAATTGGTGCCTGGTTGACCGAACCAAGTTTGCCATCAATTACAGGTGGAGTAAATGTTGGCTTTTTATCTTTCAGTAAGTTCTAAGTGTTGAAAAGCCTATCCCTCTACCTAGAAAACTAATTCTTAAAGTGTGGTCCCCAGACCATCATCAGCATCATCTGGGAACTCACTAAACTGCAAAGTTTTGGATACCATCCAAAATCTACCAAATTACAATTTCTGGAGGTTGGCCCCAGAAATCTGTATTGTAACAAACTTTCCAAATAATTCTGTTGCAACCTGAAGTTTGAGAATGATTGGCTTGACATAATCTCTTCAAGTTGCTTGAAGGTGAAGGTGAAGTCGCTCAGTCGTGTCCAACTCTTTGTGACTCTATGGACTGTAGTCTACCAGGGTCCTCAGTCCATGGAATTTTCCAGGCAAGAGTATTGGAGTGGGTTGCCATTTCCTTCTCCAGGGGATCTTCCCGACCCAGGGACCGAACCCGGGTCTCCTGCATTGCAGGCAGACGCTTTAACCTCTGAGCCACCAAGACTCTACATTTTGAAGCTCAGCTTCCCTTAAGGAGAGATCAGCATTACTAATTTCATCAGACTGGCTACCGAATAAGGCAGGATAATGTAGCTGTTTGAGGCAAGGACTCCAGAGCTGAATTTGAATCCTAGCTCTGAAATTTATTATCTTTGTAACCTTAGGCAATTGATTTAACTCTCCTGTGCCTCGCTTTGCTCATCTGTAATATGGGGACATGGGCTTCCCAGATGTCTCAGTGGTAAAGAATCCACCTGCCAATGCAGGAGAGCCAAGTTCCACCCCTAGGTCAGGAATATCAACTGGAGAAGGAAAAGCAACCTACTCCAGTATTCTTTCCTGGGAAATCCCATGAACAGAGGAGCCTGGAGGGCTACAGTCTATGGGGTCACAAAAGAGTCTGACAGGACTTAGCAACTAAACAACAACAACAAAATGAGGATAAATGATAGTACCTACCTTATAAAACTGTGTATGGAGTAAATGAGTTAATAAAGGTTGAGTACTTAGAATAGCACCTGATACCTGGCAGGGCCAAGAGATAACTATTGCTACTATAAGTAATAACCATTAATATTACTGGAGCTTTTTCCTTTCTATTTACTGTTGATGTTTTTAACTTATTGCCCATTAAAAAATATTTCTTAATTTTGAAACTGCTCTATTAAGGCCAGTAGCAATCTCCTGACTGGTCCTGGCAATAACCAGGAAGTGGCCTGGTCCTCTTCCTGAAGTGTCTGTGGTACAGCAGACTTCCTCAACATCTGCCTTCAGTGACAACATCCTGTCTTGATTCTCTTCCTGGCTCATTTCTAAAAGTAAGTTCTTAGCTACACACGACTTCCCTGTCTTTCCTCAAATATACACGCCTTCTCTAGGCTATCTGTTGCTGTCATTTTTGAGTAATCATGAACTCTTCCCTCTCCCCTTTGCCGCATAGGAACAGTATCCTTCTCTTTCCACCTACAAAGTTCACCAGCCCATACATACCTGGTTGTAAGCAGATGCCCCACTTCTGATCATATTCATAATTTAAGGTGGTTGCACACCATGGCCCACTGCGATCTCCGTCAAAAATGCACTCATGATGCCAGGTCCCATTAACTAAGAAGGGAAATTCACAAGGTCTTCCAAAAGAGTTCCCATCTCTAGTATAGATCTCTGTGGGTTGGGGAGAAAGTAGAGGAAAGGAGTTAAAAACTGGACAATCAGCTTTAGTTAGTTCAGTTCAGTTCAGTTCAGTTGCTCAGTCGTGTCCAACTCTTTGCAACCCCATGAATCACAGCACGCCAGGCCTCCCTGTCCATCACCAACTCCCAGAGTCCACTCAAACTCATGTCCATCGAGTCGGTGATGCCATCCAGCCATCTCATTCTCTGTTGTCCCCTTCTCCTCCTGCCTCCAATCCCTCCCAGCATCAGAGTCTTTTCCAGTGAGTCAACTGTTTGCATGAGGTGGCCGAAGTATTGGCGTTTCAGCTTTAGCATCAGTCCTTTCAATGAACACCCAGGATTGACCTCCTTTAGGATGGACTGGTTGGATCTCCTTGCAGTCCAAGGGACTCTCAAGAGTCTTCTCCAGCACCACAGTTCAAAAGCATCAATTCTTCGGCGATCAGCTTTCTTCACAGTCCAACTCTCACATTAACTACCTTCTAAAACTGTTTTGAAAGATGTTTTCATACTTATGAGAACCCAGTATCTAGGCGGGCTGCACCATGTGGCAATTCAGAGCATGGATGCTGGCTCCCTCACTGACCAACTGCGTGACTGTGGGCAAGCTCTCCAACCTCTATCAGTCTCAGTTTCTGCATTTGAAAATTAGGAATAATGATATCAGCTCATAGGGTTGTTCATGAGATTCAGTGAGATGATCAGGTAAAGCTTCATTTATTCTGATGTGATGAGGAGCTAAAAGATCCTAGCTTTATCATGTAAGGATAAACTGACTACTCTGGATGGCAGAGAACGTCACCAAAAGGGGTGTCTGCTTAAGATGAAACCTACCTTCTATTTTCTCTAGTAAGAGTGAGGCCAGCAAAATACCTTAGAATCACTGAGGCTGGGTGTGGGCTTTGAAACCAATTGTGGAGTCAGAGAGATGCACAAATAGCTCCATTGTTACAGACTGGTGGTAGAATCAAAGCTGAGGGCTTTGAGGAAGGAGGAGAAAAGGCTGCTGAGTTTCTCAGCAGTCTCTTGGAGAGGGATAGGACATGGTAATTCAGGTTACGAAAGAAGAACCAGAGTCAGCAGGGCAGTCATGGAACCAGTTGGTGGCCAGTAAGGTAGCAGAAGTAGCCTTTCCTGTTAACAATTTTTCCCTGGTACATGGAGAGGAACTGAAAAACAATTCCAACCTCAAATATACCTGGAAATGCTATAAGTGCTAAATACTTACGTTGGTAACAGTTCCTTTGGAGAGGTGTCTTATAGAACAGCTAACCCTATAACTATTTCGGTCACTTTTTCCATAATTTGTTTAAAACCATGGTTGTTATCAGATCAAATAATGACTATTATAGGTAAAGCATAATAATCAGATCTTATCATCATTTACCATGCTAGCTGGGTCCTTCAAAATGCCTCATAGATTTGTTTAAAAGGGTGTTTAAGATAGAATTTGATTCCACATTCTTTATTATTCTCAACTGCTTATTTAACTGAAATGTGAGGCTTAACAGTTTAGAATGTATTAAGCAGCAGTACAGGAAAATAATGTAGATGTTTTCATTTGCAAACAATCTTTTAAGGATTTTGGTTTTGTTTTCCTCTGACATATAAATGGTTTTGAACAGTATACTTTGGTTAAAGAGCAATTGACCTTATATTTTATAAGGATTCTACTTATTATCTACCTTTTATTTTTAACCATAACAAAACTCCCAATAGCACATGACTGATTTCTCTTCCCATATCCCAGCCCTTAAAAGGAGAGTCCCTGAGCACAATGACTAGGATTTGCAGAATCATGAGGTATTTTTTTGGTAAAACTTGTAAAAGTGCTTTCACTTGCTCTTTCCCATAAGCCCACAAGATCAGTGGGGCAAGTATTACACTTGTTTGTGAAATCCCCGTCTTTGCAGAGTCGTTAAGTGAAACATTCAGTCATTCAGCTGTGACAGGGATCAGAACTGGCTCTCTCCTTGAGTCCTTGACATATAAGGACAACTTGTGATATCAACGGCTGCCTTCTCAGGCTTCAAGTTAGTGTCATAGCTCAAAGGTGGGCTTCAATTAAAAAGCTCTCCTGTTCACAATACATTTTGAAGAATGATAAGCATATAACAACCACCACCACAGCAGCAACTAAATTACGCTAATTATTCACTAAGACTTTTATTCTTATACATTCTTTGATGTTATTGGACCTCTTAAGTCCCAAAGGTCTCCCCAGAGAGGCAGGCTTTCCTAAGATACCCTTTGAATGTATGAATTTCCGATGATAGCAGCCTTAAAACCACAGCTTATTCTGCAATATGCACACATCTGTGAGATGAGATGCTTATATAGAAAATTAACATTAACCTCTTTGGTAGCAAAAGAAAAAAACAGCTTCAATATTTAAAGAGCTTGGCAGACTTCTAAGTTGCTTAGAATTCAGACACTTCTACAGGTTCCACACCACTGAAAGTCTATTTCCTCTGCGTGATTCACCAAACATTCAAAACTTGAGGCATGCTAATGAGGCCAAGATATCTTAATGATATAAATGCATATGTGGATGCCAGTCAAGAGCAATTAATTCATCAAATTTATACAGCTAAAATTTTTCTGAGAGGAGCATGGCTCACACAGGACGGGGGTGAGGAGAGAGGCAACCCAGAACATAATGACAGATAAATGTTTTTATATTAGAAGCAAAACAGTTATATAGCAGAAGCCAAGGGAAAAGTAAAGAAGCTATATTTGGGGTATGTCATCCTGGTTTTGAGCCTTAGCTTTGCCGTAACAAGCTGGGTTACCTTAAACTTCACTTTGTTGGCCTCTGGTATCTTATCTTTCTTATTCTGTACAATTAGACAAGAAGGAGGGAGCGGGGTCCAACATGAGAAGTTTGAGAGAGCACACCTAAAGAAAGTCTCTAACTTAAGACAGCAGTCTCCAACCCAAGAACAGGAAGGGACTACAAAATTTTAAAAGAGGAAAATTGCCAGGACTTAGTATTTGACTGGTGGGAGAGAAGAGCAGAGGAACTCTAGGGTGACTTGTGGATTCCTGACGTGCAACTTGGATCGTACCAGTCACCTGGAGAGGAATGGAGAAGAGGCAAGTTTGGCCCTGGCATCAATGCAAATGAAAACTCAAGATACATGTTGATAAGTCAGGACTACATGCATTTTGTCTTAGGAATTTCTAAGTTTCTTAGTTGGATATTTAGTGTTTAAAATACTGTATTTGGTAAGGTCAAATACAGCCTGTGGGCTCCTGCTGGTGAGCACTGTTCAGCTTTCTCTGGGGTGATGCCCTAGGTGGGTTTTTAACCTTTTTTGTGCCACTGATAACTTCGGCAGTCATGTGAAGCATGTGAGCCCCTTCTCAGAAAAATATAAATGCATAAAACACATAGGATTATAAAGAAAGCTAGTTATATTGAAACGAAGGCATTTGGGGGACTGAGGGAATTTATAATTACAACTATGTCCCTCAGTTAGGAGCAGAAGACAGAAGGAGCCCAGCCAAGAAAATTATTGTTTCTGATCTTTGAACAAATACAATGAAACCAGTTAAATCCAGTTCAAAAGGCAATTTGCTTGGTTCCATGTTTTCTCTTGGCTGCCAAGTGAGAGAAAGGCTTTTACAGCACAAAATTTAAGCTTGCCATTTTTAAAGTGGTATCCAAAAAGTAACTGCTTTTTAAGATTAGGAGGAAGGTGGCTAGCAGAAGCAGACTTTTCAACTACTCGAGGACTGAAGAAAAGGAAAACCCCATCTCTGATTCTCTGACATTTCACATAACAGCAGAACCTGACATCTCAGAAGCTGCTGCACCCTCACTAGGAAATGGAAAGAGGTGGTTCCTCTAGGAGAAAAACCTGTTCAGGTACAAAAAAGATGGGAGGCCAAATTTAGCTTAAGAGAAGAGGGAAAAAAATCTCTGTAAAGCTATGTAAATTTACAAAGAAGAGCATACATGAGATAACAATTAAGACAAAGATAATATAATGAAACATATATAAATGTGCATAGATACCCACACATTCAACATTTGATTTAATTTAGAGCAACATAATGGAAAAAGATTTGCTTGCATGAGAGCTAATTTACATTTGGAGGTTTAAAAGATGAATCTACTCTTTCTTTTTAAACTCAAAAATTCATTATAACTAAGTCTCTAGACTCAAAGGTCATGATCAGTGCCCCCAAAGGCAAAGCAGACAGTTCCAGACGTACGATGGTATGACATACAACTTTTTGACTTTGTGATGGTATGAAAGTGATACCTAGTCAGTGCAACTGTACTTTGAATTTTGATAATTTCCTGGGCTAGCAATATATGGTACAGTCCTCTCTCTGATGCTGGGCAGCGGCAGCCACAGATACTGGTCAGCCACACAGTCATGAGGGTAAACAACTGACATACAACCATTCTGGTTTTCACTTTCAGTACTGTATTCAATAAACTACCTGAGGTATTCAACACGTTAGTATAAAATAGGCCAGGCTTTGTTTTAGGTGGCTTTTCCCAACTGAAGGCTAATGTAAGCATTCTGAGCACATTTAAGGCAGGCCAGGCTAAGTTATGAAATTCATTACAAGTGTATTAAATGCATTTTCAACTTATGATATTTTCAATTTATGATGGGTTTATTGGGACAAAACAACACTGTAAGTAGAGGAAGATTTGTATTCATATACCTATTTTGGAGACAACTGAGGAAAAAGTCCACTCTTATAATACTGAACCATAAATACAGTGTGATAGCCATGCCAAAATAAAAAATAAAGCCACATAATACTCATAAAGTTTTTCCATTATATACAAATCTGCAGACAAAAAAAAAATTCACTTCCTTTTTTCTTTTCCTCTTTCTTCTTCTTCATTTTACCTTGGAATAGAGTCAACCTTATTAGGTTATTTGACTTTTATCCTGTGTAGGGGACTTCCGGTTACTCTAACAGTTTCTTTTCTCTAGAATTCAGGATGTAATCATGGAAAGTACATATGCTCAGGCATCAGAGAGATTTCAAATCCCCGGGTGCCACAGAACGGCTGTGAGACCTCTGACAAGGCACCTAACTTCTCCTACCCTTCCCTGTTCAGTTCGGTTCAGTCACTCAGTCGTGTCCGACTCTTTGCGACAGTTCAGTTCAGTCACTCAGTCGTGTCCGACTCTTTGCGATCCCATGAATCACAGCACGCCAGGCCTCCCTGTCCATCACCAACTCCCGGAGTTCACTCAAACTCATGTCCATCGAGTTGGTGATGCCATCCAGCCATCTCATTCTCTGTCGTCCCCTTCTTCTCCCGCCCCCAATCCTTCCCAGCATCAGAGTCTTTTCCAGTGAGTCAACTCGTCGCATGAGGTGGCCAAACTATTGGAGTTTCAGCTTTAGCATCAGTCCTTCCAATGAACACCCAGGATTGATCTCCTTTAGAATGGACTGGTTGGATCTCCTTGCAGTCCAAGGGACTCTCAAGAGTCTTCTCCAGCACCACAGTTCAAATGTGGGCAAATAACACTGACCTCATAGAAGCAGCTCAACGTTACTACTCAGTGCCTGGAAGTAGAGGCCAGTTCACTTGACTCACCAGTGTATGACTCTAAGTGTGATCAGAGATACACATTCAAGGCCACTGGCACCAAATACAGCAGCAAATAAGTCAGAGTCCCTCCCCAGTACTCACCATGGTAAGGCTGGGCACACAAGTTTTCCTCTGAGCCTCCTTTCTTCCAGACATCCGATGAATTTGTACTTGCTATGGCGTGTCCACCCTTCAGAGCCAACTGGTACTGGGCAGCCCCGTAGAGAGAGTGATGCTCACATTTCCACCACAGCATGGCACTGGAGTCGCAGCTGAACATTCTCAAGGAATCTGTGGGTTTGGTAATATCTAGGCCAAGACACTTCTGGGACTGCAAATGAAAGAGCCGATGCTGGGACACCCACTTCCACAACATGTCCTTGGTTTCGTCACAGTCCTTTGCCACTATCCAGTCATTTAGCGGAGTGATGCACTTGCCTGTGTTTTCATTGACGATGGTGAATGGATCATTACCTGAGACAAGACAGGAAGAAAAGACATTTCAGGATTTTGAATTATGTGGCCAATGTGCCTTGGCCCCGCTTGCTAAGGAGAGTGAGTCTGAGCACCCCCAGACTGTTAACATCCTCCCAGCTGTATAAACTGTAATGTTCTACACAAGGTTGGAGGACAGTGGTGGCCAGAAAGGCAGTTCAGTGTAGGATTAAGAGCGTGGGCTCTGGGGCCAGTGTGCTTGGCTTTATATTAATATTTTGCTCCGCTACTTATTGGCCATGTGATCAGGGCGTCATTTACCTGCTGCGCATCAGCTTTCTCCTTTGTAAAACAGTACTTCACAGGGTGGATGTGAGGATAAAATGAGCTCATACATGCAAAACACTCAGAATAGTATACATATTTGTTATTGTCATTGAGTGAGATCTCCTCCTTATTTAATGAGATGAAGAAGTTCCTTAGAGCTTCTTTAGATAAGTGGCCTCTAGTCAATGAAAAATATCCTGAGCTTTTTCAGGACACAATTCTGTCCAGATTGCACTTCGGCTACTACAGCAAGGTAATTATTACATGACATTAATGTGTCTGAGAGGAGACAGGGTATAAAAGTGGGATAAAGGGATAAGAGGCAATGGAGGTCTGGGTTCTGAGTGTACGGAGACCTGTGGCCAGCTCCACTGTCACACCTCCAGGAGGTGACAGGAAGCCCCTGCAGAAGGGATGCGGGGACTGACCATCTGTATTACCCAGGGAGGTAAAACCTGAGCTCCAGGAACCACCTGACTCACAGAATTCAAGACCCAGTAGGTCTGGACAAGGGGAAACTCAGAAGTAACCAGCATGAGCTGAGCAAAGGGCGGGATCTCCCTGAGTGTTCCCTGGGCAGTTGTGTATGAGTTGGGGAAGACCTCAGTAGTGACAGAAACTGAATTTCTGTTAACCTGGTAGAATAGGACCTCAGAATGAAATTTAACTTGATTTTATGAAAACAAAGTAGTGCAGTGTTTCTTGCACACCTGAGTCTGTAGAGCAACATTCACATCTGTTATAGCAAATTACAATAGTACAATGTGGTCAGTGCTTTTACAAAGAAACATTTTGTGAAGGTATAGCACAGAACATGTTGATGACCTGAAGCAGTTTAGACAAATGTTTAAGTAATCTTTGTCAAGGAACCAAAGGGTTCTGGAGAAGGAGCTGTAAAATTTTAGTTCCCAAAAGGTACTTTCATTTTGATGCCAGTGTCACATTCAGTGGTTTTACTAATACTAAACACCTTTTCTAATAATAATTCATAGGCTTGCAGAGTTAAAAATTCTTATACTAAGGACTGGAGGGGAAATTTCACTATGCAAATAACACCTATATGATTAAGTTCAATTCCAGTTTGAACTTCAGACAGAAGTTTTGCTTGTTTTAAATAGCAATAGCAGCACCAAGCAGAGAAGGCAATGGCAAGCCACTCCAGTACTCTTGCCTGGAAAATCCCATGGACAGAGGAGCCTGGTAGGCTACAGTCCGTGGGGTCGCTACTAGTTGGACACGACTGAGCGACTTCACTTTCACTTTTCACTTTCACACATTGGAGAAGGCAATGGCAACCCACTCCAGTGTTCTTGCCTGGAAAATCCCAGGGACAGGGGAGCCTGGTGGGCTGCCATCTATGGGGTCACACAGAGTCGGACACGACTGAAGCGACTTAGCAGCAGCACCAAGAGAAACAACAGGAACCAAAGAGCAAAGTCCTTTAAAACCTGAAGCTATTTCCACTTTCAAGTCGCTGTTGTAAAATACTGCTGAGCATTTCAGTTAGATCTGTTTGAATAGCAGCTTCCATCCCTCACTCTTCTTTGACATCACTCTGCTGTTTCCTGTCTTACGGACATAATTTGGGCAGACAGTTAGCCAAAAAAAAAGGAAAACATATTATCTTAGAAGATATCAGACCATGATGTAACTCTTTGCCAATCTATTCCCTCTCACCTCTCCTGTGCACCAAAGTATCAGGTTCTGTAGCAGAAACAAAGAAGTCGGCTTCTGCGGGAGAGTGGGCAGTGCACCCCGGCTGGCTTTCCCCTCTCCTGCTCTGTAATCTCCCTGCTCTCCTTCCTGGACACTTTGCTCTGTGCTCTTTGACCCAAGATTTTCCAAGTTGCCTTTGCAGAATCCAGTGGATTAGTTACAGCACTTAGAACAGTGGCGAAAGCAGTAGAATAAGGAGTTAGGGGTCCTAGACTGAAGCTCAAGCTCTGCTGCTGGTTAGCTGGGACACCTTGGGGAATTCAGTTAATCTCCCCAGGGTCTTCTCATCTCCAAATGTGAGATGAAAGCAGCAGAGTATAAAAATCTAAGTTACTTCCAGTGCTAACACCCTATGCTCCCACTAATTCAGTTTTCCTAGCCTTGCAGGTTTTACAGGTCTCTGCTAAGGCCGCTGCATACTGTTCTTGAACAGACGTCCACAGCTTCATTACGTCATGCCAGCACCATTTTAGGTCATTTGAATCTCATCTGTACTGGGCATGTGCACTTAGGTGGCAGTGCTGCCTTACAAGCACTCTGGAAGAGAAAAAACCCTTACCCTTTCCCATTTGCTTCCCTGGTAACTCAGACAGTAAAGAATCCACCTGCACTGTAGGAGATCCAGGGACAGGAAGATTTAATCCCTAGGTCAGGAAGATTCCCTGGAGAAGGGAATGGCTCTCCACTCCAGTATTCGTGCCTGGAGAGTTCCATGGACTACAGGAGAGGGTTCCATGAGTCAGACATGACTGAATGACTAATGCTTTCACTTTCATTTAATATAGGTGTAACTTCTAGGACACCCATGGACTTAACAAGGTTGTAGAAATTCTGAAAGACTGACTATAGGAGAGATGTGGAGTAGCTATGTTGAAAAGGAGTTGCCAAGCTTCTAACATCTATGATTGTAGATACTTGTCTCATTCTAAACCTATCTTTTAACCACATATGTAATATCAATGCTTGACACCTATAGTGATCACTTAGCTAATACATTAATTATTGATATGATTTAAGGAAACTTGTTATTAGCCTTCATATATAATCTGCAACCATTCATACATAATATATAACCTAGGGAGAGTCTTGCAGTCTCATGATAGTTCCTTATATCTTTCTTTACCCTTACAAAGAAGCTGTTCAGTCTGCTCCAGTCTTGTGACCCTATTGGGAAAGTAGGTTGGGGTGGGGGAGATCTGAAAAATGTGAAAATAATTTTAAAAATTTGTTAAATAAGGGTCTATGAAATATATCAGAAATGTATTACACTTTGAAATGGTGATTACAGAGCAATTTATAAAACAGATTCTTTACTGACAGCCTTATATTGCATCTTATTCACTTTATACTGGCTCTAAAGGGAATTTTAATATTTACCTACAAATACAATATTGGGACAAGTCTAAAAGACAGAGGTTGATGAAAAGAAGACTCATCACCTCATCATCCCTAGAGCAGTTTTTTAAATGTTTCATTTTATATAAACATTCTACTGGTGTTTAAGGGGAAATAGCTACATACATTATCATAAATTGAAAATGAATTTTTAGACCATGGCAGGAAAGCTCTTTCTTACTGTCTGATTGTTAAGTAACTCCTGCGTTACAAAACCCAAACCAAAGAGCTCTGCACATTCCAAAGGGAAACTGGACCTCAACATTTTATAACTCAACTCCACATGGAGAGGAGATGGTTTGGGAAGGCAAGAAGGATGAAGATTGCAACTTTTTTAGTTTTAGGGGAACTTCCTGAGCCCACACTGTTAAGCATTTCGTGGAGCTGCTACTATATATGAAGAGTGTACACTAGGAGAGACCCAGAAGTCTGGACTTGCCAATTCAAAAGCAGTCCTAAAGTGATGGTTGGGTCCAGAGCAATGTACTAGGAGTCAGAAAGTCATGGAATTCAGATTGGGTGGTGTGGGCTGATGAAAACCTCAGGAGTCTCTGAAAAATTAGTGTACTTCAAGGTGCTAGCCCTCCAAGGTGGCAAAAAAGCTAACTAAGCAATTGGCATCCTCCCAAGGACACAGAAGTACTTCCCCTGCATCTGAGTATTGGAGACCTCCTGTACAAACCTAGCGGCATACATGTGATGAAGCACATACCATCACCAGCATCATGAAGCTGACATAGTGCCAAACAAGCTACCCAAGTGGCTGAGGTTTCAAAATTCCAGTGCTTCCCTCAATAGGGCCACAAGTCTGACCAGAGCAGGTGCTCAAGGTGGGGAAGGGTGCAGGAAAACAAACATCTTTGAGAACCTCCTGCAAGAAGAATGGCATTAAGTTAGTGCTCTTTGCTCTTGGTTGATGAGAGAGGCCAGGAATTGCAGAGACTGCAGAAATTAAGAAAATCTTGAGTTCTATGGGGGAGACAAAAGAGATAAAGCACATGAACATGGAAACCAAGTTTAGTGATTGAAAGGCTAGTGCGTTTCCACTACAGTTAGCTGCTGCCATGATCATTTTCTCCCTGGATTATGGGGGCAAGCAGAACAGAATTCTCACAGCAATAAAGGCCTTTTGGTAGTTTCCAATATGGGGAATCAAAGAAGAATGCAGAAGGCTGAATCAAAACAAGATCAGCGATAAAGTTCTTGACATAGATAAGATGATGCTACTCGTGATCTGAACAATCAGACAGTAACTCAGTCTAACTGCAAAGAAAGTAAATACCACAAGCAAACTGAAGTTTTTCAAAAACTCCCTTGACCATCTTTTACTTCCTCATTCTGACATGATGACAGAAGTGGTAGGTGGGGACAGTTCACTAATTGCCTATGAAGCAACCAGACTAAGAAAGAAAGTCCTCAGCACACCTTTTGCCAAGGCAGAAAGATTAAAGGCAAACTCCGGGTGCTGCCAAGGGGTGGGGGTGGGGCAGGCACTACTCAGAACATCGGCGAAGGGTGTCTGCTCCTCGTCCGGCTTCTCAAGTGAGAGGCAAGCGGTCTCTGGGCAAGCAACCTGGGCTCCACTGCGGGAACTTCGGCTCTGGGGTCGGGGGTGGGGTAAACGTTTGGAGCCCGATAATCCAATTAGAAGAAAGAGTCGCTGCTCGAGGCACTGGGGGAGGGCATCATATCAGAGTCTTGGCCATAGTCACTGTAGGAGACATGGCTTTTTGACGGGCACCACGAGCAGGCTGAAGTCGGAGAATCGCTGTTTCATTCTGGCGCTGTGGGTGGAAAGCTCCTCTTGACCCTGAGTGCCCAAGGTGACCGAGGGGCGAAGGAGGGCCGCGACGGCGGGATGCGGCGTGAGGCGGGTGGGAGGGTGAGCGGGCTGTTGAGAAGCCCTAAACCCTAGCGAAGCAAGATCTTAGAGGAAAGGACGAGGAAGGCGCGGGAGACTCGTCCAGAAAAGACCCTCTGGGTGCCTCCCCTACGGTGGACTCCAGGCCCTCCGCACGAGAAAAGCCCTGCGCGTCCTCGCCCCACCCCGGGCTCCTCTAGGACTCCCGAGGGTAACGGAGCGCCTTCTCCCCGCACCTCCCTTCCGCTCACTTGTCCAGCAGAGGTGCCAGGACCCCGGCGCGCAGCCCGAACCCGAGACGAGAACAGTCGGCCGAGCCGGCGGCGTCGAGGGCCCGGCCCGGCCGGCCGGCGGACGCGCCCGCGGTTACCTGAGCTGCCAGAGGGCTCCACCAGCGCGAAGCCCGGGAGGAGCAGCACGAGCAGCTCCGCCGCACGGCGAGGGCTCGCCCAGCGCGTCCTCATCCTGAGCCGGCCCCGGCGCTTCGGTCGGGTCTCCGGGGGCACGCGGCACCCAGCCCTCCGGGTGCGCCGGGTCAGCCCTCCGCCGCCTTGGCCCCCAACCCCCGGCCTCCCGGGCGCCCCGGGCCCGCCCCCGCCGCCCTCGGCCAATCGGATCAGCCCGTCGTGGGTCCCCGGGGCGGGCGGGGCCCGGAGGCGGCGGGCCGGACACCCGGCGGGAAGACTGCGCGGGGAGAGCGCTGCGCACCTGCGCTGGGCTGCCCTCTAGGTTGGCGAGCAGAGCACCGCGCAGACTAGCGGGCCAGGGGCATGCCCCGCCGCGTCTTCAGTAAAGTTGAGGAGACGCGGCACTGCCTGGGACTTGGCCCCGCCCTGGTGGGTGGTCTGCCTAACGCACCTCAGTCAGGCACGGCTTCTTCCTTTCGCGCAGCTGGCCTGGAAAGGCACCCGCATCCCCTTGTACCCGAAAGAGCGAAATGCGCACCCATCCTGTTGCGACTGTGGTCGAGCCAAAGAATTCAGTCGTCCTTGGCACCGTCCTGAGTATCTGATAGTGCAAACAAAGGTGAGGTCAATGAGGTTGCACCCGCACTTGTTAAAGTATTAAAAGCAAGAGCTATTTGAATGACCCTATAAGACTTTCAAGGATGACTAAGTCGTGTAACTCTTTGGCCTTTACAAGTAAGCTCTTTTCTTAATAATTAAACAACAATTATAATCCACTAGAAGTGTGGAAGTCTGTATCCAAAACTGGTCATTGTGAGAGTAGACTTTATCCTCGGCTTGTGGGAATTGATATCATAAATAGGGTGATCTGAGTTGCCTGTGTGCTAAGTCGCTTCAGTCGTATCCGACCCTTTGAGATCCCATGGGCAGTAGCCCGCCAGACCCTCTGCCCATAGGGATTCTCCAGACAAGAATACTGGAGTGGGTTGCCATGCCTCCTCCATGGAATCTTCCGGAGGCAGGGATCAAACCCTAGTCTCTTACCTCTCCTCCATTGGCAGGCGGGTGCTTTACCACTAGTGCCACCTGGGAAGCCCCAAGCTCTCATTATAAATGGCTATCATAAATAAGTGATCTGAGTTACCTGGATATGAATATCCTATATTTTTAAACCTGCATTTACTAAGTGCATGGTGTGTGCCTGGGATGACCTTCCACCCTCCCCAAAGGGTGAATTCTTCCAGGAGGAAGTGAACAGGAAGTTTACCTTTTCTGATTCCAACCACTAAGGCTTGGCTGATGGCTCCCAACTCTCCCTTGGCCCTGTTCTCTCCCCCAGGCCGTTGCCTTTAGGTTCAGTGTGTATACTGAGCACCTGCCAGTACAGGGAACTGGGCCCATCTCATCAAGGGATCAAAGGAGGACACCCTGCCTGCTCCAGCTTAGTGAGTATTGGGGGAGACTAAGGCACGCACAGTTAACTCAGGGCAGAATGAATAGGGAGAGGCCACAAAGGCAACACCTCACCTGGGCCTTGTTGTTGTTTTGTCGCTACGTCATTCGCAACTCTTTGCAACCCTATGAAATGTAGCCTGCCAGGCTCCTCTGTTCATGGGATTTCCCAGGCAAGAATACTGGAATGGGTTGCCGCTTCCTTTTCCAGGGGATCTTCCCGACTCAGGGTTCGAAGTGGGGTCTCCTGCATTGCAGGCAGATTCTTCAGCATCTGAGCTACCAGGGAAGCCATGGGTAATAGGTAGGCACTTGACCAGGCACAGCTGGTGGGAGGAACATAGTGACAGAACAGAGGCAGGAAAAGGCAAAACAGTCTCAGAAGACAGTCAAAGAGTCTAGTGTGGTTGACCTGCGGGATGTAGGTGTGTGTTGACAGAAGCTGTCGTTGGGACCTAAGTGAAAATGACAGCAGAAAGGTGAGGTGTGGCTGCTTTGTGAAGTGCCTCGAACTTAAAGACGTTGACTTGATTCTCTGCGGAATGGGCTGTGTCAAGTTTTTTGTTAGGCAATCTGTTGTTGCTCTGATTCCCTCCACATCTGTGACTGCTTACCTTTCTCATCCTGTCTAGCTTGGAGCTCCTAGAGAGCAGTGATCTGATCTTCTTCGTTAACACTGAGCACCAGGCCTGTCCCAGAGCGAGCTCTCACTAAATATTAGTTTACTTTGTTAATGAATGCCTGGAGTTGGTTTAGGGCTGTGTGAGCTCCAGCTTACACTGACCTGCAGCAGCTTCTCAGTTGACCTCGCTGCCAACCCTCAGGCAAGCGAAGGCTTCCAAACGCTTTGAAGTATGCCTCCTTCCCTTTACTCACTTCCCTTCAGCGCTGCCTGCTTGCAGCCGGGCTCGCTAAATGGAAGTTCAGGGGGATTGTGGCGAACCCCTGAAATCCTATGCAGCTTTATGAAAGCAATTTCCTTCTTTTCCTTTTTATTTTTCAATAAAGAGGGGTCCAAGGCTTTCTTTGAGAGTCTCAAAGAAAGTCATTCCTTCAAAAAAGGAAGAATATTCCATGTGAGATAAAGCAAGCCCCTCTGTGACCCAAGCTTTTGTCTTAAATTACCTCCTAAGTCACTCCTTGATTCAAGCAACCTGTCTAAATCTGTCCTGCCTTTTCCTAGCTCTGCCCATATATTATATTTTCCCCTTCAGGAATGCCTGTTTTCTCCCTCCCTTGTCTTAGTTTTCCACCTCTCCAGTTAAGGCCCTGCTCAAATCTCATGTTTTATATAAAATGTTTCTAAGATTGTCTCTAATCTTTGAGGGTTCCAAACATCTGTATAAGGTACATTCTGTTTGTTTGGTACTTAAAGCGTGGTACCTCTTGCAGCTGCTTTTTTCTGTAAGTACATGTGCATAGACATTCCACCCAGGTTATAGATCCTAAACAAGTATTTATTGTCTATGGTGACAATAGAAACAGTGTATCCTTTAAGTCTCAACTTGAATGTCATTTCCTCGAAATCTTTCATGACTCTGCAGGCTGGTTAGCTTCCTCTTTGACAGGTTCTCAGTGCATCCCACATTCGTCTTGATAGCACTTAGCAACAGCCGGATTAAATAATTATATGCCTGCTCATTTGTTGAATGTCTGTCTCCCTCCCCAGGCCACAGGATCCTGGATGTGGTGACTGTATTTGTTTTAGTCACTTCTATGTTCCTAAGTACCAAAGAGTCGGACACGACTGAGCGACTGAACTGAACTGAACTGATGTTCCCAAGTACCTCGCCCATGAGATGTTGGATGAATAAAAGAATAAATACCTGATAAATGCCACATAAAGGATGAATGAATAAATAAATACATAGGATACTCTGATTTCTCTTCAGCTCATATAAATCTCTTGTCTTTTAAATACATGGTAAATGCCTCATAAATGGTTCAGACAACAGGAGGTCTAAGTATTTAAAAGAGGGAGAAATCAGCTCACATGAAAGGGAGGGTCTGCAGGCCTTGGATGAGTACCATTCAGTAGATAGTAGGTAGAGGGGAACACTCCAAGCTGATGCATGATGTGAGCAAAATAATAGACATCTGCCTTCTGCTGGGTGCCAGGCCCTTTTGTGGAGCATTTCCCATGTGCTCTATTAGCTAATAATCATTCTATGAAAGTGTTACTATTATCCTCATTTCACTAGTATTTATTACTGTTGTCTTCACTGTGGAAACTGAAACAACACAGACAGTATCAACAACTTGGTCATGGTCAGTAGCCATGGTGAAGGTACCAAGACTACATAAATGTGTGTGATTGTTACTGCTATTTTCTCCCCATTTACAATTAGGGAGAGGGAGGATGAACTTTTAGGACCTCTAAAGTCATGTTTTTAATTACGAAGTATATATCATACTTAAAAAAGAGTAACTATGCTTGTGGGCCTCTGCCTTACTCCCACACAGAAATAACACTCCTCTGAATTATTGTTCTTTACACTTTTCCATATGTGATTCATTCCTTAAACAGTATATATAACTTTGCATGTTTTTGAATTTTATGTAAATACGATCATTTACAGTTTTTTCTTACTTATCTTTTTTGCTCAAAATTTCACCTGTGACATTCATCTGTGTTAGTGTGTGTGGGTACAGTTAATTCATTTTTCTTTGGTATGCCATCATAAGAATAAAGCACACTTTACCCATTCTCCTGTTAGTAGACATTTAGGGTAGGTTTTAGCTTGGTGGTTTGCGGTCCCTAGCAATGCTCCTATGAATGTTTTGTACACAACTCCTCTGCACATTGCTGGATTTCCCTGGAGGGTAAATCTTAGAAATGGAATTGCAGGAGCACAGGATATATTCAGCACCAGGATTATTAGATGATGTCAGTGTGCTTTCCAGTCTGCACGCCCAGTGATGTGCACATGTGTTCCCACTGCTGAACATTTCCATCAGCACTTGGCTTTTTAACATTTTTGGTGTGAGGTGAAATGGTATCTGATTGTACTTTAAAGTTCCATTTCCCTAATTACTAACGCGGTTGAACACGTTTTCCTATGATTTGTTTATTTGTGTTTCCTTTTCTAGTACTTGTACAGGTTATTCATTTGTTTTCTCTAGGATCCATTCCCTGCCCTTCCCCGCCTTGACTCCCAAGGGCCTGCTTGCATTGCTTGGGTTCCCTCACCCACTGCCTTCTGATGAGGTTCAGCTAATGGGAGTTGGCAAGAAATAGAATTTGGGATGGGGAGAACCCGAGGTGTTTCTCTCCTCTCTGCTTTGCCGCTGCATCTAGCAGTGCTATGTCTCCGCTGTGGTTCCAGTTCTGGCCTGGAGGTCTCATCCTTTGTGGTCTAGTTCCCACCAGAAACCCCTGTTTTGCTTCTAGCTCCTTTTGGATAGTTCCTTCTATAAGGTTCTAGCTCTATTGAACCACCTAGCATGGGTTTTGTTCTCCTTATTGGACCTTGGTGACACTGATTCAACTTACCAAAAATTGTACCCGAGACAGCATCCAAAAGTAAGTAAGAGGTAAACAAGAAAAACTCCAAATGGAGCGTATTCAACTGCATAAGGTGTTGTGGTATAGGAGACCCAGCATGGGATGCATTTAAATTGATGATGCCCACAGATAGTCCCAGGTGTAGTAAGGAGAACCCAGGAGTCCAAGGCTTGGTCTAAGAATAAATTTTAAACAATTCCCACTACACTTTGATAATAAAGATCTGCACTTATTCTTGGTCATAACTAAACTCATGAGAACTAGTTGTGAACAGAGACACTACAGTGCGAAGATAAGCTTGTAATTCATCCACTTAAAAAGGCAAACAAACAAAAAATATTAACGATTCTTCTTGTTAAAGTAAACCGAACTTCCTTCACAGACTTTATAGAATCCTCAGATGAGGAAATGTTAGGGTGTGTATAGAACATCGACACAAGAGACTGGACTGACAGTTGACAACCAAAGCTGACTTAGTCACTCGCTCAGCTTAACCTCATGCACAGATAGCGAGGAACTGTGGAATTACAGAGCTTGTAATGATCTTGGAGTCCAGTATCTGCCCTCTCGTTTTATAGATGAGGAAACTGAGGGTTCAGAAGTTGCAATGACCACTGTGGATATGAGAAAAATTAAAGAGGTTATTTGTAGACTCCTGAGATTCATGCTGCTGCTGCTAAGTCACTTCAGTCGTGTCCGACTCTGTGTGACCCCATAGACGGAAGCCCACCAGGCTCCCCCGTCCCTGGGATTCTCCAGGCAAGAACACTGGAGTGGGTTGCCATTTCCTTCTCCATGAGATTCATGGGAAGAGTCCAAAACATGATGAAAGCACTTATGGCTGGTAAGCTACTTCTGATAGGAGGTAGAGGTGAAATTTGGGTGTGAGATGGTGATGCAAGAGTGGGTCATAGGTCAAGAGGATGCTGATGTTGGTGGGAGTTGTGTACCTCGTAGGAGTGTGTTGCAAAGATCACTGATGTGTTTTGGATAGCGGTACAATATCTCAAGCATGGTGGGAAATCTCTAGGAAACGTTTTCATCAAACATGCATGCTTTGAATAATAAGGAAATAATTGTAGTGGTACAAATGATTTTCTGGATGTAGAAAATGTGATGAAGGGATAAGTTTTGATTTTGCCAGAGACATATATTCACTGTGGTTTGTCAAACAAGCAAGAACTGAGGTGATGTGTTTGCTTTTACTTATGTAATTGGAGGCTCTTTCCTCAGGTTTACTAAATCTATTGCCTAAATCTGTTCTAAGAAAACAACAGCTCCAGTGATAAATAACCAAAGCTCAAGAGTCCTTGCTCCTCAGGGAAACTGATTAGGTTTTTGTGCTTTAGAACAGTTATTTCCCTAACTTTAGCAGAAGATAAAGAAGGTCAGGTTTTTCAGCTTTGGAAATCAGAGGTGATCTGACCATATACCAGAGCTGACTTATAGCCCAGGGACAAAGTTCAGAATACCTAACCTGTTGCTGCTGCTAAGTCACGTCAGTCATGTCCGACTCTGTGCGACCCCATAGACAGCGGCTCACCAGGCACCTGTCCCTGGGATTCTCCAGGCAAGAACACTGGAGTGGGTTGCCGTTTCCTTCTCCAGTGCATGAAAGTGAAAAGTGAAAGTGAAGTTGCTCAGTCGTGTCTGACTCTTCGTGACCCCATGGACTGTAGCCTACCAGCTCCTCCGTCCATGGGATTTTCCAGGCAAGAGTACTAGAGTGGGTTGCCATTGCCTTCTCCGACCTGACCTGTTAGTTAAGGGTAAAACTAAGAATGCTGGATTACTAAGTTTTAGAAATCTTTGTGAATTGTATCATAGTCTGAATCCTACTAAGAAATTCGAGTACCAAGAGGTATGACACTATGACATTACCAATTTATCAATATTACCTTCTATTTGCGTTTTGCCAACTTACTTATATCCCCGTAAAGAAGATGGTTCAAACTGTTTGCTTTTCAGGACCCAGGTCTGTCTCCCCCTGGGCTTCCTTCATGGAGAGGAACGTGCTTCTTACTTCGCTGATAGGATTCGTTGTTGTTTAGTTGCTAATTCGTGTCTGACTTTTGCAACCTCATAGATTGGAGCCAGCCAGACTCGTCTGTCCATGGGATTTCTCAAGCGAGAATACTAGAATGGGTTGCCATTTCCTCCTCCAGGAGATCTTCCTGACTCAGGGATCAAATCTGGGTCTCCTGCTTTACCACTGAGCCACCTGGGAAGCCTGCTAATGGGGTAGAGTTTACTTGACGTTATTTCTGCTGCTGCTGCTGCTGCTAAGTCGCGTCAGTCATGTCTGACTCTGTGCGACCCCATAGACGGCAGCCCACCAGGCTCCTCTGTCCCTGGGATTCTCCAGGCAAGAATACTGGAGTGGGCTGCCATTTCCTTTTCTGTTAGTTCAGTAGATCTCTATTTTTCTCTCTGTAAACTTATCTTTTTCTCATCCATGGAAGAAAAGCCAGACTCCCTTTTTTTAACATATGTGTGCTTCTAATCCTAATTATCTCCTCTTTAATATTTTTTGTCTCTCCCTGTCTATGAATCTGAGGAAGAGAGACTCTGAGTATGTTTAAATTTTTAAAAAAAAACTTTTTCCTATAGAATGTAAAAACTACACCCAAAGTATAGACAATTGCTATTCACATTTCTTTCTTTTGACGTTTATCAATGTGTTTGACCAGTCTTGTTTCGTCTGTGCTCTGACCCACTCTCCACTTTTCACAGATTATTTTGAATAAAATCTTAAGACATCAAATATTTCATCTGTAAATATGTTGGCACACATCTCTAAAAGGTGGCTCAATGGGTAAAGAATCCACCTGCAATGCAGGAGACTCGGGTTCAATCCCTGGGTTGGAAGACTCCCTGGAGGAGGGCATAGCAACCCACTCCAGTATTCTTGCCTGGGAAATCCATGGATAGAGGAGCCTGGCAGGCTACAGTCCATGGGGTCGCAAAGAGTCAGACACGAAGGAAGTGACTGAGCACACATGCACGCGCTGAAAGATCACATAAAATACGCAACCTTAGTACATTATCTCACCTAAAAACATGGACAACAATTCCATAATACTGTTAACATTTCCCCAATTCGCTTATAAATGTTTTGAAACTTAATATATTTGAAATAGTATAGTGAATGTCCATGTAACACTACTTAGGCAAAAGTGTATAATATTTCCAGAAACCCTCCAGAAACTCTCTCTGTGCCCCCAGCCCCCTTTTTAAGTCACACAAACCTCCCTCCTCTCAAGAGGTAGCCACTATTTGCATTTTCATTGTAGTAATGTCCTTAATAGTTAGAACTCCTACAAATAGACCCCTTTAGGTGTTGCCTATTTCTGAACTGCATACAGATGGGTTCGTGATCTGTGTATTTTTTTACATCTGATTTATTTTATTCAAAACTGTATTTGTAAAATTTATTCACATTGTTGTGTGTAGCTGTGCTTTTTTTCATTTTTATTGCTGTGTATGTCCCATTGTATAAATATACCACAATTTGTTTATCCATTTGATGGATGTTTCCAGTTTTTGACAAATATAAATAAGGCACTTTAAGAACTGTTGTACAAATATTCTGATGTACAAGTATATGTGTTTGTTTTGAGTATATTGTAAAGGTGGAATTGCTTGGTCACAGGATTTATCAAATTTTAACAGATAATTCATACTATTTTCCAAAGTTCTTTTGCCAATTTACTCTCTAACCAGCAGTGTAGAAGAGTTTAGTAGCTCTGCAATCAAACCAACACTTATATTTTCTGACTTTTAAATTTTGCCAGTTTGGTGTATGGGGTGGTATCTTCTTGTGATTTTAATGTTTTTCTGTGATGACTAATGAGATTGTGTGCCTCTTCCATGTGTCAATTGGCTGATTAGATATCCACTTTTGTGAAATATGGGTTCAAGTGTTTTGCCCATTGAAAAAAATTAGTTGTCTATTTATTATTGATTGTAGAAACTCTGCATACTTTAGAAATTATTCCTTTCTCAATTATAACTCTTAAAATATCTTTCCCTATTCAGTGGTTTATGTTTTTAAGCTTCATTAAAAACATTTAAGCAAAACATTTATATGTTTTGTTATATAACATATATGTGTGATATATAATACATACATAACTATATATAGTTACTTCAACTTAAGAATATGTATTCAAATATATATATTAAATGCAATGATTTAGTATGTAACTTAATGAATTACCACAAAATAAAAAAAACCTAGGTAACCAAATATCACCAGCAATAAGGCATGTTGATATCATGTACCTTCTGTATAATATAATGAATAAGACTCATCAGTTTTGTGCTACCTTTTTCTCAAAATCCGTAACTGCAGTTTAATCATGTGAAAATATCAGGCAAACCCATGATGAGGGATATTCAGCAAAATACTTGACCGTTACTCTTCAAAAGTGCCTGGATCCTGAAAGAGAATGATTGAGGAATTGTCTCAAAGAGGAGGAGACTAAGGAGATAGGACCAACTGAATAGAATGTGGTATCCTGGATTGAATTTGGGGGAAAGGATGTTAGTGAAAAAACTGGGGAGATTGAAATAAAATCTATAGCTTCGTTATTGGTATTGCACAATATTAGTTTCTTAGTTTTGAGGTGGATTTTATTAGCCCTCCTTAACAGATGAGGAAATTGAGACTTAGATTAAAATTTGGTTAGATGGTTAGGAAGTGGCAGATTTGTGACTCAAAGGCAGGTAAGAAATCACAGCAAGTTTTTTTTTTTTTCTGCTTTGTGAAATACATTTGTCTTATTTTTTAGCTTCCACTGTAAGTGATAACAGTATTAGTCTTTTTCTGTTTGATTAATTTTGCAAAGCATAGTACTATTTAGGTCCATCCACATTGTTGCAAATAGCAGAATTTTGTTGTTTTTATGGCTAAGTAATATTCCATTGATATTGTAATATTAATATCAATGGAATATTACTTTATCCAATATTTATTGTCTTTATCCATTCATCTGTTGAGAGACATTTGGATTACTTCCATGTCTTGGCTATAGTAAATAATGTTGCTGTGAACGTTGGGGTGCATGTGTCTTTTCAAGGTAAGAGTTTTTGTTTTTGGATATATAACCAGGAGTGGAACTGCTGGATAATATGATGGTTTTGTTCTTTGGTTTTTTGACGAACATGTATAGTGGACATTTTCTATTGTGGCTGTACCAATTTACATTCTCACAGTGTACAAGGGTTCCCTTTTCTCTGCTTCCTTGACAATGTTGTAATATATTTTAGATCTTTTCAAAATTTATTTGGCCGCACAATATGCAAGATCTTGGTTCCCTAACCAGAGATCAGACCTGTGCCCCCTGCAGTGGAAACATGGAGTCCTAACCCCTGGACCACCAGGGTGTGACAGGTGGTCTTCTGACAGGTGTGAGGTGATATCTCATTGTGGTTTTGGTTTGCATTTCTCTAATAATTGTCAATATTGGGTGCTTTTCATGTGCTTGTTAACCATCTGTCTGTCTTCTTTGGAAAAATGTCTATTTAGGTTTTTTGTCCATTTTTAATTGTTTTTTTTATATTGAGTTGTATGAGCTATTTATATATTTTGGATATTAATATCTTATTGGTCATATCATTTTCAAATATTTCTCCCATTTAGTAGGTTGTTTCATTGATGATTTCCTTTTCTGTACACAGGAGTGTCCTGCCTGTGTTCTCTTCTAGGAGTTTATGGTCTTACATTTAGATCTTTAAGCCCTTTGAGCTTTTTTTTTGTATATGATGTTAGGAACAAAGCTTCTTTCTTAACTGTAATACTTACAAGCAGAGCAAGCTGGAGGGTGCAAAATCTTTCCCCCACACCTTCCCCAGTGCATCCCAAAAGATGGATGAGAACTAGAGAAGCTCCACACCAAAGGAAACAGTGGAGATGAATTAATAATTGATGAACACAGGATGAGGAAACTGGTGGCCATGTGACTCCTTGGGTACATGCATGAAACTTTTTCTAAAATATACAATAAATAGGAGAGAAATTGCTAGATTAAGATTAAGTTATGTGTTTAGATCTTTAATCCATTTTGAGTTTATTTTGGTGTATGGTGTTAGGAAGTGTTCTAAAGATCTAAATGTAAGACCAGAAACTATAAAACTCCTAGAGGAGAACATAGGCAAAACACTCTCCGACATAAATCACAGCAGGATCCTCCAAGACCCACCTCCCAGAATATTGGAAATAAAAGCAAAAATAAACAAATGGGACCTAATTAAAATCAAAAGCTTCTGCACAGCAAAGGAAACTCTAAGCAAGGTGAGAAGACAGCCTTCAGAATGGGAGAAAATAATAGCAAATGAAGCAACTGATAAAGGATTAATCTCCAAATTATACAAGCAGCTCCTGCAGCTTAATTCCAGAAAACTAAGTGACCCAATCAAAAAATGGGCCAAAGAACTAAACAGACATTTCTCCAAAGAAGACATAAAGATGGCTAATAAACACATGAAAAAATGCTCAACATCCCTCATAATCAGAGAAATGCAAATCAAAACCACAATGAGATACCATTTCACACCAGTCAGAAAGGTAGGCTGCTATCCACAAGTCTACATGCAATAAGTGCTGGAGAGGGTGTGGAGAGAAGGGAACCCTCTTACACTGTTGGTGGGAATGCAAACTAGTACAGCCACTATGGAGAACAGTGTGGAGATTCCTCAGAAAACTGGAAATAGAATTGCCATATGATCCAGCGATCGCACTCCTGGGCATACACACCGAGGAAACCAGAATTGAAAGAGACACATGTACTCCAGTGTTCATTGCAGCACTGTTTATAATAGCCAGGACATGGAAGCAACCTAGATGTCCATGTGCAGACGAATGGGTAAGAAAGCTTTGGTACATATACACAATGGAGTATTTCTCAGCCATCAAAAAGAATGCATTTGAATCAGTTTTAATGAGGTGGATGAAATTGGAGCCAATTATACAGAGTGAAGTAAGCCAGAAAGAAGAACATCAATACTGTATATTAACGCATATATATGGAATTTAGAAAAATGGTAACCTGAACCCTGTATAAGAAACTGCAAAAGAGACATAGGCATTTAGAACAGTCTTTGGGACTCTGTGGGAGAGGGTGAAGGTGGAATGATTGGGGAGAATGGAATTGTAGCATGTATATTATCATAAGTGACCAGCCCAGGTTCGACGCATAAATTTTCCTCTGTTCATTTCTTTGCATTTGTGCTTTTTTAATAAAATTCTTTTTTAGAAAAAATAAAATAAAATAAAAAAAAAAAGATTAAGTTATGTGTACTCAACTTGTTTTAATGTTGCCAGTTGCTCACAAAAACTGTACAGTGTGAACTCTCAGTTTCCACTGTTCTACATTGTCATCAGCAATTGACTGGGCATTCTATGTGCATTGCCTTTTGAGCTTTTTCCTTTGTGAGTTGACAGTTTTGTTTTGCTGTCTTTCTACTGATTTGTTTGTATTTTTCTTATTGGTTTTTAGGCATTCTTTATATATTCTGGATACCAAAACTTTGTCAGTTATATGCATTACATATATCTTTTACAGATTTGATGTGCATCTTTTTTCTTTTAAGGCACCTTCCAGATGTTTTGAACTTTAACTGAATTAAATATATAAATCTTTTCTTTTATGATGAATACTTTTCACTCTTGTTTAAGAAATCCTTTCCCACTTGAAGATCATAGAATTATTCTATATTTTATTGTACACACAAAAATGTTCCATAACACATTTAAATATTTAATCCACCTGGAGTGCGTTTAAATACGTGGTGATAAACTTTTCCCCCTAAATTAAATTAATTATTCCAACATTAACTTTTTCTCATTGATTCATTAGTGCCACCTCTGTCATATATAGACATTTCCATAAATTCAAAGGACAGCATCTGGACTATGAATCTTGCTTCAGGTAAAAAAGTTTTCCCCATCTCTGCACCAATAGTAACACATTGCTGTTTATATATTATAACTTTAGAATAAGTCTCAATTTCTGGAAGGGAGAACATTCCACCTCTTTTACCTCTTCAAAACTATCCTGCCTATTCCTTCCCCTTTGCTCTTCCATATGAACTTTAGAACCAGCTTGTTAAGTTTCACAAGAAACATTATTTGGCTTTTCATTGCAACTGCACATGGCAACCCACTCCAGTGTTCTTGCCTGGAGAATCCCATGGACAGAAGAGCCTGGCGGGCTACTGCCTATGGGGATCACAAAGAACTGGACATGATTGAAGTGACTTAGCACATAGCACAATGTCTTCTGGACGCTGGTCTTTCTGCTTTGTGAACATGATATTGCCTTTTCTTCATTTTGGTTTGAAAATTTGTGTCGATCTGAATGCTAAACTGAGGGATATGTACCCAATTTGGCAGTTGTTTGGGTTCCACTGAGGGTTTTGAATGAAAAGACTGACATGATTAGAACCTTATTTTGAAAATACCGGTCTAAGAGTGCTAGCAATTTGATTGGAGACTAGAAATAGAGGACTCTTGCAAAAGTCAAGGGGGAACAATAATGTAAGTCTGAACTCTAGTAGCAGAAGTGGTAATGGAGACTAAAATAAATTTGAGAAACTTCAGAAACAAATAATTACTTGTTTTTTAAAGAAAAAGATCCACTTGGGCTTCCCGCTTCTCTTCCTAAGGACAGGTGAATGAGAAGCTCTGAAAGAGAAAGAAGCTAAGACTTAAAGGAGTTACCTGTGGTAGGGGAAGTGGTAATCACAGGAATGAGTCCTTGGAGTTTTCTATTTCCTGCCCTCTTCTCCATGTTTTTTGGAAATTGTTTCCTTCTTTTAGGGCTTCCCAGGTAGCTCTAGTTGTAAAGAGCCTGCTTGCCAATGCAGGAGACTTTAGAGATGCAGGTTTAATCCCTGGGTCAGGAAGATCCCCTGGAGGAGGGCACGGCAACCAACTGCAGTATTCTTACCAGGAGAATGCCATGGACAGAGGAGCCTGGTGGGCTATGGTCCACAGGGTCGCAAAGAGTTGGATACGACTGAAGTGACTTAGCACAGTACATCTTTCTCTCAAGTCTGGTTCAAATATGTAGACTTCTTCCTTGAGGCCAACCCTGATTTCATCAGCTGGAATGAGAATACGTAACATGTTTTCCTTTTTTTTATGATTATGCCCATGCTCACCATCCCCATAGGAGCAGGTACCAAGTTTTAATGAGTTTTATTCCCTGCTCTCTGGCACAATTCCTTTTAATACAAAGAAAAAATCCTGTCAGACAACAAAGAATAATAGTTCAAGAATAAAAATTAAAACCTTCATTTGTCCCCTAGAGATCACTGGTTTTTTTCCCCTCCCTTTTGTGGGTAGAGTTTGGACCATTGTACTGTGTGAGGTCATCACGAACATATTTGGGTAGAGGAATGTTTGTGGACATTTCTCGTCATTTCCTTCAAAAGCACCTTATATGTTTTGTGATTTCTTTCACTTAATGGCTGTTTTGTAGTGTTACTTTATATTGTGATGTCTGTGTGTGAGTTAGGATAAGTATCAATAGTTATTGAGTATAAAGGAATTGTTAGTATTTTACTATTCTTACAGTTAAATGATTTAATCTTCAAATCACCTACTAGGTTGCTGTATGCAATTTACAGAATGAATGATAGATACCTAACAATTCAAAAATTAAAAGCAGAATACAGCCATAAATAAAGGTGTACCCTTGCTGCCTTGTAAACAGCTGTCATCAGTTTCTTCCCCATGGGTGGTCAGACTTCCCCTGTGAGTGGGTTAATGGAAAATTAAGGAGGTACCATTCTCATTTAAGGTTCTTAAATGTGGTTCAGCCTCTAATTGCTCTTAGTGAGCAGAGGTGACGTGTATGCGGGTGGGTGTGTGTGTGTCTGCATGCTCGTGTGTGTGTGTCTGCGTGCTCGTGTGTGTGTGTCTGCGTGCTCGTGTGTGTGTGTCTGCGTGCTCGTGTGTGTGTGTCTGCGTGCTCGTGTGTGTGTGCTTGCACACACCTGTCGGTGTGTTTTCCCTCTTGATACTATACTCCCAAGTTTGTTTCTTCTGTCTTTGTCTTTCACATTTTAAGGGGCTGCTTTATTATTGCAACTGACACATTGTCATTTCCATATTATTTCCACCATTGAGAGCACTTTGGTTTCTTCAATTTGACATACCCGGTTTGCAATTATTGCCTTTACTTGTTATCACCCTGCCATACTTATGCCCAAGAGGCATTATCCAGGTAAATATGAAAGTGTTCTCAAGGGAGCTTTCTAGCTCTGGGATTCTGCTTCTTATCTCAGAGAGGCTTCCAAAGCCTACGGCCAAGCCCCTGATAAAGGGTAGGCACAGGTTATGATGCTCTCTGTTCCACATGACCCTGCACCCCTGATCACAGCTGAATAAATCAAAGATCAGCTTCTATCTCAAAGACAGTCAATCTCTACATGTCTTAAGTTCAGTTCAGTTCAGTCTCTCAGTCGTGTCCAATTCCTTGCGACCCCGTGAATCACAGCACGCCAGGCCTCCCTGTCCATCACCAACTCCCGGAGTTCACTCAAAACCACCTCCATCGAGTTGGTGATGCCATCCAGCCATCTCATTCTCTGTCGACCCCTTTTCCTCCTGCCCCCAATCCCTCCCAGCATCAGAGTCTTTTCCAGTGAGTCAACTCGTCGCATGAGGAGGCCAAAGTATTGGAGCTTCAGCTTTAGCATCAGTCCTTCCAATGAACACCCAGGACTGATCACCTTTAGAATGGACTGGTTGGATCTCCTTACAGTCCAAGGGACTCTCAAGAGTGTTCTGCAACACCACAGTTCAAAGCATCAATTCTTTGGTGATCAGCTTTCTTCACAGTCCAACTTTCACACCCATACATGACCACTGGAAAAACCATAGCCTTGACTAGATGGACCTTGGTTGGCAAAGTAATGTCTCTGCTTTTTAATATGCTATCTAGGTTGGTCACAACTTTCCTCCCAAGGAGTAAGTGTCTTTTAATTTCATGGCTGCAATCAGCATCCGCAGTGACTTTGGAGCCCCAAAAATAAAGTCTGACTGTTTCCACTGTTTCCCCATCTATTTCCCATGAAGTGATGGGACCAGATGCCATGATCTTACTTTTCTGAATGTTTAGTTTCAAGCCAACTTTTTCACTCTCCTCTTTCACTTTCATCAAGAGGTTTTTTAGTTCCTCTTCACTTTCTGCCATAAGGGTGGTGTCATCTGCATATCTGAGGTTATTGATATTTCTCCCAGCAATCTTGATTCCAGCTTGTGCTTCTTCCAGCCCGGTGTTCCTCATGATGTACTCTGCATATAAGTTAAATAAGCAGGGTGACAATATACAGCCTTGACGTACTCCTTTTCCTATTTGGAACCAGTCTGTTGTTCCATGTCCAGTTCTAACTGTTGCTTTCTGACCTGCATACAGGTTTCTCAAGAGGCAGGTCAGGTGGTCTGGTATTCCCATCTGTTTCAGAATTTTCCACAGTTTGTTGTGATCCACACAGTCAAAGGCTTTGGCATTGTCAATGAAGCAGATCAGATCAGATCAGATCAGTCGCTCAGTCGTGTCCGACTCTCCGCGACCCCATGAATCACAGCACGCCAGGCCTCCCTGTCCACCACCAACTCCCGGAGTACACTCAAACTCATGTCCACAGAGTCGGTGATGCCATCCAGCCATCTCATTCTCGGTCGTCCCCTTCTCCTCCCGCCCCCAACCTTTCCCAGCATCAGAGTCTTTTCCAGTGAGTCAACTCGTCGCATGAGGTGGCCAAAGTATTGCAGTTTCAGCTTTAGCATCAGTCCCTCCAATGAACACCCAGGATTGATCTCCTTTAGAATGGACTGGTTGGATCTCCTTGCAGTATAAGGGACTCTCAAGAGTCTTCTCCAGCACCACAGTTCAAAAGCATCGATTCTTCGGCAATCAGCCTTCTTCACAGTCCAACTCTCACATCCATACATGACCACGGAAAAAACCATTGCCTTGACTAGACTGACCTTGGTTGGCAAAGTAATGTCTCTGCTTTTTAATATACTATCAAGGTTGGTCATAACTTTCCTTCCAAGGAGCAAGCGTCTTTTAATTTCATGGCTGCAATCAGCATCTGCAGTGATTTTGGAGCCCAAAAAAATAAAGTCTGACACTGTTTCCACTGTTTTTCCATCTATTTCCCATGAAGTGATGGGACCAGATGCCATGATCTTTGTTTTCTGAATGTTGAGCTTCAAGCCAACCTTTTCACTCTCCTCTTTCACTTTCCTCAAGAGGCTTTTGAGTTCCTCTTCACTTTCTGCCATAAGGGTAGTGTCATCTGCATTTCTGAGGTTATTGATATTTCTCCCAGCAATCTTGATTCCAGCTTGTGCTTCTTCCAGCCCAGCGTTCCTCATGATGTACTCTGCATATAAGTTAAATAAGCAAGGTGACAATATACAACCTTGACGTACACCTTTTCCTATTTGGAACCAGTCTGTTGTTCCATGTCCAGTTCGAACTGTTGCTTCCTGACCTGCATACAGGTTTCTCAAGAGGCAGGTCAGGTGGTCTGGGATTCCCATCTCTTTCAGAATGTTCCACAGTCTATTGTGATCCACACAGTCAAAGGCTTTGGCATAGTCAATGAAGCAGAAATAGATGTTTTTCTGAAACTCTCTTGCTTTCTCCATGATCCAGCGGATATTGGCAATTTGATCTCTGGTGCCTCTGCCTTTTCTAAAACCTGCTTGAACATCTGGGAGTTCACGGTTTACATACTGCTGAAGCCTGGCTTGGAGAATTTTGAGCATGACTTTACTAGCGTGTGAGATGAGTGCAATTGTGCGGTAGTTTGAGCATTCTTTGGCATTGCCTTTCTTTGGGATTGGAATGAAGACTGACTTCTTCCAGTCCTGTGGCCACTGCTGAGTTTTCCAAATCTGCTGGCATATTGAGTGCAGCACTTTCACAGCATCATCTTTCAAGACTTGAAATAGCTCAACTGGAATTCCATCACCTCCACTAGCTTTGTTCGTAGTGATGCTTTCTAAGGCCCACTTGACTTCACATTCCAAGATGTCTGGCTCTAGGTCAGTGATCACGTTATCGTGACCATCTTGGTCGTGAAGATCTTTTTTGTACAGTTCTTCTGTGTATTCTTGCCACCTCTTCTTAATATCTTCTGCTTCTGTTAGGTCCATACCATTTCTGTCCTTTATCAGCCCATCTTTGCATGAAATGTTCCCTTGGAATCTCTAATTTTCTTGAAGAGATCTCTTGTTTTTCCTATTCTGTTGTTTCCCTCTATTTCTTTGCATTGATCGCTGAGGAAGGCTTTCTTATCTCTCCTTGCTATTCTTTGGAACTCTGCATTCAGATGCTTATATCTTTCCTTTTCTCCTTTGCTTTTCACCTCTCTTCTTTTCACAGCTATTTGTAAGGCCTCCTCAGACAGCCATTTCGCTCTTTTGCAGAAATAGATGTTTTTCTGGAGCTCCCTTGCTTTTTCCATGATCCAGCTGATGTTGGCAATTTGATCTCTGCTTCCTCTGCCTTTTCTAAAACCACCTTGAACATCTGGAAGTTCATGGTTCACATATTGCTGAAGCCTGGCTTGGAGAATTTTGAGCATGACTTTGCTAGTGTGTGGGATGAGTGCAACTGTGCGGTAGTTTGAGCATTCATGTCTTAGCAGAATGTAAAATGGCTTTTTCTTATGAACGTAAGCCAAAATCCATAAAGTAGGCTCTTAAGAAGGGTAGACTGAAAACTCCCAAGTGGAAAATATGAAATGCCTTGTCTGACATTGGCTCCCCAAAAGCAGGCCCTGTGTTAATTGTGTGAAAGTGCCCCGATGAAAAGAGTCTTCAAATAGAATGTAGAGTTTGTCTTGCTGTCACAGGACCTTGAGATAGGAACTTTTCCCAGAAAAATCTAGAGAAATGGGGACATGGGACAAGGTTGAAAGGAAGACAGACAAGGGTGGGATGTCAAGCAAAATCCCACAGAAAGTAACTTGGTAACTACTCTGTAGAGAGGTTTGGAGACATAAGGATCCCATCACAGACAATCCCATCAGGGCTGAGGGAGCTGAGGTATTTATACTCCTGTACTCATCAATCTTGGGCTGAGAGCTGAGACTAGGGTGGGGATATAAAGAACAGACATGGTCTGCTCTCTGTTAGATTCTACAGGCCTGGTGTGAGAGGTTGCTCAGGAGGAACTATTGTGATTTGTGGAACCAATCAGATCCTCTCTCTTAGGGATCTGGGGCTAACAAAACACAGGGAGTTAGCAAGAATTCAAGAGGCAGCACAATCCAGGAGCAAGACGAAGCAGAGAGAATTGAAAGGAATAGATGCAAAAGTGTACAGAATTCTTTGTATGTGGGCATGTGCCCTGGTTTCACTCACTGAACTCATCCCCTTGGGGAGGTGGTCTTTTATTATTCTATCACTGCTTTCCTTTAAAAAGTAATTTTTAAAAAAATCTGGTCATGTTACATGGCTTGTGGGATCTCAGTTCCCCAACCAGGGCTTGAATCCAAGGCCTCTGCAGTGAAAGTGACAAATCCTAACCACTGGACCATCAGGGAATTCCCCCATCGCTGGCTTTTGTAATAACAAAGGTATCTTGAGTACAAAGTAAAGATAACAGGCATGATTCCCCCAACAGAAGAACCAGATGGTCAAATCCTCAGGTTCAACTACTTTATTATTCTGCTTCTGTTTTCCCTTTTCCTCATCTGTCTATGTCACATGAGGTGTGGATTTCACCTAGAAGAACTCAATAGATTGTTCAGTTCAGTGCAGTCGCTCAGTCGTGTCCGACTCTCCGCGACCCCATGAATCACAGCACACCAGGCCTCCCTGTCCATCACCGACTCCCGGAGTACACTCAAACTCATGTCCACAGAGTCGGTGATGCCATCCAGCCATCTCATTCTCCGTCATCCCCATCTCCTCCCGCCCCCAACCTTTCCCAGCATCAGAGTCTTTTCCAGTGAGTCAACTCGTTGCATGAGGTGGCCAAAGATTAGTGAACTTATTTTTCTGTGATTTTCAATATGGGTTGTGGGTATCTCTGATGAATTAGTCTAGGGGTGTTTTTGTAACATTTCTCTCCCTCACTGGCAGGGCCAGCTTCATGGTGGGTAATCTGTAGTTGCTACAAACTGTGTGACTTGGCACCAATGCTTGAACTACAAATACCTCAGCCCCTGGTCTTCCACCCAGCCACCCCACCCCTACCAACACCCTCACCCCGCTCCACCCATTTATTATGCATTTTGGCTCAGCAAATTGGAGTGGTTAAAATGAAAATGTTTTCTGGAAACAACCCGTATTGGTTAACAATCTAAGTTCATATGCTCATGTGCAGTGGTGTAGCTGAAGAATTGTAAAGCTAGTTTCACAGAACAAAAGTTTCTTATAATCTAGGATAACTCTGAAATCCATTTTAATAGTAAGCCTAGCTGGAGAGAGGATTTAGACCAGATAAAATTAGCATAAGAACTGCTCACTTACTGGTATTGAGGTGGGGATTTTTTTCTTCCCAGGTCTGGCAACCTTATCTCTGTGTTAGACATTTTAAGGAAATTGATAAGAAGTATTAATTTCAATGATTTGCGTTGGTTAGGTATAGATGAAATCAGGGAAAAGGAAAATGATTTACAAAGTCAGTATACCATGTGAAAGAAAAAAAAAAAACAATGCAGTTACTTTTGAAGCCCCTTATATGTGGAGTTGAATTCAGAATGGCAAATAATCTGGGTCTTCCCAAACCAAATAGCCAGCCTCAGGACACTGCATGTTCCCTGCTGCACCAAGATATCCACTTTCAGTTGTGACAGCTTCTGGAAGCTTTCAGGAGTAATGATGATATGGCTCCATTAAATTTTTTAAAAAGCGACAACATTCATTAACATTATTGAGCACCTACTTTGTGCTTTGCTTTAGTTTCCTTATCTATAAAATGGGGCTAATAAAATCACCCACTTCATAATGTGGTGTTGTAAGAATTCATATTCATAATGGGGTATTGTAAGAATTTAGTGAGGGAGGCAGATTAGCACCTGATACAGTACCAGTGTGTAATCACTAACATTTATTATTATTGTTAGCTACTTGTTACTATTGGAGACAAAAATAATAGAGAAGATACAGTCCTTCTCTTCAAGTGGCTCTGAGCCTAATGGAAAATGAGACATGTGAAGAAGCAGTTACAATTTAGGAGGATTCAGTGCAACAGGCTTCCCTGGTGGCTCAGATGGTAAAGCATCTGTCTGCAATGCAGGAGACCCTGGTCCAATCCTTGGGTTGGGAAGATCCCCTGCAGAAGGAAATGGCAGCCCACTCCATTACTCTTGCCTAGAAAATCCCATGGATGGAGGAGCCTGGTAGGCTACAGTCCATGGGGTTGCAAAGAGTTGGACATAACTGAGTGACTTCATTTTCACTTTCTAGTGCAAAAGTAGAGACATATTAACACCAGGGTCCTGGCTTAAAAGAGGCAGCAATTAATTTTGCTTAGACAGTAGTGGAAGATCTTCCAGAGTAGGAGGCTCTGGGGGCTGAGAAAGGTTGCCATATGGGAGAGGGGCAAAGGGCTTTCTAGTAGTGAGACTTGCATATGCAGTGTCATAAAGACAGCTCATACCGCAGAACATCTGAATGGTTACCCAGGAGTGGAGCAAGGTCTGTTGGTGCAGAAATGGCCAAATGTGATGTGATGCTGGATGGTAAGGTGGAAGTACATCAAGAAAAAGGTGATGGCTGGATGGTAAGGTGGAGTTACATCAAGAAAAAGGTGATGCTGGATGGAAAGGTGGAGCTACATCAAGAGAAAGTTCTGTGTGCAACATTTAGGAGCTTGGACTTTATCTTCTATGTACTACAGACAGTTAAAAGGGTTTGACCAAAAAAAACAACAACGATGGGCTTCGCTGTTGGCTCAGCAGTAAAGAATCCGTCTGTAATGCAGGAGACATGGGTTCAATCCCTGGGTTGGGAAGATACCTTGGAGAAGGAAATGACAACCTACTCCAGTATTCTTGCCTAGAGAATCCCATGGGCAGAGGAGCCTGGTGGGCTACAGTCCATGGGGTCCCAAAAGAGTTGGACATGACTTAGTGACTAAATAACAACAACAAAACAACAAAGATATAACCAGGTTTAGATTTTAAAAAGATAACAAGATGACTCTGGCAGCTGTGGATACCATTAAAATTGATAAGACTGAAAGCTGTTAGGAAAGTCCAACAAGAGAGTGTTAATTGGGCAGCAACAATGGAATTAGAGAGCAGATGAGAGATAAGGGAAATCATTCAGGGAAATAGAAAAGTATAAGCTACCATTGAAAGGGTGAGAGCTATTTTATAGTACAATTAGATTTTCCAATTTTTGTGGACAAACATTTTAATGACTATAAGTCCATGTACAATTGAGATTCTTTGCATCTCTCTTGAAACTGTATACTGTGGTTTTGGGTTTTGTGCTTTCCAACCAAACTTGTCTGCACTTAAACTGTAAATATTGGAAGAGGAGAATAAAGTTAGAATAAAGCTGCAGTCATCAATGTAGCTTATTTTGTATTTACCACAGTTCATCATTGCTGAAAAGTGTTCAGTTCAGTCGCTCAGTGTTGTTCGACTCATTGCAACTGCATGGACTGCAGCATGCTGGGCTTAAATGTCCATCACCAAATCCCAGAGCTCACTGAAACTCATGTCCATCAAGTCAGTGATAGCATCCAACCATCTCATCCTCTGTTGGCCCCTTCTCCTGCCTTCAATCTTTCCCAGCATCAGGGTCTTTTCCAATGAGTCAGTTCTTCACATGAGGTGGCCAAAGTACTAGAGTTTCAGCTTCAGAATCAGTCCTTCCAATGAATATTCAGGACTGATTTCCTTTAGGATGGACTGGTTAGATCTCCTTGCAGTCCAAGGGACTCTCAAGAGTCTTCTCCAACACCACAATTCAAAAGCATCAATTCTTCAGCACTCAGCTTTCTTTATGATCCAACTCTCACATCCATATATGACTACTGGAAACCATAACTTTGACTAGATGGACCTTTGTCAGCAAAGTAATGTCTCTGCTTTTCAATATGCTGTCTAGGTTTTGGTCATAGCTTTTCTTCCAAAGAGCAAGTGTCTTTCAATTTCATGGCTGCAATCACCATCTGCAGTGATTTTGGAGCCCAAGAAAATAGTCTGTCACTGTTTCCACTGTTTCCCCGTTTAGTTGCCATGAAGTGATGGGATGATACCATGATTTTAGTTTTTGGAATGTTGAGTTTTAAGCCAGTTTTTCACTCTCCTCTTTCACCTTCTTCAAAAGACTCTTTAGTTCCTCTTCGCTTTCTACCATAAAGGTGGTGTCATCTGCATATCTGAGGTTATTGATATTTCTCCCTGCAATCTTGATTCCAGCTTGTGCTTCATCCAGTCTGGCATTTTGTATGATGTACTCTGCATATAAGTTAAATAAGCAAGGTGACATTATACAACGTTGACGTACTCCTTTCCCTATTTGGAACCAGTCCATTTTTCCATGTCCAGTTCTAACTGTTGCTTCTTGACCTGCATACAGGTTTCGCAGAGGTGGTCTGGTATTCCCATCTCTTTAAGAGTTTTCTACAATTTGTTGTGACCCACATAGTCAAAGGCTTTAGTGTAGTTAATGAAGCAGAAGTAGATGTTTTCCTGGAATTCTCTTGCTTTTTCTATGATCCAGTGGATGTTGGCAATTTGATCTCAGGTTCTTCTGCCTTTTCTAAATCCAGATTGAACATCTGGAAGTTCTTGATTCATGTACTATTGAAGCCTAGCTTGGAGAATTTTGAGCATTTCTTTGCTGGTGTGTGAGATGAGTCCAATTGTGCGGTAGTTTGAACATTCTTTGGCATTGCCTTTCTTTTCAGAATTGGAATGAAAACTGACCTTTTTCAGCCCTGTGGCCACTGCTGAGTTTTCCAAATTTCCTGGCATATTGAGTGCAACACTTTCACAGCATCACCTTTTAGGATTTGAATTAGCTCAGCTGGAATTCCATCACCTCCACCAGCTTTGTTCATAGTGATTCTTCCTAAGGCCCACTTGACTTCACACTCCAGGATGTCTGGCTATAGGTGAGTGATCACACAATTGTGGTTATCTGGATCATTAGGATCTTTTTTGTACAGTTCTTCTATGTATTCTTGCCACCTCTTTTTAATATCTTCTGCTTCTGTTAGGTTCATACCGTTTTTGTCCATTATTGTGCCCATCTGCATGAACTGTTTCCTTGGTATCTCTCGTTTTCTTGATGAGATCTCTTGTCTTTCCCATTCTATTGTTTTCCTCTGAAAGGTGTTAGAATGAAGAATTTAGGAATTTAGTCAAGATAAAAATTGGAAATTCTGGAACTATAGAGAAAAAATTGGATGGTAATGTATAAAGATTATACTGATATATGTTAGTGAATAGCTTTATTAGAATATCAGCACTATTTGGAAAGCTGTCAGTGTCATCTCATATTTAAACGATTACGTGCATATTTAAGCTGTGCAAATCATTGCATTCATTTCATGGCTAATCAATCCAGTCTAAAATCGTTTGCCAAATAATAATGGGATTTTCTCTAACAGCCAGATACTTAAGTCACTAGACACCAAATTATGGGATAGAAAAATCAGTTCAGCATCCCTGTTAATTATGGCTTAAAACAATATTGCGTTGAGTTCTGGCACACACCCTTTAGCAGCAGATGTTTTTGTTTCAGACCATTTTGATTATCTCAGTAACTCTAGCATGATAAACTAATGATGCAAATTATTTTTTCATTTTAATTTTACATTGTGGATGGAACTATTGGCCTATAATGTAATATATTTTCTGTTGCAGCCAGGGCCTAAATTAGAACGGTAACAGTGGAGAAGGAGAGCGGGTGACAGAATTGAGAGCCATTTGGAAGGTATGATATCTGAAAGTGTAAAGTGGGAGTTGAAAGAATAAATTCCAAGCTTCTAAAGTGGGCACCTCAAATGATGGTACCCTTTGCTATGATAAGGAGAGGGGCGAATTTTAAGCGGACAACAAATTCATTTTCAGAATTGGTGAATTTGAAGTATTCATGGTATGGATGTGGAGAAATTCACTGAGTCTGGAACTCAGGAGGGATCTGTTGGAGACAGACTTGAAAGTCATCAGCATATAGGCAGTAGATGAAGTTATAGGACTGTCTAAACAATGAAGAATTTCATGGAAGGGAAAGGAAAGAGGAAGAGGAGACAGGAGGCAAGAAGACAGATGAAAAGATGGAGGAAGGAAACCTGGGCTTCCCTGGTGGCTCAGTTGGCAAATAGAAAGTGAAAAGTGGAAGTCACTCAGTTGTGTCTGACTCTTTGTGCCCCCTGGACTGTAGCCTACCAGGCTCCTCCGTCCATGGGATTCTCCAGGCAAGAATACTGGAGTGGGTTACCATTTCCTTCTCCAGGGGATCTTCCCAACCCAGGGATTAAACCCAGGTCTCCCACATTGCAGGCAGATGCTTTACCCTCTGAGCCACCAGGGAACAGATCGGTAAATAATAATAAATAGTTGGTAAATAATCTACCTGCAATGCAGGAGACCTGGGTTCGATCCCTGAGTCAGGAAGATCCCCTGGAGAAGAGAATGACAACCCACTCCAGTATTCTTGCCTGTAGAAGACAACAGCTACCCACTTGAGTACTGTTGCCTCGAGAAGTCCATGGACAGAGGAGGCTGTCGGACTACAGTCCATAGAGGGTCACAAAGAGTCGGACAGAACTGAACGACTAACACACACATTACTTGTTGGAAATGGTTTAAGTCAGTGGTCTTCTAATTTTTAAAACTGTGTATCCAATCAATAGGTTTTTCTTTGAACAATCTTCATAGATATCTGTTTACTTATGGATTATATACATATAACATTTTCAATCCATAAATATTAGTAAAACTTAATTTCTCTAAGTTTTAGATATAAACTAAATATATTTTACTTAGCAAAAGATGCATATTCCCCCCATTTTAATGTCTGTCCACCAAGGAGCTGAAATGACATCAGTGTCCACACATATATGAATTCAGTCGCAACATATCATACTACCATTATTTGTACATTTAAATAAACATATTTTGTTGTTGTTTAGTCGCTAAGTAGTATTTGACTCTTTGCGACCCCATGGACTGTAGCCTGCCAGGCTCCTCTGTCCATGGGATTTCCCAGGCAAGAATACTAGAGTGGATTTCCATTTCCTTCTCCAGGTGATCTTCTTGACCCAAGGATCGAACCCCTGTCTCCTGTTTGGCAGGTGGATTCTTTACCACCGAGCCATCTTGTGTTCCCTAAATAAATGTATGTTTACATGAATCTAATGAGTTCTTATAAGAAATATTAACTAAACTTGTAAATGACAAGAACGCTATCAGTTCAGTTCAGTTGCTCAGTCGTGTCCAACTCTTTGCGACCCCATGAATCACACAGCACGCCAGGCCTCCCTGTCCATCACCAACTCCCGGAGTTCACTCAAACTCATGTCCATCGAGTCGGTGATGCCATCCAGCCATCTCATTCTCTGTCATCCCCGTCTCCTCCCGCCCCCAATCCCTCCCAGCATCAGAGTCTTTTCCAGTGAGTCAACTCGTCGCATGAGGTGGCCAAAGTATTGGCATTTCAGCTTTAGCATCCATCCTTCCAATGAACACCCAGGATTGATCTCCTTTAGAATGGACTGGTTGGATCTCCTTGCAGTCCAAGGGACTCTCAAGAGTCTTCTCCAGCACCACAGTTCAAAAGCATCAATTCTTCGGTGATCAGCTTTCTTCACAGTCCAACTCTCACATCCATACATGACCATGGGAAAAACCATAGCCTTGACTAGACGGACCTTGGTTGGCAAAGTAATGTCTCTGCTTTTTAATATGCTATCTAGGTTGGTCATAACTTTCCTTCCAAGGAGTAAGCGTCTTTTAATTTCATGGCTGCAATCAGCATCTGCAGTGATTTTGGAGCCCAAAAAAATAAAGTCTGACACTGTTTCCACTGTTTCCCCATCTATTTCCCATGAAGTGATGGGACCAGATGCCATGTATCATATTTAATTGGTAGTGTTTTTCCTTCTTACTAATACATAAAATAATGATGCATCTTACAGTCAATGGAAGTTGCAGTGCTTTCTTTTCCCACCTAAGTGATTCATCTTGTGTGTCCCACTTTGGAGATTGGGTTTTAATCAAGACAGAGGGGTACACAGTGTGGAACACCTTGAAGAAATTAAATAAAATGCTATCTTTTAAAAAATGGAAAAATGTTTATCACCTTTAACAACACAGTCACTGGGGACGTTGCTGGGGGCAGAGTCAATACTAGAAGAGGGGGCAGCCAGATCATGGAAGTTCAAGGAATAAGCAGGCCATGTGGTATTTAAAATGCACTCACTGCATGCCAGACTCTGTGCTAACTAAGCACTTTTCATATAACCCTGAGAAGTTGTGATTACTCCTGATTTAAGGTAGCAATCAGAGATTTTCAGAATTTAAATGACTTGTACTAGTCACACAGTTAAGTAATTGGTCCGAGCAAAGCTTGAACTCTGTTGACCATCTCCGACGCTGAACCCAATAATAACATGAGAAACTGAGTGTAGACAACTACTATTCAGATAGCCAGGTATCTTGCTATGGACAAAAGCAGAAAGAATGAAAAATGGCTAAGTGCATGGTTAGAAAAGGTCCTTCTTCTTTAAAGATGGGTGAGAATTGAGCATTCTTGCTTACAAAAGCAGAAAGAATGAAAAATGGCTAAGTGTATGGTTAAAAAAGGTCCTTCTTTAAAGATGGGTGAGAATTGAGCATTCTTGCATGGTGAAGGAAATGAGGCAGGAAAAGAGAATTTGAGGCAAGTAGGCAAGACAGATAGTAACTAATGATAAAATCCCCGAGGATTCCATCTTGAGCAGGAGGAGGAACCTTAGTTGCCTCCCCTACTAAGAGGAGGAAAGTTGTGCGAACTGGAAACAGGGACACATAATAATGGAAGCTTTATGTGAGGAGAAGGAAGAGAACACAAGGAAAGACCAAGTTTATGTGACTTATTTTCTCAGTAGACTAGGAGATAAGACCATTGCTTAGAGTGTTTGTGGGGTGGGAAGCAGATGGGTAGCAGTCAGACCTGATAGGAGTATTATTAAACTTTAAATAGTAACTGTAGGGAATCAGAGCTATAGCTCACTTGGGACTTGTCAAAGGCTATAATATACTCATGACACCAATCTGCATGGTATAAAAGTTTCCCCCGCAATGATGTCTGCAAGCTTGAACCTAAGAACCTGACAGTTGGATTGGTACAATGTTGGGATTTTACACTGTTTAGAGAGGCAGTGGTTGAAGGCAAAGGAATCAAAGATTTCAAGAAAAGAGGAAGGAGCTGGTAGAGTGGATGAAATCAAGGTACCAAAGTCTTGGAAGTTTTAATGAGGTTATTGGTTTGGCAGATGCAGAGGGAGCAGGAGAGTGATGAAGCTGAAAGAGAGAAGCGAGCATCTGAGCTTTCAGAGTGGGCAGAGTTATCTCCTATCTCCTCAGTGACCATTCTTCTAAATGCTCTCCTTAGTTGCAGGATTGGAAATTTGTAAATTACACTTCTCAGATTCCCTTGCCAGTGGAGTTTCAATTTAGAATCTTCTATGAGAGACACTGGAGAAGGAAATGGCAATCCACTCCTGTATTCTTGCCTAGAGAATCCTGTGGCCGGAGGAGCCTGGTGGGCTGCTGTCCATACGGTCGCACAGAGTCAGACACGACTGAAGCAACTTAGTATGCATGCATGCAATGGAGAAGGAAATGGCAGCCCACTCCAGTGTTCTTGCCTGGAGAATCCCAGGGACGGGGGAGCCTGGCGGGCTGCCGTCTCTGGGGTCTCACACGACTGAAGCGATTTAGCAGCAGCAGCAGTAGCATGAGAGACACTGGTTTGAGATTTTCAAGGGAGAAGAGGAGATGCCATTGTTCTCCAACTGCAGGTACGCACAAGCGCATGAGCATCCGTGGATGGCAGACACCTGGGCAGATGTGCCAAGATTTCCAGGCTTCCTCTTTAAAGTCACCTACTTTGGTGCTGCAGAGGGCTGAGATCCGCAGTAGTGGTTTTTACAATATACACATTTCTAAATTTGTTGAATTCCAACAGTGGTTTCTCTGACCTCTGCTCTGACCTTTTCCCTGGACCTTCTAGAGACTAATCCTCTAACTTTCTGTGTTAAATCCCCTTTGACTTGATGTATTTAGAGAGGTTTTTTTTGTTGTTGTTGTTTTTCTGACATATTTCCCCCCAATTCTACATTAAAACTGAATTATAAGTTTTTCCATGATCATATCAGTTATTGGTCAGGATTATTTTATGTTTGGATTCCACAGTTGCAAGGTAAAGGAAATACAGCCAATTTTAAAAGAAAAGAAATGTATTGAGTAAATTCAGAGAGCATGTGGAATTGCTAGGAGGGCTGGAGAACCAGACTCTGAAAAAGAATCTATGCAGTGGATGGAAAACTATGAATAAAATCATGTCACAGAGCCAGTGCAGTGACGGCCACTGCTACAACCAGTGGTGGGCATGCCTAATTGATGAATCTAAGCCATGCCCCTTTGGCCTAGACTTAGAGGTGGCTGGGCAATTGAGGATCTGACCTTTCAAGTTTTAGAAAGGTCTCTGCCTCATAATTCAGAGGAACCTCAGACAAGAGATTCAAATATTGGGAAGTCTCACAACTGGTGCATATCTACTCTAACATCCAATTTGGTGTTTGTGCTTTTGCTTATATCTTTTGTTTTCTCTGGCAAGGCCTCCAAATGCTCCTGTCACCACAATGTGTACTTATCCTTTACAATCCAGCTTCCTCCTGGAAACCTTCCCAGCTGCAGGTGTTTGATTCCAGCCCTGAACTCCTACAGCAATTTGCATCTTGTTTGACCTTATTAAATTCTAACTTGCTTTTATTAATATTTTCAGTTAAAAATGTTGTAGCATATTTAAGGTTGAAGGAACGTGAGAGGCTATCTAATGTGGCTAGACTATCAGCTCATTGAAGTCATGGCTTGCCATATCAAGATTTGTTAATCACCTCCCCCTGCTTCCCAGCAGGGTACTTGCATATGGTAGGCATATCAGAAATATTAGTTACATTGAATTAAAGGACCCATACCAAGATTTGCTTATCCCAATTTCCTTTCTCTCTTCCAGCCATCTCCCTCCACCACCACTTGCTTTTATTTGATCCCACCCCCTCCCACATCCTCTAGGATCTTATTTCACTCCTTTTCTTACGGAATTTTCAGTCACCTGCTACAGATTCCTGCCTAGTGGCCTGAAATAAATTCAAATGTACCTTGTTCTAAAATAACCATTCTCGGCTTTCTTTCCACCCCACTCTTAAAAAAAAAGAAAAGAAAAAAACAAAACAAACAAAAAAACCCCAAGCTATGTGTACAGCCTTCCTGTTATCACCTCTCCAGCTGCTCACTTCTTTTTCTCAAAGTCTACTTCCCCCTGAAGGTGCCGGTGACGCAATGGGCCGATCCGGGAACCGTTTGCCCGCATCCTCTTCGGCTCCCCCGGGTTGTTTGCTTCTGGTGATCACGTGACCACCGGTCTCGGCTCCTGGGCACTGCACACCTGATTCTTCGCTGCCTCGCCAGCCTTCGCGCCCCTCGGCCTCCCCTCCCCCACCCCGGCTGCTGGCCTGCGGGCACCTGCCCTGGGCCCTGCCAGACAGAGGCTCCGGCCCGGGACAGCCAGAATATTTTCTGCGGGTGATGGTAGCGCTAAGTCTGTGCGGAGCGTGCCCAGCAGGCAGCGTTATGACCTCACCAAACCGACCCCGTAACCTCGTCCCAGCTCACAGCTGCTGGCCTAACTGGGTCATTGTTTTTTGGGCCTGGTTTTCCCTCTTTTCTCTCTCTGTAAGCTGACATTCTGTCGATAAGTTCCGTTTCTGCTTAGATGAGCCAGAGTTGGGCTCTGTGGTTTACTCCCAAGATCTCTGGCTAGTACAATTACTTTTCTTTCTCTTTCTGACCCCTAAGTGAAGGTGTTCCTCCCAGCTCTTTCCTTTCCTGAGTTTTTTTTTTCCATCATCCACAATTTTCTTTTAACACTGGCACACTCACCTATTTCCCAGGTATGGGTTATCATCTTTATGCTGGTTTCTCCCAAATATTTTTCCAAGTGCCACCTCCCACCTGAGCTCTAATCTAATAGCATATTTCCATATGCACACCCAGGGCCTGTCCTGGGATGCACCCAAACCAGTAAGACTAAAATTCAGACTCACCAGTTCTCATGTTGCTAGTAAACCAACTTCTTCAAATTCATTTTTCTTGCTGAACACCCAGACTTTGGATCTTTCTCTCTATGCCATCCCTAATATCCCAAATAGTACCAAGTTCTTTTTACTTTTTTCTGGACCACCAGGGAAGCCCTGAGCCAGCAGGAAATCCTTTCCTGGACCATTACCTCTCAAATCCTTTCTTTCTCTCATACTGTCATTACTTTGCCATTGCCTGAACAATTGTCATTTGCTCCTCGTTGAGCTCCTACCTCTAGTTGTCCCTCTAAATCAATCTGACGTATGGTCAGATTAAAGTTCCTGAAACAAAATTTTGGACACAGCACCCTGTCTCCTGCCCCCTCAGGCATCTTCTGTGCTCCAGTCTAAAGTGAAAACTCTAGAGTCTGACTCTCAAGCCATCTACAGATGGATCCTAACCTGCTTTGCCATTCTTTATCCTATTATGTGTAGAATTTTTATTTATTAAAAAAATTTTAGATTCTTTTCCATTACAGTCTATTATGAGATATTTATTATAGCTCCCTGTACTATACATTGGGCCTTGTCATTTATTTATTTTATATAATACATAGTAATTTGTATCTATGTGTTACTTGCTCAGTCATATCCGACTCTTTGTAATCCCATGGACTGCAGCCCACTAGACTGCTCTGTCCATGGGATTCTCCAGGCAAGAATACTGGGGTGGGTTACCATTTCCTTTTCCAGGGGACCTACTGGACCCAGGAACTGAACCCAGGTCTCCCGTGTTGTAGGCAGATTCTTTACCAACTAAGCTACCAAGGAAGCCCCTGCTGCTGCTGCTGCTGCTGCTGCTAAGTCACTTCAGTCGTGTCCGACTCTGTGTGACCCCATAGACGGAAGCCCACCAGGCTCCCCCGTCCCCGGGATTCTCCAGGCAAGAACACTGGAGTGGGTTGCCAAGGAAGACCCTGCTGACCCCAAATTCCTATTTTATCCCTCCCCCCAACACTTTCCCCTTTGGTAACTAACTAAAAGTTTGTTATCTATGTCTGTGAACCTATCTCTGTTTTATAAATAAGTTCATTTTTACCTTATTTTAGATTCTACATATGTGTTATTATGTAATATTTGTCCTCCAAGTTATGACCAACCTTGATAGTATATTAAAAAGCAGAGACATTACTTTGCCAACCAAGGTCCGTCTAGCCAAGGCAATGGTTTTTCCCGTGGTCATGTATGGATGTGAGAGTTGGACTGTGAAGAAAGCTGATCGCCGAAGAATCGATGCTTTTGAACTGTGGTGTTGGAGAAGACTCTTGAGAGTCCCTTATACTGCAAGGAGATCCAACCAGTCCATTCTAAAGGAGATCAATCCTGGATGTTCATTGGAGGGACTGATGCTAAAGCTGAAACTGCAATACTTTGGCCACCTCATGCGACGAGTTGACTCACTGGAAAAGACTCTGATGCTGGGAAAGGTTGGGGGCGGGAGGAGAAGGGGACGACGGAGAATGAGATGGCTGGATGGCATCACCGACTCTGTGGACATGAGTTTGAGTGTACTCCAGGAGTTGGTGATGGACAGGGAGGCCTGGCGTGCTGTGGTTCATTGGGTCGCGGAGAGTCGGACATGACTAGCGACTGAACTGAACTGAACTGAACTGAACTTAGTATAATAATCTCTAGATCCATCCATGTTGCTGCAAATGGCATTATTTCATTCTTTTTTATGGCTGAGTAGGCTGAGTAGTCTATCTGTGTGGAGAAGGCAGTGGCAAGCCACTCCAGTACTCTTGCCTAGAAAATCCCATGGATGGAGGAGCCTGGTAGGCTGCAGTCCATGGGGTCGCTAAGGGTCGGACACGACTGAGCGACTTCACTTTCCCTTTTCACTTTCACACATTGGAGAAGGAAATGGCAATGCACTCCAGTGTTCTTGCCTGGAGAATCCCAGGGACGGGGTAGCCTGGTGGGCTGCCGTCTATGGGGTCACACAGAGTCGGACATGACTGAAGTGACTTAGCAGCAGCAGCAGTCTATATGTGGGCTTCCTAGGTGGTTCTAGTGGTAAAGAACCTGCCTGCTAGTCAGTGCAGGAGATGGAAGAGACACTGGTTTGATCCCTGGGTTGGGAAGATCCCCTGGAGAAGGGCACAGCAACCCACTCCAGTACTCTTGCCTAGAGAATCCCAAGGACAGAGGAGCCTAGCAGGCTATATACAGTCCGTGAGGTTGCAAAGAGTCAGACATGGCTGAACCAACTTAGCACACACGCAGTCTATACATAGGATTTTCAAAAACACTTTATGACCCATAATTGTGTTCCATATTGTCCCACTGTCCTGCATTTGCTTAGGGTGTTATTCTTTACATGGAGTCTCTTTCTCTGTGCAGTTCAACCCAAGAATCAAGTGTCAAACCAAATGCCACTTCCTCCATGAAGTCCTCCTCCTTGTCCCCTTGTAAAATGCTTCTCAACTTTTAATAGATGTATGAACCACCTGGGCATCATATTGGAATGTAGATTCTGGTTTAGTAGGCCTCAGGTCAGGTGTGGGGTTCTGCATTTCTAATAAACTCTTCGTTGATGCCTGGGCTACAAGTTGAGTAGCAAGGCCCTGGAAAGAAGCATGTTCTTTCACCGAATTGTGGGGCAAGATACCAGGACAGAAATTATGTATCATATATTTACACTACAATCTTCAAAGTACCCATTTTACCTTGTAAAAGGTAGGGATTGGCACATAGTTATTTTGATTGAATACAGTAACTCATTCAAATTATTTTAATTGAATTGAGTATGCTTCTGATATTGCCTTTTCTTTTCCACTCTATGGTAACCCTCATGTCTTAGTTTAATTGGATCTCAAATAGGTAAATATGTGGGAAGAAGAGAATACTCCATACATGATCTGCTGTAGATGGGGATGACCCACCATTTTTAAGGTAATGCTAATTTAATTATTGTGATGGCTAGGATCCTTAAATGCAAAAAACTGAAGTCACTCTAGCTTAAGCAGAAAAGTAATTTCTAAAAGTATATTAGGCAGCTCACAGAATTGTTGAGAGAGTCAGAAACTACACAGTAAAAGCAATGCATAAATTATACCAGGGGACTCCACGGATACACCTTTTGGGCATAGAATCAGCAGCTCACTGGATATTTGACTGTAGTTCTGAACTTTGGCCATTTCAGCTATGTGTGTCTTCCACTACTCTTAGTACAATGGATTCTGTGCAGGGCCTCCTTGTCCACATGTGTATTAGTTTCCAGTTTGTAATGAATTTTCAGAAACTGAGTGGCTTAAAACAAAAATGTGCATGCATACTTAGTTGTGTCTGACCCTTTGTGACCCCATGGACTGTAGCCTGCCAGGCGCCTCTGTCCATGGAATTCTCCAGGCAAGATTACTAGAGTGGGTTGATATTCCCTTCCCCAGGGGATCTTCCCACTCCAGTAATTGAACCTGTGTCTCCTGTATTGGCAGGCAGATTCTTTACCACTTAGCCATGTGGGAAGCCCCAAAACAAAAACGTGTGCTATTGTGTTAAGTTACTTCAGTTGTGTCTGACTCTTTGTGACATTATGGACTGCATGCCTCCAGGTTCCTCTGTCTAAGTATTCACTTACAATTCTGGAGGACAGAAGTCAAGAGTCAGTATCACTGACTTGGTGGGAAATCAGGGAAGGTATGGCAAGGGGTATCTCCTTCTGGTGACTCTAGGAGAGAACACATTCCTTACAAACCCTGCCAACTTCTGATGGCATCTGGTATTACTTGGCTTGGTTGCATAGCTCTTGTCTTCAAGGTCAGGATCTTCAAACCCCTCTGCTCTATCATCATATTGTTGTCTCTTCCTTGTATGTGTCAAGTCTCCCTCTGCCCTCCTTTTTTTTTTAAAAAAAAAACAAACCTTTTTATATTCCCCACCTAGAGATTGAACCTGGGTCTCTTGCATTGCAAGCAGTTTCTTTACTATCTGAGCCACCATTTCTACAAGTAGATCGTTCTTATATTGAAGTATAACTGATTAATAATATTGTGATAGTTTCAAGTGGACAACCATACTATACATGTATCCATTCTCCCCCAAATGTCCCTCCCATTCAGACTGCCACATAACTTTGAGCAAAGCTCCTTGTGTTATACAGTAGGTCCTTGTTGGTTATCCATTTAAAATATAGCAGTGTGTACATGTTGATCCCAAATGCCCTAACTATCCCTTCCTTGCATCCTTCTTCCCTGGCACCCATGAGTTCCTTCTCTAAGTCTGTGAGTCTGTTTCTGTTTTGTAAATAAGTTCATTTGTATAATTTCTTTTCCACCCCTTTTTTAAAAAAATAATTTATTTTAATTGGAGGTTAATTACTTTACAATATTGTGGTGGTTTTCACCATACATTGGCATGAATCAGCCACAGGTGTACATGTGTCCCCCCATCCCAAACCCCCTGCCCACCTCCCTCCCCATCCCATCCCTCTAGGTTGTCCCATTACACTGGCTTTGAGTGCCCTGTTTCATGCATTGAACCTGGACTGGTCATCTGTTTCACATATGATAATATACATGTTTCAATGCTATTCTCTCAAATCATCCCACCCTTGCCTTCTCCCACAGAATCCAAAAGTCTGTTCTATACCTGTGTCTTTTAGATTGCTGTCTTGCATATAGACATTACTATCTTTCTAAATTCCATATATATGTGTTAATATGCTGTATTGGTGTTTTTCTTTCTGACTTACTTCACTCTGTATAATAGGCTCCAGGTTCATCCACCTCATTAGAACTGACTCAAATGCGTTCTTTTTAATAGCTGAGTAATATTCCATTACGTATATGTACCACAATTTTCTTATTCATTCGTTGGCTGATGGACATCTAGGTTGCTTCCATGTCCTAGTAAACAGTGCTGCAATGAACATTGGGGTACACATATCTCTTTCGGTTCTGGTTTCCTCGGTGTGTGTGCCCAGCAGTGGGATTGCTGGGTTGTACGGCAGTTCCATTGCCAGGTGTTTAAGGAATCTCCACACTGTTCTCCATTGCCCTCCTTTTTTAAGGATCCATGCAAGGTTGTATATGGCTCACCTGGATAACACAGGTTACTCTCCCTGTCTCAGTACCTTTAATTTAACCACATCTGTGAAGTCTTTACCTTATGGGATAACATTCACAGGTCCCAGGTATTGGGACCTGATATCTTTGGGGGTCATCTTTCATCATACCTGCAATGGTATTTGCTTCTGCATTGAAGTCTCAATTGTGTACATCTCACTGGTGGAGCCCAGGTCACATGCCTGCTATTGAGCTGCAAGGGAGGCTAGGAATTGAGCTTGTCAGGAAAGGCATTCAAAGATAAGAGATGGACAAAATGTAAAGTATCAACTAAAATAGTCTCCAAAGTGCCATAAAAATGAACTTAGTGGCAGATCCTTTAAACTGAGAGAAGCTAATCATGGTTGAATATTTTGGGCACCAAATTTCAAGCCATGCAACCATCAACAAGGAAAATCATCAATTTGGAAAATAAATTTCTTTGACTTGGGGAGTCAGCAGGAATGGCTTTGGGCAATGTTCCTCTTTCAATTACAGGAAAAATCTTCCCCGGGAGTTAAATTTTATATTTTATTAAGATGGCACTAAAGTTATAATGTCATGGTAAATTCCATTTCCTATCTGATCTGATGTACATCACACCTATGGTGCCCAGAACTGTCCAGTACTTTTATGGCAATAAAGACTCAGACAATAGAAGACACACGGCTTATGTTTCTTTAACTCTCTGATATGATTTTCAAGCAAACCCAAAGGTCCTTCTGGTCCTTCCCCCCTTTTTCGCAATGCATGTGTGTGCTTCCATGTCAGCAATTAATTTCTCCAGCTCCTCTTACCTGTGTACTTGCTAGAAATAATGGTGCCAACTCTTATTTGCCTATTCAATCAGTAAAAAAAAATCAAATGATCTGGCAAGAAGTACTTTGCCTTAATAGTGTTACAGTGATGGTAAGCATCTTACAGGTTGCCTAGAGTCCAGATTACTGTGGCGAGAATGGTAATTCTCCATTTTGAGGTGTATGTGTATGTAAGAGGGAAAGGAAACCATGTAAAAGTTACTGAGATCAGCATTTATAGCAGCTACATTGATGTCAATATAAATACATCTTGGACTCTCCTGTAAAATGATCGTCTGAGAACACTTTTATTGTTGATACTTTGCTGTATGTTTGTTTCTAAGACACACTTAAAAAATCCAGTTTGTTCGCTTGAGCATTTGCGGAGGTGGGGAATCTGGCAGCATAACAAAAGCTTTCTTTTAGGAGGCCCAGAATCAAACTGAGGTAAAAGTTGTAGAAAAAAATTATTTTCTTTAACCTTAGTGGCTTCCTATTTTTGTGTTGAGAGATTTTATTTGGGAAGGGGCCATTATGATCTGATTGACAATGATTCCAGCTCCTCCAAACACTAACTGAAAAGTCTAACTCTTTCTGGCACTCCACTTCTCATTTAAGATGAGAATAACAACCGTGTCATCTTCTTACTTCCAAGCAGCAGTTACTTTTTCTTTTCTTAGATATGATTGGCATTTTCAAAAAAGTGTATTTTGGAGCTCTTCTCTCCCTTGGTTTCTAGAGTGGTTCTGTGTGTATTGAACTTTCACAAAATATCCATCTCTGTATTGACCCCAACCTCCTATTTGATCTGACCTTTGTGATGGGTGGAGGAAGGATGAAGGAGAACTGGAGAAGTTTTTGGAAGCGTCACTCTGTGAATTAATACTTACGCTTCAGCATAATGCTGGTATTTGATCAAACATAAAAAGCTTCAAGCTTTTAAGGTCCTGCTGACACCAGTATCAACAAAGCACTGAAGCGGAAGCTTTCCGGCGGCTGATTAGAGGGAGATTTTATTTCACTTGCTTTAAGACTAAGTATACCTTTTAGTAGATTTTTCTCAAGGATAAGCTACATCATGCATTATAAATCAAATTTAAGAGCTTTAATAAAGTACCCTTGATAATTTGGTAATATATTATCACCATGTTTTGGAAAGGCAATAAATGACTGCTTTTTATAGTGTAATTTAAAATAATAATATGGATTACAGTTGTGTTCAGTCATGAAAGTATAATTTAACAGTTTGGGCTTATAATAACCTTTCTTCCCTTGACAGTGTTCACTCTTACTTTAGTCCAAGTATGGCTTACTTGGGAATGATTTACTGTGCTTGCTTTTAGAGTCTAGTAGGGCTGAACATGTGTTTAATTGGAATTTTATGTTGTTGTCTTGGAAAAGCTTCACACAAAAATGAAATTGAAAGCCGGAGGGTCAAGACTGCTAAAGTGTGAGCTATTCCAATATCAAAAGCATGACCCAGCATTTGCAAGCTTGCTGTATCCTTGGGGACCCTCCAGGAAATGGAGAAGTCATGAGAAGTGGAACTGGAAAGAATTTAATGAAGGAACCATTTATAAAGGTGTGGGAAGGTGCCAGGGAGCAACAAGGGACAGCGAAGCACCCAGGAATTCATGCCATAGGAGACTTCACCACCCCAGGCCTGAAGAGATGAGTGGTTTTGCTGCTCCTGGATCTGGAAAAGCAGTAGTTGTGGAAGAGGGGCAGGATACGGTGCTGTGGCCTCCGTGGAGGAAGGTGCACTCTATTCAGTTGCATTTAGGCGAGGAGGGGGTTGGGAAGATTAAAATCACCAACATTTCCGCCACCTTTGAAATCTCCCTGTGGAGTCTCCTATTGGGTAGACCCAACCAATGCTGGAAGTTCAAATGATACCATCTGAGGCACAGAGCAGGGTGAAGACAGGTGGGGTGTGGATTTGGAGGGATACCCAGCACATATTCCAGCCACACATGAACAAAACTGATGCTGAAAGACTGCATTTTTATTTGATATGTATGTGACCTATTAGAACCCAAACTCAAAATAGTTCCTGTTTTCTTCTGCTTTCTAGCCATTACACATAAAAAAGCCTTTTTCAAAGTTCTCTTTTTCCTGAGTTTCTGTGATTTTCAGAGCTGTTTGTTTTATATCTTTAATCAAGTTGGAATACAACACATTAGCTTTTAACCAGGATACACCGTTCTCTAGGAACACAGAACAAAACAGAAATAACCCGATTTTTGCTACTCTTCAGGACTATAGGAAGAAATCTTGCCATTCATACGATCCATCATAAAAATGCAAATGGGTTCACTTTTAATTGTTTGTCAGGGATTCTGTAGCGCTCTTCTGGGGTCCCCAACTCCCCCTCCTGTATCTCCTACATGCCCTTCTTACCTGCTCTACAGACGTGTTTGGGTTCCAAAGCAGAACTGAAACTGTCTCCCTTTATCACGTGTCTGAGTTAGCTGAGAACCTATTTGCCCTTCTCTGATTTTATGGCATGGCCTCTTTCATTGTCCAGGGTCTACCATGCCTCACACTCCTCTGAAACTCCACTTTTCTTGCAGTGCTCTGGGGTCAGCTGAATTGTAGGCAACACAGATGACTGAGAATCATGAGATAGATTCTAATTCAAACTTTTAGCCAGATAGCATTCATCAGTTAAAGAATATTTTTATTAAATTTAAAAAAATTTTATTTTTAACACCAAAAACATTTTGTATTGGGGTACAGCCAATTAACAATGTTGTGATAGTTTCAGGTGAACAGTGAAGGGACTCAGCCATACATATACATGTATCCATCTCCCCAAGCATCCCTCCCATCCAGGCTGCCACATAACATGGAGCAGGTCATGTACCCACTGCCATACTTAAAATGGATAACCAACAAAAACCTGTTGTATTGCACATGGAACTCAAAGCATATTTCTAAGCCTTGTTTTTGTCATCTGAAAAACAGGGTGCATGAAACAGATCTGTGATCCCTCAGATACTACTGTGAAATGAGAGTAGGTGGAAGAACTTAGTCTTCACAGGAAATGGAGCCTAGGTGGAGATGGGTTGGACCCTGAAGATCACAATTGTATGCCAGGATCTGGGTTTCGGTTTTAATCCCAGAAAATCACTCTTGTTTGGCACCAGGGGATGTCATGCTTGCACTCACCCTAAGTAAACATCCACAAGCTGTGATAGAGATTGTAATGCCAATTTAGGACTCTTCTGGTGTCCAAGTAAGCACTGTGCCCTTGTTCTTCAATCACTGCACTGGACAAGTTCTTTGGGTCTAGATGCCCTTTTCAGTGAGCAGCAGTCTGGACCTGCCACAAAAGAAACACAGAGGAGACTGAAGTAGCTATCACAATGCCAATGTATTCATTTACAACCAGAAATTTAAGATGAGTACTTATACAATCAACAGCTTTTTTCTAACTGCATAGGAAATTTAATCACAACCGCAAGTCATTTCCTTTACCATAGGCAACCCCTCTCTTAGGGACCTATTGTACTTAAAGTCTGGGAGGTTTTTCTCTCAACACTAGGCAAATCTATACTAAGAAAATTTTTGTTAGGCATGGAAATGGAACAAAGAATGTTATGTTTACAGTACAAGGTAAGGTGGTTAAACAATATTGTACATTCACCTCACCCAGAGATGTCTTTGGAACCCTAAAATATACTCTGCCTAATATCCTGGCTTCCAACACTGTCAAGGATGTCTGTCTCTGCACCTGCTTCCATGGGCCACTGAGTCAGCTCCCCAGTCTCTTCCTAGACAACTTCTTGCTTTCTTTCCTCAGACATGTTTAATCAAGTTGCAATCTAGACAGTAGATAGGTGGCCTGAGAAGCTATTTTCTCTCTTTTAGATAACTTGCTTGTTTCTGTTCAGATCTATTCTGTGTAGATATCAAGTTAAGTTCTGAGGGCAATTCTCATTTCCTGTGCTTGGAGGAAACCTCAAACACTAAGAGCTGAAGAAGCAGCTATAAGACTTCACTGCCCTGGTGGGTCAGCCAAGTACTCTGTGAGACATGCTGTTGAAATGAAGACAAGGCTATATTCCCACCAATTCCCTCATACACGTGGTTAATGTGATTGGTTGTGTCTGTTCCCAAATCCATTTATGACAATTGTACTAGGCATTGTAATTTTATACTCTAAATAAATTGTCGCATGAGGTGGCCAAAGTATTGGCGTTTCAGCTTTAGCATCAGTCCTTCCAATGAACACCCAGGATTGATATCCTTTAGAATGGACTGGTTGGATCTCCTTGCAGTCCAAGGGACTCTAAGAGTCTTCTCCAGCACCACAGTTCAAAGGCATCAATTCTTCGGCGATCAGCTTTCTTCACAGGGAGGCCTGGCGTGCTGTGATTTATGGGGTCGCAAAGAGTCGGACACGACTGAGTGACTGAACTGAACTGAACTGAACTAAATTGTAAGAAAATATGAGTATAAAAAGAAAATTATGAAAACCAAAAGCTTTGCAAAGACTTGATAAATGTGAATAGCTAAAGATTCTATTGTTGAGAAAGACAATTTTAAATATTGGGGAAAATTTTTTTAAAATTAGGGCTCTGCACTCAGACTGGCTTACAGATATCTTTAAATTTGCACTCCGCTAAAGGCAATGAAACCAGAGATTGTGAACAAATGCTTCATTCATAAGACCGACAGGAAGCCATATAGAAATGAATAATACTGTCTGTATACCTTGTGGATAAATGTATATTTGTGTGTTCTAATAGAAATTAAAATGTTCAGGCTAAGTATGAATCTATTACCCTTTATGATTCCTTGCTTTAACTGATATTTTTGACTTCCTGACTAAGGATCCCAACTGAGTCAGATAAGAGTGCCTCAAATGTGATATGAATAATGATACTAAACTTCAGGATAATTATAGTGGCTACCACCCATGCAACTACATTTTTTAACAAATACAGTTGATTATTAAAATGGAACATGACTTTTACTCACTAGTATGAAATCACTGCACGTGGTGACCGCAGCTATGAAATTGAAAGATGCTGACTCCTTGGAAGAAAAGTTATGACAAACCGGGATAGCATATTAAAAAGCAGAGACGTCACTTTGTCAACAAAGGTCCGTTTAGTCAAGGATATGATTTTTCCAATAGTCATGTACAAATGTGAGAATTGGACCATAAAGAAGGCTGAGCACTGAAGAAATGATGCTTTTGAATTGTGGTGTTGGAGAAGACTCTTGAGAGTCCCTTGGACAGCAAGGTGATCAAAACAGTCAATTGTAAAGGAAATCAGTCCTGAATAATCATTAGAAGGACTGATGCTAAAGCTGAAACTCCAATATTTTGGCCCCCTGAGGCAAAGAGCTGACTCATTGGAAAAGACCCTGATGCTGGGAAAGATTGCGGGCAGAAGGAGAAGTGGGTGACAGAGGATGAGATGTTTGGATGGCATCACAGACTCGGTGGACATGAATTTGAGCAAGCTTTGGGAGATGTGAAGGACAGGGAAGCCTGGTGTGCTGTAGTCCATGGGGTTGCACACGACTTAGTGACTGAACAGCAACATGCAATTACAGATTATCTTCTATAGCAAAAGTAACCAAATTAGCCTTCTTGCTCAGTATGCCTCTTTTCTCTCTAAACTTCCCTTGGGAAATAAATTGAGGTGCCAACTCTAGGGAGTTTCTATTGAGTGCCAGTGTCACCAGGCCCTCTGATCCTTCCCTGTCACCAGGAGGCCCTGCTTTACTCAGATGTGCCCCCTCAGATGGGTAGTGAGCAGAGAGACTGGTTTTCCTTTGCACCATAGGTGTCATGGGGAATGAAACAGGAATAAAACAGTTTTGTGTCCAGCTAGAGTAACCCTAGGAGAAGGCGATGGCACCCCACTTCAGTACTCTTGCCTGGAAAATCCCATGGATGGAGGAGCCTGGTAGGCTGCGGTCCATGGGGTCGCGAAGAGTCGGACACGACTGAGTGACTTCACTTTCACTTCTCATTTTCATGCATTGGAGAAGGAAATGGCAACCCACTCCAGTATTCTTGCCTGGAGAATCCCAGGGACGGGGGAGCCTGGTGGGCTTCCGTCTATGGGGTCACACAGAGTCGGACACGACTGAAGTGACTTAGTAGCAGCAGCAGCAGAGGAGCCCTAACTTGAAGACTGCAAGTGTTGATGGCTTGGGTCCACACTGCATCTGTTCAGGGATGTTCAATCTTGAACAGATTTCTCAGTCTCCACAGAACAGAATTTTTAATCAGAAATGCCAAAGCTTTTGGTGACACATGAAGGAATGCCTCTGTTAAGTCCCCATTCCTCCCTAATCCTGGTGAGTTTTCATTGATTCTGTCTTCTGATCTGAGTCTTCCCCTCTATCCAAAGTCTGTTGGGAGGAGAATCCTGCCTACTACCTACAGTTTTGCTCCTGCAAAACCCCACTGTCTGAGAAGGGGAAGATCAAAGTTTAAACAGCCTCACGGGAACATGACCGCATAAGTTGAGACTGAAGGAACTCAAGATAATTAATAAATTATTAAGTGGAACTAAAAGTAAAGTCACAATTTCAGGGTTGGGGGAAGGGTAGGAAAATATGAAAATGGTCCTTTCATAGCTCACCATATTAATTTCAAAATATTTGAAAAATACCCAGGATAATATACAATGCTTGAATTTAATGTAAATGAAAGACTTAGGAGAAATGAGAAATAGAATAAGGCATTTTATATTAGTTAAAAAATCAATTTCCATTATTAAATACAAGCTCAAGAAAAAATAGAAAATGGCATAAATCAGGATGTCCTTTTTTTTTTTTGCAATAAAAATGGTATTGCTATTCATAATTACAAGAAAAGGATGACAATATTTTAAATGAGTTAACTTTGGCCCATCATGCTCACTTCATGGTGTGAAGAAAACAGCACTTAAATGATTTTTTCCCTTAATTTGTTCTAAATTACAGCAAAGTGCTCTGCAAGAAGCAAGTGCTTGTGTTAATTAACTCTGAGGAGAGAAGGTCACTGGTATACATAGTACTCATTTTGTGGCTTTAGTTATAGATTTTCTTCTGCAATTAGAATTCTTCATTAGGCATTCATTATAAGCACATACAGATATTCACTTTTTTATCTAGTATTTAAGATTTAAGCACATTTGTTATTTTTTTCTAAAAAAATTTAGAATGCAAGTTGTCCATTTTATTGGCATATAATTGCAGATAGTAGTCTCTTATGATCCTTTGTATTTCTGTGTTGTCTGTTGTGATCTCTCCATTTTCATTTCTAATTTTATTGATTTGGTTTTTCTGTCTTTGTTTCTTGATGAGTCTGGCTAGTGGTTTGTCAACTTTATTTACCTTCTCAAAGAACCAGCTTTTGGCTTTGTTGATTTTTGCTATGGTCTCTTTTGTTTCTTTTGTATTTATTTCTGCCCTAATTTTTAAGATTTCTTTCCTTCTACTAACCCTAGGGTTCCTCATTTCTTCCTTTTCTAGTTGCTTTAGGTGTAGAGTTAGATTATTTAGTTGGCTTTTTTCTTGTTTCTTGAGGTGTGCCTGTATTGCTATGAACCTTCCCCTTAGCACTGCTTTTACAGTGTCCCACAGATTTGGGGTTGTTGTGTTTTCATTTTCATTCATTTCTATGCATATTTTGATTTCTTTTTTGATTTGTTCAATGATTTGTTCGTTATTCAGCAGCGTGTTGTTCAGCCTCCATATGTTGGAATTTTTAATAGTTTTTCTCCTGTAATTGAGATCTAGTCTTACTGCATTGTGGTCAGAAAAGATGCTTGGAATGATTTCAATTTTTTTGAATTTACCAAGGCTAGATTTATGGCTCAGGATGTGATCTATCCTGGAGAAGGTTCCGTGTGCTCTTGAGAAGAAGGTGAAATTCGTTGTTTTGGGGTGAAATGTCCTATAGATCGGAGAAGGCAATGGCAAGCCACTCCAGTACTCTTGCCTAGAAAATCCCATGGATGGAGGAGCCTGGTAGGCTGCAGTCCATGGGGTCGCTAAAGGTCGGACACGACTGAGCGACTTCACTTTCACTTTTCACTTTCACACATTGGAGAAGGAAATGGCAACCCACTCCAGTATTCTTGCCTGGAGAATCCCAGGGAAGGGGGAGCCTGGTGGGCTTCTGTCTATGGGGTCACACAGAGTCGGACATGACTGAAGTGTCTTAGCAGCAGCAGCAGCAGTCCTATAGATATCTATTAGGTCTAACTGGTCTATTGTATTAACTTTTGTGTTTCCTTGTTAATTTTCTGTTTAGTTGATCTATCCATAGGTGTGAGTGGGGTATTAAAGTCTCCCACTATTATTGTGTTATTGTTGGTTTCCCCTTTCATACTTGTTAGCATTTGTCTTACATATCGTGGTGCTCCTATGTTGGGTGCATATATATTTATAATTGTTATATCTTCTTCTTGAATTGAGCCTTTGATCATTATGTAGTGTCCTTCTTTGTCTCTTTTCACAGCCTTTGTCTTAAAGTCTATTTTAAAATGCAGCAATACTAATGGAATTGACTTAAATAAAACATATGGTTCAACATATTTATAAGTATACCTGGAATATTAACCTTTTATGTAAGCCTGAATATTATTAGCTGAATTTTTAAAGCTACATCACACTATGGGCTTCCCTGGTGGCTCAGAAGGTAAAGAATCTGTATGGAATGCAGGAGACCCAAGTTCAATTCCTAGGTTGGGAAGATCCCCTGGAGTAGGAAATGGCAAACCACTCCAGTGTTGTTGCCTGGAGAATTCCATGGACAAAGGAGCCTGGAGGGCTACAGTCCACGGGTTCACAAGGAGTTGAACACGACTGAGCAACTAATACACACACACACACACACACACACACACACACACTATTGTTCTTCAAATTTTACAACCTAAGAGTGAACAAACCTGAATTTTCAGTCATTTTCTATTGAATTGTAAACATTGGAAATAAAATTCAAAGTGCTGTAAATTTTTGTAAGTAACCCAAGACAACAACAGTTTCATTAGGCTTTAGAGAACCATGAACAGCTAAGTCAATGTTCCTAAAATAGATATAACTTTTACATGTTTATTTCTAATGTTCATATATAAATGCTTTAGTTTTTTCCAGTAAAAGCCACTATTTTTATACATAAGAATTGAGAGTCATAACATGTGTTAATTATGTAGCTCATATAGCACATGATATAATATAGATTTTTAAACTGAAATTGCTTATGGAAATAAATATTAATGCCATGGTATGGGGGCGGGAGGAGAAGGGGACGACAGAGAATGAGATGGCCGGATGGTATCACCGACTCGATGGACATGAGTTTGAGTGAACTCCGGGAGTTGGTGATGGACAGGGAGGCCTGGCGTGCTGTGACTCGCGGGGATCCAGAGAGTCGGACACGACTGAGCGACTGAACTGAACTGAACTGAACTGATGATCAGCAATGCAGATTTAACCACCCTTTCCATTCCACCCCAGTAATAACTAGGAATAACTATAAACAAGTTGGCTTTAAATGGATTTAGCCATTGTATAAAGGTAATAATGTATGCCATTCTTGTGATTGTCTTTTTTCTGAGGATTCAGAAGTATGTGTAAGTTAGGTACGTCTTTTCTTTATTATCGGTCAGAAACTAAAAAGCTTTCTTTTTTATTTATTGGAGGCTAATTACTTTACAATATTATAGGTTTTGCCATAAATCGACATGAATCCGCCCCGGGTGTACATGTGTTCCCCTTCTTGAACCCCACTCCCACCTCCCTCCTCCCCTTATCCTCCCTCTGGGTCATCCCCGTGCGCCAGGCCCGAGCATCCTGTATCATGCGTCGAAGCTGGACTGGTGATTCGTTTCACATATGATAATATACATGTTTCAATGCCATTCCCCCAAATCATCCCACCCTTACCCTCTCCCACAGAGTCCAAAAGACTGTTCTATACACCTGTGTCTCTTTTGCTGTCTCGTATACAGGGTTATCGTTAGCATCTTTCTAAATTCTATATATATGCGTTCAGTTCAGTCGCTCAGTCGTGTCCGACTCTCCGCGACCCCATGAATCACAGCATGCCAGGTCTCCCTGTCCATCACCAACTCCCGGAGTTCACTCAAACTCATGTCCATCGAGTCAGTGATGCCATCCAGCCATCTCATTCTCTGTCGTCCCCTTCTCCTCCCGCCCCCAATCCCTCCCAGCATCAGAGTCTTTTCCAGTGAGTCAACTCGTCGCATGAGGTGGCCAAAGTATTGCAGTTTCAGCTTTAGCATCAGTCCTTCCAATGAACACCCAGGATTGATCTCCTTTAGAATGGACTGGTTGGATCTCCTTGCAGTCCAAGGGTCTCTCAAGAGTCTTCTCCAGCACCACAGTTCAAAAGCATCATCTTCGGCGATCAGCTTTCTTCACAGTCCAACTCTCACATCCATATCCAAATAGGAAAAGGGGTATGTCAAGGCTGTATATTGTCACCCTGCTTATTTAACTTATATACAGAGTACATCATGAGGAACACTGGGCTGGAAGAATCACAAGCTGGAATCAAGATTGCTGGGAGAAACATCAATAACCTCAGATATGCAGATGACACCACCCTTATGGCAGAAAGTGAAGAGGAACTAAAAAGCCTCTTGATGAAAGTGAAAGAGAGTGAAAAGGTTGGCTTGAAGCTCAACATTCAGAAAACAAAGATCATGGCATCTGGTCCCATCACTTCATGGGAAATAGATGGGGAAACAGTGGAAACAGTGTCAGACTTTATTTTTGGGGGCTCCAAAATCACTGCAGATGCTGATTGCAGCCATGAAATTAAAAGACTCTCACTCCTTGGAAGGGAAGTTATGACCAACCTAGATAGTATATTAAAAAGCAGAGACATTACTTTGCCAACAAAGGTCAGTCTAGTCAAGGCTATGGTTTTTCCAGTGGTCATATATGCGTTAGTATACTGTATTGGTGTTTTTCTTTCTGGCTTACTTCACTCTGTATAATAGACTCCAGTTTCATCCACCTCATTAGAACTGATTCAAATGCACTCTTTTTAATGGCTGAGTGATACTCCATTGTGTATATGTACCAAAGCTTTCTTATCCATTCGTCTGCAGATGGACATCTAGGTTGCTTCCATGTCCTGGCTATTATAAACAGTGCTGCGATGAACATTGGAGTACTTGTGTCTCTTTCAATTCTGGTTTCCTCAGTGTGTATGCCCAGAGGTATGATTGCTGGATCGTATGGCAGTTCTATTTCCAGTGTTTTGAGGAATCTCCACACTGTTCTCCATAGTGGCTGTACTAGTTTGCATTCCCACCAACAGTGTAAGAGGGTTCCCTTTTCTCCACACCCTCTCCAGCATTTATTGCATGTAGACTTTTGGATAGCAGCCATTCTGACTGGTGTGAAATGGTACCTCATTAAAAGTTTTCTAACTCAAGAATATATCAAAGAAATCTCTTTTATTTAAAATTTCCTGTTTAACAGGCATTACTCCTTCTGTTGAGTTTCTTTTTTTACTTGACAGAATTCATCATACCCTTTTTTTCTGATTCTTTTCTTTCTGTTAATATTTGTGTCACATTATATTACATTTATTATGTACATATTCTTCTTCCCCAAGACCTCATGAGCTCAGCCTTCACAGGGTTTTATTTGTATTACCAGTTCTAGAACCTAGAACCTTCTCTGGGGGCGCATTGTTGTTCAGTTGCTAAGTCGTGTCTGACTCCTTGCAACCCCATGAATTGCAGCATGCCAGACTTCCCTGTGCTTCACTATCTCCCGCAGTTTGCTCAAATTCATGTCCATTGAATCAGTGGTACTGTCCAACCATCTCATCTTCTGCTGCCCCCTTCTCCTCCTGCCCTCAATCTTTCCCAGCATCAGGGTCTCTTCCAATGAGTTGGCTGTTTGCCTCCTGGGGTACAGTAGTCTCTCAATAAATGTTTCAGGCTTCTCTGATAGACATTTCTTCTTCTTCTTCTTTACCAGGCTCAACTGGTGAAGAATGTACCTGCAATGCATAGACCCCAGTTCGATTCCTGGGTCAGGACAATCCGCTGGAGAAGAGATAGGCTACCCACTTCAGTATTCTTGGGCTTTCCTGTGGCTCAGCTGGTAAAGAATCCACCTGCAATGCAGGAGACCTGGGTTCGATCCCTGGGTTGGGAATTCCCTTGGAGAAGGGAAAGGCTACCCACTCCAGTATTCTGACCTGGAGAATTCCATGGACTGTATAGTCCATGGGTTCACAAAGAGTCGGACATGACTGAGTGACTTTCACACGGTTCACATGGTTCCAAATAGAAGTGCTTATCAATACACTGAAGTGCTTCCCATGTATATTATAATGCTTGTAAGACTTGCCAAAGGATGTTAGACTTCACTTCTAGATATTTCTTTTCTAAATCAGGGGTCAGCAAACCTCTCCTGTAAAGGGTGAGAGGTAAATACCAAAGGATTTCAGGCCCTTCAGTGTATGTTGCAGCCACTCAACTCTGCCGCCCTAGCCTGGAAGCGATCATACACAGTGAGTGAAGGAATGAATGAGGATCGCTGTGTTCCCGTAACTTTATTTACAGAAACAGGCAGTAGGCTGGCTGCATTTCACCCCGCCAGTTGCTGTTCTACATCATGGTTTTGAGGGGTGGAAGAAAAGGGAATAAAGATTCCAACCATGTATAGTAATAATCGTTGCAAAGTTTCATATAAATGTTGGTGATAAGAATTTTGATGGAATGTAACATTTTGAAATGTTTCTCAATGTCTGTTCCCTAAGAACAAAGAGGAAACTAAGCAAGTTTTGTTTTTCCCCTTCTGTACTTTGTCTACCATGAAGAGTAAGCCATGAGGTTATAATGGATAAACAGGAGTGAGAGAATTGGAAATGCTAATAAGACACTAGAGAGGTGAAATAAAAAGAGCACAGAAGGCAGAAAGCTGACAACAAGATATATGTTGGTCTAAATTCTCCAGTGACGAGCTATTAGATTGAAGAAAAATTGGGTTTTGCTTGATTCTTATTTGGGGCAAGAGAACAGGATGTCATATAACAATGGTCCTCAAATATTTTTGCTTGCATACTCCTAAAAGAATTTTGGAAAAAAAATCCCTCCCTACGTTTCTAATTTGACATTTAAAATTTTTTATAATTAGGATGCAATTTTCATCATATTATGATGACATCTAAAAGTTAAAACATCATGTCATCCTTTCAACACATCCAGTGGAATATAATATCTTAGCCTATTTTTATTTTATTTTTAAATAACTTTAGATTTATAGAATTCCAGCACAGTACCGTACCAGCATAGTACAGAGAATTTCTGTACACCATTCACTCAACTTCTAATGGTACATATCATATAACCATAGTACAATCACTAAAACTAAGAAATTACTACTGATATAATACTGCTAACTACAAATTTTATTCTAATTTCACGTTTTCCCACAATATCCATTTTCTGTTTCAGGATCCAATTCAGGATTTTACCTTTCATTTACTTGTCATGGCTCCCTATTCTCCTCCAATCTGAAATTTCCTCGACCTTTCCTTATCTTTCATGACCTGGACACTTTTGAAGTCATCAATTATTTTGTGTAATGCTTGTAAATTTGAATTTGTCTGATTTTTTTAATTGTTAAATCGTGATTACACATTATTTGGGTAGATACCAAAAAAGTCATGTGCCCTTCTTAGGGCATGATACTAGAGGATACCTGATGCTGATGTGGCTTATTACTGCTTATCTTAACCTCGAGGTTTCTCTTATAAAGTTAGTACTTTCCAGTTATAATTAATGACTATTTTGGAGGCAATATTTTAAGGCTATGAAAATTTCCCATTTCTTCTTAAATGTTCACCCACGAATTTTAGAACCCACTAGTGGATCTTGCTGTAACAATTATTACTGTTGGGTTTTCCTAATGGTGATTTTTGTCTCTCTCATTACTTCTACATTTTTAATTGGAATTCTTCTGTAGAAAATAACTGCTGCTTCTCCTTGATTTACTTACTTATTTATTTATTTACATTAATATTGACTCATAGATATTCTATGCTTCAAATCCAATACTATTATTATTTTGTTACTCAAAGTGTTCCAATTATGACCATTGGGAGCTCCTTCAGTTTGGTCCTGTGTCCTTTGGACATGATCTCATCTTTTTGTGAGCATTTCCTTACTTTCTGGCATCATAAGATATTCCAGTTTCACCTTGTATTTTTCCTGCCCCAGACCTGAAACCAATCACTTCACCAAGAAACCCTAATTCTTTTGATTGGTAATACCATGACAGTTTGAATTCTATCATAGTCTATTTAAAAATAGAAATACAAACAAACTTTTAGCAGTCAAAGATTCTTATTTCTTTTTCTGTTTAGTCTTTTATTTCTATTCCAATCCCCCTATGAATTTTATCCTAATGTAATATATTTTTATTCTTGAAACTATTTTATTCATTTCCTTGTCATATTTGCCTTCAGTAAAAAGATAAGTTAAAATTATTTTTTAAAATTTCCGTGTGAGCATAGGCTGGGTTAAACATTTTCTTCTGTATTGAGTTGCCATTATAATTACTGTTATTATAATTATTATCTGACAGATATGAATATATTACAATGGTTGATAAATAATTAGTATATATAAAAATAAAATGTTATATTTCATCTCTTAATGAAATGGATGTGCCATAGGTGAAATTAATTAATATTAATTAAAAATTGCTAGCATGAATCAAGATTCAGCATGAATTCTATTCTTCCCAGCCCCTTTCTTTTTTTTTTTTTTTTTGTAATTAATTTATTTTTTATTGGAGGCAAATTATTTTACAATATTATATTGGTTGGTTTTGCCATACATTGACATGAATTCGCCCCGGGTTTACATAAGTTCCCCCTCCTGAACCCCCCTCCCACCTCCCTCCTCCCTTTATCCTCCCTCTGGGTCATCCCCGCATGCCAGCCTCGAGCATCCTATAACATGCATTGACCCTGAACTAGTGATTCATTTCTCATATGACAACATACGTGTTTCAATGCCATTCTCCCAAATCATCCCACCCTCACCCTCTCCCACAGAGTCCCAAAGACTGATCTAAACATCTGTGTCTCTTTTGCTGTCTCGTATACAGGGTTATCATTTGCATCTTTCTAAATTCCATATATATGCGTTAGTATGCTGTATTGGTGTTTTTCTTTCTGGCTTACTTCACTCTGTATAATAGGCTCCAGTTTCATCCACCTCATTAGAACTGATTCAAATGTATTCTTTTTAATGGCTGAGTAATACTCCATTGTGTATATGTACCAAAGCTTTCTTATCCATTCGTCTGCAGATGGACATCTAGGTTGCTTCCATGTCCTGGCTATTATAAACAGTGCTGCAATGAACATTGGAGTACATGTGTCTCTTTCAATTCTGGTTTCCTCGGTGTGTATGCCCAGGAGTGCGATTGCTGGATCATATGGCAGTTCTATTTCCAGTGTTTTGAGGAATCTCCACACTGTTCTCCATAGTGGCTGTACTAGTTTGCATTCCCACCAACAGTATAAGAGGGTTCCTTTCTCTCCACATCCTCTCCAGCATTTATTGCATGTAGACTTGTGGATAGCAGCCATTCTGACTGGTGTGAAATGGTATCTCATTGTGGTTTTGATTTGCATCTCTCTGATTATGAGGGATGTTGAGCATTTTTTCATGTGTTTGTTAGCCATCTGTATGTCTTCTTTGGAGAAATGTCTGTTTAGTTCTTTGGCCCATTTTTTGATTGGGTCGTTTATTTTTCTGGAATTGAGCTGCAGGAGCTGCTTGTATATTTTGGAGATTCATCCTTTATCCGTTGCTTCATTTGCTATTATTTTCTCCCATTCTGGAGGCTGTCTTTTCACCTTACTTATAGTTTCCTTTGCTGTGCAGAAGCTTTTGATTTTAATTAGGTCCCATTTGTTTATTTTTGCTTTTATTTCCAATATTCTGGGAGGTGGGTCATGGAGGATCCTGCTGTGATTTATGTCGGAGAGTGTTTTGCCTACGTTCTCCTCTAGGAGTTTTATAGTTTCTGGTCTTACATTTAGCTCTCTAATCCATTTTGAGTTTATTTTGGTGTATGGTGTTAGGAAGTGTTCTAGTTTCATTCTTTTACAAGTGGCTGACCAGTTTTCCCAGCACCACTTGTTAAAGAGACTGTCTTTTCTCCATTTTATATTCTTGCCTCCTTTGTCAAAGATGAGGTGTCCATAGGTGCGTGGATTTATCTCTGGGCTTTCTATTTTGTTCCATTGATCTATATTTCTGTCTTTATGCCAGTACCATACTGTCTTGATGACTGTGGCTTTGTAGTAGAGCCTGAAGTCCGGCAGGTTAATTCCCCCAGTTCCATTTTTCTTCCTCAAGATTGCTTTGGCTATTCGAGGTTTTTTGTATTTCCATACAAATTGTGAGATTATTTGTTCTAGTTCTGTGAAAAAGATCGTTGGTAGCTTGATAGGGATTGCATTGAATGTATAAATTACTTTGGGTAGTATACTCATTTTTACAATATTTATTCTTCCAATCCATGAACATGGTATATTTCTCCATCTATTAGTGTCCTCTTTGATTGCTTTCAGTAGTGTTTTATAGTTTTCTATGTACAAGTCTTTTGTTTCCTTAGGTAGATATATTCCTAAGTATTTAATTCTTTTCGTTGCAACAGTGAATGGAATAGTTTCCTTAATTTCTCTTTCTATTTTCTCATTATTAGTGTATAGGAATGCAAGGGATTTCTGTGTGTTGATTTTATGTCCTGCAACGTTACTGTAATCATTGATTAGCTCTAGTAGTTTTCTGGTAGAGTCTCTAGGGTTTTCTGTGTAGAGGATCATGTCATCAGCGAACAGTGAAAGTTTTACTTCTTCTTTTCCAATTTGGATTCCTTTTATGTCTTTTTCTGCTCTGATTGCTGTAGCCAAAACTTCCACAACTATGTTGAATAGTTGTGGTGAGAGTGGGCACCCTTGTCTTGTTCCTGACTTTAGGGGAAATGCTTTCAGTTTTTCACCATTGAGGATAATGTTTGCTGTGGGTTTGTCATATATAGCTTTTATTATGTTGAGGTATGTCCCTTCTATTCCCACTTTCTGGAGGGTTTTTATCATAAATGGATGTTGAATTTTGTCAAAGGCTTTCTCTGCATCTATTGAGATAATCATATGATTTTTATTTTTCAGTTTGTTAATGTGGTGTATTACGTTGATTGATTTGCGGATATTGAAGAATCCTTGCATTCCTGGGATAAAGCCCACTTGGTCATGATGTATGAAATTCTTAATATGTTGTTGGATTCTGATTGCTAGAATTTTGTTAAGGATTTTTGCATCTATGTTCATCAGTGATATTGGCCTGTAGTTTTCTTTTTTTGTGGGGTCTTTACCAGGTTTTGGGATTAGGGTGATGGTGGCCTCATAGAATGAGTTTGGAAGTTTCCCTTCCTCAGCAATTTTCTGGAAGAGTTTGAGTAGAATAGGTGTTAGCTCTTCTCTAAATTTTTGGTAGAATTCGGCTGTGAAGCCGTCTGGACCTGGGCTTTTGTTTGCTGGAAGATTCCTGATTACAGCCTCTAGTTCCGTGCTTGTGATGGGTCTGTTCAGATTTTCTATTTCTTCCTGGTTCAGTTTTGGAAAGTTGTACTTTTCTAGGAATTTGTCCATTTCTTCCAGGTTATTCATTTTATTGCCACATAATTGCTGATAGTATTCTCTAATAATCCTTTGTATTTCTGTGTTGTCAGTTGTGATCTCTCCATTTTCATTTCTAATTTTATTGATTTTGTTCTTCTTCCTTTGTTTCTTGATAAGTCTGGCTAGCGGTTTGTCAATTTTATTTACCTTCTCAAAGAACCAGCTTTTGGCTTTGTTGATTTTTGCTATGGTCTCTTTTGTTTCTTTTGCATTTATCTCTGCCCTAATTTTTACAATTTCTTTCCTTCTACTGACCCTGGGATTCTTCATTTCTTCCTTTTCTAGTTGCTTTAGATGTAGAGTTAGGTTATTTAGTTGATTTTTTTTTTTGTTTCTTGATGTGTGCCTGTATTGCTATGAACTTCCCCCTTTGCACTGCTTTTACAGTGTCCCAGAGGTTTTGGGTTGTTGTGTTTTCATTTTCATTCATTTCTATGCATATTTTAATTTCTCTTTTGATTTCTTCTATGATTTGTTCATTATTCAGCAGCGTGTTGTTCAGCCTCCATATGTTGGCATTTTTGATAGTTATTCTCCTGTAATTGAGATCTAATCTTACTGCATTGTGGTCAGAAAAGATGCATGGAATGATTTCAACTCTTTTGAATTTTCCAAGGCTAGATTTATGGCCCAGGATGTGATCTATCCTGGAAAAGGTTCCGTGTGCGCTTGAGAAAAAGGTGAAATTCATTGTTTTGGGGTGAAATGTCCTGTAGATATCTATTAGGTCTAACTGGTCTATTGTATCATTTAAAGTTTGTGTTTCCTTGTTAATTTTCTGTTTAGTTGATCTATCCATAGATGTAAGTGGGGTGTTAAAATCTCCCAGTATTATTGCATTATTGTTAATTTCCCCTTTCATACTTGTTAGTAATTGTCTTACATATTGCGGTGCTCCTATGTTGGGTGCATAAATATTTATAATTGTTATATCTTCTTCTTGGATTGAGCCTTTGATCATTATGTAGTTTCCTTCTTTGTCTCTTTTCACAGCCTTTGTTTTAAAGTCTATTTTATCTGATATGAGTATTGCTACTCCTGCTTTCTTTTGGTCTCTATTTGCATGGAATATCTTTTTCCAGCCCTTCACTTTCAGTCTGTATGTGTCCCTCGTTTTGAGGTGGGTCTCTTGCAGACAACATATATGGGGGTCTTGTTTTTGTATCCATTCAGCCAGCCTTTGTCTTTTGGTTGGGGCATTCAACCCATTTACGTTTAAGGTAATTATTGATAAGTACGATCCCGTAGCCATTTTCTTTATTGCTTTGGGTTCGAGTTTATACACCCTTTCTGTGTTTCCTGTCTAGAAAAGATCCTTTAGCATTTGTTGGAGAGCTGGTTTGGTAATGCTGAATTCTCTCAGCTTTTGCTTGTCTGTAAAGCTTTTGATTTCTCCTTCATATTTGAATGAGATCCTTGCTGGGTACAGTAGTCTGGGCTGTAGGTTATTTTCTTTCATCACTTTAAGTATGTCTTGCCATTCCCTCCTGGCCTGAAGAGTTTCTGTTGAAAGATCGGCTGTTATCCTTATGGGAATCCCCTTGTGTGTTATTTGCTGTTTTTCCCTTGCTGCTTTTAATATTTGTTCTTTGTGTTTGGTCTTTGTTAATTTGATTAATACGTGTCTTGGAGTATTTCGCCTTGGGTTTATCCTGTTGGGGACTCTCTGGGTTTCTTGGACTTGGGTGATTATTTCTTTCCCTATTTTAGGGAAGTTTTCAACTATTATCTCCTCAAGTATTCTTTCATGGTCTTTCTTTTTGTCTTCTTCTTCTGGGATTCCTAAGATTCGAATGTTGGAGTGTTTAACATTGTCCCAGAGGTCTCTAATATTGTTCTCATTTCTTTTGTTTTTCTTTTTTCCTCTCTGTTTCATTTATTTCTACAATTCTATCTTCTAGCTCGCTTATCCTGTCTTCTGCCTCTGTTATTCTACTGTTTTTTCCTTCCAGAGTGTTTCTGATCTCATCTATTGCATTATTCATTGTATATTGACTCTTTTTTATTTCCTCTAAGTCCTTATTAAACCTTTCTTCCATCTTCTCAATCCTTTTCTCCAGGTTATTTATCTGTAACTCCATTTTGCTTTCAAGATTTTGAATCATTTTCACCATCAAAATTCGAAATTCTTTATCAGGTAGATTCCCTATATCTTCCTCTTTTGTTTGTGTTGATGGGCATTTATCTTGTTCCTTTACTTGCTGGGTATTTCTCTGCCTCTTCATCTTGCTTATAATGCTTTGCTTGGGGTGGCCTTTCCCTCTTCTGGCCGTTTGTGTTGTTCTCTTTATTATGTAGTTTCCTTGCTGTGTGTGCGGTTGGACAGGTGACTTGTCAAGGTTCCCGGGTTATGGAAGCTTGTGTCGGTGTTCTGGTGGGTGGAGCTGGATTTGTTCTCTCTGGAGTGCAATGAAGTGTCCAGTAATGAGTTATGAGATGTCAGTGGGTTTGGAGTGACTTTGGGCAGCCTGTATATTGAAGCTCAGGGCTAGTTTCCTGTGTTACTGGAGAATTTGCGTGGTATGTCTTGCTCTGGAACTTGTTGACCCTTGGGTGGTGCTTGGTTTTAGTGTAGGTATGGAGACGTATGTGAGCTCCTATCGATTAATGTTCCCTGGAGTCAGGAGTTCTCTGGTGTTCTCAGGATTCGGGCTTAAGCCTCTTGCCTCTGGTTTTTGGTCTTATTCTTGGAGTAGCCTCTAGACGTCTCTATCTGTCATTTCCAAGGTGGTTCCCTCTGTTTTAGCTTCTGTTTGCTGGTCTCTTCAGTGTCTAATTTCCTCCCTGATACTAGGGGGTGGGTGGACACTTTTTAAGGCTCAATTGTTCAGTCCTGTTCTGGGAAGGGAGGAACGCTGCAGACGAATATCTCTGGCGTCTGTGGGGAGTGCTCGCAGCGTCTCGGCCACACTGGGTTTGCCTCCGCTCACAGCACATATGCTGTCCCAGTCTACACTGCACAGGCTCTAGGTTGCTCTGCCAGGAACTGTCCGAGGCCGGTGCCGGGTTGTATGCACTTCCCAGGTCTGAGCGGCTCAAGTTCAGGTTCTCAGGTACTCCACAAAGGCGCAGACTTGGTTGGGCCTGCGTTTTGTGCCTTCCCTGGTCCGAGCAGTTCAGGGGACCAGGTGCTTGGCGAGTGCTGTCTCTGCAACTTATCACCTCCCCAGTCCCCACCACTCAGTTTTCTGGGTGTACAACCGGCACACCTTCTCAGGGGGATATCGACCGGCCCGAGCCCAAGAAGTCCTGATTAGCAACAAGCCTGTGTGCAGTTTGTATCAGATGCCTTTCTGGGGTCGCGGTTGCCTGCTCCAGCTCTGGCTGTGCTCCCTGCCTGTCTCGGCGGGGGATGGGGGATGGGCCGACTGCAGCCGGCTCGCTCTGCTCAGTCCTTTATTCTGTGAGCGGGGCTGGCCGAGTCTTAGGTTAGAGCTTTCCTCCTTTTCGTGGGGAAGCTACCCCACAGTCTGCTTTGCTCTCCCCAGTTCTCTCAAATTGTTCTCGCGGCATTCAAGCCCAGTCCTCTCTCTAAGCAGTTCAGCCGGCTCCTCCCTGCCCAGCCCGCACTTGCTAATGGCGTATGCAGGCGTCTGCGCTGCTTCTCTGCTGGGAGTTACTGTTTGGCGGGTAGTCTGTGGGTTTTAAAAAAATCTTAAAAAAAAAAGAGGGTTATGTGGCCCTCTGATCTTCCAAGGCTCGCCATAGATTCGCCAGTAAGAGTGTTTCCTGGTGTTTGGAAACTTCTCTCTTTTTAAAGCCTCCTTTCCCGGGACGGAGCTCCGTCCTTACTTCTTTTGTCTCGCTTTTTATCTTTTATGTTTTTTCCTACCTCCTTTCGAAGACAATGGGCTGCTTTTCTGGGTGCCTGACGTCCTCTGCCAGCATTTAGAAGTTGTTTTGTGGACTTTACTCCGTGTTCAAATGTTCTTTTGATGAATTTGTGGAGGAGAGAGTGGTCTCACCGTCCTATTCTTCCACCATCTTGTCGACCCCCCTGCCAGCCCCTTTCTTTTGTAGCTATATGTGCTGAGAAAGCTGGCAGAGGTTGTTGGTTCTCACTATTGTCCATTATCCTCTCCTTCCTGAGCACACTGGGAGACCTCCCAGACTTCCCTGCAGTTAGATTGAACCCTGTGACTAATTCTGGCCAATGGTATATGAGAAGTGCCATGTTGTGCTTCGAGACCCAGACGCTTCAGAGTTCTCTACTCCTTTTTAAAATGACTATCAATTATGCCTATTAATCTTTCACTTATGGGCACCTTGTTTTGCCTGGCATACAAAGTAAGGTTGGGAAAAATAAAATATTGCTAATTTGGTCAATACTACTTTTCTGTTAAAATGTCTTTATTTTATACATGCTTTAATCCGAACAGTTGATTTGCATATATAGTTCATTCAATTTAATGAAAATTTTCATCATAAAACCTAATTGGTAAAGCCAATCTTTATTGTCAAACAAATGAGGCAAATAAGACAATGTTAAAAAAAATTATGATTTCATTTTTCAGTTCAAATAAGCATGATAATACTCTTCCCCAAAGCTCAGTTAGAAATCTAAGATAAATAAAATACAGAGCCTTGCCATGAGCTTATAAAGTAACACTTCAGGGTCTTATCAACAGTTGCACTGTCTTTACTTTGCTTTTCTGAGATATTCTCTCCAGATACAGTCTTTCATAATAGACAGGGGCAGATGAGATAAAGTCTCAAAGGAAGGTAGTTATCACTCCTGCTGTTTATATATATGTATATGAAATGCATATTAATTTAGACTATCCAAACATGGGCAAAATAACCCATTTCTAATTCATCACTTCATCGTTAACAGAAAAATGTATGAAAAGAGGGAAAGACATGAGAATATATGTGGATTTAAGAATTCCTTTATTAAAAGAAATTTCACTGATATCATTATTTTGAAATTTTTTTCTGTCTTTGGTCCAAGGAGGACTTTACCAAGATAAGGCATCATCATCATATTTTGAGTAAAAGCCATGTCTTTTATTTTTTTGAGGTAGAGACAGACATTTCTGATAAAAGAGATGGGAAAGAAGAACTAGCATGACACCTTGATCTCAGGCAAGTAACTTCTAAGAAAGAATATATATAAAGGTTAAAGAATCTGGAAGCTGAGCTCCCCAGCAATATCCCTGCCCCTGTATCCCTTGGAAGTCTTTATGTACCCATAGGGTACATGTTCTCAATTTAAAGACTGTTAACGTGGAGAATGCATTTCAATAGCCCATGGAAACTACATAATTAATCAAGGAGACCTTTAACTTCTGTCAGGCAGAGGTAAGGGACCACTGAGGGGAGATAGAGGCCCTACTATGGATATTTAGGAGGAGCCTAGACCCATGAATAACCCATGATTAGAGCAAAATTGGTGTGGATGAGAAATAAACCTTTGTTGCGTTAAGTCAATGAGATTTGGGGATTGTTTGCTACAGTATTAAGCCTCCTGACTAAGACAGTAGCTCATGATGCTACTGCAGATGTGACGTGGCTTTATTGTCTAGAATTGTAATATCCAGGTAGGGAACTGAATGGGAGTCACAGACAATTCTCTAGGGAGAGGCAGTGCCAGGGAGAGCCAGGATGGGGCCAAACAAGGAGACTAGACTACACGTTACACCAAATACAGACTTCATAGAGATGCCAGCAGGATTCCCAGTCAGTTATCACCTACTTCCCCCTGTACCACAAGGACACAAGTGAAAGTGAATGTCACTTAGTCATGTCCGACTCCTTGTGACCCCTTGGACTATACAATCCATGGAATTCTCCAGGCTAGAATACTGGAGTGGGTAGCTTTTCCTTCTCCAGGGAATCTTCCCAACCCAGGGATTGAACCCAGATCTCCCACATTGCCGGAAGATTCTTTACCAACTGAGCCATAAGGGAAGTCCAAGAATACTGGAGACTGGAGTGGGTAGCCTATCCCTTCTCCAGTGGATCTTCCTGACTAGGAATCGAACTGGGGTCTCCTGCATTGCAGGCAGATTGTTTACCAGCTGAGCTATCATGGAAGCCCCCACCACAAGGACACAACAAGTTTCATATATCCAATCACCATTTTGAGGAGGGAATGTCAACTTCAGAAGACTTAATGTTTATCTAGTGAGACCATGTAATGCACCCTTGATAGGAAGTGGAACTTTTAATAGAAGAAACATTTAAACTGAGACAATTGAAATTGGAAGAGCCCAAGATATCTTCATTTGGAAAGATCTTTAAAATTTCCCCCATCATTCAGAGCTATAGAAAATAATTGACTCTTTTTGGAGGGAGCATATTAATTATCTAGTCCCATCACTTCATGGCAAGTAGATGGGGAAACAATGGAAACAGTGACAGACTTTATTTTGGGGGGCTCCAAAATCACTGCAGATGGTGATTGCAGCCATGAAATTAAAAGATGCTTGCTCCTTGGAAGAAAAGCTAAGACTAACCTAGACAGCATATTAAAAAGCAGAGACATTAGTCAACAAAGGTCCATCTCATCAAAGCTATGGTTTTTCCAGCAGTCATGTATGGATGCGACAGTTGGACCATAAAGAAAGCTGAGCGCAGAAGAATTGATGCTTTTGAACTGTGGTGTTGGAGAAGACTCTTGAGATTCCCTTGGACTGCAAGGAGATCCAACCAATCCATCCTAAAGGAAATCAATCCTGAATATTCATTGGAAGGACTGATGCTGAAGCTGAAACTCCAATACTTTGGCCACCTGATGCAAAGAACTGACTCATTGGAAAAGACCCTGATGCTGAGAAAGATTGAAGGCAGGAGGAGAAGGGAACGACAGAGGATGAGATGGTTGGATGGCATCACTGACTCGATAGATGTGAGTTTGAGTAAGCTCCTTGAGTTGGTGATGGACATGGAAGTCTGGCATGATGCAGTCCATGGGGTCACAAAGTGTCGGACATGACTGAGCGACTGAACTGAACTGAGTTTGTGACCCTGCTGCTTTTTTTCTTTTCTTGTATGGCTATGAAGTCTAGGTCAGATTAAAAATAGTTGTGGAAGAAAGTTTTTTTAAAGTGCATGTATATGAATCAAGCAGAATATCTCAGTACTTCTCATTTCTGTACTTTCATTAATGGTAAGTAGTGTGTGACCTGTCCATGGGGATGTGGTTTAATACTAAACATCAAAGTACAGAGCACTGACACGCAGTACAGTTTTTTTCCTGCACAATCACTTTACTAATGACATACTTTGTCAAATTTTTATGTGTGACTGACTATTCGCTTCAATATACCTTGACTGAAAGGATAATTGATTAGCAGTTTTTAGCAAGACAACTGACAAGAACAGAACTTTAATTTCACTTGACAGATTATTAAATTGGGCTAAACATCTGGTTAGTCCAGGCCAGTTCTTCTTTTGAGTCATAAACATACAACTGCCATATAATGTAATATCTTAAAAAAAGTCCCTGAACAAACAAAATTATGGAAGTAGATTGTCTCAGCATGTCATGACACAGCAGTAGCAAACAGCTGCTTTGGACTCTGTATTAACCGTTTCAGGCCACAAAGACTTCATTCTTAGGACACGTTCTTCAAATTGTGTTTCTAATGATGATAGTTTTCCACATAGAGGCTTATTCCTACTTTCTCTAAGCTTTTCCTTGTGACTGTCTGCCACCAGTTTTGAGGAAGCTGGTTGTAATAATGAAAATGTGGGAGGGGGGTTCAAGATGGGGAACACATGAACACCAGGGTGGATTCATGTTAATGCATGGCAAAACCAACACAATATTGTAAAGTAATTAGCCTCCAATTAAAATAAGTAAATTAAAAAAAAAAAGAAAATGCACACTCTCGGGAGACTCTCCCAGTTTCTCTCTATTGTAGGCCCTTAGTCTTCATACCCACCTGCTGTTTTATTCTTATACGTTTCTTGACTGCTTTACTACTGGTTTTCCTTCATTAGAAACTAAGTGCTTACCCCAGTACCTCCAGTTTCTAAAATGGCTCTTGGTTCTTAACAGGAACTTGATAAACATTTATGTTATGAGTAAAGTTTTGAATATTGATTATGAAGTCTTTGTTTATAAGAAATGAATGAAGGAAGACCAAATCTTGATTTTTAATTTATGGATTAGTATCATGCTTTTATATTTTTACTGACCACACTAACTAGTCCAATGCAAACAGAGGTTGTGCCCCCAAACCATAATTTACTAAATAAACTCTATATAGCAAAGGTATCTAGATTACTCTGGAGATAATTTTTTAGTACTTCTCATCACATCCTTTAGTCTCATTCTAATGAAACTGTAATTCTGATCCTTAACTTTTTCCCTTTAAATTCAAGTTACCTTTTATATCTTTTGGTTGTTAGGAGTGGTATACACTTTATATCTTTAGTCTTAAATAAAACTCATAAATTTTAACAGTATTAAGATCTCAATGTATTCCTTTGAGCTTATCTATAAAGTTTTTTTTTTAAACTAACTTTGTTATCATTTAGTAATTGATGATTTTAGGTCACATTGCATGGTTGCTTGTGAAAGTGTGCTGCTAAAAGTTCTTTACTATTTAAAGAAAGGTTATTTTTCTTTTCCTTTAGTTTGAGAAGACAGAGCTAATAAAAATGAATGTCACCCTAAATATTAGTATAGAGTCCAGAACCTGTGAGTATTAAGCCGAGATATTAGTGTTTTGCAAACCCTGCTGTTAAACTGAATGAATAAAAACCAAACAAGAATCCTCTCAGAAGCCTTTTCTTTTTCCTCTCTTATACAAGTGTAGGACTTTAAAATTTGTTTTGCTTTCCACCCCCCTCTCTTTTAATGGAATGAGTATTGGTAAACATCTGAATAGATATCAAATTAGTTTAAAAATTCCCCAGAATTTTTGGTAAAAGCATATTTAATGCAAAAACCATTATTCATGTCGGTTTGAGGGGTCTCATTTGGGAGTTTCTTTTAATAGTTCTTGTTTTCTGAATAATAAGCACTGTAAAATTTCCCCCTTTTAAGAATAGATCACAGTTTGAGGAAATAAATAAACGAACACCTATCTGATTTGGTTACAATTCAAAACCAGTAATCATTTTAAGAATAACTAAGATGGTGACATGAATCACATCAGAGTAGCATCTGGTCTGTAAAGGAAAATACTCTTCTTTGCTCATTCTCACCGCCGTGACGTTCTCTCACTTCATTATTATTGGTCATTCTTCTCAAGATCAGAAATGAGAATATTTTCTTCTAAATGTACTGTACTAAAGTTGGCTGAAGGATAGTAAGGATTTCTAAACTGAGTAAGTCTCCTGAAGATAATGTTACTGTGCTTGTAAATGCAGAAGGAAAGTGTGGAAATTGCCAGAATTACCATCAGTGTCAGTGCTACTGTAAGAGGTATAATGCTGTGGCTTGGTCCTGCAAGGAGATGAAAAAAGAAAACTTCAATGACAATGAAGTCAGATAGTTACTGTATATTTCTATGAAAAATCAAAATGTTCTCTACTGTTCCAAACCTACCTTTTCCTGGATGCTTCTTTACTGTGTGAATATCTAAAATCAAATACAAAAATACTGAGATGAAATTTTCCTTTTTATTCAGCAAAGTTATGTCATTACTTCAGAAAATGGTGGCCCATGGATCAAATCTGAGCACATGTTTTTATAAATAATGTTTTACTAGAACTCAGCCATGTTTCTGTCGTCTTTGGCTGCGTTTTTGCTACAGTTGAAGTGTGACAGAGACCATATGGCTCCTATATCCTGAAATATTTACTCTTTAATCCTTTACAAGACAAATTTGCTGACCCCTGATTTATTTAATCATCATTATTAGTGCTCACAAAGACATATACTGCCATTTTTTAAGCTGAAGAATCCTCATCCAGTCTCAGCACTGTGCTGCAATAAAAATACAAGTAAAATATGGTCCCTGCCTACAAGGAACTCAGTTTTGTTGGGATCTGATGTGGAGTTAGTCCAGTAATGATAACCTCCCTGGCTTTTTGCAGATTTAAAAAATAAGTACCTTCTCATGTCTCAAGAATCTTGGGAAATGAGTAATAGCTCTTCCGTTCAAAAAGTTTGAGGGTTCCTCTTTGAGGATCTTCTACTGAAAGAATATATCTTTTTCCCAAGTAGACTCTATATGAGAATTTGAACTCTGATATTTTTGATCTAGGCAAAGATCCAGAGAAATATACAGGGAATGACCCAGAGAAACAGCAGAAAAGGACTTGTCAGTGGAGGACTACTTGGTGCACTACTTAAGACCCACGAAGAAATGTCCACATTGTTACCAGTAACAAAAACACATATATATATAATCCTTGATTTTGCAATTTAAAAACAATACTGTATGATTTTACATAATATTATTGAACACATAGTATCATGTATGTGTAAGGATACTTTTCAAAGAAAGACTGATGAATGGGTATTCATTCTCAGGGTGAGGCAGTGGGCAGGTGTAGAAGGGACACATGGAGTCAGAAAATTTGGAGTGTAGTCCTCCCTCTGGCCTCAGTTTGGACAAGTACTTTTCTCATCTGTAACATGGGAATGTTCTATCTGTTTCACCGCCTTGAAAACTTGTCGTGAAGGATGAAAGAGGTGTCCTGTGTAGTACAAGAAACCTTAAAGATTTGAACAGACATGAGGTGTTTCTAATTTGTTCTTGATAGCTGAATGCTAGTGGTTGCTTGGTCACAAGATTTATTAGGTTAGCCATGTTTTCCACACAGAGCTGATACCTACACTTTTGGAACTTCAAATTTTGGTTCCTACACCTACCAGTTTTTGCCTTTTCATTGCCAGTATCTAATCAGTCACTAAAGACTGATGATTCTCTTTGCCCATTTCCTCCCTCCATTTTTGTTCTAGTTCTAGCACTCAAATTACAACTGTCTCCCTTACATCCACTGTAGGTGTCTACAGAGCACTTAGGGGTTCCCCGTGTCGTTCACCATGAAGTTCAGCTCTTTAACCCAGCAACCCCTGTGGACGGAGCCTACAGAAATATGCTTTTACCCCCATCACCACCTAATGTGGGCTAGTCTTAAGTTCATTCTCCATTTCTGTCTTTAGTCTTACTGGAATGTTTGCCCAGTATTCTTTCCGTCCTCTATTCTCTTTATCTTTTTCTATATCAAAGCCTCATCCCCTCTCTAAAGTCTTCTTCAGGATCCCAGGCCACATCAATCCCCCCTTCTTTATAATACTGGCATCTAGAAACTGCTGTGATTATTATAAACATCTTCCACTGTTAATGATCCTTACTGTCTTAGAAATCTCTATCATAGGAACTGACTAGAGCTTTCTGGCTTATATTTCTAAATTTTTATCACCACAGACTGAGTATAGAGCTCAAGATGAAGTTAAAATATGATTTATAATATACTATGCCTTGCAGTAGAAAAACACATCTTCTTATCCATAGTAAGAATACCTAGACCTGAATTATATTTCTTGGGACCAAAAATGATACTTTAAAATTCTGAGTAGGGGTCGCACAGAGTCGGACACGACTGAAGCGATTTAGCAGCAGCAGCAGCAGTTGCCAGAATGAGAGCTGCTTATTTACATTTCCAGCTCTGTTTGCTTGAGGTAAAACTGCTTTTTTGCCCATTAATATAACAGCCAGATGACACAAGAAAGTCATAGTCTTTGAGTTAATTTATAATGATTTTTCTCTGCATATGAGAGAAAGCTGGTATGTTCTGTAAATTATTTGATGTGAAACAAGACAATAATGTCAGAATCTATTTGAATACTCTCTGAAAACCTGAATTTTAAAAGTTTTAAGTCTAAAGAGGTGGGTCAGCTTTAGTCAGGGTGGAATCAAATGAGGATTTACCTTTGAACTTTACCCACCTGCTTCCATTTTACATATAAATCCCTTTTTGTCCTGACACGAGGATAATTGCCACACTCCTTCAGGAATCCTCAGGGCAACACACAGAGGGAGTTTGAAGTGGTCCACCTCTGGCTTCCGAATACCCCAGTTTGATTGATCTGTGGGAGTTCCATCAAGCCACTTTATGGTTTCATCTGTGGGAAAAAAGCGCTAACTTCTGAATTACGTGCATGGTTATCAAACATACTCAGTGTTGAATAAAGCATAGAAAGCAGCCCCTGAATCGAATGAGACTCTCCTTATCGGATGCACTGAGTTCAGTAGGCGCAATCGTGAACTCATCATCACGAGGCAGGTGTTAGTAAAGCGGTCTTGTGAACAACTCTCTTTATCGTAGATATAAGGTTCTAATGTGGTTCATTTGAGATATCATGTTTCTTAATATAACAGTTTGCATTTTAAAAGTTCTTTATCATTATAACCAACTTAAAGAAATCATTTTAAGTCCTAACATCTATATCATTACAAAAGAGCTCACTTTTTAAAAGAATTTTACAGTGAACTTCTTTAAAAAAGCAAGCCAGTGGTGTACCAAAGGGTGAAGATGCTGAAAGAATCCATCTGTGTGTAAGTGATAAGAAGGTGCCTTGTATGAAAAGGATTTAAAACAAGCAGTATAACTAAGCATACATCTGTCAGCTTTTTTATTATCACCCTGTGCTAGAAGTTTTAAGCAATATCTGTAATTGAAATATTTTTCCCTGCCATGTGGACCCATCCTCCACCTTGGGTATACCCCTATGACAAGTTCTGCATTCCAATTTAAAGTAATTTTCTTTACAAGCACTTTCTTTGTTTAATTTATTTATCTTTAATTGGAGGATAATTGCTTTATAATGTTGTCTTGGTTTCTATCATATATCAGTGTGAATCAGCCACAGGTATACATACATCCCCTTTCTTCTGATACAAGTACTTTCAATAACCATCAATAACATAAAGAAAAAAAATCATACTCTCATCTAATTTCAAACTCTGGCTTTTATGAGTAGCAAATAACAATTCTCTTAGCACTATTTATCACTGGGACATTTCCATAACTCTGCTGTGCTCTTATGTGACATTTGGGAACCAAGGATATTTTAAAGTAAATATGGCTTTGATGTCTTATGACTAAGTCTGTGAACACAAAGTTCCAGTCAAACATCTTCATAATGTGAGATTAAGTATAAAATAAACTTGTTGTTTGTTTTCATTTTTGGTTTTTTGGAATTATTTCAGAGAATAAGAGATTATAAAAAAGGGTTAGCAACGTTGTCTTTGGAAGAAATGGCTTTAGGATTTATGATATTTTTTCACAGCCTATGTACCCAAGGAGAGCTTTCTGGTTTGCAGATGTCATTTGCATCAACCTTGACCACTGTGTATTTATTTATGCCCTCTATTCTTTTCTACCCAAGTTACTTACTGTCACCATCAAACTGAGCATTCAGCCAAATCATTTGGACTGAAGAACGGAAAGCTAAAAGCTCTTCTAGAAGAAAAGAGTTTTCAGCTTCATCTTTGATTGTTAAAAGATTAGAGCCTATAAAAGAGACAAATAGCAAATGAGTAAGTATTTGTGTATATATGTAAATATAATTAAAATAATTCATAAAGCTCAGGCTTTGACACATATAAATCAATAAGTTAGAGCACTCCCTCACACACCATACACAAAAGTAAACTCAAAATGTTTTCAAGACTTGAAGGCAAGACGTAACACCAGTAAACTCCTAGAGGAGAGCATAGGCAAAATATTTTCTGACATAAATCATAGCAATATTTTCTTAGGTCAGACTCCTAAAGCAAAAGAGATAAAAGTGTTGAATACCAGAAACTAACACATTGTAAATCAACTATGTTTCAATTAAAAAAAAGCTCAGGTTTTGAAAAGGGAAAACTTCCATTGCAAATAAGTAATTTTTGATTAAAATTTTAAAGGTAATATGACGCATCAAAAGATGCAAACTGGTACTTAAAGCATAGAACGTTAATTTGGGAGAACAGTTAAGATTCATATTCAGAAACATTCAAAGGGAGCACTTTCTTGGGAATGTGCAATATCCTGAGACATCACCTTGGGTTTTACATTGTATTCTGGTTAGCTGTAAATTCAATAATATTTACTTTTTAAATTTTTTTTTCCACCTTGTCACACCACCGATTGAAGCAAAACAATACAACATGCTGCCACTTCACCCAAAAGCAGTGTTTTCACTCTGCCCTTTATTGACAGCTCAGCGGGGCATTAGCGAAAGGCCCACTGAGTGCTTTTAAAAAAAGGTACGTTTTCAATTATTTTTGTTTTGCTCCTAAAGTCACTGAATTATCAGACAAATGAAGAAAATGACATTGTTTACCGAAATGTCAAGAAGGAATACATTGAAAGCATTTTACCACCACAAAAGAATTACCTTTGTTTTTGCAAAATTCATGAGCAGCCTCAAAACTTGTACTGTCTAGGACTGTAGAAAAACTGTAGCAATTACTTTTGAATTTTATCCAGGGAATTGATGTTTCTGAGCACAACTCTAGGTGTCCAGACAGTCTTGTTTCTATGAACAAAATCAGTTATGATTTCAGGGTGGTAACTGGGTTCATTAATTGAGATAAACATTGTATTACACTCTACGAAAGACCAAGATAAGTATATGTAATGAGATTTTCATGATAATACTCTGAAAGAGTGGGTTTAATGTAAATGATCACAAAACTGAAATGGCTTTTAGCATGTCTGGCAGAAATAATGTTTACCTATACATAACAGGGTATATTAATGGATAGCTTCATAAGCTTAGTTTGGGTGACATCTTTCATATTTACAATTAGTATTGGAAAAGATTGGAAAAACTGGGGAATGAGATTCATAGAAATACTAGCAGCTGAATGAAGTTGACAAAAGGCACTTCAAATGTATAAAATGTGTCCCATTCAGTGGTGAAGATTTAGTAAATCCTTACCTGCTAGTTCACTTATGAGAGAAAATAAATCATTCAGTAAAGTATTATAATATAGCACAGAATAACACATCATAATATAACATAACATCATAACAAAGTAACATGTCATAACATATCATATCATGATAGAACATGACATAACATAACACCACATATAACTAAGTGGAATTTGGGATGGACTTTGCTTTAGAGGACAAGCATGAGAGTCAGACACATCCACTCTGAGATCCTCAGTATGTGGCTGTGGGTATGTTACTATCTTCCCCACACTCCCACATACATAAAACAGAGTTAACAATAGCATCTTTCTTACAATTTAAGAAGTTTAGGTGAGCTGGTGTCTAACAACTTAAGTACTCAATAAATGCAGTGTTATTGAGGAAAGAAAGATAATTTTATGGTGTTTTAGAAGGAGAATTGGCTTTCCCAATATATGACTATCATTTACATTTTTGTCCTGAATTGTTTTGATCTGAAGTTATATGTGTGCTATTTGACTTACAGTATTCAGAGTAAATACATGCACACTTACTAAATGAGAGATTTAAAAAGAAACCAGTTAGTGTTAAGGAACTCTCTTTTTATATACCAAAGCAATCAAAAGAAAAAGGCCCTGATTTAATGGGATAGATATGACATCAGAGATCAAGGAAACTTGGCTTCTACTCCAAGAAGTAGTTGTTAGACATCTATGAGATCTTCAGGAAGCTATTTAATTCTCTGAGTTTAAGTTTAATTTTTAAAGTTCACCTGGTTGAATGAAGTGACCTTTAAGTGTAATGAAATTTATTGTCATTATTACCATGTTTTATATATGCATAGAAGTATAAATATTATTACGATGATGATGATGATGGTTCTAGCATTTTATTAGTCTTGGACTTAAACAAATCCTCAGTATTCAAGATCCTCCAGGTATTCAAGATCCTCCACATCTGCTCCTAACCTATGGTTCTAGCTTGATTTCCTAATTCTCTCACCATAAGCCTGCCATGCAGGAAAATCTCAACACCAGCTTTATTTATACATGTCCAATCCTTTCTTCCTTCCATGTGTGCCCAAGCCTTTCTGCTCAGAGTGCCTCTCCATGTCCCAGAGTTTCCTGATTCCACCCATTCATCAAGACCAATCTCCACAGTCACGTCCTTCAAGAAACCTTTTTGCTTTCCCTCGAGTGGATCTAATGTGTCCAATTTCTTGCTAACCCCCACAACGCTTGCTATGGTTCTTGTATCATTTAGTAGCCCTGCCTCCTGTAATAGTTATTTGTCTGTATATCACCTACCAGACCAAATCCTTCTTGAAGGCAGATAATTCTTTCTACTTTTCCTCAAAGCTCCTGCTTAGCACAGTGCCTTGCATAGTACAGGTTCACAGAACATATTTCTTGAGTTGAATAGAACCTACCAGTGGGCACTTGACAAATGGCTCCTTGCAGATATGACTCGCAGGCTGTGCTACTCCAGCGTCCACTGGTGTCAGCAAAAACACAGTCACCAAGGAAGGATGATTCATCGTCTTTCCAAAAAGTGAAGGAGGATTTGGTGCCATCTGACCAGTCAAAACTAAGACCGTTCTGTGGAGAGAAATTGAACCATCATTTCCTTGCTGTGAATGCTGGTAGCATCAGCCAATGCTGTCTGAGCAGCCCTCAATTCACACATGGGTTTTTATTTCTACTTCTAGACTTATATTTTAGGAAGCCTAGGATAGCTTGTGAGTATGGCCTGACAAAAAGGACTCTCTGACACAAGCAGTGTCTTTTTTAGTTTGGGGGAATCCTTGGTTCCTGTCCATCAAATTTCCCAGTAAGCAATCAGAGTGAAAATGTTCTATATCTTGTTCTTTGTGACCCCATGGACTATAGCCCGCCAGACTCCTCTGTCCATAAGATTTCCCAGGCAAGAATATTGAAGTGGGTTGCCATTTCCTTCTTCAGGGGATCTTCCCAACCCAGGGATCGAACACGCATCTCTTGAATTGGCAGGTGAATTCTTTACCCTGAGCCACCAGGGAAGCCCATCTCATTCTTTATACCAAAATAAATTTAAGATTGAGCCACAGGTTCAGTCCCTGGGTCAGGAAGATCCCCTGGAGAAGGAAATGACAGACCACTCTGGTATTCTTATATGGGAAATCCCATGGCCAGAGGAGCCTGGCGGGCCATAGTCCATGGGGTTGCAAAAGAGTCAGATATGACTTAGTAACTAAACAACAACAGCAACAAAGGTTCATACATGTAGTTGAAAACATAAAAGTACCAAAGAAAACTTGGCCAAATAGTTTATGCTCTTAACATGGGAAAAATCTTTCCATGTCTGATAAAAGAATCCAGAGACCATAAAGCAAAATTGCCTACAGAAAGTTAAAACATTCTGTAATACAAAAATACAATAAGGAAAACAGCAACAACAACAATAAATACAACAAACAGCCATGAAATACCATCCTTTCACCTATCCTACTGGCAAGGATTAAAATTCTGACATACCCAGTGTTGACAAGGATGTTAAAAACTAGATGTTATCATATACTGTTTTTAGCATGTAAATTGTCACAAACTTTTGGAGGGCAATTTGGCACCATTGCTTGTTAAAATTTAAAGTATACTTCACTTCTGGGGATTTATCCTACTTGTACAAGGATATTTGTTGTGCCTTGTTTGGAACTGTGAGAACTGGGAAGAACCCAAAAGTCCATTCACAGGAGAATGATTCAATAAATTGTGGCATATCAGTATATGCTGCAGTCTCAAAGACTGTATTAGACTTTTATGAGCTGATACAGAAAGCTGTACAACCTATATTAATAAAAAGGCAAGGTTAAGGACAGTATATATATAGTATGTGCTCACTTATATTTAAAAAGCGTATACCTTTCAATCCATTACACATATGTATATATACATGGAGAATATATGTATATACATGTATATATACATATAGATATATGTACATACACAGAAAATTTGTAAATGACACAAGAAACTGTTTACAGTGATTGACTTTGAGGAGTGGAACTAGAGGTCAGGATTGAATAGGTTTACTTTTCATTATTTGAATAACTACTTTCATTTAAAAAATATTGTTTTCCAAACCATATCACTAGAGGGGGAAAAATAACATACATGTTAAATTACAAGAAGTACTGAGTTAATTAATGACCAAATTTCTAGGCAGGAGGCATGATTCATTTTTCTTGGGGATTCTTTAAATGTAGCAAATTACCCGAATTCAGGTGTTTGAGTTCAGAATGTATTCTAGTGCACATATGAGGAAGTATCCTGAAATTTCTCAGACATCTTCAGAGAACCTTTGAAGGGTATTAATCTCCAGAAATTAGGCAAGTAGTTATTTACTCTAAAAAGGGACACCTTTATTTTATAGTCATATGCTGCTCATACAGTTGGTCAATAGTTATTGTATGCTCATAGTATTAGCTGCTCAGTCATGTCCGACACTTTGTGACCCCATGGACTGTAGCCTGCCAGGCTCCTCTGTCCATGGAATTCTCCAGGCAAAAATAATGGAATGGGTGCCATTTACTTCTCCATTGTTCATAGGGTTGGTCAATAGTTATTGTATAATCCAATTACTTAAATGTTACATTTACTGTTATTTCGTGACTCTGTTTTTCTGTGGTAATGTCAGAGGCTATTTCCTAAGGAGGTAAATGTGAAACTTAATTATGCAAGAATCGTACAAGGGATTTTAGGAAACTTACATCTTCAGTGAACAGTCCAATCCAGTGGGCATATCCCACCCGGTTAAGGATAACAGTGAGGAAAGATTGGTGGTACTGGTCTGTAATGCTGGCCAGTTCTGCTCCATGTATCAGGCAGGCTCTTAGTGCTGTATACCAAGTCATATTTGCATTAATTATTTTGTAAGTTCTGTTTCCATATTCTAAGGTATTAGGGATTGGATACATATCAGATGTATTTATACTGTGTCCAGAAGCATCTAGAACAAGAACAGAAATAAAAATTATTTATAGCATCTGGATGAGAAAGGGGGAAGCAAAGTTTAGCATATATCCCAGTACAATGATCCATACTATTGTTGACATCAGAGTTTTTCTTCCCAGAACTGACTATTTCAAAATGAAGACAGTATCTGTAAGTATGTGAGTGAAGGGAGTGAAGTTGCTCAGTAGTGTCCTACTCTTTGCGACCCCATGGACTGTAGCCCACCAGGCTCCTCCGTCCATGGAATTCTCCGAGCAAGAATACTGGAGTGGGTTACCATTTCCTTCTCCAGGAGATCTTCCCAACCCAGGGATTGAACCCAGGTCTCCTGCATTGCAGGCAGATGCTTTAACCTCTGAGCCACCAGGGAAGCCCATCTGTAAGTACAGGTGACGCTAAAGGACAAAAACACTTAGAAAATTGAATGAATAAGTTTTTAAAAATATATCAACATATACTGAATCATTTCTAGATTTCCTGTTTTTGATAATCCCTTGTCAAACTGACCACTTTTTGGTGAAAAGGATAGTGACCTTGTTAGGCAGGTTTAATTCTAGTAGGTACACTCAGCCTTATACATATATTAAGGTCTGTTGCTGGCAGAACTTAATATTTACTAAGAGAATATTAACAAATACAATGTAGTCAAATACTGCTTTGTAGGCATAATTTACAAATGCATATTCTCAAATATAACACTATTAAACTTTTGAGACTGATAGTTGCTATCCTGTTTAATATTAATATAATCTAAAGAGAAGTTAAAAATAAGTTAATAAATGCTTAGAAATACATTACAGTTCTTATAAACCATTATTATTAATACATCACCCCCTGTCAGAGTCAAGATTTATAAATGAAAAGACTAGGTTTTCCCACACATGATACTTGGTTCTTTGTGTTCATGAGTGCCTGTGATCAAGTGAAAACCAAGCTCGTGTGTTTTACAAAGATGCTTCCTCTTTGATACACACATTTGCCATTTTGTTCTGTACTATATTCAGGCTAAATTTAGGAATTCTAGAACACAAAGACAGGGTATTTCTGACCTGTCTGATCTAAAGTAGCTGGGGTTTCTCTCTATATGCTGGTTTTATCACATTTGGGGTGAAAAGGAGCACGGGGAGATGTAGATAAACCCAAAGACCTGGGGTTCAATTGCAGACCTGACCTTAAATGGCTTAGAGACCTCAGCCAAATTAGTCAATCTCTCTGAACTTCAAATTTCTGGTCTGCGAGAGATTACTAACGCCTTTGTTAGAGGTGGGAGGGTAAAACTCAAGGAGACATTTATGTAAAGCCCTTAGCAGAGGATGTGGGACTCAGCAGGTACTCACTAAATGCTACTTCTTGCACTCCTCTGCTGTTCTTGTCATACTCTCCCAAATAAAAATGGCAGAGTGGGGATTTGACTTTTCCTGACACTGTTACTTCAGTGTAGCAGCAACACATATTGTAAAACCATTGTAAAACCAAACTGAAACAAATCTATTCACCAACTAAAATTTTTTTTTTACCAACTAAATTCTGATGGACCACACTTTCATCATCTGTTTTTCTTTGTAGAAGTCTGTTTACCAGCTGATGTACCAAGTCTAAATGTTATACAAATCAATATAACACCAAAGTAGCTATTTAATAACAGTTATTAAAACTAAAGTAACTGAAATTCTTTGTATGTGTGACTTAATGCCAGTTTAATTGACTCTCCCCACTAAGTAATGCACCTGTATTTTCACATATATGAATTTCTTGCTATGTCATTGATTTCATCATTTCAAAACATAAGTGATTTTGAACATTACAATATGCCATCTGCTTCCCTGAGAAAGATAGCTCCACTGGAAACCAAATTCAAAATTGGGGGTCTTGATTTAGCCCTTGTCTCTCTCTTCGTTTAAGTATCTTTATTCTTTTGGGCAAATCAAACTCTTTAAGTTCTAAATCCAAGGCAAACACATATTCATATGACAAATAGAGAAGAGAAGCCAGAATTTGGATAGCCAGAATTTGTAGACCACAAGAACTTAATGTAGTTGAATAGTAATATAATAAACACAGTAATAAGGAAAACAATAACTGTGTGTTAAACATATGCTGGGACTTGATAAACATTGTATATATGTAAAGTCCTTGAGATAATTATGATTCCATTTTATAGATGCAGAAATGAAGATTCAGAGATGACAAACTTTCAGTTCAGTTCAGTTCAGTTCAGTCACTCAGTCATGTCTGACTCTCTGTGACCCCATGAATCACAGCACGCCAGGCCTCCCTGTCTATCACCAGCTCCCGGAGTTCACTCAAACTCGTGTCCATAGAGTCAGTGATGCCATCCAGCCATCTCATTCTCTGTCGTCCCCGTCTCCTCCCACCCCCAATTCTTCCTAGCATCAGACTCTTTTCCAGTGAGTCAACTCGATGCATGAGGTGACAAACTTTACTGACAGTTTATTTACAGAGATGGGGTAGGAACCCTGGTGGTATTTGAACTCCACCACCTCTGCTCTATACTGTCTCCAAAAAATCATTAGTTCCAGAAATATCAAAGAGAGAAAGTGGTTCGGAGAGTACTGAAAAGATCAACATTATTGTTAAATACAATGATTCTATTCCTACAATAAATATAAAAATTCTATTCTTAGAAGAGAATCGTTGTATTTAACCAAGAGACCTTGCGTATGTTCCTTATTTTTCCTAAGCCTCAAGGTCCTCATCTGTAAAATGGGGAGGCTTTTACCTACTTCATAGAACTGTTGTGAGGATTTTATGGCATAATATTTATAAAACGAAGGCATAGTTACAGGTGCATCATAAGTGTGCCAGTAATGATATACTGATATTATTTTTTTCCTACAAGGCTCTGCTCTTCTCATAATACTCTTCCTATAACTGATCTGATATCTTCTTTCAGTTCCTAACCACTACTATTCTTGAGTGATAACTGTGAACTAGGAAATAGGGTTTTCCTGAAACTGCTTTTTTGAGGATGGTTTATACTTAGTAGCATCAAAGAGTTCGCATGTGTGTAACACTAAGAGGTATATAATTCATATTCCAACTAAGGAGTATATCCTCGGCTGCCTAGAATTCCACACAGCTCTAGACACAGACAATGGCCTTCTAGGGAAGCCTGGGACTGGGTAAAAGCATGAGATGTCAGCTCTTGTTAATTGTTATTTTTGTTACTCAAGGTCATTTAGAGTGCATCTACACTGTTCACTGTCCCCACTGGCTACCTATAGCACTATAGCTCTGGTATTTCAAACCAGAAGTCACTGGGGGTTCTAATAATCAGATCTAGAAAAGTGCTGTATGCCATGTTTAGCCACAGATACCATTTTAGGATTCCTAAAAAGGAATTAAGTATTGAGTTGGCTTATTTCCTTGACTCTCTTCCAATAATTTTTCAAGGCTTTTTAATAATCTGAACAGACACAATCCTACAGCAAGCAGTAAAACCTTTTTAAATGACCAAAAGGAATGCATAAACTTGGTCATCACTCAAGTGGTCTCTGGAGTCCTTAGAACCTCACTAGCGGGCGCAACCCTGAGGTAGTGGAAATTAAGTGACCGTATGTGTGTAAAGCTCAAAGAATAAGTGCTGGCACTATTAGCTATGAAACTATCATTTATACAGTGTGTAAACAAATGTGGAAGAGAAGAGTGGGCCATGGAAATGAAAGGAATAAAAAAGCAAATATTTCTTACCCTGCATTTTTTCACAAACAAACCCATAACCTTCTCTACAGTCTTCAAAATACCATTTTCCAGTGAAATGAAAATTAGGATTATTTGACAGCAAGCCACAGAGAGGAATGCGTTTTTGAACTTCAGTGGTGTTGTGATTTGCAATCTTCAAAAAAAATACGTGTTTAAAAAAATTATAACATATAACATTATTATAACATTGACATTTTTATTAAGAACACAATTTTAAAAAATCAAACACTATTATTCCTTTATTTGCATTTAATAAACCTGTTCACAAATCACTTTATAACCCACAAAGTAAATAAATAATTATTGTGATGAGTAATTACATCTATGGAATGCATGAAAATTATATGAAATTACATTATTAAAAATATATTAACAACAAACTAATAAAAATAAAACTTCAGTAAACAAGTCTCAAATAGGATCTCTTCCTAAAATGACTGATAAAAAATAAATCTTAAAACTTACATTTACTGTATCAAATGGAGACCAATTAGAATATGACACAGGCCTTCCATCTAGCCATTTTTCATAATCATCATTTTGTAACCCTATCCACACATTAGCAGTATGGCCAAAAAGATTCATGGTAATGAAAGCTGAAAAATAATACATTAGCAAATTTAATACACATAAACTATGTGGATAATCATTAGATTCTCTTTATAGCTATGATTTTATTTAAATGACAGCAAAACTTAATTACTAATCAATTGTAGGAATTCATTACTTTGTCTTTATTAAGGTAATACTGTCTCTTTCATTTTTATGCAGCTTAAATTGACAGAAATTAGCTGGCTAAACCTGGAATTTCATCATATCATTAACAGAACAATTTTCAATGTTCATTCAATGTCTTCCTAAGCAAAGGAGGGCTAATCACTTATGCTTAAAGTATACAATTATTGCCTAAATAGCAAATAAAAGTATGTAGGGATCTAAAGGATTTAAAAAATTATACCATGCAATTATAATTTACTTTACCTCAGATTATTTTAGCTATTTTGAAATACTGATCATAAGTATGTCTTTATTCTTTCCATTACTCCTGGTGAGACAAAAAGCTCTGAAAAAGCAGCAGTTTCTAAGCAATGGAGTGTACTAACTTTTACAGATATCATGATATAAACCTTATAGGTCACACTGAAAAGTTAGTGTCACCAGCAACATAATACTTAAAATGTTGGTTTGGAAAGGTTAGTATTTCAGAGAAATGATTTAATAGACACTTCAGTAAAAACAGCGATTTTTGCCTGATTGAACATTGAGTACACTACCTTGTTCCACCTCATTTTCAATGGCAACCAGTGTCCCCCCTTCTCCAACACAAAAATCTTGAGCAGATGTCCAGTTCTTCCAGTCACTTGGGCCTTCAGGGATTTTCAGCAAAAGGCACTATAAAAATGTCCCAAAAAAGCATTCATTTCCATATTTTTCTGAGTGAATTAAAACTTTCCTAAACACATTGGAAGGACTGATGCTAAAGCTGAAACTGCAATACTTTGGCCACCTCATGCGACGAGTTGACTCACTGGAAAAGACTCTGATGCTGGGAAGGGTTGGGGGCAGGAGGAGAAGGGGATGACAGAGAATGAGATGGCTGGATGGCATCATCGACTCTGTGAACATGAGTTTGAGTGAACTCTGGGAGTTGGTGATGGACAGGGAGGCCTGGCGTGCTGTGATTCATGGGGTCGCGGAGAGTCGGACACGACTGAGCAACTGAACTGAACTGAACTGAAAACACACCGAGGATCAGCTTTGAAGATTCTTTACGATTTTGTTGGACAGAAGCGACTTTTTTTTTTTTTCCAGCTACTCCAAAGGTGTGAAAGCAAAACCAAGAGGACCAGCTTTCAGTGTGAGTCAGGCCTTTTGTGCATTTGCATTAGGCAGCCTCAGAGACAGCGCTGTGTTTTGTCATGCAGGATGTCAGAACAATGTCTTCTGCTCAGTGAAAAATAGCATTCCTTCTAAAAAGAAGCCAGCCTCACTGCAGAGTTTACAGGGGAGGATTTCATCTTAAAAAAAATTTCTTTTGGTGGCAGTTAATATGTTCATTTGATTTTATTTACAAATACACTCTCTCACTTTTAAGTGACAGAGGAATCCTGGGGACTCAGACCACATCAGGTATTTAAAGTCCCTAAATACTTGGAGTCAGCCATGTGGTCCAAAAGTCAGTGAGGAAGAGCAGGAAAAGAAAAGATGAGCCAAAGGGAAGAAAAGCAAGAGCAGGACCAAGGAAGCCTAGGAAGGAAAACAGAAGGGAGAGGCGTGGAACTCAAAAAGCAGGCTGCGGGGTTTGGCAGTGAGAGCTGACTGTTACTCAGGAGAGAATCATGTCTGTGGCATGGCAGGGATTACTCATTATGGAACAAGAGGTATGGAATGGTAACTGCCTGGCAGAGTAGGCAAGTTGAAGAATAGCACCCCCGCACTAAACTCTGTGAAGTTTAACCATGTTAGTGAAGCTATCTGGAATCAGAGGAGAGAAGACAGAAAGACAGAAGAGAAAGCCTTAGGCAAAGTTCCAGAGAAGTCGGGAAAGACTTTCTGCAAAAAATATTCTGTGTGGATTATTCTCTCATCAATGAACATAGCCATCCCTGGTCAATGATGAGTCTGACGTGAGATCTGCCACTGAGAAAATCCCAGCTACAAGATTATTCTAGGTTAATGTAGCACCCTGCACTTGAGAGAGCATCCTACCCCATCCTTCTTTATCATCTAAATGTATCAGTCCCTCATCCTTTCCCTACCATCATAAGCTTCTTAAAAAGCAGAGACTAAATGTTGCTCCTCTTTGAACATCACAACTAAGAAGGTCTTCAATAAATATTTATGGAACAAGATAAAAGCCAATAGACCCTGAAATGATTGTGAAGTGAAATTCTGAGGATTCTAGATTTAGTCCAGTGGTTCTCAAATAAGACCATTTTGCTCTTCAGATTATATTTTGATAATATCTGGAAACATTTTGGTTGTCACGGTTCAGACAGGGCTGGGAGGGTGGGGAGCACTGCTATTGACATCTAGTGAGTAGAGAGCAGGGATGCTGCTAAACATTCCATAATGCACTGGTCAGTGTCCTACATCAAGGAATTAATTATCCAGGCCCTACTGTCAATACAGCTCAGGTAATTCTTTGCAGAACTCAGTTCTGAACATGTCTCCCTTTAAACCCTTCAGGGATTTTCCACTGTTCTTAGGACAAAAACCAGAAACCCTGATCTAGCATGAAGTTGAGTTGCCAAACAAGACAGGAAGTACACTTTCACTTTCTCTGATCCTCTTTACCTGTTTGCTTCACAAAGAAATGGAACTGACTTTAAAGGATTTTAATTTTATAACAACTATCCTTTTATCTATTTCCTTTCATTCTGCCTCTTTCCTCTAATTATGAATTCCAAAGATTGGCACATACTAATTATTAGGAAGTCTTATCATTTAATGCGAATTCACCTTGTGTTCAGATAGTCACACTAATGAACCATTCATAAATACCAGTGAACCTCACTGGTTCATTTAGCTCAATAAATCTCTCCAGAAAACACACACACACACCCTCCCCCTTCCCACCCAGCCTCACCACTGCCCTGTTTGCCTCAGCCAACTGAGGCTTGACTAGCTTGACTATGGGAGTATAGCCTCCCATTACCACAGCTTCATTGTATCTAAAAATATAACATGTTTACTAATACACTTTGAAATTGTGTCATTAATAATTAAAGCAAAGTAGCAAGATGAAGTACAACACCCTTAATTTTAAATTGTTTATTTACTTACTGCTTTGCAAAATGTGATCAAGTTTAATGCATCTCTGATTATTGCTGTGAAGTAAGTATACCTTACTGTATTCTAAACGAGTTTTGCATATAAAACTTTTTTTGGTCTCCAAGTCATTTCCAGTTCAAATGTGAAAATGGAATTCATGATCTTTCTCCCAAATTTGGTCCTTTTTCAGTGTTCTTACTGGTGTTGAATAGCATAGTCAGTTATGCATTTATGTAAATCTGAAACCTGAGATCTTCTGACTCTTCAGCCACCTCCATCACCCCTTCAGTACTCCCATCAGGACATCCCATTTCTGAGTCCTTCACCGTCTCCTGTTCCCACTGCCCCACCATGATCTTAGCCCCAGGGACTTAACCTCTTGTCTGGACTATTGCAATATCCTCCTTACGGTTCTTACTTTCCTCACCCTTGCCTTTCTTGGGTCTAGTTTTGGTACTGCAGCCTGAATGCGTGTGTGCTCAGTCACTCAGCCATGTCAGATGCTTTGGGGCTGCAGCCTGAGTGATTCTTTTCCCTGATCATGTCCCTCTTTGGTTAAAACGCTTTGGGGTTTCCCACTGCTCTTAGGATAAAACCAGGAACTTGCACACAATATCACCCTTGCCTGCTTCTTCTGTCTCACTTTCTACATTCTAGTTCTCTATGCTTCTTTTAGTTTCTTCAATATATCACATTCCTTCTCACCACAGGTCTTTAGCACATGTTGTTTCCGTTACTTTTGATGCTTCCTGCCCTTCTGACTGCCTCAGTTAGGTCTTCCCGTTATATACTTCTATGGAGCTGTCTAACTCTCCATCACTTTTGCCAAAGTTGTAAATTAGAGTTATTTTCCTGATTGATTTACTAATGTTTTGTCCCCTCTAGCCTATAAGCTCTAAAAGAGAAGGGACTGTATTTGTTTTCCCTCACCATTGAGTTGCCAATATGCAACACAGTTAAATGGAATGAATGAAAAAAGTGCTAAGAATTTGAATAATTTAAAAGAGGAGAGCATTTTCTTTATAGGAAGAAATATGCTATGCATGAAATGAAACACTGGCTAATCTAAAACTAGATGGTAACCTTGAATATTCATTGGAAGGACTAATGCTGAAACTGAAACTCCAATACTTTGGCCCCCTGATGTGAAGAACCGACTCATTGGAAAAGACCCTGATGTTGGGAAAGATTGAACGCAGGAGAAGAAGGGGATGACAGAGGATGAGATGGTTGGATGGCACCACCGACTCAATGGACATGAGTTTGAGTAAGCTCCGGGAGTTGGTGATGGACAGGGAAGCCTGGCGTGCTGCAGTCCGTGGGGTCACAAAGAGTCGGACACGACTGAGCGACTGGACTGAACTGAACTGAACTGAGATGGTACAAAGCAGCCATCAGCACTAAATCCAGGTCCTTGAATAAAACATATAAGTAGAAGCACAATAGTTAATCTGACACACACACACACACACACACACACACACACAGAATGTCCTCCTCTTATACACAGCTCTGCTGTGCCAAATTTCTTACATGACTCACTCTTCCCAGGATAATCCCTGGTCAAGCCTCTTTTACATCATCAAACATGAAGACAATAATGTATGAGACATGAGAAAAGCCACAACTTCTGCTGTCTCAGTTTTGAAACTCTTAATAGTAAATAATCAACCAGGCAGGATTTTTTTTCCTTAGAAATAACCAATAAGAATTAGTCCTAGGAACTGACAAGCAAGAAGAAAAGTTTAGTGAAACATATTGATGCTTATTTAGAACTCTGAAGTGAGTAATGTCTGTCATTGCTGTCTCCCAATTTTCCTTCTGTAGCTTTTTTTTGTTAGTCAGAACTATCCCCACTGGGCTTTCCACTCCTCTCAACCATTAATTCTCCGATTTCCAGCTTTTCTAATGATCTTATAAACCCACTTATTTTAAAGTGGAGGTGACAGATGAGGCAACCTCAGAAAGAGTTCCCATAAAAAACGTAAAGGAAAGTGTTAAGGCAAAGGAATGACTCTAGTGGTGGGATTTTAGCCCTTAATATGCAGGGGAGGGCACTGTGGGTGGAAAGACAGACCTGGGGACCCTGAAATCTCATTCTGTAACAGGCCACTTCTCATGAAGCCTGCTGTGACCATATCCTTAGTAATCAAATCCTCTGAATTGTTCCAAGACTCAACTGTACAACTGTTGCACTGCTGGGCAAATTTGGCTGCACATTAGAATAACTGAGGGAGCTTTTTAAAAATGCTAATGCCTGGATCTATGCAGATCAATTAAATCAGAATATTTAGGATGTCACCTGCTGCTGCTGCTGCTAAGTCGCTTCATTTGTGTCCGACTCTGTGTGACCCCATGGACTGCAGCCCACCAGGCTCCCCCGTCCCTGGGATTCTCCAGGCAAGAACACTGGAGTGGGTTGCCCTTTCCTTCTCCAATGCATGAAAGTGAAAAGTGAAAGTGAAGTCGCTCAGTCGTGTCCAACTCTTTGCGACCCCATGGACTGCAGCCCACCAGGCTCCTCCGTCCATGGGATTTTCCAGGCAAGAGCACTGGAGTGGGGTGCCACTGTCTTCTCTGATGTCACCTGTACCATGATATTTTTAGAAAGCTTACCCGGTGATTCTAAGTATTTAATCAGAGCTATAAACCACGAATCTAGCTATTAGTTATCAATAAAGATTAAAAATAGCCCCTGAGCTACACAAGGGTGCTTTAGTCCTGCTCCATAGTCAGCCTCAGAAAGCCCTTTTCCCCTCATGATTGTGTTTGTGTGTTGCTCACGCACCTTCCTATTCTTTCAAAGGAAGCATTCAGTTCCTCTTCTTGCCCTAGGTTTGTGGCACCATTACTGTACCTTGCCTGTGTGTGTATATATTCCTCATGTTTGCTGCTGCTGCTGCTAAGTCACTTCAGTCGTGTCCGACTCTGTGCGACCCCATAGATGGAAGCCCACCAGGCTCCCCCGTCCCTGGGATTCTCCAGGCAAGAACACTGGAGTGGGTTGCCATTTCCTTCTCCAATGTGTGAAAGTGAAAAGTGAAAGTGAAGTCGCTCAGTCGTGTCCGACCCTTAGCGACTCCATGGACTGCAGCCTACCAGGCTCCTCCATCCATGGGATTTTCTAGGCAAGAGTACTGGAGTGGCTTGCCATTGCCTTCTCCGTCCTCATGTTTACACTCAAGGAAACATGGACTAGAGCTAATCTGTGTAGATAAGAAAGTTTAGGAAAAGGACAGTGGCCAAAAACTGCCATTGTAAGCTTCTAAGAATTATTTCTGTAATGCCAAGTATATGATTTGTTATGATTTGCCTTAAAATATTCTTTATTCATACACGGGAGGAATTATGATTAGTAGCTAGAAGAGTTTTGCTCATGCTTTCGGACTGCCCACTCTCTGGATCAAAAATGTGACTTTGAGGCACGAAAGGCATTCCTTCGTGGTGGTTCCCTTCAGAGCACTCTATGATGTACTTGTTTTAATAGTTGTAAAAAAGTTTCAGGTATAAGAATTAATTAAAAATGGACTAAAACCTAAATATAAAAGCTAAAACTATAAAGCTTTTAGAAGAAAACATAAAGTAAATATTTGTGACCTTGGATTTAACAACATATCCTTAGATATGACACCAACGGTGTGAGCAACAGAAAAAAAATGGATAAATTGGACTCATTAAAATTAAAAACTTGTATACATCAAAGGACAGTATCAATCAAGTAAAAAGATAACTTAAAGAATGAGAGAAAATACCTACAAAACATGTATCTGATAAGGGTTTTATATCTAGATTATATAAAGACCTCCTACAACTCAATAACGAAAAGACAACCTGAATAAAAAGTGGGCAAAGGAGTTGAACAGACATTTTTCAAAGACAATATATAAATGGTCAATAAGCACATGAGAAGATGCCAAATATCATTACTCATGAGGGAAATGCAAATCAAAATGACAATGAGATAACACTGGAATAGTATTGGCAGTAATCAAAAACATGGGTAATAACAAGTATTTTCAAGGATGTGGAAAAATTGCTAGCATACACTGTTGGCAGGATTATAAAATGGTTCGACCATTGTGAAAAACAGTTTGCTGGTTCTTCAAAAAGTTAAACACAGAATTAGCATAGGATGTAGCAATTCCACTCCTAGGTATATACCTCAAGGAAGTGAAAACAGGGACTCCAGTAGATCCTTGTGTATGCCAATATTCATAGCAGATTTATTCATAATAGTTAAAAAGTAGAAATAACTGAAGTCTGTCAACAGATGAATAGATAAACAAAATGTGGCATGGAATATTAAGTCATAAAAGGAATGAAGTTCTGATGCATGCTACAACATGGGTGAACCTTGAAAGCATTATGCTAAGTTATATAAGCCTGCCACAAAAGGGCAATGTATGAGTTCATTTATCTGAATTATCTATAACAGGCAAACTCACAGAGATGAAAAATAGATTAGAGCTTACCATGGGCTGGAGGGGACTTCCGTGGTGGCTCAGATGGTAAAGAATCTGCCTGCAATGTGGGAGACCCGGGTTTGATCCCTGGGTCAGGAAGATCGCCTGGAAAAGGGCATGGCAACTCACTCCAGTATTCTTGCCTGGAGAATTCCATAGACAGAGGAGCCTGGTAGGCTGCAATCCATGGATCGCAAAGAGTTAGACAAAACTGAGTGTCTAGCACTTTCTTTCACTTTATGGGCTGGAGGGGATAGGGAATTGGGAGGTATTGCTTAGCCAGTTACAGAGTTTCTGTCTGGGATGATGATAAGCTTTGGAAACAAAGTGATGGCTGAACAACATTGTGGATGTAATCAATGCCAGGAACTGTACACTTAAAAATGACTTAAATAGCATATTTTATGTTATATATTTTACCACAATAAAATAACCTAAAAAACTAATTGTCAAAGGTTTTAATAAAAAACTTAGTAATACTCAAGTCCTATTGAATATTTGGTATTTTGTCATATTGAAATGTATATGTAATTTATAACTGGTAGAAATATTTTATAGTTTGAGAAATAAGGAGCAGACTAAAAGTTTCAATTATTTTTTAATGATATTTATTTATTCATATATTTGGCTGCACTGGGTCTTAGTTGAGGCCTGTGGGATCTAGTTCCCTGATCAGGGATCAAACCCAGGCCCTGGGCATTGGGAATGTGGAGTCAGCCACTGGACCATCAGGGAAGTCTCTCGACTATTCAAAGCAGTATATCTCAATACTATATAACATTTTAGAGAATGACTATATTATTTTAGAAAATATCTCACACTGCCACTGGACTGATTGTATCACAGAGCTAAGGTGATTTGGTAATTCTTAAGTACTGATATGAAGTGGAAGCTGTAGGAAAGGGCCAATAGTCAGGGTCAGAAAATCTGAGGTTGATTCTCAGCCTGAGACTTATTTGCTCTTAAGTTTCAAAAAAAACTACACGATGTTATTAGCCTCAGTCTTCTCATATGTAAGATGGTATAGTTGTTCTGTGTATTTTAAAAATTCAATAAAACGAGATACAGACACACACACACACATATATGTATGTATATATGTAATTGCCAGCAGAAACAGCTCCAAGGTGGGAGAAACTCAAATGTCCATTGATGGATAAGTGGAAAAACAAAATGTGTTATGTACATATAATGGAATATTATTCAGTCTTCAAGAGGAAGGAAATTCTGACACTTGCTACAATATGGGAGCCTGGAGGACACTGTTCTAAGTGAAATAAGCCAGTTACAAAAGGACAAGTACTATATGATTTCACTCACGTGTGGTATCTGAAGCTGTCAAATTAATAAAGACAAAGTAAAGTAGTGGTTGCCAGGGGCTATGAAGAGGGAGAACGAGAGGCTCTTGTTTAATGGGTTTAGAGTTTCAGTTTTACAAGATGAAGGTCTGCAGAGTCATTGCACAGCAATGTGCGTATGGTGGTGGTTTAAGTTGCTAAGTTGTGTCTGACTCTTGCGACCCCATGGACTGTAGCCCGCCAGGCTTCTCTGTCCATGGGATTTTCCAGGCAAGAACACTGGAGTGGACTGCCATTTCTTTCTCCAGGGGATCTTCCCGACCCAGGACTCGAACCCAGGTCTCCTGCATTGCAGGCAGATTCTTTACCAACTGAGCTATGAGGGAAGCATATACTTAACACTAAAAATAATTAACATGGTAAATTCTATGTTATGTGAATTTTACCACAATTAAAAATATCAGTCCCAAATATGTATGTGCTCAATAAATATGTATTAAATACAAATGACCTCATAACAATGAGAGGAAGATCGCAACGGAGAGAATGCCCTGCCAATGTAACTAAACATATAGACTGAAAATTGCCCATGCTGGAGGAGCTATTCCATATTAGTATATGAGATTATAGCACAGTTTGAGCTTTTTAATTATCAAAGAGTTAAACATTTATAATTTGAGATGCATTTTAATTACTTCCACCTACAGCCTATAAAGTCATTTTATTTTAAAACAAGGAGTTGAGGGGAAGTTTCAGCCTTAATTGGAGACAGTATCAGAAATAATAAATCTGGTTTACAATATCCCCACTGGTCACTTAAAAAAATTAAAAACAAAATTTGATTCTGCATGAAAGCACCAGCTTTAAGAGGCTCAAGACAAAGTTGACTGAGGTACGTTATTAGTTGGTCAATTCACAAGGTGTGTAGAGCTCTGTGTGGGCTCCACGCAGAAAGACACAAAAGAAGAAAACAATCTGGGCCCTCTGGAGTTGACAGCTCATTTGAGAACATGGCCTAGATACACACACACACATGTGTGCATGCACACACATCACACCTAAATGAAAGAGTAATACAGCGTAATGAATGACAATATCAGTAGCAAAAACTGAGTATTCAAATGAAGGGTGGTGTCAAAGCTGTTTTTGACAAAGCCTTCTTATTTCAAGAGATCTGTCCCAAAATAGAAAATTTCTCAAATCCCTTGAAAATTGTGACAAAAAAATTCCAGGTCCAATGGACAACTCATGGTTTTTCAAAGCCAGGCCCCCTTTTGATTACATTCTAAAATTAACATCTACAAAAGAAAAACAAAAGCAACTTTTTGAAAACAAGTTTACCTTATAGTCAAAATATAACCATCCTTTGGGACATGTTCCATGTTGTTTTGGAATATCTTTCTTTTTTTCTATGACCCAAACCTTTTTTCGCTTACAGATGCTAGGCATAGAAATTGAACACTCTTCACTAGCCCAGAGACCTGGAGGAGAAAATGGTTAGAAATAATAGGAAATAATGGTGACTCTGTAGAAATTCTGCAATGGTCAATTTTTTTTATGACTGCTTTGGTTTACGATACTTTTTTAGATCTGGAAATTGAACTAGATTTAACTACTAACTATAGAGTTCTCTGTGACAAGAGCTAACTGGGCAAAATGCCAAATCAGTAATTCTAATTTAAGAATGTAGAAATTTTTCAAATGCAAGAAAAATGCAAACAAATATTGGAAATGAAATCACAACACTGTTGAAAGTTTTAAGAACATTTGACTTGTTTAACAAAGGATATTTTTGTAGAGTAATATTTTTGTTTTACTAAGAGTGCAAGCTTTAATCAGTTGTTGCCATGTGAGACTGGGGGCCTGCTATTTCCAGATCTCCTAATTTTTAATAAAAGCCAGAAAATACGAACTTTTGAAAGATTAGATAAATAAATATTCTTTGTTTTAAAGTATTCCACTTCAAGGTAAAAAGAGGAAAAAGATTCTAAAATAATAGATGATCATTTCTACTCTAATTCTTAAAAATATAATAATTTAGAAAAAATTTTTAGAAAAAATAACTCAGAAACTTCCAAGGAAGAAGCACTTTTTAACACTGACCCTTGAACAAAACACACACTTTCAGAGACATGCCCTCAGGAAGATGTATCCCAAAGTCCTCAGTCTCTTAGAAAATAATTAGAAAATCTTTCTTTTCAGAGTAAAGGTTATAGAATGTATTTCATTAGCATTCAAGTCATAAGTTCCAGAATAGGACAAGGATGAATGTAAACTGCAAGGGAAGATTCTGTTTTCTAGTGTGAGGGGTATGAGCCAAAAAGATATTGGCATTTTGAAGGAGGGGCTGGAATGCTATTTTCAATTCAGATTAGCTTCTATTCTTCCAGAATCACAAACAGCCTTTCTGTAGGCTGTTGTGACACCTGCTGGCAAAGTGAGCTGATTAACAACATGGTTTTTCCTCTCCTTTCTCTGCAGCTGCCCTTAAGCCAGAGATGGCTTTCCATATTTTTACTTCTCCTGATTTGGGAGGATCTGTTAGGAACATCATTACCTTTTATTGGATAGAAAGCAGAATGGATATGAGTGGACAATCAACCCCAATAACACTGCATTGATGCATAGAATAAAAAACCCCATCTTAGACAAACATGTACCTCTAAATCCAACTGACAGAGAGCTGGTATTCTAAGGCAAGCAGCAATTAAGGCCAAATGTGTAAAAAAAAGACACTGAATTCAAGGAAAAATTTCTTTAAATGGAAAAAAAATTCAGAGGTTAAAGTTCTGGCCAATTATACACTGGATACTACAAAGAGATTTTTTTTTAATGGGCCCATATTGAAATTTCATAGAGAATAGTATTAGGCAAGTTTTTGACCCATTTCAGTGGGCACATTTTTGTTAGTTTTGGTTCAAGATGAAGGACTTATCTAGATGTAAATTATTTTCAAGAACATGAATGCATGGAACAAGCTATAGGAAACTTAAGACTGATAAATTAAATACACATGGTTGAAAAGCAAAATAACCAAACAGAACCTTCTCATTGAATTAATGCAATTAAAAGGAGACTTCAAGTCTTCTGAAAATTATGTTTGCATTATAAACCCCAAAATGGATTAATAAAATAACCTGTTATGGATGAAATGAAGCCACACCTCTGGCTCTCATTAAGGCCCATAGACCTTTCTTTTCCTTCGTCCCAGTTCTGATATATTACTGGTGATCCATCTCTCCAGCTGCAAGGAAATGTAAGAAATCAAGGTCTTCTCTCAGTCTGCACATTCAGTCTCTAACACCATTTTTGGAGTCCTGGGGTATGGACTGGAGGCATAATTATTTTATTAAATTTAAAAAAATACTCATGTCTTTAGTTAGGGAAATGAAAATTTATAAGTTAAAGATAATGTTTGAAAGCTAGTCAACAAATTAACCACTAAGATCTAGTCCAATCACTCTGCGAATAAAAAACCTGTCAAAAAGGGTTAAATGCAAATTAATCTAGGTCCATACCGAAATTCATCATTGGCTCTTTCTTCTCGAAGTCCAATCCACCAATTTACACCGTACTTTGATAGCTATTTAAACAAGAGAGAGAGAATGTCAGCATTTATTCTATTTGTTTTCCCTTAACACTATTAAGATTAATGGGGCTGCTGCTAATAGCTTTCTACTCTTCAGTGTTTTACCCAGTTATTTAAAGAAGAGTGCACCAAGGCCAAGCATCCCGAGAAAACCTGAAACTTCATTATTCTAAACTACGCCCTCCTTATCATAGAAGAAAACTGGAATCAAATATTTAAAATAATTTTAGTTTCATACATAACTTTGTTACAATGTTTCTTATATATGTGAAAATAAATTTTCTAATTCTCATAGTAGGGATTTATAAAGTAATATTGTAAAGTGAAATAGCATGTGAATTCCTTTTTAAACTAAAAGTTTAGTGACTTATTCTCTCAATGATTTATAAAACTTTACTGCAAAACCACACCACTTGAAAAACAATTCGAGGCATAAAGACCTCAATAGTAAAAGAACTTATATTTTAGGCATTAGCCTGATTGTAAGTATTAGCACTCTCCCCCATTCAAAAGGAAACTACAGTATAGGAACAAAGAATTCTGCAGGATTTCCAGTGTTTGACAACTAGAAAATTATTCTTTCTATATTTTATTCATTTATGCCATTATTTATCACATAGATCTCAGTACAATAAAGAATAAACTTGAAACATCATAGACATGTATATGCATATACACATTAGACCAGATGTAATACTGGACTTATGACCCAGGAAATTGAAATTCCCTCTTCAACTATAAAGGAAGAAGAGGCATTAAGGATTTCTCTAAGGCCTCTAAATCAATATTCTTTATTGTGTGTGTGCTGTGTGTGAAATGTAACTTAATTTTTTATGCTAAAACCCTGTTAACTTGAAGGCATTATACATTTAAATTTTCACTTTCATTTCTTCTGTAAAGACTTGGAGATGCATTTAAAAAGTATTTTTTTTCTCATGTGAATTTCAAGTCATCATACAACAGAACCTAATAGCTCTCTAACATTCTAATTTATACATGAGTATTTTCACTCTTTAACCAGTGTGGCTGTCTGCCATATCAGCAATTTGTGAATAATGCAAGATGGAGCAACTGTAATTTTGGCTCCCTGAGGTGTTGTTTCATGGACATGTTCTTACATGCTGAATTTAGGCTCCTATTGTCAGCCTTTGGAATGGGTCCATGGAGACTGGCTGTGAACTCAGTGGGAGAACCACAACCATTTCATTCAATCTAAAGAGGTCTCGTGTGCAACAACAGTGGAAATCATGGTCTGATTATTCATTGCCCCAATTGAGGATCTCTAAAGAAAAATTACAACTACTGCATCTTAAGTGGCATATTTATTACCACCTCAATTATAGCATGGTAATCCTCCACGTGGTACATCACAACCTGTTGTGACATGGGACAGAACTTCATAGGTCAAGTTAGAAGACACTCAGAGTGAAAAATCCAATGTGAAAAATAGATGTTGTGAATTTCAGTTTAGGTGTAAAACCACGATAATAAAAGATACTAGTATTCTTTTGTATAAAAAATGTGATACAACCATGGACTTCATAAAGTCAATTATGTTTTGTTACAAGCATTCGTTATAGATCGCATCATATGGGAAGAACACTTACCATAAACAAATAACCCACAGTAATATCCAATATACTAATCTACAAAGCAATATAAGGGAGAACAACTTGTTATCTCTTAAAATGTTTCCATAAAAATAACAAAACCAAATTATTTTAAGGATTTAAAACACCAGGTTTTGGGGGATGACTAATAGATTTGATATATTTTTGTTAGAAATTTTTTGAAATAAAATTGAAAAAATAAGAGAAAATTGCAATTTTGAAATGCAAATATTTATTGCACAACACAGCATAACAATTAGTTCATGTCAAACAACTCATAAAGTGCTCATTGTTTTTATTTTTTTGGCATTGATCTGACCAATAAGATGACTCAAAAAATTTGTTCTCAAAAATTCCCTCTGATCATGCCTTGTGGTCTTCTGTTAGTCAAAGAGGAAATTATGACTCATCACTTTTCCAAGATGGAAACATCTTGGAAAAAAATTCTGCTTCAGACTTTTAAAAAACTGCATCCAGCTTTCTTTCTCAATAATTAGTTCTTCTACTCCCCAAAAGAATGATATTTTTGTCTTTCATATTTCTGAGTTACTATTCTTTGTAGAGAAGCTATATAATACTATAATAACTATAAAAATATTTAATTACACCTATTCTTCCTGCAATTATAGGATGGGTGTGCCACAAAAATAAGTGGTATGACCTCTACATGTTTAGTTCCTCATCCAGAACTTCTGGACTGACCTAAGAAATGTAGGTCACCATAAATACTACCACTATCTTGAACAAAAATTGCCTAATAGCTACAAATTATGCAGGAGGAAGAACTGCCTTAGAAATGTACAGCATTCTTTTTTCTAAATTGATACCCATTCCCTTTGGCTCCCTTGCCCCATTCTGAGTCTTCCCATCCTTTTCTCTCTGATAACTTCCTTCTGTAGCACACTGAGGTGTTGGATCAGTTCAGCCACTCCCCTGTAATACTGAAAGAACATTCTGTATCAACATGGTCATAGGCTGCGTAACACTTTTACCATCTAAGACACCACAGGGTTTGTCTGGTTTGGGATCTCTAGATCTAATCCTCAACTCTAGATCATGGCACTGGCTATGCCTTCTTAAATGGCTGAGCCCATGGGGTTTATGAGAGGTATTAACTCTGCCATTCCCACTGGCTTCCCAACCACCAAAGACTGAGAGAGTGAATTAAGGAAAAGGTGAAGACAGAAGAGTACAGAGGTTCTCCAAAGACCTAAGCTCTGCTGGAAGGATCAAAGAAGTCCTTCACTGTTCATGTCTGAGACAGAGCTGGCAGCTATCATTTGGGGAGGGATTTTATATTTAACTAATTAAAAACTTGAGGTATAGTTCATTTGCAATATTATATTAGTTTCATGTGTATAACATAGCGATTCAAAATTTTTTACGGATTACACTCCACTGAATTTATTATAAAATAATGGCTATATTTCCCTGTGCTGTATAATATACCCTTGAAGCTTATTTATTTTATACATAGTAGGTTATACTTCTTAATCCTCTACCCTTGTCTTCCTCTCCCCTTTTCTTCTCCCCACTGATGATCACTAGTTCATTTTCTGTATCTATGAGTTTGTTTCTGTTTTGTTATATTCATCATTTGTTTTATATTTTAGATTCCACATATAAGTGATAACACACAGTATTTATCTTTCTCTGACTTACTTCATGAAGCACAATACCCTCTTTGTCCATGTATGTTGTTGCAAATGGCAAAGTTTCATTCTTTTTATGACTAATATTCCACTGTATATATATGACGCATCTTCATCCATTTATCTGTTGATGGACACTTAGATTATTTTCCTATCTTGGCTATTGACAAAACATGGCCCACTGGAGAAGGGAATGGCAAACCACTCTAGTATTCTTGCCTTGAGAACCCCATGAACAATATAAAAAGGCAAAATGATATGACACTGAAAGAAGAACTCCCCAGGTTGGTAGGTGCCCAATATGCTACTGGAGAAGGGCTCCGTAAAGAATGAAGAGGCTGAGCTAAAGCAAAAACAACACAAAGCTGTGGCTGTGACTGATGACAGAAGTAAAGTCTGATGCTGTAAAGAACAATATTGCATAGGAACCTGGAATATCAGGTCCATGAATCAAGGTAAGGTGGAAGTGGTCAAACAGGCGATGGCAAGAGTGAACATCAACATTTTAGGAATCAGGGAACTAAAATGGACTGGAATGGGTGAATTTAATTCAGATGACCATTACATCCACCACTGTGGGCACAAATCCCTTGGAAGAAATATATGAGGCCTTATAGTCAATAAAAGAGTCCAAAATGCAGTATTTGGGTGAAATCTCAAAAATGACAGAATGATCTCTGTTTGTTTCTAAGGCAAACCATTCAGTATCACAGTAATCTAAGTCTATGCCCCAACCACTGATGCCAAAGAAGCTGAAGTTGAATGGCTCTATGAAGACCTACAAGACCTTCTAGAACCAACACCAAAAACAGATGTCCTTTTCATCATAGGGGACTGGAATGCAAAAGGACATAGTCAAGAGATACCTGGAGTAACAAGCTAGTTTGGCCTAGGAGTACAAAGTGAAGCAGGGCAAAGACTAACAGAGCTTTGCCAAGAGAACGCACTGGTCACAGCAACACCCTCTTCCAGCAGCACAAGAGAAGACTCTGCACATGGACATCACCAGATGGTCAATACCGAAGTCAGACTAATTATCTGCTTTGTGGCCAAAGATGGAGAAGCTATCTATAGTCAGCAAAAACAAGACAGGGAGCTGACTGTGGCTCAGATCATGAACTCCTTATTGCCAAACTCAGACTTAAATTGAAGAAAGTAGGGAAAACCACTAGACCATTCAGGTGTTATCTAAATAAAATACCTTACGATTATACACTGGAAGTGACAAATAGATTCAAGGGATTAGATCTGATAGACTGCCTGAAGAACTACGGACGGAGGTTCATAACACTGTATAGGAGGCTGTGATCAAAACCATCCCCAAGAAAAAGAAATGCAAAAGGCAACGTGGTTGTCTGAGGAGACCTTACAAATAGCTGAGAAAAGAAGAGAATTAAAGGGCCAAGGAGAAAAGGAGAGATATACCCATTTGAATGCAGAGTTCCAAAGAATAGCAAGGAGAGGTAAGAAAGCCTTCCTAAGTGATCAGTGCAAAGAAACAGAGGAAAATAATAGAATGGAAAAGACTAGAGATCTCGTCAAGAAAATTAGAGATACCAGAGAAACATTTCACGCAAAGGTGGGCACAGTAAAAGAAAGAAATTGTATGGACCTAACAGAAGCTGAAGATATTAAGGGGTGGCAAGAATACACAGAAGAACTATACAAAAAAGATCTTAATGACCCGGATAACTATGATGCTGTGATCACTCATCTAGAGCCAGATATCCTGGAGTGTGAGGTCAAGTGGGCCTTAGGAAGCATCACTATGAACAAAGCTAGTGGAGGTGATGGAATTCCAGCTGAGCTATTTTAAATCCTAAAAGACGATACTGTGAAAGTGCTGCACTCAATACACCAGCAAATTTGGAAAACTCAGCAGTGGCCACAGGACTGGAAAAGTCAGTTTTAATTACAATTACAAAGAAAGGCAATGCCAAAGAATGTTCAAGCTACTGCACAATTGTACTCATCTCACATGCTAGCAAAGTCATGCTCAAAATTCTCCAAGCCAGGCTTCAACTGTATGTGAACTGAGAACTTCCAGATGTTCAAGCTGGATTTTAGAAAAGGCAGAGAAACCAGAGATCAAATTGCCAACATCTGCTGGATGATAGAAAAAACAAAGAGAATTCCAGAAAAACATCTACTTCTGCTTCACTGACTACGCTAAGGCTTTTGACTGTGTGAATCACGACAAACTAGAAAATTCTAAAAGAGATGGGAATACCAGACCACCTGACCTGCCTCCTGAGAAATCTGTATGCAGGTCAAGAAGCAACAGTTAGAATCAGACATGGAACAATGGACTGGCTCCAAATTGGGAAAAGGGTACGTCAAGGCTCTATATTGTCACCTTGCTTATTTAACTTATATGCAGAGTATAGCATGCAAAATGCCAGGCTGGATGAAGCACAAGCTGGAATCCAAGATTGCCGGGACAAATATCAATAACCTCAGATATGCAGGTGACACCACCCTTGTGGCAGAGAGCAAAGAGGAACAAAAGAATCTCTTGATGAAAGTGAAAGAGGAGAGTGAAAACGCTGGCTTAAAATTCAACATTCTCAAAACTAGATCATGGCATCCAGTTGCATCACTTCATGGCAAATAGATGGGAAAGCAATGAAAGCAGTGACAGACTTTATTTTCTTGGGCTCCAAAATCACTGCAGTTGGTGACTGCAGCCATGAAATTAAAGACGCTTGCTCCTTGGAAGAAAAGCTATGACCAACCTAGACAGCACATTAAAAAGCAGAGACATTTACTTTGCCACCAAAGGTCCATCTAGTCAAAACTATGGTTTTTCTAGTGGTCACGCATGGATGTGAGAGTTGGACACACAACTCAGAAAGCTGAGCACCGAAGAATTGATGCTTTTGAACTCTGGAGTTTGAGAAGACTCTTGAGAGTCCTTTAGACTGCAAGGAGATCCAACCAGTCAATCCTAAAGGAAATCAATCCTAAATATTCATTGGAAGGACTGATGCTGAAGCTGAAACTCCAATACTTTGGCCACCTGTTGTGAAGAACTGACTCATTTGAAAAGACCCTGATGATGGGACAGACTGAAGGCAGGAGGAGAAGGGGATGACAGAGGATGAGATGGTTGGATGGTATCAGCGACTCAATGGACATGAGTTTGAACAAGCTCCAGGAGTTGGTGATGTACAGGAAAACCTCGCATGCCGCAGGCCATGGGGTAGCAAAGAGTCAGACAGGACCGAGCAACTGAACTGAACTGACTGATGAACATTAGGGTGCATATATCTTTTAAAATTAGTATATTTATTTTTTTCAGATATATACCTTGGAGTGGAATTGCTGGATTCTTTGAGGAAGCTTTGTGCTGTTTTCCACAGTGGCTGTACCAATTTACATTCTCACCAACAATATACAAGGGCTACCTTTTGGAGGATAGATTATTTTAATACAACGCATATGCTCTTCTGCTGCCCACAGCGGTTTTTGAAAATGACCTTGTAAGTCAAATGATTTGGGTTCACTTCCAAATTCCACTACTTAGCTGCTGTGTAACAAAGTTGTTTCACCTCTTTAGAGTCTTAGCTTCCTCATCTGTAAAATCTGCTGATGACAGACTTCCCACAGAGCGTTCTTAGAAAGATCGAATGCCATTAAACATTTGTGCTTCGCAGTGCTTGACGCTGTTACAGTAAGTACTGGCCAATTACCACTTCCTTTTGGGATGTGCCCTTTACATGTTGATAGATTGGTTTTTAGCCATTCACCTGGTCTCTTATTACTGCCACTTGGGGTAAGGCGTCTGCCTCTGCCGTCCAGCTAAAGAAACAAATGTATTTTCTGAGGTTGTGATATATAACTCGTTGATACTTAATGTTCTGGTTTTGACCTGAGTGTTCCATTTGTAGGAGAGCATGAACCGATACTAGGGGATATCCTGTTCTCCTGGTTGGTCTGCCACTGTGTCTCAGTGGGGCAGTGCAGTTGTCTCCTAACCCCTCTGGTTCTTGGCTTTTCCATCAAAACTCAGTAGTGGACCCAACCTGCATCCTCCTCACTGTATGTGTATCAAAGAGAATTGCAGAGACAGGAAAGCCCTATGAGATGTGAGGGAAGACATTTCTCTTACAAGTCAAGGATGCTTTAACATAGAACTTCATTTTAGCATTTAACTTACAAACATATGAAAAGATGATAGAGCAATAAAGGATTCCTGGAGACCATGAAATAATGTTAAATTATGGAAAAAGAAAAAGGCTCTCTCTTACCTTTAACAGTTTCCTAGGGAAAATTAGGAATGAGGTTGTTCCTCCCTGGTGCCCCCTTGGTAATTTGTACAGACTGCTCTCTTTTCTCTTACTACATTGTGTTATTTCCAGTTTTTTAAAGACACTACCTGTAACTCATTTTTGTGTCCTTGACATTTTTGTGTCCTTGACAAATACCACAGTGCCTGAGACAAAGCTAATGCTCAATAAATGCTTGCTGAAGAAATACGCTGAAAACCTGACACTATTCCTTGGTAGTCTATTTCATATTTAACAGATTTTCCATGCTTCTTTCTAATTAGCCTAGCTTTTCAAAGGATTAAGTCCAGTCTTTATCTGAAGTTGAAATGTAGAACCACTCCTTACCATTTTCTGCATAGAGTCTAAACAATATTATACTCTTATAAGTAAAATTTGGAATTTAAAACAGCACGCATCTCCCAGTAGTGCTTGTCCCTCGTCAGTGCTTGATCTTCCTGCATGCGTCTAGCCACTTATCTTTCTCTAAAATACTGTGTAGTTCTATTGTATTGCTTGCAGTCTTCCTTCCTAGACTAGACTATAAGCTCCAGGTGGGCAGAGATTTTGGTCTATTGTAAGCACTGATAAGCAGAAGGCAGTGGCACCCTACTCCAGTACTCTTGCCTGGAGAATCCCAGGGACGGGGGAGCCTGGTGGGCTGCCGTCTATGGGGTCGCACAGAGTCGGACATGACTGAAGTGACTTAGCAGCAGCAGCAAGCACTGATCAAACCTCAGTCCCTAGAATAGTAGATTCAGAATAAATAAGCATTGAATGATGGAATGAATCGCATAAAACAATGAAATGCTACTCACTCATCCTTGTTGCCAGAAAAGCATGAGAAGTGAAAAAACCAACGAGCATAGTAAAGCTGTGTTTCCATTATTTTCTCTAAATCTTTGTAACAGGAAGAAAAACAATTCTTAAAAATCTAAGACTTTCAATGAAACAAATTAATGTCTGAAGGCTTTTGAAAACAAAAGCCCTCCAGGACTGAAAAAGGAGTTATGCTTTGAGTTTCTCAGTTAATCAAATTTAAGTACCGCTCTTATTTTGCTGTGGATGAATTCTTGTTCATGTGCAGAATGAATAGTGAGAATATCACTGCGCAGCCAGCCACAGACAAACTCAAATGAGGACCATTCCGAGGGGGAAATATGAAAAAGGTACTCTGCATCCTGATAAAAGAGCCAGGGTGCATCTGAAAGAGAAATAAGCAATGGAAGTGATACAAGAATTCTTGAGCAATGTAATGCAAACTTAAATAGGGTGTGCTATGATTGACCTCACATGTGTAATTTAGTCACTCAACATTAAGGAAATGTGTGTGAATACACCTACTCCCACACATACATAAGTATACAGTTTACTTATTTTCACTGGTCTCTCTCATATATGAAACATGTACATTCCAAAGTCTGGGCTAGATGCATATTTTAAAACCATGTGCCATAAAAATGGAGTTAAGCTATGATATTAGTCTTTAGTAATATTTAGTGACATTTTGATTTAAAAAATACATATTTATTTATTTATTTGGCTGCACCAGGTCTTAGTTAAGGCACCAGGATCTTCCATCTTTGTTGTAGCATGCGGGATCATTAGTTAGTTGCGGCATGTGGAATCTAGCTCCCTGACTAGGGATGAAACCAGGGTCTCTTGTACTGGGAGTGTCGAGTCTTACTCACTGGACCACAAAAGAAGCCCCTAGTTTGATTACTTATCAATGGTTAATTTGAACAAATTAGTCATCAGTTGACTCAAGAAAAGAGTAACTCCATTGGTGCTATGTAATAACAGAGTAATGGTATAAAGTAGCATAAAGTTAGAAATTCAGGAATAGTTCTTACCATACTGATACCAGGGTGGAACCTTAGGTCTCACATCTGTAAAGTAAAAGCAAGCCAGTGTGAGTGATGTTTATTTACAGATGTACTCTCTCTGAATTACTTCAGGCCTAAACACAATATTTTGACTTTGCTTTTTAAAAGATTATTAAGAACCAGATGTTGCTTGGAAAGTGATCAGTTCTTCTACTCAAAAAAGAGGCTCAAGAGAGACCTCTGTCTCTTTTTTTAAAGAAAAAAGGTTGTGAACACTTCCTGAGAACCTACTGTGTGTGACACACTGTGCTGGTGCTTTTGCTGACTCATCTGAAAAGTAATTTTGTTTGTTTGTAATGTCACAGTGACATTTCTCCCAGGTTGTACTTGCAAAATACAATACTCCACAACAGGGGCAGTTATCTTCATTTCCCACTCACTTAGCACACTGCACTGGTGTCATTTTTTCTCATTCCACCATGATACACATTTTTGCTAAAATGGTACAATCTGGTTTATCATGAAGGTTGTTGGTACTGTGGTCCAGGCTGTTTAAATTTTAGACCTCTGTAACTGTTGCCTTGGGAAAATGCTATAGATGATTAGACAGCAAACAAATAGTAAAGATCTTAATATTTTTACCTCTTGGAATTTTGCATATCCATTCACGTTTGGAACCACAGTATGAGGGTAGCAATGTTTTATTTGCCTTATAAACAGCACAATTTCTTGCATTGTCTCCAAAATAAGAATTGTCCAAAAATGAAGAGACAACCTGCAGCAGATGAAATTCATTATTCCTTAATACTGATTCCCTGCAAAAGGTTTCAAATGATCAAAAAGGCATCCCTGTAGAAAAACACAATAGACTTCTGGAGGAAGCAAGTTATAATGCCAGTTAAAGGTGGTTCCACATTTGTGAAAAGTATACTAATGAAAACTTTAGTATTTTTTCTTGAAGATTCTTTTTCTTAAAAAAAGAGGCATGCTACTCCTTTCTCCAGAAGGAATAAGTAAGATAAATTTGCACTGTTTTCTCACTTAAGGTTAGGCTAGCTCTGGGATCCTGGGTAAACTTTTTAGTGGCTCAAGGATCTTTCAGAATTGAATCTCATCTTTGATGTAGATTCTTTTGCTTTTAGTCTCTAATACTAACTTCTAAGTCAACCCTAGCTTTAATCAAGAAACTATCTATTTCTATGAATGATCACACAACAGGAGTATTGACAAGAGATTCAAACTTCTCAATGATTTAATGATGACTTGATAGAAATGTGGACCTACCATGAGCAAGACTCAGGTAAAAATCTCAAAAAAAAAACAAAGAAAGAGGGTTTTGAAATGATTTGCTGAAACTCCAATACTTTGGCCACCTCATGCGACGAGTTGACTCACTGGAAAAGAGTCTGATGCTGGGAGGGATTGGGGATGGGAGGAGACGGGGACAACAGAGAATGAGATGGCTGGATGGCATCACCAACTCGATGGACATGAGTTTGAGTGAACTCCGGGAGTTGGTGATGGACAGGGAGGCCTGGCGTGCTGTGATTGATGGGGTCGCAAAGAGTCAGACACGACTAAGTGACTGAACTGAACTGAACTGAACTGATGCTTCCTTGGTAGCTTGCTGCTGCTGCTGCTGCTAAGTTGCTTCATTCGTGTCTGACTCTGTGCGACCCCATAGACGGCAGCCCACCAGGCTCCCCCGTCCCTGGGATTCTCCAGGCAAGAATACTGGAGTGGGTTGCCATTTCCTTCTCCAATGCATGAAAGTGAAAAGTGAAAGTGAAGTCGCTCAGTTGTATCTGACTCTTAGCGACCCCATGGACTGCAGCCTACCAGGCTCCTCCACCCATGGGATTTTCCAGGCAAGAGTACTGGAGTGGGGTGCCATCGCCTTCTCCGCCTTGGTAGCTTAGGGGTGAAGAATCTGTCTGCAATGCAGGAGACACAGGTTCACTTTCCGGATTGGGAAGATCCCCTGGAGAAGGAAATGGCAACCGACTCCAGTATTCTTGCCTGGGAAATCCTATGGACAGAGGAGCCTGGCAGGCTATATAGTCCATGAGGTCACAATAGTTGGACAAGACTTAGCTATTAACCACCACCAAATACTCGCCTTCAAATATGTACAAAGTCATGCAATAATTCATCTAACTTATAAATATATAAAGTTCAGATTCAGAGAATGGCATGAGTTTGATATTTATTCTGTCCAGAGGGAAGTGGTGAGGGACTCAGTCCACTGCTTCATGGCTTTATCTCATTGATTCTGAACCAAATTGTCTATGCCTCTCCTATTACTAATAAGTTTGTTTGTTTTACTAAAAGACATTGTTGACCTCTATGCACCACATTTTATTTTCCAAGCACCATATTGACATTAACCACCCAACTGTGCTATGTGGTGGCTGCCATTAATGGGGCAGGTCAATCCTGCTTTATGCCCCTTCCACTCTCTGGGCCTTGGCTTCTTCATCATAAGAATATATGGGTGAGTCTAGGTCATCTCCAAGATCTCTTCATGACCTCTGATCCTGATGCCTTTTTCAAAGAAGCATTACTGGCATGGCATTGTTTTGTTTTGTTTTTTCAACTAGCACACTCAATATTTTTATTCCCACTTAAGCATATAGTTTTTCTGCAAACCATTTCCTTGCTACAGATTTGAACACCATCTCTGAATCAGGTCTAAAGATCCCTTTTCTCTTTTGATCTTTACTATGTCAAAGTTTGGCTGCTGCTATTTTGCCAATGAGGAGACTTCATGACATTGTGGCTTTGGAGGCAGATAACCTGTATACAAATGCTGTCTCTCTTATGTATTATTTTAGGCAAACCATTTAATCATTTTAATACCCACTATGTTGAATCACTGTAATGATGAAAAGAAATCATGCAGGGTTGTACTCAGCTCAGTGCTCAGAGCTTAACTGGGGCTCAATGAATAGGAGCTATATTAAATGCTCACTGAAGGCTGTTGCTAACCCCAGTTCACTGGTGAAACTAAATAATTTGATTTTTCTTGTGCCTTCAGATGGATCTCATTTTAATCTGGGTTACTGCTTCTGTTTTGCTCTTTTTTCTCTATCATGAGGAAGATCTCAGAAAATCCTCACTGTGCCTGAAAAAAAAAGTAATTATGAGTTCCTTCTTTCTTTCATGAGATTTTTACACATGTGAGGCTGAATGAGAAACAATTATTTTTTTTCCTCCCAAATAATTTTCTTTGACTGAGAAGGAGGTGCAGCTTCTTAAACCTGGCATTTCTGTTCTTTTAAAGTGAGAGAAACTGAAGATATTTCTTTTCACTGTGACATAGACAAGGGTCTCACCCTTACAAGATCAGGTGCTATGCAGGAAAGGGAGGGTGGGGCAAAGGAAGCATGGTATTATTTTAAAGAATAGTTGCTTCTCTGTTGGAGATTTTTCACATGGGAGATGGTTTTCAAGGCTTTTTCAGAGATTTTTATTTCCTTTTAGGATGAGATTTTATAGATAGCTTTGGAACTATCTGGCTAGCAAAGGTTTCTCAAGACCTTGCTGAAACTAAATTTGATACCAAGGTCTGGGGCAGTTTTTGATTTAGGTCTGAGTCATCGGGAACATGGCTGTTCTTTCTAGGTTCTCTTGGTTGGTTTACCAAGTGGTTCCAGGGCCACCTGCTTTAAATTCATCTCCTTTTCTCCAGCTTGGAAAGACTTACAGGAGTTCCATCAGACCATTCCCAAGAACCAGCATTCAGGGGGTTTCTTTTATTAAATCCAATCCAGAACTGCCTTTCTTCTGTCCTGTGAAGAGAAGAAACTAAAACTTGGCCCTTCGCATTGAATTCACAATATTATGTAACATGTTCAAATAGTCTTTGAAGTATTTAGTTATGCAGGAAACAGCTGACATGACTAGCATAATTGATCAAGTGAGCAAGCATTTATTGACCATTTCTTGTAAGCAAAACCAGAGCTATAAAATGATCTGAGCAAGGACTAATCTCACTTCCTACCTCTCTTGGTTGGTATGGTGTGCTCATTGGGGATGGGCAGCTGAGAGAAAAGTCTGTCCATACTGAGAACATGGCTTTCTCATGGTCGTTAGGAATGGCAACACCTTTCAGTTAGGACAAGAATACATGAAAGTGAGTTGGTAAGAAATTTGGGAACATCTTTTCCCTACTTTTCTCTATTTATTTACTACTTTACTGCATATTTATATTACTTTTCTATGTTTGTTGTTCTTTTGTCAAATGTTCATGTACTCTCTGAGGGTTAATCACCACCACCACCATTTAATAAAAGGTTTACAGCAGGTTTGGTTCCTCCAGCCATATCCCAATGTAAATAATTCCACGGTGAATCAGTCTGAGGCATGGTAGATTAACTTCAGCCATCACCACTGGTTAGACTTCATGAGAAGCCCCACAGAGAACCATCTTCCCTCCTATTAGGTGGTGGACCAATATGTTAAACCACAGAGTATCCAATACATCAAGCAATAAAGGCTAATAGTACAATGAACCATCTCACTAAGATAATTTTCTGAGGATAATTTTGAAGAATTAAAGTTGTAAAGGATTGAGAAGTCATGACAGATGCTTTATTTTCCTTAGTGCACAGAAGCAAGCCTATTGTGAAGTATCTCCTCAGATGTTTGAGCTCTTTTTCTAGAATGAACAAATGAAAGTAAAATGTGACTTAGAAAATTCCAGCATCACTGAGACCCATTGGTCACTGCCATGATTATAACTTACATTTAAGGTTGTGGGAAGGTGAGAATGCTGCCTTAAGCTTAAGCTAGGCAGATTCATCTCAGTGACCAGGCTAAGACCCACATCACTCTCCCTGTGTTGAGAAGTTTTTATTCTTTTTCTCACTGAATTCAGAGTTCTACATTTTTCCTGCCATATACTCATGCTAGAATATGAACTGGTATTTATTTTCTCTCCAACAATTTCCTAAAGTTGTATAATTTTAACGAGTTACTATATAATAAAAATAAAAATAGAAAAACAGTGCCATAGGAAGAAGAAGAAGCACTATGCTAACGATGAGAATTGGTTTATTTGGTATAATTAAGCATGATATTTGGCTGAACTCCCTGGCAGTCCTGGACAAAGAGTAGAATATACATTATATAGCTTTTGTGATTAGATGCTGAATATCAGTAATTTGATAGATACTTGACTTGACACTGAATTCTGTGAGACGTTCCAAGCATGAGAATTTATATAAACAGAAGTGATATAATGAAACTTGATGTTACAGCAAACTTGGAGGCAGTTTGCATATATTATTTCATAGGGCAGACCTTACAATACACAAATATGAAAGGATGTTTTACAAGGGGCTGAGCCTTTGATTGTGTGGACCACAACAAATTCTGGAAAATTCTTAAAGAGATGGGAATACCAGACCAACTGATTTGCCCCTTGAGAAATCTGTATGCAGGTCAGGAAGCAACAGTTAGAAATGGACATGGAACAAAAGACTGATTCCAAATAGGGAAAGGGGTACGTCAAGGCTGTATATTGTCACCCTGCTTATTTAACTTATATGCAGAGTACATCAGGCGAAATGCTGGGCTGGATGAAGCACAAGCTGGAACCAAGATTGCTAAGACAAATATCAGTAACCTCAGATATGCAGATGACACCACCCTTGTGGCAGACAGAGAAGAGGAACTAAAGAGCCTCTTGATGAAAGTGAAAGAGAAGAGTGAAAAAGTTGGCTTAATACTCAACATTCAGAAACTAAGATCATGGCATCTGGTCCCATCACTTCATGGCAAAAGATGGGGAAACAGTAGAAACAGTGGCAGACTTCATTTTCTTGGGCTCCAAAATCACAGCAGATGGTGACTGCAGCCATGAAATTAAAAGATGCTTGCTCCTTGGAAGAAAAGTTATGACCAACCTAGGCAGCATATTAAAAAGCAGAGACATTACTTTGCCAACAAAGGTCCATCTAGTCAAAACTATGGTTTTTCGAGTAGTCATGTATGGATGTAAGGGTTGGACTATAAAGAAAGCTGAGCACTGAAGAATTGATGCTTTTGAACTGTGGTGTTGGAGAAGACTCTTGAGAATCCCTTGGACTGCAAGGAGATCCAACCAGTCCATCCTAAAGGAGATCAGTCCTGAATATTCATTGGAAGGACTGATGCTGAAGCTGAAACTCCAATACTTTGGAGACCTGATGCGAAGAACTGACTCATTGGAAAAGACCCTGATGCTGGCAAAGATTGAAGGCGGGAGGAGAAGGGGACGACAGAGGAAGAGATGCTTGGATGGCATCAATGACTCAACGGACATGAGTTTGAGTAAACTCCAGGAGTTGGTGATGGACAGGGAGGCCTGGCGTGCTGCAGTCCATGGGGTTGCAAAAAGTCAGACACGACTGAGTGAATGAACTGAACTGACTGAACTGAGGTCATGAAGCCAAGTTACAACTTGTAACAGTGGAGATGACCACATCTCCCTTGGATCTGAGGCCCCATACCTGACTAGCAATCCAGTAAACCAGGAAGCTTCTTGAACTTTTCCTCAGCCTCAGAGAATCTGACTCAGCAGCCCTGGCATGAGACTAGAGGGTGCCTTGTTATCAACTTTCCCAAGTGAGTGTGAGAATCGGCCAAGTTTGGGAACCATGGTCTCATGCCAGCATTTCCTGCAGGGCCTATCAGTTCTACGGGATTTTAGATAAGTGATGTCAAAAAAAAAAAAAAGTTTTGTGTTCAAAGAAAGTGCTTCCTTCTAGAAGCCTTTACAATACTAAAGTATATGGCAAATTTCCAACGTAGCACCTTGTTTTGCAAACATATTTGACCACAAAATCCCCCTATTTCCCCTGGAGTACTCCATGAGACACACATTGGGAGATACTACCACTTTTAAGGTCATTTTTATAGATGCTAGAGGTGAATAATTTGATCGTGTTACATATTAACCTTCTTAGGGGATGGTCCTAAAGGAAATTTATGGTGTAGGCCAGGATTTTCCTCAAAAAGTAGTTCTGGATTTTCTCAGAGATTCAGGTAAGTGTTTCATTGAGACTTTGGATTTCCAGAGCTTGGAACACAGTACTCAGTATTATATTTGTTTGTATTAAAATAAACGTATGAAAGTGTGCCACCCCTCCTCCCCTTAGACCACAACATCCTCAGGGGTAGTATTTTGTGTCACATCTGTTGCATTTTCCAGCCACCCATGCATCTCTGGTGGCTCAGATGGTAAAGAATTCACCTGCAGTGCAGGAGACCTGGGTTTGATCCTTGGGTTGGGAAGACTCCCCTGGAGGAAGGCATGGCAACTCACTCTAATATTCTTGCCTGCAGAATCCCATGGACAGTGGGGCCTGGCAGGCTAAAGTCCATGGGATCACAAAGAGTCAGACATGACTGAGTGACTGTTACTTTCACTTTCACACATATAATAGTGTCCCTTTCACAGAAGACATTCCCAAAATACATGTTAACTGATAAGAACATTCTACAGTATGTGGCCAAGGAATGAGAAGGCTCGCTAAAAGAGAACATGATGGCTGTTTTCAAATATCTGAAAATTGAGTAGACTTGATCTGTATTGCTCTGGCCTACTACAAAGTTGATTTTGAAACTAGCCTCCAACAATGGAGTGGATCATATCCCAAGTAAGGAGCACTTTAAAACTGAAAAGAATTATATAGACAGTAGATGGCCATAGGCATTTGGTAGAAGAAATTCCCATACTGGACTGGAGCTAGCACAAGATCTTTTATGTTGCTTCAAATTTAAATTTGATTGATTTTCTAACTTCACAGAATTGAAGAGTCTGTAAACTTGCAAGATGGATGCAAACAAGTGAATGCCTGTTTCCTCATATGTAAAATTAGAAGGTAAGATTGGAATTTTTTAAAAAAATTAGTGAGACTTTCTTTTTTTCAAACACAATCTCACATGGATCCCTTCTGTATACAAAACACCTAGAAGTGAAGTCAGTTGGACCTACTCTGGTGACTCAAGTCAGCGAACAAGAAACTGACTGCTCACTTGACCTCTCCTGCTCTGGGGGTTCAGGACTCTCCAGACCCTCAGACAACACTTCTGCTTTGGGGGTTCAGGACCCTCCAGACCCTCAGATAACACTTGGAAAATCACTGGGCTAGATAATTTCTGAACTTGGCAGAAAAACTCTAAAATTCTGTTATGAGGCACACAGAAAAAATTTCAAGTATCAAAACAATCATCACTTTGTTCATTGTTTTATGGAATGAGAACTTAGTGCAATATAAATATAAAACTATAAGTATGTATTTTGCTCTCACAACTAGTTGCTTCTTGGTTTTAAACTTAAATACTTGAGGTTTTGAATATCCCAAACACTCCAAATATTTGGAATACTCATCCTAAGAAGTCATCACTGGGAGATAAAATATTTGACTGCAATTTTTCAAAATTAACAAGTACTTACCGATTAAATTTTGAGTGTAAAAGCTCATTCACAAAATTCTCTTCCTCAATATGGGCAAAGCTTGCAAGATGAGCTCCAAATTCTTCACAGAATTCTTCAGCTTCTCTCCATGTTCTTTTCATCAGGACTTTTTCACTATGAAATACCTGTATAGAAAAAGGGGAAAAGGTTGACAGAGTCATAAATAACATCAGTTCAGTTCAGTTCAGTTCAGTCGCTCAGTCGTGTCCGACTCTCTGTGACCCCATGAATCACAGCACGCCAGGCCTCCCTGTCCATCACCAACTCCCGGAGTAACTCAAACTCATGTACACAGAGTCGGTGATGCCATCCAGCCATCTCATTCTCCGTCGTCCCCTTCTCCTCCTGCCCCCAACCTTTCCCAGCATCAGAGTCTTTTCCAGTGAGTCAACTCGTCGCATGAGGTGGCCAAAGTATTGCAGTTTCAGCTTTAGCATCAGTCCCTCCAATGAACATCCAGGATTGATCTCCCTTAGAATGGACTGGTTGGATCTCCTTGCAGTCCAAGGGACTCTCAAGAGTCTTCTCCAACACCACAGTTCAAAAGCATTGATTCTTCGGCGATCAGCCTTCTTCACAGTCCAACTCTCACATCCATACATGACCACGGGAAAAACCATTGCCTTGACTAGACGGACCTTGGTTGGCAAAGTAATGTCTCTGCTTTTTAATATACTATCAAGGTTGGTCATAACTTTCCTTCCAAGGAGCAAGTGTCTTTTAATTTCATGGCTGCAATCAGCATCTGCAGTGATTTTGGAGCCCCCCAAAATAAAGTCTGACACTGTGTCCACTGTTTTTCCATCTATTTGCCATGAAGTGATGGGACCAGATGCCATGATCTTTGTTTTCTGAATGTTGAGCTTCAAGCCAACCTTTTCACTCTCCTCTTTCACTTTCATCAAGAGGCTTTTGAGTTCCTCTTCACTTTCTGCCATAAGGGTGGTGTCATCTGCATATCTGAGGTTACTGATACTTCTCCCAGCATAAGGCTGTTTAATTCTGGACAAAAGGATTCAGTTCAGTTCAGTCGCTCAGTCGTATCCGACTCTTTGTGACCCCATGAATCACAGCACGCCAGGCCTCCCTGTCCATCACCAACTCCCAGAGTTCACTCAAATTCATGTCTATCAAGTCGGTGATGCCATACAGCCATCTCATTCTCTATCATCCCCATCTCCTCCTGCCCCCAATCCCTCCCAGCATCAGACTCTTTTCCAGTGAGTCAACTCATCGCATGAGGTGGCCAAAGTTTTGCAGTTTCAACTTTAGCATCAGTCCTTCCAATGAACATCCAGGATTGATCTCCTTTAGAATGGACTGGTTGGATCTCCTTGCAGTCCAAGGGACTCTCGAGAGTCTTCTCCAGCACCACAGTTCAAAAGCATCAATTCTTCGGCAATCAGCTTTCTTCACAGTCCTTAAATAGATGGACCTTGGTTGGCAAAATAATGTCTCTGCTTTTTAACATGCTATCTAGGTTGGTCATAACTTTCCTTCCAAGGAGTAAGCGTCTTTTAATTTCATGGCTGAAATCAGCATCCGCAGTGATTTTGGAGCTCAAAAAAATAAAGTCTGACACTGTTTCCACTGTTTCCCCATCTATTTCCCATGAAGTGATGGGACCAGATGCCATGATCTTTGTTTTCTGAATGTTGAGCTTCAAGCCAACCTTTTCACTCTCCTCCTTCACCTTCATCAAGAGGCTTTTTAGTTCCTCTTCACTTTCTGCCATAAGGGTGGTGTCATCTGCATATCTGAGGTGATTGATATTTCTCCCGGCAATCTTGATTCCAGCTTGTGCTTCTTCCAGCCCAGTGTTCCTCATGATGTACTCTGCATATAAGTTAAATAAGCAGGGTGACAATATACAACCTTGACATACTCCTTTTCCTATTTGGAACCAGTCTATTACAGTAATATAATTGTTGTCATTATTCTACATTAAAGGATTGACCAAGAAGGGAGAAATAACATTTATTGAACTAAAATGTATCTACTTGTCTAAAAATTATTATCTCATTTTATTCTCAAAACAAAGACGTGAGGAGGATATGATGAGGACTCTTTTCCTCCATAAGAATTCTTTTTGTCCCCCTCCTAAATATCCTATGACTGGCATATGCTTGTCCCTTAATAAAATGTTTGTCAAGAGATGAGGAGAGTCAGGTAAGAGAAATTTACTATTTCAGGTCAACAAATTTCAGGTTACAAATTTCAGGTCAACACAGCCACATATTAGCAGAGCCAGGATTAGACCCAGTATTCTGTGGCTGAAGGAATCTGGCTGACTCAGGGGAAGAAATGAGAAATGAGACCTGAAACCTAAGACAGGTATATTTCTAGGGACTTTGAGCCTTAGGTGCTCTTTTTATGCTCAGTCATGTCCAACTCTTTGTGACCCCATGGACCATAGTCCACCAGGTTCCACTGTCCATGGGATTCTCCAGGCAAGAATACTGGAGTGGGTTGCCATACTCTCCTTCAGGGGATCTTCCTGACCCAGGGATCGAGCCTGCATCTCTCATGTCTCCTGCATTGGCAAGCAGGTTCTTTACCATTAGTGCCACCTATATTTCTAGGATCTTTGGATCTTAGCTGTACCTAAACTGTTGTTTCTCATCTGTTCTCACAGTTGCATGAATTCAGTCAAATGGGAAGTATGCTTTTGACTTTATGGAATCAAGATTGCCGGGAGAAATATCAGTTACCTCAGATATGCAGATGACACCACCCTTATGGCAGAAAGTGAAGAGGAACTCAAAAGCCTCTTGATGAAAGTGAAAGAGGAGAGTGAAAAGGTTGGCTTGAAGCTCAACAATCAGAAAACAAAGATCATGGCATCTGGTCCCATCACTTCATGGCAAATAGATGGGGAAACAGTGGAAACCGTGTCAGACTTTATTTTATTGGGCTCCAAAATCACTGCAGATGCTGATTTCAGCCATGAAATTAAAAGACGCTTACTCCTTGGAAGGAAAGTTATGACCAACCTAGATAGCATATTAAAAAGCAGAGACATTACTTTGCCAACAAAGGTCCGTCTAGTCAAGGCTATGGTTTTTCCTGTGATCATGTATGGATGTGAGAGTTGGACTGTGAAGAAAGCTGATTGCCGAAGAATTGATGCTTTTGAACTGTGGTGCTGGAGAAGACTCTTGAGAGTCCCCTGGACTGCAAGGAGATCCAACCAGTCCATTCTAAAGGAGATCAGTCCTGGGTGCTCATTGGAAGGACTGATGCTGAAGCTGAAACTCCAATACTTTGGCTACCACATGCGATGAGTTGACTCACTGGAAAAGAGTCTGATGCTGGGAGGGATTGGGGGCAGGAGGAGACGGGGATGACAGAGAATGAGATGGCTGGATGGCATCACCGACTCAATGGACATGAGTTTGAGTGAACTCCGGGAGTTGGTGATGGACAGGGAGGCCTGGCATGCTGTGATTCATGGGGTCGCGGAGCGTCGGACACGACTGAGCGACTGAACTGAACTGAAGGTCAAATGTGAGGAACCAACGACACAGAGCTTCAGACCCCAGACCTCTATACCTTCCTCATTTTTAACTGCCTGATGCTATGCTTGAGTCTCTGATGCCAGGTGGGCACCCTGCAGCCAGGCTTCACCAGGTTCTAATTTGCTGAGACCAGAATGAATGACCTTCCCAGTCCCATGGACTATAGCATAGCCTTTCTGTCTTTTAAATTATATGTCAAAACTCACCTCCTCTGGGAACCTTTTTTCGCATCACTTTAAATTCATAAGTCCTACTGCTATGCCTATCAAACACACCATATATTTGTTGATGTATCAGGGTAATGTGTAGTAGAAAAAGCACTGGACTGGCAGTCCCAAGACCAGGAATTTATTATAACTCTGTCAAAAAAATAATTGTGATCTTGGGTAAATCACCCCATCTCACTGCATGCTGCAGTTTACTCATTTCCAAGGTTTAACTTATTTCTCTGTGAGGTTACTCCTGGGCCCATTATTCCAAGAATTTAATGTAGGATTAGACATGTATACATGTAAATTGAGTGCATTCACAAGCCATTTCTGAGACTGCAATATTTCTAGAGACAGAGGCTGTCTCCATTCTGCTCTTCATGTGCCCATGTGCCAGAGAAGAACTTTCTCCCAGCATTTTAGAAATCTCTGTTTATATGATGAACCAAAGATAAAGCCACCAAACAAGAACATCATATTTCAAAGCTATATTTCTGAGAAGATAAGACACTGACTTAAATCTAGGATCTGAAGATGATTTGCAAAAAGATATTTCTTCACACAAAACATATATACATAAACTTCTGGTCATCAAAAACTGCCAAAGCTATTCTGGCAGCAGCTTGGCATTATTCCATAATAAGGATCTTATTCATTGGCTTACAGACAATATAGAATTGTACCATTTCCATACCCAGTGAGTGTCTGCCTTCTCCATTTGCAGGCAATAAGAATAATATTGACTGGAGCCTTAATATCAGTCCTCATGAGGAGGCCTCAGTGTCACCAGGATCTGTCAACATTTTGACCTAAAAATTATTTTGGACTATAACTGAAGGGATGGAGACAGCCAACAAATATTAATTGTCTGCTGTCTGCCAGGCACTAATCTGGAATAAAGGAATTCAGGATACATGGACAAAGTTGAAATAATGTTGGTTCCATTGAGAATGCCCATGTTACTTCCACATTACCTTGAAGCAACTGGCCAGGCCAGGCTCTGACTCCCAATCCAAATAGCAGGGGTGAAAGGGCCATCCCTCTTCTTGCTTGGTTTTCTCCCAGTTTTCCACTGGTTGCTTGCACAGGGACATCGCCTTAAAGTGTCTACAGTCCTTCACTTCCCAGCGACCAGGGTGACTCCTCCCTCGCATGACAACACAGCCACCAATGTAGCCTAAAAGCAGAAAACAACACTGTACCACCAGACCACGAGAACATTTTGTGCTTGGAAGACAGCTCTTTAGAGTGTTGGGTAATTGACATCTTGTAATGAAGCACCCAGACGAGAACAATCAAGATGAAAAAGGATGCTTTAGCGGCATGATCATCTCATTTCTCTTCATCTCCGGAGAAAAGAATAGTAGATCGAAAAGTGAGAGAAGAGAGACTATGAAGCCTGAAATTTGGGCATTTTGAGCTCAGATGGCAAATGATGGGCAATCAGGTGCTGTTCCAGTTTTGGACCGAAAATATTCCTCATATCTGATCAAATGCCAACAAGCCTCTACTATGAATTATTGAGCTTTTTAACTGTGCAGAAGAAATCTTAACTCACAATTTATTGAGCAGCTACCCTGTACACTGTGCTTTCAAACACTACTATGAAAAATTAGCAATGAAAAATGCATGGTGCTGATCCTCTGAGAAATTGATTCGACAGGAAAAAATACATTGATGATGGAGTCAGGCAGTGTGTGAGGTACACAACAGAGAACCTCACTATGAGAGAATGAAGTATATTCCAATGGGGTGAAATTCTGGGGGCAGCAGTGGGGGGAAGACACCAGGGAAAAACCATCTCGTTACGGGCAAGCCCCATTTTATTCTTTTGTGTACGTTTGAACTGTGTATACTGGAAAATGAAGCCTATTTTCCCATAAAAACAATTTCTAGGTTAAGATTCTCAAGTTTGTCATCAAATGTATAAAACTCATATGGTAGCTGAAAAATACACTTCAAATTTCAGTGAATAGTAGAAATCTCTTCCAAAAATAGAACAAAAATTGAGTAAAAATGAGGCTTTTTTTTTCTTCTTGAATCCGGAGCAATCATTCAATGAACTGAATCAACATTCACCACCAACAACAAAATTGTTGATCTATATCTACATACCAGTGGTGGTTTAGTCACTAAGTCACTCTTGTGACCCCATAGACTATAGTCTGCCAGGCTCCTCTGTCCATGGGATTTCTCAGGCAAGAACACTGGAGTGGGTTGCCATGCCCTCCTCCAGGGGATCTCCCCAATCCACGGATTGAACTCATGTCTCCTGCATCACAGGTGGATTCTTTACTGACTGAGCCACCTGAGAATGCCAGACTAGGCCGTATATTATTAGCTGATTGAGATAGAAGGACTAAACAAAACCCAACTCTTATAGTTGAGTGTGAGACACAAACAAATAAAGGATTAATTGTAGCAGGCATACTGTGTGAAGTGCTACAATAACGGTGTGCGTTAAAATTTCTGTGGGGAGACCTCAGAAAGGGCGATGGAGTCTGCCTCAGGACATCAGTAAAGTATTTGCAGGGAGAGACATCTGAGCTGCATTTTGGAGGATGTTAAAAGGAGAAAAGAGTTTTCAAGGGGTGCTTGTAAAAAAGTAAATGATTATAGATGAAGCATATGAAGACTTGTGATGATTCTTGAACTAAAAGGAACTTTTAAAAGTATAGTTACTTGGTACTAGATATTTGTCTTGCTGAATTTCCCTTCAGAAGTAATGGCTTCAATTTCTGCAGATACAGAGTAATTGGCATTATCCTTGCCAGCCATATTTGTGTTGTTTTATGCTGATAGAAGGGCTTCTCCAGTGGCTCAGCAATAATGAATCTGCTTCCAGTGCCGGAGTCACAGGATATAAAGGGTTTGATTCCTGGCTTGGGAAGATCCCCTGGAGAATGGAATGGCAACCCACTCCAATATTCTTGCCTGGGAAATCCCATGGACAGAGGAGCCTGATGGTCTATAGTCCATGGGGTCTCAGAGTCGGAGCGACTTAGCACACACATGCACACTAATAAAAAGACTAAACAGAGGGATAATGAAAAGTGGAATGAGAAGGAAGAAGACAGAGGAAGATGTACAAGGAGCGCCTCCTAGAGAAATGGAAAGGTGTTTGTGAAAGAGGAGAAAGAGCAAGGAAGCTAAAGTTTATGTCTGCAGTCATACCTGGATGCCCACCCTGTGTTAGGCACCTGCAGGAAGCCCATGGTCTTACGTATGTACACACGGTGATGGTCAAAGAAACCCACAAAGGTGAAAATGGCCAGTCATAGACAAGTAAACATGATTGTATGACAAGCAGAAGAAACTGAAGTCAAGAGAGAGAGCTGGTCCATATAAAGGCCATCAGTTGACTCCACTGGCCAGAGGAACTAGTTAGAGTTCAGGGTGGTGAGGGGGCAGGGGACCGAGTGTAGCGTACTGCCCCTGCCGTGAATGGAGCAATGGAGGCCTGTTGAGTGTAATTTGGGAATGCAGCTCACAGTTTAGCTGAGTCATGAACAATAGTGGAGTTGCTGCCTGCTCTGTGCAATGAAATTGAAATTGAACTGTGGAAATCCACATAGAAGCCGAAAACCTAATATGTCTATGGAGAGAATTGCTCTAATTGAAAGAGCAGGAGAAATACACACTCTCACCTGACTCCTCCATCCTTCCTTCTCAGCAGCCTTTGACTTGGGGCCTAGAGTCTGGGGTTCTAGTCTCAGCACAAATATTTAGTAACTCAAACCTCAAACCGGTTAATTAAACACAGAAGGCTGTGTCTAAAACACGCGGGCAATAATTCCTTTTCTTCTTATGGATTTTCATAAATAGAAAATAAAATAATGTATTAAGAAGCCCTGTGAGAAATATAAAGGGCTAAAACCATTCCTAAGATGTTGCTTCTATTTTTGACTGTTTTCATTACAAAAGCTGGGATTTTTGTGGCACAAGTTCTGCCTGAGTGTTCAGATAATTTTTAAAAGCTCAAATCAGCAAGTTTAAAGTGCAATAAACTTTTTTGTTGGTCTTGCATTTTATCTTACTTTTCCACAGCAGACAGTGATTAAATAGCTTTGGTTTTAGACACAAGATATTCAACTTTTCTTCATTAGTGAAGAAGGAGATGTTTGCGCACTGCTATGAAGATAAAAAGTACTGCCGGGGTTTTATTGGTATTCTAAAATGGTTAACTTAATGGAACATTTGACCTAAATTTTAGAGTCTCAGCCTCAAAGAAGCAGTGAAGGGGTATAATAAGGGGAGACTGGGCTAAGAAAGAGATAAACCAAATTTATAATCTCATGTTGTGAGGATGCTTGTAAAGCCAAATAACAAGGGTAGGGTGTGGGAAAGGGCACAGGTGTTTCTTCTCCCAGACTAATTGTTCTCAAATTTGGTAACTCATCTCCCACTGGGCAAGAGCAACATTCCTTCCGTCCCTTAGTGGTGAATCTCACATTTGAGCTGATTCTCCTTACTTGCCTTAGCCTCCCTCTACCTGATTTTACTCTCTCCATCAAACATGAATGGGAACACTTTCAGTCAATTGAGAAGTTCCAATTCACTATTCTAGTCTCTTCAATTTGGCAAAGTTATCTAGCCTTATAGCAAATTGAACCAACCTGGGAAAAGTTCCATCTTTCGCCTCTCTGGCCAAATACCTGAAAACAAACAAACCGAATCTATGTGTGGCCTCGGGGCAGGAGGGAATCATAACTGGGCCTTTAGACAATCATTTCACTTGTGCCTGTCTGCTTATTTCCCCTTGCCTGCAGCAACACTTTAACACATCCTTAATCTCAAGTCTTCTGCTCTGCCTTCCTTCATCTCTCTCTTCTCCTTCTCCATGGAGAAAAGTGAAGCTTTTGGGTCAGGAAAGGTGAGCTTTCATGGAGTTCGGCTTATCTGCCTGAGACCACATTAGGCATTTTATATGGTCTTTCCCCTATTTAACTTGAAAAACCTCTTTGAGGTGGATATTAGTGTCTACAGTTGGCTAATGGAAAAACCAAGGCTCAGAGGTGTAGTATCTTGTCTAGGGCCACATAATAGTTCAATAGGGTTGATCTAGAATTTGAAACCAGATTTAACTGAGTCTGCCATGAGATACTTTGGCCACCTCATGCGATGAGTTGACTCACTGGAAAAGACTCTGATGCTGGGAGGGATTGGGGGCGGGAGGAGAAGGGGACGACAGAGAAAGAGATGGCTGGATGGCATCACTGACTTGATGGACATGCGTTTGAGTGAACTCTGGGAGTTGGTGATGGACAGGGAGGCCTGGCGTGCTGTGATTCATGGGGTCACAAAGAGTCGGACATGACTGAGCGACTGAACTGAACTGAACTGAACCATGAGATAATGTCAAGGTGCAGAGGAGGTGGACATTCAATAAATAACTGTTGAATGAATAATTGAAACTTCCCCTCCAATTATGCTCCTCCATTTCCATGGAGTCTTCTCTCTCCCCTGGTCATACTTCTCCCCTTTGTGAACCCAAAGTACTTCCTTGAGATCTACTATCACATTTTAGTGTGTATGACAGTTACTTCAGTTCAGTTCAGTCACTCAGTCGTGTCCGACTCTTTGCAACCCCGTGAATCACAGCACACCAGGCCTCCCTGTCCATCACCAACTCCCGGAGTTCACTCAAACTCATGTCCATCGAGTCGATGATGCCATCCAGCCATCTCACTCTCTGTCGTCCCCTTCTCCTCCCGCCCCCAATCCCTCCCAGCATCAGTATAAAAAGATATGGAAATACCAGAAGGGTACTCAGAAATTAGGCTGTTCACTCTCATTTAGGTGTTGGTTCATTTCAGGATTCTGATGAGACTTAAAATGGATAAGTATCTATCTGTTGGATGGATAGGGTCCCCCTTGCCATGTATAGGGCACTTTCAAGAAAATAATCTGACCTGCTCTACTGCAATCCCATTCTCCTTGTCACTGACAGAAGATTTCCATTGATTTGAGACAATTGGGGGCAATACTTTGGAGTTATCCTGTGAGTGAAGAACTCCTTTCTCGCAGTGGTATCTAGATATAGAAACAACTTTTTTCACAGAGCCTGAGTTATGGATGGATGCAAAATTGTGATTTCCATTTATTTTTTTCTATAAAACACCTGTGAAACTCTAATAGTATTTGGAAAGACTTTTTTGAATACCTTAAAGGATAGATTAACCTGCTTCCTTTTATCATTTATAGCAACCTCCATATATATTGAATCCTTAATATAAATACAAGGTACATTTAGGTTTCTAATGCATTAGCTTCTCCCTAAATGAGAAAGGCCCTATTTATCATCTTTCTCTTTAATCAGTGGTACTAGTTAGTATAGATCAAAACTGTTTTTACCCAAATGGTTACTTCTCTTAATATACAGAATGCCATAGTCGCTTTGTTGTTGTTTTAGTAAAGATAGCAAGAAATTATTTAATAGAAATATCCCAGCTATGAAGAAGCCCCTAATGAATCAATCGATTCATTAATGCATCAATCATTAATGGCTTCTAACTTGCAAATAGTGAGAAAATGAAATGGTCTTTCTGAAAAAATAAGAATCTATGATTTGGATCAGGTCTCTGACTCTAACTTTTTAAAAATAAAAATGTTAATTTTATGAGAAATAAAAAGAATAGAGTAACACATTTTCAGTGCATTATGGGGATACAATCAAAAAGCCCAGACTGTGGGAAACTACAGGACAAACAAAACATTTGCATCAACAAGTAAAATTTTAAAAAATGACAGGGGGCAAGGAAGAGGGAACCTAGAGAGGAAAACAGACTTTAGGAGATCTATCCACTAATTACAATGTGCACACCTTTTTTTGATCTTGATTCAAATAAGCCATAATATACATTATATAATGGTTATGAATCATTTAGAAATTCAAGCATTAACTGAAGATTTATGATGCTATGAAATTATAGTTAATTACTTTTAGCTGTGATAATTGTATTATATTCATGTTTCTAAAGAAGGAGTCTTTATCTTTTAGAGCTAATACTGAAATATTTATGGGTGAAGTGATATGATATCTGGGATTTCTATGAAAAAATATGGGAAATGGGAGGAGTGGGTGAGAATATGGAAGAAACAAGATTGACCGTGGGTTGATAATTGATGACACTGGGTCATGGGTATAGATGGTGGTTCATTATGCTATTTGGTGGGCATAATACAAGGTTGATAAAATGGCAGAACTATGATTCCACCACAGATCGAATATTTTGATGATATGACATAAGGATAGAGTCTTCGTTGAGTTTATAAAAAGCTGCAGGCTTCCTGTTCAGTGGTAATTTATATAGTCAGTCTGGGCTGGATTAAGATTCTGACATGAGGACCAAGCTAACGGATTCTTTAGTGACAGGTGGAGAAAAAAATGTGATTTAGGATGGTGTTTCTCCAAATAGCAATTTAAAAGAAAAAACGAAACACAGGGCTTTTACATTGCTATTTTCTTCAAAAAAAGATTTACATTTTCATCTTATTCAGAGACAATTTACTCAATGTCAGTCAGCCTGAGCAGTCAAACTGAGCATCACGATATTATTTTTGCTTCAGGGAAAAGAGAAAAAGAGTAGTGCCACTCAAATAAATTACAACAGAAACTTATGAATGACAAGGAGTTCTGCTTCAGTTCCAAATTTTAGACATCCAAATATGCCCTGAGGAAGATAACATTAAAAACTAAGAATTTTGTCTGCTCAAAATGTATTAATTTATTTTGACAGGTATATATAGACATTCCTAACAAAATTCCAAGGTATATTAGAAATGATACCTTTTTTTCCCAATAATAGTGTGACATAGAACTTTACTATTCTCTGTATTTTAAAAACATTCATAAATTTGTAGAATGAGAAGTTTGTTTATTGAATGAATTGCGATGTTTCTCGTTTAGAGCTATGCAGTCACCAGTGTCTATACAAATTTCCTAAAGCGATGTTATACACAAGAATCTAATTTGTCTTACCTTCACCTTACATGCCTATTTTTAAAGTATAGTTTAAAAATATAAACTATATTTTTAGAGCATGTTAAGGTCACAGAAAATTTTAGTGGAAAGTAAAGACTTCCCTTATACCCCATGCTCCTTATATCCTACCATTGCCCTCACACACCAGAAGGGTACATTTGTTAAAATCTACATTGACACATCGTTATCACCCCAAGGTTTACATTGGGGTTCACTCTTGTTGTATGTTCTCTGGATTTGGACAAATGTATAATGACATATGTCCACCAGTGTGGTATGATATAGAACGGTTTCACTGACCACCTCCACCACCCGCATCCCAAATCCTCTGTGCTCTGCCTATAAACTCCTCCTTCCCCAAGCCTCTGGAAACCACTAATCTTTTTACTGTCTCCATAGTTTTGCCTTTTCCAGAATGTCATATGGTTGTAATTACACAGTACGCAGGCTTTACAGACTGGCTTCTTTCACTTAGTGATATGCATTTAAGTTTTCTCCATGACTTTTCATGACTTGACAGCTCCTTTCTTTTTATCACTGAATAATATTCCATTGTCTGCATGTAATACAGTTTATTTATTCACTCATCTACTACAGGACATCTTGATGGCTTGAAACTTTTGGCAAGTATGAATAAAGCTTCTATTTTAAAAAATCTGTATGCAGGTTTTTTGTGTTAACATCAGTTTTCAGTTCATTTGGATAAACATCAAGGAGTGTAAAAGTACGTTTACTTTTTAAGCAACTGGCAACCTGTCAGACGCGACGGGAGAGACGCCGGCCCCGGCGGCGCAGACGCGACGCGGGAGACGCCGGCCCCGGTGGCGCAGACGCGACGAACCACGCAAAGAGGTGTGGCCGTGAGGAGCTACCCAACGCCTGAGGCCAGGGCCGGCGGCCGAGAGGAGCTACCCCAGGTCCAACAGGCGGTGGCTGGGCCGAGAGGAGCTACTCCGCGTTCAAGGTCAGGAGGGAGGCCTTGAGGAGATACCCCTTGTCCAAGGTAAGGTACAGCGGCTGCACTTCGCTGGAGCGGCTGTGAAGATTTTTCCACGACCAAGGTAAGAGAAACCCAAATAAGACGGTAGGTATTGCTAGGGGGCATCAGAGGGCAGACACACTGAAATCATAATCACAGGAAACTAGCCGATCTGATCACATGGACCACAGCCGAATGTGGTCCACTGGAGAAAGGAATGGCAAACCACTTCAGTATGCTTGCCTTGAGAACCCCATGAACAGTAACAAAGGGCAAAATGATAGGATACTGAATGAGGAATTCCCCAGGTCGGTAGGTGCCCAGTATGCTACTGGAGCTCAGTGGAGAAATAACTGTAGAAGGAATGAAGGGATGGAGCAAAAGCAAAACCAATACCCAGTTGTGGATGTGACCAGTGATAGAAGCAAGGTCCGGTGCTGTAAAGAGCAATATTGCATAGGAACCTGGAATGTTAGGTCCATGAATCAAGGCAAATTGGAAGTGGTCAAACAGGAGATGGCAAGAGTGAACGTCGACATTCTAGGAATCAGTGAATTAAAATGGACTGGAATGGGTGAATTTAACTCGGATGACCATTATATCTACTACTGTGGTCAGGAATCCCTTAGAAGAAATGGAGTAGCCATCATGGTCAACAAAAGAGTCCGAAATGCAGTACTTGGATACAATCTTAAAAATGACAGAATGATTTCTGTTCGTTTCCAAGGCAAACCATTCAATATTACAGTAATCCAGGCCTATGCCCCAACCAGTAATGCTGAAGAAGCCGAAGTTAATCGGTTCTATGAAGACCTACAAGACCTTTTAGAACTAACACCCAAAAAAGATGTCCTTTTCATTCTAGGGGACTGGAACGCAAAAGTAGGAAATCAAGAAACACCTGGAGTAACAGGCAAATTTGGCCTTGGAGCACGGAATGAAGCAGGGCAAAGGCTCATAGAGTTTTGTCAAGAGAATGCACTGGTCATAGCAAACACCCTCTTCCAACAACACAAGAGAAGACTCTACACATGGACATCACCAGATGGTCAACACCGAAATCAGATTGATTATATTCTTTGCAACCAAAGATGGAGAAGCTGTATACAGTTAGCGAAAACAAGACCAGGAGCTGACTGTGGCTCAGATCATGAACTCCTTATTGCCAAATTCAGGCTTAAATTGAAGAAAGTAGGGAAAACCACTAGACCATTCAGATAGGACCTAAATCAAATCCCTTATGATTATACAGTGGAAGTGAGAAATAGATTTAAGGGACTAGATCTCATTGATAGAGTGCCTGATGAACTATGGACGGAGGTTCGTGACATTGTACAGGAGACAGGGACCAAGACCATCCCCATGGAAAAGAAATGCAAAAGAGCGAAATGGCTGTCTGAGGAGGCCTTACAAATAGCTGTGAAAAGAAGAGAGGCGAAAAGCAAAGGAGAAAAGGAAAGATATAAGCATCTGAATGCAGAGTTCCAAAGAATAGCAAGAAGAGATAAGAAAGCCTTCCTCAGTGATCAATGCAAAGAAATAGAGGAAAACAACAGAATAGGAAAAACAAGAGACCTCTTCAAGAAAATTAGAGATTCCAAGGGAACATTTCATGCAAAGATGGGCTCGATAAAGGACAGAAATGGTATGGACCTAACAGAAGCAGAAGATATTAAGAAGAGGTGGCAAGAATACACAGACGAACTATACAAAAAAGATCTTCACAACCAAGATAGTCACGATAACGTGATCACTGACCTAGAGCCAGACATCTTGGAATGTGAAGTCAAGTGGGCCTTAGAAAGCATCACTACAAACAAAGCTAGTGGAGATGATGGAATTCCAGTGGAGCTATTTCAAGTCTTGAAAGATGATGCTGTGAAAGTGCTGCACTTAATATGCCAGCAGATTTGGAAAACTCAGCAGTGGCCACAGGACTGGAAGAGGTCAGTCTTCATTCCAATCCCAAAGAAAGGCAATGCCAAAGAATGCTCAAACTACCGCACAATTGCACTCATCTCACACGCTAGTAAAGTCATGCTCAAAATTTCCCAAGCCAGACTTCAGCAGTATGTAAACTGTGAACTCCCAGATGTTCAAGCAGGTTTTAGAAAAGGCAGAGGCACCAGAGATCAAATTGCCAACATCCTCTGGATCATGGAGAAAGCAAGAGAGTTTCAGAAAAACATCTATTTCTGCTTCATTGACTATGCCAAAACCTTTGACTGTGTGGATCACAATAAACTGTGGAACATTCTGAAAGAGATGGGAATCCCAGACCACCTGACCTGCCTCTTGAGAAACCTGTATGCAGGTCAGGAAGTGACAGTTAGAACTGGACATGGAACAACAGACTGGTTCCAAATAGGAAAAGGTGTATGTCAAGGTTGTATATTGTCACCCTGCTTATTTAACTTCTATGCAGAGTACATCATGAGGAACGCTGGGCTTGAAGAAACACAAGCTGGAATCAAGATTGCTGGGAGAAATATCAATAACCTCAGATATGCAAATGACACTACCCTTATGGCAGAAAGTGAAGAGGAACTCAAGGGCCTCTTGATGAAAGTGAAAGAGGAGAGTGAAAAGGTTGGCTTGAAGCTCAACATTCAGAAAACAAAGATCATGGCATCTGGTCCCATCACTTCATGGGAAATAGATGGAAAAACAGTGGAAACAGTGTCAGACTTTATTTTTTTGGGCTCCAAAATCACTGCAGATGCTGATTGCAGCCATGAAATTAGAAGACGCTTGCTCCTTGGAAGGAAAGTTATGACCAACCTTGATAGTATATTAAAAAGCAGAGACATTACTTTGCCAACCAAGGTCCGTCTAGTCAAGGCTATGGTTTTTCCCGTGGTCATGTATGGATGTGAGAGTTGGACTGTGAAGAAAGCTGATCGCTGAAGAATTGATGCTTTTGAACTGTGGTGTTGGAGAAGACTCTTGAGAGTCCCTTATACTGCAAGGAGATCCAACCAGTCCATTCTAAAGGAGATCAATCCTGGGTGTTCATTGGAGGGACTGATGCTAAAGCTGAAACTGCAATACTTTGGCCACCTCATGCGGCGAGTTGACTCACTGGAAAAGACTCTGATGCTAGGAAAGGTTGGGGGCGGGAGGAGAAGGGGACGACGGAGAATGAGATGGCTGGATGGCATCACCGACTCTGTGGACATGAGTTTGAGTGTACTCCGGGAGTTGGTGATGGACAGGGAGGCCTGGCGTGCTGTGATTCATGGGGTCGCGGAGAGTCAGACATGACTGAGCGACTGAACTGAACTGAACTGATACCGTTTTGCATTCCTGCCAGCAATGTATGAGCCCTCCCGTGGCTCCAAATACCTGCCAGCATTTGGTATCGTCAGTGTTTTGGATTTTGGTCATTCTAATAAGTGTGAAGGGGCTTCCCTGATGGCTCAGTGGTAAAGAACTCACCTGCCAATGCAGGAGACATGGGTTCAGTCCCTGCGTGGGGAAGATCCCCTGGAGAAGGAAATGGCAACCCACTCCAGTATTCTTCCCTGGGAAATCCCATGGACAGAGGAGCCTGGTGGGCTGCAGTCCATGGGGTTACAAAAGAATTGAACACTACTTAGCGACTAAACAACAACAAACAAAAAGTGTGTAGCAGTATCTCATTTTTGTTTTAACTTGCAATTTCTTATTGACATACAGTGTTGAACATATTTTCATTTGCTTACATTTGATCTATGTATCCTCTTTAAGATCTCTTGTCCCATTTTACATTGGATTTTTTGTTTATTATTGAGTTTTAAGAGTACTTTGTATATTTGTAAAATAATCCTTTATCAGCTGTGATTTTTTTTTTTAACAAATATTTTCTCTCAGTCTATGGCTTGTCTTCTCATTCTCTTGACATTATCTTTCTTTCTCACAGCACAAGTTTTATTGAAGTTTTAGTTTTAATGAAATCTAGCTCATCAATTATTTATTTCATAGATTTTTGCTTTTGGTGTTGTATCTAAAAAGTCATACCATACCTAAGGTCATGTAGGTTTTCTTTTTTGTTATCATCTGGGAGTATAAAAGTTTTATGTTTTACATTTAGATCTATGATCTATTTTGAGTAAATTTTTGTTAAGAGTATAAGCTCTGTGTCTAGATGTTTTCTTTTTTTGACATGTGGATATCCAACTGCCTAAGCACCATTTGTCATAAAGAGTTTTTCCCATTGTATTGTTTTTGCTTCTTTTTCAAAGATCAGTTGACTATTCTGTGTCAGTCTATTTCTGAGTTCTTTTATTTTTAATAAAATTTTTAATTTTATTAGAAAACTGAAATTTACAATGTGTTTATATCACTCACTGAGTAGATGGCATTTAAAAACAACATCATTACAGAAAGATAACAAAAATACAATTTTATCTTTATTTTATCAATTTTATCTTTATTGCATTAATACCTGGTATATATTAGGTGCTTTCTTTTCTTTATGATTATTCTGTTTATCTTGCTAACTTTTTAAACTGGCTGTATACTTGTATACTCATTGCTTTTCCTTTTTATGTAAAGTCTACTACATTTAAGGCCTCAGTGACTAATGTTTTCCATATCCCGTAGGTATTAAGACTTTGTATTTTTGTTATTTCTGAGTTCTTTATCCTGTTTTATTGATTTATATTTCTTTTTTTGCCAAACCATATTGTGTTAATTGGGCTTCCCAGGTGGCTCAGATGGTAAAGAATATGCCTGCAGTGCAGGAGACCCGGGTTTGATCTCTGGGTCAGGAAGCTCCCCTAGAGAAGACAATGGCTACCCACTCTAGTATTCTTGCCTGGAGACTCTCATGGACAGAGGAGCAACAGTCCATGGGGTCACAAAAAGTTGGACATGACTCAGCGACTAAACATATATACATACATTGTCTTAATTATTGTAGATTTATAATAACTTTTGAAGTCAGATAGTGTCAATTGTTTGACTTTGTTCTCCTTCAATACTGAGTTGGCTATTCTGGGTCTTTTGCCTCTCCATATAAACTTTAGAACCAGTTTGTCAGTATCCACAAAATAACTTGGTGGTTTTTTATTGCAATGGCCTTGAGTCTATAGGTCAATTTGTGTAGAACTGACATCATGACAATATTGAGTCTTTCTGTTTATGAACATGGACTCTCTATTCATTAATTTCTTCTTGATTTCTGTCATTAAGTTTGTAATTTTCCTCTATAAATCTTATACATATAGTTAGATTTATACCTAAAAATTTCATTTTGAGGGGTGCTAATGTGCTGGGAAGGGTTGGGGGTGGGAGGAGAAGGGGACGACCGAGAATGAGATGGCTGGATGGCATCACCAACTCTGTGGACATGAGTTTGAGTGTACTCCGGGAGTTGGTGATGGACAGGGAGGCCTGGCGTGCTGTAATTCATGGGGTCGCGGAGAGTCGTACACAACTGAGCGACTGAACTGAACTGAACTGAATGTAATATGTTTATAATTTAAAATTCTTTTTTTCACTGTTGATATACAGAAAAGCAATTAACTTTTGTACGTTAATCCTGTATCCTGCAATCTTGCTATAATTGATTATTAGCTAGAGGAATTTTTTGAATCTAATTTTCTACATAAACAATCATGACATCTGTGAACAAAGTTTTATTTCCTTTTTTCCGATCTGTATACTTTTATTTGCTTTTCTTGTCTTATTGCATTAGTTAGGACTTCTAGTACAATGTTTAAAAGAGTGTTGATAAGGGACATCTTTGCCTTGTTCCTTAGTAGGGAAGCTTCTAGTTTTTCACCATTAAATATGATATCTGGGTTTTCTGCAGATGTTCTTTATCAAGTTGAGGAAGTTCCCATCAATTCCTTGTTTGCTAATAATTTTTAACATAAATGGGTATTGAATTTTGTCAGATGCTTTTTCTGCATCTATTGATATGATCACGTGAGTTTTCTTTTGTTGATATGATGGAAAACATTAATAGGTTTTTAAATGTTGAACCAGCTTTGTATACCTGGGATAAATTCCACTTGATTGAAGTGTATAAATTCTCTTTATACATTTTTAAGTCAATTTGTTAATATTTGGTTAAAGATTTTGTGTTTATGTTTATGAGAAATATTGGTCTGTAGTTTTCTTGTAGTGCCTTTTTCTGACTTTGGTGTAGGGTAATGCTGCCCTCATATAATGAGTTATAGAGTAGTCTCTTTGCTTCTAACTTCTAGAAGAGGTTGTAGAGAACTGGTATAATTTCTCACTTAAAATGTTTGGTAGAATTTACTAGCTGAACCCATATGAGCCTGCTGCTTTCTGTTTTGGAAGGTTATGAATTACTGATTCAATTTCTTAATAGATATAGTCTTATTCAGATAGTCCATTTCTTCTTTTGTAGGTTTTGGCAGATTATATCTTTAAAAGAATTGGTAAATTTCACCTAAGTTGTCAAATTTATGGATATAGTTGCTCATAATATTCCTTTTTAAAATCCTTTTAATGCCTGTGGGATCTATAGTGATGTCCCTTTATTCATTTATGATATTAGTAATTTGTGTATCCTCTCTCTTAGTGAAACTGGTTAGAGGCTTATTAATTTCATTGTTGTTTTCAAAGAATCAGATTTCTTTGATTTTCTTTATTCAATTTCATTGATTTCTTATTCTAATTTTCTTATTTCTAATTCTTATTATTTCTTTTCTTCTACTTACTTTGGATTTAATATACTCTTCTTTCTCTAGTTTCCTAAGGTAGAAAATCAGATTACTGATTTTAAATATTTCTTCTTTTCTTATGCATTCATTCAGTGTTATAAACTTCCCTCTAAGCCCTGCTTTCTCTGCATCTCACAAATGTATTTTCATTTAATTAGGTGTTGCTTAATCTCCAAGTATTTTGGAATTTTCTCAGATACCTTTCTGTTATTTGTTTCTAGTTTAATTTCATGTGAACTAAGAGCAGACATTGTACAACTTCTATTCTTTTAGGTTTGTTAAGGTGTGTTTTATGGCCTAGAATGCAGTCTGTCTTAGCAAACGTTCCATGTCAGTTTAAGAAGAATGTGTAATCTGCTGTTGCTCTTGTTGGATGAAGCAGTCTATAGATATCAATCATATCCAGGTGATTGATGGTGCTGTTGATTTCAACTTTGTCCTTACTGATTTTCTGTCTGTTGGATCCATCCATTTCTGACAGAGGGGTACTAATATATCCAACTATAATAGTAGACTAACCTATTTCTCCTTGCAGTTTTATCAGTTTTTCCCTCATATATTTTGCTACTCTACTGTTAAGTACATACACATTAAGGACTGTTATGTCTTCTTTAGTGCTGACTCCTTTATCTTTATGTAATGTCCATTTCTATCCCTGGAAACTTTTCTTGTTCTGAAGTCTGCTTTGTGTTAAATTAATATGGCTATTTTTACTTTCCTTTGATTAATGTTAGCATAATATCTTTATCCCTTTACTTTTAATCTACATGTGTCTTTATATTTAAAGTGGGTTTTTTGAGGACAACATACTTGTGTCTTAGTTTTTGAACCACTCTAAAAATAACTCCAGGAGTTGGTGATGGATAGGGAGGCCTGGCGTGCTGTGATTCATGAGGTCACAAAGAGTTGGACACGCCTGAGTGACTGAACTGAACTGAACTGAAAAATATCCTTTAATTAGTATTTAGTCCTCTGACTAATTCTTGTTAAATATTTGATATATAATAGCAATTATTATAATAATTATAATAATAGTTATCTTTCCTCAGGGAAGAGCTTAAGGCCTCTAACTCATTTCCTCCAGCTACAGATTTGAAGGTAACCTATTGCCTGTTGTCTGGGGTAGGCTCGTAGGAATCCACAGGCAAGAAAGGGAGCAAGGCATCCAAACAGCTCACACTGAGATAAAGGCGTGTTGGATCTAGGTTGGTGACCTAAGATTAACACAGTAACCTAAAAGCTTGGTCTGCAGGGGCTGGTTCTAGTGTAGATTGTGGCTGAAACCATTAGCTTCTCTGGCACAGTTTCATACTTTGGGATCCAGAGCTGAGCATAAGAAAGTGAAGAATTAATAGACCTGTAACTGAAATCCCAGCTAAGGTACCACAGAAATCCATGAAGGAGATGGACTAGCAAGAATGTTACCTAACTAACATTTCACAGCAAAGTCACCTGGCATTGACTGGGAACGTATTAGATGTGCTCAAATGTGCCCATTCACTCTGTTTTGAAGTATAATGGACTCTTCTGGATCGAGTATGCCCCTAGGATTCTTACAAAATGAGGGCAGATGGGGAAGAGATTTTAGGAGGGAGAAACTAAACTTCTGCTAATAAAGGCATGTGTGATCTTGAGCAATGAATTTATACCTTGAACTTGTCAAATGACTCATATGGATTATACTTCTAAAAACGATCAGCCATATATCACCCCCTGAGAACCTGTGGTAATTGTTTTAGTTGATTTATGCCCTAAGGAAACACTAAGGAAGAATCAAAGGAGGTGGACCACAAGGTGGATGGAATCTGGGGGTAAAGAAAACAGGAGGGAGAAGTGGTGTGACAGTGCCCTCTACTCACGGGGCTGACGTGTGTTCCAGTGTGTGTACTTCACCGGCTCCAGCTTCTGCCCTGCCGTCTTCCAAGTGTATTCTCCTGTATTATTTTGATCTTGAAGAGCGATCCAAAAATAAGTGTCCTTCGTTTTTACCACACTACTGATCAAACTGGTAATAAAAGCCTGTTCAAACCTTAAAAGGGGAAAAGGAAATGATTATAGTAAGTTTCTGGGCAATAAAAAATGTCATTAAAACATAATGAGGTGCATAGAATGGCACCAGAGTAAGCATTTCTCATGAATTCTTTAGAATATGGGACAGAAAAATACTCAAAGACCCTGAACATTGCTAATAAATGCCAAACATAAGTGCAATTCCCAGAAATATATGAGTGAGGAGAATTTGATCCTCAAAGTTGGTGCTCAGTTCTTTCAAGGAACAGAGTCCAGGTCCAGCTTCAGAGTGTACGCTGTAAAGGCCGGAATGCTAGCAATGCATTTCTTGGTGCAACCTGTGCCCTATGGTGTAATTAGGCCACACAGCACACACCATGCTGTAATGTGCATGTGGTAGGGAGTTGGCCGTGGGGGTGAGGGGAGAAGGAAGGATATTCTGCTTTTCTGAATGAACATCTGCTGATAGAGTTCCCTTGCACCCACTCACCACACTTTCCTGGTAAGAATGGAACAGAAATTGGAGTAGCAATTATATGTCTTCCAAATCAGTTTGTGCACAGGCACACAGAGTCATGGGCTTATTCAAATGCATTCAGATGTGCTTATTCACTGAGGATAAATTTAAAACACTAGGAACTAATCCAGAGAAGTACACCCACTATATTTTCCCAAACAGCTGAATGAATTAGTGTTCACTGGCTGATGGCACCGCTCCCTCCTCACCATGAAGGCATCAAAAGCAGAATCTAGAAAATGTGTATACATGCTTCCACATGAATACTTGACAGAAACATGGATTAAAATTTAACCAGCATTGAAATTTTAAGCTAAGTTGGAAACTATCTTGAAAACTTTACTTTAAATACATATATTGTTTTGAAGAAACACCTTTCAAACGATGGTAACTTTCGGCCAGACCCGTCAAGTCATTGGGAGAGGAAAGGCCTGATTAAATTACCAAGGTAAACCTAAGGAGAGAGCAAATTAGACTTTTTCATCCAATTTTGGATTTTTTTTTCATTATGGTGCATCTTTAACTTGCTAAGGAAAGTTAATGGGGCCATTCAGGAATAAAGGAGTCTCAAAGGAAATAACGGGAGGGAAGGAGAAAAGAACACAGAGAAGCAAGCGTTTAAACTGCCTTAGAAGCGCCACTGGCAACAGTGATATGAAGCATCCAACACTCATCCTACAAACCATATCCTGTCGTAAATATTTTCTGCAGCTACTCTATTGATAATTTATTTTTTTAAATTTTTATTTAATAAATGGTACAAAGCACAATGCCATAAACATTAACAGTTAAAATTTCACCAAATGAAAAAAATACTATAGAATACACAGTTGCAAAAAGCTACATTAAGTTATTTTACAACTGCCTCAAGCTGCAAAAAGAAAAAAACCCAATGCCATGCCTAAATTATCCCTCTTTCAAAATAATGCCATTTATATTATAAACCACGAGCTCCCCATCAAAAGACGGGAACTGCTTTTGTTAATTCAGATATATATATATATATATATAACTGTATCACTTTGCTATACACCTGAAACAAACACAACACTGTAAATAAAATATAGTACAATATAAAATAAAAATAAGTAACAGATCTTTGGGGCTTTACACTGAGTTAGAGTTCCTATCACAGGGATAACAGCACCATGACCACACTGAATCCTCCTGAAGGAGGCACACGAATGACTGAATTGCAAGAGTTACAGGAATGAGAGCTACTCACTTCCCAGAAACTACAGCTCACAGAAAGCCAACAAAGGCACGATACACAGACCATTTACTTATGAATGTGTAAATTATCTATTATCTATTGATAATTTAAATGGCACACATTTGAAATTATTAAAGTTATTTTAAAAATCAGATTGCAGTGGCAGAAACTTATATAAAATATGCTTCAAAAAGAAGGTATATAAAAGTAAATACTATCTAGATGCTGTTGTAATTTTTCCTAGTCTTTCAGTAGTTCATGCTCTCATAACATAAGATCTGTTTTTCCTTCTCCCTTCTGAGGGAGAGTAGCATCATAATCATGCCAGATGGTGCCTGAAACTGCAATGCTAGGAGGCCAGCAGGGCTCTGCACCATGGAGGCTATGACCAGGACCACTAGTCACTGTGCTGGTTCTAAACCCAGGGAATATTGCTGCTTCTTCTATTATCTTGTACTACAGCATTTATCAGATAATGGAGAGAGAGAGAGTGGTGTCTGCAAGCTTGGCCTCTGGTATCATTATTCATGACAACACTTTACTTTTGTCCCCTGTTTTAGATTCATTTAGTCTACTCTGATTTGCTATTTTACAACAATTTATCATTGCTCAAAGCAATACAAACTTGCTTTTTAAACTGGCAGATATACCATTTAAGCAGTTACATATAATACTCATATATTAAATCCTATAGTAGTGTTATTTCCTCAGTTGTGTCTGGCTCTTTGCGACCCCATGGACTGTAACCCTCCAGCCTCCTCTAACCATGGAATTCTCCAGGCAAGAATACTGGAGTGGGTAGCCTTTCCCTTCTCCAGGGGATCTTCCCAACCCAGGGATCGAAGCTGGGCCTCCTGCATTGCAGGTAGACTCTTCACCATCTGAGCCACCATGAATGAAAGTGAAGTTGTTCAGTTGTGTCCGACTCTTTGCGACCCCATGGACTGTAGCCTATCAGGCTCCTCTGTCCATGGGATTTTCCAGGCAAGAGTACTGGAGTGGGTTGCCATTTCCTTCTACAGGGGATCTTCCTGACCCAGGGATCGAACCCAGGTCTCCCACATTGGAGGCAGAGGCTTTTACCGTCTGAGCCACCAGGGAAGAGCCAAGGTAAAAAGGAGCTGGGCTCGATACCCTTGATGCAGAGTCCTCAGAACAGAAAGCTCTAGAAGCCAGTGGGTGTGAGAACATTCAAGTCCTGGGGTTTGAGATTGTGGGCCCGTGGCAGCTGTTTTGTCCCTTCTATCACTGGGATATCCATCTTGGGCGGCTTGAAAGTTGTTGGCTCCTTGACCCTTCAGGTGGCTTGTGCGTGCATCACTTCCATTGGAGAAGGCTTCTGGGCTCCTTTGTAGGCTTAGATGGCAAAACTTCCTGAATCGGACATCTGGAAGGATCTTGGTCCAAAGAGGCTCCATTTATCGTCTGAGCCTCTGCCTTTATCCCCGCTTCCAGAATCCATGGTGCTAAGACTGGGGCTAGGTAAGGCTGTGGAAGAACCAGCAGTGACCCAGGGATTGAAGCTGGGTCTCCTGCATTTCAGGTAGATTCTTCACCATGTGAGCCACCATAACCTTCAGATAAAAACAGGAATCTAGTTTTCTGGTCCAATTTAGAAAATGGGATTGTTAATAGGGAAATTCAGCTACTATATCTATTTTCTAAACCATGTACTCTAAAAAATTAACCCTGAAAAATAGCATGCGGTCTCTTGAGTGTCTGTTTCCAACTGATAAAGAAACAGAGATTATTTTACATTCTTTATCACTCTCTATTTGGTTTCAAACACTTACAGGGTTGTGAAAACTCTAGCTTTAGGTAATAGAGCGGATGACCTTTTAAAGTTTTTTCTAGCCCTTTGTTTTAGCATTCTTCATTTGAGACTATTCCAGGGATTCATAATATTTGGACTTTTTATTTGGTTTCACTGAGGTTAACTCAAATATTATGATTTAAGAAAAAAATAACCACATGTACATATTTTTATATATTTTTGAACTAGTTATCTTTAGAGTATTCAGTAAAAATTGTTATTCTTTAGAAAGACAATGATAAAATATTTTGCTTATATATATACCTAATTATAAAATCAAGTTTTATAGGCAAATTCTTCTTAAAATCAGAACGAAATTTCACCATCAACCCCTTAAAAAGGCAAGAAATCAAATGTTTATTTCCAGTGTAAATAAGAAACAAATGTATATCTTGAATTTCCATCACCTTGAGAAGAACCTGTTGTTCATGGTGCTAAATATTACATTTTAATTAAAAAATAGAGTGAGAATGTTTCTATTATGTAATTTAAAAAATGGTCACCAAAATGTGTTTTTAAAAAGAAATTTAACTGCATTCTACCAAAAAGAAAACTGTTAGAATTAATCAATGAATTCAGCAAGTTGCAAGATACAAAGTCAACAGACAAAAATCAGTTGCATTTTTATTTATTGATACTAATAGTGAAAAATCTTTGAAAAGGAGAACAATTCCACTTATAATAGCATCAAAAATAATAAAACACTTGGGAATGAACTTTCTAAGGAGGAAAAAGACTTGTACACTGAAAATGATAAAATTAAAGAAGACACAAATAAATAGAAAGACATTCCATCTTCATGGTTTGGAAGACTTATTGTTAAAATGGCCATTCTACCCAAGGTGACCTATAGATTGAATGTAATCCCTGTCAAAATCCTGATTTATTTTTTACAGAAATAGAAAATCCATCTTAAAATTCATACAGAATCTCAAACACAATCTCTTCAAATAGCAAAAACAAACATGAAAAAGAACAAAGTTGGAGGCCTTATCCTTCTTGATTTCAGAACTTACTAAAAAGTACAGTAATCAAAACAGCGTGATATTGGCATAAAGACAGACATAGAGCAATGGAACAGAATAGAGAATCTAGAAATAAACCATTGCGTATATGGTCAAATGATTTTTCACAAGGTTGCCAAGACCATTCATTGAGGAAAGGACAGTCTTTTCAATGTTAGGAAAAGTGGGTATCCACCTACAAAATAATGTAGCTGGACTCTTAGCCTACACCATTTACATAGGGGATCAAAGACCTAAACATATGAGCTAAAACTGTAAAATTCTTAGAAGAAAACATAGGGGAAATTTTTTCATGACAGTGAGTATTTATCCAGTAATTTCTTGGATAAAACACTAAAAAGCACAGGCCGCTAAATAAGAAAGAATAAATTGGACTTAATCAAAATTTAAACTTTTGCACATGAAAGGACAATTCAACAGAGTAAAAGGCAACCCACAAATAGGAGAAAGTATTTGCAAATTATGTATTTGATAAGCAATTAATATCCAGAGTATACAAAGAACTACAAAACAATGACAGAAAACAAACACTCTAATTCAAAAATGAATAAAAGACTTTAAAAGGAGATGTAAACTATCAATAAGCACATGAAAAGATGCTCAGCATCACTAAGCATTCAGTTCAGTTCAGTTGCTCAGTCGTGTCCGACTCTTTGCGACCCCATGAATCACAGCACGCCAGGCCTCCCTGTCTATCACCAACTCCCGGAGTTCACTCAAACTCATGTCCATCCAGTCGGTGATGCCATCCAGCCATCTCATTCTCTGTCTACCCCTTCTCCTCCCGTCCCCAATCCCTCCCAGCATCAGAGTCTTTTCCAGTGAGTCAACTCGTCACATGAGGTGGCCAAAGTATTGGAGCTTGAGCTTTAGCATCAGTCCTTCCAAAGAACACACAGGACTGATCTCCTTTAGAATGGACTGGTTGGATCTCCTTGCAGTCCAAGGGACTCTCAAGAGTCTTCTCCAATACCACAGTTCGAAAGCATCAATTCTTCGGCAATCAGCTTTCTTCACAGTCCAACTCTCACATCCATACATGACCACTGGAAAAACCATAGCCTTGACTAGACGGACCTTGGTTGGCAAAGTAATGTCTCTGCTTTTTAAGATGCTATCTAGGTTTCCTTCCAAGGAGTAAGCGTCTTTTAATTTCATGGCTGCAATCAGCATCCGCAGTGATTTTGGAGCCCCCAAAATAAAGTCTGACACTGTTTCCACTGTTTCCCCATCTATTTGCCATGAAGTGATGGGACCAGATGCCATGATCTTACTTTTCTGAATGTTGAGCTTCAAGCCAACTTTTTCACTCTCCTCTTTCACGTTCATGAAGAGGCTTTTTAGTTCCTCTTCACTTTCTGCCATAAGGGTGGTGTCATTTGCATATCTGAGGTTATTGATATTCCTCCCAGCAATCTTGATTCCAGCTTGTGCTTCTTCCAGGCAAGCATTCCTCATGATGTACTCTGCATATAAGTTAAATAAGCAGGGTGACAATATACAGCCTTGACGTACTCCTTTTCCTATTTGGAACCAGTCTGTTGTTCCACGTACAGTTCTGACTGTTGCTTCCTGACCTGCATACAGGTTTCTCAAGAGGCAGGTCAGGTGGTCTGGTATTCCCATCTCTTTCAGAATGTTCCACAGTTTATTGTAAATGCAAAGCAAAACCACAATGAGATACTACTTCACACTCGTTAGGATGACTGTTATGTAAAAACAGAAAATAACAAGTTTTTGTCAGGATGTAGAGGAACTGGAATTCTTGTGCATTGCTGGTGGGAATGTAAAATGTAGCTCCCATGGAAAACAGTATGGGTATTCCTCAAAAACTTAAACCTAGAATTATTATATGATCCAGAAGTTCCACTTCTGGGTGTATCACCCTAAGTAATCGAAAGCAGGGACTTACATGATACTTGGACATCCATATTCACAGCAGCATTGTTGACAGTAGTCAAAAATAGAAGCATCTCTTTTCTATCAGTGGTTGGATGGGCAAACAAAATGTAGCATATATATACTATAGAATGTTTTTCAGCCTTCAAAAAGAAAACAACTCTGACACGTGCTATAATATGGAGCAACCTAGAAGCCATTATGGGTTTCCCTGGAGGTTCAGCGATTAAGAATCTGCCTGCAATGCAGAAGATGTGGGTTCAAGCCCCGAGTTGAGAAGATGCCCCGGAGAAAGAAATGTCAACCCACTCCTACCTTTATCTGGGAAATCCCATGGACAGAGGAGCCTGGTGGGCTACAGTCCATGGGGTTACTAAGTCAGACACAACTTAGCAACTAAACAACAACAGGGGACATTAGGCTAAGTGAAATAAACCAGGTACAACTGGACAACTACTGTGTGATTCCAGTTATGAGGTAAATAGAACAGTCAACTTCATAGAGACAGAAAGTAGAATGGTGGTTGCTAAAGGTTGGGGATAGGGGAAATGGGGAGTTAGTGTTTAGTGAAAAAAAATTTAAGCTTGGGAAGCTGAAAAATATTCTGGAACTGGACAGTGGTGATGATTGTGTAATAAAATGAATGTACTTAATGCCACTGAACCATACACTTAAAATGGTTAAATTGATAAAGCTTTATATTATGTATATTTTGCCACACACAAAAGTTAACTGTAAAAGTGTTTGGAGGATATTGTGGTTGCAAGAATATGGCAGGACTATAAAAATGCTTGCAAATAATGCATATTTAAATTTAGGAGAACATGAGATATTGCAGCATTTCTCACTTTGGCGAAATTCTCAAAATCGAATGTGTTTTGGATTATTTTGTACAAATATTCCATGGCTGATGGATTCAAGGTTTAGATATACATGCATTTAGACAATTATCCAAGGTAACTTTGGAACTCAAGTTTTGCATCTGTGGTCTGTCTGAAAGCAAAGTGGCCAGGCCTCAAAAAATTTTGTAACAGAAAGCAAAATTCTGTTATTCAGCAGTAAGGATTCATTTTTCTTCCCCTCACTATTCTACAAAGTGTTAAAAGTCCTACACCAGGAGCAGTTGCCCGAAAACAAAAGAAATAGGTAATTTGTAGCAGGTGGTTCTAATTGTGCCCATCAAATCTGTCGCTCAATTGTGCAGAAGAGTGGAAAATCAATTAGCAACTACAAGCTTGGGTACGGGTGAGTGACAGGGGTGTCTTAACTCAAACAGGAAATCAGTAATGGAAGAAAATGATTACCCAGGCTGCTAGTGGATACTCTGGGATCGGAGGAGACAGTCCATCTACTGCCCAACCTTCTCAGACAAAACATGCTGTTGAAAAATATTCAAAAGTGTATTGTTATTCAAAGAACAGTATGGTGGACTTCCCTGGTGGTTCAGTGGATAAGAATCTGTGTTCCAGTGCAGGAGACACAAAGTTCAATTCCTGATCCAGGAATATCCCACACACCGCAGGGCAACTAAGCCTGTGATTCACAACTACTGAGCCAGTGCTCTAGAGCCTGAGAGCACACTGCAACTAGAGTAACCCCAGCTCTCTGCAGCTAGAGAAAGCCCACTAGCAACGAAGACTCAGTGCAACAACACTAAAGAACGGTGTGGTGTGGGTCTTCATTTCTTAACTGATAAGGTCTGAGTGAATAAAAATCGAGAGCATGAGACCCTCCCTTCCTTTCCTCAACTCCCATGTTCCATATTGGAGTCACTGCTTTAGATATAGACATGTTAGCAGGGCAATGTACATGCACTAAACTACCTGGGAGGCTGGGTTGACTGGTGACTGAGTAGAATGCCAGCGAAAGGTCACCTGAGGGGCCTAAGAGGTCGAGGAGGGGATGAAAACAAATGTATCCAAATCTGGATCTGCTCTAAGGCTGAACTATAGATTAGCTTTGGCTATTGAATACAGTTTATCAAAGAAAAAATTAATAGTATTCACAGCATACCCTTGTATCCAGATTTGGAGGAAATGAAATAGAGTATGTTTTTTTCCAAGACACTTTCTGCCATTTGCATGAGGTCCCCAAAAGGTTCAATTCAAAATGAAGTGTTTGAATTCTAACAGATTTCTGCCTTACTTGGGTTACTTTGGCACTGTGAGTTATCGGTAATGTCACTTTGAGTTTACCCATTTATTGTGTTACTTCACTTTCTTTACTTGTTTCAGGCATCTGTGTTCAAACTCTTTAGCTGCTGGCCTGCAAGTGGTGCCTTTTATTTTTACTTACTTTTTTCTGTAGCATGCTGGTGTTTAATATGATGCCTCTCACAATATAGATAGTCAATAAGTAATTTTCTAATAAACTCTTGACTGTTGATTTTTTGCATGGTCAGATAACATTTGAAAAGTAATTAACACAGTGCCAGGTGTGTGATAGATACAAAAATGGAAGCATAAGACATAAAAAGAGGTGAAATAATTAGACCTTTTTCTTCAGTGAAAAACATTTAATTATAATTATTGAAAGAGCATAGCTTCATTGGTCAAGCTCCTGAATAAAGCCCAGTGCTGACTTACTGGCTGGACTTTCAGCCCAAGGCTCTCTCATAAACTTGTGGGTGGATTGAACAAGGCTAAGGATAAAGACTTCATTCTGCCTTGGTAGCTATTCTGGGAAGAAGAAAAGCAGAACTAAAAACAACACTGAGATACATCAGAGGTGGTGCTGTACCGCATAAAAGGGTCTCCTGAGCATCAAGTGTTTCATCAGGCAATTTATTTTGCCAAATGCTGTCAATCTGTTCCTGTGTGTGTGTGTGTGTGTCTGCACTCTTGTACGTTGTTTGGAGGGAAGACTGGGAAAGAAGGTAAGAGGTGAGAGGAGAAAGGACTTCCTTGGTGGTCCAGTAAGCGAAGACTGTGCTGTCAATGCAGGGGGTCTGGACTTGATCCCTAATCAGGAAACTAGATCCCACATGCTGCAACTAAGACCCAGTGCAGTCAAATGAATAAATAAATATTTAAGAAAAGAAAAAAAAAGAAATACTGATGGCTTTGAATGTTGACTTCCCACGTGGGGTGAACAGAGAAAGCACCTAGAATTCCTCCTACGGTTTAGACCTGCATATGAAGGTCTCTAGATAAAACCAGAGCATCAGTTGTTCTGTTTCCTGGTCTTCAACAGATATTTTTAAAGGCAATGACCTCGGTAGAAAATCAAGTAACTAGCTTGGTGGGTATAGTTTGCCGTGGAACCACTGAAGAGTTCTGCCTTGCTTCTATCTTCTGCCTGGAGGAGTCAGTCTCCCAGCTCTCACTGTCCCCCTGGCATTGATAGTGACACTGAGGTCACTTCTGATGTTGGTACTTTTATCCCCTGCTACTCATCTGCAGCATGTTGCAAATTGTATGGAGTGTGAAAAGGGCACAGTGTCTCTGTGTGGAGAAGACATCTGTGCACAGAGAAATCTAAATCTAAACACAGACCAGAGAAGCAATGGAGAAGCATTTGAAAATCCTCTACAGTTTTACTTACTTTTGTTATAAAAAAAAAAAAACCCATTGTAAAATAATTAGCTCCAATAAAAATAAAAATAAAAAAACCCCCACATGATACATACATTATGTTAAAAAAATACTTCATATTTTAATAACATATTTCTTGCCTATTATAGGCACTTAGATAAAATATACATACAACTGAATATATTAGCAAAGCTAGATAATAAATCTTCATGGAAAGATTTATTACTATTTGTTCAAAAATCAATTTAAGAATAACACTGTATGGTTTAAATTCATCTAAATCAATAATTTAAATAATTTAATATTCTATTGTATGGTACATTTTAGATTTTCACAAGTTACAGATTGTGGTTACATTTTATCATTCCAAGAGCCCTTATGTCAAAAAAGCAGTATGTTTCTGATATAAAATTTCAATTTTACCTGCTTGTAATGGTTATAAGCGCAGGAGGACAGTAGTAACCACTGGAGGCATGGTCAAAGCTTCGAAGGACGGTGTCGATTTTGTAACAGAATTTACCATGTCTCTCCCATCCCTTAAACGAGGAAAAGGAAAATTAAGGGCACAACTGATTTAGTTGAATAGCAAAATATTTTTCAGTGTATTCTCATTTACCTCTTTTTTCTCCAACCGACTCAAAACTTAAGACTTGAATGTTTGTCTCGATGTCTTTGATATCTTTCTAATGGTAATTCCATTAGCTGCAGCCACTTTTACATTTATTTAATTAACTCTTAACGCCTAATGAACTGATTTAAAATCTTTATGCCCAAAATCTTAAAAGCAAATGGAAATAAAAGGACGTTCACGCGAGATTTCTCTCTCTCAAACACACACACACACACACACACACGTGTGCGCACACACAGTCTGTTCAGACTTTTAGGATTTCATGTAATCATTTCCTGCAGTATGGTAAAAGTCAGAAGTGTTGGCTTTGAGGACAAAATGCATAGGTTTGAATTCTGGTCCCACTATCATGTGGCCTTATTTAATCTCTCCATGTCTCAGTTTTCCCCTCTATCAATAGGGATAATAATAGTATCCATGGAGTTGTTCTGAGAATCAAAGGAAGACACTGTCAGCAGAAACCCGAGAATAGAGCTAGGAGCTCAGTATGAGCAAAGAGGACATATGATCTAGATAACAGTGTACTGTATTTTTTTTCAAGTTTCTTGCATATTGCTTATTTCATGTTATCCTACTGAGATTCACTGAGATTAGGGACTCAAAGTCAGACTGATGGATAAGCTGGTTTGGAATCTAATTTTGGTGCAAACCAGGATGATCTTAACTGGGTCATCAAGCTTCCAAATAGATATTGGCTAAGAGAGTCCCTTGGACTGCAAGGAGATCCAACCAGTCCATTCTAAAGGAGATCAATCCTGGGTGTTCATTGGAAGGACTGATGCTAAAGCTGAAACTCCAATACTTTGGCCACCTCATGTGACGAGTTGACTCACTGGAAAAGACTCTGATGCTGGGAGGGATTGGGGGTGGGAGGAGAAGTGGACGACAGAGAATGAGATGGCTGGATGGCATCACCGACTCGATGGACATGAGTTTGAGTGAACTCCGGGAATTGGTGATGGACAGGGAGGCCTGGTGTGCTGTGATTCAGGGGTCGCAAAGAGTCGGACACGACTGAGCGACTGAACTGAACTGAACTGAAAATACTTTCTTGTTGAGGATTATTCCTAAATCAATTGGTTATCCATTTACAGAGAAAGCAAACAAGCTTTGTCACCTAGACAAAAATGACAAATAAGAAGGGTGGCTTATTCTTTAAAAGCATATGATACAGAGACACAGATTCATTAGTCTTCTAATTTCAACCAAGCTGTTTTAGTTCTTTTTCTTCCAATATTATAAAATCACATCCCTTCTATCAATCTATTTTTATGTATTCACCAGTTTTAAAATACACTTCATTTTGTGTCATAGCAATGCTCGCCAGATATTAACCATATATAAAATGATTTCTGCTATGCTACTCGGTAAAGGTCTCGATCTTGCAATAAATGAGGGAAAAATCTTATTTTAGAAATAAGCTATTTTAGTTCAAAACATTATTAAATGAGGCATGGATCACACAGCAGTGCAACATCTAGCCGGCCAGGATATGCTCAGAACTCATTCCCTTAACTTCTCTTCTCAGTCTTATCCATGTGAGTAATTGACAGCATCAGTCAGAACCCCTCCATGGATCACTCCAGTGAGGGAGGTTAGCCTGCTTTTGTATTTGAAAGGACAGGAGGAGGAAGGCTGACAATTTGACCTTTCTGACAAAGTACTCCTTATTCATTAGTGGTTTTTAGATCATAGGCTGCTTAGCAAAATAAACCGAAACACAACCAAGAACTGAACAGGCTCTAAGAAAATGGGGGGGGGGGATGTGTGTGGCATGAAAAGAACCAGAGAAACAAAGCCTCTTTGCCACAAGCCTTTGTCCACACAATGAAAATGGGAAGAATAATTGATTGTATTTGTGAATATCCTTTGTCCATGAGGTGGCATTTCATTTTAAATGAAATGATGATGTTGACAATACTGAAACAATTGTTATTACCAATACCCTAAAAGTAAATCAGATGGGAATAAAAATCTTGTTAAATTTCTATTATCTTGAAATTATCAAGACTTATTTTATGAGTGATTTTGCATGTGCAGACTGTTGAAAGAATTGCATTAAAGCAATTACCTAAAAGAAAAGAACTTTCAAAACTATATTTGTATGTAGGTGCATAAAGAAATTAATTAAATTTTGCCATAAAATTAAAAAAATGGCTCTGAACTCAGAATCCTTAAATATTGGTAATGCTGATCAGAAAGAGGAAAGCAGTGGGTGAAAGTGTAAATAAAACATCAATTGTTTCTGCAGGGTAAGAAGTTAATTACTCTTTCAACACAAACAGTTGAGTTGCCTTGAAAGCCATTGTAAAACAGATGTTTTCAATATTTCTAATCAGATAGAGATTAGAGATCAGCTGTAACTAAATCAGGAATTGTAGTCATTAGGACAAATATTTGGTCACATGTCAGCTATGGCACATGTGTTGTTCAGTAATGTATGAAGAGTGATTAATATACATCGATTAATGAATCAAATGCAGTTTCTGGAGAGATGGGTCATCATTTAATTGGAATTGGATTCAGTTCAGTTCAGTCGCTCAGTTGTGTCCGACTCTTTGTGACCCCATGAATCACAGCATGCCAGGCCTCCCTGTCCATCACCAACTCCCGGAGTTCACTCAAACTCATGTCCATCGAGTCGGTGATGCCATCCAGTCATCTCATTCTCTGTCGTCCCCTTCTCCTCCCACCGCCAATCCCTCCCAGCATCAGAGTCTTTTCCAGTGAGTCAAATCTTTGCATGAGGTGGCCAAAGTATTGGAGTTTCAGCTTTAGCATCAGTCCTTCCAATGAACACCCAGGATTGATCTCCTTTAGAATGGACTGGTTGGATCTCCTTGCAGTCCAAGGGACCCTCAAGAGTCTTCTCCAACACCACAGTTCAAAAGCATCAATTCTTCGGCGATCAGCTTTCTTCACAGTCCAACTCTCACATCCATACATGATCACGGGAAAAACCATAGCCTTGACTAGACGGACCTTGGTTGGCAAAGTAATGTCTGCTTTTTAATATGCTATCTAGGTTGGTCATAACTTTCCTTCCAAGGAGTAAGCGTCTTTTAATTTCCTAGCTACAATCAGCATCTTAGAAAAGAAAATAATTAGAAGAGAACTGCATAAGAACCAAATTTGTGAACATTTTGAGATTCACAGAATAAAAATCTCCAATAGTTAAATTCAGAATTTTTAGATGTGTGAAGAGAGAGACAGAGATACAGACAGACACATGAAAAGAGAACACTGTGCTAAGGACACTGATAGATAAATTTCTGGTGCCTTACTACAGAATATTGAATGTACTTTAAGAAATTTAAAACAGAACAATTATTTTCTGTCTTTAAAGCTTAAACCTAAAGTATTAAGTACGTTTTTTATTTTTTAAGTACTGAAAATAGTTCAAGTACCAAAAATAGTTTATTACTTAAAATAATAAAGTATTTTTATTTTTTTCCTAAATAATATACGGGGGGGCTTCCCAAGTGGCACAGTGTTAAAGAACACACCTGCCAACGCAAGATGACGCAAGAGACGTTTGATCCCTGGGTTGGGAAGATCTCCTTGAGTAGGAAATGTCAACCCACTCCAGTATTCTTGCCTGGAAAATTCCATGGACAGAGGAGCCTGGTGAGCTACAGTTCATGGGATCGCAAAAAGTCGGACACGACTGAGCGCACACATAAATAATAATAAATGTATTCTATTATATATTAATAAATATTATTTATAATATTTATGAATATTATATTTTCATAGTAAACAATATATTTTAATAATACGTGATGTATAATATTGTAATAATATATTGCAAACATACATTTCTCTTTCTTATTGTATTTTATTCAAGTTTAAGAAAAGTGAAAAAGAAGGCAGGACTCTGAGTGCAGAAGGTCACTCTGACTTAAAGGAATGCTTTCGCTTTCACTCTGATAGTCTTCATTGGAAGACAATGAAAGCCACAGGCCAGACAGGGCATCACATGACAGCACTGTTTGTAAAGATGGTATAGCAAGATCATTTCCATTTCTTATCTCAAAAGAAAACTTGTCTAGGGTGGAAAAGGATGCTAAGACAATCCTTCGCAGAGCTGTAAATCTTCTGAGTGGCTCTAGCTGATAATTGTCTGATTTGTTGCAATAGCCCATTCAGAAAAAAAGGAGGGAAGGAAAGCAGGAAGGAAGGGAGAGAGGGGAAAGAGGAAAAAGGGAGCCGAGGCAGGAAAAAGAGATTCACTTTAATTTGATGATGGATAAATCATTCTAGTTACGAAGTCCCTGCAGTGTTCACAGCTCTTACCTTTTGACAGCCTGATTCAGTGTCAGAAAGGACATGGCCTGCTTTCTTACAGAGGTAAAAAAGCGTTTCTTCGCAATTTTTAACTTTCCAGTGGCCCTCCTAGGGGGAAAATGATACAGGATGAATGAATGCACTCCATTACTGAGGATGATAGTCAGCGTTAATTATTTTGGATTAAAATATGATTAGTAATGCGTGTTTCAGCATGGCATAATGTGTTAGGATCTTGGGTTGATTCCTGATATATGAGAGGGTGGTGTGGCTTTTACATTAAGCTGATCTCAGTTTTTGTTTTTTTTAAAGATGGGATAAGTAGTGATTCTGTCTTTTGTGTGCACCAGAATTACCTGGGTTATTAAAACACAGATGATTGGGATCCGTGTGTCTCATTCAGTAAGTTAGGTGGGACCTGAGAATTTGTATTTCTAACAAGTTTTTAGGTGATATTGATGCTGCTGGTCTGGGGGGCACATTTTGAGAACCACTTGGATGAAACTATTTCCCTGACCAAGTGATAATGCTGCTGCTTCTCTCCAATCACTTCTAGGTGTTAAACTGAATGCTCTGGGGCTTCCCTGATGCTGGGGAAATGGCCTGGAAGGCACCATGAATCATTTTAGATAACATTATCATAGCTGAACTTCATGTTCAACCCCCGACACCCTTCTTCACAAATTTTCCAAAGCCCGACTCCATTTCCTCTTTTAATAATAGGCTGCTGCCTGCATGTCTTTTCTTAGTTCTACTGAAGGCTGTTCTCATATCCTTCATTAATAATGAAATATAATAACTGCTAACATTAAAATTTCATTGTCAAGAGATTTTTTATTTTAACACCAATCAGACCTTTAGACTAAAACCACACAGTTGAAATTTTAGTGTCTCAGGCACGCAAGGATTCAGGTGAATAGACAGCTCTTCCATGACCCTCAGAAACATACCACGTAGGAGGGTGACACCTTAACCCATAAGAGCAGCTTTGGAGCTCATTCCCATGGAGTCTCCAGCAAACCATTCAGTTCTAAGATGGTGTCAGGCACACTGTATTTGCTTAATAACTTTCATGGACAGATGAATGAATTGTTTCCTAGGCTCTCAGATTCAAATTGAGGTATCAACTATGTTTAGGAAACTAGTTAATTATAATTACATTCATATTGAGCTCAACTTCAAAGAAATGAATGTTACTTTTTATGTATCTACTATTTTAGCAGCTATTGAGTTGCTAAAAGGGGGCCACAAAATACCACACTTACAGCAGCATGGTCCTGACACATCAGTGATGTTAGTATCTATCTTTTCTCTCTTAAGAATAATTTCTCTGTCCAAATTGGCTCCTGTTCTGTGAATATGCTAAGTGAAATACTCACGTCTGTCAAATGAAAAAGGAGAATGTCAATAGGAAATTAAGGTCACCTTTAGTTATATCAAAACGAATAAATAAAACCTCAAATACTATAGTGGCTTTCAGGAGAGTCAGACCCAAGACAAACATTTAGAGAGGTCATTGCCTCCACCAAGTGTGACCCTGAAATACTGCCTGAGCACTGTCATTGTAACTGCATGTATTTGTGACAGCGTTGAAAGTTACAACAATGGAATGTGTCATAAGAATAAGTGCTTAGGCATTTCCCATGTTTTGCTGGCATAGTCACTTTGTCAAGCTACTTAAGTAACATTTAATAAATTGCTGATTCCAGTTACCTCCTAAAACTCCACCAGTGAGTTCAGCAGCCATCTGATCAAAGAGATTAAGTCTATTCTAAACATACTTTGAAAAACACCGTCAAATAGCTTGAGATTAAACGAATTCTGTATAATCAGAGGTTTTAGATAAATGAGAGACTAGAGTAAGGATAAGTGTGATGTTAAGGTTACTGGGACCATTTCATTCATGTTGAGGAAAAGAGCAAGATTTTCCATCAGTTCACAGTTTTCAAAGAGGTTACACACAGAGTTGAAATCCTTTTATGTTAAGAAGATAATGGAATGTAAAAACCATCAGAGTAATTTCCTGGCTCCCTGGTTCCCTTTGTGTTCACCCGGATGGTCAATGGTGCTACCATCTACCGAAATAGTGGGTGCTCAAGCCAAAAACCTACCACTCTCTCACCTCTGCATCTATTTTAGCAACAATTCCTATCTTATAGAGGATCCTTGAATCTGTCTTCTTGTCTCCACTTTCACTACGCTAATTCAACCACAGGATGAGCCTCCAAACCAGTCTTTCTTCTTCCATTTTATCTTTCTCCCGTCAGTTCTCTGGGGCTTCCCTGGTAGCTCAGTCGGTAAAGAAACTGCAGGAGACCCGGGTTCAATCCCTGGGTCAGGAAGATCTCTTGGAGAAGGAAATGGAAACCCACTCCAATATTCTTGCCTGGAGAACCCCACGGACAGAGGAACCTGGCGGGCTATAGTCCACGGGGTCACAAGAGTTGGACACGACTTAGTGACTAAACCACCAATCAGTTCTCTGTGGAGCAGCCACAGTTACTCTTAAAATGTAAATCAGATCATGCCTTCATCTCCATGAAGCCCTTTGCTGCTGCTGCTGCTAAGTCGCTTCAGTCGTGTCCGACTCTGTGCGACCCCATAGACGGCAGCCCACCAGGCTCCCCTGTCCCTGGGATTCTCCAGGCAAGAACACTGGAGTGAGTTGCCATTTCCTTCTCCAATGCATGAAAGTGAAAAGTGAAAGTGAAGTCACTCAGTCGTGTCTGACTCGTAGCGACCCCATGGACTGCAGCCCACCGGGCTCCTCCGTCCATGGGATTTTCCAGGCAAGAGTACTGGAGTGGGGTGCCATCGCCTTCTCTGATGAAGCCCTTTAGTGGGTCCTATCCCAGGCCTATAAGCCTCACATTTTCTCATTCTTCCTGCTCCATCTCCTACCACCTTTCACCATTCATACCGCCGTACTGCCCAGGTCTCTGTTTTGATTATCAGACAAGGCAAGCCTTGGCCTGCCTTTGGGGTCCCCTGCCTGAAATGTTCTCCTGCTCTTCAAGAGACTTTTTTGTTCTTCAGGTCCTATATTAAATGTCACCTCGTCAGAGAACTTTCATTGACTGTCCTGTCTGAAGAAGCTGTCCCAACCCAAATTTCTCATGATCTTGAACCTATGTCCTCGGAGCTGTCATCACAATTGTAACTCCCATGTGTTTTCAATGTGTCTGCGTTTTGCTGCCTCGCGTGGAAGCCCGTGAGGAGGAGGCGCTGTGTCTGTGTTGGTCTCTGTCACAGCCCACGCCCCTGCCCAGGTGGCTCTCAACACAAGTTCAGCGAAGTGAGCATTGAACAACGAACCAACTTACAGATTGCTCTGCTGAGACACACAACTGGCTTCTATTTGGAAAAATGTGGGGCTCAAGTGTGTGCCAGTTAGTAAAGGTGACCGAGGAGCCATTAGACCATTCAAAGGAAACTGGAATTTTATGGCTGCTCAAACCAATCCATGTTTCTGATGCATTTTCTGCAAGAGATTAACGTAAATTACTTACAAGAATCCTAGTATCTGCAAAGGCAGTAACACAGAGGGGCTGTTACCAATATACACCACTTTGCATGTGATTGCTCCTTTGTTTCTTCATGGAATGAAACCTGTTTAAAGTTTTGGTATAAAACACCTGCTTAAACTTTTCTCCCCTTAATCTATCCAGATCTGCTCAATACAGGTTTATGAGTGAGGCAGACTGACAGCAAAGGCCAGTGCAAGGAAAAAAGCTTAAGCTAGTCAGATTCCTGGGACACTAGTTAGTTTGTGCTACAGTATGGAAAGTAAGTTTGACAAGTCTGCTTTTTCTTCTACCTCTAAAAAGAGAAAATAGGAAGGTTGATTGAATTAAGAAAGGGCACTTAAAGAAAAAAAACTTTTAATAATGTCTAGCTTTACCTTTTTTTTTTTCCTTTTGACCAAGAAAAAAAAAAAAAAGAGCAGAAACTCTTAGAAGCATTGAATGGGAGAAATGGGGTGTCTGGAAAAGTAAATAAAATAAAGCTTGCCAGTCTGGGTGGGTTGAAAAGACCACTGGTGGCTGGGAGAGTGTCCAGTGACTTGTTGAGAAGGAGGCAGCCACAGGATTCTTTCAATCCCAGTGCAAAGAGTGAGGAACAATACAGAAGGAGTTTGGTTTCCACTCCAAACTAAAGCCTAACATTAAAAGGGCCATCAAAGTAGACGCTGAGGTTCTTTCCACTAAAAAAAACTCACTCGAAGTCAATGATTTCAATGATTTTGTTAGTAACTTCCTTTATTGCTTGGATTACATGACCACAGCACATTACTGCTGTCTAGTGCCCAGTATACTAAGTTACAGGTTCAAGTGTTTTAAATTAGAAGTTTCAGGAAATTACCTTTCCTCTTTAAAGAAAAGCCCAAATCCCCTATCATCAAATTTACCTGGCATATGTGAGATATAACAAAGTTTATTAATATGTATTTTTTAAAAATTCAATGAATTTGCATGCCTGGATATTATTTGGAAATTTCAGATGTATGTGCCATAAAGAATCACTTTAAAATAGTTTAATTTCTTGTCAACTTTACTAATAAAGAGACTTACTATGTATATACCTCTTAAACCAAAGACACTTGGCACTCACCATCTCCAAGGAGGGTTACAAGAAACTCCACTTCTGCTAACGAAGTTATGTCTATTAATACACTGCTGTTGGACTGGCAAGACTGCAAAGCCTCATTCCAGGTCTTTTTTTCTTTCTGAAGTTTATAGCAATTACGATTGTGGGGATTCCAGCCAGGCTCACAGTGGGTAGCATAATATTTCCAAGCATCATTTTCTTTTTGGACCAAGAAAAAACAATGTCACTTTCCACAATTTTTTTAACATTACTTATTACCGACAATATAAATCACCATCAATATGTGATTATTTTTTAACCTTGAAAAACAGAAGCATATGATACAATAACATATAAACCATATCATTCTAGGTCTTCAGACTTGAGAGGGATCCCAACTGTGATCTAGATCTAGGGTCTAATGGATCTCAGTGCTTTATTTTCCAGATGAGCTAAGGCACAAAGAGGTTAAGGAGACTTGGTAAGATCACACAACCTAAGCGAGAGTCAGAATTTCCTGACTCTCACTTAGGATGTATGATAAATATCGTATTCTATTGTCACCTTGCTTATTTAACTTATATGCAGAGTACATCATGAGGAACGCTGGGCTGGAAGAAGCACAAGCTGGAATCAAGATTGCTGGGAGAAATATCAGTAACCTCAGATATGCAGATGACACCACCCTTATGGCAGAAAGTGAAGAGGAACTCAAAAGCCTCTTGATGAAAGTGAAAGAGGAGAGTGAAAAGGTTGGCTTGAAGCTCAATAATCAGAAAACAAAGATCATGGCATCTGGTCCCATCACTTCATGGGAAATAGATGGGGAAACAGTGTAAACAGTGTCAGACTTTATTTTTTGGGGCTCCAAAGTCATTGCGGATGCTGATTGCAGCCATGAAATTAAAAGATGCTTATTCCTTGGAAGGAAAGTTATGACCAACCTTGATAGTATATTAAAAAGCAGAGACATTACTTTGCCAACCAAGGTCCGTCTAGTCAAGGCTATGGTTTTTCCCATGGTCATGTATGGATGTGAGAGTTGGACTGTGAAGAAAGCTGATTGCCGAAGAATTGATGCTTTTGAACTGTGGTGTTGGAGAAGACTCTTGAGAGTCCCTTGGACTGCAAGGAGATCCAACCAGTCCATTCTAGAGGAGATCAATCCTGGGTGTTCATTGGAGGGACTGATGCTAAAGCTGAAACTGCAATACTTTGGCCACCTCATGCGACGAGTTGACTCACTGGAAAAGACTCTGATGCTGGGAAGGATTGGGGGCGGGAGGAGACGGGGACGACAGAGAATGAGATGGCTGGATGGCATCACCGACTCTGTGGACATGAGTTTGAGTGAACTCCCAGAGTTGGTGATGGACAGGGAAGCCTGGCGTGCTGTGATTCATGGGGTCGCGGAGAGTCGGACACGACTAAGCGACTGAACTGAACTGAACTGACTGAACACATATATATGGAATCTAGAAAAATGGTTCTGAAGAATTTATTTACAGGGCAACAATGGAGAAACAGACATAGAGAATAGACTTATGGACATGGGGAGAGGGGAGGGGAGGGTGAGATGTATAGAGAGAGTAACATGGAAACTTACATTACCATATGTAAAATAGATAGCCAAGGAGAATTTGCTGTGTGGCTCAGGAAACTCAAACAGGGACTCTGTATCAACCTAGAGGGGTGGGATAGGGAGGGAGATGGGAGGGAGGTTCAAAAGGGTGGGGATGTATGTATACCCATGGCTGATTCATGCTGAGGTTTGACAGAAATCAACAAAATTCTGTAAAGCTATTATCCTTCAATAAAAAAATAAATTAACTAAATTTAAAAATATATAAAAATTAGCAGTTGGAGCTGCCATTTAAGTCTTTTTACACTGAAAGAGGAGTATTATGAAACACAACTTAAATGGTTTTTAAAGGATTTTAATACAGCATTAGGTGCGGGGATAGATATTTATTCTCAGCTGAAAAGAATTCAAAATTCTCTGGCCACATTCTCTAGAGCAGAGATAATAGCTTTCATTTTGAGGGCAGTCTGAGTGCCTCTGGGGTCTCTCTGGGCTCAGATGGACTCTGGGTTCGACTTATAGGAGAACAATGCCATGATGCTTTGATACTGGCAGGGAAGGCAGCTGTGTATGTGCGCATTTTGACTGTCTTGTACCAGGAGCTTGCCCCCAAGCTTATGACAGCTTTTTTACTTTATTTTATTACCTACAACTGCTTGCTTTGTGGCTCAGCGGGTAAAGAATCTGCCCACAGTTCCGGAAACCTGGATTAGATCCCTGGGTTGGGAAGACACCCTGGAGAAAAGAAAAGCTACACACTCCAGTAGTCTGGCCTGGAGAATTCCATGGACTGTACAGTCCATGGGGTTGTAAAGAGTCAGACGTGACTGAATGACTTTCACTTCACATTACCTACAACTGGGTGCCTCCCTTCAGCACTAAGGTAGAAATAATTTCACTGCTAATTTAGGAAACAAGACATTGTTTCAAAATTGCTTCTAGGTCTCTAACAGAGACTAGAATCACAGTGGAAGAATGTTAGAACATTTAGGTAGATCAATAACATCAACCTAAAACCATAATCACAGAACCCCTTTAAAAAAATGAACCTAAATTTCACTCTAAAAGTAAGATCAAAAGATAATATGGGAACTTCTCTGACTGATGCAAAGGTGGAGACAAGTAAGGAACCTGTGGACCTTGGCTACACAGTCTGAAGATACTGGATGAGATCATCAAGAGTATTTGTTGGACCTGAAGCAGCACCAAATAATCCAAACAAACTTAGCTTAACTGCCATTATTTCTGGTCTTCTGACCTCAATTAATAGATCAGGACAGCAAATAAAATAGAAGAAAAGAAGGATAGCAGGAGGATGTGCAGGAGGGCATAAGGAAAAAAAAATCAGGGCAGAAGAAATTGAGGCAAGAAAATGAACAGAAATGAGAGAGGGACAGGATGATAATAGCCATAGCAATGTCAGCACATTTTTGACATAATGAAAAAAATCTCTAGAGAAAAAAATGATGAAGTGCTTCTTCTACGCACCCCTATATTCCATAATATCTTTAGATGTAGCTACTTAAAGGAAAATAAAAGTTAAAGCTTAATTGTAAGGAGGTGTAGAGAAGAGGGAACACTTATACACTGTTGGTGGGAATGTAAATGGTGCAGCCACTATGGAGAACATTGTGGAGGTTCCTTACAAAACTAAAAATAGAACTACCACTTGATCCAATAATCCCACTCCTGGACATATGTACAAAAAAGACAAAAGCTCTAATTAAGAAAGATACATGCATCCCAATGTTCACAGCAGCTCTATTTACAATAGCCAGGACATGGAAGAAACCTAAATGTCCATCAACAGATGAGTGGATAAAGAAGATGTGGTATGTACATATATATATATGATCACAGAAAATAAATATATATATATAATGGAATACTACTCAGCCATAAAAATGAATGAAATAATGCCATTTGTGGCAACATGGATGGAACTAGAGATTATCATACTAAATGAGGTAAGTCAGGCAAAGACAAATATCATGTGATATCACTTATATGTGGAACCTAAAAAAATGGTACAAATGAACTTATTGACAATAGACTCACAGACACTGTAAACAAACTTATGATTACTAAAGGGGAAAGAGGGGATAAATTAGAAATTTGGTATTAACAAATACACACTACTATGTATAAAATAGATAAAGAGCAACGACCTGCTGTATAAAATAGGGAACTATATTCAGTATTTTGTCATGACCTAAAATGGAAAAGAATCTGAAAAAGAACTGTTGTTTCTAAAGACAAAAAAAAATTTTTTTAAGGAATTGTTTCTAATTATGCTGGTAATGATTCTTTAAAAAATGGTTATATTTTTATCTCTACTTACTGAGTTAAGACATTAATTCCATAAAATTAAAAAAAAGTAATAGATCTTAAGAATGGAAGTAACTGGGCTTCAGGTACTAGATTGTAATTATGTGGTATTTAAGTCTTGCTGCTGCTGCTGCTGCTGCTAAGTCGCTTCAGTCGTGTCCAACTCTGTGCGACCCCATAGACAGCAGCTGACCAGGCTCCCCCGTCCCTGGGATTCTCCAGGCAAGAACACTGGAGCGGGTTGCCATTTCCTTCTCCAATGTGTGAAAGTGAAAAGTGAAAGTGAAGTCACTCAGTCGTGTCTGACTAGTAGCGACCCCATGGACTGCAGCCCACCAGGCTCCTCTGTCCATGCATTTTCTAGGCAAGAATACTGGAGTGGCTTGCCATTGCCTTCTCCGATTTAAGTCTTAGGTACACCTAAAAGTTTTGTTTGTTATTTTGAGGGGAAAATATTACTAATAAGAGATACAGAGTAAGATAGGAGATAAATGAAGTAAAGAATTTTATATAACTTTTCTAATTTATATGTTTAATTTCTAGGGTAATCATAAATAATACTCAACTAGAATAGAAAAGGAAGCATATCTTGTTTTTCTAAGCAGAATGAGTAAGAACGCCAAGTTTTTAAAAAGAGAGGGAGAAGATGTTTTCTATACTTAGGTTATTTTGCTTTAGTTTTTAGTAAAAACCTAAATGCATTTGTTAAATTCATGGTGCCTTGGGAATAACAGATCTTACCTCATTTCACATTTTTATTTGTATAGACACTAGTTTTAGCTAAGTTTAAATTATAAAGTATTAGTAAAAAAAAGAGAAATTTGAATATATTGAGAGGACAAGCAAACAACTCATAAAAACAACGTAGAACCACTCACCAACTACTCCATGATCAGTGGGATTTAGATATTTTTTACACACGTAGGGCAAGGTAGACTCACAATCCCGACTTTTCCAGGCCTTTGGCATAAATGCATTAAATGTTCCACAGTGATATTCAACAAATGGCTCAAAATTTATTTCTGAAAACACAATATTTGTGTACTTACTGTTAGAAGCAAAAGCAGTATAATATATACTGAAATGTAGTTTTAGCATCAAGGAGACAACCTTTCTCTTTGGCATATGCAGTAAATTCTGTTCAGTTCAGTTCAGTCACTCAGTCGTGTCCGACGCTTTGCGACCCCATGAATCACAGCACACCAGGCCTCCCTGTCCATCACCAACTCCCGGAGTTCACTCAAACTCATATACATCGAGTCAGTGATGCCATCGAGTCAGTGATGCCATCTAGCCATCTCATTCTCTGTTGTTCCCTTCTCCTCCTGCCCCCAATCCCTCCCAGCATTAGAGTCTTTTCCAGTGAGTCAACTCTTTGCATGAGGTGGCCAAAGTATTGTAAGATAGTATATTTATGAGTTTGCAGTTGAAGTCCGGTCATGACAATGAAGTGATTTCCCAAAGATAGAAACAGCTGATTTTTTTGTTTTACGGTAGAGAGAGATTTTTCAATCTGTTGCTATTTTTAAAACAGTTGACTAGAATCTTGGCTTTGACCCAAATCCTTCTGAAACCTTGACTAAATGGCTTACCTTCTTGGCCTCCATTTCTTGTTCAGAAAAGCATGCCTTATAGAAATTCAATCAGGCTTTAAAAAGCACTTATAAGCCACTTTCTTTACAGTCACGATGCTGTAAAGAGCAATATTGCATAGGAACCTGGAATGTTAGGTCCATGAATCAAGGCAAATTGGAAGTGGTCAAACAGGAGATGGCAAGAGTGAACATAGACATTCTAGGAATCAGTGAATTAAAATGGACTGGAATGGGTGAATCTAACTCAGATGACCATTATATCTACTACTGTGGGCAGGAATCCCTTAGAAGAAATGGAGTAGCCATCATGGTCAACAAAAGAGTCCGAAAGCAGTACTTGGATGCAGTGTTAAAAACGACAGAATGATTTCTGTTCGTTTCCAAGGTAAACCATTCAATATTACAGTAATCCAAGCCTATGCTCCAACCAGTAATGCTGAAGAAGCCGAAGTTGAACGGTTCTATGAAGACCTACAAGACCTTTTAGAACTAACACCCAAAAAAAGATGTCCTTTTCATTATAGGGGACTGGAATGCAAAAGTAGGAAGTCAAAAAACACCTGGAGTAACAGGCAAATTTGGCCTTGGAGTACAGAATGAAGCAGGGCAAAGGCTAATAGAGTTTTGCCAAGAGAAAGCACTAGTCATAGCAAACACCCTCTTCCAGCAACACAAGAGAAGACTCTACACATGGACATCACCAGATGGTCAACACCGAAATCAGATTGATTATATTCTTTGCAGCCAAAGATGGAGAAGCTCTATACAGTTAGTAAAAACAAGACCAGGAGCTGACTGTGGCTCAGATCATGAATTCCTTATTGGAAAATTCAGACTTAAATTGAAGAAAGTAGGGAAAACCACTAGACCATTCAGATATGACCTAAATCAAATCCCTTATGATTATACAGTGAAAGTGAAAAATAGATTTAAGGGACTAGATCTGATAGAATGCCTGATGAACTATGGACGGAGGTTCGTGACATTGTACAGGAGACAGGGACCAAGACCATCCCCATGGAAAAGAAATGCAAAAAAGCAAAATGGCTGTCTGAGGAGGCCTTACAAATAGCTGTGAAAAGAAGAGAAGCGAAAAGCAAAGGAGAAAAGGAAAGATATAAGCATCTGAATGCAGAGTTCCAAAGAATAGCAAGGAGAGATAAGAAAGCCTTCCTCAGTGATCAATGCAAAGAAATAGAGGAAAACAATAGAATAGGAAAAACAAGAGATCTCTTCAAGAAAATTAGAGATACTAAGGGAACATTTCATGCAAAGATGGGCTCGATAAAGGACAGAAATGGTATAGACCTAACAGAAGCAGAAGATATTAAGAAGAGGTTGTAAGAATACACAGAAGAATTGTACAAAAAAGATCTTCATGACCAAGATAATCACGATGGTGTGATCACTGAGCTAGAGCCAGACATCTTGGAATGTGAAGTAAGTGGGCCTGAGATACCATCAGTACGAACAAAGCTAGTGGAGGTGATGGAATTCCAGTTGAGCTATTTCAAACCTGAAAGATGATGCTGTGAAAGTGCTGCACTCAATATGCCAGCAAATTTGGAAAACTCAGCAGTGGCCACAGGACTGGAAAAGGTCAGTCTTCATTCCAATCCCAAAGAAAGGCAATGCCAAAGAATGTTCAACATACCGCTCAATTGCACTCATCTCACACGCTAGTAAAGTCATGCTCAAAATTTTCCAAGCCAGGCTTCAGCAATATGTGAACCGTGAACTTCCAGATGTTCAAGCAGGTTTTAGAAAAGGCTGAGGCACCAGAGATCAAATTGCCAACATCCGCTGGATCATGCAGAAAGCAAGAGAGTTCCAGAAAAACATCTATTTCTGCTTCATTGACTATGCCAAAGCCTTTGACTGTGTCGATCACAACAAACTGTGGAACATTCTGAAAGAGATGGGAATCCCAGACCACCTGACCTGCCTCTTGAGAAACCTGTATGCAGGTCAGGAAGCAACGGTTCGAACTGGACATGGAACAACAGACTGGTTCCAAATAGGAAAAGGAGTATGTCAAGGCTGTACATTGTCACCCTGCTTATTTAACTTATAAGCAGAGTACATCATGAGGAACGCTGGGCTGGAAGAAGCACAAGCTGGAATCAAGATTGCTGGGAGAAATGTCAATAACCTCAGATATGCAGATGACACCACCCTTATGGCAGAAAGTGAAGAGGAACTCAAAAGCCTCTTGATGAAAGTGAAAGAGGAGAGTGAAAAGGTTGGCTTGAAGCTCAACATCCAGAAAACAAAGATCATGGCATCTGGTCCCATCACTTCATGGGAAATAGATGAGGAAACAGTGGAAATAGTGTCAGACTTTATTTTTTTGGGCTCCAAAATCACTGCGGATGCTGACTGCAGCCATGAAATGAAAAGACGCTTACTCCTTGGAAGGAAAGTTATGACCAACCTAGATAGCATATTAAAAAGCAGAGACATTACTTTGCCAACCAAGGTCCGTCTAGTCAAGGCTATGGTTTTTCCCGTGGTCATGTATGGATGTGAGAGTTGGACTGTGAAGAAAGCTGAGTGCCGAAGAATTGATGCTTTTGAACTGTGGTGCTGGAGAAGACTCTTGAGAGTCCCTTGGACTGCAAGGAGATCCAAACAGTCCATTCTAAAGGAGATCAATCCTGGGTGTTCATTGGAAGGACTGATGCTAAAGCTCAAGCTCCAATACTTTGGCCACCTCATGCAACGAGTTGACTCACTGGAAAAGACTCTGATGCTGGGAAGGATTGGGGGCAGGAGGAGAAGGGGACGACAGAGAAAGAGATGGCTGGATGGCATCACCAACTTGATGGACATGAGTTTGAGTGAACTCCGGGTGTTGGTGATGGACAGGGAGGCCTGGCGTGCTGTGATTCATGGGGTCACAAAGAGTTGGACACGACTGAGCGACTGCACTGAACTGAAGCCACTTTCACAGAACCATGTTGTATATGCACATGGGAAATATTGCTATTTAGGCTGTGGGATGAGTCCCCAGTCAAAAGTATGCAAAACACTTCACATACCTGGATTCCAGTTCAGATAGTTGAGCGGAGTTCTATCAGACCACTGCCAACCAGCATCTTCATCCAGCTGATTCAGACCCATCCATACTTCCACTGCTTCACTGTCCAAGTGCTCTGAAATAAGAGAAATATGGAATTTCAAAAACAAAATTAAGATTACACTTATTTCATGTTTTCCTATTCCTGGAGCATGGATTCATAAATTAACTCCATCAGTGTTAGAAAGGGGTTTGAGTGCTACTAAACCCCACCCTGGTGGTTCGGAGTGAAAAAGCCAGCCTAAGAAACACGGCAGTTTCCTAAAGCCTCACTGAAGCAGCTGTGAAGTGCTTAATCTAGGCACCCAGGAATACGGCCTCTCAGCATTCATCAATCTATCAAGTTTATGGCTACAGATTTGAGACCATCCGACTCGTGCGAACTCAGGCACTTGAGGGTTCTAGATCGTGAAGCAGAAAGTGCCCAGGGCCAGTCCTAGAAAGTGCCCCTCTGTCTTCCTTCTTTTGCCATGGTGTCTGGTGGCCTCAGTCTGGAGACTCAGGACTCTAGTATGCTAAGGCCAACTCAGGCCCGGAACAAGAGGAATAGGAAGAAATGCTATTAAATCTGTATAGTGGGTATGTGTGCATACAGACATAATTTTTCCACTTTTCATAATTTTTCCACTCTTGAAATTTTTCTCAGTTAAAAAACTGAACAATTCAGGGGAACTTTTTTGTTTTTTAGGAATCTGGCAAGGGAGAGGAAAGAAGATTAAGTATTATTAGTGTTGGGAGGCAAGTCTTCAAATTTAAGGTATGCTGAAGCAAGCAGGGAGATGGCTCCCCAGTTAAGGAGTGGGAGCTGTCTGGCCAAGAGGAGAGCATCATCCCAGGGACCAAGGTATCCAGAGCAATCAGCAGCAGGTAGGGCCATGAGCTGTGTAAACGCTTCTTTAGCTGGAGGTGGGAGAATGTCTCCTTGGCAGGCCGACCCTGTGGCCTCTGCTCCTAACTACTAAGCCACAGCTCCTCCTTTTTAATTCAATGCCATTTTTGTTATAAATGCTACATAGAAACATGTGTATTGACATGCTTGTGTAGAAAAATATGGTTATCAAAATTATAGAATTAGAGGAAAATTTTCTTCGATTGTTTTCTTCCTGTGTACGTGAACTTTAAAAATTATTCTAGAATAAACACGTGCTACTTGTGCTATAAAATTTGGGGTAAAAAAACTAGTGTCAGAGGCTTTAGTGAAAGTAGCTAATTTTGCAACATTTTTAAATGTTGCCATTTAATCTTTTCATCTATAAAGGGGGGCATTGATCCCTTATGATTATCTGCTTCAGAACTCAATTTCTTCTGAGCCAGATGCAGGGGTCCTGCCTGAGACTGAGACCCTGACAGATAAGAGTTATAAATAGGGTGACTGTCTGTCCCAGTTTGCCTAGAAAATTCATGGCCTATGCTGGTAGTTCCAGAATAAGTATTAATGTCAGCCCCTTTTACTCTTGAAAGGGTCTCAGTTGGGATGATCAATTGCATGGTCACCCAGGTTGCAAAGATTAGTGCATTCACATCACAAGGATGCAGAGCCTTCTGTGATAGGGCATCTCAATACAACAGTGGCAAACTAGAACCTAAACCTTTAAGGAAAGAGAAAAAGGTGTTTTATAATTTGGATATCCCCTAAATCACAGCATAACATTCATGGGCCCTGCCCTTCCAAGATTCTGTGGCATAAACATGAGTCTCTTCTTGATGTCTATTTGGTTGGTCCTTCCAATAGCTTTTGTGTTGTTGTTGTTGAGTTGCTAAGTCATGTCTGACTCTTTGCTAGCCCATGGACAATAGCCCTCCAGGCTCCTCTGTTCATGGGATTTCCCAGGCAAAATTACTGGAGTGGGTTGCCATTTCCTTCTCCAAGGGATCTTCCCAACTCAGGGATTTAAACCTGAGTCTCCTGCTTTGCAGATGGGTTCTTTACTACTGAGCCACCTGGGAAGACCACCATTTGATTAAATCATTTTTCTGGTGTCATCATAACAGGAGGGAAAATGGAAGATGGATTGATAAGATGGAGAAATTTCCACATTTCATACTGGGGCAAGTGCCAAGTGATGCTTTCAAGTAACCTACTTAAAATATGTAAGTATTAATTAGTCTTATCTTAGAGTTATTTTGAATAACCTCTCTGTTTAACAATACATAGAAAATCATTGTGTAATTTAAAAGCTGTGTTTAAAAGTACAAAAATAGTCTGTTTAACTTCACAAGTAAATGGATTCACAATTCTATAATAATAAATTCAAATTTAAATTTCTTTGGCTATTTCTTGGCATTTGTGGCAGCTTGGATAATTCCTTGTAACATGGCTAATGTTCATCATCTATTAACAAGAAACAGTAGACTATTCTCATCATTAAAAAATACTTTAGTCAAAACAAGCTTCCATCTTTATGAAAAGACTTCTGTTTTCCCAAACAATCTCCAAAATCTAATCATAAAATTGTGGTATTTAAATCAAAGTCTCTGACACATCTTATTTATTTCATCTTTATTCAAGTTTGATGAGGAAGTCCAAACCCTCTTATTAGATATTCCAGCAATTAAAAGATAATAATTATAATTCATAAATAGTGCACAAAGTTTTCTGTGAACACCATTAAAGGCTAATATTGATATTGGAAATGGGTGTTTTCCTGCAATATGACTCACTCAAATTGAGTTTCAATGATAGTTTCCCACTTTTGCATGTCTGTGGGGAAAGCGGCCAATATATACTGTTCATGCATCTGTTACAATTCTTCTGGAAGGTATTCAGTTCAGTTCAGTTCAGTCGCTCAGTCGTGTCCGACTCTCCGCGACCCCATGAATCACAGCACGCCAGGCCTCCCTGTCCATCACCAACTCCCGGAGTACACTCAAACTCATGTCCACAGAGTCGGTGATGCCATCCAGCCATCTCATTCTCCGTCGTCCCCTTCTCCTCCCGCCCCCAACCTTTCCCATCATCAGAGTCTTTTATTAATGACTTTCAAAAGCCTTAAAATGTGCTTTCCCCTTCCACCCAGTGAAGCCACTACTAAAAACTTACAGAGAAATAATTGGGGATCTATGCACAAAGGTATGTGCAGGGATGGTTTTCAATAGTGATAAAGAAATAAATAAAAACAAAGAATTTTATCCACCTATCCCTATCTAATACTGGAGATTAACTAAATATATTATCACTAACCTGTGTCACTATGTAACCACTGAAACTTATGATGTAGATCTTTATTTCTAGACAGGGACAGATGTTCATTATACACATAAATTACATAAGCATTTGTACCCGTAGTTACTGTTGAGTGGTCAATACACACTGAGTGTTTGTTACGTGGACCAGACACTTTTCTTAAATTTTGCCTGCACTATAGCATGTAATCCACACTGCCAAAAAGTAGGCATTGTTGTTATTTTTATTTGACAGAGGGGAGAAGTTGAGGCACAGAGAGGTTAAGTTATCTCTTTAGCCCTGCTAGTAAGTGATGGAGGTGGATTTAAACCCACACAGGTGGCTCTTTGATCCCAGCTCCTAACCTCTGCACAACTGCCTCAGGTTTTCATTCAATGTCATTTTCCATAGATACTACGGATGCATGCATACCTGCATTTATGTGAGTTTTTTGTGGGAAAAAAAATAAAACATGGCTATCTTTGGATTGTGGAACTGTGAGAGATTTTTCTTTTGTTTTTCTTTCTCTATACTTGAACTTTTAAAATTATACTAGAATAATTTTATTATTGTTATTCTAGAATAAATATGTGCAATATAATTTGAAAAAACGTCAGTAACTTTTAATGAAAGTGGCTAATTTTGTGACACTTTCAAATGTTTCCAAAAAATTGAAATTGCTCTATGTAAATATCTACATTTAATCTATAAAAGAGAAGAGAGTTTAGGTGAGAAGTAAAAAAACAAGACCTAGCTCATTAGCACTCTTTTGACAGTTTATGTTATTATTTTATAGTGTTAGTTACCGTGTGTGTACTTTTGCTTTTCCAATCAAATTTTAAGTTCTTTGGCATTCACCGGAAAGCCTACTACATACTGCACATAGTGACAGACAGGTAAGATTTTGTTTAATTAGTAAACAGCTGATATTTATTAACGAGAACAGAATGGCTAATATCTCCACCAAAGGAGGAATTCAGGCTTAACTTCAGAAGTCTCCCATATTCACTTGTTAGAGCTGCAGATTCTCCTAGGTCCCTTGCTGTGACTTCAGCTTGTCTTTTCCGAGGTGGAAAAAACAAGAGAGACATGGCCAGGTGTCAAATGGAATGGCCCAGGGTTCAGGTTAAAATTCTGGGTATGACTTTGGACCATGTTCATAAATGAATATTTTCCAAGGGACTTTGTTTTTTCTAGAAGGCATCTTGGCATACACGGACATAATTGTAAACAACGTCATTTTAATTGTACCAACATCAATGTGCATTTTACACCTACTTACTCCTTATGAAATTTTCTTCAGTCTCATCTGCAATACTTAACAAAGCACCTCCTTGCATTTGGCACGAAGAATGAGCCTCACTCCAGGACAGGGAGGAAAGCAGGTTAAATTGGTAGCAAACACGTGAATGGAGTTCCTTCTCCCAGACAGCATCGCAGCCCACCTCTGTGGATGCTGAAAACAAAATCTGTCAGAACTTTATAACCTTATTTTATTTATACAGTAATATACTTCTGAGATTAATTTGAATGGCATGATTCCAACTTGCAATTCCTAAAACTCCAGTGCTCTTATCTATTCTTGATTAGGTCTTTATGACAAATATCTGTATTGTTTTCCCATTGGCACTTTATGGTAAAACTTGTTCAAGATTTAAAGGAAATTCAATATATTATCAATAAAGAAGCTCTGACCCTTTCTGGGAAAATGATAGTAGCCATTTTTAAGAGAAGTAAATATAAGTGAAGTATTTGTGAAAATAACATCTAAATTCTTTAAAAAGCAGAGAGAACTTTATACTGAAAACTGTATGAATTGAAATATTTATTTAAGATAGATGCAAATGCTCTTTCAGGAGGCTTTTCCCTGCAAATACCAAAACACTAGACAGACTAAGAGGGATGAAGTAGAAATAGGAGTCTCTAATGAACAGAAGTTTTCAAATAAACACTGAGAGCAGGAACATTGATATTTAGTTTTAGAAAGTTCTTTCACTGTAAATCAACTTCCGTTGTTCAGTCGCAAGTGGTGTCTGAATCTTTGAGACACCATGGACTGCTAGGCTCCTCTGTTCTCCACTAACAATTCAATTTTTAATAAATGTTTTAAAATTCTTTCAATCAAAAGGAGGAGAAACAAAATCCACTTGCAAAACATTGGCCTAGCAGTTTGCTTAAAAGTAAATTTAATAAAGTATGAAACATGGATCTGAAATCAAGTTTCTTAAAATGACTAAAAATGAAAGTAAAAGTACTTTTGATGAAATTTTAAATCAAACCCCAAAGTGAACCTAAGCAGTCACAGTAAATACCTGAAATCAAACTCAGCCAAAAATTTTCCGAATGTAGACACTGTGAACCGTGCAACAGCAAGAGTATAACTTATGGTCAGGCAATCTGCTAAAATATAGAACAATATTTCCCAAAGTGCAATCCACAGAGAATTACAATTTCAAGAGCTCCCCAAGAGAAGCTGGGATGTAGTGCATATGTAACCTCCTCTGGGGAATTCATAATGTACACTAGCATATTAAAGGCTCTGAGGTCTCTCCAAGGAGCCTGCGTAGAGGCCGAACTACGCCTGGTGGGGGACTAGAATGAGATCTAGCCCGGGGTCTGCTCCAAATAGCATTCATCCTTGGGGAGAAAAGTTGAATAAATACGCCCAAGGATATTCATACAAGGATGTTTGCTGCAGTGAGGTGTCAGATTATGAAAACAGGGAACCCGTCTTACGGGGGATGCTGCCTGGACAACCTTTATCAGTGACTAACAGCTCACAATGGCCACCTCTGCAGAGAACTGCCCTGGTGCGTAGAGGCTGCAACAGCCCCCCTGCTAAAGCTGAGATGATCTCTATAGGGCAATTAATGTATGCTCTGGAACCCACTTCCTTACTGAGCAATGTGCTCTGCCCAGTCCTGCTTTTGTCACTTCCCTTCTCCTAGGAGTGCAATTTCAACAAGTCACTTGTTCAAGAATCCTCAGGCTCTACTCCTAACCTTAGTCAAGCCTTCATGGCTTCCTTGTCGGGGGAGGGTGTATAAATATACATAATATCTTATATGCTGGGGGAGTGAGGGGAGAAGTGAGATAAATCATACTAAGATGGGAAGAAGTGTGTGCTGTGGTGTGCTGCAAAGTGAAACAAATTTCAGATGATGAACACAGTGTATAGTATTCAGCCCATGTGTATATGTGCTTATATAAATATGTTTATATATGAACAGAAGGATTTACACAAATCTGTTAACAATGGTTATCTCCAGATGGTTTCATTATGGGGAACTTGTGCTTTCAAAGTCATTCATATCTATTTTGGCTGAATATTTTATAAAATGAATGTTTTATTTATGTAACCATGTGGTAAAGGAGCAGTTTCGGAGACAAAGAGATCTGGGGTCAAATCTCAGTTCTGCACCTACTGAGGTTGTGATTTCCTGGCTTTCCTGAGTCTCTGTGTTCTCATCTAAAAAATGGATATAATTGTATCTAATTTACAGAGTTGTTGTGAGGGTTATATATATAACAAAAAGTATAAATGCTCTTAGCACCATATCTGAGACATAGTAAGCTCACAAGAAGGGTGTTTTATTATTATTAAAAAAAAAAAAAAGGCTCTGAGAAGTTCTCTAGTAAAGAAAAGGTTTGTTTTTAATTCACTATACTTCAAACTTATTTGACAATATGAAATCTTTTTTGTTTGCTTTCTTTTTGACACAATGCTTAGTTAGATGGCTCCCTTGGGAATGCAGAAGTTTGTTTTCATGTCTGGTTGCAATGTGCCTCCCCCAGTACGGAGTTAGTGAATGAGAAGTTATTAAACACAAATATATTAAATCTGAGATTGTCTACCGAGTTCCCTGACCTACACATGTATTTATAGAAGGATCCAAGATTGAAGGAGGGCAGAAGACAAGTCTATATCACCAAGGAAAATGTGTAGGAAAGGAGAAGAAAGAAGGGAAGGAGGATGCTTCCAGTAATCATCTTGCTCTGATGTTTGAAATTTCCACATTGAGTCTGAGTCCTTAGAGACCATTTCCAGTTAAAAAGCTACGCCATCTGTGAGATGGGACAACATGCTAAGCATTATCAGACTTCATTTTAGCCCTATTCATCCTGTGTGAGAGCTGAGTCCATAAGAAAGGAGCAGGGGGGTGCTTCATTGTGCATGAAAATCATTTAGCAGACTTCTGAAAACACCACAGATTCCTGGTTCTCGTTCTCAGTGATTCTGAATTGGTAGGTCTGGGGTGGGATTTAGAAACCTGACTTTCAAACATATTGCTGATGCAGATGGTCCACATTCTAATGTAGATGGTCCACAGTGTAAATACTAGGAAACACAGGCTTGAAAGAAAACATCTGAAGCACTTCCTAAGAACAGCAGGTACAAATAGCCCCTGGCTACTGGAAGATGATAGGAGGTCAGAAGAGGAGACTGCAGAGAATGTCAAAGGAGAGATCTGGGTACACAGTACTTGCCTCTTGTCTCCTGCCTTGGGGAAAGATTCGATAATGAGTCCTAACTATGAGCTTCCAGGATAAGCCATGTCAGGATAAGAAAAGACCTGATGACACTTCAGTAGATCTTGTTCCCATTTTTGCCAAAAATTGGCAAGGAAAGGTCCTGCCCTTTCAACAGCACATGGAGTGAGCTATGTAAACACAGCCTTTTGCAGAAACCTGAATTCCGTACATCAGAGCCTGAATTCGATACATTAAGCAGTTAAGTTAAAGGCTTGCAGGTGATCCTGTCTGTGCTACAAATTGCGCAGCTCAGTTTTGTTAGTTTTCCCTTGGCTTGGTATTATCTGTGCTAATTCTTAAGGTTAATCAAAAGGAATGTCCCAAATGTTTGCAACAGATGCCCCTGATCTTCTAACAAGTCAGTCCATTTGTCATTGAAATTTGGTCTGAACTAAATATAAGAATGTATACTTCTATGCAGTCAGTCCTCTCTTTGCTCCTCTGGATGGCTTGCGTATCACTCCATGAATCTTATTTGAGGATCTTATGGTAACAAATGGAATGAAAGTGCCACCCTGGGCGTGGGCACTCTGACGTGCTCTTCTGATCTCCCTTCAAGACCAAGTTTTATTTCCCCACCTGCCAACAGACACCTCTCCTTCAACGATTGCCTTGACTGACGAGGCTCATTGCCCAATGTCACTCTCCCTTCTCAAGAACAGCTTGCAAACCATGATGGTCACCACAGAGTTGTAAGACCCCTCCTCTCACCCCAACCAGGGCCAAATATAGCTTGAGAACTCCTTGTGGGTCAATGTGGGGGTCGCCAGTCCTGCATCACAGTCCTGAGCAATCCTGCTTTCTTCCTTTCCTTTCCAGATGTATCGAGCCCGAGACTGCTCCCCATGAGACCTCCTGCAGGTTCATCTTGGCCTCTGAGACTACTCCCCGGAACCCCTCCTGCCAGAGGTTCTGATCTTGGCATGAGACATCTGCATGTGTTTACTGTTAATCCTCTTGCTTTCTTCATAACTAATTTTTATTTTCAAGCCACTGAGAAAACAAGATTGAAGGCCGGTACTCTTACTTTTTCTCCAAAAATTCTAATGTAAACCATTATATGTCTTTGCATCTTTGGTTGTCTTTATATCATCTCTTCTGTCACTGAATTATGAGTTCCTTGAAAGAAACAACTATGTCATATATATCTTTGTAGCTCCTATTATTTGAAGAAAGATTGCCAAAAGTCTTTTGCAAGATGCTATAAATAGGTGATTTTTTCCCCTTTCAAAACACACCTCTCTTCTAATGAACTGAAGTGTATTCAAGTCAATACTGATTTTATTATAGATTATGACTGAGATGCAGCCATTTCTCCTCTGTTCAGTTCAATTCAGTTCAGTTCAGTCGCTCAGTCGTGTCCGACTCTCCGCAACCCCATGAATCACAGCACACCAGGCCGCCCTGTCCATCACCAACTCCCGGAGTTCACTCAAACTCATGTCCACAGAGTCGGTGATGCCATCCAGCCATCTCATTCTCCGTCGTCCCCTTCTCCTCCCGCCCCCAACCTTTCCCAGCATCAGAGTCTTTTCCAGTGAGTCAACTCATCACATGAGGTGGCCAAAGTATTGCAGTTTCAGCTTTAGCATCAGTCCCTCCAATCTTTTTTTGTCTTCCCTAAGGATACAGCTTTGTAATTGTCCCAGGTGTTCTCTTTCTTGCCACTTTAAAAAATGGTTGAATTCTTACAAAGCAAACAAACAAAAAAAACACATACTGTTAGAGCAACTCCAAGCTACAAAGTTCCTATTTTCTCTCTCTTTGGTCTTTCCTATACTCAGCACATAGTTAGTGAATATCTATTCCCTGCAAAGTGTGTTGGTAGTAAATCTCCTGTAAAAGGGATAGGAAACCAAGTCAGGACTTCCTGCTCCCAGTGCCTTACATGCTCCTTGGTAGCCCTGATCACAGTTGAAATTAAACGATGCATTATGTGATTGCTTATGGATTGTCTGTTTTTCCTGATAAAATTAAGTATCAGGAAAGCAGCTACCATGTTCCATCTTTTTCATGTTATTCCCCATCACTGCCTAAAGATAGTTTGGTAAAGAGACTATGATATCAAAGGAAGATGAGAAGCGTTGGCCACAAAAGAAAGAAGGAAACTAGTAGGCATGGGCCCCAGAAACCCAAGGAAAGCGATGGTGTCAGTTTTGTTACTTATTGTCGAATCCTGGAGTACAATGAGGAGTGAGTCATTAGTGACTTTCTGGAACCTGTTTCAGCAGATTAACCCAATCATTTGGCTGCTCTGTGCCTGCACCCAACTGATGAGCACTGCCAAGAAAAGTCATCTGATTGATTCATTATCAACCACCCCTGATACTTCCTGGAAACTTGACCAGTTTTCTCTAGTAAGCTTGCTCTCCCCGCAGCCACTGTGTTCATTTCACACCTTTCCTGTTGTCCAAACTTCTCATGCCTTCTTCCCCTCTTCCAAGCCCACAGCTCTGGACTGGTCACTCCTCATATTCCTCATCACTTAATCCATCAACCTTCTTGGACTTGTACTATGCTCTCTTTATTCTCTCCTACAGAGAAGCTGTTTTTACATCCATAAAAGGCCAGTCCATCCCTCTAGGATCTGGACCCTACTTTCTTCTGCCTTCTGAGAGACCATGTTTACTTCACCAATTGTTTCACTTTCCTGCATCTTCAACCTCTTTCTCTTTGATCATTTGCAGATGCACTCAGAGATGACTTAGTGTCTCTCACCCTTAAAAAACAAGAAACAAAAAAACTCCTTCCCTTGGCTTCCCCATCCCAGTCTCTGCCTTTTCTCTATCCCTGTTAATCACATAGTGTCATACATGGCTGTCTCCAATTTCTCATCTCCCATTTACTCTTTAAAAAAAAAAAAGTTTTGCTGAGATACAATTAACATGCCATATAACATGCCATTTAAAGTATATAGTTCAATGGTTTTTAGTATATTCAAAACATTGTGCAGCCATCACCACAATCAAGTTTAGAACACTTTTGTAGAAACCCAGTATCCATTAGCAATCACTCCCCACTTTTTCCTCAGTCCTCACCCCTACTCCCAACCCGAGACAACCACTAAACTAGTTTCTGTCTCTATAGATTGGCTTATTTTAAAAATTTCACATAAATGGAATTATACTGTGTGATCTTTTTGTGACTTGGTTCTTAGCATAATGTGTCCTAGGGTCATCCATGTTGTAGCATGTACCAGTACTTCATTTCTTTATATAGCCCAATAATATCCCATTGTATGGGTATACTATGTGTTATTAATGTATTCATCAGTAGATAGACATTGGGTTGTGTCTATTTTTTGGCTATTATAAATAATGTTGTTATAAGCATTTGTGCGCAAGTTTTTGTGTGGGCATGTGTTTTCATTTCTCCTGGATAATTAGCTAGGAGAATTGCAGGCCATATGGTAACCCAATATCTACCCTTTTAAGGAACTGACAGACTGTGTTCCAAAGCAGCTGTATCCTTTTACAATCCTTCCAGCAGTGTATGAGAGTTCCAATTTCTCTATATCCTTATCAGTACTTGTTGTTTTAGTCTGTCTTTTCGATTGTAGCCATCCTGTGAGATGTAAAGTGGTATCTCACTGAGGTTTTTGCTTTAATTTCCCTAATGGCTCATGATACTGAGTGCTTTTCATTGGTTATTGGCCATTTGTCAATTTTTTTTTTTTTTTGAGAAATGTCTATTCAGACAATTTTCCATTCCGGTCCCTTCCATTTAGTCGCTCAGTCGTGTCCGACTCTTTGCGACCCCATGGACTGTAGCCTACCAGGCTTCTCCGTCCATGGGATTCTCCAGGCAAGAATACTGGAGTGGGTTACCATTTCCTTCTCTAGGGGAGCTTCCTGACCCAGGGATCGAACCCGGGTCTCCTGCATTGGAGGCAGACGCTTTAACCTCTGAGCCACCAGGGAATTGGGACTTTTGTCTTTTTATTGAGTTATAAGCTTTCTTTATATATTCTAGATATAGGTCCTTTATTAGATATCTGCTTTGCAAATATTTTATCCTGTTTCGTGGGTTGTATTTTCACATTCTTGATTGCGTCCTTTGAAACACAGAATTTTTAATTTTGATGAAGTTAAATTTATCTATTTTTTTCTTTTGTTGCTTTCATTTTGATGTCAGATTTATCTAAGAATTCATGAAACTTTACCCCCTATGTATTCTTCTAAAAATGAGTGAGTAAGCTCCAGGAGTTGGTGATGGACAGGGCAGCCTGGCGTGCTGTAGTCCATGGGGTCACAAAGAGTCAGACATGACTGAACTGACTGACTGATTCTTCTAGTCTTAGTTTTCAAAATCTATCTTGAGTTAGTTTTTTATATGGTGATAGACAGAAGTTCAATTTTATTCTTTTGAATGTGAATATCCAGTTTCCCTGTACCATTTTTTGAAAAGATTATTCTTTCCCCATTGAATTGTCTTGGCATCCTTGTCAGAAATCAATTAATCATAAGTGTGGGTCTCTCAGTTTTATTCCATTTTGACAATTGTCTTGATTTTCTTGATTAGTGTTGCTTTCCATAAGTTTTGAAATTGAGAAATCTAAGTCTTCCAACTTTTTCCTTCTTTTTCATTATTATTTTGGCTCTTCTGGGTCCTTCGAATTTCCATGTGAATCTTAGGAAGAGTCTGTCAATTTCTGCAAAGGAGTCAGCTAGGATTTGATAGAGATTGCTGTAGTAGTGCCATCTTACCAATAAAAAACCTTCTGATCACATGAACATGGGGTGTATTTCCATTTATTGAATTTTCTTTAATTTCTTTCAATGTTTTGTAGTTTTTAGATGTAAGTTTTTCATGTCATTTGTTAAATTTTTCCTAAGTATTTTATTCATTTGGATGTTAGGATAAATGGACTTCTCTCTCTTTTTTCTATTTGTTTTCTTAATCTAATTTATAGATTATTCATTGCTACTGTATTAAAGTACAATTGATTTTTGTATATGGATCTTGTATCCTGTGAATGAGTTTATTATTTATAGTAGTTTTTTAATGGATTCTTTAGAATTTTATATATCTGAGGTCATGACATCTGCAAAGAGAGATACTTTTACATCTCCCTTTCCAATCTGGAACAGGGACCATGCTTTGAGAAACACTGAGATAAAGTTGGAGAAGATTGGATGGGAGGCTCCAGAGTCCAGGTGGGGAGATTTGTCCTTGGTAGGAGGAGGACCATTATTGCTTGGGAGGGAGAAAACAGAGATTGATCCAAACCACAGTAGGCTTAAAGAGCGGGCCTATGAGCAGGAAGTTGTCAAAACTTCCCCTCTAAGGGATCCTATTTTCTTTGAAGTTGGCTCTTAAGAGTTTGGAAGGAGAATGTAGGGCAAGGTTAGAAAGTCAGGGGAGAAGAAAGATTTATATGGCCCTGTGGAGAGTGAGAGAGAAACTTGAGAAGAGAGATATACTAATACTGCTGACGAAGCAGAGGTTGGCAGTCATACATCTAAATTGGTACCAATCTTCTCTGTCATTCAAATTACTGATAAGAACTGTATCAGGTGAATGAGGTTCCAGAGCAATGAGCCTGCCAGGCTCCTCCATCCATGGGATTTTCCAGGCAAGAATACTGGAGTGGGTTGCCATTTCCTCCTCCTGGGGATCTTCCTGACCCAGGGATCAAACTTGTGTCTCCTGTGTCTCCTGCACTGCAGACAGATTCTTTAATGCTGAGCCACTGGGGAAGCCTTCACCCAAAGGCTGGTATCCTAAAAATATCTCAAACTAACTAAGCCTGACTCTCCAACTGTGTAAGACATACAATCAGGACAGACATAGTATGACTCAGAATCATCTCTAAATAAAACCAGAGAGATTCCTTTATGTCATCCTTGTTCCTGAAGATCTACAGCAACAGAAGTTTTATCACATCCCTCCCTGCTAGTGTGTTTTAGTGTGTGTTTATTAGGACTAAATTTACACTGTGTTCACTTACAATCAACTTTTTGAAAATAAAGGCATCATTCTACATTGATATAGTAAAAAATTTCTGAATAAGAACGATGAGATACAGTAGTATGAATCTTTGCTTTAATCTCTGTGTCCTGTCCACTTCCTGACCCCATGGTAAAAGCAATCAGTGTGCTCAGATTCTAGTCTCTGGCACATTATTTTGAGTTCTGTTTGGCACCAGGAACCAAAAGTAAAAGAAAGGAAGAAAATTGGAGCTGTAATTTAGCACTGTACAAATAAACATTCTCTCTGCTGGTTTTGTAAAGGGCAAGAGAGTTGGAATCTGGCAGGCTGTCAAGTGCAGGATGTTTCTGAACTGTATGAAGCTGAACAAATAGATAGTCCAGGGATCTAAAAGCCCTGGGCACCACTAAATCCAGGCTTCCACCTGGGAAACCATAATCGGCTAAAAGTGACAGAGGATGGTGACAGTGCTCTTTGGAGAATGTCAAGGAGACTAGTATAGTTTAAAAAATAGTATTAGGGCTATGTAAAATACATGTTACTTTTATTAATATTTGTTTTATTTACTTTCCTAAAAAAATTTATTGTAAGATGTTTGAGTTGCAATATTGTGCTGGTTTCTGCCATACATCAACATAGATAATCATCCATATACATATATCCCCTCCCTCTTGAGCCTTCTTCCCACTAATGGAAAGAGTAGCATGGAAACAGATACACTAACTTATCTAAAATAGACAGCCAGTGGGAATTTGCTGTATGACTCAGGGGACTCAAACCAGGGCTCTGTTCATTTAATAATGACATCTATTAGAGATGGAAATGGAAAGAGAAGATGATGTGAAAAATGTGACATTAGACTCAAGGATCTAAGGAGTGTAGGGATTACATGCACATATTCCTCCACACAGACACTCACATTCAGAGAGAGAAGGCTAATGATCTGACAGTTAATAAATAATGAAATTCTTTCATGCTAATTGGTGAAGAGCTGCTCTCCTGAGCTCATCAAGTGCCTCTTGCTGCCTCAGCATCCCCTCACATTACAGCAGATAAGGGGCTAATACCAGTAGTGGTTGTCCAGGACTCCAAGCCTCCACATTAAGGTCTCCACTTCAATTGGCCAATGCTGCTGCTACTGCTAAGTCACTTCAGTCGTGTCCGACTCTGTGTGACCCCATAGACGGAAGCCCACCAGGCTCCCCCGTCCCTGGGATTCTCCAGGCAAGAACACTGGAGTGGGTTGCCATTTCCTTCTCCTTCAATTGGCCAATAGCCCATACCAAATGGGCTAAATGTCTTAATATTGCCCCTGTATATAGATGTTATGTGGAATTACTTGCATGTTGTGAATTTTCTGATGAAGAAATATTGGCCACAGGATCACCTGTGCCATTTGTCAAAAATGCAAATGCTCATTGCATCTCCAGGACTGGACAAGGATCTACATTTTAAGCTATATGATTCTAGAGCGTCTTATCAAATGTAGTCTGCATTTCCAGGCAGGAAGCAAATCTGTCTGTCCTGTATTCCATCTGGGTCAAGTTCTTTGGAGAGAGGGATCTAAGTCCTAACACTATGCTTAATTTAGTGCTGGTGGCAAAGACAATAAAGAGGAAGGATCATTGATTCAGAAGACATGATGAAAGGATGTTAGACCTAATGGTGACATGGTGACGGTGGTGGTAATCCTGGTGAGTACCAGGTACTATGATAAGTGGCTTAGATGCATTATCTAATCAATCTGATCACATGGACCACAGCCTTGTCTAACTCAATGAGCCATGCCGTGTAGGGCCACTCAAAACAGAAAGGTTATGGTGGAGAGTTCTGACAAACTGTGGTCCACTGGAGAAGGAAAAGGAAACCACTTCAGTATTCTTGCCTTGAGAACACCATGAATAGTTATGAAAAGGCAAAAAGGACACTGAAAGATGAATTCCCCAGGTTGGTAGGTGCCCAATATGCTACTGGAGATCAGTGGAGAAATAACTCCAGAAAGAATGAAGAGATGGAGCCAAAGCAAAACAACACCCAGTTGTGAATGTGACTGGTGATGGAAGTAAAGTCTGATGCTGTAAAGAAAAATATTGCATAGGAACCTGGAATGTTAGGTCCATCAGTTCAGTTCAGTCACTCAGTCGTGTCCGACTCTTTGCAACCCCATGAACCGCAACACGCCAGGCCTCCCTGTCTATCACCAACTCCCAGAGATTACACAAACTCATGTCCATTGAGTCGCTGATGCCATACAACCATCTCATCTTCTGTTGTCCCCTTTTCCTCCTGCCCTCAATCTTTCCCAGCATCAGGGTCTTTTCAAATGAGTCAGCTCTTCACATCAGTTGGTCAAAGTATTGGAGTTTCAGCTCCAACATCAGTCCTTCCAATGAACACCCAGGACTGATCTTCCTTAGGATGGACTGGTTGGATCTCCTTTAAGTCCAAGAGACTCTCAACACAGGTCCGCCTAGTCAAAGCTATGGTTTTTACAGTGGTCATGTATGGATGTGAGAGTTGGACTATAAAGAAAGCTGAGCACCAAAGAATTGATGCTTTTGAACTGTGGTGTTGGAGGACTTTTGAGCGTCCCTTGGACTGTAAGGAGATTCAACCAGTCAATCCTAAAGAAAATCAGTCCTGAATATTCATTGGAAGGACTCATGCTGAAGCTGAAACTCCAATACCTTGGCCACCTGATTCGAAGAACCGACTCATTGGAACAAACCCTGATGCTGGGAATGATTGAAGGTGGGAGGAGAAGGGAATGACAGAGGATGAGCTGGTTGGATGGCATCACCTACTTGATGGACATAAGTTTGAGTAAGCTCTGGGAGTTGGTGATGGACAGGGGAGCCTGGTGTGCTGCAGTCCATGGAATCACAAAGAGTCAGACACAACTGAGTGACTGAAGTGACTGACCAGGTACTATAAATGGCTTAGACACATCATCTAATTGCATCATCTCATTAAACCTAATGGGTATTGTTATTATCTCCATTTTTATGATGAGGAAACTGAGACCTTAGTGAGGAATGACTAATTAACATCTTTGAACTTAGGGGGAAAAAAGCAATAAAGATCAGAATTGTCTTTTCAAGGCAAAAATAAACAAAATCAAAATCCGGTTAAATGGATTCAGCAAGCTTATTCAGACTTCAGTAGATCAATCTCAGTGCTTTTCTTTGGATATAATAACTTTCTAATCATCCTTGATTCATTCGTGACATACAGGAACGACTAGATTTTATTCTTACTAGGATCTGGGCAAAATCCCCACTTCTCGTCTCTTTCGTATCGGCTGGTAGTGGCACACCACAGTAAGTTGTCTTCCTGCCCTTCCCGGGTACATTCGTGATGCCACTGCTGATTGTACTGGAAGGGAAACATGCACGGAGTCCCGTGGGCATTCCCTTTGATTGTGTACAAATCTAAGAGAAAAAGAGGACAAAGTCAAATAAGTAGTATGGCAACTTTATCTTTGGAAACTGTCATAGTGCAAATGCATTTTTTATTGACCGAAAATCTACACTGGGCAAGGCCCTCACTTTACCACGGTTAACCCTCAAGACCTCAATGTCTAGCGTATGGAAAAGTGCAAGGCTGAGTGCTGCATTCAGGGAAATGCTCATAAGTGGCTGGTTTCCTATGTTCATCTCCTTGTTTGTTTACTATGGTGCACTGCTGCAGTGTTTCCGTGGTGGCTCAGACGTTAAAGAATCCTCCTGTAATGCAGGATACCCGGGTTTGATCCGTGGGTCAGGAAGATCCCTTCTAAAGAAGGGAAGGGCAACCCACTCCAGTATCTTCGCCTGGAGAATCCCATGGACAGAGGAGCCTGGTGGGCTACAATCCATGGGGTTGCAAAGCGTCAGACATGACTGATTGACCAACACTGCTTCAGTAGCATACATATTTGTGAATGGATAAGAAGAAAAAAATTATTTATCATTATTATTTGTATTTAAGTATAATTGCTTTTTAGTATTGTCTTAGTTTCAGGTATATAGCTTCAGATCTTTTTCCAGTATAAGCTATTACAAGATACCGAGTATAGTTAAAGATTTCACTTTAAAATATCTTCCAGTCCCCAAGTATGTCAGTCAGCAGCATCTGAATCTCGAGTTTCGTTAAGTATTTATAATTTATTCACTCAACAGATATCTGTTGAACATTTAACATGTTCAGCACTGGGTATTATGACGTAATAGTAACCAAATGAGTAAATTTCCCTTTCATATGGAGCATCTGTTTGAGTGGGGAGAAAAAAATAGAAAACAAATATATAGATAAACTTGTAATTTCAAGTAGTGATAAGTAACCATGAAGAAAAGTAAAATAGGATAAGAACAGAATGACTGGGTGTATGTGGTTGGGGGTGTGGTTTAGTCACTAAGTCATGTCCGACTCTTTGCAACCCCATGGACTGTAGCCTGCCAGGCTCCTCTGTCCATGGAATTCTCCAGGCAAGAATACAAGGGTGGGTTGCCATTCCCTTCTCCAAGTGGGGGTTGAAGGGGCACTATTTTTGATAAAATGGTCAGTGAAGGCCTCTCTGAATAAGAATTTGGGAAAGTGAGATTCAGGCCTCTGGACAAGAGTTGTTTTGGCAGAAGGAATAGCAGGAATGTGGGACCTGCATCAAGAACCATGTGGGGTCAGCAGGGGAGAACGGGGAAGCCCAATGGGCAGGGAAACCGGGAGGCACTGGAGCGTTGGCTCACAGAAGGTCAGCTCTGCCAGGACGCGGACTTCAGCTTCTACTCTGAAGGGAGTTGGTAGTCATCAGAGGGTATTGAATGGGAAATCACATAAGATTTCCAATTTTAAAGATACACATGGTGCAGTGTGGCAAACAGATTGCACACAGAGAGAGGGCAAAGTGGATGCCCGGCTACTGGCTCCCAAAAAGGTGGTCTAGGAGAGAGATGGCCATGCTGAGCGGCCTGCTGGCTGCTTTCTCAGAGTATTCCAATCACTGGTCATCCTTGGCCTTAGGCAGGAGGCAACAACTTTTCATGAATCAACTGGGACTTTCTATAGTGAAGGGGATCAGTGTGTGTGTGCTTAGTTGCTTCAGTTGTCTCCAACTCTTTGCGACTCATAGACTGTAACCCTCCAGGGTCCTCTGTCCATGGGAGTCTCCAGCCAAGAATACTGGAGTGGGTTGCTATGCCACCATCCAGGGGATCTTCCCGACTCAGGGATTCAACTCACGTCTCTTATGTCCCCTGCGTTGGCAGGCAGGTTATTTATTTTTTTTGGCATTTAACCTGTTTCCCTTTATTTTTATTTTTTTTAATATTTCTTTTCTTAAAAATTAATTTATTTATTTTAATTGGAGGCTAATTACTTTACAATATTGTGGTGGTTTCTGCCATGCATTGACATGAATCAGCCATAGGTGTACATGTGTCCCTCATCCTGAACCCACCCCATTCCTCAGGGTTGTCCCAATGCACCGGCTTTGAGTGCCCTGTTTCATGCATCGAACTTGGACTGGTGATCTATTTCACCTATGGTAATACACATGTTTCAATGCTATTCTATCCAATCATCCCACCCTTGCCTTCTCCCACAGAGTCCAAAAGTCTGTTCTTTATTTATATCTGTGTCCTTTTTGCTATCCCGCATACAGGGTTATCGTTACTGTCTTTCTAAATTCCATATATATGTGTTAGTATACTGTATTGGTGTTTTTCTTTCCGGCTTACTTCACTCTGTATAATAGGCTCCAGTTTCATCCACATCATTAGAATGGATTCAGAGGAGGTTCTTTACGATGAGAAGGGGATCAGGGCCACCACCAATTAAGTCAGTGGGTCCTGGAGTGAAAGGGCTGACTGTAGAGATTCCCACCCTCTCTCACAATTGGGAGGGGTGGGGGTGGGTGACAGCGGGGGGGAGGATACAGTTTGGGGTGTGGCACTAGCCTGAGCTCACCCCTTATTGCCAGCCCTAGAGGTTTGAGCTGTTCGGAAACTGCTGCTATTCCAGGACACATTCTCTGCCTTCTACCTAGTCTTCCCCGGCATGTATTGTGAGTGTGGGTATATGGCTGAAATGTTCACGTGAAACAAAAAGCCAAATTCTTCCTTAGAACTGGAGATTATTCAGAGTGTGGGTTTGCAGCACTTGCTTTATTTTAGTGAGTCCTGAAAAATGGCTTCCTCTTGTCTCTGTGTCTCTTTACTCATTTCTTGTAGGTACAGGAGGAAGATTTTAGGAGCTCCTTTCTCTACTTCCTACAGTTTTTAGAAATTGAAGCTCTTATTGAAGCATTATTCTACAAAGTACCAGGAGGGCAGGGACCACTCCTGTCTCGCCGGCCTTTGTAAGATTTCCCTGGTGGCTCAGATGGTAAAGCATCTGCCTATAGTGCGGGAGACCCAGGTTCAATCCCTGGATTGGGAAGATCCTCTGGAGAAGGAAATGGCAACCCACTCTAGTACTCTTGCCTGGAAAATCCCATGGACAGAGAAGTGTAAATCAGATGCCAGCCCAGAAACAGTCCGTGTTCCATGAGTGTGTGAAGGCTGGTGAATGGATGGATGAATGACTGAACAGAGCTACAAAACAAAACCTGACAAACAGGTTTGAGGTTTCAGAATTTCAGAACTAAGCTGCTTTCTTTGTCTCTTTTTCTTTGTCTGTTTTAAAATCCCAGATATCACAGAACTATGGAAAATGAAAACACCTCCACTTACCTGCCACCAAAACCACGCTTTCCTCCTCCCTTGTTTGTTGTTGATGTTCTTTAGTCACTCTTTGCGACCCCATGGACTGTAGCCTGCCAGGCTCCTCTGTCCATGGGATTTCCAGGCAAGAATACTGGAGTGGGTTGCCATTTCCTTCTCCAGAGGATCTTCCCAACCCAGGGATCAAACCTGTGTCTCTTGCGTCTTCTGTGTTAACATGTGGATTCTTTACCACTGAGCCACCTGGGAAACCCCTCCCACTCCCTGACACACACCAAATAACGTCTGACAACAGTCTGCCTTTAATGCCTTGTAACGTGCCCACCACACGGATGCCAGCCTGGTCTTAGGAGACACTGCGGTGCCCTGCACACATGCTTCATACATGGAACTGACTTTCTGCAATAAAAGAAACATCAGCCTGAGAGGCTCTTATTATATTTATCCTGACAAGGCTTTTAACTTCAAAAATCTTTTCCTTCTACTTTGATTTTCTCTCTCCCTCATCTTTCTGTTCTTTCTCCTTTCCACTGATTCCCGAAGTTATTTAAGTGTTTTCTCCCCTAATACCTTTAAATTCAAAGTTCTGCTTCTTTAGCAGAATTTAGCAAATCTGTTCTAAGACTCTGGCAATCTTTTTAGAATAAGCAAGTAAGCAACTAAAACCTATTTAGCAGAAGTCCCTTGAGGTCCCAGGTGCTGTGTACCTCTTTCATATATTTTACAAACCTTTATTTATGGGCAACCTCTCTAAATATATCATTTCATGTGTACTTTGGTTGAAATTATTTTTTACCTTTGTGCAGATAGTCACAAATGCCTCCACCACCGGACAAATAGGAAACCCACTTATGGAGATATTTCCTTGAGGCCACAAGTGTGTTGTCCTGCTTCGCCTGGACCATGTACTGAAGTGGGCCAGTGATCGTCTTCTTGTTACAGCGCCACTTCAAGGAAACGTGGGTTGAATCACACTCGTATATGCTCAGCGGCTGCTCTGGACTAGACACATTCAGGCCCAGGCAGCCACTGCCTCCGATGTTAAATAGGTGGTGGTTTGAAACCCACTTCCACAGCATGTACTTGTTGGGTGGTTTGCAGTTCTCCAGGGTCAGTGTAGATTTGCTGGCTTGAATACATTTCTCGAGGTTCTCACTTTGGATAATGAAGATTCCTTTATCTGAAACAGCAAAGTAGAAGATATAGTAGAGAATCTTCATGTATAATTAACTCATGTCAGGGGGATCCCAACGTGCATGTCTGAGCTGTGACATGTCACACCAACAGCTATTGCATCTCAAACAGGTCTGAAATTGATGGGCAGGGTCCACAAGGGCTTGATTTGTACAACTCAAAGGAGTTTCTTGGGAGGCCTGCATGGATTTGCTGGAGCTAATGGCAAACCTCTGCTCTAAGACTGGATTGGCCCCCCCAGTAACAAGGGCTGTTTGTGGATCCACTCGGGAACAGCACTGATAGAAAAGGAGCTTGCCACAACAGGACAGAGAGGCCTGCTAACAATACTCAGGGCTACAGAGAGACACACTGGGTGCCCAGGGGTATGGTGACATTTTTTTTTTTTCAGACAAGTGCCTGAATGTTAGGAATATGGCAGCTCAATCAAGAGCCACTGAAATTAACATTTTCCCCATCAAATTTCTGCAGGACACCCAAAGGATAGAATTCAAGGGCTTCTTTGTGTTTTCATAGGAGACCCAGCGCTTGTGAGAAAAAATGCTTCCCCACTTTTGTTTTCTGTGCTGGGCCCATCAGAAGTAGAAAGACAGGGACATTTGCTCCGGGGTCAGCCTCCTCCTGAGAGCGTCCTTGTTGGGTGGGACTGGCAGCAGCACCGGCAGATGCCCAGGACGCTAGCTGTGGTTCCTCACCTAGATACACGAGAAGAGACCAGGGCGCATGACAGGACTGAGACCACACCGGCCACCTGGGGTGTTGAGCGAGCAGGCATTTCGTGATACACCCTGAGCTCCAACCCCAGGGAGCCAGAAGAAAGGATCTGGATGAGTTTCCTGTGGACAAGCTGCCTGGGCCCAGCCAGGGCTTATGGGGTATCTCTCCACTCATTACATGACTTTACTTCAAGCTGTCAGCCTGGAAGGCATCTATCACGCAATAACTATGAATATGTCTTCCCACAGGTTTTTTGAAGGTGGAAATCACATCTGATTTCTTCAGTGTAAGTTCAGAGTGTCCTGAGCACATCGTTGAAGTTCAGTAAATGTTTGATGATGATTAAACACACTGGTGGGTGATGCTTACCCAGGCTCATGGTTGCTGGGTTACTTAGCTCCGACCGTCTGGGCAGGTCCAAGAGTTCTTTTGTTCTCCTGTTCGCTAGGCTCTGCTCTTAAACATCTTACTTCCTGTCCATTCTTCAAAAATCTAAAAGGATATTATCAGGTTCCCTTAAAACAACTGTGCTCTAGGGCCAGGCATGTCCTGTGGCAGCGGCATAGGGAACACAGGCAGAGCCTTCTAGAGATTTCAAACAGTGCAGAATGAAGCTTCTTATGTATTGGTATATGAGATCAATGCTTCGTTTTGATAAAAGTTCTTTTGGCTTTTCTAAAGTTGCTCAGGTCAAGAAGAATGATTTACAGTAATCAAAATCGCTTCAGAAACTGTTAAAAAAAGATTGTCAATGTATTAATGGAAGCTATACTTCATTTAATAATTGATAGCGTTATTTATAACCATATATTTGAGGAGTTGAATTAGTTGTCAGAAAATTGCTTTGATCACCATACATCAGAGCAAAAGAGAAGAGGGTGGAGGCAGAGAATGAATGGTTTTAGGGAGATTTCATTTAGATCAGGAAATTTGTTTTCCTAATGAAGCCCATGTCTGTGTGGTTTCAGTGATAGTCATTCAAGATCAAATCTACCTCTTGCCAATTCGATGTGGACTCTGATAGTTATAACATGCTCTCCAACTCTCCTATTCACTTTTTTATGCCTGGGTAAAATGTTAACCTTAATTTCTGTTATAATCTACTAACTAGCTAGCCCAGAGTTCCATTAATTTTTCACAAAAGGATAATTATTTTACCATAATTGTTCTATAGTTTAGCTTCTATCTAATATGTACGTTCAAATAAATCCAGCTCTGCAATTTACTGGCTGTACCGTAGCCTCTGGGCCTCAGTTCATGCCCCTAAGCGAGGTGGGTAGACTACCTGACTGGGCGTTAAGAGCTGTGGAATCAGGTAGACCCACCACCGACCAGCCCTGTGACTCTGGGAAAATTTCCTGATCTCTGTGAGTCTTGCCTTTCCTCTTTGAACTGGGAATGTGTATGACACTGACCTCACAGGGATGTTAGGAGTATTTCATTAAACAGCTCATGCAGAGTACACCACACACTACCTTGGCATGGGCAGACCTCAGTAAATGTAGGTTGTTATTATTGTCATTATTCTCCTTCTGGCTTCCTGATTCTTGGTCTGCAGATCCAGCTGTAGGTTTGGTTGAACACTTGTAGAATACTAATTTAAGCATGCCACCCAAGACTTCTAACTTTAGCACAAAAGTCCAACTTAGTTTGCTTCTGCAACACATGGTGGGCGCAGAGTTTTTAAACAATCCTGAAATACCACGTTATCAACTTTTATGAAGGAAAAATGCTCCTCAAGCAACCAGATGACAAAACCTTTGTCTTGTTTGTTTAAATGCATGTGTCATTATGCGTTGAGTCTTCATCTGTTCGTCTTCCACACGATCTAACTGTAAAGTCTATACTGCAACTTTGTTACAAGAAAGACAAAAATACTTGATGTTTACAAACAGTGTATGGATGGATCAATGAGTGGTCTGTAAGTAAATGGACATTGAAATAGTATATCACTAAAATTGTAGAGGAATAATGTTTTAAAATATCCAAATTATGAAGTGTTACGAGAAAAGGAGAGATAGAATTCAGTCCCACCAGTGATCGTAAAAATACCTTTCCAAAGCAGAAGATATTAGACAAACTTAACTCCATGCTGCTCAGTTTTAGGGTGCTAACACCCAGTTGCCTTTAGGATGTGGCTTTGGAAAAGTTCTTCAGAATGTATCATAAACAAGTAGCTCTGGCTTACTAATAACAATAAACATGCCATCTCCAAAAGAATAGTATGTCACACTAAGCTAAAAAATGGCCCAATCCCATTTTCCCATTAAGCTATAATGGAATCTGGTGCTAGCACCATTAATCTCCATAAATTCACTGAAGAGAAAGCAACTGTTTTCAAACAGACTACTAGGAGACCCAATATAGGTAGCAATATTCTGATTATTCTCATATGTGCGTAAGAGTCATCTCTAACAAAAACATGATGTGGAAATAAGCCACCAGTCCTTAGTGTCTGTAGACAGATTTCAAAAAGGATGAAGATCAAATGTGGGAGGAATCAAGATTGATTATAGATGTCAAGGACATCAGTTCTGCTTGAACACTGATTAAGTGATTAATGAAGTACTGCCAGAATTACTAAATCTCTTTGCAGTAAAATGCCATTGTACATCCCTTCATAATTGTAAGTTTAGGAGGAGAAAAAGGATTGATTTTCTAGAAGTAATTTATAAACAAATTTTCATCCTTAAAAAAAAAATCCATTGAAACTAGTGTTTCTACTTTCTACTTCTGAGTTCCTCTGGAAGGAGATCATGTTAGATCCACCCTTTGTTCCTACAGGATGACATGTACTTTTCTAAGGAATAGAAGGAGAATTTCTTTATTCATTCATTTCTTCATTCAACAAGCATTCCCTGGGTGCTGACTACGTGGAAGACACTGTGTAGGGTACCAGAGATAGACAGAAGAATCATTTGCTTGAATATTTGCTCTTTAAAACTATATCTATTGGTTCTGGAATCATGCAAATTCTCCCAGTTAATGAAAAGAAGGGAGTTTCATCAGTTCCAAAGAAAACACTGTAAAATAAACCTTTAAAAACAAATGATGAAAAATAAGAAAAAGAAAAGGATTAGAATTTAAAACACTTGACTGGATCTTCAAGTGATGACATGAGTGAGGTGGACATGACCCTTCAGTGCGTCAGAGCTTTCCAGATGGAGAGTGTGTGTGTATACATGTACTGGTCCATTTTCCAGGGAGGAGACAGCAGAACAGCACTGGAAGGGACATACACGTGGCAGAAACTAACTACCCATAAACCCAGAACCATGAGCTTCAGTGCTGGATGAGGCCATAAAGCTCATTTAATTGAATCATCCTTATACATTTTTTTCCCAAATGTTATCTTTTTTTCTTAGAAATTCTGTATTCATATACTTAGTGAGAACCATGTAGGTCTAGCTCTATTTACATGCATTAATTTGTAACCTAGAAAGAAAACAATGAACTGCTGTAGATAGTTTCCAAATAACTTGAAGTGGTGTCATCTGTATATCTGAGTTTATTGATATTTTTTCTGGCAATCTTGATTCCAGCTTGTGCTTCATCCAGCCCAGCATTTTGCATGATGTACTCTGCGTATAAGTTAAATAAGCAGGGTGAAAATATACAGCCTTATACAGATGACACCACCCTTATGGCAGAAAACAAAGAGGAGCTAAAGAGCCTCTTGATGAAAGTAAAAGAGGAGAGTGAAAAAGCTGACTTAAAACTCAACACTCAAAGAACAAAGATGATGGCATCCAGTCCCATCATTTCATGGCAAATAGATGGGGAAACAATGGAAACAGTGACAGACTTTATTTTCTTGGACTCCAAAATCACTGTAGATGGTGATGTAGCCATGAAATTGAAAGACGCTTGCTCTTTGGAAGAAAAGCTATGACCAACCTAGACAGCATGCTAAAAAGCAGACATTACTTTGCTGACAAAGGTCTGTCTAGTCAAAGCTATGGTTTTTCCAGTAGTCACGTATGGATGTGAGACCTGGACCATAAAGAAGGCTGAACACCGAAGAATTGAAGCTTTTGAGTTGTGGTTTGGAGAAGACTCCTGAGAGTCCCTTGGACTGCAAGGAGATCCAACCAGTCCATCCTAAAGGAGATCAGTCCTGAGTGTTCATTGGAAGGACTGATGTTGAAGCTGAAGCTCCAATCCTTTGGCCACTTGATATGAAGAGCTGACTCATTAGAAAAGATCCTGATGCTGGAGAAGGGGACGACAGAGGACAAGATGGTTGGATGGCATCACTGACTCAGTGGACATGAACTGAGCAAGCTCTGGGAGATGATGAAGGACAGGGAAGCCTGGCATAATGCAGGTCGATGGGGTCGCAAAGAGTCGGACGTGACTGAGAGACTGAACAACAACAACTGGAAGTGGGAGACTTGAGATTTCAAACAGACGTTAATGGAGGGTCTAATGGCATGTGTTAGGAGCCCTGCAGAGAGGATTCATGTATCAGTGTTTGCACTCAAGAAACTGGTGTTTTGAGAGGATGTGGAGAGAAAGGAACCCTCTTACACTGTTGGTGGGAATGCAAACTAGTACAGCCACTATGGAGAACAGTGTGGAGATTCCTCAAAAGACTGGAAATAGAACTGCCATATGACCCAGCAATCGCACTCCTGGGCATACACACCGAGGAAACCAGAATTGAAAGAGACACATGTACTCCAATGTTCATTGCAGCACTGTTTATAATAGCCAGGACATGGAAGCAACCTAGATGTCCATCTGCATTCGAATGGATAAGAAAGCTTTGGTACATATACACAATGGAGTATTATTCAGCCATTAAAAAGAATACATTTGAATCAGTTCTAATGAGGTGGATGAAACTGGAGCCTATTATACAGAGTGAAGTAAGCCAGAAAGAAAAACACCAATACAGTATACTAACGCATATATATGGAATTTAGAAAGATGCAAATGATAACCCTGTATACGAGACAGCAAAAGAGACACAGATATATAGAACAGCCTTTGGGACTCTGTGGGATAGGGTGAGGGTGGGATGATTTGGGAGAATGGCATTGACACACGTATGTTGTCATATATGAAATGAATCACTAGTTCAGGGTCGATGCATGTTATAGGATGCTCGGAGCTGGCGTGTGGGGATGACCCAGAGGGAGGATAAAGGGAGGAGGGAGGTGGGAGGGGGGTTCAGGAGGGGGAACTTATGTAAACCTGGGGCGAATTCATGTCAATATATGGCAAAACCAACCAATATAATATTGTAAAATAATTTGCCTCCAATAGAAAAATAAATAAATAAAAGTTAAAAAAAAAAAAAAGAAACTGGTGTTTTCCCTGGGAGTGCATCGTGAAATGTACAGGGAGAACTACACATTAATGCCAAAATATGTTTTGACATAAGAGGTATAATCACAATAGGAGGAAGCCAGGATCTAGAAGGTGTCAGTTTGGTCTAGAAGATCAGAAAAATCAATCAGTCACACACACACACACACACACACACAAGAAGCATTTTCATTCAACATTTATTAGGGACCTAATATGTTGCATATAGCGGTACAGTGGTGAACTAGACCAGCATGGGTGCCTGTCCTCATTACAGAGACAGAGCTCAGCTAGTGGAAAAAGTATAGACAGAGAGGAGAAGGGGCACGCCAGGGAAACTGGACAGAGCAAACGTTACCAGAGCTCAGAGGTGATGAAAATAACCAGCTCGAAGGGTAAGGAGAGCCTCACTCTATGAGTGTTTGCTGGTTGTAGAATATGAGGTTGGAAAGAGGTAGTTTGGGACCACTTTATGAGGAACTTAAATTTTACTCAAAAATCTGTATATTATTCAGATGAAAAGGAGCTTTTGGAACAAGAGAAGCCATGACTGAGGCTATGGTGTGGAGTGTGAATCATTCGATGAAAAACATTTCTTGAGCACTTTTTGTGTGCTCAGAATTGCTTTAGGAGAGTGTAGGTGTGAGACAAATGTCCAAGTTCCTGCCCTGGAGTTCTCACTTAGCTGGGATGAGACAGCCCGTGTACAGGATGGAGAACATTCTGAAGACTTCTGCTTTGATCTGGCAAGAGAGACAGAGCTGTCAGTTCAACTAGTCGTGATGAGAAAGAAAGAGACTGCTTAGACTCTAGTCTCTTGAGAGAGAATTCAAGGAGGGAAGAAATGACAGGGTACGGTGATTGACAGAACCGGAGAAGCCTGGAAAAGCTAGTTGCAATGACTTGTTTTCTGGCTTCAGATACATGTTATGCTGTCAGTTGCCTGCCGATTCCTACCATAACTTGAGGTTGGGGTCTAAAGTCTCAGGCTGTAATTAGTGTTGGAAAAGTGCCAGCTGGGGGTCCCTGCAGGAAGTTCCTCTTGAGGCCCTTCCACTTCACGCTCAGCACCCCTTCTGCCCACCTGCACCTGCCTTTTAGTGTCCCCTTCTACTTTAAGGAGTTCCTCCTAGAACAGGCTGAGGTATGAAGTGTTACATAAATATGATTTGAAATGGTAAGCCTTGGTGAAATGTATGTTCTTTCAATTAAAAAAAAAACCTTAAAACAAAACAATTCATTGAAAAAAAAAATCCTCCTTTTATGGTGGATTTTAGGCAAGCATAGGGTTTTCTGGTGTTTAATAAATAACACCATGACCGTGGCACCTAAGCCAATTGATGTATAAGCTGGCCATGTTAAGGGAAGTGGAAGGAAAAGTTCAGATGCATGGTTCACGTCAAGTGCTATGTTAAGACAAGCTATTTGGAAGCCACTGCTTGCCAACTGCAATCCAATTTCAATCTCCTACGCCATTCCCCTGGGTTTAACCCTCTTCTAATCCATCTGCCCACACAGTTCACACACTTCCTGCCCCAGGATCAGCTCTTGAATCTGTCCAGTTCTTTGCTTTTCTGACACTATCTCAATTTTAGCATGAAAAGGGTCTGAGAGGTATGCGGGGCAGGGAGATCACTGCCCTGAAACCAATCTAAAGGTGAGCAATTTCTCTCTTGAGATGTATTGACATTTCCCAGCTACACAAATTCAGGTTTGTCCTGTCCAGTAAGTCAGATTCAGATGTGATTGTTTCCCTTACTCAGATGACTGTAGCAGGAAGGGATGCTGTGTGCGAGTGAATCAAGTCCCATTCATGCCTGAATGATGCAGGGAAGCTGAATTCTTAATTTGTCTTTCCAAACCAGTAAGCAAGGAATTTCTGATGTTTGCAGTCTGTGCATTGTACTTGAAAGACAAAATCAAGGGAAAATGTGTCTGTCCTTCCTGCATGAATATTTGCATTTTATCCCAGATCATCTGAGATGTGGTGTTTATCTCTTGACAATCTGATAGTGCTTAACAAAGCACACGGCTTCCTATCAACTGGTTTCTGTTGGGCTGGCCAAAAAGTTCATTTGGATTTTTCCATAACATGTAACAGAAAAACCTGAATGAACTTTTGGGCCAACCTAATAAAATGAGCTAAAAAGCTGAGCACATTTAAAAATATCCCTTGTCCTGTCTCAGAACTTCCTTCTCTTTTCCTGCCCTAGCATCGTCCTTGACGTTGAGCCTTCTTTATTCTCCTGAAGCTTCTGAACCTGGGTAATCATCACCTCCACAGGCCTGTGGGACCCCTCTTGCTAAACCTTTTTACGTGTTCTCTTCCCCTTTCTTTCTAATCTCCTCAAGTCGACACTCCATTCCACAAAGAGTTCCATACTCTTTCTCACATGCAGGAAAAATGAAACGTGGCTTCATCAGCTCTACCGTGCTCCAGTTTTGTCAGGACTCAAATTGCCTTTCACCAACCTCTGTGTGAAGTGGATTAACCCTTCCAGACTGTCCCTGCCGCTTGGACACTCTCATTCCCTCCCTCCCGCTCCCTTTCCATCCATCTCATCTTTAGCAGTAGCTGGGAAGATTTCATGCAAAGATGGGCTCGATAAAGGACAGAAATGGTATGGACCTAACAGAAGCAGAAGATATTAAGAAGAGGTGGCAAGAATACACAGAAGAACTGTACAAAAAAGATCTTCACGACCAAGATAGTCACGATAACGTGATCACTGACCTAGAGTCAGACATCTTGGAATGTGAAGTCAAGTGGGCCTTAGAAAGCATCACTACGAACAAAGCTAGTGGAGGTGATGGAATTCCAGTTGAGCTATTTCAAATCTTGAAAGATGATGCTGTGAAAGTGCTGCACTCAATATGCCAGCAAATTTGGAAAACTCAGCAGTGGCCACAGGACTGGAAAAGGTCAGTCTTCATTCCAATCCCAAAGAAAGGCAATGCCAAATACTGCTCAAACTACCGCACAATTGCACTCATCTCACACGCTAGTAGAGTCATGCTCAAAATTCTCCAAGCCAGGCTTCAGCAATGTGTGAACTGTGAACTCCTAGATGTTCAAGCAGGTTTTAGAAAAGGCTGAGGCACCAGAGATCAAATTGCCAACATCAGCTGGATCATGGAGAAAGCAAGAGAGTTCCAGAAAAACATCTATTTCTGCTTCATTGACTATGCCAAAGCCTTTGACTGTGTGGATCACAATCAACTGTGGAAAATTCTGAAAGAGATGGAAATCCCAGACCACCTGACCTGCCTCTTGAGAAACCTGTATGCAGGTCAGGAAGCAACAGTCAGAACTGTACATGGAACAACAGACTGGTCCCAAATAGGAAAAGGAGTACGTCAAGGCTGTATGTTGTCACCCTGCTTATTTAATTTATATGCAGAGTACATCATGAGGAACGCTGGGCTGGAAGAAGCACAAGCTGGAATCAAGATTGCTGGGAGGAATATCAATAACCTCAGATATGCAGATGACACCACCCTTATGGCAGAAAGTGAAGAGGAACTCAAAAGCCTCTTGATGAAAGTGAAAGAGGAGAGTGAAAAGATTGACTTGAAGCTCAACATTCAGAAAACAAAGATCATGGCATCTGGTCCCATCACTTTATGGGAAATAGATGGGAAAACAGTGTCAGACTTTATTTTTTTGGGCTCCAAAATCACTGCAGATGCTGACTGCAGCCATGAAATGAAAAGACGCTTACTCCTTGGAAGGAAAGTTATGGCCAACCTAGATAGCATCTTCAAAAGCAGAGACATTACTTTGCCAACCAAGGTCCGTCTAGTCAAGGCTATGGTTTTTCCCGTGGTCATGTATGGATGTGAGAGTTGGACTGTGAAGAAAGCTGATCGCCGAAGATGATGCTTTTGAACTGTGGTGCTGGAGAAGACTCTTGAGAGTCCCTTGGACTGCAAGGAGATCCAACCAGTCCATTCTAGGGGAGATCAATCCTGGGTGTTCATTGGAAGGACTGATGCTAAAGCTGAAACTCCAATACTTTGGCCACCTCATGCAAAGATTTGACTCACTGGAAAAGACTCTGATGCTGGGAAGGATTGGGGGCGGGAGGAGAAGGGGACGACAGAGAATGAGATGGCTGGATGGCATCACCAACTCGATGGACATGAGTTTGAGTGAACTCCAGGAGTTGGTGATGGACAGGGAGGCCTGGCGTGCTGTGATTCATGGGGTCGCGGAGAGTCGGACACGACTGAGCGACTGAACTGAACTGAACTGAACTGACCCTCACAGAAAATCTTCTCTCTTTCAAAGTTCTTCACTGTGTCTGTGTATCTTACAGGTAAAATTTTAAACTTAGTTGAAAACATTTCCTTTTAGCTTTTCGTCTATTCCTCCATTATTTCTGTCTTTATTTAACTCTGAAGGCTCTAACAGACATGGCTCATGTAAAAATCATTATTCACAGCGGCTCTGTTATCATCTTATAGACTGTGTTGAAAACATACCATCTGTCACCAGGGAGCCTTGTTACAAAAAAGCATGTTATGGCAAGAAACAGTGAGATAGGTCATTAAGACAGGACAAGTAAGAAATAAACTTCCCTCAACAATGTCTTTGTGTTGAAACCCTGGGAGGATGCGATTCAAAGACTGGGTGACCAAAACAAAAAAAGAAAACTCCGCCAACAACCGAACAGCCCTGGGAATGATGTGACATTACTGAAAGGAAAAGTGTTTATGCTGAGCTTCCCTGGAGGCTCAGACAGTAAACAATCCGCCTGCAATGTGGGAGACCTGGGTTAGATCCCTGGGTCCAGAAGATCCCCTGTGGAAGGCAATCGCTACCCACTCTAGTATTCTTGCCTGGAGAATCCCATGGACAGAGGAGCCGGGTGGGCTACAGTCCATGGGGTCACAGAGTAAGACATGACTGAGTGACTAACACTTTCACTTTCTCCATTTTTTCTGCTTTGCTTTGAGAATTTACCCACTGAAGAAAAATATAGATTTCCTTAAGTGAAAGACAGAAAGGAAAACAAAACCAAATCCAAACTTCGAATGGTAGACATAATGTTAGTCCTTGTATTTGTTTGCAAAGGCTACCATCACAAAGTGTCACCAACTAAGTGACTTAAACAGAAATAGGCTGTGTCATAGATTTGGAGATTACATGTCGAAAATCAAGGTATCAGCTGGTTGGCTCCTTGGAGGCCTGTGAGGGAAAGATCTGTTCCAGGCCTCTTTCCTTGCTTGAAGATGTCTGTCTTCTCCTGGTGTCTCTTCCTATCATCTACTCTTTATTCATATTTCTGTGTCCAAATCTCCTCTTCTAATGAAGACATCAGTCAAATTAGGGCTCACCCTAATCACCTCATTATAACTTGATTGCATCTGTAATGACCTTGCTTCCAAACAAGGTCTCATTCTGAGGTATTTGGGGGTTAGAACTTAAACATAATTTTGAGAGGGACACAATTCACCCCAAAATAGACCCCATGCTTCTTACTCAGCTAGCTAATTTGCAGACCCCAGAGTAAAATGAAAAGATGGGGCCCTGGCGGAGACAGGGAGGTCCAGTCAGTCTCCACTTCCTGTAGGCCCACGAGGGGCTGCAATCTCTGAGGTGGAAATCAATGGGAACGAACTCAGTCCCTGGACTGTGGAAAGATGATAGGTCCCCGCTCAGTCCCCATGGAACCTGCAGTGGTGCTGCCACTCGGAGGGGACAGCAGCCTTGTCCTGTCCCTGGAGAACACTGGCTGCCCACTTCCAGGCCCTGGGCCTCCAGTTCCCCAGGCCCAGTGCAACCTGGTTGCCATGGTGGGCAGAGCACAGAAGCATGGAGGAGGAGGCTGAAAATCACCCCAGTCTGGTGAGGAGTATGGAGCCCTATCCCAACAGGTGCAAAGCTTTGTACTGAGGCCACAGATATGGAGGCCAGCACCAAGGTTGTCTCCAGGAACTGGCCGAGCCCCATTCTAATTGTTGCCCAATGTTCCCCAAGGCCCCCTGATCCTTACCAGCCATGTGAGGTAAGGATCCTTGCCAGCCGTGTGAGGTAAGGATCCTTACCCCTGTGAGGTAAAAATACCCACTCCAGTATTCACTCTAGAGTGCCCTAAACAATAACCTAATGACACCCTTCTAGCAGGAATTTTCTTTGTGTTGAGGATACAAAAATTGGCTACTAACCCACAAAAAGCGTTGGCGGTCCCTTGAGGTGACCCACTGTTCTAACAGGGTCTCGTGGGCTCTCCCCAGTCTGCTGCATTTGCAGCGCCCTCATTATCTCTCCTTCTTGCTCTTTGTAAACCTCCCTTCTGAAATACTCTGTGTCTAGAAATGCTTTTCCAACTCTAGCACAGACCACAACCAGGAGGTGACATGAAATGAGGCTGAGCTTGGTGACTCAGACGGTATAGAATCTGTCTGCAATGTGGGAGACCCAGGTTCAAACCTTGGATCGGGTAGGTCCCCTGGAGAAGGTAATGACAACCCACTCCAGTATTCTTGCCTGGAGAATCCCATGGACAGAGGAGCCTGGTGGGCTACAGTCCATGGGGTCACAAAGAGGTGGACATGACTGAGTGACTAACACTTTCGTTTTAAACTCCTGGCTTGTGCTCCATTGTTCCACAGGATTTCATGCCCAAAGAACAAATTCAGAAATAAAAGTTGCTAAGAATTCCAAGACCCCAAACCAGAGAGAATTAAATCACAAGGACAATGCCTTGCTGAGCATGGAGTCCTATGAGACTGTTCTGGTCACATGCCCATATGCCCTGTTAACTGACCAAGGCTAATGCTGTGGGAAAAAGACCCCGGCAAACCACTGAGCACTTCTTTTAGGGTAGAAATGCTTGAACTTAGGGCATCTGCCTTGGTTCCTCCATCTGCACAATGGTCTTAATAAGAGTGCTGCCCTCATAGCATCCCGTAAGGATTACCTCGGTCACTATGGCCCCCTTATAAATGATAATGAGGGAAAAACAAATACTAACTTTGGACATGGATAGTGAAAAACAGGAGCAAAATAAGACAACAATGTTTATAGTTAAATAATTACTTCGAATTTTCTGTTTATATTTTCATAATTAAAAGGGAAAGTTCTCAAGACAAGATGTGAAGAGCCAGAAATAATGAAACTTTTTATTAGCATATTTCTTTGGAACTGCAGTAATCTGGGAAGTATCGTAAATTAAAAAGTCATGTGGCCGCCTATTAAAACTCTTGTCTCTTTTGTTTAGCTCTGTATCACAGAACCCAACTTATAGAAATTCTAATGTTATTCCTCCAGTTTTTCTTGAGTGACTTTATAAAATAGTCTATCCTACCTGGCTTACTATCGTGTTTATAAGGTGTTCTTTTATGAGCTATAATATTTCTTTTCACACTGATCAATTAAAAAGTATAATTTATGTTCCTAGCTTTGTTTTGGAACATCTCATAAAAGGATTTCAAGGATAATTTCTAAAAGAAAATGGAGGCAAGAGTCTATAAATGTCTCTGATACATTACTTTGATGGATCATATGAAGATTCATCACATAGGGATGGATTCAGAAGAGGCAGAACAAAGGGACTGTTTCTTCAGAAACTCTGGTATAAATAAGCAAATTGTTAGCTCAAAGAAGGGAAGCCGAGGGCACCACCAAGCTCTGTGTGGCTCAGTATTTCTGGTAATTGGCTTGAAATCCATGCTGTGTAGTATCAGTTACTGCGACAACCAACAACAGGAAAAGAGGTTAGGAACTTAATGAGAAAGAGTAAGAAGGACCAGAAAAACTGGAAGTCTCTGCTGACTCTCAAAGACATGTGGGGGAAGGAGCCAGTCAGAGAAACTGGGATGAGAAAAGTATAAAGTGGAAGAGATTCTGAAAGATGATAGATGGAAATGGAAGAAATAGAGCCTGAGGGCTAGAGTGGCTGATGACCAGGAAGGGCAGCTAAACCAGGATCTGATCATACTTTTACTTAAATTCCAGATCGCCAGATTAGCAGAATGGCTCATTACTCAGGGCTATAAAAATTGCCTAGAGGAAAAAAAAAAAATCAATGGCTTTGCACATTTCTGCTTTGTGAAAATATTCACTCCTACACGTGTTCATACAGGTTAGAAAAGGGGGAGTTGAAGAGAGCAAGAAGCTGGCCTCCTGGTCCTCCAGTCACAAAATCAGGTTGCATCTCCCAGCAAACAGCAGGATACAGAATGGGCTATTTTATCGGGTTGCAAAACTATCCAGGGATCTTTTGCATTTAGCCGCTTAAGGGACTCAAGCGCTTAAGGTGTGATCTCTACAAGTTCCTGTAAGTGCAAGTTATTTAACCCTTCTTCCTCTGTCAAAGAAGAGTGTGTATTAACAGATTAGCATGAGGGACATTTTGACCTTTGTATTAGAAATGAAAGCTAAGGGGAAAATCTCAAGGTCATGACTTCTCCCCACTGCTGCCCCCAGGTGGTGGTTCCTATCACCCTCTTTCAAAACCCTTTCCTATGTGGCACCCTCTCTTCATTCCTTGATATTGGGGTGCATCACCAGGAACTTCTTCCTCACTGCACTATGTGACTCCAGCAGCCTCCCCACCTCAAGGCCTTTACCTTCCATACAGATGACCTAACATCTGGCCCAGTGTTTCCTCTAACTCAAGTTGTGGCCCATTAAAGTGACAAAATAAATTTAGTGTGTCCTGACCAGCATTGCAAAACAACATAGAATGAAACAGAGGAGAAAGTAGCAGTGCAGCGTATTAGGAAAGGGTGCTTTTAATGATACAAAGTTGCAGGTATATCAATATATATCTACCCTGCTCAGAAGGTGCAGTTCCTTGATCTCCTCTGCCCTGAGAACCTTCTTTCACCTGCTCTCACTTTAGTGACCACTCCTGCAACCATATCTTGAACCTGGTCACTACTGAGAACAGATCTACCTCCAAAATTTATCATTTCCTTCTATGATCACTACCCTTCCTATTCTGCCATTTCTCTCATCTTTCACTGTCTTATTTTTTATTTTTTTTCCCTTTTTAACTCCTATTTCTTGAATCTACATTTTCTGCTCCTTAATATTACTATTAGCACTGACTTAGCTCAGGTCATCAGCCTCTTCCTTTATGGGCAATTGCTTGAATCTTCTAGTTGGTTTCTTGGCTGCCCTTCAGAGTTCCTCTCTTCAAATCCTAAACTGACTATGGCAGTCCTAAACTTAGAAGTGTGATCTGGTTCTGGTTCCCCTTTTCCAAACTCACAGGACCCTTCTTAGCAGTACCCAATTTACTCAACCAGAGTTGTTTTTTTTTTTTTTCCCTTGAGAAGAGTGCCTGTAAACAAACTCATTTCCTCATCTTTCATATGCTTCCAAATATAGACGTGCCAGTGTCTTGTCCTGCCATGAATCTATTCCGGGGATCTACTCCATCCACAGCCCCCAATGAGACCGCATTCCTGTGTGTACCTCCCACTCCTACCTTGGTCTACTAGCCATGGGAAGGCCTCTGATTCACGGACAGAGCACAGGGACCAGTCAGTCTGCTATGACCAGTGCGGCCAGATTCCTCTCTTAGGAAATTAAGAGACTCTTCTGAGGATGCTGTGGAAGCTATCTATGAAAGATCCTACAAGTAGAAGCACAAGAAACTGGTCCATAGAAAGAGAGTCAAACAGGGACCACCCACCAGCCCCTGAGAAACAGAGAAGTTCCTTCATCTCAGTGGCCGGATCTCTGTTTCCAGGAGGCCCGGTGGCACAGGAGGACCTGTCCACGGGGCCCCTTGAGATCCTGCTACCCTGACCTCCAGGCCCCCGTTTGCCTGTGACCTTCAGTGGCTTTCTTTCCTCCATCCAAAAGAGCCCAGATCAGAACTCTCAGCCCACTGAACTCTGTTGCCCAATACATGACTCTGACTTTGCACACATTCTGTGTTTTCCCCAAATGTACTTGCTTCCATGGGGAAGCATTTTCTCCTTCAGGAAAACAGTCTGGTTCCATGGTGCGTTAACTTAACTACTATATGACACTGTATCTACTAATTTTTAAATACAAATTCATTGATAAATGGGACTTCCCAGGTGGCTCAGTGGTAAAGAATCTGCCTGCGAATGCAGGAGACTGACAACCCACTCAGTCTGCCTGGGAAATCCCATAGACAGAGGAGCCTGGGGGGCTACATACTATAGGGTCGCAAAGAGTTGGACATGACTGAGCATCTGAGCATACATGCATGCATTGAGAAATGACTGAAAAGTCACCACAATACCATCCATCATCTGTCTCTCAAGGCTGGGATGCTTACAATAAATAAGAAATCAATCAATCATACACATCAACTAAATTTTCAGATTAAAAATAGAACATGTATAACCTGCCTTGTATTATTGTGCATGCTAAGTCACTTCAGTTGTGTCTGACTCTGTGCGATCCTATGGGCTGCAGCCTGCTAGGCTTTTCTGTCTGTGGGATTCTCCAGGCAAGAGTACTGCAGTGGGTTGCCGTGCCCTCCTCCGGGGGATCTTCCCGACCTAGGAATTGGACCTGCATCTCTTAGGTCTAACCTGCATTGGCAGGTGGTTTCTTTACCACTAGTACCACCTGGAAAGCCCCACTTTGTATTATTACATATTCCTTATTAGTGGATATGAAACTGATGCAGGTGCATCTTTTCTCCTGGTTGCTCTGGGGATGTCAATCATGGCTAAAAGTAAGTCAGTATACTACAGTGAACACAGTGGTAAACCTCAGCACCCAAACAACTAAAAAACCAGCAGCTATATTTCAGCTTCTATGTCTGAAAAATGGATGGCTGGAGTAGACAATGTCTCAGGGCCCTTCCAATGTGAAGATTTTGTTTCTCCATCTTTGGACAAACAGGAAAAACTTGATTTAAACCCATCTAGATTACAGTTGACATTCCACTGATATGAGTGCTTAAAGTCAAGAAGGGGAGCCTGGGTGCCGAGCGGAGCATTCAGCGCCACACAGTCCCTGGGCTTTTAGAAAGCAGCAGCAGCATTTTCATATCTGAAGACTCTCTGTGCTAACTGTGAGTGTACAAGAGGTAGTGGACAATTCTAACTTCATAGTGTCCTTGACTATTAAAAAGAAGGCACTGATTAGAAACAATCTCAGCCGGGATTTGGATCTGCTACATATAGAAGGGATTAGCTCATCTGTGCTAACCCTGGCTCAGGGGATCACCAAGGGCATGCTCTCTGTGTGGTTACATTCCAACTTCTCCTCTGGGCTGCTGCCCTGTTCTAGTTAGACATTAGTACTCAGGCAAGATCCACATTTTAAAATGTAAAGGAATAAGCTCAGCACAGTCATGGCTAGTGGAGATGGGTCGCCCACCAGATCACATGCCCATCTGCAGGAACATTTTCACTGAACATTTCACTGAAGAGATAAGAGGTCTCTGACCTTTGGCCGCTTTAGGATGAGAATTGCTCAGTCAGTCCTTGGGAAAGCCTCCTAAGAATGCAGGAGGATACAGCCCAGACACAGAATACATGGAGAAGGGAAGCAGAATCTGTGACACCTTGTTTTACCCCTTCTGTTCAAGCTTCTCCCCAAAGGCTGAGAGGATGGAGGCTGCCTGCAGGCTCCTCCTGGTTTGTTTAGTTTTCCCCTACCACCTTCCTCCCCTCACCCCTTGGCTGGCGCTTTTGGGTGCTGGCTGCTTTGCATCTGGGGCAGCCCATACAGTTACTCACTAATGCAGGCAATCTCTGTCCCTGTTTGTGTGTGTGCTCAGTGGCCAGTGGCGTCCAACTCTTTGCCATCCCATGGACTGTAGCCAGCCAGGCTCCTCTGTCCACGAGGGTTCTCCAGGTAAGAATACTGGAGTGGGTTGCCATGTCCTCCTCCAGGGGATCTTCCTGACCCAGGGGATTCAAACCCGCCTCTTGTGTCTCCTGCACTGGCAGGCTGGTTCTTTACCACTCGCGCCACCTGGGAAGCCCTTCTATCTCTGTACCTGTCCCTTTATGAATCTTATGTATAGTAGGTGCTCAATAAATATTTGATGCACTAAGCTGTGAGTACACGTGTATACTGTGGCGGTAACCCCTCCAAAACTCCCCACTCACTGGCATGCTGTGTGCCTTGCAAGGGGTCCCATTTTGTGATCAGTAGTCCTATGGATGTCACAGCCCCTATATTTTAAAGTGTTAAGAAACTGAAGAGCCAAGAGCTAATTTTGCTCCAGCTCACAAGTTCATTAGGGCCACAGAGGCTCCTCTTCCCCATCTGGCCGGAGAGGCTTTAATAGAGAAGATTGTTTTCTTTTCCGACGGTGCAGAATGGAGAAGCCCGGCTTGGGGACACTCCATGGGTGGCAGCGTGCACCAACAGCGCTTGCTTCGGGGGAGAACAAGATGGGACATCTTTTGGCCATCATTTCCCCCAGGGATGGTCGTCCCAAATACACCACTCTCGAAAAGTTTACGTTTTGAAATATCTACCCTCCTACGCTCAGCGCGTCCCGGGCCACAGTTGAGTCAAACGGCCCGCGAGCCCAGGTACCAACCCCTCGCCGCGCTCCCCACGCGGCCCACGGTCTAATCCCGGCTGTTTCGCCCCTTCCTCCTCCGGATCACCTCCGCCCCGACGTGCCCGCTGGTCCCTCTGGCCCCGGGGGACACTCACCTTGCCACTCGCGGAGCCGCTCGGGGGTGACTGCCCCCGCCGCGGTCTCGGCGGAGCCCGCCGGTACCCGCAGCAGCAGCAGCAGGAGCAGCGACAGCAGCGGCATCGCTCGCCGCTCGGCCGCCGGTCTCGGGGTGCAGCGCCCGCGGGGGGCCAGCGCCGCGGTGGCTGCGGTGGGGGAGCCAGGACCGCAGCCCCGTCGCGCTCCGCCCCTCCCCGGGCCTCGCCGCCCCCGCGCCCCCGAGACCTGCGTCGTCAGTCACCCCTGTCGCCGCGGTGGGGGGACACTCTGGCTGGAAGACGGAAACGTCGCGGAGGTTCTCCCTTTGCGGCCTGGAGCAGGAGGAGGAAGAGGGGTGGACAATCTGCCCGTCCCAGAAATTCCTGCCTTTGGGGTGGAGAGGGCGGGGGAGGCTGCCCCGGGCTAGCTCCTCCCGCTTCCAGCCTTCTCTCTCCTTCCTGGGGGAGGCCGAATAGAACTTGGGGGTGAGCGACTTGAAAATCTCCGGGACAGGAAGTCTGACATCTGGGTTTGCAAACCACCCGGGTTCTGGTAAACACTGCGGGTTTGGCAGCAGGCAGCTTAGTGGAAACCGAGCTGCTCCGAGGACCCAGGCGCCCTGGGAACGCTCTGGACCCCCTCTTCCCTGGAATGTGGAGCCCAGTGGTCCCTGGGGGTGCGCCAGGGTCCCCGCCCTACTCACTCCAGAGAACCCTGAAGCTTCTTCCCTTGCTGAGCTCCTTTCCCCTTTACAAACTACCTCCCCTTCCATCTCCTCAGATTCTCCTAACCCAGCAGAATAGCTGGGTTATCCCGTGTCACAGCTGTTACCTTGTTGTCCCACTTTATACCTAAACAACCGGTCCAGAAAAGCAGTGATTTGATCTAAGAGGTTACACTCTAAGTTGGCAAAAGTTCCTCCCTAAATTAGGAAAACTGCGACTAGAATGTAGTCTTTCAAGTAACTAGCAGGTGTGTGTGTGTGTGTGTGTTAGTTGCTCAGTTGTGTCCGACTCTTTGCGGCCCCATGGACTGTAGCGCTCCAGGCTCATCTGTCCATGGGATTCTCCAGGCAAGAATACTGGAGTGTGTTACCATTTCTTTCTCTAAGGGATAGTCCTCACCCAAGGACTGAACCTGGGTTTCCCGGATTGCAGGCAGATTGACAGATTCTTTACCATCTGAGCCACCAGGGAATCCCACTAGAAATGTTTAATATTCATGAGAACAGGATAGTATAGTATCTTTCCTAAATAGTCATCAAATAAAACACACGGACTGCAGCCTACCAGGCTCCTCCATCCATGGGATTTTTTAGGTAATAGTACTGGAGTGGCTTGCCATTGCCTTCTCCGATTATTTATGATGCTAGTCATTAAAACATAAAAGGAGGGAAGAGAGCAAAATGGAGCTTTAAAAAATAAAAGGAAGGTAGTGGAATCTTGGAGAACCTTGCTTTCCTTAGCTGCCTATTGGTCAAGACCAATTATTTTTTTTTGCGGGGGAGTGTGTGTGGGGTTCTACTGCCACTCCACCCCCATGTGGGATCCTTGTTCCTCCACCAGGGATTGAACCCATGTCCCCTGCATTGGCAGCCTGAAGTCTTAACTACTGGACTCCCAGGGAAGCTCCCTCAAACCAATAGTTTTGAATGATACTGTTGGCTATAGACTGAATTGTGTCCCCAGTACCCCAGCCATTTGTTAAAGTTCTAACCGCTCCCCTCAGTTGTATTTGGATATAGGGATTTTAGGAGTTAATTAAGTTTAAATGAAGTCTAAAGGCTGGGGTCCTAAATAAGGTCAACCTTATAAGGAGAGGAAGAGAGAGATTTTTCCACCCAGGCACCAAGGAGAGGCCGTGTGAGGACATGCAGCAAGAAGGTAGCCATCTATGAAACAGGCAGAGAACTCATCAAACCCAAAAATCTTCAGGAACTTGATTTTGGACTCTCCAGCTTCCAAAACTGAGAAATACGTTTCCATTGTTTAAACCGCCCAGGCTCTGATATTTTATTGAGTCAGCCCAAGTAGATTCATACTGTCTTAGCACAGATCCCCTGGAAGCAGAGCCTGGGATGAGATCCCTGGCAGGGAGTGGAACTGAGGATCAGAGTGAAATAGGGAAGCAGGGATAGCCCTGGGGCAGGCAGCAACAGGTGCATGGCATGGGCAGAGGTGAGGTGCTGTCACCTTGCCCCAGAGGGAAACTGTGTAGGGCTGGCTGTTGCTGGAGTGAAAAAAAAAAGGTGGGGCTGAGAAAATGCGAACATTTCCAATAACTGAGTCAATAAATATTCTTTTATGTAGAAGTCAGCATCCCTGCCTGAAACATGTAGAAAAGGGATGTTCTCAGCATACAGGAGTATATAGATCTCAGTCGTGATGTACTTATCAGTCTCTTCTGTGGCCTCGGAACTACATTGCATGCTATGGGAAAACCCCAAAGTAGATGATTCAGCCCTGTCTGAGTGGGCTGGCATCTATTGCGATAGATGAGCATTATCCAAGTGGCACAATTAAGTAGCAAAGTGCAACCCTGATGTTAATCCTTGGTGAGGTGCAGTACAGTGGGAGTGAAAGTGGGAAAGCCCAGGAGGTGCTAGAGTGACTGTGCAGGCTTAGATGTGCTGTGATAGAGTGAAGAATATTTGGGAGGAAGAGGCTGTTTTAGGATGGGAAGAAGCTGTGCCAAAAAATACAAAAGTTGGCGTGAGAAATGCTTATATGGGAGAGAGTGAGTGGGCAGACCTGCTGGATCTAAGGGCAGCTACTGGGGCAGCCTGACAAACAAGGTCAGTCACTGGGACACTCGGCTACCTCCCACCTGCTGTGGGATCTGGGTGATACATACACCTGCTGTGGCTTCAGTTTCATCCTCTATATAAAGAGGGGGAAAAAGCCTTCCCTGACCCACAGCAGATAATATTCCAAAGGAGCAGAGCTATGCATACGAGCAGGATGAAGAGGGAAACAAGCCATATTTCATCTTCAAAGCAATTAGTGTAACGAAGAACAGTGATGACAGCTTCCTGGCCTCCTGACACCAAATTTCCTATTCAGTGATTAGAAAACTCCTAAAGAGCTAGTTTTCATCTCTTCCTGAAGTACTGCATATGTCTTTGAGGTGGGAAATGTGGCAAAGAGCTTTTAAGCCTTTGAGAAAATGATTCTTCCCCATCTCACGGTCTTGCCTGTGTTTCAGATTCATGAGGCAGGGTAGTGTGATGGTTAGAGTAGGTGCTTTGCCACTTATCAGCTGGTTACTTAAGTCTCCTTAGCCCCAGTTTCCTCCCCCCACCTACCTTTTAAAAATTTATTTATTTGGCTACACAAGGTCTTAGCTATGGTGAAAGTGAAGTGAAAGTCGTTCAGTCGTGTCCAACTCTTTGTGACCCCATGGGCTATACAGTCCATGGAATTCTCCAGGCCAGAATACTGGAGTGGGTAGCCTTTCCCTTCTCCAGGGGATCTTCCCAACCCAGGGATTGAACCTGGGTCTCCCGCATTGCAGGCAGATTCTTTACCTGCTGAGCCACTTAGTTACAGTAGAAGGGATCTAGTTCTCTGACCAGGGATGGAACCCGGGCCCCCTGCATTGGGAGCATGGAGTCTCAGCCACTAGATTACCAGGGAAGTCTCTGGAAGTTCCTTCTGTATAAAATGCGGGTAGGTAGTACTATTTGCTTGATAGTGCTGCTGTATTAAATGGAATAGTGCTTGGCACAGAGTCTGGCATATTTTCAGTGTCCTCTTATGGGAGCTTTGGATATGGGAGGAGGGAGTGGGGCTGCAAAGGGAAACTCAGGAGGGAGCCCTGAAGAGCTCTATTCTGCTGAACTGATGTCTCCTTATCCCTGCACCGCACACACCTGGAACACCTGCACCTGCACGCCTTGTACATCTTCCATCTCTCAGTTTATAACTTTGAATTAGAATTATTGCTTTATTTATATCTTTCACCTGAATGTAAATTTCTTGAAGAGCCCACAACCTTTTCCTTCTCTTAGACTGTCCAGGGTGGCGCTGTTCTGACACTTAGCAAATTCTCAGAATGTCCCTGCTGAATGAGTGGATGAAGGAGGGAAGGAGGTAGAAAGGGATATAGTGCTTGGAGTCATTTGAAACTGGAAAAACAATTAGAAACCTGAACTATGTTGAGTGAAAATGGTGAAGAAAATTCATTATATCCTTCCAGTCTCTACCTACATCATCACATGGACTTCTTCCCTTTATATCTCTCTTGTAAAAACATCAGTATTGCATTTAGGAACCACTGTGACTCAGTATGACCTTATTTTATCACCTGTTTCCAAATAAAGTCTTATTCTGTGGTTCCATGTGGATGTGATTTAAGGGGGTCACTTTTCAATCTAGTATAACAGCCATATGATCCAGACATTCCACTCTTAAGTATTTACCCAAGAATGTCCATGTAAGGTTTGTTCATGAATGTTCATAGCAGCTTTATTGTTATAGCTCCAAACTGGAAACAACTCAGATACCCATCAAGGAATGAATAGATAAATAGATTTAGGTCTATCTAAGTTGGAGAAGACTTTTGAGAGTCCCTTGGACTGCAAGGAGATCCAACCAGTCCATTCTAAAGAAGATCAGTCCTGGGTGTTCATTGGAAGGACTGATGCTAAAGCTGAAACTCCAATACTTTGGCCACTTCATGTGAAAAGTTGACTCACTGGAAAAGACTCCAATGCTGGGACGGATTGGGGGTAGGAGGAGAAGGGAACGACAGAGAATGAGATGGCTGGATGGCATCACCGACTCAATGGACATGAGTTTGAGTGAACTCCAGGAGTCGGTGTTGGACAGGGAGGCCTGGCACGCTGTGATTCATCGGGTCGCAAAGAGTCGGACAGGACTAAGCGACTGAACTGAACTGAACTGATGCAAGGTCCGTCTAGTCGAGGCTATGGTTTTTCCAGTGGACATGTATGGATGTGAGAGTTGGACTATAAAGAAAGCTGAGCACAGAAGAATTGATGCTTTTGAACTGTGGTGTTGGAGAAGACTCTTGAGAGTCCCTTGGACTGCCAGGAGATCCAACCAGTCCATTCTAAAGGAGATCGATCCTGAGTGTTCATTGGAAGGACTGATGTTGAAGCTGAAACTCCAATACTTCGGCCACCTAATGCGAAGAGCTGACTCATTTGAAAAGACCCTGATGCTGGGAAAGATTGAGGGCAGGAGGAGAAGGGGACGACAGAGGATGAGATGGCTGGATGGCATCACTGACTCAATGGACATGGGTTTGGGTGGACTCTGGGAGTTAGAGATGGACAGGGAGGCCTGGTGTGCTGTGGTTCATGGGGTCCCAAAGAGTTGGACACGATTGAGCGACTGAACTGAACTGATGCAATGGAATACTACTCAGCAATTAAAAGGAATGAATGACTGATGCATGGAACAGCACGGTTGCATCTTGAAGCAATTATGCTGAGTGAGAGAAGCTAGACAAAAAAGAGTATATACCTTGTGATACAATTTCTATAAAATTCTAGAACATGTAACTTAAGCTGTGGTGCAAAAAGCAAGTGAGTTGTTGCTTGGAAATGTGAGTGGGAATGCAGGGCTGATGGGATAGGAGAGACCTAACAGAGCTAACAGGGAGTGGAAAAATGTACCAGACAGAGGAACAGAGGCAAGGGTGGACATCAGATGCTTGAGAAGTTCTTTGAGCAGGGAGACTAGAAATTGAGGTGGGAGGTTTTGGGAACATGGAGCCTAAATAGGAAAGGCTTAAGCTAGGCCCAAAATCATGTTAAAAATCTTTGTGCGAAAGCCAAGGGGAAGCCATTAAGAGGTTTCACTGTGACCAGACTTATGTGCTATGTTTTGAAAAGAACTTTCCTGCCATATTTTGCAGAATGGATTGGAGGTAAGGAATTCCTAAGGGTTAGGAGGCTGCAGCAGGATCTTGAATAAAGAGATGGTTGTTGTCTGGATTAGAAAGGAGTTGAGGAGAGGAGTTGAGACAGGCTCTGATGTCCTCAGAGTTGCTGGGGAAATGTGGCCAGACATCTGGGCATCACCAAGGGCTCAGATGTGGTCAGGGGCCACGATTTCATAGTAGATAGTCTTTTCTTAATGATACATAATAGCCCAGGTACATGCAGGGAGAAGGTACACACTGCGTTTCATCCAGATTGATGTCACTCAGTCAGATGACAGCAGACTGAAGACAGTGGCAAGAAAGAAGTTGATGGTTGACGGTGATGGAACCTCACAGGACTCAACTGCATGATCACAGGTCGGCAAGTGGAGGCAACCAGAGGAGGCTCTGGGGCCAGACTGCCAGTTCCAGAACCTGGGTTTGTCGTTCACTAGCTCTGTGACTGGAGCGGTTTGCTTTACCTCCACTGCCTTAGTTGTTTCATCTGCAAAATTGCAATAATAATAATAGTGCCGTTTCATTGGCCTGTTGTTAAGATTTAGAGATTTTATGCCTGAAAGGTGCTTAGAACAGTGACTGACACAGAGTAAACACTTGGCCAAGGTAGTTTTATTACTGATTGTTATTACTTAGATAAAGAAAATATTTGGGGGGCAAACAAAGAAGTTCGGGTGATTTGGTCTCTTGCTGGGTGGAGAGAAAAGCCGTATAATGGTCCTGGTTTCTTGTCAGGAGCTGCCATCCCTGGAGTGCTTGCTGTGTCAACACCGTGGTGGTGAAGAGGTAAGGCAGCCTGGGGGGTAGTCTGCTCTGTGACCTATGCCAAGTCGCTGCACCTCACCCAGCCTCAGCTTCCTTTCTGTAAAATGGAACACTGCAAGTGTCTGGTCCATGTTGGGACATGTGGAAAACACCCATAACCTGGCAAGGAGTGAGCACTTGTGAGATGTGACCACAATTATTAGATAATACCCACATTGGTTACGCTGTGAAGTAGGTCTCATTACAGTCGTTAGATGCCGATTAGGACACTGAGAGCTTAAATGACGTATTGTTAAAGCCCTGCCCTGAGCTACCCATTTAGCTTCATGTAATAAGCTATCTCATTAAGAGGAAATCGTACCTTAGATAAAAGAGAATATTGGTTTATGTAAGACAGGAATTTTCTAGCCTGTTTAATATGTATTTTCAGCAGCTTTCCCCGAGCCATTTATTAAACACTCCTGAGTGTGTTCAGAATATTGCTTTGTGTTGCGCTCTAGCCGCAGTGTGGTATTTTAACTAATAACACCCACAGTGGCTGCAGGACTAAGGGGTGAAACAACTGAAAGTTCATTGGGCTAAAGGCCAATTTCAATAGTGAGTTAATGAACTAGTTTTTCACCTTTGTCTAGGCAGTGATTTATATCAGTTCAATTAATGGCTCTCTCATTATGCAGAATTTAGCCAGAAATTTCCACTCACTTGGGAGTTTCAGCTGAGCCTCTGTCTTGACTGGTCTTCATGCTGCTGCTGCTGCTAAGTCACTTCAGTCGTGTCCGACTCGGTGCAGCCCCATAGGCAGCAGCCCACCAGGCTCCTCTGTCCTTGGGATTCTCCAGGCAAGAACACTGGAGTGGGTTGCCATTTCCTTCTCCTGACTGGTCTTCATAGGGTAACTTAAGTCTCCCCTGCCAGCGCGTGATCTCATTTCTGCACACTCATGTTCTCCTTCCGTTTTCCACATGTAGCCTTGCAGAGGGTGTGCAGACGAAGTAGGCAAAGGGGCACACATCTGGAGAAGAAACAGGAACCCCTCCGGGGAGCCTGACCACCAGCAGCACGTGTTGTCTGAAACCTAGCTGGTCCAGCGGTGCTCAGCCCTCACCATGGTCAAAGTCTCCGGAACAGCTTTTAAAAACCACCAACTCCCAGTGATTCTGGTTCAACTGATCGGGGGTGGGACCCAGTACAGTTTTTCTTAAACTCCTAAAGTGATTGTAATGTGCAGGTGGGGCGGAGAATTTCTGGCTTCTTCCATGAACCTCTCTTGGGTTCTGAGAAGGTGTGGCAGAAGGTAATGTCTGGCACTTGAAAAGGAAAGGAAACCTACAAGAAACAACTTAGTTCAGGGAGAGAGGCTGGTTTTAGAAGTAAAACTTCCCACTGGCTGTGTTAACACAGGGAGAGAAGAGCCAGGTGTGGGGGGCAGGCCTGGAGCCTGGCGTGGCTGTCATGGGCGAATGGCACTGCCTGATTCTAGGGGCCCCATTTGGGAACTTGCACTGCGAGAGAGCCTTCTCCAGTCCTGCATCTCTGGTTGTTACCCTGCAGGCTATAACTTTCCAGAACCTAATGGGAACCCTGGGGAACAATCAATATTTGTTTTAACATTTGTCATTTTCTAGTAACTTAGATATTTTATTCCATTTAGTATTCAGAAAAGTGTATAAGACAGTTGTTTTTTTTTAATCACCAATGCTGTTTTTAAAATAAAAACAATAACAAAATAGACGGGTATTTGTACCTTTTGATTTTGCCTAAAGAAATTCTGATAAATCAGAACAGGTTCTGTGGGCATGTTTGCATCTTGAAGGATTAGCTAAAAAGAGGAGGAGGAGAAAGAGAGCAGGGTAGAGTTGATGGGTTAAAAATCCTTCTTCCTTTATTGCCTAGCTGTGTTACTTTGCTCAAATTACATAATCTTGCTGAGTTTCCTCTCTGTATGTAGAACAACAAAAACCTACCATACAGATTGTTATAAAATGAGAAATAATGTTGAGTCAAATGCCATGCTCTAGCAGGGCCTCCCCCATGCTCTGGGACCCACAGCCATTCTGTGGGAGGGAAAATGATCCTGATGGATCAGGGACAGAGAGCCTGTGGTGTGTTCATACTTGTCTTCTCACATGTGCCCAGAGGGTTGGAGACTTGTCAAGCCTCATTTCTAAGACAATTCAAAATGTTAAAGCTCAGGGTGGAAGATAAAAAGAGGATTAGACACAAGCTAGTCATGGGGCTATGGAAAAAACTTGCAGACAAAGAGCTTCATCTGCCTTTCTCAGGTTAAGTGGGTTAAGTATTAAAGTTCAGTGTAGCTTTCTGAGAAGGTGTGCAAAGCTAAGTGAATAGAGCACTAATAAGTTGGCAAGCCTGTTTTATTTTGCTTGGTCTTCTAGAATCTTCCAAGGAAGGCTACTTAGCTTTTCCACACCTTAACAACTTTTCTAAGCTAAAACAGAAATCATAGTGTTATTGAAAGTATAGATTTTGTAACAGGAGAAGATATTGGTAGCCAGGTGACCAGGACTTCATCAATTTAACTTAATTTTTCCTGTATTATGTTTATAAATCAACATGTGGTTTTGATACTGAACAATGGCTTCATTTTCATTTTATTACTAGAAAAAAGCAATTTGTTGGCCAGAAACCTCACCCTTTAAGAATGATGGGTGAAATAACATTCTTAATACATTCCTAGTGGATCCAGTGGATTAGAAAATTACAGAAGAACTTTGCTGTGGATTTAAAAAAATTTTACTTTCTGGGGCTCAGAGCATGCAGGATAGTGGTAGCTCCTCAGCTAGGGATCAAACCCACATCCCCTGTGGTGGAAGCACAGTGTCTTAGCCACTGGACCACCAGGGAATCCCCCTGGTATTGTAGCTTAATTGAGATGAAATTGACAAACAGTAAACTACATAGGTGTAAAATAGACAGTTTAAAAAATTTTGACATATCTATACATCTTTGTATGGTCAACACTGAAATCAGATTGATTATATTCTTTGCAGCCAGAGATGGAAAAGCTCTATACAGTTAGCAAAAAAAGACCAGGAGCTGACGGTGGCTCAGATCATGACCTCTTTATTGCCAAATTCAAACTTAAATTGAAAAAGTAGGGAAAACCACTAGACCATTCAGATAGGACCTAAATCAAATCCCTTATGATTATACAGTGGAAGTGAGAAATAGATTTAAGGGACTAGATCTGATAGAGTGCTGAAGAACTATGGACGGAGGTTCGGGACATTGTACAGGAGCCAGGGACCAAGACCATCCCCATGGAAAAGAAATGCAAAAAAGCAAAATGGCTGTCAGAGGAGTCCTTACAAATAGCTGTGAAAGGAAGAGAAGTGAAAAGCAAAGGAGAAAAGGAAAGATATAAGCATCTGAATGCAGAGTTCCAAAGAATAGCAAGGAGAGATAAGAAAGCCTTCCTCAGCGATCAATGCAAGAAATAGAGGAAAACAACAGAATAGGAAAAACAAGCGATCTCTTCAAGAAAATTAGAGCTATCAAGGGAACATTTCATGCAAAGATGGGCTCGATAAAGGACAGAAATGGTATGGACCTAACAGAAGCAGAAGATATTAAGAAGAGATGGCAAGAATACACAGAAGAACTGTACAAAAAAGATCTTCACGACCAAGATAATCATGATGGTGTGATCACTCACCTGGAGCCAGACCTCTTGGAATGTGAAGTCAAGTGGGCCTTAGAGAGCATCACTATGAACAAAGCTAGTGGAGGTGATGGAATTCCAGTTGAGCTATTTCAAATCCTGAAAGATGATGCTGTGAAAGTGCTGCCCTCAATATGCCAGCAAATTTGGAAAATGCAGCAGTGGCCACAGGACTGGAAAAGGTCAGTCTTCATTCCAATCCCAAAGAAAGGCAATGCCAAAGACTGCTCAAACTACCACACAATTGCACTCATCTCACACGCTAGTAGAGTCATGCTCAAAATTCTCCAAGCCAGGCTTCAGCAATATGTGAACCGTGAACTTCCAGATGTTCAAGCAGGTTTTAGAAAAGGCAGAGGCACCAGAGATCAAATTGCCAACATCCGCTGGATCATGCAGAAAGCAAGAGAGTTCCAGAAAAACATCTATTTCTGCTTCATTGGCTATGCCAAAACCTTTGACTGTGTGGATGACAATCAACTGTGGAACATTCTGAAAGAGATGGGAATACCAGACCACCTGTCCTGCCTCTTGAGAAACCTGTATGTAGGTCAGGAAGCAACAGTTAGAACTGGACATGGAACAACAGACTGGTTCCAAATAGGAAAAGGAGTACATCAAGGCTGTATATTGTCACCCTGCGTATTTAACTTATATGCAGAGTACATCATGAGGAACGCTGGGCTTGAAGAAGCACAAGCTGGAATCAAGATTGCTGGGAGAAATATCAATAACCTCAGATATGCAGATGACACCACCCTTATGGCAGAAAGTGAAGAGGAACTAAGAAGCCCCTTGATGAAAGTGAAAGAGGAGAGTGAAAAGGTTGGCTTGAAGCTCAACATTCAGAAAACAAAGATCATGGCATCTGGTCCCATCACTTCATGGGAAATAGATGGGGAAACAATGGAAACAGTGTCAGACTTTATTTTTTTGGGCTCCAAAATCACTGTGGATGGTGATTGCAGCCATGAAATTAAAAGACGCTTACTCTTTGGAAGGAAAGTTATGACCAACCTAGATAGCAGAGAAGACTCTTGAGAGTCCTTTGGACTGCAAGGAGATCCAACCAGTCCATTCTAAAGGAGATCGATCCTGGGTGTTCATTGGAAGGACTGATGTTAAATCTGAAACTCCAATACTTTGGCCACCTCATGCGATGAGTTGACTCACTGGAAAAGACTCTGATGCTGGGAGGGGTTGGGGACGGGAGGAGAAGGGGATGACAGAGAATGAGATGGCTGGATGGCATCACTGCCTCGATGGACATGAGTTTGGGTGAACTCCGGGAGTTGGTGATGGACAGAGAGTCCTGGCGTGCTGTGATTCATGGGGTTGCAAAGAGTTGTACACGACTGAGCGACTGAACTGAACTGATACACCCTTGAAACTGTTATCATAATCGAAAGAGTGAACCTATCTATCATCCTTACTAATCCCACTGTGCTCCTTGGAAAGCCCCCCTTTCCATTTTTCCCTATCCCAGACCCCAGTCAACTATTAATCTGCTTTCTGTCACTATAGATTAGTTTGAGATTTCCAGAATTTTATGTAAATGAAAGTATATAGCATATGCTTTCTGGGGGGTTCTGATCTTTCATTCAGTATTGTTATTTAGAAATACAGCCATGTCATTGCATACATTAAAATTTCGATTATTTTTATTTCTGAGTGATTTTTCCATTGTATGTGTATGCCACAATCTCTTTATCCATTTACCTACTGAAAGATATTTGGGTTGTTTCTAGTACTGTGCTATTGTAAATAAATTTGCAAAGAACATTCATGTATAAATCCTTATGTGGACACATATCCTTTCATTTATCTTTAGTGAATAACTGTAAGAAGAATAACTGGATAAAAGAGTAGTTATGCATTTAGTTTTTTCAGAAGCTACCAAATTGTTTTCCAAAGTGGTTGTACCATTTTACCCTCCCACCAGTAGTATGTAAATTCCAGTTCCTCCATATCCTAGCTATTGTGGGTTGAATTCTATCCTCCCTAAAGATGTTAAAGTCCTGACCCTCAGTACTTGTGGCCTAATTGGAAATGGAGTCATTACATGTGATAAAGTTAAGATGAGGTCATCATGACATTTGGACACAGAGACAGGCATGCATTCAGGGAAAACACCATCTGAAGATGAAGGCAGCGATTGCTGTGATACATCTACAAGCTAAGAAATGCCAAGGAATGCCAGCAAATCCCCAGAAGCTAGGAAAAGGGCAGGGAACAGATGAAAAGGGCTTGGAACAGATCTTTCTTTCACAGCCTTCAGAAGGAAACAACCTTCTGATACTTTTTTGGGTTTCTAGTACTCTCGCCTGGAAAATCCCATGGACGGAAGAGCCTGGTAGGCTGCAGTCCATGGGATTGCGAAGAGTTGGACACGACTGAGCAACTTCACTTTCATTTTTCCTTTCCTGCATTGGAGAAGGACATGGCAACCCACTCCAGTGTTCTTGCCTGGAGAATCCCAGGGACGGGGGAGCCTGGTGGGCTTCCGTCTATGGGGTCACACAGAGTCGGACACGACTGAAGCCACTTAGCAGCAGCAGCAGCAGCAGCAGCCTTCAGAAACATGAGAAAATAAATCTTGTTTCTTAAACCACCTTCTTTGTAGTACTTTTGTTATGGGAGCCCTTAGAATCAAATATTCTTATCAATATTGAATATGGTCAGTTTTTAAAAGTTTAGCTATTCTAATAGGAGTACAGTGGTATTTCACTGTGGTTTAAATTTGCATTTCTCATACAACATGGTGCTGTATGTAGTTAATAAGTTTATGTATTGCTATGTATTGAAATTTGCTGAGAGTAGATCTAGTGTCCTCACCAAAAAAATGGTAACTATGGGAGATGATGGATATGATAATCAACTAGATCATGGTAATCATTTCATATTGTATATGTATATTGTATACTTTAAATGGATGCAATTTTATTTTTCAATTCTACCTCATTTAAAAATAAATAAATTTACATTTCTATAATGACTAATGTGGAAAATATTTTCATATACTTATTTGATATCCATATATCTTCTTTGGTGGAGTATCTGCTCAAATATTCTGCTCATTTTTTGTTTTCTTATTACTGAGGTTTGAGAGTTTTTTATAATTTGTAGATACAAGTTCTTTAACAATGTATACTGTAATTTGTCAATATTTTTCCCAGTCTGTAGCTTATTTTTTTATTCTCTTAATATTGTCTTTTGGAGAGCAGAAATTTTAGATTTTGGTAAAGTTCACTTTATCACTTCATTCTTTTATGGATCACACTTTTGAAATCTAGGTATTGTGACCTAATCCAAGGTCACAATGATGTTCTGTACTTCCTTCTAAATGCTTTATATTTTAAGACTTTAATTTTAGATCTCTGGTCCATTTTGAGTTAATATTTTTTGTACAGAGAAGTTCATTTGTTTACATGTGAATAAGCCCCATTTAATTTTGAATATTGTTGGATTCAGTTTGCTAACATTATGTTTAGAATTTTTTCCATCTGTGTTTGTGAGGGATATTGGTCTTTAGTTCTCTTTTCTTGTAATGTTTTGTCTGGTTTGGTATCAGATTCATGCTGGCCTCAAAGAATGTGTGTTGGTAAGTATTCACCAGTTTTCTGGAAGCGTTTGTGTAGAATTGGTAGGTATTTTTTCTTCTTTAAGCATTTGGTAGAATTCATCTGTAATGCTATCTAGGTCTGGTGTTTTCTTTGTAAGAAGATTTTTAATTGTAATTTCAATTTCTTTTGGAGATAGAGGAAAGTCAGGTTACCTAATATTTTTTCTTGAATAAACTTTGGTAGTTCTTGTCTTTCAAGGAATTCTTCCATTTTATATAAACTTTCAAATTTATAAAGTTTGTTCATAATGTGTGCATTCTAAGTTGCTTCATTCATGTCTGACTCTTTGCGACCCTTTGGACTGTAGCCTGCCAGATGCCTCTGTCCATGGGATTCTCCAGGCAATAATACTGGAGTGGATTGCTATGCCCTCCTCCAGGGGATCTTCCTGACCCAGGGATCCATCCCACGCCTCTCGGATCTTTTAGGTGGGCTCTTTCCCACTAGCGCCACCTTGAAGCCCTCATTTATAATAGTTCCTTATTTATTCATTTAATATCTGTGGAATCTAATGTGATGTCACCAGTCTCTTTTCTGATATTGCTGCTGCTGATGCTAAGTCGCTTCAGTTGTGTCCGACTCTGTGCGACCCTATAGACTGCAGCCCACCAGGCTCCTCTGTCCATGCGATTTTCCAGGCAAGAATACTAGAGTTGATTGCTATTGGTTGGTCCTATTCCAGGGGAGTGCTTCCCAGGTGTCACTAGTAGTAAAGAACCCATCTGCCAATGTAGGAGACATAAGAGACACAGGTTCAATCCCTGGGTTGGGAAGATCCCCTGGAGGAGGGCATGGCAACCCATTCCAGTATTCTTGCCTAGAGAATTCCATGGACAGAGGAGACTGGTGAGCTACAGTCCACAGGTTTGCAAAGAGTCAGACGCAACTGAAGTGACCGCCCACACACACTCCAGGGGATCTTCCTGACCCAGGAATCAAATCTGCTCTCCTGTGTCCGCATTGCAGGCGGATTCTTTACCTGCTGAGCCACTGGGGAAGTCCCTTACTTTTAAAGTAATTTTTATTGGAGTGTAGTTGATTTATAATGCTATGTTCATTTCTACTCTATAGCAAAGTGAATCAGTTACACATATACATACCTCTACTCTTATAGGGGCTTTTCCCATATAGGTCATTACAGAGTGTTGAATAGAGTTTCCTGTGCTCTACCGTAGGTTCTTATCCGTTATCTATATAGTAGCGTGCATATGTCAATCCCCATCTCCCAACCCCCTTTCCCTCTTGGTAATCATAAGTTTGTTTTCTAAACTATGACTCTATTTCCATTTTGTAAATAACTTCATTTGTATTTTTTTTAGATTCCACATATAAGTGATATGATATTTGTCTTTCTCTGTCTGACTTCACTCAGTATGACAATCTCTAAGTCCATACGTGCAGCTGCCAATTATGCTAAATATTTCATATGTGCTTAAAAAGATCACATTTTCTTCTGTTTGGGGGTAGAGTGTTCTACAAACGCCAGTTAGGTAAGTTGGGACAACTGCAGGACTGTAACTTCAGGCCACCCAAGATGGCTGTTCTCTTGCTCTTCACACATCCCCTGCCTTACCGACACCCTACTCACCTGACTGTCCCTTTCCATTTAATCTTAGAGTCTAATCAGTAACTGCCTCTCAAGTACGAGAGCTCTCTCTACTATAATGGTTTATCAAAGGGTCAGCGAGAGGCACGTTCCCCTATTGGTTTATCTGAGTCAACCTGATGCCAATGTCCCTCTCCCCCTGGTAGCAAAGACTGCTGCCTTGTCCTGTCCACCTTCTGATGCACTGGCTGGGGGTGTTGCTCCAAGACCTTGCTTCAGACGTGCCAGATTCCTCCCATCAATTAAACCACTGATGTCTCTGTCATTAACCCAGGCTCTTTCTTTGGTCTGGAGGCCAGGCAAATACAGAGACTGCAAACTCAACAATGACTCACCTGTTTGTTTCCTATCTCTCAGGGGTAACAGTCCTTCAATGCCTGGTGTCCATTGCCTTGAAAACCAAGTTTCATATATATATATATATATTTTTTTTTTTTTTGCAGGAGGGAAAGTAAATCTGGTTTGTCCCTGTTAGTCCATCTGTTTTGAAAGTAAAAAAAAATTTAAGGGATATTTTTTCTCACATTTACATTTGACCTCCAAATTGGCTTTAGATGAGGAGAAGGAGGAGACAGGAAAAAAAGACTAGCATAAGGAAGTCTAGAAATCTGTACCGTAACATTTTTTTTCATTGGCTTATAACTCTGCTTTGCTTTTTCCCAAGGAGTATTGATTGTGTATGTGTGCTTGTGATTAGTATATAATGCATTTCAGAACCAATGAGTAAACTTAGAAAACACCAACCAATCGAATCTGAGCAGCCAAGCTGGGTGTAAGATCTTAGAAGCATGTTACTGTGCCTGGGCTAAAATATCTGTTTTTAAGGGTACAAATGAACTTATTTACAAAACAGAAATAGAGTCACAAATGTGGAGGACAGGGTTTTGGTTACCAGGGGATGAATTTGGAGACTGGGGTTGTCATATACACACTACCATATATAGAACAGATAATTGATAAAAACTTGCTGTATAGCACAGGGAACCCTACTTAATACTCTGTAATAGCCTTTATGGGAAAAGAATCTTTTAAAGAAGAGTGAATACATATGCATATGTATCACTGATTCACTTTGCTATATACCTGAGGCAACGTTGTAAATCAACTACACGCCAATAAAAAATTTTAAAAAACATCAATGTCTGTGTTTTATTTAAGAAGAATACTTCAGACTCATAGTCTTATCTTATGAATGAGTCTAACATTGGGATATCAGGTTTTCATCCAGTTTCACAATAATGATATTTGAAGGACAAGGGACTGCACTAGACATTCATCCTGAGAAGCCCAATGAGTGGTCCCTGCACTCCTGTAGTCACCCCTTTTCACGCCAGGGCATGCCTGTGCCCACAACTTCTGGTCCATCCATCCATCGTAGGCAGTACAGGAAAACCACTGACCAGGGCTACTCTTCACCCTTCTTTCCTAGTCTGAATGAAGACTATTTGCCTTCCATTGGGATTGCTTAGACCATAGAATAGAAAGTACCGTCACTGTCTTGGATCAGTTACTAACTTTATCTGTGAATGTCTACATTTTCCTGAGTCACTTACTCAAATATGATCTCTTGGGTGATTTCTACAGGAGGTTAATCATCTCTATTGGTGCAGATTTTTGCTAGTTTCACTTCCAGAGTAATTTAACTTCCACCTCTGGGGATGGCATAGTTGCCCTCTGCTGTGTTAAAGGATATCAGTTGCTAGATAAAGGGATGCTATGCTTAAACCAAATCAGCCAGGTAGCTTGACTGTACTTTCTATACAGTTCCGCCCCCTCTAGTGTGATGAAATACTCTGCCTTCTGGTTTTTCTCTGGTCCTCTGCCTGTAATTGTAATCCCTGAGGGGGTTGTGTGACTCACCCAGGTGAGCCATAGAAAATTTGCATCTCTTTTCACCTCATCTTTCTTTCTATGTTTTGACTTGTGCTTTCTATTCAGGCAAATTCCTGTTTATTAGTAAGAGCAATTATTTTTCAAAAAAGGTTAAACCCAGATCTGAACTGGTCCTGGCTTGTTAGCTTGAGTTTCTTAAAAAAACAAAATAAAATCTGAAAATCTGTCACTTGTGGTCATTGTTTATCATAAATAGTTGTGACCTTGTTATTTCCATTAGCATTCTTAATTTTGCCTGCAAGGCCTCACCACCTACATTATTCCTCTTTTCCTGACCCCCTTCATTGCAATTTGTTTTCTGGGCTGTCCCTCTTTGGGGACTGGCTAGGGAAGGGACTAAGTGAGATACATCACTGTGAAATTAATTTTAGAACTGAGTGATGACCTCTAAGGGTGTGCAATGTTAATCTGAGAAATATTGCTTGAAACTGTTTTTCGTTTGTCTCCCTTCATAGCATATATGTCAGTCCTTTGAGCCCCAAACCTTACAAGGGTCAGCACACAGTGGGTTATGAATAAAGTCTTCCTAACATTCAGACCTGAATTTCATAGCTGCTATTTTTTTTTTAATTTTTATTGGAGGCTAATTATTTTATAATATTATATTGGTTGGTTTTGCCATACATTGACATGAACCCGCCCCAGGTGTACATGAGTTCCCCTTCCTGAACCCCCCCTCCCACCTCCCTCCTCCCCTTATCCTCCCTCTGGGTCATCCTCGCACACCAGCCCCGAGCATCCTGTAACATGCATCGACCCTGAACTGGCGATTCGTTTCACATATGATAACATACATGTTTCAATGCCATTCTCCCAAATCATTTAGATGCTATTCTTCACCATTGTGTCTGGAAGACTAATGGGACCTCTTCTGAGGCTCATATTCACTTCTAGTATCTGGGGATCCCCGGGGGAGGGCAGCACCTTGCATGCCCCCTGGCAGCTTGGGGGGGCTCCTTCTGGCAACTGCCTCCAGGGTAACACACCCAGGCCTGGAACACTGCCCCAGCTCCACCCCCTGACCTGAGTATGTGCCTCCAGGCCCCCCTGAGGCTCCCATCACCCCCTGTACTCCCTCCTGCTGCCAGTCTCCAGGCTCTGCTCTCTGCCCCAGCCCTGATCGACACCTGTCCCACCGCATCCACTCACCTCTGCACCACAGCTGGACGCTCTGCCTTCCCAACCAACAGGGCCCATCTTTCTTTTGGCATTTGGAGGCAGCTCCTGTGATCCTCTCCTTTCAAAGGGGCCCCCCTTAGTAGACCTCAGGATTTAGCAGGTCAGACTTCACTTTACACAGAATTTTTTTAAGGGCTGGCTTAAGAAGCTGCCCCCTCATGTACCTAGAACCAACATTCTCCAGTTACAGTTTGATACTTGTTTTGCGTTATCTAGCTCATGGTATCAGAGACTTTTCTGTGGTATTCTTTTTCATGTACTTCATGTTTTTTTCCTTGAAGTTTGCTGTTTTACCTCCTCCCTTCCTCAGTTCTCTGATTATACCTGGACTTCAGCCTTGGCTATTCTGTTCTTTTTGACAGAAAGTGATTATTGGAGGCACTCAGTAACTGAATACAGCTATCATTTACTGCACGTTTATTGAGTGTCTATTTCAACTACTTTAACATATTATTTCAGTTAATTCTCACAACAAGTCCAGGAAATAGGTGAGAATACATGCAGTGGTGATAAACAGAACCGGGGTGAGGACAGGAGTATCTGTCAGATCATTGTCTGTTCCCTGTGGATTCTAAGTATGTGAGGTTCAGTTCAGTTCAGTCGCTTAGTCATGTCCGACTCTTTGCCACCCCATGAATCACAGCACGCCAGGCCTCCCTGTCCATCACCAACTCCTGGAATTCACTCAGACTCATATCCATCGAGTCGGTGATGCCACCCAGCCATCTCATTCTCTGTCGTCCCCTTCTCTTTCCACCCCCAGTCCCTCCCAGCATCAGAGTCTTTTCCAGTGAGTTAACTCGTCGCATGAGGTGGCCAAAGTATTAGAGTCAGCTTTAGCATCAGTCCTTCCAAAGAACACCCAGGACTGATCTCCTTTAGAATGGACTGGTTGGATCTCCTTGCAGTCCAAGGGACTCTCAAGAGTCTTCTCCAGCACCACGGTTCAAAAGCATCAATTCTTCCGCACTCAGCTTTCTTCACAGTCCAACTCTCACACAATGAAATGTTCACATCCCATTACTGCCTACATCTAAGTATAGGATAGTAAATGGTAACACTGAGTGCCGAGAAAGTTGTTTTGCAGCTGAGACATAAAAATTACTGTGTATCCTTTCCTGTGTCCATCTGGAACTGAAATCATTTTCAAGTTTTTGAATGAATCATGGAATTTTATTAAAGACATAAGTTGGTTATCTCTTAAAATGAATATTAGATTTGGATAAGCCAAACAATGAACATAGCCAAGAAACTTCAGAAAGAAAAGCATTGTGTATTTCTTGCCTCTGTGACAAATTGATATCTTTTATTATGCCCAGTGTTTTTAATCTTCTTTTATTTCTACTTTTCTTCTCCAATTTTATCTTCTTAGTAGAAGAGTTTCCAAAATCTGACACACTTCTTGAAATCAATGAAGTAGATGTTGAATATACCAAAATGCAAGATACATTTAATAGCTAGTCTGCTTAATTTAAATTTTCACTCTCCCACTGCAGTGTTTATAAAACTAGTAATATTCTGTAGAGAACGTGGGAGAATCCCATGGATCCTGGAGGGCGACAGTCCATGGGGTCGCAGAGTTAGACACGACTGAAGCGACTTAGCATGCACACAGAGAACATAGTAGAATATTGTTGTTTATTATGAAAGGAGATAAATAAAAAAAGACATAGCTCTTATTTTTAAAAAGTATGAAACAATAGTTATTAATCAAAGGGTAAAATTATGAAATAACTGTTAAGTTTATTAATAGCATTTGTGTTTTTTTGTGAGACATTTCATAAAGGTGATTACAACTTGAATTCTAGCACTTTAAACAGTGTAACCTAAGAAGAACTCTTAAAATAAATTTTAAGCAAGTGGTAATTATCATTTTTAATATTTGAAAGACTAATCACAACATGTATCACCACTCGCTTCTTTAAGAAAATGAAACAAACAAAAGCCAAGAGCTTCAGATTACCCATACTGGAGAGTCAGAGACATTATCATTTTCTGGCTACTTCTGCCACCTCCATCACCCCATCTCCACCTCTCTCTCTCCTTTCGAACTAATTAGCTAGCAAAGGGAGGCACTTGGTCACTTTCCCCTCCAAGTTCTCTGTCTCCTCCAGGAGGCAGGGCCCTTGGGGATGCTGGACAAGGGCTTGCAAGGTGCCGACTTCTTCCAATGCAGCCTCGAGGGCAGCAGGGTCCGTGAGGACAGCAGTGTGTGCACTCAGCGAGGGCTTGGGGGAAGATGGGGCTCTCCCAGCAGACAACCACGTCCACCTACTTCACATGAAACACCAACATTCTCAGAAATCACCCCTACGGATGTGGAAGTCTCGGCTGCTGACAGACGTTTCCTTGACATGCGAAGACCCCTCCTCCAAGACCTGAACTTTCCCTCCAGAGCTCCTGATGTGGATGCCACCTCTGTGTGCATAGTGGCAGACCTCTGAGGCATCTGACTTAAAAGGTGGCAGGAAGGGCTCTGGAAGGAGAACTGAGCTCTGTGTGCTTCACATTGACACTCAGGCTTGCTAACTTAGCTGGTTAGAGCCCCACGCCCAAGAAAGCGCTTTACTTTGCAGCTAGGTTTATCATCACCCTGCAGGTAAGCCTACGTAGTTCAGTGAAAATCCATTATTACATCTGGGAAAGCAACTCTCAGACCTATCCTGCCAGGCTCGGATTAGTAGTAGTGACTACTGGGAGGACAGAGGAGTGGGCAGAGCCCAAGGTAAGCACTCCCAGTGACCTTCAGGATTGTATGCAGTTTTAAGACTGAAGCATTGGAGTGAGATGGCCTCAGGTCCAAACCCTGCTGTGAGCATTTATAAATTTAGTAACCCTGGGCAATCCCTCAGTTTTCTGAACAGCTGTTTCCCTCTTAGTAAAGTGGGAAAAACAATACAACCTCTCAGGAGCTAAATACAGTAAGATGCATAATATGCTTTACATAAAGCTGGCTATAGTAAATAATCAATGAATGATGACTTTTACTGTCATTTTGTCCTTACCAGATTTATAAGACAGGAGAGCATGGTGGTTAATAGCATGATTCCAAATCCAGAGTTCAAATTCTGGCTTCAAAGCTTGCTTAGTTCATGACCTGGGCAAGTTACTTCAGTTCAGTTCAGTCGCTCAGTCGTGTCCGACTCTCTGCGACCCCATGAATCACAGCACGCCAGGCCTCCCTGTCCATCACCAACTCCTGGAGTTCACTCAAACTCATGTCCACAGAGTCGGTTATGCCATCCAGCCATCTCATTCTCTGTCGTCCCCTTCTCCTCCCACCCCCAATCCTTCCCAGCATCAGAGTCTTTTCCAGTGAGTCAACTCTTCGCATGAGGTGGCCGAAGTATTGCAGTTTCAGCTTTAGCATCAGTCCTTCCAATGAACACCCAGGATTGATCTCCTTTAGAATGGACTGGTTGGATCTCCTTGCAATCCAAGGGACTCTCAAGAGTCTTCTCTGGCACCACAGTTCAAAAGCATCAATTCTTCGGCGATCAGCTTTCTTCACAGTCCAACTCTCACATCCATACATGACCACGGGAAAAACCATAGCCTTGACTAGACGGACCTTGGTTGGCAAAGTAATGTCTCTGCTTTTTAATATACTATCAAGGTTGGTCATAACTTTCCTTCCAAGGAGTAAGCGTCTTTTCATTTCATGGCTGCAATCAGCATCTGCAGTGATTTTGGAGCCCAAAAAAATAAAGTCTGACACTGTTTCCACTGTTTTTCCATCTCTTTCCCATGAAGTGATGGGACAGATGCCATGATCTTTGTTTTCTGAATGCTGAGCTTCAAGCCAACTTTTTCACTCTCCTCTTTCACGTTCATCAAGAGGCTTTTGAGTTCCTCTTCACTTTCTGCCATAAAGGTAGTGTCATCTGCATATCTGAGGTTATTGATATTTCTCCCAGAAATCTTGATTCCAGCTTGTGCTTCTTCCACCCCAGCGTTCCTCATGATGTACTCTGCATATAAGTTAAATAAGCAAGGTGACAATATACAGCCTTGACGTACTCCTTTTCCTATTTGGAACCAGTCTGTTGTTCCATGTACGGTTCTGACTGTTGCTTCCTAACCTGCATACAGGTTTCTCAAGAGGCAGGTCAGGTGTTCTGCTATTCCCATCTCTTTCAGAATGTTCCACAGTTTATTGTGATCCACACAGTCAAAGGCTTTGTTTGGCATAGTCAATGAAGCAGAATACCATTCCATAGGATGACTGTGGGCTCTGTATGTGTTAGCCTATATAAAACTTTTGGAACAGTAGGTGTTACCTATTTTTAATAACAATACAAGTTATGTAATGCTAGTAAGTTACATCTATTAAAATAAGAAATAAACAATAAATACCTCAATTAAAATAATAGATGTATCTGGTAAGATGTACCTGCGTGTGTGTGCTCAGCTGCTTCAGTTGTGTCTGATTCTTTGCAACCCTATGGATTGTAGCCCACCAGGCTCCTCTGTCCATGTGATTCTCCAGGCAAGAATACTGGAGTGGGTTGCCATGCCTTCCTCCAGGGGATTTTCCCACCCCAGGGATCGAACCCATATCTCCTACGTCTCCTGTACTGTAAGTGGATTCTTTACTGCTGAGCCACCAGGGAAGCCTTTTAGTAAGATATATGTATTAAAATAAAGCAGAAATAAATATGTATGTATATGTACACACAAACATGCATCAGCAGTAGGTCTAGTGAAGCCAGCTGAAAAAAAAAAAAAAATACATAGTGACTTTTTCCCCAGTCAGTTATTGACAAACAGTGGAGTTTCATGATGCACTGTCTTTTCTTATTGAGTTGGAACTAGGTTGGCTACTGCATAAGGACAATGAATGTAAATATATTTCAGGCTGAGAAAGCATATCCTTTTTGAGCAGTAAGTCTCATTAAATGTGTACCTAGAAATCACAAGGAACAGATTGAAATTTCCAACTGACTTCTATGGGATCTGTGAGGTCTTGAAGTTGTTTATGACACCAAAGAGTGTGTGTGAGTCAAATTTGTGCCTCCCAGGGTCTAGCTCCAGGACAACTAAAGAGAGGAAAAGTTTCCGAGTTGCCTATGCTGCTCTCTCATTGCTGGTTGTGCAGACAAGTGGGAGAGAACTGAAGATCAGATATTTGACCTTCACTCAGCCTAGGGCGATTCACGTTTGAATGCCTCCAAAGCACAAGAAAGGCAGCATTTAACAGCCCACAGTCCACAGCTCAGAAGAATTTATGTCTTGGTGCAGGTAGTGGGACTGTCAACCACTGCCCACTGTTCTGGCTACTGAGGCCTCATACAAAACTTCGCTCATTTAGTACCAGCGCATCCTAGCCCAGCTGACCTAGTAAAAGAGGTCCCAGCCACTTAAGTTTCCTTGCTTTTTTGCTGTGTTGAATCTGCTGCTGTATAGTGAAATTTAATAAAAGACTTTCTATTTATCATGTCTCATTCAATTCCTATTTCTTATTCCCTCTGAATAAGGAGTTTTAGATTTCCATAAAATGAGGATGATATGAAATCATTATGAATGAGCAACATTTAAATACACTTACCCTTTGGAGAGATCAACTTACTCCCTCAGTTAAAGACTACTTTTGGCGGGATTGCTTCTCTCGTATTTTGTCCCCTCGAGAAGTTTCGGAAGAAATGGATATGGAGAGGCGAGGAAGAGAGTAACTCAGAGGACTCTTGGTTGCTTTGGGGGATTTGGAGTCTCCCATTTGGTGGGTTTCACAGGAGTATTTGGGGGCATGATTGTTTCTGGCGTTGACAAGGGGAAACCTGAGCCAGGTTAACGCACCATGCAGACTCTGCTGAGATTCTCATGGAGCTGGGCCTTCTTGCTCCTGCCTTGGAGCCCTGCAAGCTGCCTTCGTCAAGAGAGCAGGAGGCCCAAAAGGACGAATGCATTTAAAGGTTGTTGCATGGCAGAAACCGACACAACTGTATAAAGCAATTTTCCTCCAATTAAAAAAGAATAACCAACTGCTCCCACCCCCATGTACCTCATTCTCAATTTTGCCCAGACATAGTTGCTTTCCACAAAGACTTTTTGGTCTCTCTTTCCCAAACTTTCCTGCCTCTTTCTCAAACCCAGCTGGGAAAGCATGCTCTCTCCCTTCCCCCTAATAGCTCAGTTCAGATCGACCAATTATTGACTTCTTTTAATGTTTCTGTTTTCTCTCCCAGGTCCAGCTGCCACTCTGGACTTGGGCACAAGACTTGCTGTGGCCCTTGGCCCATGCTGAGTTAGTGGGAAACTGTGGCTCTATCCCCAAGAGGACTGTGTGGGTTGGTGCTGGGGCAACTCTCAGCTTAGACTTGGGGGGCCAGGCAGAGTCAAGTGGATCTGGGATGTGCATAAACTGGATCCAGTACCCTGATAGCGTATATTTGTTTGTTTTCTTCTTCCTGACTTGGGAGCACAGAGACTGGTTATTTTGTTCATTGCTGAATCCATAATCATAAGAAATATGTCTGGCATACATTAGGTACTCAACAAAACTGATTGAATGAGTTCATTGAGCCCCTACCTTGTATCAGAGATTGTTATAGGTGCTAGAAGAGACAGGCACCGCTACCATTTTACAGATGGAAAAACTAAGCAGAAAAGTGACTTTCTCAGGACTATTCAAAATGGGAACAGTATCCAGATTTCCAGACATCTGGCCTTTAGTCTATAGGAAGCATTTTGTTTCTGAATATTAGCATGCTTGAGTTCCCCTGTCTTTTTGTAAAGAAGGGGTCTTTTTTCTGAGAGAAAGGACTTTTTCTATGCTGATTTCCTTTGTGAGCATTTGGTCCCTCTCTGCTTAATTTTTCTGATTTGGAAAATGAGCATCACACCACAAAGTTTACAGATGGATGCTCAGGAAGACAGCACTACCTGATTATTAGTTTGCTGCCATAACAAAGTACCACGGACTGGGGAGCCTAAAGAGAAGAAATTTATTTTCTCACAATTCTGGAGGCTAGAAGTTCAAGACCAAGCTGTTGGTAGGTTCTTCCAAGGCCTCTCTCCTGATTGCTATCTTCTCCCCTTGTCTTTACATGGTCTTCTCTTTGTGCATCTGTGTGACCTAATCTCTTCTTATAAGGACAATAATCATATCAGATTAGAGTGACCTCATTTTAACTCACCTTTTTAAATTTCTTAGCTCCAAATGCAGCCATATTCTGATTTAGACTTCAGACTGTGAATTTTGGGGTGAGGATCATAATTCAGCGCAAACACTTACCCTAAAGAACTTGATTTTACACAATGTGGGGTAATGTCCAGACCTGCTTAAAAACCTCATGATGTCAGTATTGTAAACTTGCAGCAAATTACAGCTGACAACCTGCTGTCTCCTGCCTTTAGTGGTTGCCTCTTTCTGCTCTTCTCCTTGGTTGAGACCAGCAAAGTGGTCAAAACAGGTCACCCAAGGATACAGAAATCCAAGAAGAATGTTTTGTGCCAGGTAAATAAAAGGAATTATCATTCACCTAAGGTTCATTGTTTAAATTACGATGTTTATTTATGTCAATGCAAAATACAATAAAGCAACTTACAAAAAAACCCCATTGTATCTTCATGTAACATAACTCTTCAGTGAACAGAAGTACTACTGTTAATGTTTTGACCTTTTCAAGGTCCAGCCTTGGGTCAAAACAGGATGTAGAGAAATAGCAGATTTTTTTCTACCTTCCCCAATATACACACAAAGGAAATTTATATATCCTAAAATCCCATTCTAGTAGTAATACAAAAATATCACACGTAGAGATGAATACCACTGTTGTGTCATTGGAATTGCAACTTCCTTATTGCTTGAGATTTTCCACCAACCCTGGGCTTCAGTCAGAAACACATGGGTACATCAGCCCTTCAGGTTTCATAAGTGATTGTTTAGTAATTCTTTTAGTATAACTGTATACTCCCCAAGTGTCTAATTTACCTGAGTTATTTAGAAACCAGACAAAAAAATAAGTCTCTAAGGATCAAATTGTGTACCAAGCTCTCTGACAGAATTGAAGAGACTTATCATAGATTATTCTGTGCCAGTTCAGTGGATAAACATGAAGCCTTCATTACCTAATGAACTACTCACCTAGTAAAAGGCTTCACATTACAATTTTCTCAAAGGTAATAAACATTGCACCAAAGTACAAGACCTTATCTATATTCCAGTAGTTTAAGTGCTATTTGTCTAGCTGCTACATTTTCAAACAAACGGCAATTATCACTTAACTAACAAAATCTTTCTATCATTTCACTGATAAGAGTCAGTCTCAGACTGTGGAAAGCAGCAGCAGCTTGGAGCTAGAAGGTCTCAATTCGGGACCAGTTCCACCCACTCTCTGAGGCTTAATTTCCTTATGAGGATCAATGAGATGAAAGTGCTTTGTGAAGCAGTATTAACTAGAAGGAATAATATTCTACGGAGTTCATCTCTTCAATTAACCTGTGGATCCCTAATTACCCACGTGTATTTTGCAAGTAAAATCCAATTTTTTCAAGTAGCATATTCACCATATGCAACTGAAATATGCAAGTTGGGTTATGCAAATGGAAAAAGAATACAGATTTAAGTAAGCCTATTACTCACAGGAGACTTGTGTATTCTTGATGTGTTTGGTTTAAAAACATTTAAAATTTTATTCTGTTTAACACATGGTCCTTTTTGTTATTGGAGCTCATTTTGAATAAGCTATCTCACTAAAGTTTTTGACAAGAAATTAAAACTTTCATATGAAATTTACAGGGTTTACATGACTGTGAAGCTGAGTTAAATGGGTTGAGAAATACAGAAGGAGTAATAGTCTGAAAACACAGGGTCTAGGGAAACTGAATGTAGAAGTTTATTTTTCAGGTCGTTAAACATAATCTAATGATAGGCTTGTTATTTTTGTTTTTTCCTGGTGACTTCCTAATCTATACATTACTTTTTCTTCATCTGTAAAACAAAAAAAAATTGACTTTTAGGGACATTCAAATCTGTAGAAATTATTAATACTTCATTTTCATTCTTACATGAGGAGCATCTTTAGGAGAATTACATATAGCTTAAGTAAAAGTCAGTATCTCGTTTTTTTCATTAGTTAAGAAAAAATCTTTAGGAAAGGGCAGATTTACTAAAAGTTTAGAATTAATTGGCAAGTATGACTATATAATGTGGCATATGGACTTTGTGACTTTGCTGAGACAAAGACTTCAGGTAGCTGTATTTCTGTAACAAATGAGATTCTAATTTCAAACATTTTTCAAATGCAAATCAGGCCTTCATGAATCATTTTGATGATTTTTTGAGGCATTAATGCTACAGAGTTAGTATTTTTTAAATGATCCCCAAAGTCACCCCTCTGCTAAGGATATTTCTCTTCTTGATTATTTTGAAACTGTCAACATCATCTCTAACCTTCACACAGAAAATGACTGATCTCCAAATGACCTATTATTATCTTAAACCAACCTTATAACAACAAAGAGAGAAAAATTAAATAGTGCAATAACATTTCATATCAGTGAAACAAAATGTGTCTGTGCATAAAGTAGTTCTATCCATCCATGGAAAGATCAACCTTTTGTTTTTCCTTGTGTTTATAGGTTACATTTTTAAAGGTACTGGTGGAGCCTCTGTACAGTGGATTGGTTCCCTAAAAAGAAAAAAAAAGGTCCAAATGAAAGTATGTATATTTTGTTACTATGCAGTTTTAATATATCTAATAATTTCAGTGTACATTACAGATTGGAAAAAGAAATTTAGGCTTAATCTTGGAAGATATTTGAATAATTTTGATTCATTTGATATGTCATACTTTTAGCATTTAAAAATATATACATCTTTATTGTTTTTTTATTATGAAAAAATAATTCTGTGTCCTAAAAATCTTACCCTTTTTGGAAATGCACTAAATTATGGATTTTTGGAAATGCACATGGAACAAAAAATGGCTGCTTTGTTCACTGCTGTTTTACCAGAGCTGAAAACAGTTCAACTAGCCCACAGCAGGCACTCAGAATTTATCAGATGAACAGAATGAACCAACAGGTGACCCAAAAGTAAAATGGGAAAGATAAAAATGGGAAAAGTGAACTGGCAGAAGCATACGAAGATGACTGACATACACACTGAGTGAAGTCAGGGAAATAGAAATATCCATGATGTCCCTTATATGCTGAATCTAAGAGGAAACGATACAAATGAACTTATCTACAGAACAGAAACAGACTCACAGACTCAGAGAACCAGTTTATGGTTACTGGGGGGAGGGCTGGGGTAAGGGATAGTCTGGAGTTTGGGATGGTCAGGCACACACGTCTATATTTAAAGTGGATAACCAACAAGGACTTACTGTATAGCCCAGGGAACTCTGCTTAAGGTTACTTAACAGCCTGAATGGGAGGAGGGTTTCAGGGAGAAGGGATATATGTGTATGCATGGCTGAGTTCCTTTGCTGTGCACCTGAAACCATTGCGACATTGTTAATTGGCTACAATCCGATACAAAATGAAAAGGCAAAAAGAAAGAAAAGATGAATGACATAGTATCCACCTTTAAGAAATGCATTGAGATGGTGAGAAGCATCAAACTAGGGCACAAACAGTCTTGCTAAAAGGAGACCAAAATTCAGAAGGAGTTACAACAGGATTCTTGGGACAGCAAACACCTGCTGCTGCTGCTGCTGCTGCTGCTGTTAAGTCGCTTCAGTCGTGTCCGACTCTGTGCAACCCCATAGACGGCAGCCCACCAGGTTCCCCCGTCCCTGGGATTCTCCAGGCAGGAACACTGGAGTGGCTTGCCATTTCCTTCTCCAAACACCTGCTGCTGCTGCTGCTGCTGCTAAGTCACTTCAGTCGTGTTCGACTCTGTGTGACCCCATAGACAGAAGCCCACCAGGCTCCCCCATCCCTGGGATTCTCCAGGCAGGAACACTGGAGTGGGTTGCCATTTCCTTCTCCAATGTGTGAAAGTGAAAGTGAAGTCGCTCTGTCGTGTCTGACCCTTAGCGACCCCAGGGACTGCAGCCCACCAAGCTCCTCCATCCATGGGGTTTTCTAGGCAAGAGGACTGGAGTGGCTTGCCATTGCCTTCTCCAAACACCTGCTAGTAGACAGTAAAAAGCATCTGGTGGCTTTCCCTTGCTAGAGAATAACAGTGTGGGAAGGAGAGAGTCACAAGAGACGGGCATGTGGGATGCTGGGCTCATGACAGAGTACTGGTCCCCAGGAGAATTGGGCAAAACAGCTTTGCCCCCAGGGCAGTAGAAAGGTTGTGTGCAAAGCCTGGATAATTCAATTGCTCTGTCTGGACTGTAGATGAGCTCCCAGGTGCCATCACTGGAACCAGAAAGCCCAAAGCTCTCTAGCTGTTTGAATAAATGCTCAACCTGAGCCTCCAGTTTCTCTCCTTCAGTTTCATTGCTCCATGCAGGCACGAGATGTCCGGATAAGGAACATTTCCTTCCCTCCCATTCCTCAAGGTTGGGCATGCAGCCTTTGGCTTCAGAGAACCGGGGTTCTAACCCAGCTCTACCATGTAACCTTACTTAAGCAGTTCTGAACCTTGGCATTCTCATCCATATGAGGGATTACTAAAGTGCCCACCTGGTTCATGAGAACCATACTTCAGCAGGTACCTGGCACATGGTAAGTGCTCAAAAAACTCTGCTTCTCATCAGTTCAATTCAGTCGCTCAGTCATGTCTGACTCTTTGCGACCCCATGGACTGCAGCACGCCAGGTTTCCCTGTCCATCACCAACTCCCAGAGCTTGCTCAAACTCATGTCCATCAACTCACTGATGCCATCCAACCATCCTCTATCGACCCCTTCTCCTCTTGCCTTCAGTCTTTCTCAGTACCAGGGTCTTTTCCAATGAGTCAGTTCTTTATATCAGGTGGCCAGAGTATTGGAGCTTCACCTTCAGCATCAATCCTACTTACATATAACTTCTTTGCATTTGGAATTTCCTTTTCTTAAGGTCCAGGATAGGGTGTTAAAGATACGCCCCACTTCTGGGCTTTGGGATTCAGCACAGCATTTCCAAGCCCATTTTTGAGTGTATATGGAGTCTGGGTGCCACCTCTGACCCTCCAAATTATCATACTTTGATCTCCTTATCCCCCAAATGGCAGAGATGGTAGCATTTTCTAGGCATAGATTTGAAAAAAAAAGAAAGAAATGCAATTGTATTCGCTTTCTCAGTACACTTCTCTCAGCTCTCAGAAGAACTGAATAAAATTGAAAACCATTCTCTGGCCTCTCCCTCTTGTTTCCCTTCGATGCAGTGCAGTATCTTCACTGTGAAGAGGAATCACACCTGCACCTTTTCTGTGTTGCCCAGAGCCAGTGGCCTACCTCTGACCGAGCAACATGTTACCTTTGTCCATGTGCCTTTGCAGAGAGATGCTATCTCACTAATGAGGGCAAATAAAGAAGAGGTTCCCTGGTGGTGGGTGACGAGTGAAGGCCAAGTCACTAAATTGCTTCTACTCCTGAGGTCAGCTTGGATAATCATGAGGACTCTCCAATCCTTACTTAGTCCTACTGCAATAAGAACTTGAGATTTGGAGGGTATATGGCAGATGGATGTGGTCTTCGATGCAAGCAGAGTCTTGTTCACAAACAAAATTCATATGTGGAATTCTTTTACATTTAAGAGATTAATTTAATTGCAAACTAGTAGGTTTAAGTTGGGTACAGAAGAATAAGGGACTCGACTGAAGAGGAAAGATGGGAAAAAATGAGATGTGAAGGCTGGGAGTAATGGGTGGGGCACTGTCCTGGAGGAATTGAGGGACTTAGGAAACCAGACACTGTGTAAGAGGAAACAAGCTGTGAGTAGGGCCAGGGCAGAGCTTTGTAGGACTAGGAGCTCTTTTGTGGACCCCATCCCAGATCATGTCAGGCATCCCACATCTCACACTAAACACAGTTGATACACACAACAAAGGAGGTGACTTGAGTTGCAATTGACTGGATACACAATGCTATTTGGCAGATATTTTGTTGAATGTTTCATTTTGATTGTGCAGTTTTCTTTCTGTGTTTTGAAGCAACTTTGTTTATTAAAGTTTACAATATTTGGCAGGGGGTGGGGGGGCGGTCTTTTGCAAAGGTAGTCATAGGGTCAGGGCATGCTAATAGGGGTGGTGGATGAAGCAGATCCCAACATAGTAGGAGGGTAAGGTGGAAGCTTAAAAGCTAGGGTAAAAACAAGTACATTTGATGCAGGCCAGTAGAGATTTTCCTGGCCTCAGCTGATGATCAGAACTCAGAAGAATGAGCTCACATGAAATGTTGTTGGCAGGAAAAAGTGGGGTGATGTCCAGCACTGTCTCCTTCATTGCCATGCCAGTGGCAGCCTCTCTGCCTAGGATTTCCAGCTGAGACATGGGCTTGTGTCTGGCTCCATTTCCGGTGCATCTGCCCTTCTGCACTGTTTAAACAAGGTCAGGTTTCCTCCAACCCTCTGGAGTCACTAGGCTGACTCCCTCAGGAGTTCTGGGCGGTGCTAATTTAGGCTGTGGATTTTACAAATGCAATGGCACATTTTTTGAGCTTGAAAAAGTGGTAATAAGAAAGCTCTCTGTCATGACCCACAGCTGCCTTAATGACTGCCTAACTGCCAAATGTAGACCTGATTTGCTTAGCACAGTGCAAAATCAATCCATGACTGTAACGAATGTCAGACTGAACGTTTTTTGCCCTTAGTTAATGACTTGTCATCCTAGAAAAAAATGTCTAATCAAAAATGGATTTAAATATCTTCCCTTTGTGTTTTCATAAAGACAATGGATGGGGGATATTTCTAAAAGTGTAATAAGGGTAACCTTTCTTTACAGTTGATGAATGAAATATTTTAGGAGGCAAGAACAAAGCTCTTTCTTATCCAGAGCTCCATCACCTTTAGAGCCTAATGGGAGCCTAGGGGTCAGAAGATCCCATTGTTGTCCCTTGAGATCCCCTGGGTTTGAAGACCAAATTCAGATCTTCAAGAGGAAAAAGGTTTTAGATAAAAACAAAATCAAATCAAAAGACCCCAAAATGGATGCACTGAGCAGCATTCTTTTTTTTTTCCAATAGGACATATTAGTGAAATTTGAATTGAATAATTTGAATTAAACCTCTTTTGCATCCAAGTGAATAATTATGACCCAGTCATTATCTAGTCAAGAACATCAAACATTTGTTATTCAAAGAAACTCAATTTAACAGGGAATAATATTTTTCATTTATGCTTTTATCTGTTTAATGCATATTTTAATTCCACTTTAGGTGAAGAGACAACAAAAATTCAGCATTTGAATTTCAGTCATGTTCTACATCCTGAGGGAAAACAATTCATGTTTTGGGGGAAATTAACTGTTAATTAAAATGTTATTTTAAAGATATTAATCATTTGTCAGGATTCATGCCTTTGTAGGAGAACATGAAAAAGTGCTGGTTAGTAGATACACATTATATAATTGCCCAAGCGCTTGTTTTCAGAACACCTGCCTATTATTTCTAGGCGGGTCAAGGCTGTGCTTGGAAGAAAAGGCTGCAAGTAGGATTTCAGCTCCATCATAAAGCAACAATTTGGGAAATCTCTTATCCTTTCTGAGCCTCAATTTTCTTACATTCAAAAATGGGAGTATCAAGACTACTGCATAGGGCTCGTGGTCTTTCAACTCATTACTGCAATTGCGTTTTGTACTAACTTGATCACATTCTTGTTTGCTGCTTCTCCAAAACCTTTCCAGGTTAGGTTATCACAGAATCCTGAGTCGAGTTCCCTGTGCTATATGCAGTAGGTCCTCGTTGGTTGCCTGTTTTACAATAGTAGTGTGTATGAACCTATGGTTACCGGGGAAACGGGTTGGGTGGGTAAGGGATGGATTGGGGGTTTGAGAGTGACATGAACACACTAGTCACATTGTTTAACCTGGTTGCCTTCTGACCCCTTCCAGGCATTTTCTTGATAGTTGGTGAGAGTTAAAAGCAACATTTATGGCCAGGGAGTCAGGTGAAGTTAATTGCTCCAATACTTTGGCTTCAGAGTACTGGGTTCTAAGTCACCAAACTAACTTGTCAGGTTACATATTTACCTCATTAGAGATAGAAACATTGTATCATCATTGCAAATCCTCACTTTACATTACTAAGGATTTTGTTTAATTAGGAAAAGTCCACACATAACACAAAAGAAGAGGAAAGTCGTATCGTGAACCTCTGTAGACCCATCACCCAGACTCAGGGGTTATCAAGATTTTGCCACAGTTAATTCAACTATTCCTCTCTCTCTTTTGGATGAATTATTTAAGGGCAAACCCAGCTTTCACTTCCTTTTCACTGTAAACCTTAATTATTTTCTATCAAAGCTCATGCCATTATCCTACCTCCCTGAATTAACCATAATTTCTTGCTATCAGTCTAATACCCAGGTCTATATTTTTTTCCAGTTGTCAAAAATATATATTAGTTAGAGTGCTCAAATCAAAACAAGATCCATACATTGCATTTGGTTTTGTGTCTAAAGGTATTTTTAATGGGAAGATAAAGTAGATAAAAATTTTCATGGTCTATTGCCCTGCACCATATATTACATTTATTTCAAAATAACTGCATAAGATATAACATCCCTTATTAAGATAAATGTACCTAAAACAGAAAATTCCATTTGCTTTAGGTACAGAAGATATCATTATAGAACTAGAGAAAAAAGTGTTAACATCAATTATTTGGGAAGATGAACCCAAAGGAGCATTGCGTTTGCCTGTATTTTCTCCACTGATATCATGGTTTTAAGAATCAGCAATGTAAGATAATTGCTATCAGATAGCTGGACACACCATTAGAGAGAGAGAGATGAAATTAAAACCATGAAATTGTTTCTATGGGCCTCTAGAAATGTAATTATCTCTCCTGTGGAAAAGAAACACAGAAAATTGGAGTCCTGTTTTGTGTTTGCCCACTGTGAAGAGAAGACACATAAATTTTATCTATTGAGTACATGTATTTAAAAGTCGATACTTTGGAGGGTTTTTTTTTTTTTTTTCAGGTAGCTGTTTAAAATGGATGCTATTCAGAAAAGCTAACTGGATGGTATTTAAAAGTCTCCTTGCCTTACTTTTTTAGCCTATTATGAGTAATGAGTATTTCCATGGAAATTGGCATGAACTGTCATACTGCTCCTGAACATCATTCCATTAGCTCTAACAGCCGATTTATGGAAATGTTTAGATGCAGCATGTATGCTTGTCAAATGGGGCCTGCAGGAACCTTCTGGTGGTAAAGAATAAAATGTATCGCCTTGATGTTCCTAAGTAGCTAACAGTATAAGGAGTTTCATGAGACTCTTCAGAGTAGGGGAAATCTTCATTGCAATGAGAGACAAAAGAATGCTGTGAGGTCTGAGTTCCAGATAGTGGACAGAAGTCCCTTTGTCCCCAAAGCAGAACAGAAACCAGCTGTTGGGGACGTGGTGAGAGGAGCAGAGAAAGAATACGACGGTTTAACTCTTAGTGCAGCAGAAATCCAACACCCCATCCTTTCCTCAGGACAAGGAGCAGCTAGCCCCTAGGTGTGCACATACCGTCTGCCACTTGGCCTTTGACCTTTCTGCTTCAAATTTGGCAACTTCTTTCCTATCATGAAAAGACACCAGGAGCTTCCAAATGCACAGTAGGACGACTCCAATAAGAAGAATAGCCAGAGAAACCCCCAACATGATCATGGGAATATTTGGAGGTTTTGGACAGTCTGTGGAAACAAAGAAAATTATATTAAGGAGATTGTTCAATTAACGTTCTGATGCAGAGAAAACACTTCTCATTAAAATTTCAAACCATACTTTTTCTCCAGTAGAGGGAAGATAATAATCTCTTTTGTTTTGCTGAATTTTAAAAAATGAGTTACTTGTTGAAGGATAGCCCTATTTCTTCAAAGAAAATGAAAGATAAAGTAAGAACTTGATTACTCAAAGCAAATGGATATATACTTGAACGACTGACTCAAAAAGAATCAAAATTCAAAAGAGTGACAATTAACAGACATGGGGTATTTAAAGGATCAGTGAAAAGACTGTAGTTTACTAAAGATGACCTCTTCTGAGTATAAGACAAGGTAGAAATGGAATGTGTACACACATAAACTTTTTCATGGATTTTCTTGAATCATATAGGAGATTACACTCAAAATTAAATACAACCTACCCCAAGAAGTATACTACTTGTTCTTCCTTTTAAAACATATAGACAGAAAATAATCATGATTTTCAGTTTTATATTCACTCTAATGCAGTGCCCTGGTGTCTTGGAAAACTCCTGAATTGGGTTCAGGAGAGGTAGGTTCCGTTCCCATCTGATGGACAATCACTGTCTGAAATCCATTAAGTCTCTCCATTTCTCTGAGCCCCAGTGCCCTCGTCTGTAAAACCAAGGTGTGGGGCTTTAGTGTTCCCTTAACTTCCTGATAAGATTAAGCCCAGGTGCCCATGCTTATTAAACCCACCTCTGAAATTCCAAGACCCATCCCCTGAGATTCTAATTCAGTTGGTTTGGATGGAGCCACAGACTCTTTATTATTAAAACTATCCCAAGTGATTCTTATCTCCAGGGAAGTTTGAAACATCAGGTGTTCTGTATAGTCCTTTCTACTCGAACATTCTGTGAAATGTTATTTTGACTCTATTGATGATATTAATACAATTTTGTAATTATACAGTACCTTCTCTCATTGACAGCAGAATGACTAATAATACTTGCAATATGCCTGGGAGATGATACATTTCTTAATGAAGCATTATAATTAAGCTCTCCCTTTGCTATCATGGGAAAAAAATCCCCCATAAAAATTATCATTAAATATCTGCCTCCCTCTGCAAGAAGTGAGGCAAATTCACAGTATCTCGGGAGGAAATGAATCATGCTTAGTTTATCCTAACTCTTATTGCTTTTAGATATTTAATAAGGAGAGTTATACACACAGGACGAGTCATGCTGCTTTCAAGGTAAGATCTATAGCTGATCTGAATTTGAGCGGGACTAATGACCCCCTAACAGCATGACGCCTGGCTTTACACAGTTTTGTTCTTTAGCCAAAAAGCCATGTAAGGTGATTAGGCAGAAATAAGTAGAGGAGTTAATGAAATAGCTACTACAGTATGAAGATCTAAAGACGGTTTCTAGAATAGCAAATGAACCATGGCTGCTTCTAATAGGTTAGCAACACTCCTGCAAAGAAAGTGGAAGGCCTGTGTCCATGAGAATATATACTGGCTACATCTTTGACTATGAAATGTCTGGGGTGGGGCATTGAACGTTCTTGCTCGAAGCAAAATGAAGCTTGCTGAGACCCTGCAGCCAGAACATGAATTAGGAGGGCTCTCTGGTAGGCAATAAATATAGGAGGAATGGGCATGGCCTGGTGGAGATAATCATTTTAAGAATTTAGAGTCACTGGGAATTAAACATTTGTCAAGCAAGGATTTTGGCCCAGGCTCCAGAGCAGGTATTACACAGAAGAAATTTCCACTTTCCATACTCTCTTTAGTGTCTCTTGAGATGCTCATACTGAAGACATGCTGTGGGTAGGAGGAAAGGCTTTCTCTATCACTGTGTGCCATCTACGCTTGTCTGTTGAGTCCAGGTCAGCGAGGCACCTAATTCTAAGGTGCTGAATTTCTGATGCTGCTAATCTGGTAGCCCAGTCACATGTGGCTATAGCTCAATAGTCACTAGAAATGTGATTTTTCAGAATTAGACTTTGTGTTAAGTGTGAAATACACACTGATTTTGAAAACTTGATAAGAAAAAAAAGTACAATATCTCATTAACAATTTTATATTGACTGCACATTGACATAAGATTTTGGATGTAATGGATTAAATAAAACATACTATTAAAATTAATTTATTTTATACTTTTTATGGGAGGCGGGAGGATGGCTCCAAGAGGGAGGGGACATAGATATAATTATGGCTGATTCGTGTTGTTGTATGGCAGAAAGCAACACACCATTGTAAAGCAATTATCCTCTAGTTAAAAATTCCACAAAGGTTAACTAGAAAATTTAACAATACAATGTGGTTTGCAAAACATTGCTATGGGAGAGTGATCTCTGACAGAATCTGGGGATTCCGATTTCTTTATGCTCATTCAGCCAGTGGGAGGCAGTATAGCACAGTAGTTAAGAGCACGGGCTCCCGGCCAGACTGCCAGAGATCCCAACCAGCGCTAGCATTTAATTGCTGCAGGACCTAGCAAATTATTAACTTCTCAATTTCCTTACCCATAAGATGGAAATAATAGCAATACCTGTTTTATATGGTTATTGAGAATGTTAAATTAATACATGGAAAACATATAGAATAACACCTGCCATGGCATTAATAGGGGCTCGATGAATGACAGCTGCCATTATTGTTAGTAGCAGTAATAGTAGTAGAATTACGACAAAGGCACCTTTCTCCCTTTCTATCCTCAAGACCTCAAGGGCTTGGAATCTCCAAGGTGGAACCTGTGGGTGTCAGATCCACACTTATATCCGTGCCAGGAAGCCTCCCCAACTGTCATTCATCTTGGTTCTCACGGATGTGGCTCTTGTCTGCTGAAAGTTTCTCTGGAAAATAGATGAGTGAAGATCTCCCTACATTCACACACACACTGATGGTGACTCTTCACTTGGCTATCTTTTGCTATTTGGTTGGAGAACCCTGGGACTCCTTAACTTTCATATCCTCCTTTCTCATTTTGCCTCTTTTCTCTGGGTGCCTCCAACCGGCTGCCCTGGGGCTCTGGTCTTAAAGCTGTGAGAGGCGACAACAGACTCCAGGGTCAGGCTCTGTCCAGGGCCCCCAGAAGCTCTGATCTATCTGGGAACATTTAACAGGAAAGGAGCATCCTTCAAGCTGTCAGGGGACTCCTGTTAAACCTTAGGGAGGTCATTTCCCCCTCACTTTTTCCTGCTACAAAAACAGAGGGGGAATAAAAAGCCTTAATAAAAAGACATCAGGGCAGCTGAGGACTTCTCAGAAAGATGGCATGTTGATGTGCCACTCCTACTGTGTGGACAAAAGAAGAAAAACTCAACAGTTCAGTAATGAGGAAGCATTTAGCAACCAAAGGCAAGTTTCACAAGAGAAAAAAAAAAGAAAATCAACTAGATACAAAAGTCCTTGAATTAAAGACAGAACCTATTCTGCAAAGTTTCATTTTTGTTTGAAACTTGCTTTTCCATTGGAGTTAATAGTATAAGGAGCAGCTTGATTTCAGGAGAACTAGTTAAAGCCATTACCATGGTCACAGAGGGTGGGGGTGTAGATAAAGAATTTGCCTTTAGAAAACAGATAATGAGGAGGCAGATGTTTGTACTATAAAGTATTTCTTCTTGGTACAGCAGGAATCACCTTAAATTTCCTTAACTAATGGCCTCTACGGTGCCCTTTATGTCTGCATTTCAGATGAGATCTGGTGTGTTCAGGGTGGTATGGCAGTAGACAAAATGTATGCATTTCAAAGAAACTGATTTACGGGAGCTATTCAAGAGCAAGTATCCAGGAGTATTCTGCCTGTCTGAGGGGCAAGGTCACCATCAGACACTTGTATCTTGCATTGTGCTGACCTCTGCCTCTCCCTGACCCTTAGCACTGCAATGTGGTACTTTTCTAATCTTGTTTTCTTGGTAAGTTCATAGTGTTTGAACTTCCTTCTTGATAATGGTGTCATTGCCTTTCACACTTTGAAGTGATGGCAGTTTGGTACTCTTGGGTTCACATTCAGGACTTAATGCTTTGTCAGCCCATTGATAGACCAGCACACACAACACACCTCGGCCTTCTAGCCTGCTTTGCTGCTATTGTCTGGGCCAGAAGTTGGGCTCCAGGCTTTTGGGGGAAAGGGGAGGAGGCTGATGACAAGAGCCAGCGAGGTCTGATTTCATGCAGCTGTTGTTTCTACCGCAAAGGTTTAGTGGCACATCATTAACTGAAGACAGAAAAGGTGTGGCACCTGTGAGTCTCTAAGCAGGCAGACAGGCCTGTGAGGGTTAGAGTCACCCAGAAGAGGTCTAGAAGCCTGCTGTATCAGAGTTGCCTGGAGAAGTGTTAAAATGCAGAGTCCTGGGCCATGTCTGGCCTGCTGACTCAGGACACAGGCAGTCTAACAAGCTCCCCAGGTGAAGCTCACTAAAACTTAGACCGTCTCAACAAAAGTGCTTTTCTCACTATTTTCTTCTCTCCTGGCTATAATCTTCTCTCTCTCCCCTTCACTGAAAATGAAGCTGACTCCATGAATTGGTATGGAGGAAAACTCACAAGAAGCGATGGCCTCTGACATCCTTTAGAGATTACTTCCTTCCTTCCTTGTCACTCATGCCTTTTCTGACTGAGCTGTCATTTAATGACCCATTGGGTAAGTTATTAACTAGTACATGTTTTACATGCATTTTTTCCCTTAATCCTTGACTCAACCCTTAGCAGAAAGTACTGTTGTTTTCCCCATTTTACAGATGAGGAAACAGAGGCATGCAGAGCAAGTATCTTCCAAAACATCAATGAAGTGGTGGAGCAGGATCTGAACCCAAGGTCTGCCTGATTCAAAGCTTTTTCTCTTAGACTGTTCTACTCCTCTCCCCTGTTAGTCTTTCCTAAAACCATACCTTTCGCTGACATTTAATTGGTCCACCTTTCTATAATTCATCAGCCACCTTTTTGGACTGGAACACTCTTCTCTTATATTTGGTTCTTAATAAGAGATATTGGAACATACCAAACCTTTCAACAGGTATCTTTCAGTCATTGGGAAATCAAAAATTTGGAAATGGCTTTCCTGGCAAGCTACCCAGAATATCTTTCTGGTTGTTTTCTCCTTTCCCATGTAGTATCTCTTATCACTGACAAGGGAAGGCAAGCCACCCACCTTTCTCGCTGATGCTGTGAATGACGGTTTTCCCTTCATTATCTGTAGTTAGTAGGAATGTAATAAGGCATTCATTTTCTCCTTGCAGAGAACAGGAAACAGAGCTATCCTTTGAGAAATCTGTAGATAAAGAAGTCATTCATTAGGTTAAATGAGTTTCCAAAAGATTTTTTTTTTAAAGCAAAGTAGTATTGAGTTTTATTATGCAAATAGGAATTTCCAACATTGCAGAATAGGAATAGAAAAGACATAGGATTTTCCCCCACCCACTGAGGGTTTAATTTCTACTCCTGTTCCAGAAGAACAGTTCCAGGTGTGGTCAATCAGGACTGACCATCAAATGCACCCATCAGTCTGATAGGTGCACAATTTCAATGGAGTGGAGTGCTTCAAGGCAGGTACTGTATTGGGAATAGAATGGCTCAGATTATGGCAGTGAGGAAGCCGTATGCTTTCTTTGGCTCAGAGTATCTGGGAAGAAGCCTAGATTACATTTCAGAAAGAGACTACCCAGTTCAAACATAGCGGTATTTCTAAAGGGGCCTTTTCCACAATGTCCTAGTCAGATTGCTGGCCATGTGTGCTCACAACAGTAAATATAAATCAACACGAGTTAACAGAGATTGAAGCGTTATATAGCATAGGGACCAGCAGGATAAAGGTAAATCCCAGAATAAAAGGAGACTAGGAGCAGCAGCAGCAGCAGGATGATGCCCTGGTGGCACTAGTGGTAAAGAACTTGCCTGCCAGTGCAGGAGACTTAAGAAAAAAAAAAAAAAGGAGACTTAAGAAATGTGGTTTTGATCCCTGGGTTGGGAAAATCCCCTGGAGAAGGAAATGGCAACCTACTCCAGTATTCTTGCCTGGAGAATCCCATTGACAGAGGAGCGTGGCTAGCTATAGTCCATACGGTTGCAAAGAATTGGACACGACTGAAACAATTTAGCACAAGCACACACACAGGACGCCCATTGGCCTACCACTTATATAGCCCTTTTCTCAATTTAAAAAAAAATGTCAATTTTCCTCAAATCTTTTTCAAATAAAAAAAATTTGAGGTTATTCAAGACCAGAGAATGAATGTCATCACAGAAATTGATAATACAGTAAAATGGTCAATAATGTTAATACTATGTATCAGACATTTTAGTTGTCTGGCACCTATGCCAAAATTATGTAAGGTTTTTCTAATTAAAAAAAAAACTTACTTAAAGTTCTCTAAGTTAGAGACTTTCCAATGATACTGTTACACTTTTTTTTTTGTAAGCCTGTAAAGAGAAGGACCATTTGCTTTTATCTTAAAATTTTAAGACATATGATCCAAGTGAAAGTCGCTCAGTTGTGTCCGACTCTTTGTGACCCCATAGACTATACAGTTCATGGAATTCTCGGGGCCAGAATACTGGAGTGCATAGCCTTTCTCTTCTCCAGGGGATCTTCCCAACCCAGGTCTCCCACATTGCAGGTGGATTCTTTACCAAGTGAGCCACAACGGAAGCCCAAGTATACTGGAGTGGGTAGCCTATCCTTTCTCCAGTGGGTCTTCCCCACCCAGGAATCGAACTAGGGGTCTCCTGCATCGCAGGCGAATTCTTTACCAACTGAGCTATCAGGGGAGTTCATATGATCCAAAGCAAGTGTCTTACGATACAATGGGTCAGAATATAAAACTGGGACTGTCTCTGATAATCTTGGACATAGTCTTGTTAGATCTGTAACTTTTCTCATTAGCTTCAACATAAAATTTTTTTCAATAAAACAGAATATAGCTATGTTCCTCTGACTCAAATGAAGAAAAATTAGACAATAATCTGTTTTTGGTTTCATAATGCCATAGAAGGATAGAAATTTTTTTTGCCTTTAATTTACAAAATTAAACACCTCATGCCAAAGTCTTATAAGAAGCATGCCCGTATTATCCATAACAACTGAGACTAGTAAAACACTGGAAAGTGAAAGTCGCTCAGTCGTGTCCAACTCTTTGCAACCCCATGGACTACACAGTTCATGGAATTCTCCAGGCCAGAATACTGGAGTGGGTAGCCTTTCCCTTCCTCAGGGGATCTTCCCAATCCAGGGGTCGAACCCAGGTTTCCCACATTGCAGGTGGAATCCTTACCAGCTGAGTCACAAGGGAAGCCCAAGAATACTGGAGTGGGTAGCCTATCCCTTCTCCAGGGGATCTTCCCTACCCAGGAATCAAATTGGGGTCTCCTGCACTGCAGGCAGATTCTTTACCAACTGAGCTATCAGGGAAGCCTTTAGCATTATTAATAAGATTTCAGAGGATAAATTTAAGTGAACAAACTGTTTCTGAATCCATTTGTTGCTGTTGTTTAGTCGCTAAGTTGTGTCTGTAGCCCTCCAGGCTCCTCTGTCCATGGGATTTTCCAGGCAAGAATACTGGAGTGGGTGGCCATTTCCTTCTCTAGGGGATCTTCCCCACCTAGAGATCAAACCTGCATATCCTGCATTGGCAGGTGGATTCTTTACCACTGAGCCACCTGGGAAGCCCCTTCAAATCCATTACAAGCGTCTTATTTACATAGGAATATTAAGAAATCTAATTACAAATTATTCTCATCTGGTCATTCCCAACTGTTTCAGTTCAGTTTAGTTCAGTTCAGTTACTCAGTCGTGTCCGACTCTCCGCGACCCCATGAATCACAGCACGCCAGGCCTCCCTGTCCATCACCAACTCCCGGAGTTCACTCAAACTCATGTCCACAGAGTCGGTGATGCCATCCAGCCATCTCATTCTCGGTCGTCCCCTTCTCCTCCCGCCCCCAACCTTTCCTAGCATCAGAGTCTTTTCCAGTGAGTCAACTCGTCACAACTGTTTACCATCCTCTAAATCACCTGGGAGGTTTCCCAGGCAGCACTGGTGGTAAAGAACCCTCCTGCCAAAGCAGGCGGAGAAGGCAATGGCAACCCACTCCAGTACTCTTGCCTGGAAAATCCCATGGGCGGAGGAGCCTGGTAGGCTGCAGACCATGGGGTCGCTAAGAGTCGGACAGGACTGAGTGACTTCACTTTCACTTTTCACTTTCATGCATTGGAGAAGGAAATGGCAACCCACTCCAGTACTCTTGCCTGGAGAATCCCAGGGACGGGGGAGCCTGGTGGGCTGCCGTCTATGGGGTCGCACAGAGTCGGACATGACTGAAGCAACTTAGCAGCAGCAGCAGCCAAGGCAGGAGACATAGGAGATACCGGTTCAATCCCTGGATGCAGAAGATCCTTTGGAGGAGGGCTTGGCAACCCATTCCAGTATTTTTGCCTGGAGAATCAGACATGACTCAAGCGACAAGCATGCCCACACAGAAATCACCTAGGAGTTTTGAAATGATGAATTCCAGGGACTCACCCTGGTTATTCTGATTTGAGAAGTCTGTGGACAGGAACTTGCATATTCGTGAATTGTTAATTGTATCGTTAAAGAGGTGATTCTGATGAAGAGGTTTGGGCACCTCCAGGCAACACTTGATTAGTGAAATTTGTGTTATTTCATGTGTTTGACAGCAACAATATTACATATATAATTCATACGCTGGTCCTTTTCAGATTCCCTCCACCACACATTCTCCTACCAAACCATTCCAGTTAGCTAGGACTCGTGGAATCTTATGGAGTATGCTTTTTCTTGTTGGAGTGTTTTTTTCCTTCCCTTCCTGCTTTGCTATGACAGTGCATACCCACCCTGCTCTTCTAAAACTTACTTAATGGAACATTTTATTCTCAGGTAGAAAATATGTGGACAGCTTATAATACTGCCTTCAGTAATATTAATCCTGCTTTTTTATTTCCTCTTAAATAGCTACACTGAAGCACAGGGAGGCTTAATTTACTTGGCCAGGATTTTTAAAGTTTTAATGGAACTGCTAACATGACCTTTGAGTCAGGACTCCCTTCTTGCTTTAATTACTTCACCACTCCTTTTCATGACTGTTAGAACTCTAGATTTCGCCTGTTTCGTAGTGTTTGGGTATTAAGATGGCATTATTGAATGTGTAGTGAAAAGGTCCAGCTCGGACTGGAGATCTGCATAATCAGCTGCTAGGGCTTTCTTTTGTTGTTCATTAGAAATGGACCTTTCTGTTTCACCCACTTGGATGAGTGCTGGCAGCACTGTTTTAGAATAATAGACTGAAAATAAGATCTCACGCAGTCCATGAAATCATACACAGAAAAGGAAGAAATGCGAGAATGGAGGCGAAGAGGCCAGGGTCTGGGAAGGTCTAGGGAGGATGTGGAAAATATAAACTGTCTGCACCATTGACTCAAGATAACCATGCATTTGAGACCTTCCCTTTGGGGGATAGACAGTACTTCTCAGAGAAAACAGTTTTCCAGGAAAGAAAAAAAAAAAGGGTTCTGGGGTCAAATAAGTTTGGGAATCCCTCCTTACTCTAATTTTTCCTTTTGCCTCACCTGAAGCTTCACGGTGCACATTTAATTTAATGTACATGACAGCTCTCAGTCTTGCAAAGCAAACAAAAAGCTTAACTTCCCATTTGCAAAATTCTTATGACCATTGGTGCTTTTGTCCATGTGACATTTTCAGAACTAGGGTTCCATGGAACATACTTTGAGTAACAATGCTCTGAGTACATGAATGTTGGGGTAATTTCAAGACTTCAATTTCAGTAAAAAGGACTATAAAAGTTAAGCCACATGGCCTTAGAAATGCTCACACAAGTCATCATAGCACATTTGAGGAATAATTTATTTAGATTATGAAGTTTATGCTTGCTTTATTCTTCATGTCCTTGTGAGGGGAAAGATGAGCTGATCAAAGATCCCATGAAAGAGCAAATATGCAGTGATAATTTCAAGATGATATGATCAATAACATGACTGGGTGAGTAATTTGAAACAGGACTTATTAAAAAGGCCCATTAGAAGATACATACGCTTGTGGCACTCGTGGTAAAAGAATCTGCCTGCCGATGCAGGAGACACAAAAGACACAATTTTGATCCCTGAGTCAGGAAGATCCTTTGGAGTAGAAAATGGCAACCCACTCCAGTACTCTTGCCTGGAAAATCCCATGGACAGAGGAACCTGGCAGGCTACAGTCCATGGGGTTGCAGAGTTGGACAGGACTTAGTGACTTAATAACAACAAGAACAGCAACAACCCATTAGAAGAGTGACTTTTATATTGTCAGGCTGACAAAGATGTTTTCTTTCAAATTCATCACGATTACTGCTTTAAATGGTATTAGTAAACCAATCACTTTGATTTCTGAATTAGAAATAGTTGTATTCCCCTATTTTGAAGATAATTTAGTCAATTACACTGCAAGAATAATGAAAGAATTTTTTGGCTACTTGAGAATATAATCTTCCTCTTAAATCCAAGCGTTTATGGGCTTTCCTGGTGGCTCAGAGGTTAAAGCATCTGCCTGCAATGCAGGAGACCTGGGTTCGATCCCTGGGTTGGGAAGATCCTCTGGAGAAGGAAATGGCAACCCAGTCCAGTATTCTTGCCTGGAGAATCCCATGGACGGAGGAGCCTGGTGGGCTACAGTCCACGGGGTCGCAAAGAGTCCGACATGACTGAGCGACATTACTTTCACTTTCACTTTCATGCTCAGAAAGGCATTTCCCTGGTGGCTCAGATGGTAAAGAGGATCTGCCCATGATGCAGGAAACCCAGGTTTGATCTCTGGGTCAGGAAAATTCCCTGGAGAAGGAGATGGCAACCCACTCCAGTATTCTTGCCTGGAAAATCCCATGGACAGAGGAGTCTGGCAGGCTACCATCTATGGGGTCTCAAAGAATCAGACATGGTTGAGCAACTAACACTAACTAAATAACTATACTCAGAAAACTGTATATGTACATTCCCTATTTGTGATTCACGTGTTTCTAAGGTTGATTTATTTTACCCCTCAGCACATTAGATGTCCCATGCTGTTAGTTAATCTGGTTCCAATCATTTGCAGGGCATTTTCTTTAATTTTTAGTCATTTCTTTGAAACACATGGTAAATATACCAACTGTTTGCTGTGAAATGAAGCCAGAAGGATATGCTTAGATTGTGGACTTGTTACTAATGTAGACAGGCCACATACACCATCTTACTTGGTGCTTTTACCACATCTCATCTTCAGTATTAGTATAAGGTACATACCATCTTGTCCAATTTATGGCTATTTGGCATATTTATCTTAAGGCACCAGAAACACACAGGCAAAGGGTTTCATGAGCACTAAACCCACCCCTCCATATAGGGTCATTTAACTGTGCACAGTCAGAAACCTCAATTTTAAAACAATGTTGGTAATTTTCAAAACAATAGAAATATTACTAACATATCACTTTGGAAATGGATTCATTTCTGTATTCTAGTTTCATTACTCAAGAAGCATATGCTAGATTGTCATAAATCATCATCTTGGTTATTTCATTCCACCCAAAATACATCGGAGTTGCACCTCTGAGGCGTGCAGAGCAAGGTTCCTACCTGAGCAGTGGTTCCTACCTCATGGAGGGTTTGAGATGATGGAAAAGCAAATCCCCCTAGACAATCCCCTTAGGAGGGGCAGTCATCAGTTTTGTTTTAAAGATCACAGATTATTTTTTAAATGCCTTCTCAGCTAAAATACAACCTATTTACATACCTGAGATAACCTTTTGCCATTAGAAGGAATCTGATTTTAAGTAAGTCACTTCAAAAATGGCAGACAGAAGCAAGAGCAGAGTTTGCTTAGCAGTTAAAGGTAACAAGGCTTCCCAGGTGGCACAGTGGTAAAGAATCTGCCTGCCAGTGCAGGAGACACAAGAGATGCAGGTTCAGTTCCTGGGTCGGGAAGTTCCCCTGGAGGAGGAAATGGCAACCCACTCCAGTATTCTCACCTAGAAAATCCCATGGCCAGAGGAGCCTGATGGGATGCAGTCCATGGGGTCACAAAGAGTGGGACATAACTGAGGTTCTGAGCAAGCACCTCCTAAAGGTAACAGGCCTTTGTTGGTATTTGGGACTGAGGGCACAAGGGATTAATGATGACCATGTGAGGGGGCAGGGTGGGAGGGAGGTCCATGACATGGGGCGGGGGGGGGGCGGGTATGTTTACATATGACTGATTCACTTCATTGTACAGCAGAAACTAACACAATATTGTAGAGCAACTATACTTCAATTAAAAAAAAAGATGATGTAATATCCATGTTTGGAAAGTTGGGAGTAAAATCATGGAGGGAAGGGGAGGAAAGATGTCCACTAACCAGAAACTGCCTGCTGCCTGATGCTGCTGTCAGGAAACCCAACCTACACCTCACTTCTTCCCATCGTGAAATAAGGCAGGCAGACGACAGGGGATGATTTCAAGTTAGGGGGCTAATATTTACCTCTTTCTTCAATTTTCCTCTTTTCTAATTAAAAAAAAAAATTACAGCATTCTGGAATTCTCTCCAGCTGCATGAGTTAAGCAGAGATGAATCTGCCAACAGAGCTGAAGTCAAACAGAAAAGCTGGGACTTTAAATTGCTTGTATTCCAAACCATCAAGTCTTTAGCCTTCTGGAATGCATTTACTCTTAAAAATGAATGCGAGTGGACTAACGCCCCCAGTACAAATAAGGCTGAGCTACTGAAAAGCCCTCCACAGAGTTTCTGCCTCTCTAAAACTGTAAAGGAAAGGAAAGCAATTTAAGACAAGTAGAACCTTCTTCTTCACTGATGGTCGCACCAGCTAGTTTGCATTTGTCAACACATTCTTCTTGGGCCTGGCCATCTGCAGACAGGTAGCATTCAATGCAGCTCCTGTGAACATTAGTCAATAGAGTTAATCAGTTTTGTGATGCTGTAAAAACGGATATGCAATTGGGATACTGCTTTCATGCTGTTACTATAATTCCAGCTATAGAAATGTCTCAGAGAGGATGTTGTGTTTTGTTACTTTCAAAAAGATGGTCGGGTGATATCCAAGAGGAAACTGCTTTAGTCTGAATTCCACTCAGTAATCAGTGCTCCCTAAGCCAGCCTTGATAATAGCTGCTGTCCTCATTATCTTCAATGATTGCTTCTGATTGGTTAGATTAAAAAAAAAAATTTCCCCAACAACAAAAAAATCCTGATTATTTTGGTATTTAATTTAGCTATATTTTCATTATACGTTTTCCTGGGAAGGGTTTATGCTGCTAAAATAAGATTAGAGACTAGATAAAGTGTGGATTTCTTAACAGAAATGGTCTGTATTTTAACAAGAATTCCAAAAATTCTCATATGTCATGAATGACTATTTCGAAGATTCACTTTTCTGTAACTCTTTTGAATGAGTTCAAACCTTGACAAGAGTATTTTCAAAAGCCGAGGATTACAGCCTGGATCCTCATTAATGCAGATTTTTAAATAAAGGATTGCTACTTATTTAAAAGTGTATTTTCAAGAACATAACCCAGGAATTAAGCTACTCTAGTGATGGCTATACAGCAAAAGTAAAACTTAGATTCTGAATTAATGTTGTGCTGAAAATCACTTTACAAACAGCAAAGCTGCAAAAGTTTTCTTACTGTGGGCACTCATCATACCACCTCTCTCTTACTCTGACCCAGGAAAGGTACGCTCTTCTAAGCACTGGAAACACTCCCCAATCTCAGTCATGCCTTATCACATCTCAGCTGAAACCAAACTTCCTTAGGCAAGCTTTCCCTAGCCCTTACCAGTTCCTTTGCAGTGGAAGCCTCTGAATTCCTCTGCTGGAAGGGTTTAGGAGCAGCACTCTCTGTGGAGTGGGGATAGGAATCTTATCTGGAAGTTGCCTTTGTACAGCAAGCACACTGCACTTATCGAGGTTATATAGTTACTTGGGGTGGTTTTGTAGGGGGCTGCTGAAGATTGTGGAAGCCTTAAAACCTCTGTCTCTTTGTGTACCCCATTGACGGCTGTCCAAGCTAGCCTGGTAGCTTTATCTACTGCCAGAGAATTCTTTTGTTCCCTCTTTATCCCATCCCCTATTATGACTGTCAGCCCAGATATCATTATAATTACTTCTTAAATGTTCTGTCTTTGCCAGTTGATGCTTAGCACCTGTGACAGCAGGGACTATAGCTGTTTCACTATCACTATTTGTCTATGACTTAACATGATTCTGGCCTGCAAGTAGGTATTTAACACCCATTTGATAAACAAGTGCATGACAGAATAAGTGGAAGAATGGATTCACCTCAAAACTAACAAATACCAGCTGGTCACTCTGCTCAATTCCTCAAATTCAAACCACTTTGGCCATTAATTTCATACCTTATAAACCAGATCTAAGATTGAAATATGTCTGATGAAACAAACAAACAAACTTCTGGTTACCAAAGGGGAAAGGGGAGATGGTGGGGATAAATGAGGAAGTTGGAATTAACATGCACATAGTATATAAAATAAACAAGAATTTACTGTATAGCACATGGAGCTATATTCAATATCTTATAATAACCTATAGTGGGAAAGAATCTGAAGCTGAACACCTTCAACTAACAATATTGTAAGTCAACCATAGTTAAATAAAATTTTTTTTCAAAAGAGATTAAATCAGGTTTACGGAGAAGATAAAATAGAAAAATAATGGAAGAAATACCTTCAAATAACATTTAATATTAAACTATATTCAAGTAAGCCTGACTTTGGGCTTCTCAGGTGGTGGTCTAGTGGTAAAGAAGCTGCCTGCCAATGCAGGTTAGACGTAAGAGACACAGGTTCGATCCCTGGTTTGGGAAGATCCCCTGGAGGAGGACATGGCAACCCACTCCAGTATTCTTGCCTGGAAAATCCCATGGACAGAGGAGTCTGGTAGGCTGAAGTACTTAGGGCCTTACAAAGTTGGACACGATTGAAGCAACTTAGCACGCACATACACAAGCCTAATTTTGTGCCCATGCTTCTCTTGGCATCTGTTCAGGCACAGTGACAGAAATTTTGACACTTGAATAGTGAGTATTGGGTGAATATTGGTAATATTGATTTTCTTACTTTGTTCATATTGGATATGCACATGTCCCCTTTGTCGGTACCAAAGTTAATGAAAATATGAACTGCTAAAGCACGTTTGCTGTATAATACATTAAACCTGCAAGGTCATAACACAGCCAGTTTGGAGATTTGCTTTTCTTGACCTCAATTTTTCATTAAGAAGTTAGCTACCAAGCTAAGAAGAATTTTTTTTTTTACTGGAAAAAATATATGATTGCTTTTTGTTGTTGTTTGATGATAAAAAGAAAGTGTAGTTCACAATAGCTCTGTAGAATGGCAACCAAAGAAAGTTGCCAAAGAGCGTGAGTGGTAAGAAAGAGGGGAGGAATTGAGAGCCAAGATCATCTTTCTGTTTCTTTGCCTTTTTGAGTCTGTAGATAGGAATGAATCAGTAAGGTCAGGCTATAAACTTGATAAGAAGCTCCTCTGTTTCCCTGTAAAAAGTACTGAAAGTGAGTGTTAGCCCACCCCCCCCCCCCCCAGGGCACTCCTGATGTGTGGCTGGTATTGTAAGGGAAAGGCTATCTGATGTTATCAGTGCGGGACCTCAGCTTAGCTTCCTTGATAGGCTCTCATAGATATGTGGCTTTGTGGTCCTGGATAATCAGCATTGGGAGGTAATGGAGAGGCTGATGTTCCAGGCTGATGATCACAGGGGCCCTTTGGGTTAGTGTGTTTTGATGGATGCTTAGAGACGAAAGCCAGCAAGAACAGTCTGAGGTCTGAGTTTATAAGATGTCGTTATAACTTTGATCATCATGAAACCTAGGGACAAAGAGACATTTTTGTAGATGGGAGATGCATTACCGTTTAGAGTTGCAGGGATCGCCGCAGGTGGGACAACGTTCACAGGTGGGCCCCGAGGCTCCAGGATGCGTGCAAACGCACTTGCCGCACACACAGTCCCCTCGGCCGCTGCAGAGGGTCCCGTCTTCGGGGAGACAGTGTTCTGTGCTGCTGGTGCAGTTACAGTACTCGCCTGTCCAGCCGCTCCTGCACACGCATTCGCCACAGTCGCAGTCGCCGTTATCTGCAAAACAAAGTTCTGGGTTTCTTAGGGCTAAAACCCCTTCCGGATTTTGTGGACCATCTTTTTTTTTGGCCTTTAAACACCATCAAGAAGACTGAAGAAAAAAAAGAGGGATAAAAGTGAGTGCCATGCAGAGGTGGGAAGTAGTGTAGATAGGAGTGTATTTTGCTAATGGTGTGTATTTATTGACTTGGTCTCTTAACTGAAGATCAACTAGGTTGCCTGATGTTATATCAAATAGAATTTATGGGCTGGCTTCCCAGATGGCACAGTGGTAAAGAATCTGCCTGCCAATGCAGGAGACTCAAGAGATGAGGATTCAATCCCTGGGTTGGGAAGATCCCCTGGAGAAAAAAACTGCAGCCCACTCTAGTATTCTTGCCTGGAGAATCCCACGGACAGAGGAGCCTGACAGGCTATATATAGCCCATTGGTCACAGAGAGTCCAACACAATTGAGCATATATGCATGAAATGAGATAATCTAGAAGCCTATAGTTAGCTACTTGATATGTGTGTGTGCAATTATATGTATGTATATATACAGTTGGCCCTACTCTTATGTCTCCCCTCAGTCCAAAGTCTGAGAATAACTTTTAACTCCCTCCAAACTTAACTACTAACAGCTTCTTGTTGACTGGAAACCTTACTGATAACATAAACAGTTGATCAACACATATTTTGTTTGTTACATAGGGTTTCCCTGGTAGCTCAGCTGGTAGAGAATCCACCTGTAATGCAGGAGACTCTGGTTTGATTCTTGGGTTGGGAAGATACCCTGGAGAAGGGATAGGCACTCCAGTATTCTTGGGCTTCCCTAGTAGCTCACATGGTAAAGAATCTTCATGCAATGCGGGAGACCTGGGTTCTATCTCTGGGTTGGGAAGATCCCCTGGAGGAAGGCATGGCAACCCACTCCAGTATTCTTGCCTGAAGAATCCCCATTGACAGAGGAAACTGGCAGGCTACAGTCCCATGGGGTTGCAAAGAGTTGGACACCCCTGAACGACTACTTATTTGTATTTATCGATACTGTAAGTTTACTAGATGAATCATCTGGCAGTACCTACATCAAAATCATCTTATAATACTGTAGATATCAGGCAAATTACTAACACTAGATATCAAAAATGAAAAGATAATGTGAAAAAGAAATTCATGTCTATTTACAGATATAGCTATTTATGCATTGATAATGAAGAAACAATGATATGATTACTTTATGGCAGCCTAGTATAGTTAGTATCATTGTTTCAGAGCAGCCTAGTCTATACACCAATGAATGGTTAAGATGTTTATGGCTATAGTATTAAGGACATATTCATATTACAAACATGATTCCCTTTTCTTAAAAACCACTTACCTTTAATAGTAGGCTGATATGTAGTTTTTCCAATTATGAGAGAGGCATACTAGACAGTAATATAATGCTTTGAAAGCAAAGTTATCAAATAGTAAGAAAACTAACACATTAGTAATTTTATACTAAATATCACTCATTTTATGCCTATGTAAGAATAAACCAATAGCTATATATACTCTATGCATTCACAACATACATAAATTTTTGTATCTCTGTCTGGCTACATAGTTCATCTGTGAATATTTTCAAATCGTTGCAAATCTCCAAAAATATTTCCAATATATTTATTGAAAAAATCTGCATATAAGTGGACCCGTGCACTTCAAACCTGTGTTGTTCAAGGATCAACTGTGTGCATGTGTTTATATATTATTTTTCTCCCGGCAATAGAGATAAGAAGCTATGAGTCCTGAGAAGTGTCTGTGGGCTTGGAGAGGAAAGGGGGTGAAATTCAAGGCATGAGATGCCCAGGGAAGAGGGGGAGGGAGAGGGAGGATGGAATTCTTCAGATGACCAGACTGGGCTGCTATCTGGATGGGGCATGTTTTTATTGCCCTCGAATGGAAGTAACTCATGTAGTGCCTTATCTCCAATGCCTGGCATAGAAAGTTTTTAATTTTTAAGTGAATAGGTTGTTCTGAAGGAGAGGAGGAAGAGCAGCTTAGGACAGGGAAGACAATGAGTTCATCTTTGGTTCTGTGGAGTTTGAAAGACCTGGGGATGGTTGGATATGTATATACAGCCCTGAGGTTTGGGTTTTGTAATCCACCAGGGATAAGTGGCAGTTGAAACCAATGGGGATGAGATTATCTGGGGCAAGCAGATAGAGTAAGTCCCTGGAGAGTATCAACATTTATAATGTAACCAGAGATCATCACAGAAGAGCCAGAGAGGTAAGAGGGGCTCCTGAAGAGCTGGCCAGAGGAGTGTATGAACTACTACAAAATGGTAAATCAAGTGTTTCAGATAATGGGCCTGTGTGTTCTTGCATAGTGTTTTTTGGTTGCCTACCATGCCCAAGATCCTAAACTGGCATTTGATGATCCAAACAAACAACACTTACCTGCAAATTTTGTAACATACTTTTCTTCAGAAAAAGAAGTGTGCACCAGGTATTGCCTCTCAAGTTTTGCTCCTTGGCAACATTCCAAAGACACATGGGCATGGTGGTGGTGCAAGAGTCCATAGTGTGTGAGCGTACAGACATAGATGCGAATAGCACAGGTTTGGGTCCTGGCTCTGGTGTTCCTGGGCTGGGCAAAGTTGGGGAAGTTGCTCAACCCCTCTGTGCCTCAGTTTCCTCATTGGTAAGGAGGGATTATTAATAGCACTACTTCATGGGACTGTTATGAAGATTACCTGAGATAATACATAACAGTGTTTAGAACAGTGCCTGGCCCATAAATAAGCAGTGTGTGCTGTGCTGAGTTGCTTCAGTTGTGTCCGACTCTTTGTGACCCACTGGACTGCAGCCTGGCAGGCTCCTCTGTCCGTGGGATTCTCCAGGCAAGAATACTTGAGTGGGTTGCCATACCCTCCTTCAGGGCATCTTCCCAACCCAGGTATCAAACCCACATCTCATGTTTGCAGCACTGGCAGTTGCGTTCTTTACCACTAGTGCCGCCTGGGAAACACAAGCAGTGTATAAATGTACGTTATTATCATGATTCCTAAATACTATCCAGTAGGAAGAATTTGATAGCAAAATTATCCAGCAGTGTTAAAACTCCTGTAATTATACTGAAAACCAAACAGATGTGAAAGAAATCCCAAGTGAGGCAGGTTTCCATTTTTTGGAGATGCTGCCATATTCATTGCAGAAAGAAGGATTCTGAGTTTTCGCTTGTAAACTTTGGTCCAGTAGGTGGTTACTTTTCTGCCTTCATGACCTGGCCTTAAGAGACAGGGAGAAAGTAATCCCAGAACAAACGATAAACCACAAAGATTTTGAAGCTAGATTCTGACTGCTCCTGGTGTGTGTGTGTGTGTGTGTGTATACACATATGTAGGGAGAGAGACAAAGAAAATATGACATACACTTCTCTAATGAGAGATGAGTTGAAATTTATCTGGATCCATGACATTAATGCTGCATTTCATAACCTATTTAATTCATAATTGAACTAATTAATTTAAAGCTAAGAATAGTTAGGTGATTTAGGCCAAAACCATTCATTTACTTTTTATATATAAACTGTCACCTAAACTTCAATGGCTTTTTGTTTATTCCTTATCAAAGGTGGAAACTTACTTTCATGATAGGGAGAGATTTCTATATTAAAGTTTATTCTGAAAAATGCATAAAGTGTATAAATATTGTCAAATGAAATGAGCATTTTGAAAGGCTTTGAGAATGCCCAATTATATCGCTCCATATAAAAATTACTTGGCAGAAATTTTAGAAAATCCTTCTAAGAGCTCCTTGCAGAAATTAGAAACTCTCCTTTCTTTGGGACTTCAGAACCATTAACTGGGTCACGAAAGTTGTTCACTGATATCCACAAACAACTACTTATCCAAGGTAGCTGTTCATACAACAATAGCTTTATAGTGACTTCATGTAGAAACAAGATGATAATCAAAGATTGAGAAAAAATTATTAGGTTCTTTTGATAGGGTTAGATCTTTCTGGAATGCCATTGACTGATAACTAAGAGCATGATAGGAAGCTTTTTCTATAATGCTGTTTGTCTGCTGGATTTTCCAGTTTCTTAGAATCAAAATTTTAAAGACTAATGGAATTTGGGCAAGGGAAAAAAAAAATCAGTGGAGTCCTATATCTTACAGATGGATAGAATAAGGTGCATGGGAAGAACATCATGATAATAGCCCTTTGGAAAAGCGACACATTGCAGAGTCTATTTGTTATAAAATAAGTAGATTTACTTGAGAAGTGGGGGTTTCCCAGCTGGCTCTAGTGGTAAAGAACCCAGCTGCTAATGCAGAAGACTGAGAGATGTAGATTCAATCCTAGGGATTCCCTGGAGGAGGAAATGGCAATTCACTCCAGCATTCTTATCTGGAGAATCCCATGGACAGAGGAGCCTGCTGGGCTACAGTCCATGGGGTTGCAAAGAGTCAGAAACGACGGAAGCAACTTAGCAGGCACACACGCACATGAGAAGTAAGGCTGTAGCATAGTCAGGCTGCTGTTGGAAACAACAGCGTCAAGAGCATGTGTGTTCACAGGCCAGGATCAAATTTACCCCCACACTAAGCACAATGCCAGGCACACAGTACGTATTCCATTACTCTTTCTTGAATTTAAAGCTAAGAACAGTTAGGTGATTAAGGCCAAAACCATTCATTTACTTTTGTACTTCTTTGTACTTGATTGTACTTTTAAAAGAGAAAGTTATAGAGTAACATTATTTGAGATGTTACTAAGCACAAAATTGCTTTTGAGAAACAGTCATGGTTGAGGATGGGGAAGTACTCCAATAAATGAAGGAAAAGGGCATTGGTAAAGTTTTCTGAGTCCAATTGCAGAAATAATTGTATTTTCTATATAGAATTTCTTTAGTAATCACTGTATCTGATACAAAAAGAGGCAGTATTGTCAGACTGTCTGAACCACAAATGGTCAGATCAGATTGACTCTTTGAATTTATATCTGTCTGCACGCATGACATAAAATAAAATGAAAGACCATCAAACACTGGGACGAACTGTGTTGTTGAACACAATCCAGGATTTCTACAGCCTTAGATCTCTTTGACTTCAGAATTAAAGGGTGAAAAATAGGTGGGGTCAGTATTGCTGTTATACTGTATTTGATTACATTTCGGATTTTTTTTAAAGGCAATTTCAAACGTCTTGAGCACATATTTTATTAAAGATTTCTATTAGAACTGCAATCTAAAGTTCTGCTGAATAGATTCTTTCTGAGATGTGGTGATGGTCTCTGGCCTCAGGCTGTGTTCTCTCTGTATCTTGTGAAAAGAGGACCAATGTGGGTTTGGAAACACACCCATTAGATAAGGAAAAACACCTTTGAATGAAAGGGGCGAGAAATGTGTCTCAGTCTGGACAGACCCTAAACTTTTCACTCTCCAAGGGGAAAGAAAGAAGGCAGCCTCAGAGGAATCTGTTGCAGCAGCAGAAGCCAAGAAATGAAACGGAGGTGCACTTCTAAGGGTATCAGATGGTTTTCAAAGAGCTTGGGATTCTCTGAGGCTTCTTTTCTTGGGCCTTTTCTTCTGAAAATCAGTCTCTTTTATATGTTCCTGACACTGTGGTTGAAAAACATACCTTGCTTGGTTTTCTCTAAAGGTAATGGCTTTCTGTTTTGAAAAGCTATCTGCTCACACACTGTGGGAACAAAATAAAAAAGATGTGAGGCCTTAAATTCAGCCGTCAGTTACTATTTAAATTGTAACACAAATCTGTATCATTTAAAAGTATATGAACACATTTGTAATTCTTGTCTGACTAGACTGTACTTAAATACATATGTTTATCTCCCAGAATGATTTTATATAGTCATATAATATGTAATATATTCTTAAACTACAGTGATTTTACATCTAGAAGGGATACTAGAATGTAAATTTTCCTGCTATTTATAGCTTTTTTCAATCTCAAAAAATTCAAGCAATTTTTCATTTTTACCCTTTCCATAGCCTTCTTCACATATGTCCTTATTCATCTTATTATGCATGCCTGCATGCCAAGTTACTTCAGTTGTGTCCCACTCTTTGCAACCCTATGGACTGTAGCCCACCAGGCTTCTCTGTCCATGGGATTCTCCAGGCAAGAATACTGGAGTGGACTGCCATGCCTTCCTCCAGGGACTCTTCCCAACCCAGGGATTGAACCTGTGTCTCTTATGTCTTCTGCATTGGCAGGCAGGCTTTTTACCACTAGCACCACCTGGGAAGTCCCATTGAGCTTATTATACCCAGTGTCTAACGTAGCATATCATGAACAAAGGGCCTGAAAGACCATTTAGTATTTTTGTGTCCCTTGTTCTTTGCCGTGTGTCCCTTAAGCAGCCTGGCTTCTTATCTTCCCAAAGTAATAGGCATTTAAGAGTTAGGTCACATACAAGGAGCCTGAACTAGAATAGTGTGGAAGATAATGTAATTTGATTACATGCAGTTTTGTGGCATCTAAGTAATAACCAAAAAGAACAATCTTTCATCCCCAGGGAAATAATAATAGAGATATAAGTTCAGTTGGCAGAGATCTCACCCCTAGGGAATGTCAGAGTCAGAAAAAATATAAGTGAAGATCTTAGTCTAAAGGTGAACACATTCAATTGATCAGCAAACATTCATTGGGCACCTATTATGTCCAGGCGGCTGTGGCAGGGGCCGAGGATGCAAAGCTCCTCCTTGACACCTGCACAGTCTCCCAGGAAGGTGGGTTTGGACATAGCCTACCTCCGCAGAGCAGCCCCTTGTGTCTCAAGCAGGAGAAGTTGTCACACTGGCAGTAAGGCCCGTAAATGTTTCCATAGGGGGACAGGTGGCAGACACACTGCCCGCAGTAGCAGTCGCCTCTCCCACTGCACGAGGGGAGCTCCGGGGCCTCTTTGCAGGACTCGGTGCTCAGCGTGTCCTCCCCGCACTCGCAGTGGTGACCCATGTGGCCAGGGTTGCAGGTACACACCCCGCACTGGAAGGAGCCATTGCCGTTGTTGCACTTGGAGCTGTTCACCTCCACGTCTTTCTGGCAGTCACAGCTGCATTCCGGGCTGACGAGGATTTCCAGAGCGTCCCCCAGTCCCACGGGCTTTAAGATAATGTGCCTGCTCCTTCTGTCACAGTTTGGTAAACTCACAGTCACGTTGAATGAAGCCTGGAAAAGAAAATACTAATTATCTTCTTCTAATCACCAAAATGATCTTCCCTTGTGGCTCAGTGGCAAAGAATCTGCCTGCTAATGCAGGAGATGTGGGCTCAATCCCTGGGTCAGGAAGATCCCCTGGAGAAAGAAATGGCAACCCACTCCAATATTCTTGCCAGGCAACCCCATGGACAGAGGAACCTGGTGGGCTTCAGTCCACGGGGTCACAAAAGAGTCAGATATGACTTAGTGACTAAACGATAAGAGCAACAAGCCATCAAAATGCACTGGAGTATACAGAGCCCATGGGGATCAGCCTTCCCGAAAGCATTTATTAGGAGATCTTTGAAAATTGCTTTTGAAATTCTTGAAAGGAAAAGTCCAGCTTTACTGCACTAAGATAACTTCTGACAGATCATCTGAATGACTTTTCAGATGCTCTATTGATCTCTACTTACTATGTCTCCCACCTTCATGTGAGAGCATTTCTTTTGGTGTGGAAAGGGGATCCCGGTGGTACAGATGGCTGTGAATGACAGGTTGAGGCCTTCTGTGTCTCCTAACACTTCCAGCTCCACCTCAGACCTCAGTTCCTTTAGATGAGACATAAAGAGTTGAACAAGATCATGACCAAAAAATAGAACCAAAAGAGAAGAATCTGTGATCATGTTCATTAAACAACAAATGGATAAAATTAAATTTGGTCTAAAAGAAATTCACCAGGTCACCAGTCAAGCAAGAAAGCAAGTAATACATACACACACACACAAGCATATTTTATCAAATCTAAGATGCCATCCATTAGAAGATTCACCGTTATTTTATGACAATTAAACTGCGACAAAATACTTCGAGATTGTTCAGCACTATATATGAATTAAACCTGTCAGTTCATCATTGATTTAAAAATTATTTTATTCATCTTGAGGGTTTGGCAAATTTCTCTAGTCCTGAATTTCAAGGACTGGATTATAGTCCAGTCTTATGAATTATAGTCCAAGCATGGTATATAAAAGGCAAATCTTTTGCTTATATCTCAGTAGCAAAATATAACAATAGCTTTCTTTACCTGTCTCCTAAGTATCATCATTTTTTAGGTCCCATAAAGCAGCTGGTGGTTACTCTGAAAGGAATACAGATCATTCCTCCAACAGAGAATACTTGCTTTGCTGATATCAGTGTTTGCTTCCCTGTTATTCTGTTTTGGTGCACTTCTGCATATATAATAACTCTTCAATATCAAATCATAGTGAAAACTTGGAAGATATTTTAAAATTGTGATTGTCCTCAACACTTATAGTACCAGCAGTGCACGTCATGAATGGAAGTGTCAACAACACATTCAATTACTGCCAAGTTATGCATGTGCAGGCAATGAAAACTACATTGTGACTTTCGTTCTACTGAAAGCATTGGTAAGACATGACTAATCAAAGTGTAACTACTGTTAGAGATGCTAAAATGTGAGAGAGCGTGTGCCTTGAAATCAATACTGAAATTTATTGAGTCCCTTTTGTACATTTAGTATAGCGCCAGGTCTGGGCGAATGAGCATAAGATAGGATTTCTGCCATCAAGATGATCATCTTGCTGAAAAAAATAAGATGCAGTCAAGTGAAGCAGTTAGCATACAGTGTCAGTCAGTGTACCATTAAATTAGAAAAAAAAAAATGTGTAATACATAAGGGTTTGGGAGAATTCAGAAAAGAGGGCAGTCAGTGAAGGCTGAAGTATTAGAAGAGCGGACCTTAATGGCTGTGTTGGATTTAGATTGCTGGAGGGGATGACAGTGGTATTTCAAGTGAGGGGACCAGAAAAGAGAAAACTCTGTGCCAGGAGTGGTTCAGAATGGAGACAAGAGGTGCTCAGCCCAAGCCTGCACCCCAACTGTCTGGGGAGATACCTAACCACAGAAAGCCCTGTAGTTTGGAGAGATGAGTTAAGACCTGTGAAAAGCATTTCCTGAAGCTTTTAAACAGGGGCCTGATTTACTGAAAATACCACTGCAGGGAGGCTGTCTGGAAAGTGTGTGCAGGACAGGCTAGAGGAGAGGATAGGAAAATCTGAGTCAAGGAAGCTGGCATGTGGCTGCATTCACCCCTGCCTGAGACACGACGAGGAATGGGATTGTTGATTACGAAGGTAAAGGAGAAGACTAGATAAAAGATAAACGATTCCTCTTTCTTTTGTAAAAGAGAAGTCTGTATTTGGGGGACAAAACCAAATTATTTTTTAAAAACAGAATAAAAACAAATTGCAAAATATTATGAAGTCATACCTCCTCTAAAAGGATTTGAGTTCCTATGCACCTTCCATTGATAGAATTTTAAAGGCGTATTCAGATTCAAACTTTCCTGAAGTATAATTTGTCACCTGCATGTTTAAGAGGACCCCGCCTTCCTTGTAATTTTAAGTTGCTTACTGTAAATTCTAAGTCACTCCTCTTCCCTGCTTTGTTATTCGTTCCACATGATCACTCCTTCCACTGAGGAACACAGGCTGACTTTTTTAGAATGTAGTCTTTGTCAGAGATTGAAATGTCATTTCTCAGTCCTAAAGATTATTTGCATCATGTCTTAAGATTTCAAATTCTGCCAATTTAGCATTCAAATGAACCCTGCAAATCTGTTTTATCTTAGCTAGTTACATTTCCAGTTTATTCACTCAGAAAACATTTATTGAGTGGCCACTATGTACTGGACACTGTTCTTTAAGACCTCTAAAATAGCTGATCCCTTGACTGAGTGTGGGAGGACAGAAAGGAAACCACACAATACATAAGAAAATTATGTAGCACCGGAAGGTAATAAATGCTACAGGAAAATGTTAGGGTGGGATAATGAAGATTAAGAGAGTGTGGGCAGGGGGTGTAGGCTGTGATCTTTTAAAAGTGGTCAGGGTGGGATTTGTTAAGAAGGAGATGTTTCAAGAAAGTGAGAGAAAATTAGCCATGCATATTTATGTGAGAAAATATGTTTCAGGAAGAGGGTGCAGCCAATGTGAAGGCTTAAAGACAGGATGATGTTTGGAAGCAGAACAGCAAGGAGGGCGGAGTTACTGTACTGGAGCAGAGAGTTAGAGTTAGCAGAAGGTGAGTTCAGAGGTAATGGGGTGAAGGGGACCAGACCTGGGAGGGTACTCATGGAATGTTATAAAGACTTCAACTTTTACTCTATGTAAATGAGAAAACAATTAGGGGTACCTATAGAAGGGTGATGGTAACCTGCCTGCCAGTGCAGGAGATGTGAGGGAGGCGAGTTTGATCCCTGAGTCACAAAGATCCCCTGGAGAAGGGTGTGGCAGCCCACTCCAGTATTCTTGCCTGGAGAACCCCATGGACAGAGGAGCCTGGTGGGCTACGGTCCATGGGGTCACAAGAGTCAGACACGGCTGAAGAGACTGGGCGTGCGTTCATGCATGCACATAGAAAAGTGATAGGAGTTAATATTTTCAATGAAAACTCTAGCTGTTTTGTTGAAAGCAGGATGCAGGAAAACAGAAGTAGAAACAGGACATAGCATTTTGGCAATTTTGCAATAATTCAGGTCAATGAGGAAGATGGCTCCAACCAGGACGACAGTGATTGGACAAAATTCTAAATAAATCTGAGGGTAGAGTCCACAAAATTTCCTGGTGGATTAAGTGTAAAGTGTAAGAGAAAGAGAGGAATCAGGATCATTTCAAGCATTTTGTCTCTAGCAATGTGAAGAATGGAATTACCATTAGTTGAGGAGGAGGAAACTATTGGTGAAGTGTGTTATTCTGCTGAATAACCTGGACTAACATATCAACTGACTCCTAGATATCTCCCTTTGGATGTTTAATAGAAACATATATCCTGGTTGTCAGGCAGCATGGAGGGCCTGCTTAAGGTCCATGATCATGAATTTAAAGTGAGACCAGGTAGCATGATTGCATGTTTTTCTCACTTCCATTCAGCTGTGCAGAGTGACTGAATTTGACCAGGACTACAGTTGGCCAAAAACCTCAAAGGAGCAATAAGGTTCAGGGCAGTTGAAAGTATTTCTAAGCAGTGGCCAGAATGACTGAATTTAAACTGGATAACCAGGTGAGAGAAGACATCAGAGGGAACTGTACAGGGAAGATACAGTCAATTAATTAGAGATCCTTCTGGGGCTGGAAAAAACATGAGGGGAATTAACAAGAATAAGGTGAAAAGATTAGAAATGGTGAGTGGACAATTGATTGCACACAACTGATACTATGGAGGTGTTTATTGGCAAGGATAAGGTTTAAGGTATGACAAGAGAGTGAAGATATGAAGAAGTAATTAAGTGGGACGGGAACAAGGTCATTTCAGAATTGGAGTTCAAGAAACTGAGAACCCAGGATACGGGAAGGACCATATATATATGGGCTGAAATCATCAAAAAATAAGACAGGAGCAGCACTGGAGATAGAGGAACAGTGAACTAAGTGAGAAATGAGGGCTATAACCTGGAACTCTGTAGATTACAGCGGTTAGGGGCAGTGAGTAGCATAATCTAACCAAAATGAAGGCAATCTCAGCATTGATGTAATACATCCTATTGCAGATTTCACCGGGAATATTTTAATATGAATTTCCCAAAGCAAGGACATAAATATATGTCTGTAGGTTTCATCTTTTCATTCGCTCATTTACTGAGCATCTACTATGAGCTAGACAAAACAAAACAAGTCTCTTCTCTTCCAGAACTTAAATGCCAACTGAGGAGCTTACCCTTGGGAGCATTAATATTTCAACAGTTTTATTATGTGATTAGAGAAGGAAAGAGAGTAATAAATGATGGCCAGATGAATACACATCTGGTATTTAAGGGTTTTTTGAAATGTCAGTGTAAAATACTGAGCTGAAGTTTGTAGTCACTAATCATAAACACGAATTGTTTGCCCCTGCCCCACTACAAGTCAGAAGCGTTTTATGTTTTCTCTCAGTATAGTCTCTTTCCTTCTCTCTCTTTCTCTAGGTTGGGAAGAAATCCAGTCCACGGGTCTCCATGTTTTAAAGTCCTTTTCAGTTCAGTTCGGTTCAGTCGCTCAGTCATGTCCTTTTCGGATACACTTAAAAATTATACAATAGAAAAACAAGTTGAACTAGTGCCAAGATTTGCTGCATGCTTCATAGTGACTCATCGAGTTTCAACCATAACTCCAGAGCAAGATTGTTTGATTTAAGAATAATAGACACTTCATAATTTTGAGACAGTAAAATAAAGACACAAGATTCACTTCAAATGTTTGATGTCTTGATTTCAACTACTCTGTAAGTTACATGACTGGGGACATAAAGTGAGACATAAACTCTGACAGAGCAAGCAGGGGCGCAGACAGGTCTGGTCAGATGAGAGGGGAAATATTTTTGACAATTCACTGTTTTATAATTTGCTTACCTCATGTGAAGATGCTAGTAGCCAGCATTTTGGAGAGTCCTGAATTAAAATTGAGCGTGTTCTAACACAGTTAAGGTTTGCCACGTGATTTTATTTGATTCTACACATTAAAACTTTACTGCTTGAGAGGGAGGAAGGTTTTTATAGTATTTTGTTGACAAGCTTTCTTGTCTGGAAGAATTTCAAACATGAACTAACATGGTGATTAATTTTTGATGTGAGCTAAGAAAACTGAAGTTTCTGAGGATATGAATTAAAAACACCCTCATCTCATAACTTTAATGAACCATCTGTGTTTTATTCTTTGAGAAAAAATACCTTGCTTTTCCCCATTAGAGTCTCAAAATTGGTGGGGTGATGTCAAAAAAAAAAAACTGGTGTGGGGAGTTTCTTAAAATATGTCGCTCTTCCTCCCCTTAAAGTTCTGATAAGACATTTGTGAAAGGAATCTAGACACACGTATTTTAAAAAAACCTTCCAGATGATTCTGAAATGTCAGGGAACACTGGTTCTGTATATGCTAAGTATTGTTATACAGTGCATATTTATCACTTATTTGTAATTTTAAAACATCAAAAATTAGCATTTTATTCATTTGTTATTATGCAACTGACATTTGGAGCAAATATGAGAGCTTTACTGTTTTATAAAATGTTATTTTTTTCATTTCTGTCCTAATGTAGAACTCCATCTTTGTGTGTGTATGTGTGTTTCTTTGTAAGGAAAAGCAAATGAGGGGCTGAGAGTAATATTTAGGAACCAAAATAAAAAGAGTTGGCAACAGGCCACGCTCTGTTGATTGGGATATGAAATGGAGACAGAGAGAAAACGTAGCAACCCTGTAGGTTTGTATCTTATTTTAAGGGAAGAATTCTGTCCTCAGGCACTAATTTACAAAGACAAGGCAAAAAAAGAAAAAAAGTTTAAAATGTATTTATATGATATAACACTAATGGAAAATTTCCCTGATTCCTCAAAGCAGAGAATCTACAAGGTGGTGTTCCTGATGTGCTTTGCTGTGTTTTCCCTTGAGTTATGATATAGTCTCATTAAGCCTGTGGAGTTAGCTCTCATAGCTGTTATTCATTGGCAATCTAAACGATTTTTTTTTTTTTAGGCAGAGAAGAAGAAAGCTTAATTGTATGACTCATGAAGTCTTTTCAGTAGAATTAAAATTCTGCAGGTGACAATGCTGCAGTTGGTTATTACTATAAAAACAAACTTAACTTTATGATCAGGTTTATGAGTTTTCTACCTTCTGCCCCACCTTCTGGGGAAAATATCTGCAAATAAACTGAACAAAATTTACATTTTGGCTGCATTAATGCAGAGAGATTTTCTTTGGATAAGCATTATCTCTACCAACAAAGGAGAGTGCATTTAACTGCCTAAAACATATCTTGGTTTTTAAACATCAAATAAATGCAAAAAGACCCCAACAGTAAAATATCATACTTCATAAGCTGAGATGATCAGCTGGAGAATGTTTCCAGAGTCCTTCTGAAGTACCCCTACTGTAGCTCCAGGAATGAGTTTTGCATAATTCTGTAAACAAACAAACAAATAAACAAGTCAGTCTTTACTCACTGTAACTGAGAAGCATTAAGTGTGGGATTCAACCTATGGCTGAGATCACCTCTATTTAACTGGCCGGGAGAAACAGGTTCCTGATAATAAGCAGTGTTTGTCCTGAAACTATAGTTGTGCCTCGTGCTGCTTCCTGAACTCAAGCAGGAAATGAAATGGCCAGAGTTGCGGCAGGGGAAATCTGATGCCTGTGGTGGCCTTAGTCTAGGGATGTAATTGACATCACAACAGGAGTTAAGTTTCAAATAGAAATAACATGTATACAACATTTTTGATTTGGGGAGCATCCTTTTTCTAAAAAGTTCTGAGCTCACTACAAGGAACTCTCTTCTATTTTTTTTTTTTTTTTTTTCCGTAGCATTTGCAGAAACTAAGGTTTGGGTCACTTGAGTCCCTCACTGCCATCACGTCACCCCTCAGGTCAATCAGTCCAGAGGTCTTAATTGTCAGTCATTGTCAGTTGCCTGGTAGAGCAAAGGAGTGAATTGTTTGAATGCTTGCTGTTAACTCCTCCTTTCCTAGCAGCAGTGAGCACTCTCTTCGGGATGTCACACTGTACTTGAGTTGGTTGGAATCACTCCTCACTCATCAGGATTGTGTGAATCAGCACTTAGCTCTAAACCGTCTGCATTCTCCATGTACATTGCTTCCCCTGAGATGTCGTTCCCACCAGAGGAGAATTCACTGTATTAGTTCATCCCTTCAGGTATCAAACACGGCTAAGGAATGAAGCATTGCAAAGAAAGCAATTTTCTAGACTGCTGAAAATTATCCCTTCCTTGTTTACGCTTTAAAACTATTTTCAAACAAAAATTTTCTTAAAATATATAGGACAGACTTCTGTCTTCTTAAATCAAGACATTCAAGCATACCTTGACATTTTTCTTGACGAAATAGTCATAATATTAACTATAACTCTATAATCATCAAGGACTTCTCAAATTTAGAGATAGATCACACCCTTGCCAAATGGACCCCACTCTCTATGCTTTTGGGTTTTTTTAAATTTTTTTTAAAATAGTTTCTGCCTTCTTGTTAAGCTGTAAGGTATCACTCGGCTACCAAGTCATTCATTCACTTACTATTGCATTCAACAATATCTATTAAGTAGGCTTAATATGCTGTGCTACATCAAGAGGAAACAATCAGTCATTTTGTCCGCTGTTCTCCTCTAAAGTATTTGTGTGCTGTGAAATTAAATGACTGAATTTATTATAATTGTAGGGAAAAAAGAGAAATAAGCTTTCAGTGAAAAATTTAGGGCATTTCCTAAGGTTCAAACATAGTAACACCCTACCTCATTTAAGTAGTTTAAAAAATGCACAAAACTAAATTAGAATTGGGGCTTCCCCAGTGGCTCAGCAGCAAAGAATCTGGTGCAATGCAGAAGACACAGAAGACATGGGTTTGATTCCTGGATTAAGAAGATCCCCTGAAGGAGGGCATGGCAACCCACTCCAGTATTCTGGCCTGGAAAATCCCATGGACGGAGAAGCCTGGCGGACTATAGTCCATAGGGTTGCAAAGAGTCGGATACAACTGAAGTAACTGAGCACAAATTACATTAATTTTTATTATTAATTATAATCATGATGCTAAATAAATAAATCAAGACAAAGGGAATCAAAGAGAGGAACAAATGAAGCCTAGCTGATGTGGAACACCAAGGAGTGGTGGGAGGTCCCCCACTAGAGGTGGGCACCTGGGTTAAATCCAAACCTTCTCCTTGTATATGGGAAAATGAGCTTTGGTTTTAATTTGTGGGTTTTGTTATGTCCTACTTATTTCACCATTTGTGATTGTGTTTAAATTTGAAGTGGATGGAAATCTGAACTCTTAAAAGAGGATCAGTTGTCCATCTGCTTTGATGTGCATTTTATTACTGAAGGTGGGTAATCACCCAGGTAACATCCCTCGAGTTACTTTGGGTCTCCCCATCACTGGTTGTTGAATGGGGCCCCCTTTGGTTTCCCCAAGTCAGGTAGAACTTGTCAAATATGAGGAAGGCACTGGTTCATCGACCTACCTTTTCAAATAAACACATGTCAAAAGGGCCATGAAGCATGAGAACTGTGGTTAGCAGCAAATACCTAAATGGGAACTTGGATTTCACTCAAGTGGAGCTGGAATATGTGTAAATTTGACCGGTCCCAGAAGAGCTTGACAAAGACAGGTTTAGAGCCATTTGACAAAGAATTCCAAGGCCCTTAGCTCTGCATGAAGCTGTTATCCTTGAAAAATGTCCTGCAATCTCCAAGGCCAATATATAATGAATATTTTCTAGAAGCACTAGTTCAAGTGGCCTCCAGATTTGGAGTTAATTCTTGGTTAACAAAGCCAAATCCATGCACTTCCTAAAGCATAATTATGATCCTGCCTGTGTATGACATTTGACTTTCGGCTATTAGGACAAGTGGTTTAATGTTAATAGCATTTGCTGATTGCCACTAGAGTGAGGGTACAAAGGAGTTGGCAGCTAGCAGTACCCAGGGATGACACTGATCATTGTGGAGAGGAAGACTATTAATTAATTTCTGGATGCTGATTCCCTGTAAAAGCAGTGGAAATAACTAACTAAGGACGTGGGCAATTTGGCTTTCTGATCTAACACTGTAAAAAAATTACACTTTAAATCTTGTAGTATTATGATTACTGTAAATATCATGTGTCAAATGCCTCTCTTTTACTAAAACTCTAAAGTGCATTATAAATTGTCCTGATTAAACATGTTTAATATTAGCAAAAGGGTGATTTGCATGCCTGGATGTGAAAAATTATAGCAGTGTGATTGGGAAAGAGAACTCTTGGATATTAGAAATGGTGAACTCTGAAAACAGAAGGGTGTATGAGCTGATTAGATATGCAGACTTCTCTGCTTGGGCTTGAATTTCCTGGGCTTGTGATCCCTGTTACCTGTCCATGGATTTTCCTAATTATAGATTTTCTCCCCTTTCTCACCACCATGCCACCCAGGAGTTCCTGAGGTTGCTTTTCTCACTTGTGTTTGCAAGGTTGGCTTTTTCTGCTCACCTTCATTTTCTTGACTTCCTTCATCAAGCCCTATTTTTTTCTTTTTGGCTCACTTTCTTCCCCCATCTCAGAAAAAATTTATTTGTCCAACAGTCTCCATTTGCTCCCTGGAAATCTCCTGTCTGTCAAGGGTAGAGGATAAGACAAGGACAAAGGGTGATTTAGCCGGCAGGCATCAAAGCCTTCAGAGGCCCATGCCTGAGTTCACACTTGCACATATTGGGATCATCTCAGAGAGTGTCTCTAAGTTCAGGGCCTCTGGGTGTCTGACTGCCAGAACTGGCCATCAGGTGTGCTCTCGTGCTTGCCTGAGGGCAGAGGAACCGCAGATTCACACAACTGCCACCCCAGGTCACCATGGATAGGCAGCGGGTTGTTATTCTCCTCAGAGACGGGCTGAGGACCTTGGCTGCCCCTTGGCTGCTTTTGATGCTCTCTTGCTGTCCTCACCTGGGAGAGATGGCTCCCGAAGGGACTCCCGCTTCTGCCTTGATGGCACTTCCTGTTGGGTTAACGCTCATCTTCAGGTTCAGAGCCTGGTTCTGTTCTGCGATATGGTTTATTATTAGCTATATCCTTGCTGGATATCGTGATGGGGTTTTTGCCTTCAGTGGTGACTCTCCTGGACCCTTATATCCTTCTCTTGTGACGTTTCTGCTGTTGTGTCATGGGTTCCTTACCACCTCAGGCTCATCAGCCACCATTTGTACAGACCACACTATAATATTCTTTAGCGGAGGAAGGGGGCTTCCCCACTGATGCTAGTGAACCCTCTGCCAATGTAGGAGGCAGAAGAGATGCAGGTTTGATCCCTGGGTTGGGAAGATCCCCTGGAGGAAGTCATGGCAACCCACTCCAGTATTCTTGCCTGGAGAATCCCATGGACAGAGGAGCCTGTCAGGCTACAGTCCACGGGGTTGCAAAGGGTCAGACATGATTGAAGTGACTTAGCATGCAGAAGCAGAGAGAAGATGAGAAGTCAGAAGTCAACTTGCCATCTATCTGCTAGTGGCATTTTGATAAAGAATTTGTAAAACCAAATATTTAGAGCAACGTGCTGCTTCTTTTCAGGCTCTGTGCATGCTTAACTCTTGCTGTGGAGCCTCGTTAATACGGAGGGATTTTACACTCAGCCCTGTTTATTTTCAACAATATATGATTAACCAGTGCCACTATTCTTATTCTTTAACTATACCTACTAAATGTTTTCCTGCTAAAATATATTTATTACAAGGTTGGCTTGTAAGATTAACAATCTGTGAGCTTATATATACTGTTTACAAATATTTTCTCTAGTCTTTCACAGTAATTTCTTTGGTCATTACCTTAAAAACTCTTTCACTAGTGGCTCCTGTTTGTGCATTTTCTCTCTCCCTCTCTCACAACTTTAGTAGCAGTATAACACATATACACAATGTACAAGGAGTAAGGATATAGTTCACTGGATATGAACTTTGTTTAAAAAGTAAACAAGGAAGTATAACTACCAAGATCAAGAACTAGAACACAATCAGCCCCTAGAATCCTCCCTTGTACTACCTACCTCCCAGTCATTGTGGGGAAAAAAAAGAAAGCAAAAGTGTTACTCGCTCTTTGTGACCCTATGGACTGTGGCCCACCAGGCTCCTCTCTCCACAGGATTTTCCAGGCAAGAATACTGGTGTGGGTTGCCAACCCCTTCTCTAAGGGGTCTTCCTGATCCAGGGATCAAACCCACATCTCTTGCATTGCAGGCAGACTCTACCATCTGAGCCACCAGGTCATTACTCCTCCTCTAAAAGCCTACCCACTGTTTTGACTTTTCTCACTATAGATAGAAGTCAGGAGAGATAACTTCATGCCCTACACCAAAGCATGACCTATAAAGGAAAAGACAGATAAATAAATTTAAGAATTTCTGCTCTGAAAAGATGCCTTTAAGGGAGTGAGAAGAAACCGCTGAGTGGGAGAAAGTGTCTGTAACACATGAATCTCATTCGGTACCAGAATGTCCAAACAACACCTACACACCAGCAAAGAAAAGACTTCTTTTAGTTTAAACAAACAACAAAAGCAACAAATATATATATATATATATATATATATATATATATAATATATATGTGTGTGTGTGTGTAAGAGGCAAAAGAATAGGTGAGAAGTGTTCAGCATCATTAATCATTAGATAAATATAAATGGAAACCACAATGAGATGCCAGGGTGCACGCACTGCAATGGCTACAATTGGAAAAACTGACAGTGCCCGCACGTACTTCCCCCAGGAGTCTAAATTGGAAAACTGGCAGTAGTTACTATGGCTGAACTTATCCTAGCAGTTCCACTTTTAGGTACATCCACACAGCAGAAACAAACCCACAGGATGTGGGTGTTCTGAGATGAGAAAATGCATAGAGAGGCCAAAATTCTATTGTCAAGATGATGCTTCTCGGTGGTAATCAATGCATGCGTGCTAAGTCACTTCGCATCCGACTCTTTGTGACCCTATGAACCATAGCCTGCCAGGCTCCTCTGTCCATGGGATTTCTCACACAAGAATACTGGAGTAGGTTGCCACGCTCCCCTCCAAGTGACCTTCCCAACCCAGGGATCGAATTTGGTATCTTGCATGTCTCCTGCATTGGCAGGCAGGTTCTATACCACTAGCACCACCTGGGAAGCAAGATGTGACCTAAATTGGAGAAAATGCCAGTGATTCTGAAGTAGTCTCAGAGCTTTCAGGTGTTGGCCACAGGGAGTAATTAGCTCCTACCAGGATTCCTTCTACCTGGGGGTTGGGCCTAAGGGAGGTGTACACTGGGCAGACTCCTCAGCATTCATAGAACAGCCTGACTTGCTTGTTAATCTCACACCTTTCACAGGAGTTCGTTTCAGGATGGAGTCCTCCTGAGCTGCAGTTACCAATTCAGGGGGCCTCGTGAAAGGATGGAGAGGTCCTAGCTAGCTTCCTGACATCTCCAAGCACCTCCTGCTTTTTGGCACCTGCATTCTCAGAAACTCCAGACTCCTGGAGAATCTGTTGTTTTGAGGACTCTGGATGGGCCTTAGGGAAGTTGCAGGAGTGCTGAGGAGGGGATCCTACTGTTCTTTGTCTCCTCGGTACCACATGGCTCACTGGTCTGGAGTGATGAGCATACACTGCTGAGTGGGGTAAAGGCACCAGAATTTGCCTGATCCACTGAACTACTATGATCTGAGAGAGAATAAATGGCATTGACGTTCCTACCTGACAGTGTCATCTATTTAGATTTCCACAGAAGCTCTATTACTCTACTTAAGTACCATTATTATCTGTAATAGTATCCATTATTATACCAAGATAGTGAGGCCCAGAGAGTTTAGTTAACTTGGCCAAGGTCAACCAGCCAGGAAATAGTCGAGTTAGACCCACCTGTCATGCTCTGCCCTGGAGTTAGCTCTCTTGACCAGACCACTGACAGTATGTGCCTGGAAATGGTTCTCCTGGTCTAGTGACATCATTGGTGAGCCAGAGGGAAGTTAATGAACAAGCCTAAATTAACTGGATGCATTTGCTTCCTGGGGCTGCTGTCACTAAGTAGCACAAACTTGGTGGCTTACAACAAACAAAAATTGTTTCACAGTTCTAGAGGCCAGATGTCTCATGCTCCCCCTGTAACCAGTTGGGGAGACTCGTATCCTTGCCTCTTTGTAGCTCCTGGTGGGTGTTGATAGTTCATGGCTTTCCTTGGCTTGTAGATTGTTACTCCAAATCTGCCTCCACTGTCTCTAGGTGCTTGCTCTTCTGCATCTCTCTAAGACCACCAGTCTTACTGGATCCATCCTGCTCAGGTATAGCCTCATCTTAACTAATTATACCCGCAAGGCCCTATTTCCAAACAAGGTCACATTGAGGTACTAGATATTGGGACTTTAACATATTTTGGGGGTTGGGGATAGGGTATAATTCAACCTATAACATTCTGCTAGGGCTCTTTTGATTTCTTTAACCTTTAAAGATTTTAAGCCTTCATTTTAGCTGGAGAAGTGAGTACCTTGCCTGGTCACAGAACTAATACATGGTAGAAATAGATCTTGACTTCAAAGCCAGTGCTCGCTTGGCTCCCCTTGCTCACTGTGCAAATGCCAACAGCCATCAAGGGGGAGTATCATTAGAAAGTTAAGACAATAATGGCTGGTACTTTTTTATGTAGGGGCTTAGAGATTATAGAACACTTTCCTACTCAAAATAGAAAGGAAGAGAAAGGGTTGTGGTTGCATTCGCTTTCAAATTGAAGGCTACATCTTGAAAGATATATAGGAAGTCATGAAACCATAGAGGCAAAAAACATGTTTTTTCCCTGTAGACTATATTGCGCTATTTATCTGGTCAAAGGAAAACAGCTCTTTGTGGATGGAGGCTTGCTTTTGTCAGGCAGTGTGCTTCTTCCAGAGCAAGGGGCCAGCTGGTTTGACTGAAATAAGGCCTTCTGAAGGTAATCAGAAGGATTTCTTCCCAAGAGGTCTTTCATTCTTGTGAGATTTTATTTTCTTGTTCATTACGGTAAACGCAAGGCTCCCAGTATTATGCAAAAGTTTACCCCGAGGCTCGACTGTGTTACTAGGACACTGAAGATTCCAAAAAGAATATGTAATTGTTTCTGGCACAACGTAGCGGGAATGTCTATCTCTGAGTTGCATGATACCTGTTTTGCCTTCAGGCTTTTAATTGTCAGCTTTCCACAATCTGGCGGGCAGGGATGGGGGTGTGCTAATTAGATCAGGTGCTTGATCTGGAAGTCTGCACCAGCAATGACTAGGTAGTCGGCTTCGGAACTTTTGAGCACTCCCACTCTTTCTCCCTATGTGCCCAGGAATGTAATTATCTTGTCAGCCGAGAAGCTGCAGTGCACAGCTGAACGAGTGCTAGGCAGCAGTCACAGAGCGATAAGGGGAGACGGATGGGCCCACTGTGCGTGACTGTTCAGAGACAAACAAATGCACAGAGAACCACTGGAGGATGGAGGCAGAGAGAACAAAGGGCTGACACTGAGTATTTGTTCCTGAGGATACTTCAGACCTTCTCTTAATAAGATTAGCCTGCTTTTTGGAGGGATTGCGGATGCAAGTCCCAAAGCTTTGGAAAGCTTCTTTTAAAGCTAGAAGACACGTTGGGCTCAGTAGCTAGCAGCGTATGTGCTTTGCAGACCAAAAAGCAGGTAATAGAACTTGAAGGATGACTGGTAGGAACACAATGAAGGGACCAAAAAATAGAAAGCAAGTGTCTGGGCAAATGAGGACTGCTAAAGACCTAATGGCCTCTCTTCTCAAAGAGGGGGGTTGCGGTAGACCAGTAGCATCAGAAGCTTCTGAGAGATGCAAAATCTCATTGTTTTTTTCTAACTTTTTGGCCAAACTCCACACTGTTTTCCGTAGTGGCTGCACCAGCTTACATTCTCCCCAGCAGTGCGCAGGGGTCCTCTTCTCTCCATCTCCTCGCCAATACATATTTCTGGTCTTTTGATGATAGTTATTTCTAACAGGTGTGAGGTAATATCTTATTATTGTTTAGATTTGTATTTTCCTGATAATCTGCATTTCCTGATGTGGAGTATCTTATCATGTGCCTGCTGGCCATGTCTTCTTTGGAAATATATCTATTCAAGCCCCCTGTCCCTTTTAAAATCAGATTTTAAAAAAACCTATTGAACTGTATGAGTTTTTAAAATGTATTTCAGATATTAACCCTTTATCAGGAATATGGTTTGCAGATACTTTTCTTCAATTCTTTGGTTGCCTTTTCATTTTGCTGGTTTCCGTTGCTATGTAGACGCCTTTTTGTTGGATGCAGTCCCACTTGTTCACTTGTGCTTTTGCTGCCTTTGCTTTTGAAGTCAGCAAATGATTACTGCCAAGGCTGATGTCAAGAGTAGCTTACTACCTGCGTTTTCTTCTAGGAGTTTTACAGCTTTAGGTCTTCACATTCAAGTCTCTCATCCATCTTGAGTTAATTTTTGTTTTTAATAGAAGTTAGTGGTCTACTTTAATTCTTTCATATGTGGACATCCTGTTTTCCCAGAACCATTTATTGAAGAGACTGTCCTTTTCCCATTGTATACACTTGCCTCCTTCATCATAGATTGATTGACCACACATGCATTGAGTTATTTCTACAATATGACCTAGCAATTCCACGTATGGGTATTTATCCAAAGAAAATAAAAACACTAATTTGAAAAGATACATGCACCTAATGTTCACTGCAGCATTATTACAACAGGTAAGATACGGAAGCAACCTAAGTGCCCATCAATGGATGAATGGATAAAGAAGATGCTGTATACATATACAATGGAATATTACTCAGCAATTAAAAAAAAGAATCTTGCCATTTGCTACATGAATGGATTGTGAGGGCATTTTGCTAAGTTAAACAAGTCAGAAAAAGATAAATACCATATGATTTCATTTACAAATATGGAATCTAAAACAAACACATAAGTCAAATCAAAACAAAAGAGCCAGAGTCATAGATTCAGAGAACAGACTGGTGGTTGCCAGAGGAAGAGGGAGGGATATGGGTGAAATAGATAAAGGAGTCAAAAGTTAAAAACATTCAGTTTTAAAATAAATAAGTCATGGGATGTAAGATATGGTGTGGTAACTATTGTTATTAATACTATATGGCATATTTGGGGTTTTCCTGGTGGCTCAGATGGTAAAGTATCCTCCTGCACTGTGGGAGACCTGGGTTAGATCCCTGGGTTGGGAGGATTCCCCTGGAGAAGGAAACAGCTACCCACTTGAGTATTCTGGCCTGGAGAATTCCATGGACTGTATAGTTAATGGGGTTGCATAGAGTTGGACATGATTGAACGACTTTCATTTCATGTTGCATATTTGAATGTTGCGAGGAGAATAAATCTTAAAAGTTCCCGTCGTGGGAGTGGAGTTGGGAGAACAGATACATGTATATGTAGGCTAAGTCCATTAGCTGTTCATCTAAAACTATCACAACATTGTTAATTGGCTATCAGTTCAGTTCAGTCACTCAGTCATGTCTGACTCTTTGCGACCCCATGAACTGCAGCATGCCAGGTTTCCCTGTCCATCACCAACTCCCAGAGTTTACTCAAACTCATGTCCATTGAGTCGGTGATGCCATCCAACCACCTCATCCTCTGTCGTCCCCTTCTCCTCCTGCCTTCAATCTTTCCCAGCAGCAGGGTCTTTTCAAATGAGTCAGTTCTTCATATCAGGTGGCCAAAGGATTGGAGCTTCAGCCTCAACATTAGTACTTCCAGTGAATATTCAGGACTGATCTCCTTTAGGGTGGACTGGTTGGATCTCCTTGCAGTCCAAGGGACTCTCAAGAGTCTTCTCCAACACCACAGTTCAAAAGCATCAATTCTTTGGCACTCAGATTCCTTTATAGTTCAACTCTCACATCCATACATGACCACTGGAAAAACCATAGCTTTGACTAGACAGACCTTTGTTGACAAAGTAATGTCTCTGCTTTTTAATATGCTGTCTAGGTTGGTCATAACTTTCCTTCCAAGGAGAAAGTATCTTTTAATTTCATGGCTGCAATCAGCGTCTGCAGTGATTTTGGAGCCAAAAAATATAAAGTCAGCCACTGTTTCCCCATCTATTTGCCATGAAATGATGGGACCAGATGCCATGGTCTTAGTTTTCTGAATGCTGAGCTTTAAGCCAACTTTTTCACTCTCCTCTTTCACCTTCATCAAGAGGCTCTTTAGTTCTTCTTTGCTCTCTGCCATAAGGGTGGTGTCATCCACATATCTGAGGGTATTGATATTTCTCCCGGCAATCTTGATTTCAGCTTGAGTTTCCCCCAGCCCAGCGTTTCTCATGATGTATTCTGCATATAAGTTAAATAAGCAGGGTGACAATATACAGCCTTGACATACTCCTTTTTCCTATTTGGAACCGGTCTGTTATTTCATGTTGAGTTCTAACTTCTGCTTCCTGCTCTGCATACAGATTTCTCAAGAGGCAGGTCAGGTGGTCTGGTATTCCCATCTCTTTCAGAATTTTCCACAGTTTGTGATCCACATAGTCAAAGGCTTTGGCATAGTCAATAAAGCAGAAGTAGATGTTTTTCTGGAACTCTCTTGCTTTTTCGATGACCCAACGGATGTTGGCAATTTGATTTCTGGTTCCCCTGCCTTTTCTAAATCCATTTTGAACATCTGGAAGTTCATGGTTCACGTACTGTTGAAGCCTGGCTTGGAGAATTTTGAGCATTACTTTATTAGAGTGTGAGATGAGTGCAATTGTGTGGTAGTTTCAGCATTCTTTGGCATTGCCTTTCTTTGGGATTGGAATGAAAATTGACCTTTTCTAGTCCTGTGACCACCCTGAGTTTTCCAAATTTGCTGGCATATTGACTGCAGTACTTTCACAGCATCATCTTTTAGGATTTGAAATAACTCAACTGGAATTCCATCACCTCCACTAGCTTTGTTCGTAGTGATGCTTCCTAAGGCCCACTTAACTTCACATTCCAGGATGTCTGGCTCTAGGTGAGTGATCACACCAACGTGATTATCTGGGTCGTGAAGTTCTTATTTGTATAATTCTTCTGTGTATTCTTGCCACCTCGTCTTAATATCTTCTGCTTCTGTTAAGTCCCTACCATTTCTGTCCTTTATTGAGCCCATCCTTGAATGAAATGTTCCCTTGGTATCTCTATTTTCTTGAAGAGATCTCTAATCTTTCCCATTCTATCATTTTCCTCTATTTCTTTGCACTGATTAGTGAGGAAGGCTTTCTTATCTCTCATTGCTATTCTTTAGAACTCTGTATTCAAATGGGTATATTTTTCCTTTTCTCCTTTGCTTTTGGCTTCTCTTCTTTTCACAGCTATTTGTAAGGCCTCCTCAGACAGCCATTTTGCTTTTTTGTGTTTCTTTTTCTTGGGGATGGTCTTGATCCCTGTCTCCTGTACAATGTCACGAGCCTTTGTTAATAGTTCATCAGGCACTCTATCAGATCTAACCCCTTGAATCTATTTCTCACTTCCACTGTATAATCGTAAGGGATTTGATTTAGGTCATACCTTAATGGTCTAGTGGTTTTCCCTACTTTCTTCAATTTCAGTCTGAATTTGGCAATAAGGAGTTCATGATCTGAGCCACAGTCAGCTCCTGGTCCTGTTTTTGCTGACGGTATAGAGCTTCCCCATCTTTGGCTGCAAAGAATATAATCAATCTGATTTCAGTGTTGACCATCTGGTGATGTCCATGTGTAGAGTCTTCTCTTGTGCTTTTGGAAAGGGGTGTTTGCTATGACCAGTGCGTTCTCTTTGCAAAACTCTATTAGCCTTTGCATTGCTTCATTCTGTACTCCAAGGTAAAATTTGCCTGTTACTCCAGGTGTTCTTGACTTCCTACTTTTGCATTCCAGTCCCCTATAATAAAAAGGACATCTATTTTGGATGTTAGTTTTAAAAGGTCTTGTAGGTCTTCATAGAACCATTCAACTTCAGCTTCTTCAGCATTACTGGTTGGGGTATAGAGTTGGAGTACTCTGATACTGAATGGTTTGCCTTGGAAACAAACAGAGATCTGTTGTTTTTGACAGAATTGGCTATATCCCAATACAAAATAAAAAGTTTAAAAAACAAAAAAGTTTCCATCATGAGAAAAAAGAACTGGTAAGTATGTATGGTGACAGGCGTTAACTACACTTATTGTGGTGAACCCTGTGGGCAGTGTATACAAATACTGACTTATGTCACACATCTGAAACTAATATAATGTTTTATGTCAGTTATACGCCAATTTTTTTTAAAGGAAAAAAAAGAATGCAAAATCTTAGGTCCCAGCCCAGACTTCCTAAATAAATTCTATAACAGACTCTCTGGGTGACTGGAGATACCAAGGGAGACTTTTAAAAATATTGATGCTTGGGTCTCCCTAGACACTGATTTAATTGGATCACAGTGTGGCCCAGACCTTGGTTTTTTGAGAAAGTTTTTAGGCGATTCTAATGAGAGCTAAAGTTTAAGAATGCCTGGTATAGAATGGCCTGTCCACATCATTCTTGTTGTCAGGAGGAGGTTTCCAGGAAGAACTTTGGCAATTTGGAAAATAAAGGTGCCATGATTTTAAAACTGTACACACGTAATCCATATGGGATCCTCAGTCTATCATACACCTGTGACATCTGTTTTCTGCTCAACAACAAAAGTGGTGTTTTCAAATGCCTCCTACCCATGGAATAACACTATGCTTAGTTTCCTTGGCTTTCAAGACTGAGGAGTTTGGTTTTAGCCTCCTTTCCCACTCCATTCCCTTCTACCCCAGCTCACAACAGTTTGTGAGCTTGTATACACAACCCTTCAGGTTTCTGCTTTATTTGTAATCATTTCTTGAAAGGGATATTCCCTGAAGATCCTATACAAGTAAGGTTCCACACTCTCCTCTTCCATTATTCCCCAATGCTGTACACGATTCTCCATTTTTCTTTTAGTAATTCTTCCAAAACTTTTAGTATGTGGCCCAGATATTGCATGGAACATACTAAAACATAAAAAATTATTTGTTAAATTTATTTGAAATTCAAATTTGATTGGCCATCCTATATTTTTATGTGTGAAATCTGGCAACCCAGGAGAAAAAGTATGCCAACCCCTGAATTAGTAAATAAAATGCGTCCAAACTGGTCAAGCTCAACAAAATTTTCTGTTTACATTTTGAAGATTCAAGTCTATAAGGGCAACAAAATACTGAACTATGTTGTAACAAATAGTGGCCACTTTGTAGCATAGTTTGGGCTCTTTCAGATAATTAGCTGTAATGTTAAAAATATATAATACTATCAAACTTTTCTTATGCTTGGGAGCTGTCAGTTTAATTTGTCCCTTGTGCCTTAAAGTCCTCTATAATTGTGTAAAAGGCTGTGTCATGAGAGTACACATAGGCACAATTAAAATCTGCACGGTGATGCAAGCCAGGGTGAGCTTCCTTTCAGCATAACTATAGTTTGGGCCAGCCCCACCGACACAGGGGCTTCTCTGGTGGCTCAGTAGTGAAGAACGCACCTGCAGCGCAGGAGATGCAGAAGACATGGGTTTGATCTCTGGGTCGGGAAAATGCCCTGAAGAAGGACATGGCAACTCACTCCAGTATTCTTGCCTGGCAAATTCCATGGACAGAGGAGCCTGGCGGTCTACAGTCCATAGAGTCACAAAGAGTTGGACACATCTGACTGAGCACATAAAGCACAGACAGAGTGGCCACCTGCAGCTATAGAAAAGCTTACAGGAGATAGACAGGCAACTGAGTCCCTGCATGCTGTGGGCCTTCCAGGAAATGGAAGGGTAGTCACACGGCTAAGGGTAGGCACTTGGCAGTCTGGAGATAAGCCTATGAAGAAATTGAGTTTATTCACAGATGTCCTCATCAATAGGGCACTTTCAGGGATAAGACAACAGGTACTAGAAATAATTTGCTGTTCCTATTAAAGATGTTGCATGAATGTTCAATGAAGTAACAGAGTATCATTTGAATTCAAAGTAGAAGAAGGGGACAGAGGATGAGATGGTTAGACAGCATCACAGACTCAATGGACATGAGTTTGCGCAAACTCTGGGAAATGGTGAAGGACAGGAAAGCCTGGCATGCTGTAGTCCATGAGGTCACAAAGAGTCAGACATGACTTAGCAACTGAACAACAGCAATAATCATTTGAATATATAAAAACATAATCTGTATGTAAAAGTGTAGTAACCGTGGATCTCCTGGGGCTGCTAGGAGTGGGGAGCAAGTTTGTTTTTATTTGAAAACATACACCCTTTAAATCTGGCAGTCACTGATTCAGAATCTTGTAGAATTACCTTGATTTCATCTAATGTTATTCTTATTAATAAAAGCAGTTCTTTGACATATAACTAAGTGCAACCTAATTTTTATGCCTTTATAAGACTGTAAATATATAAATGCCTTCTAAAAATTTGAACATAATATATACAGTCTTATGCCAATTATGTTAAAGCATGTAAATGTATGTAAAGACAAAAGAGAGGACTTATTCTAAAATGTCAAGAATGGTTAGCTGTGTCTGAGTGGTGAGTTTATGGGTGATCTTTACTTTCTTCATTTTGCTTTTCTCTATCCCCTTTTTTTAAAAAATAACATATTAATTTTCTCATTAAAAAAACCCAGTAATTTAATGTGTGTCTTTTTCTTTTTTCTGTTTCTTTTCCCCCTACACTCCACATTGTTAGGCCTTCCCTGGTGGCTTAGATAGTAAAGAATCTGCCTGCAATGCAGGAGACCCAAGTTCTATCCTTGGGTTAGGAAGATCCCCTGGGGAAGGCAATGGCAACCTGCTCCAGTATTCTTGCCCGGAGAATCCCATGGACAGAGGAGCCTGGTGGGCTATAATCCATGGGGTCACAAAGAGTCAGACATGACTGAGCAACGAACAGTTCTACTTCCCATGTTGTTGCCAGGAGAGTAGCTGATAAACCACTTGGAAAACAACTTGGATACACCCAGGAGGGTTGAGGATGCCCCTCCCCTGTGACCCAGGGGCTTCACTTTCAGAGGTTCATCCTCAACAGAGAACATGCCCGCAAGGGTGTCTGTGGCTGCCACAAGTGTAACACTGTAAAGCTGCAGGACTAGAAATGATCTGAAACCCTCAGTTGCAAATGAACATATGGCAGTAAATACACGTAGTGGAATATGTAAAGCGGGTAGAACAGAATAAACAAGAGCCTCCAGTGTCTCCATGGATAAGCCTCAAAAAGTAACACTGAGCATCACAATGTAAATGTACTTAATGCCATAGAACTATATACTCAATCCATAAAAAGGTAAATTTTATGTTGTGTATATTTTACCATAATTTAAAAAAACCCCAAAACATAACACTGAATCAAAAGGCAAACTGTAGAAATAATATATACAGGATGAAATTTAACTTGTGAGTCCAAACTATGTAATTAGTTATGGGCAGACATATGTTTTTAATAGTACTCAAAATAAACATGGGAACGATAAACACTAAGTTTAGGATACTGGCGACTTCTATGGAAGGAAAGAGGGAGGTGGCATCAGAGTTAGTAATTACACAGCAGGCAACTGGGTGTGGAAAGTTTTGTGTGTGTATGCTCAGTGGCCCAGTCTTGTCTGATTCTTCGTGACCCCATGGACTATAGCCCACCGCTATATCCCATGGACAGAGGATTTCCCAGGCAAGAATACTGGAGTGGGTTGCTGTTTCCTCCTTCAGGGGATCTTCCTGACCCAGGGATCAAACCTGCATCTCCTGTGTCTCCTACACTGGCAGGCAGATTCTTTACCACCGTGTAACCTGGGAAGCCCCCTGGAGTGTTTTATTTCTGTAAGATATCTGAAGCAAATATAGTGGCAAAATGTCAAGATTGAAGAAGGCTGGCCAGTAGGTATGTGGGTGTTCATTGTGTTACTCTGTGTTTCCATATACTTGAAGGGTATCATCATAACAGACCTACAACCTGTGTCAGACCATGTGTCCGCTTTTCCCCATCCAGCCAGGACCTTGATAGTGGTCACCTTAGAGACTAGGTGCTTCTGGTGGGGTGGCCAATGGCATAAACTCTCTAGCTGTGGGATCCATTCTTATTGCTCAGAGTTTGAATAACACACAAGGCAGAATCCAAATGTGTGTCTCTTTTCAAGTCCACACATTTTCAGATTGCTCTATTTGTCTGAGTTAACAGCAACAGTAAGTAAAGTCCAGTGTTCACTGGCCTTGAAGATCTCTGCCGTTTGCAGGAAATGCTCTGCTGTCTTCTTGTGCTCTGTGCTCTTACAGTTCAGTGACTTTCAAAGTTGTTTACTTTGTGAAACAGCTGCTCCTCTCCTGGCCTGATAGCTAGGAATGGGTGTGCTCTTTCACTGCAAAAACCCAGGTTCAATTGTGACTTACCTCAGTGGTTGGGGCTGACTCAGAGTCTCTGGGTTCAAATCCTGGCTCTCACATGCAACTTGCTTTTGGATTATTTTGGGTGCTATAGCAGTAAAAAGGGATTTCCCAGGTAGCTCAGATGGTAAAGAATCCGCCTGTAATTCAGGAGACCCTGGTTTGATTCCTGGGTTGGAAGTTCCCCTGAAGAAGGGATAGGCTACCCACTCTAGTATTCTTGGATTTCCCTGGTGCCTCAGGCAGTAAAGAATCTGCCTGCAATTTGGGAGACCTGGGTTTGATCCCTGGATTGGGAAGATACCCTGGAGGAGGGATGGCAACCCACTTCCATATTCTTGCTTGGAGAATCACCATGGACAGAGGAACATGGTGGGCTACAGTCCACGGGGTTGCAAAGAGTCAGATGTGACTGAGTGACAAAGCACAGCACACAGAACATAGCAGTAAAAAGGAGATTAAATAATAAAGTGAGTTAAAATACTTAACCACAGCAGACACCTAATGAGCCCTCAGCAAACCTTCTCATTTATTCTCATGGTCATGGTTACTGATCCTCTCTGGTCCTCAGTTCCAATGGTACCCTTAGCATCAAAGGTAGTTTTATGATTGCCAATGAATTTGCTGTCCCTCCTAACAAAAATGGTGACTAGGAAAGAGTTAAAAACATTGACTGAGGTGAAACTCTGCCCCCTCAGAAAAACTCTCCCTTGGGGGTCTCTAAAATGTTGTGTTCTTTAGGTCAGTCATTGGCTGATGAGTTTGTTAATGCTCTATGGGGCTTTTTGAGGCAGGCATTGTGTCTTCTTCTTTCTAGTCACCAACCCTGGCCTGGCTCCTGGATGTTTGATGAATGAATGAATGACTTTGGTCAATAGCATGTTGGTTCTCTTAATGTTAGACATTCTGGGTATTGCATACTTTTGGTATATTTAGATCGTGTATTGATGAAATCCCATATTTCTACATGGATGAGCCTAAAAGGGCATCTAATTAAGACCTTGGTTTTCAAACTGTATCTTTTTTTCTGTGTGGGTTTTTTTTTTTTTCTGGATTATGAGTCTTTGAGTTCTTCAGAAGAAAATTACTCTATGTAATCTAGGGGGTAACTACTGATGATTTTTCATGTTTCTGTCTTACTAATTAATCTGGAAAATACTTCTATCCAATTTACCCTGATAATCCAAGGACATGAGTTTTTATTTCCAAATATTCCCTCCCTGAGGGGGTGTTAATTAATGAGGAAAGTGTGGGCAACTGGCTCTCCTTTGTCTTTATTCCCAGGTACCTTCAAACAGTGGCTAGTGGTGCTAGTGATGAAGAACCCAATTGCCAATGCAAGAGACCTGGGTTAGATCTCTGGATCGGGAAGATCCCCTGGAGGAGGGCATGGTAACCCACTCCAGTATTCTTGCCCGGAGAATCCCATGGACAGAGGAACTGGGAAGGCTATAGTCCCCAGGGTCATAAAGAGTCAGACACAACTGAAGCAACTGAGCATGCACACACCATTGAACAAAGAGAAATCAAGATCCTTTTCTACTACCCTTGAATTAAGAGCAATTTATCAACTCATAATCCAGAAAGTTATCTTTTTAATTCCTAGATGATTATATTTTTACTAAAAGCATAAACTTGGAATACCCCATTACAGGATGGGGTTGATAAAGAACGATGTTTTAGACCATTCACTGAAATTAGCCATGTTACAACTAGCTGTACTTTATCTGTGTGTAAATCATTGGAATTTGTGGGGATCCTCCCACCTCCAGGTGCAGAGTCATTGACTGCCAAAGCTGGAGGTCATCTGGTCCAGTCTTTTTATTTAATTAAAAACTGAGGCTAGTGATATAGGGATTTTCATTGGAGTAAATTCGTTTTGATCTTTTTCAGCAGAGGATATTATAAAACCAAACGATAATAGAACAGGCTAACAAATGGCAAAGGGTCCGATTTTTGTTTTATCTCCCTCCCTAATTTCTCTGCCTCCTTTCAACTCCCTTACTGCGGTGAAACACTCAAAAGATGGGGAAAAAGAAGAAAGAAAGAGTAAAATTAAAACTGGGTTTTTGGTTCCTGAAAAACTGAAGCTTGTATATATTTCAAAAGCCATACTTCTGAAATAGCAGGCTCATAGCATACTGTAGCACCTTTCATGCTTATTTTTAGATTAATGACTATCAAGTGGTTAATCATTCAGGGGGTTTCCTTTCACAGACTAGTAAGAAAGCTGAGGGGATGGGGGTAGGGCTTCCCAGGTGGTACTAATGGTAAAGAACCCACCCACAAATGCAAGAGATATAAGAGACTCAAGTTCAATTCCTGGGTCAGGAAGATCCCCTGGAGAAGAAAATGGCAACCAATCCACTATTCTTGCCCGGAAAATCTCATGGACAGAGGAGCCTGGTGGGCTACAGTCCGTGGAATTACAAAGAATCAGACACGACTGAAGTGACTTAGCACACAGGCAAGAAGGCTCTGGAGCTTATTCTACAAGGTGATCTCAAGACTGACAGCAGAGTGTTCCTCCCCCTTTCTGGTACCATCTGGATCCAAAGTGGAAGGATGGAGAAAGAATAGCCAGAGCTGCAGATGACCACAGTGATGGGTCAGGCACTCCCACCTGCTCTTGTACATGGGTTCCCTTGACTTTGACAGACATTTATCACACAAAACTCCAGGTCCCTATTTAGAAATTTTGACCCTATCTGAGATAAGATGAAGTGCTTGCGTTGCAGTTTTTTTAGAAAAGAAATTCATTCAACAAATATTTACTGAGAATCTACTTTGTATTGAGAATTGGCCTAAACAGAAAGATGATTCTGCTCTTTACAGAGTTAATTATAGAAGGCTTTTTTACCTGCCGAGGGAAGGGCCTTTTGGTGGTAAAACAACCTGTTTGGGTCCCTGTCCTCGTGCTTTAGACACATCATGTGAGCTTAGTCATTCAGTCGTGTCCAACTCTTTGCCATCCCATGGACTGTAGCCTGCCAGGCTCCTCTGTCCATGGAATTCTCCACACAAGAATACTAGAGTGGGTTGCCATTTCCTTCTCCAGGGGATCTTCCTGACCCAGGGATCAAACCGACATCTCCTGCATTGCAGGTGGATTGCTTACTGCTGAGCCATTGGGAAGGCCCTTTAAACACATCACTCTGTCCTAATAACCACAAGGACATCAATTAGTGGCCTCAGATATAAACTGGAAGTGTCTTTTACCAATACATCTTGTTTACTTTCTAAGTGCTTTTTCAACATTACATCATATATACCAGGTCATATAGTTATATATAATAACAATTAGCACCATAAAACTCATCTTCTCCAGCCAGAGGTAGATGTTTTGAAAGATGATAGGACATTTTAAAGTCTTGCAAATAATTCCACGTGATTAATAACAGGATCTGACAATGTAGTCAAAAATGCTAATTTAATTGCTTTTCTCTCAGTATCTCATTAGGAAGGAAAGACTAGTCAAATTAGGTAGTTGGAGTTTAGTAGCCTGATGCTAAATTGATGTAAATTAATAGTAAATATTTGAAAACAACAGAGGAGACAAAAAAAATTTTTTTTAAAGCTTGAGTAATTGAATCCTGATTCAAAATGGTACTTAGCAGTAGAATGTAATATACTACCTACTGCTCAGTCTATTATCTATCATTATCTTTTGAACCCTGTAATTGGACAAACAGGAAACTTCATAATAATAAGTTTGTTGAAAATCATCTGTTTGCTGGAGTCTGGGTGCACACTGCAGTCATACTGATCTGAAGACAAAACTGCTTACTTTAGCCTTCCCACTGTTTGTTCATCACTGTTCCCACAAAGTACAGTGGCACTACACACCTGGGCAGTCCAAAGCATCTTACGTAAATCATCAAAAAAATAGTCATTTTTCCCACTGCATTCCATGAATAGGCAACACAAATCTTTATTTTCTGCAAGACGGGTGCCATTGAACTTGACCCAGCACCTTCCTGGGGTATGTGTGCACACAGCTATGCTGAACACAGAACAAGGCAAACAGATTGCCTCCTGGAATTTTCATTAGATCCAACCACTTAGCTCTTTTATTTATCCTATCTCTGGTTTTATTTTTCCATGATTCTTTGGTAGTTATGTTGCCTCTATCACAGCTATCCAAACATCAGGTCACACAGGGCTCCTGCACATATAGGGCTCCTTCTAAGAGATTTAAATGGAAAGGCAACCCAAGTCATTATTGGTCTATTTTCAGTATTCATTATCAATAAAACAAGAGATCAGCATTTTCATGCTGTGTGAAGCCTTCAGGGAAGTGCAGGGTTGCTGTCATTATCTTTAGATCAGGCTGCAGCCTACCACCTGAAGAGGAAATGATGAGTCCATCAAATAAAAATAAAATAATGAAAGGGTTAGAGTCACAAAATGGGCTGCTGACTGTCCCCTGCATGGCTCCCTGAAAATGTCCCTCTGAATTTAGTGGAGCCTAGATGGTAAAAACCACAGATCACAATGGAACATAAATTCACCTCGTAATGAGATTAGTAGGCAGGCGAAATAAATGTCCTGCTGTTACATTAGAGGCAGGCTCTAATCTGGTGTTTTCCTTGGAAACGATAATTTCCTTTGCAACAGGGGAATGGTGGATTCAGCCTGTTTAAATCCGACAGATTCTGTTTTGCCACCGTTATTTTTCATCTTGCTGTGTCTTTTTAATGGCAATCTTGAGGAGGCATTTAAATGAGTTGTGAGTCTTAAAGACTATTACCAAAGTGAGTTATGGGGGTCTGTGCTCATGATTATCAATCGTGTTTCCCAGATCCCCCTTTTAAGAACACAGTGCAACTCCCCCTCCTCTTTCTAAACAGAAGCTCAACTTTGGAAAAGGTGTGGTGCCCCCAGAGTCCTCTCACTGTAGCTTTAGGAATCAAAGGTAGAATAGACTCACTATTGTATTTGGAGTTTAAGAAAAAAAAAACTTTTACCGCAACTCTACTACTTAAAACCACTGGAAACAAGTATCACATACTAAAAAGCCTTAAGAAAATGCCCAGATCAGGTGAACCCACATAGTCTTCGAGTAGAACAAAGCCCTCGAGTATGTAGCTTGATTGCAAGGGACTTCCTTGATTTTCAGCAGAAGGCAATCTCACCTGGTGTACAATGCCCTCCTCTCATTAAAAATGCAAGATAGGATCTCCTCGTGGATCCTTTCTACAGAAACTGGTGGAAGTTGGCTGCATCGTCCTTAGCAGTGAGTGGCATTTAATCAAAGCCTCTGTGAAGCAATCTCAGCATTTCCTGAGCTCTATGAAGTCATCAAACAAGTTAAGAGGTCCTTTCAAAGGAATGGGAGATCAGACTTTGAATTTAGGAGTATTTGAAGCTTCTGTATAGAAGGTACAAGCAATGTATCGGACACCTATTTTTCTCTACTTTTTCTAGGACTCAGGCTAAAGATGTTCCTATTTCTCTGTGAAACTGCGCATTAGGAGTAAATCATTTGCTAGTACCCCAATGCATGGCATTTTGGCATATTGTTTTTCTAAGGCTGGAAAGAGACCACAGAAAATATTTGCATTTTGTAGTATGTGTTTTAGTGTGGATGCATGCAGTGGTTTACAAACATTATTTTCACCTGGTGAAACAATTCCTTTTCTGCCATTGGTGTTTCCTTTCAAAAACTTGAACTGCAAATCCAGATACTTTAAAGGAGAAATTATTTTGGGGCCCAGTTTAACAAGCTTTTTCTTTCAACTTTTCATGTCTCAATAGTTTAACTTATATCTCTCCACTTGTGTATTTTCTATACATTGAATTTGCAAATGTCAGAGAATTTAAGTCAGTTCTCCTCCCATTCTTATAATTTTCTCTGCCTTCTGTTAACTCTTTCCTCATCAGATGAAAAGTTCAAGGAAAGATAAGGTTGATTTTTCCATTAGATAGGTGATCCTATTTAACTATGCTAATTGGTACTGACTTCCAAATTTTCTTTTCCGTAACTCTCTCTTCTTCTTCCCATCATATCTGTCCCCCGCTCCTTGCTGTACCTCTGTGTTTATAATTTAAATTGCAAACAGTATCTGAGCCCACTTTGCCAGTGTCCAGTATATCTGGTATGTGTTAATAATTATCTAATGGTCTCCCATGTATTAAACTCAGAGTTAAAGTTTCATGTCAAATAATCTCCCTGAAGGAATTTCCCAAATTATGTTTGCTTACCTCATACAAGTGAACTTGTTCTTGGGTTACAGCAAAGATCAGTAACACGTTATTTTGCACCAGTTTATCAATGAGTTGTCCAATTGTTGGATATTCCTAAAATTTAACACATAGATTTTAAGTATCTTCTTAACAAAAGTATATTAAAAAAAAGGAATATTTCTTTCCGAAATATCTCACTGAGTTTGGCATTTCAGTTCTCACAGGCATTATTGTGTCTATCATGCCAAGTAAACAAATACACAATTAGCATTATTTTCTTAATTGGTTTAGTAATTGTTTCCCAGATCTTGTAAGTCCATTTAATTCCTCAGAGTCAGTGCCTGTCGATGTGGAGTATTATGCTCTGTCACTTCCAAGGAGATCACTAAATTTATTTAAAGACTTATAGTGTGTCATCTTTTCAAGGGTAGAGATGCATGTTTTCTTCTAAGTGCCACTTGCCAGCAGGCTCATATTATTGGGGAGGTTAGAATTGAGGGAGGAGCTGTTAGACTATGATGAATGTGACCAAAGTGACTCTTGTAGCTCTGACTGGAATTGGATGGGGCGGGATGAGGGCTGAGCAAGGGCAAGCCTGCTGAGGAAGCCCACACTGCAATTCCTAAATCCCTCTGACTTGAGATGTTCCTGTGCAGTTCTCTGGTTTGCTCTTACTGCCTTTTTGATGTCACGAACTGGTTTTATAGGATGCTGCAGTTATTTTTACAGGACAATTGAAAGCACACTGTACTCAGTTTACTATTTCATTGAGGCATTCATTCCTGAGTGATATGAGCATTTAAAAAAATAAAGTCATTAATTATCACATTGGCAGACGACCTTTACTTTCCAAGGCTAGAAAACATGAAGCCCATTTGCCTGGCCTGACTCCAAATGTGGATAATATACAAAAGGGAATCCCACATTAGAGAGTGGTCTGAAAACAAGTCAACTAAGAATACTATGTCAATTATGACTGCAGACAGCTCAAGTACAGGAACACTGACAAATAGGCCTTCTTGTACGTGAATGTGCTCACTGCATATATTCTCAGCACTTCAGGAATATTTTTCTAATGTGTTCTGCATTCAAGTTGAGAGAAAAGTATAATTTTGCCTAAGATACTCAGGTCAATTACCTAACTGAAGATCTGGCTGTGTAATGCATACTTTCTATCCCATTTGGATTTTTTTTTATTACAGGGTATCAGTAGAATCCAGATAGTATAAAGCTTCCTGAGTCTGACATTCTCAGCCTCGTCTGAGTTTCAATTGCCCAAATATTAAGTATCCTTCACCCTTAAGCCTGAATTTCTCTGGTGCTGGTTTCTCCTTATCTCCAAATGTTCTTTGATCATCCAACCGCTGTGCCTGTGTAGCCAGGATGGCACCATGTAGCCTGCCATAGGCAGGTGAATATGATTTTCTATTTGGTCCAGATATGCTGGTTTAACTCCCACAAATACATTGTAAGTTCCTCAAGGCCTGGGATGATGTCCTGTTATTTTGTGGCCCCAGGAGTCTGGCCCAGCGTTGAGGGCATAGGAGGTGGTCAAAGGCCCTGGGGACCATGTTACAGGCAATAAACTAGCCCACGGCTCTGTGCATTGTAGCAGCTTATTCAGCAAGAATGACTTGAACAGGTGTTAGAGGAGAAGGTCATATCAGGTAACAGGCACTATTTGCTTCTGTGATCCTGTGTTTTCTGAGATGTCTATTATGGGGCATTTGAATATTTGCAAGAAAAAAGTAACAAGAAAAGCATCCATTTCTCAGTTTCTTACCCCTCATTGGCCAAAATACAAAAATGTGGCTACCCTCACTGACCTTTTAATATGTAAGGACAACCTACATGATTAAAACATATATAAATTTGATGAATGCTATTGATCAAAAGTGGGGCTTCCCTGGTGACTCAGATGGTAAAGAATCTGCCTGAAAGGTGGGAGACCTGGGTTCAGTCCCTGGGTTGGGAAGATCCCCTGGAGGAGGGCATAGCAACCGACTCTAGTATTCTTGCCTGGAGAATCCCCATGGACAGAGGAGCCTGGTGGGCTACAGTCCATGGTGTCGCAAAGAGTTGGATATGACTAACAGACTAAGCACATTGATCCAAATTAGGTAGAAACATCCATGTTGGAGTTTAGAGATTTAGGTCAAGAAATGGTAGCAGGTAATTTATGAACCGTTCAGTTCAGTTCAGTTCAGTCGCTTAATCATGTCCGACTCTTTGCGACCCATGAACCATGGCATGCCAGTCCTCCCTGTCAATCACCAATTCCTGAAGTTTACACAAACTCATGTTCATTGAGTCAGTGATGCCATCCAACCATCTCATCCTCTGTCTTCCCCTTCTCCTCCTGCCCTCAATCTTTCCCAGCAGCAGGGTCTTTTCAAATGAGTCAGTTCTTCGCATCAGGTGGCCAAAGTATTGGAGTTTCAGCTTCAAGATCAGTCCTTCCAATGGACACCCAGGACTGATCTCCTTTAGGATGGACTGGTTGGATCTCCTTGCAGTCCACGGGACTCTCAAGAGTCTTCTCCAGCACCACAGTTCAAAAGCATCAATTTTTCGGCGATCAGCTTTCTTCACAGTCCAACTCTCACATCCATACATGACCACGGGAAAAACCATTGCCTTGACTAGACGGACCTTTGTTGGCAAAGTAATGTCTCTGCTTTTTAATATATTATCAAGGTTGGTCATAACTTTCCTTCCAAGGAGTAAGCGTCTTTTAATTTCATGGCTGCAATCACCATCTACAGTGATTTTGGAGCCCAAAAAAATAAAGTCTGCCACTGTTCCCACTGTTTCCCCATCTATTTCCCATGAAGTGATGGGACCAATGCCACAATCTTTGTTTCCAGGTTACTATTCCATAATTCAACTGTATTTTAGCGTGTTCCAAGCACTGTCCTGTCAGGAAATAGGGATAATCAACCAGTTCTGGCACTGAGGATGCATGTTAAAGGCAGATAGATACCAGCAAATACATTTCCATCTAGTGATGGTCAAGAAGCCCTCTATGTACAAGAGCTTGGGAGACATGATTGCTTTGGGGTGCAGTGGAGGTCAAACAAGGACCTCCCCCTTCCCCAGAGAAGTCATGATGGAACTGGGTTTTAAAAGATCAGTAAGAGTTTCTTAGCAGCCTTGGAGGAAAGGGCATTTCAGACAGAGGGAATAACATGTGCAGCAGCATGGCAGCCTCATGGTCTGTTCAAGGGAAGCAATTAGACACACAGATCTGGTGAGGATCAAATCAGATCATATATATTAAAAGAGATCTGAAATTTTTCCCTTGTTTTACAAAAGTCAAGTTTCTCTTTTTTTCTTTGAATGTCACCAGCATTTTTTAAGTTATTAAAAATAAACCAAATTTAGTAAGCACCAGTCAAGCAGCACCTGATTAGTGGTTTCCCAAGGAGCCCCAGGGTTCATGAAAACATGGAATTATTGACGGAACATGATTCTGGGACTGTCACTCCCAGGGTTAGCCTAAGCCCTCCTTTCTATGGCTGTGGTTCAAGCACAATGAACTGACTGTATTGCATTTTGCTGCCCTCTGGCTCTTTGAAAAATTGGGGAGGTTCTGGGATCATTCGTGTTATAGCAAATCTGAACTTATCACATATCCCCACTGCCCCCCTGTGCTCCTATGGGAACCTCTAAGGGCGAGGAGAATTGAGAAAGGCCAATCTGTGAACCCCGAATCAGAAAGGGCACACTACTTCTACTACGTGTGGGTTGCTCTGCTGTGTGTTACAGCAATTGTAGCTTCATTTGCCTACTTGTAGCCCTGGAAACAGTGTATGTACAGCATAGGTTACACACCAAGACTGTTGACATGGAGTATTCATTCTTGCTGTCCAAGTGACAGAGCCCATCGTTAGGAATGACAATGCCTGCCAGTTTGCTGTCCATTCCAAAATGAGAGTCGGCATCACTCACAAAGACCAGGAGATGGAGGGAATCATTCCGCCAGCCGATTTTTTCCTACAATGATAAAGAAGCATTTGGCTTGTATGGAAGAGAGGCAGGCATTTATTGAGAGTGAATCACTTATGCTTGGACACATTCAGATTATCAAAAAATATATTGCTAGTCAGTCTATTTTAGACTTTTTCATCTATTGTGAGTTGGTAATATTAATGTATTAAAAATGAAATTATGTGACATTTGTTTTATCCTGGATTACATTTTCAGATGATTTATGCTTCAGAAAAAAATAGTTTCAGTCAGTATCCAGTTGATCTTGATTTTTACATAGTTAATTATTTTTACTGCCCAGCTTTTCATTTACCAGAAAAATGAGAGAAGGGGGTGAGGGAGGTTGTAGATTATCCCAAATCCAAGCTGAAGCAAAACTAGTTAAGAATGCAATACAGAATGAACTTGAAGTAAGCCTATTTTACTAAGATTTCACCCAACCTGTAGGCATATTTCTATGAAAAAGAAATATTTCTCTTTTTGAGTGAAAAAGACATATTTCTCTTTTTACTGTTACCATCCAAAAATTATCAACATAATACAGGGATAAGAATTGCTTATCAAAGTATGACTGCAGAGTACTGCTAACTACTAATTAAGGTGGTCTGTTATCTGTTTCTTCAAACAGCTCTCCCCTTTAATTAAGATTTGTCCAAGAACTAGTCAGCTTCTCTGGTGACTCAGCAGTAAAGAATCAGCCTGCAATGCGGGAGACACAGGTTCGATCCCTGGGTCAGGAAGATCCCCTGGAGAAGGAAGTGGCAACCCACTCCAGTATTCTTGCCTGGAGAATCTCATGGACAGAGGAACCCGGTGGGCTACAGTCCATGGGGGTCACAAGAGTCAGACATGACTTAGTGACTAAACTATACCACCACCATTGCACCAGAAACTAGCAGGACAAAGTTCATTATATTTATCCCCGTGTACCCTATCTTTTTCCTTCCTTCCCTAATTCCTTGGCCCTCCTATGTTCTAGGACCCTCAGTCCTATCTGTTTCCTGATATTTTCCATGAAAGTCATCTGAAAACAGGAGAATTGTTCCCATGGATATGTGTCTGATTGTCAAGGAGAGGTATTTGAACATTATTGTAGAGACACTGTGGCTTTTGATGTTTATTTTGTTGGTTCAAGACAATAGCTAACTCATCGTATGTAGAAGTTTATTATGAATCAGAGCTGCTGCTGCTAAATCGCTTCAGTCGTGTCCGACTCTGTGCGACCCCATAGACGGCCTCCCACCAGGCTCCGCCCCTGGGATTCTCCAGGCAAGAACACTGGAGTGGGTTGCCATTTCCTTCTCCAATGCATGAAAGTGAAAAGTGAAAGTGAAGTCCTCAGTTGTGTCAGAATCTTAGCGACTCCATGGACTGCAGCCCACCAGGCTCCTCCATCCATGGGATTTTCCAGACAAGAGTACTGGAATGGGGTGCCATTGCCTTCTCCGTGAATCAGAGTGTTTTCACTTTTTTCATTAATTGCTACCTTTGATTTTTTTTTCACCATGGTTAGCTCAAAAACTAATGAATACAACCTACATCTTTGTTATTTTTTTGGCTGCACCACATAGTATGTGGGATCTTAGTTCCACAACCAGGGATCGAACACACACCCCCTGCTGTGGGAACACAGAGTCTTAACTACTGGAATGCCAGGGAAATTCCTGATCTTGATCTTTGAGAATTGTTTATATATGACTTCTTTTAACCAATTTTTCCCAACAGTATTACAAATTTATTAGATGATTTGAACATGAGGCATAAAAATTGTCCTCATTTCAACAAGATGGAATAAATGGTGTGTTTTAAGAAAAGTATCTGTTGTAGGAATATGGTAACCAAAGGAAAGATAAAGTTAGCTAAGCTTTTCAAAGAAGATTTGTTCACAAGAGATGAAATTTGGGTTAACATAATGAAACACTGCTCAACCACAGCATACCTTACACACAGCAGCTTGCATAATTGCATCAAATCCACCTTCTGGGGTGTCAATATTAGCAGAAATTTTCTGATTCTTCACAATTTCGTTGAATCTTTCAGCATCATTTGTCAATGGCAAAATGTGCTTGAATCCAAATGTAGGCAAACAAAAGTATGGAATACTACTGCAAAAGAAAGATGTAAAACATTCTTGATGAAATATGATACAGCACACAATGAATGGGATTAATAGCCTGACAGCATTTCCTTCCGTGAAGATGCATTTCCTAAAGTGCCTGACTCTATAACTTGGCTCTGAGTCTCACTGTTAAGGTTGTTTTATCATCTCCTACCCACCCCTTCCAAATGGGTCACATTAGCTAACGCAAAGAGCTTTCTGTGTGTCTTGCATTGGTTCACAGAAAACAGATAATCAGGTGATCAAATGCTCGGTGTATGTAGTCACCACCTTCTATTGTCTCTCAACCAAAGCCCACCATTAAGTTTACATGATGACAACAGTTCTTTTGTATTCTGATAGCTTAAATTGTCTTCAAGGATGTCATCCTGTAGCAAGACTAAGAGAGGAATCTGTCTTCTTCCTCTGCTCAGTCCTGCCTGCCCAAGGCCTGAAAATCAGACGAAGTCTCTCGATTCTAGAACCCAACTTTACTGGATAGAACAGACCATGTGGGCCAACCTGGGGTAAAGCCACTACTAAAGACAGTTTACATTCCGGGAAAATGCCATGTTTGGATGAGATCTGCCCTAAAGACATCACAGTAGAATAGAAATTGCTGATCCTAAATTCAGTCACATTTTATTCTGAAAGCCAGCTAGTAGTTGTACATGAGATTTTGAGCAAGTACTCAACCCTTCTGAGTTTTGGGTTTTCCTTTGTGAAGTGGAGCTAATAATGTACATCAGTTTCTCAAAGTGTGGTCCTCGGACTAGCAGCATGAGCGTCACATGGGAACTTGCTATAAATACAAAATCTGGGGTGTGACCACAGACCTGCTAAGTCAGAACTGGTAGGAATGGGTTGAGAGACCTGTGTTGAACCAACTCTTCCTGATGCATTCCAAAGGTTGAGAAACACTGATGGAGAAGCACAGAGACGAAAAGAAGTAGCCACCAATGAGGTTGCAGTGTGCTGCCTAGGAAGAGCTGGTTGACTTGCATGAGCAGCTTGGCAAGTTCAAGAGCCTGCCTTGTCAGCATACAAAGAGCTGATGCAGCTTTCAGGATTCGGCTCTTTTTCACCAAATTCATCTGCCTGAGGTATATAGTCAAATCTCATTATTCACAGATTCCATGTCTTTGAAAATTCATATTGCTAAAATCTATTTTCAACTTGCAACCCCCAAATCAATCTTTTGGGAACTTCTTCAGTCATTCACGTACATGAATGAGTGTACAAAAGAGTTGAGTCACTTGATATGCATGTTTCCAGGGGTGTTCAAATATGACTCTGACTTCTTGCTTCATCACCCATACTGTAAAGAAATATTCTTTTCAGGGTCTGTTTGGTAACATGTGTGTTTGCATTTTTGTGCTTTTGGATGATTTTGCTCTTTAGAGTTGCCCCCCAGTGTAGTGCTGAAATGCTGTCTGGTATTCCTAAGTACGGGAAGACTGTGATGTGTCTTATGGGGAAAATATGCGTGTTTGTTCAGACATGAGTTACAGTGCTCTTGGTTGTGATTTCAATGCTAACAAATCAACAGTATATATTAAATAAGACATCTTTAAACATGAACATGCAGAAAACAAAAGTTATTGCTTAGTGGGTGAAAAAGTGACCAGAGATTCGCAGGAACCTAACCCTGTGTTTCCCCTAGGAGCAATACTCAGCATTCTCTAATGCAGGGTTTGAGGAGACTTTACAGAACAAGACTTCCGTGAATGTTGAGAATCAACTAGATATACAAGTCAAAATGATTACAGATTTATTTACACTGAGAAATGGAGCTCTGCCAGAACCAGAACGCTGGTGTCTGCAAGGATAATCATTTACTTCCTGTCAGTAGACTCACAAAAAGCAGGCCATAAGCTGATGTATTCTCAGGCTTCAGTACAAGGGGAGTTTGAGTTCCGTAGCATCGAATGGTACAGTCTGAGAAGTCCCATTTCCTTAATGAGGTATTTTTTAAAATTTTCTAATGATTTTAAGAACTCTATCTCTCAAAAATATGAAACGTTTTTCTTGGTAGTTTTAAAATTCAGTTTACAATGTTCTTGGATATATATACCTTAAAACTATGTAGTCAAGTTTTTCTCACCTTCAAATATGAAATGTATTTTAAAATGTGAAATGAAGAATTTTTAAAAAGTTAACCTACAAAATGATAATAATTTAGGATTTTTCTTAATTGCCTCTGTAACATTTAAAGTAGCTATACAGTAGAAGAAAATGCATTAGATTTAGAATAAAAAGACTGAATAGTTATCTTTCCTTGGACCTCAGTGTCCTCATATAGAAAATGAGAGTGCTAGCCATAGCTACTTCTAAAGTTGCCGTGAAAATTACATAAAACATATTTTATAAAAAGTATGTAACTATGTTTTGAGGTTTACATTGTCCCTGGAGCCCAGCTAGTCTTGAAAGTGAAAGTGTTAGTTGCTCAGTTCTGTCCTACCCTTTGCGACCCTATGGACTGTAGCCCTCAAGGTTCTTCTGTCTATGGAATTCTCCAGGCAAGAATACAGTAGTGGGTAGCCATTCCCTTCTCCAGGGGATCTTCCCAACCCAGGGATCGAACCCTGGTCTCCTGTATTACAGACAGATTCTTTACCGTCTGAGCCACTAGGGAAGCTAGTCTTGGAAATTAATATTTTATAGGGGGCTGTTGGTTCATACTGTAACAAAATGGCATTAAAGCCTCTTCTGGAGCTAGAATTCCTATTGTCTGGTCAGAAATTTGTATCTTTGTTGGTTAGAATTATTTGCTATGTAGGTCTTACTAGAACTCTAATCTTTTGGAAAGGATAATACATTTTTTATTAATTCAATAAACATATGTGCTGGGAGATGAGTGTAGCTTAAACAAAGTATAATGTCAAAACTGGGTCACATCAAGAAATTTTGAGTGGAGACTGCCCATTTTGGTCAGAGTTCTTCCTAAAAAGAATGCTTATATTCAGTTGTTATTTTCTTAGATAGCAATTGAAGGAATTACTTATTGCTGACTATAAAGATGTATAACAAAAGGTTAACACCATTGTTTTTAGTGGAATTAGAAATGATTTCCATTTTTTCTTTATGTCTGTATTTTCACATAGTCTTATTACCTTTGAAATTTAAAATTATATACTCATTTTTTGTGTGTGCATATAGAAATCTAAACATTCATGGTTGAATTTTCTTCTTTGCAAAACTACAATGAATTCCTCATGGTTCAAGTCTTCAAAAAACAAAACAAGACAAAACACCAAATTAAATGTGAAATGATGTTAAAAAAAAATCCCTCAAATATTTGATGGAGAATATCTTCTTTGTCCTGTTAAATATTTAAAAATGTATATTACAATTCATTACAAATATAGAAAATATGATTTTTATTGCTGTGTCTCAGACAATAGCATAAGGGAAACTTCTTTCAAAAATGTAAACCATTCAGGCTTCCTACATGGTGAAATTTTTAGTGACCTTCCATCTAATGAAGGTAGAGAAAGCCAGCTACTTCAAAAAGCACTAGAGATTAGATTAAAACAAGGTTTTAAAAGTGTGGTGGGCAGACCCACAGAGGTCCCTGAGACCATTTAAGAAAGTTTTTGGGGTCAAACATTCTTCATAATAATAAGAGATTATATTTGTCTTTTTCACTGTTGACATTTTCACTGATGATGCAAAGTATGAGTAAGTAAAACTGCTGGTACCTTAGCACAGGTCAAGGCAATGGCTCCAAACTGCCTAGTATTCCTTACATTTTTTTACCATTAAACATGCATCATAATTTTTTTAAAAAAAGTGCTACTTTCACTTGATCGCCCTTGATGAAACTGTGTGTGTTAGTCACTCAGTTGTGTCCAACTCTTTGTGACCCCATGGACTGTAGACCACCAGGTTCCTCTATCCATGGGATTTTCCAGGCAAGAATACTGGAGTGGGTTGCAGTAATTTTATTGTCTATGCCCTTGGTTACATGTTTTTTGAAAATTATTTCTGTGTGACCAATAGGAAACATGCATACAGTGTTACTGCTGTACACTGAAGCACATGTTTACAGTGGAAAAGCACTTTCATGATTGTTTGAACTGTTGTTTATGGAACAACCATTTTACCTGAAAAAATGCTTGACAGCCAAACCATCATTTCAACTTAAGTTTTTGGCAGATATCTTGATTAAAATGAAGAAAGTAAATCTGTTACTTTCAGGAAAACAACTATCAGTATTTGTTGCCAATGATGAAATTTGACATACCTAGAAAATTAGAATTTCACAGAACTTTCATCTGCCACCCATTAACAGCTTCTAAGTACTTCAAGACTCATCTGATGGGATTAATGATAATATTAACAAATATAATTTTTTAGATATTCTATCATGAAATTGTAAGATCTATGTAACTCATGAAACTTCATTTTCCAAATGACCAAAGCACTATATCACAAAACCACATGCACACATATACCAATGAAAGAGCCATTCTGGCTCTTCCCTGGTGGTCGTGGTTAAAGAATCTGTCTGCCAAAGCAGGGGACACAGGTTCAAGCCCTGCTTCAGGAAGATCCCATATGCCACAGTGCAACTAAGCCTGTGCACCACAGCTACTTGAGTCTGCACCCCAGATAGAGCCTGTGCCCTACAACAAAGGAAGCCACAGTAACGAGAAGCCACACACCTCAGTGAGAGAGTAACCCCTGCTCTCTGCAACTAGATAAAGCCTGCGTGCAGCAGCAAAGACCCAACAGAGCCAAAATAATAATACTAATAAAAAATTTTTAAAAGCCATTCAAAGTTCAAAACAGATCAATGGTTTTTAATGTAACAAAATAGGAAGTTCATTGATATGTTTTTCAGATTCCACACTGAAACGTAATTTACCTCTTGTCCAGTTTGAATGTAATATCAAAGAAGAAAGTCTACAGTCATTGGAAAAATCTATTAACTGCTTTCCCTTTTTTCAACTATATATCTACATGCGGTTTGACTTCCTTCTTGGAATTCAACCAAAATAAAATATTACCAGAGACTAAATGAAGAAGCAGTTGTGAAAATTCAGTTGGCTTCTTTTAAATTAGATATTTTAAGATATTTATAAAAATTAAGATAGTGCCACGTTTCTTGTTAACTGTTGTTCTATTTTGGAAAATGTAGTTATTTCTTCTAAAGGTGTGTTATTATAGTAACATGCACTGTGTTTTCATTATAATTATCAAATAAATTTATTACTAATTATTTTTATATTTTCTTAGTTTTACACTCTAAGACACTGAATACTGATATTTTGAGGATCTTAATTTTTAGGAATGTGAGAAGTTCTGAGATCTAAAAGTTTTAGGACCGTTAGATTAAAATAACTAGAGAAAATTAGCATTAATGAGAGGAAGGAAATTAAAACTGGTTTGAATGTCTATTATGTTCCAGCCTACTCAGTTCTCATGATAGCCCAGGAAGTGAATATTATTATCCCCATTTATAAATGAAGAGACTGGCATTCAAGGTTATGATTTAAGCACAGGTCTGGAAAACTCCATGTTTTTTCCTTTTACTTCTCTTAGCCTTCTTACTAAAGAACATTTTATGTCTTAATTATAGGATTTGGATTGATTAAAGGATTGACTTTTGTGTTTGGTGTTTGAATTCTTGGTGTGTAAATGTGTGGGGAGTAGAATCTGGACAGAGAAACTTGGAGAATTAAGGACATGATTAAAAAAGAAAAAATATAATGTTGCAGCAAAAAACTTTCATTATTTATAACTTTCAATTCAGTTCAGTTCAGTTCAGTCACTCAGTCGTGTCCAACTCTCTGTGACCCCATGAATCACAGCACGCCAGGCCTCCCTGTCCATCACCAACTCCCGGAGTTCACTCAAACTCATGTCCATCGAGCTGGTGATGCTATCCAGCCATCTCATCCTCTGTCATCCCCTTCTCCTCCTGCCCCCAATCCCTCCCAGCATCAGAGTCTTTTCCAGTGAGTCAACTCTTCGCATGAGGTGGCTGAAGTATTGGAGTTTCAGCTTTAGCATCAGCCCTTCCAATGAACACCCAGGACTGATTTCCTTTAGGATGGACTGGTTGGATCTCCTTGCAGTCCAAGGGACTCTCAAGAGTCTTCTCCAACACCACAGTTCAAAAGCATCAATTCTTCGGTGCTCAGTTTTCTTCACAGTCCAACTCTCGCATCCATACATGACCACTGGAAAGACCATAGCCTTGACTAGATGGACCTTGGTTGGCAAAGTAATGTCTCTGCTTTTTAATATGTTATCTAGGTTGGTCATAACTTTCCTTCCAAGGAGTAAGCGTCTTTTAATTTCATGGCTGCAATCAGCATCTGCAGTGATTTTGGAGCCCCCCCCCAAAATAAAGCCTGACACTGTTTCCACTGTTTCCCCATCTATTTCCCATGGAGTGATGGGACCGGATGCCATGATCTTAGTTATCTGAATGTTGAGCTTTAAGCCAACTTCTTCACTCTCCTCTTTCACCTTCATCAAGAGGCTTTTTAGTTCCTCTTCACTTTCTTCATGGTGTTATCTGCATATCTGAGGGTATTGATATTTCTCCCGGCAATCTTGATTCCATCTTGTGCTTCTTCCAGCCCAGCGTTCCTCATGATGTACTCTGCATATAAGTTAAATAAGCAGGGTGACAATATACAGCCTTGATGTACTCCTTTTCCTATTTGGAACCAGTCTGTTGTTCCATGAACAGTTCTAACTGTTGCTTCCTGACCTGCATACAGGTTTCTTAAGAGGCAGGCCAGGTGGTCTGGTATTCCCATCTCTTTCAGAATTTTCCAGTTTATTGTGACCCAGCTATGTCAGGAAACAACTAACAGGAAGCTTCCTGTGTGCTGTTTTGGATCTGTCAGGAATTCTCTGTTCCTTATTAATTCCCGAATATTCAGGAATTAAGAGGAGAGGCAAGCCTCTCCCGGGGACTGAGGAATCTAGGCATTTCCTTCATTAGTTTTTCTATATAGTGATAAGTACCCTCTTCCTTCCTATGAACTATATGGTAAAAGTGATTATTTACAACTCTCTTTAATATGGATCACCTATGTTTTGTAAGTCTGGAATTTAATCTTTATCTTTTGCTGAGAGTAACTACAGTATAAATACCTACACAATGCTGACTAAAACGCCTTTGCTCCATTGGAGCTTTGGTCCCGTGTCTTGCTTTCTCTCTTTCTTTCTCTCTCTCTCTCTCCCTCGCTCTCTTTTTCAGGCTAATCCCTGGAGCGCAGAGGCCCTCTGTGTTCACTTTCCTGCCCGGGCTTCTAAGACCCTCTCGAGAAGGCGCTCTGTGCCTTCACCCCATCGAGAGGGCGCCCGAGGCCTTCGTGAACAGAGCGAGCCCCGTGTAGGGGCTTTCTTGGCTTTCTGCGTACACCAAGGAGTATCAGCCTCTTTCTCTCTCCTTTACTTTCTCATCGGTCAACTCTGGACCACCAGGTTCTGGTCCATTAAAGGACCAACACAGCTAGTGGAAAATTGTGCCAATAAGAATAAGAGAAACAGCTCTAGAAATTAGGAAAACATTGACCTTTCAAGTGCTCAAATATGTGGTCCTCATTAAGGTTCCCATTCACTGTAATTTGTGCAGGGCTTCCTTCCGTGGTCACGTATGCATGTGGGAGTTGGATCATGAAGAAGGTCGAGTGCTGAGGAATTGATGCTTTTGAACTGTGGTGCTGGAGAAGACTCCTGAGAGTCCCTTGGACCGCAAGGAGAGCCAACCAGTCCATCCTAAAGGAAACCCTGAACATTCATTGGGAGGGCTGATGCTAAAGCTGAAACTCCAATACTTTGACTACCTGATGCAAAGAACCGACTCACTGGAAAAGACCCTGATGCTGGGAAAGATTGAAGGCAGGAGGAGAGGGGGACGACAGAGGATGGGATGGTTGGATGGCATCAGTGACTCGATGGACATGGGTTTGAGCAAGCTCTGGGAGATGGTAAAGGACAGGGAAGCCTGGCGTGCTGCAGTCCATGGGGTTGCAAAGAGTCGTAGATGACTGAGTGACTGAACAGCAACAACTAGGCCTCCCTTTACCCCCACTCTATTGGTGTTGATAGTGGTGACCACCTAGTGAGAGCTTCATGGTCAAACTCAGTATCAAATATTTCCTTCCATCGTCTTACACACTCCTTACCACCCCCTCGGTGTGATCGGTATTGTCATTCCAAACTAAAGTTTGCAGAAGTGAAGTGGTTCCCCTAAGCTGACATTATGAGTGAGTAGATGAGTGGGCAATGGCAAGCCACTCCAGTACTCTTGCCTAGAAAATCCCATGGATGGAGGAGCCTGGTGGGCTGCAGTCCGTGGGGTCGCTAAGGGTCGGACTCGACTGAGCGACTTCACTTTCACTTTTCACACATTGGAGAAAGAAATGGCAACCCACTCCAGTGTTCTTGCCTGGAGAATCCCAGGGACGGGGGAGCCTGGTGGGCTTCCGTCTGTGGGGTCACACAGAGTCGGACACGACTGAAGTGACTTAGCAGCAGCAGCAGCAGATGAGTGGGTACATGGTTACATGAGTATAGTTAATGGATCAGTGGTTTAGAACAGAATGTCCAGAATTAGACACACATATAGTTAATTGCTTTCTGCTAAAAGCATCAAGATATTTCAATGGGGAAAGGAAAAACTTGCTTAACAAATAGTGCTGAAACAATTGGATAGTTGCATGTAAACAAAAGATAAACCTAATCTTTTCCTCATTCCAAACAGAAACACTAATTTGAGATCATAGACCTAAATGCAATTGCTTCAACCACAAAGCTTCTAGAAGAAAACATGGGAGGAATCTTTGAGCCATTAGGATAAACAAACATGTCTTGCGACAAAAAAATACACTAATCATAAAATTAAAACTTGGGCTTCATCAAAATAAAAAAAAAATCATACAATTTAGCAATCCTAATTCTATATATCTATCCAAGAGAAATAAAAACATACATCCACACAGAGGCTTATATGCAAGTGATCACAGCAATATTTCTTCGTGATGGCCAGAAATTAGGAAACAACCCAAATGGCCATCAATGGACAGATAAAGTATAATAAATTTGTACAAGCAACTATTACCTAGGACAAAAGGGAAGAAACTGCTGATAAACATGAAATCAGGGATGAATCTCAAAAACATGATTTTGAGCAAAAGAAGCTAGATACAAAAGGTGTATAGCATATTTTCCATTCACGTGAAATCCAAGAGTAGGCAAAACCAATCTAACTTTTAGAAATCAGAAAATGGTTGCCTCTGGGAAAGCAGAACTGATGATAAAGGGGCATAAGGAAACTTTCTGAGGTGATGGAATTGGTCTATGTCCTGTTTTCAGTGGTGATCACATCGGTATATTCAACTGTCAAAACTCATGAAATTGAACATTTCTGCTGCGTGTATTTTAGTACATGTCAACTATACCTTGAGAAGTGGGGGACTGGGGACAAATATTATCTCTGATATTTGCAGCTGAACACAATTCCTAGGAGTTGCAATCAGTGATGAATGCTTTTCAAGGTCAAAACACTTTTGGCCATCAGATTCTAGTTTGGAACCACATTGACATGTCTTAAAATGATACTGCAAAAACTGTTTTATAAAGATTAATTTGTTGGTGTAAACTGGTGTTAAAAGTCAATATATGTTTGGAAAGCCATTTCGTCTATACTAGATTCAGAGTAGTAAAAGGCTTGGTTTTGGACCAACCCAGATCCTGGTATAGACCACTGATTAGTCACGCCGCCACAGGTAAATTACTAACTTCTCACAGCCTTTGTTACTTCCTCTCAGTATAGGGATGATGAAACCTGCTTTGACCTGAAGTTATTATGAAGACTGAATGAGGTCAGGTACATAAAACCTTCAGCATAGGGTCTGGCACAGAGCAAATAGCAGTCATTTTTCAAAGGAAGGATATCAAATACTTTTATTTTGACCATGTCATTGACATGTAGAGGTAAGCTATCACAAAGTTACTTACCTTTGACCATCACCCACATAATACATGGTTTTAGTAACTGATTAGAGCATATTATAATGGATCCATTGCCTCATTTCCTACTGAATTTGATAGCAGTAAAGGCTACAAAGGCATTTTCCAAGCAATAAGAGAAAGTCACATTTCCCAAAGTATATTAGAAATCACTCCAAAAGCTGTTATTTTGGCAGCAGTCACTGGAGTGGAGACAGATACTCTGAGAAAATGTGACTTACTGTTAATAGCCTCAGAGAGTGGTGGTCATTGAGGATAGAAAGCCTCTGAGGGGCTGAGGATGGGCTCAGGCCAGCGGAACCTACAGTAAAAGATTCCGTCCCTCTGTCTGCAGAATACAAATCCAAATTTGTCACAGCCTGCCTTCCAAAGGGAGGCAAATATGGCAAATGCTGTGAAGACCCAATCTAGAACTGGATACAGTAAATCTGGTACATACAAGCCTTCAAGTTGTGAACTTTCAAAGATGCAAACATGCCCCTGTATGCCCACTTTTTACTGTACTACTGTAGTTTTCAAGGTACTTTACTGTAAGATTAAAAATGTTTATTTTGTGTATTAGTTTTTTATGTGGTATTTGTGTGAAAAGTTTTATATACCTATCACAGTACAGTACCAGATAGCTGATTGTGTTAGCTGGGTACCTAGACTAACTTTGTTGGACTTACAAAGTGAACTTACGAATGTGCTCTCAAAAACAGAACTCGTTTGTTCATAGGGGACTTAGGTATTACAGTGATGTCTGCTTGAGATTGGAAACATGTATAGGTATGGTTGAGTCCCTTTGATGTCCACCTGAAACTATCCAAGCATTGTTAACTGGCTTTGCTGCTGCTGCTGCTGCTAAGTTGCTTCAGTCGTGTCCGACTCTGTGTGACCCCATAGACGGCAGCCCACCAGGCTCCCCCATTCCTGGGATTCTCCAGGCAAGAACACTGGAGAAGGTTGCCATTTCCTTATCCAGCGCATGAAAGTGAAAAGTGAAAGTGAAGTCGCTCAGCCGTGTCAGACTCTTCACGACCCCATGGACTGCAGCATACCAGGCTCCTCCGCCCATGGGATTTTCCAGGCAAGAGTACTGGAGTGGGGTGCCATCGCCTTCTCCGTAACTGGCTTTACTCCAGTACTAAATAAATGAACTTTTAAGTAAACATAATAGTTTACTTTTAAAGAAGAAAAAAAAGGATGATATCCCTTTAGTTCTGAACATCCTAGGCAACTGAGAGCTTCTGACTTCCAATCAGACGGGGGGGAACTGCCAGGGAACCAGCAAGCTCCTGCCAAGCCCAGCTCTGGGCAAGGCTATCTCCATAGGAAATCAGTGTTCAAAGATCCCAGAAAATCACTTACTTACCTGCAAGGGTTGGCGATTTCTTCTGGTGTTGTTTTCATAAAAGGGGAGATGGGTTTCTCCACAAAAGAGCCGAAGCCCAGTCTAAAGTTGCTGGTTAATTTAGACATCTCCTTGGAGAGCAGGGAACCCAGCTCTTTGATGGTGTTGAGGTCGTCGTCCATGGAGGCTGAGAGGTCCATGAGGTAATACAAATCCACAGGGTAATCCTCGGTCTGGCGAACTTGAACTTGCAGGGTCTGTTCAAGGCCTGTAACACCCTCGCAAGAAAAGATGATCCATAAAAACCCATGGAGACTTAGTTGTGACTAGACTGTCACTAGCTATTTCATTTCAATAAGAACTTACCAAAGCTACTTGCAATTCACACACTATGTGGCAAAGTTTACAAAGGAACCAACCCATGAAAATCTTTTACCCATGAATTTAGAGCAACTGAAGGAGGTGAAAGTTGGGATACTTTATATCTCCTTGGGAGAACTAGCATCCATTTAGATGGAAGATAAACTGATTTTTTTTTGTATGCGGGTTTAGAAAAGAAGAAAATAAAGAGGCGCTTAAAGCTACATTACAACCCTTGAAGAAATGTGAGGTAAGCCTTAACAACATTTGAGTAATTCAAATGCTTACTGTTAGATAAGGCTTTTTTGGTAACACATTTGGAGTACAAAGTGACCAATGTTAATAAAGAAGTGTTAGCCTTAGCAATTCTCTATTTCCTTAAGAATGGGAAATCTGAGTTATACTAAACAGTGACATGTAATATGGTACAAGGCGTATTGATGGAATAGCTGTATTATTATATATGACATTCCTGGAGGAGGGCATGGTGACCCACTCCAATATTCTTGCCTGGAGAATCCCCACAAACAGAGGAGCCTGGCGGGCTACAATCCATGGGGCCACAAGGAGTTGGACACGACTGAGCAACTAAGCACAGCACACCATATATGTGACATTAGATTTATTTACATGAGCCAGTGATTGTGTAAATCATAACATACCTGGTCTCAGTTTAAGAGCCAAGCTTTGAGGTGAAATCTGAACGATGTTGGAGCTATTTTTCTGTCTGCCTATGCTGAGAGGCTTATTTGTAAGTATTTCAACTTGGGAGATAGGGTTTTCGATGAAGGTTAGTTGACATCCTTTAGCTAAAAGATTTGCTGGGGTATCACATCTTTCTCCAATTCCAGACAGGTGGGTAAAATTCTAAAAGAGAAAAAGAAATAAAGAGAGAAAGACAACAATAAAGAAGAAAAAGAAGATATTTTTTATAAGATTAGTTTTTGCATGTTTGCTAGTTAGGTATCTTGCCTTGATATATTACACCCCCACATTCCTGACATTGATTGTAGGTCTAAAGTTATAGCAAAATAACCAGAGAATTCTGCCAGCAAAATTCTGAGTAAAAGTGGAGTTTCCTTTTAATTGTTTCAAGTGAATTCACTTGACTTATATTTTTTTCCCTTTTCTTTAATTTTTCTTTTTAATGCTCACTTTTTAAAAGCTTCTCCTGTGCTGTGACCAGATCTTTGAAATAACTGGGTCACAGAGCTGACATCATCATGTGAATTATTGTTGAGGATAACCCGCAGGTATATGCAGTCCTGGAACTGTCCAAATTCTCAGTGTGTCTATTGCTAAATCCAGTGACAAAGAGCCTTTTCTGTGGCTTCCCAAAGGTCAAAGGTTGTGATATCGCCCTATCTACTCTCTCTGGTTTAATTTGTGGATGTATTACTCTTATATTACAGTATTACTTCACCAAAGTTGACCTCCTGGGGACGTTATTCTAGTTTAAGATCTTTTAGAAATTTCTCCAACATTGGCATGTGAGGAAGGAAAGTGAAAGAGAAATGTTGTAAGAGGCTGCTTTCCTGCTTAGGACTCAGGATTCCGCTCTGATCCACCTGAGTTTCCAGAGGCAGTGAGATGAGTGTTCCCAGGCAGAGATGCAGCCATCCAACCCTGGAACACTCAGAACAGAAAGATGTAGTCAAGAGATAAACACCTATCGTACCCACCAGCCAAGGCTACTCTTAAGTTGGTGAGGCTCTAGGCAAGGTTGAACTTCAGGCCTGTTGTCTCACAGGCTTGGAGAGAAACAAACCAAGTTCATAACTGTTTTCCTTCATTCATTGGAATTCTAAACCACTCCTGCTGTTTCACCAACTAAGAAAGCTACATTTCTCCTGAAGTTGACTTTTGAGAATATAGTTTGTTATCTTTCATCCAGGCCTGTGTATATTTGAGGCCCTACTGAGTGAGGTGATGGACAGGGAGGCCTGGCGTGCTGTGATTCATGGGGTTGCAAAGAGTCGAACACGACTGAACGACTGAACTGAACTGAGGGGTAACAAATTCTGTAATTTCCCATGATTTATCCAAAGCACAAGGTGGCTTAACAAGCCCTCAGAATCCTTCTTAACATTGTGTCACTGATACAACTTATAATCGCTATGTTTGCCACAAGATCAGAGGTGGTGTTAACCCTGGAACCATTTTTCTGTCTGCTGTAAGCAAAATCAATTTATTTTTTGCTCCAACTGTCTCTATTGATAATAATAATTCTACTATTAGTTATATCAGTGAGTGATCTCTTAGAATAATCTGGCCTTTTGACTAGATTTGACTACAGAGTATTAGCCACAAGAAAAGCTATCAGGTGTAATTTAAGAGGCTCTCTTCAATGGGTGCAAAAAAAAATTTTTTTTATATGAAAATTCTAGAGGTGGGCACTTTGTTAGACTGATCTGTTGTTTTATGTCTCTGGGATGAAACTAACATTGTCTTCTTCAGGGAGTCAATGTCAAAAAATGTGGCCTTTTCCCTCTTTGTATATTCCCAAATGTGCTTTGATATATGAGCCCAAAGTCACTGCCCTGTGAATTGGGTTTGTGCTCTGCTCTACGAGCTCTCCCTCCATGGACAGAGGTAACTGAAATGTGAGGTTTTATCAGCCACAGCCTGGTTTTGAATTGGGCACCCAGGTTCTTTCCCCTTGAACATGCTACTCAATTCTTGCTGAATTTGGCAAGAATCTGACGGGTTGATGTGTGTTGAGATTCTCTTTATGAGATTTAGTAAAGAATTGTTTTCAATCCAGAAAGAGCTAATACAGGTCTTTCTTACCAGGAATCATTTACAGATTCCTCTGTAGTGTCACCGGAAGCCGTGATTCAGGATGGCTTGTTATACATTCCCCAACCCCCCTGCTACTTTCACATAGTTTTCAGCTTGATCAGATAGGGATGTCTGCTTCAGGTTTTGCCATCATTGTGGTACAGAGTCACCCAGTGGATGTAATTTTTAAAAGAATTTGATCATGTTTGGACAGTAAAGTTTACCCCAAGCCTTCTCTTGGATCCTGTTAGTGATTCAGAAAGGATGCTGGTCCCCAGATGGAATAGAACTATGATACTGAAATTAAACGTATGTTTAACTTGAGAAAAGATCGCCTCCATGAGCTCTGGTTGCCCAGAGCCTCAACATTTTACATGTGAACAGGAAATGGCCTTAAAATAAGAGGAGGCATCGGGTCAAATAAAGAATCTTGCGTTCATATATTTCAGAATAATTTGACATTCACTCCCTTCTCAAATTGCTTTTGAACGTAATCATACGAAGAACACTTGGCATCACTAATGTTTCCGTTTTCCCTTCCTGATCTGCGTCACTCCTATAACACCACGGAAAGTGGGACACCGTGAGAACAGTTACAGACGGAATTACCGTAAATGTAAGTGCACTTTTTACAAACACGCTGAGGTCGTTTGTTTTACCTCCTGAGAGCACCAGGCACACTGAGGTCCAATGAGTAAGCAGTCCTCACAGGTCTCCGCACCCCCCGCAGCACAGCCACCTGCGTTCAAACCCAGCAAGACACAAGGGATTCAGCACACTCTCAGCCACTCCACTCGTGAGACGTACAGCTCTTAAAGCGCTTGAACAAAACAGTATCAAAGTTCATTTTTCAGGCTTCGAAGATCAGTCCTCAAAATGTTAGCAAGCCACAGTGAAGTTCGTATTTTACATCTATGGCATTGAAAATATGCATGTCTTAGCAACCAAAAAGAATCAGTCTGTCTTTTTTTTTTTTCTTAAAATGTGAAAGTATCTCAGCGTTCACAAATACAGGATTATCATACTTATCACCCTCATTCAGCAGCATCCCCCTTTAATTTTTCAAAATTATTCACAGCCACTAAAGAATGCTTCTCTTTCAAATGTATTATAGCTTTATTTTAAAAGATAGATCACTTTTTGTCTCAAGGTTGTCACTCTGAAGGGAAAGGCCTTGTTGTACAATAAGATAGCTAGAAAAGTTACCAAAATGGTTGTCACAAGGGTATTAAGAAATCCTCTTGTGCATAGTGCTGTTTAATTCTCTCATTAAGGTGCCCATGCAACCTTTGTATTTATTTACCTAAAGCCCGGAGCATTCGCGGTGGGAACAGTCCTGCGTCTGCCTGTAATTTGTTAAAGTGCTCGTTCAATGGCAAAGAGCAATTGAACAGCTCAAGTAAAAAATAACTTCAGATCTAGTTTCTGAGCCGCATGACAGGTTTGCCAAGCGTACCACAAAAGCAATATATCGGAGAAACTGAAGTCTTACCTTGTACGTGATCATTCCTTCCTAGAAATAGAAAGAACAGGCAAAGCAGTTCAATCCCCATCCGTTTTAGTTCTCTCTGTGCAGACAGATTAAAAAATGAATTACCTTCAACATTACAAGACCAAAGCTGAACACTGTAAAAAGTCTTTCTTTCTTGAAGTGTAAAATTGTAAATACTACTTACGCTACTTTGAAAAGAAACTTGAGATGTAAATAAAAAAGTTTTCATTCAGACTGAAATGAAAACAGAAGCTACCTGGACAGGTAAAGAAGAAAAGCTGTGTTTAAGAGCACCTCCAACATGATTTACTTCCTTGTTTTCCTTATAAGGAAGGCAGGTGTGCAATCACCAAGAAGGTGGGGAAGTTCATTCAGTGGAAATTTTTGTGCAGATTCTATTAGTCTCTCTGCATCCTAGAGAAAGTTGACACCTTTAGTAAAACGATGACCGATGAAATGTCAGAAGAATAATTGAGATATGATCTCAAGTTGTTTCTAAAATAGTTATAATTTAATATAAACAGTAAAGATGAGAAATAAAAGCACAAATATGTCAGTTATGTATCAGGAGGCTTTAAAAAAATGAGCTAAGGGAAAATACCTGAGATTTTTATGTTCCATTGTTAAGTCCTTTCAGAGAATGGAGATGAACTCTGAAAAATAAAAATCACTATTTTACAATTTATAATAGAAGGCAGGCTAGGGAAAGCAAAATACTGTGTTCCATTGTTTTTTAACTTGGATGAAAGATATTTTTCCCCAGAAGTATTGAATTCCTGTTTAAATCCATTATTAGAAACAAATAATATGTTAAAATTAAATTAGAACAAAATTAGTCTCAAACAACAATGAAAAGAGAAAAGAGTGGTGCCTAAGATTTTGAACCCCTCCCTTCCAGATGGCGACCAAGCTGTCTTTCTTGTGTACCATCCCTGCTTCCAACTTACTACTTGGCACACAGAAGATGCTGATTTGTTGAAAAAAAGAGAGAGTTAAAATATATATAATCTGTGACTAATTTCATGAGTCTGATTATGAATGTTTCCACATGAATTCAAGATAGTGTTTGGGGTGTATAGATCTTGCAAACAAATATTTATTTTGTAACTCTCCAACCTGCTTAACCTTAGACAGGCTTCTTGGTGGCTGAGGTTATGTCCTGGGAGACTATCTTTTAAAAGTGTATTTCTAGGCAAGTGTGTGAAACCTGTGTGAAGAGAGGAAAACTAATTACAGACTGCTCAGGTTCTTCTCAGAAGGCTCTGTTCAATTTTTAACTCTGTCTCACACAGGAATCTGGAAAGAAAATGGCAAGAAGCTGCAGAAAGAAGCCAGGTTCCTCTGTCCTCCATTATCTCCCAGAGTTTGCTCAAATTCATGTCCATTGAGTGGGTGATGCTGTATAACCATCTCATCCTCTGCTGCCCCTTCTTCTTTTGCGCATCAGGGTCTTTTCCAGTGAGTTGGCTCTTGGCATCAGGTGACCAAAGTATTGGAGCTTCAGCTTCAGGATCAGGCCTTCCAATGAATATTCAGGGTTGATTTCCTTTAAGATTGACTGGTTTGATCTCTTAGATGTCCCAGGGACTCTCAAGAGTCTTCTCCAGCACCACACTTTGAAAGCATCAAATCTTCGGCCCTCAGCCTTCTCTGTGGTCCAGCTCTCACATTTGTACATGACTACTGAGCGACTGAACTGAACTGAACTGAACTGGAAAAACTATAGTTTTGATGATATGGATCTTTGTTGGCAAAATGATGTCTCTGCTTTTTAATACACTCTATCTCTGGATAATAGTTGTATCCTATATTAGTCATCATTTATTGGTTTGTTTATTTATCCATTTATTCAACAAATATTTATTGAGCATCTACTTTGTGCTAAGCATTGTTCTAGAAGCAGAAGATACGTCAGTGAACAAAGCCAAGCTCTTGGCCTGTAAGGTGTATATTCCAGGCTGGGGAACAGTGTGGGGAGACAGACTCAAAATCAGGCTGTCCTAAGGGGCTGTGAAAAATGAAAATAAACCTGGGTAGGAGGAAAGAGGGGTAGGAAGGGTGCATTATTTTACTATCCTCTGTGCAGACTTCCACCCTGCCTCTAAAGTCTTAATTGAACAGCTTTATTTACTATCTGTCCTCAGTCACAGCCTCTCTGATCTTCAGTCCTCCCCCACCTCTAAGCCTCTTCCCATGCCATTTGCGCTGCCGGGAGGCACGGGTCTCCTCCTCATTCCTCTCATTTGGCTGATTCAGCTCACTGTCCGCGTCTCCCACAGACATCAGAGCCCATAGGGAGGCATTTTGAGTCTCGCCAGGTCTCCCTTCCTGGGACCTTCCCCAGGATGGCCCTTTCCAATCTTCTTGTAATTGCTGAAATCCTTGCCTCTCTCCCCCAGTAAACTGTGAAGCTCTTTAAGGCGTCGATCTATTCAACAAGTATCTACTGAATTCTTTACTAAGTGTCAGACAGTAACTGTGTCTCAGTGATCTTTATATTCCCAGCAAGTAGCGTAAAGCTGGATACTTTGAAAGTAGTCAATATTTATCAATAAATGGATCAATTTTAGCTTCTCGTTATCTAGTATTTTACCTGTGACAAAGCTGGTACTCCACGAATAGTTAGTAAATAAATGAATACATGGTTTTAGAAGACACACCATGCCGTTAGAAGTGGGGAAAGACGTTCCCTGCTTGCTCTGTGAAAGGGCTTAAAATGCAGGGTGGAGAAAAGGGGCAGAGTTTATGAGAAAATATAAAGAACAATGCTACAAGAAAACCTCCATCCACTCTGGATGATTCATCACAGGGAAAATACTCTTGCTTCCTGAAGATCTGGTGCCTGGAGGCCTCACCTGGAAAGTACCTGACCATGGCAGTGGGAATGGAAGGAGTTCTAGCTGCTCCCTAAACTGGCTTCCCTGGTGGCTCAGCAGTAAACAATCGGCCTGCCAATGCAGGAGACAGGGATTTGACCCCTGGGTCGAAAAGATCCCCTGCAGAAGGAAATGGCAACTCACTCCAGTATTCTTTCCTGGAAAATCCCATGGACAGAGGAGCCCGGAGGGCTACAGTCCATGGGGGTCACAAAGAGTCGGACACAACGTAGCGACTAAACAACAACAAAAACTGGTCAGCACTGAATAAAGTCTCCCGAATGAAAACTGTGTCCCCTTAGACGAGGCCACCAGATGAATTACCTGTTTCTGCATATACATAGAACTTAAACTGGGAAATACAGACTGAAAAAATCAGGGTTTCGATAATGGAAGCTGAAACTGGCAGAGAGAGGACATCAGGTTGCAGGAGAAGATGCTTCAGGGGTGTTGGGAGGAATCAGCAGCTCTGAGGAGACGGATGAGTGAGGCGGAAGAGAACTCTAATGAGTCGACAAGAGGAAGGTTGCAAATGCACTAGTAAAAACAGCAGAGGAGGGTGTCTGAGCCATGTGAGTAGAAAACACCAGAGTCAGACCCCCACACTCACTTTGTCAAGGGGAAGGAACATGGCCCAGGCCATGGTCCCAAGTGCTCCTTCAGACTGGATCTTTCTCAGGCACAGCTCTTCCCGGGTTTCCCCAGGATCTTATCTCTTTTAACACAATGTGTATCCCTTCGGTAAATTCCCATTGCTTAGAGGTGGTTGAGGGTATCTCCATATTCCTTAAGATCCAGAGATCCTAAGTCACACCATCTAGATTTTTAGAAACGCTGCTTGGCCCATAGGATAGAAGCCTACCATCCCAAGTGCTCAGACTCCCAGCCTAGGACTCTGGGGGTCTGACCCTCTTCAAGAGATCTGAGCCCAGGTGTGGGTAGAGTCGCAGAGCATCACACAGACCAAGGAAGCAATGACCCCTGCACCCCACTCCTTCCCTGGCCTTTGCTTCTGATACTGTCTGCAGTGGAATTCTGACCTCAGGAAGTCACGTGAGCTCATCTGACTCACTCTGTTTGGCTTGGATCTTGCCTGGACCCAGCCCCTCATTCACATCAGACAATAACAATCTGGGGCCGGCTGGGCCAACCCTGGGGCACCTCAAAACACTCCTGGGAGAATAAACACTGAGTAAACCTGGCTGGGAGCCAAACTGAACTCTAGGGACCTAGTAATGACTGCCAACTCTTGGGATGGGGTGGCCTCTCTATGTTACTAGCTTATTTCAAGTACAAGAGACAAATCTCCCTCCAGTAGTCTTTCTGTGAAACTGTTTCGTGGTGAACCGCTGAAAGGAGACAGTGGGAGTGGAGACTTTGCTCTCGGGTCTAGCGCTGGTGTGACTGTGTGTGTGATGCACTGCCTGGTGGGCTGCTGGCAGAGGTTGTGGCTGACCTGCAGGTGTGTAACCTGGGAAGCACAGAACCTGGAAGTGCTGGTGCTCAGTCACTCAGTCATGTCCCACACTTGTGACCCCATGGACTGTAACCTGCCAGGCTCTTCTGTCCATGGGATTCTCTAGGCAAGCATACTGGAGTAGGTTGCCATGCTGTCGTCCAGGGAATCTTTCCGATCAGGGATCGAACCTGTATCTCCTGCACTGGTAGGTGGGTTCTCTACCACTGAGCCACCAGGGAAGCCTGAATTTGGAAGTGGACACCTTCATTTCAAATTTCAAGGACTTCAGAAAAATTATTTTAAAGGAGGATGTGTAACAGTTTCCTGTCACCTTTGTGTGCAATGCCCAAAACATGCTAAGTGCTAGAGAAAATTTTGTGGCCTAGGTCTTACCTTCTAGTCCAGAGTTTCCTTTTTTAATTTGGTAAAATATACATAACATAAAATTTACCACTATACCTGTTTTCAAGTGTGTCATTCATTGGCATCAAGTGTATTTATACTGCCACGCAACCTTTACGACTATCCATCTCCAGAAATTTTCACCATTCCAAACCAAAGCTCTGTACCCATTAAGCAATAATTCATATTCTCCCCTCCCTTTAGTCCTTAGAAGCTACCATTCCTCTATGAATTTGAGTGTTCTAGGTACCTTGTATAAGTGGAATCATACAATAAAGCCTTTTGTGTCTGGCTTATTTCACTTAGCAAAATGTTTTCCAGGTTCATCTACATTATAATGTGTATCCGAATTTCATTTCTTTGTAAGTCTAAACAATATTCCATTGTGTGGGTAGACCATATTTTATGTATCCATTCATCTGTCCCCGGACATTTGGGGTGCTTCCACCTTTTGGCGATCATGGATAATGCTGTTATGAGTATTGGTATAAACAAGTATCTGAATCTGATCCTACTGTATGTCCTTGGGGATAGCATTTATCTCTCAGAATTTTAGTTTCCAGACCGTGAGATAGTGACAATACCCACTTTTCAAGGTTATGGTAAATATTTAATTATATTATTCTGGGATGAATCTAGATTTTGTGGGGCCTGAAGATTATATAATATAGGGGGCACTTTTTAAGAAAAGGAATGTAAATGAGAAATAAATTGGAAATGAATGTGTACTAATTTTAAAATGAGAAAGAGAGAGAAACATGACAACAAATTACTGAAGCCTTAAAGATTCCAAGCCCTTTCTTCTTGAAATTACATTAGACAATTAACTGGAAATGTTTACCTAGAAATGCTTCCCGATGGTCATCTGGTTTCCCAGTCCCCTGGAGTCACCTGCAGCTCTCAGCCCTTCCACCTGGGTGAGACAGGGGCTGGGCCTGAGGCTTCATCTATGGTAAATCCCCATCTGACTTCTTTCAGGATTTGTGTTTATTGTAGACAGCTTTATTGGGCACTTCCTATGTGTCATGTACTGTTCAATATTTAATTAGTATTGTCCTATTTCATTCTCACAGTTCCCCTTTGAAGTGGGAACTGTTTTATCTCCATTTACCAGATGAGGAAACTGAGGCAGGAGTAGCTATGTTAACTTGCCCTCTGTTTCAACTCACTCAGGCAGCAAACCCCAGAGACAGATTTCTTCCCCCAGGCTGAACTCTGCGTCACTGTGCAAACTGCCTCCTGGTAGATATGAGATGTTCAGAGACTCCTAAAGCAGCTGTCAGCAAGAAATGAAACTCTCCAGGGGGCCTTTCAAAAAGCCTGTCTCTCCTTCTCCAGGCCCCTTGTTCCAGCTCTAGCGCTCTTTCCAGGTGTCTCCTTTCTGGTTTGTTTGTTCATCCTGTGGATCACTTGCCACCAAAAACGAGACAGAAACGTAGTCCTGGATTATACAACCTTTTCTTTATTCCTCCTGAGACTTGAATCCCATGCGATCACTTAAAAAGCAAAGCAAACAAAACACATTGCCCTTCAAGGGAAGGTGACAGAGCTGAGCCTGACACCCTGTCCAGGAGAGGGCGGTCACTGGCATTTCCTGTGGGCTGGAGATGACTCAGGATTAATTAACTCCTGGGGCTCCGTCCCAGCCACCCTGAGCCTTACTCAGGACTCAGGAGTCAGTCCCCTGCTAGTAACAGGAAGACAGTTCTCACTTGGCAAGTCTGCTGCCAGTCTTCTATGTTAGACCTGCTTGAGAAAACCACTTTCCTTGGGTTAGGGAAATTATTTAAAGTCATAAAAGAACTGAGCTCCTTCTGTTTCCTACTTGTAGAATAAATCCAAAGATGGGATTTTCCATGAAATATCAGTGAATATGAATTTAATCTAATTTGACTCTCAGAACGATCCTTTTCTTTAAATTAATTTTATTGATGTGGACCATTTTTTAAAAGTCTTTACATTTGAATTTGTTATAATTTTGTTTCTGTTCTATTTTTTTTTTTGGCCCTGAGGCATGTGGGATCTTAGCTCCCTGACCAGGGATGGAACCCACACTCCCTGCGTTGAAAGGCAAAGCCTTGACCACTGGACCACCATGAAATTCCCTCAGAACAACTCTCTCTTCATGCCCCTGTCTCCCATCTGTGAAGCAGATGGTAAGCAGGGCAAGAAGTCCACGTGGACAGACAGAAACATTGACTGCAGAGTAATTCACTCATTCATGTCTTGCAAAACTGCTGAGCAGTCTTTTATTCTTTTTAAAAGATAACTCAAGCAATCTAACCCAAGGTTGGGATTCCTAGGTTTTAAACAATTTTTTTCTTTTTCCCTGATGAGCTCCATCTCTTACTTCTGAGGCTGCAATGGGCTGGGTATTACTAGTAAAAATAAACTCTGATTCATTCACTCGCTCATTCAAGGAAGTATCTACTGAGATCCTATGTGCCAGGTACTATTTTAGAAACACTGTGTTGATTAAAACTAACAAAGTTTCCGCCTCATGGAGCTTGTGTTCCTGTAGGAGAGTCAGGCAATAAACACCCAAACAAAGATGTGAGATGGTGATAAATGCTGAAAGGAAGAAAGAATGGTAAGAGGTCAGAGAGTGAGCAGGGTGGCGTGGCCAGGGAAGCGTCTGATAAAGTGACATTAGTACCACCCCCTCCCCCGCCGGCAGGAGTGTTTGGGACAGGCAAGTCAAGATGACAGATGACACTGGAGTGGAGCGTAGGGCAGGGGAGGGGAGAACAGGGAGGCACTGGGGCACAGGCCAGAGAGGCAGAGCGACTGGAGAGCTGTCAGGAGAGCCCTGAAAGCCACAGTCAGAACTCTGGGTTTACATTTTGAGTGTGAAGGGAGTTTTTATGGAGTTCTAGTGGATTATGATGTAGTTTATGTTTTAAAAGGATCACTCTGAGCAGACTATAAAGGCAGCAAGGAGGAAGCAGGGAGACTATCAGAGGCCATTTCTGCTTTGGAGGCCAAGGGTGAAAGTTTGGATGAGGAAGATTCTGAGAAGTGGCTGAATTCTGGATATACTTTTAGAGGAAGACAGGGGTTACAAATGGATTGCTTGTAGCAAAGGAGAGAGATCAAGGGCTCTAGGATGACTCCAAGAGTAGTGGAGACACCTACGTGGTAACTCCCATCACCACCAACAGATTTCTCCAGAAATCTGTATTATCTAGCACGCACCCACGGTGAGAGTCACAGTGAGCTCCAGGGGACTCTCGTAACCTGGGAAGTCACAACTGTGCAAAAGGTTTTCTTGGCTAAATAGGAAAGGCCAGAACGATGCAGGCGATGCTCTGGGGTGAGACCGTCTACGTGCTTGTGCTGTCAGCATTCCTTCAGCCCAGTCAAAGTACGATGAGCTGGCATCTTCTGTTCTGGAATTCACCATGATATGGTTTGGGGGAGCAAACAAAAACCTGCAATATCCCCATGGTTCTGCAGCCATCTCTAGCAACAGGGGTAGACTATTAGGGTCAGCTTCAGTAGCAAAAGAGTCTGCCCAAAAGATTTTTAAAAAACATATTCTTTATTAGGCCACTATAGGAAGACAGGTGAGATGAACATATTTTACTTAAAAAAAAGGTCTTTCAGAGTAAGATTTCAGGCTCCTTTTCATCTTAAAGATGCAATTTATGCAGCTACAACATCAAAGAAGGTGGTTGTTCTTTAAAAACTGGGGGAAATGGTGACCAATGATTATGTTTGACGAATATGCTTAAGGAGGTGCATGGAGGATTTATTTCAACTGCCAGTTTAGGAACCTCCGTGATGATTGCTGATGCCCACTCATTGAATCAGGCCAGTACGTTTACACATGCTGCCAGCACCCCTTGGATCATAGTGCAAGGGAGTTCCAGAAAAACACCTGCGTCTGTTTCATTGACTACCCTAAGCCTTTGACTGTGTGGATCACAACAAACTGTGGAAAATCCTTAAAGAGATGGAAATACCAGACCACCTTACCTATCTCCTGAAAAACCAGTAGGCAGGTCAAGAAGCTACAGTTAGAACTGGACATGGAACAATGGACTGGTTCAAAATTAGGAAAGGAATGTGTCAAGGCTGTTTATTGTCACCCTGCTTATTTAACTTCTATGCAGAGTACATCATGCAAAATGCTGGACTGGATGAAGCACAAGCTGGAATCCAGATTCCCAGGAGAAATATCAACAACCTCAGATATGTAGACAATACCACCCTTATGGCAGAAAGCAAAGAAGAACTAAAGAGCCTCTTGATGAAGGTGAAAGAAGAGAGAGAAAAAGTTGGCTTAAAGCTCAACATTAAAAAAAAAAAAACATAAAACAGCAAATGGCATCATTCAAATGGCATCCAGTCCCATTACTTCATGGCAAATAGATGGGGAAAAAGTGGAAACAGTGGCAGAGTTTATTTTCTTGGGCTCCAAAATCACTGAAGATGGTGACTGTAGCCATGAAATTAAAAGACACTTGCTCCTTGAAAGGAAACCTATGACAAACCTAAAGAGTATAGTAAAAAGCAGAGACTTTACTTTGCTGACAAACGTCCACATGATCAAAGCTATAGTTTTTCCAGTGGTCATGTATGGATGTGAGAGTTGGACCATAAAGAAAGCTGAGCACCGAAGAACTGATACTTTTGAATTGTGGTGGAGAAGACTCTTGAGAGTCCATTGGACTGCAAGGAGATCCAACAAGTCAATCCTCATGGAAATAAACCCTGAATATTTATTGGAAGGACTGATGCTAAAGTTGAAGCTCCAATATTTTGACCACCTGATGCCAAGAGCCTACTCATTGGAAAAGCATCATTCCCTGATAATGGGAAAGACTGAGGGCAGGAGGAGAAGGGGACAAGACAGGATGAGATGGTTGGATGGCATTACTGACTCAATGGACATGGATTTGAGCAAACTCCAGGAGATAGTAAAGGGCAGGGAAGTCTGACATGCTGCCGTCCATGGAGTCACAAAGAGTCAGACAGGACTTAGTAACTGAACAACAACATTTACACAAAGTCAAATAGGGAAAAGGACTGAGTATGATGCAAACAGCCTAATCATTAAAAAGACTAAACAATAAATCATTCTAAAAAGCTGTTTGAAATTAACTGGGTGATGTTTCAAGGATTAGAAGAGGAGAAAGAAGAAAAGCCTTTAAAAGCAAACTCTGCTGGTATCTAATTGAAAGTATGTTGGATTTTTAAACAGAAGTGGTGAACCTGTATATTACTGGGCCTAATTAATTTCAGGTAAAAAGTGGCTTCAATGAGCTGTCAGGTGTGAGAGGTTTGTTTGATAGCCACCTGTTTGTCCTGCAACTTGTCTCAGCATCACTCTGAGTGATGCTGTGCTTGGAGAGGCCCCTTCCCAAATCCAGGTAGCTGATGGCAGAGTGACAGGATGTCAAGCCATGCCTGGTACAGTGAAACACTCAAGCAGAGTTTCAACATTTATTAATAATTTTCTTCATATCATGTTCAAAATTTTGAAGTTCCAGCCCAAACACATATAGTGAAAAATTTTTGATAGAAGAAAATTGCTGTTGCAAATATTTTGGGAGGTTACCCACTCCAGTATTCTTGCCTGGAGAATCCCATGGATGGAGAAGCCTGGTAGGCTACAGTCCACGGGGTCGCAAAGAGTCGGACACGACTGAGTGACGGAACGGAACAGAAGCAGCAAATATTCCTTACACATGTATGAAACTATGATATCTTGAACATCCATAACTGTTCTGTGCTTAGTCACCCAGTCATGTCTCTTTGTGACCCCTGTGACTGTAGCCCGCCAGGTTCCTCTGTCCATGGAGATTCTCTAGGCAAGAATACTGGAGTGGGTTGCCATGCCCTCCTCCAGGTGATCTTCCCAACCCAGGGACTGAACCCAGCTCTCCACTGAAGACAGATTCTTTACCATCTGAGCCACCAGGAAAGCCTGGACATCAATAGAGTCGTGCCCAATAGCATAGAAAATGCAGTTGTCAACCCTGGTCTCAGTCCAGACCTTGGTGGATTATTGGCCAGTTGTTGCATGGTGTAATCTATTGGAATGGTTTAGAGACTATAAGCAATCAAGGGTTAGGAAGACAGGACCGAAATGTTAACCAACAGAATATTTTGTTTTTATGTATGTCTCCGGAAGTAGAACACTGAATAAAGTATGGACAATGTATGTGTGTGTGCTCATTCGTGTCTGACTCTTTGAGACCCACGGACTGTAGCATGCCAGACTCCTCTGTCCATGGAATTTTCCAGGCAAGAATACTGGAGTGGGTTGCCATTTCCTCCTCCAGTGGGTCTTCCCAGTCCAGGGATTGAATCCACATCTCTTGCATCTCCTGTACTAGCAGATGGATTCTTTACCACTAGAGCCACCTGGATTACTGTAATATTGAATGGTTTGCCTTGGAAACGAACAGAGATCATTCTGTCGTTTTTGAGACTGCATCCAAGTACTGCATTTAGGACAGTTTTGTTGACCATGATGGCTACTCCATTTCTTCTAAGGGATTCCTGCCCACAGTAGTAGATATAATGGTCATCTGAGTTAAATTCACCCATTCCAGTCCACTTTAGTTCACTGATTCCTAGAATGTCTATGTTCACTCTTGCCATCTCCTGTTTGACCACTTCCAATTTGCCTTGATTCATGGACCTAACATTCCAGGTTCCTAAGCAATATTGCTCTTTATAGCATCAGACCTTGCTTCTATCACCAGTTCACATCCACAACTGGGTATTGGTTTTGCTTTGGCTCCATCCCTTCAAATGGAGTAGCCATCATGGTCAACAAAAGAGTCTGAAATGCAGTACTTGGATGCAATCTCAAAAACGACAGAATGATCTCTGTTCTTTCCCAAGGCAAACCATTCAATATTACAGTAATACAAGCCTATGCCCCAACCAGTAATGCTGAAGAAGCCAAAGTTGAACGGTTCTATGAAGACCTACAAGACCTTTTAGAACCAATACCCAAAAAAGATGTCCTTTTCATTATAGGTGACTGGAATGCAAAAGTAGGAAGTCAAGAAACACCTGGAGTAACAGGCAAATTTGGCCTTGGATCATGGAATGAAGCAGGGCAAAGGCTAATAGAGTTTTGCCAAGAGAATGCACTGGTCATAGAAAACAGCCTCTTCCAACAACACAAGAGAAGACTCCACACATGGACATCACCAGATGGTCAACACTGAAATCAGATTGTTTATATTCTTTGCAGCCAAAGATGGAGAAGCTCCATACAGTTAGCAAAAACAAGACCAGGAACTGACTGTGGCTCAGATCATGAACTCCTTATTGCCAAATTCAGACTGAAACTGAAGAAAGTAGGGAAAACCACTAGACCATTCAGATATGACCTAAATCAAATCCCTTATGATTATACAGTGGAAGTGAGAAATAGATTTAAGGGACTAGATCTGATAGATAGAGTGCCTGATGAACTCTGGACGGAGGTTCGTGACATTGTACAGGAGACAGGGACCAAGACCATCCCCATGGAAAAGAAATGCAAAAAAGCAAAATGGCTGTCTGAGGAGGCCTTACAAATAGCTGTGAAAAGAAGAGAAGTGAAAAGCAAAGGAGAAAAGGAAAGATATAGGCATCTGAATGCAGAGTTCCAAAGAATAGCAAGGAGAGATAAGAAAGCCTTCCTCAGTGATCAATGCAAAGAAATAGAGGAAAACAACAGAATAGGAAAAATAAGAAATCTCTTCAAGAAAATTAGAGATTCCAAGGGAACATTTCATGCAAAGATGGGCTCGATAAAGGACAGAAATGGTAGGGACCTAACAGAAGCAGAAGATATTAAGAAGAGGTGGCAAGAATACACAGAAGAACTGTACAAAAAAGATCTTCACAACAAAGATAGTCACGATAACGTGATCACTGACCTAGAGCCAGACATCTTGGAATGTGAAGTCAAGTGGGCCTTAGAAAGCATCACCACAAACAAAGCTAGTAGAGGTGATGGAATTCCAATTGAGCTATTTCAAATCCTGAAAGATGATGCTATGAAAGTGCTGCACTCAATATGCCAGCAAATTTGGAAAACTCAGCAGTGGCCGCAGGACTGGAAAAGGTCAGTCTTCATTCCAATCCCAAAGAAAGGCAATGCCAAAGAATGCTCAAACTACCGCACAGTTGCACTCATCTCACATGCTAGTAGAGTCATGCTCAAAATTCTCCAAGCCAGGCTTCAGCAATATGTGAACCGTGAACTTCCAGATGTTCAAGCAGGTTTTAGAAAAGGCAGAGGCACCAGAGATCAAATTGCCAACATCCGCTGGATCATGGAGAAAGCAAGAGAGTTCCAGAAAAACATCTATTTCTGCTTCATTGACTATGCCAAAGCCTTTGACTGTGTGGATCACGATCAACTGTGGAAAATTCTGAAAGAGATGGGAATACCAGACCACCTGACCTGCCTCTTAAGAAACCTATAAGCAGGTCAGGAAGCAACAGTTAGAACTGGACATGGAACAACAGACTGGTTCCAAATAGGAAAAGGAGTACGCCAAGGTTGTATATTGTCACCCTGCTTATTTAACTTAAATGCAGAGTACATCATGAGGAACGCTGGGCTGGAAGAAGCACAAGCTGGAATCAAGATTGCTGGGAGAAATATCAATAACCTCAGATATGCAGATGACACCACCCTTATGGCAGAAAGTGAAGAGGAACCCAAAAGCCTCTTGATGAAAGTGAAAGAGGAGACTGAAAAGGTTGGCTTGAATCTCAACATTCAGAAAACAAAGATCATGGCATCTGGTCCCATCACTTCATGGGAAATAGAGGGGGAAACAGTGGAAACAGTGTCAGACTTTATTTTTGGGGGCTCCAAAATCACTGCGGATGCCGATTGCAGCCATGAAATTAAAAGACGCTTACTCCTGGGAAGGAAACTTATGACCAACCTAGATAGTATATTAAAAAGCAGAGACATTACTTTGCCAACAAAGGTCCGTCTAGTCAAGGCTATGGTTTTTCCCGTGGTCATGTATGGATGTGAGAGTTGGACTGTGAAGAAAGCTGATCACCAAAGAATTGATGCTTTTGAACTGTGGTGCTGGAAAAGACTCTTGAGAGTCCCTTGGACTGCAAGGAGATCCAACCAGTCCATTCTAAAGGAGATCAGTCCTGGGTGTTCACTGGAAGGACTGATGCTAAAGCTGAAACTCCAATACTTTGGCCACCTCATGCGACAAGTTGACTGACTGGAAAAGACTCTGATGCTGGGAAAGGTTGGGGGCGGGAGGAGAAGGGGACGACAGAGGATGAGATGGCTGGATGGCATCACTGACTCTGTGGACATGAGTTTGAGTGAACTCCAGGATTTGGTGATGGACAGGGAGGCCTGGCGTGCTGTGATTAATCGGGTCGCAAAGAGTCGGACATGACTGAGCGACTGAACTGAACTGAACTGAGCGCCACCTCAGAAGCCTTAAAGTATGAACTTTAGATAATAATCATGAATCAATATTATTTCACAAACTGTATTCTGAAGGAAGCTGTTAATCTTTGCCCTGAAAATAAAATGTTCCTAGAGTTCAGTTAATATAGACTGTTAAATCTCCCCTATTAGAAATTGCCAATACACACTACACAATTAAACACCCTAAGAAGCCCCACAGTGAAGAAAATTGCTTACCTTAGTTTAACAATTAAACAAAAAGTATATGCTTAGAAAAAGCCTTTTTCCCCCCTCCATGTACTTATCAACATTTCCATCTAATGTAGTTTCAGAGGTGCTGAAGAGAGTACAGATGTAATGAAAGTTTTATGATATTTTACCTCTCCTGCTGTCAAGGAGACCCAGACGCAAATTTAAAAATTGTTGCCAGATTTCTGAAGAAAACTCTTGAATGTGAATTCATTTTTTTTCTGCTGCACTTTGAATGCATTATCTAATTTATAGACTTTTCAAGATGGATTTTCTTGAAGATAATTCTCTTTGCTGAGGGAAGTCTAGAGGGCAGGTCCATTTAGATAATAGTTCAGATAAAGTACTTGAAACAATAATGACTCATTCCTACACTGAGACCTAGGCCCTGACCTTGGTTACTTAAAATGGCCAAATGTTACAGTCAAGCTAGGCTAACTTTCCTTGTGAAATGGATTCCAAGCACTGCTGTTTGTTACTCTCTCCTGATGATTCTTGAAACCATATCCTTCAGATTGAGACATGAACCCACAGTCTTTTAACTGAGATCACACACCTGGTTTCAGGACTTCAAGATGCTCCGATTCTTGATGTCTAATTGCAGAAAGAATTAAATGAGAGCCAAAGTGATACAAAAGAAGTGGATTTATTTAGAGGGAAACACACTCCACAGGCAGAGTGTGAGCCATCTCAGAGGTGAAAGAGTGGCCTCGTACTATGGCATGGTTAATTTTAATGGGCTGGGTAATTTCATGGACTAATGTGGGGGAGGATTATTCAAACTGTTTGGGGCAAGGGGTGGAGATTTCCAAGCATTGGGCCCCTACCCCCATTTTGCTCTTTGATGGTCAGTCTTGGAGTTGACATGGAGCCTGTGGGAGTGTAATTTAGCTCACTGATATGTTCCAAAGAGCATATACTGAGAGGTTCAAGGTCTAGTGGAAGTCAGCTCATCTACCAGCTCAGACCCATATGGTTCTAATCAGTTTATGTCATGCCCTTGGGTTAGGCCATTCTTTCAGAGGTTGTCCCCTGCCCCATTCCTCCTGTTTCACTCTCACCTGGGCACAGGACTCCCACTGCTGGTTGAGTCTGCCCTGTGCCTGTTTCTTTTTGGTCCAACAGCTCATCTTCAAGCTCTCCGTCTTTCAATCAACCCAACTTGTTATAGAAGAGTACTTTCTTTAAGACAATAGCATTCTCTTTTTGGTAGGAAGCATCTCTTTAGGTAAACCCATGGTTTTTCCAGTATTCATGTACAGATGTGAGAGTTGAACCAAAAGGAATGCTGAATGCCAAAGAATTGATGCTTTTGAATTGTGGTGTTGAAGGCTTTTGAGACTCCCTTGGACAGCAAGGAGATCAAACCAGTCAGTCCTAAAGAAAATAAACCCTGAAACTCAGTGGAAGGACTGATGCTTAAGCTGAAGCTCCAATACTTTGGCCACCTGAGGTGAAGAGCTGATTCATTGGAAAGGACGCTGATGCTAGGAAAGATTGAGGGCAAGAAGAGAAGTAGTTGAAGAGGATGCGATGGTTGGATGCCATCATTGACTCAGTGGACACGAGTTTGAGCAAGCTCTGGGTGACAGTGAAGGACAGGGAAGCCTGGACTGCTGCAGCCCATGGGGTCACAAAGAGTCGGACACAACTTAGCAACTGAACAACAAATCTTTTTAATTGATAAAATGCAAGTTTGTTATAAATTTGTTTCTGTTTTTGCTTTCTCAAGCCCTTAGGACAGGTTTAAGGAGGGGACAATCAGTTGCATCTGGATCTCTGCTCCTGACAGCATCACCCTCCTGAAAATCCCCGCTTCTTACAATGGTTACCTTTATGTCCTTTAACAGTAAAAGTGTTATTCTTTCACTGAGATGGGAACCTAAGTGAATGTATAAGAAACAATTTGTCTGCCTTGTGGGTTGTCAAAAATAGTAGCCATTGTAACTCATTTTGCTTGATTTTCCAAAAAAAGAAGGTGAAACACAGTGTAGATGTTTTTTAAAAATTGAATCTAGTAGCAGAGTTTGGAAAACCTTACACTAAAAATAATAGCATCATCTTAATATTTAGCTTATTTCATGGAAAACTTACAATACTATTGATAATTCCTTGATCTTGATACTAGCTGTAAAATAATAATTGCTAACAGTGGCTCTTACAATGCGCCAGGCACTGTTTCAAATTTTTATCACACTGTTAGATGAGATACTAAAATTTTCCCTGTTTAAAAATATTTAATTTAATTTAATATTTCAGAACAGTTTTAGATTAGTACAGAGAGTTCCCAGATGTCTTGTACTCAGTCTTGCCTAATTTTCCCTATTAGTAACATCTTGCATTAGTATAGCACATTTGTTTCAGTTAATAAACCAATATTGATACATTACTATTATCCAAAGTCTAGACTTTATCCAGATTTCCTTAGTTTTCACTTAATGTCCTTTTTTGATTCAAAAATTCCATCCAGGCATAAACAACAGGGACCTACTGTATTTACTGTCTGGAACCAGGAACTGTATTCAATATCTTGTAGTAATCTGTAATGGAAAAGATTCTGAAAAAAAAAAAAAAAAGAATCCCATCCAAGAAACCACAATACATCTGTGGTCATATCTCCTCAGGCTCCTCTTGATCTCTCCATCACACAAAAGGAAAAAATGTGGCCCAGAGAGAGGCTGAAAAACCTGCCCACAATCTCATAGTTACTAAGTGGAAAAATGGGCCTCAAATCCAGGCAGTCTGATTCCGGGCAAGTGGTTAACCTTTGTCTGTTGTTACCCTAGTAGTAGTATTTCTACCTGAATTTCTTAAGTTATTTGTCAGTTCAGGCAGCAGAGAGATGAGCAAACCTGACCCAAATGACCCCTGTCAGGGACTAGCCATGATCAGGTGGACATTTTCAGTAATAGAACCACAGCTCCCCTGATTCTCACTGCCTTGAGTAGATAGACCTTGGAGGAAGCCAGGTGGCTTAAAACAACTGAAGTGGATGCTCTCACAGTTCAAAAGGCCAGAAGTCCAAAGTCAAGGTGTTGGTAGGGTTAGTTTACTCTTGAGGCTCTGATGGAGACCCTATCTATCCCATGCCCCTCTCCTCGCTGCTGGTGGCTGCTGGTAACCCTGGGCATTCCTTGACTCATCACTCCAGTGCCTTGTCTCCACATGGCCTTCTCCTCCGTGTGTTCTCCTTCTCTGTCTGTGTCTTTTCTCCTTTGATGAGGACCCTCGTCATTAGATTTAGATCCTACCCAAATAATACAAGACAATCTCATCTCAAGACCCTTCACTTAATTATATCTGCAAAGACCCTTTTCTGAATAAGATCACATTCACAGATTCTAGGTGGACATGTTTTTTGATGGGACTGCCATTCAACCCACTATAGAAGGTGGTAATACACACCAGGTTGTCGTGAGGATGAAATGAGACAAAATTACATTAAGTATACCTGATGCTGGCTTAGACATGTTTTAAAAAATGACTGCCGTTTTTATTATTACTCTTTTGTACAATATGAGGCCCCCCCGACACAAAAATGTTAACTTGGGTGATAAATTGATTCATCAATGTCTAGTTTATATGACTATTATTATCCTTATTAATTGCTTCATATTATGGGCTTCTTAATGGGATTCCCTGGTGGCTCAGTGGTAAAGAATCCACCCCCTGATGCAGAAGACTCAGGTTCAGTCCCTGGGTGGGGAAGACCCCCTGGAGAAGGAAATGGCAACCCACTCCAGTATTCTTACGTAGAGAATTCCATGGACAGAGGAGCCTGGTGGGCTACAGTCTGTGAGATCGCAAAAGGTTGGACATGACTGAACGACTTAACAGCAACAACATCAACAACAATGGTCTTCTTAGTTGGGAGCATATAGTCCTGCCAGGAACATCACAGGGTTGAATTCAGCCTTTCTTATTCCTTTTCTAGGTGTTAAGGGCTGAAGGGAATCCTCAGTCAACACTTTCAGCTATGACACTAGTCAGAAACACAAAAGGACTTCAACCGTATAAATGACTCTCCTCTTCAAGAGAGTTATGAGCCAGGCACCGGATGAATGAACTTCCTGTCTGTTGCCCAGGCTGATAGACATGCAGCAGAAAAAGCAGCTGGGCAGCCTCAGCTGTTTCTCTGATCTTTGGTTGCCCTCTGTGGTCACTGGATGCAGCAACCCCACTTTCTGATCTGGATCTTTATCTCTTTGGGGACAGAGTTACGACTCAGTGCTGAGCTTTCAACCCCCACCCTACTCCACCCCCATCTCATTACATTGCCCTTCCCCTGTCATCCCCACCAGCACTGTCTCCTGCGGTCACTTCCTGGCAGCCACAGGATTCCATGAGCTGGCTTCACTGAATTCCTTCTGCATTTGTCAGACAGACATAGAGTCTCAGAATGTCAGGGCAGCAGGAAGGGCCTTTAGACAGCCAAGTCTAACCCACTGCATTGTCTCTCCAACACTTTCTTCAGTCAATCAATGCATTTGCACTGAGCATCCACCCTGATTAAGGCAGGATGCTAGGGGTTAGTTACAGAGCAGCTTCCTAGAGTGACAGTGGGTCACCTCGACATTCTTGAGTAGGTATCTAAACAATCTCCCATGAGCACTGATAGCTTATGTTTCATGTGCCTGCATGCTTAGCTGCTCAGTCGTAACCCCATGGACTGTAGCCTGCCAGTCTCCCCTGTCTATGGGAGTCTCCAGGCAAGAATGCTGGAGTGGATAGCCATTCCCTTCTCCAGGGGATCTTCCCAACCCAGAGACTGAACCTAGTCTCCTACATGGCAGGCAGATTGTTTACCATCTGAGCTACTTATGTTTTACTTAGAAAACTTATGTTTCACTTAGAAATAATTCTTTAATGTATGTGTTCTTCACCTGAGCTCTATCAACAGCACCTGTGGGCAGGGAAGGCAGTCCATGTCCTCGGAAGGGGAAATAAATTGTATATTCCTTTGCACTATCCCAGACTGAAATTAGACATTTCCTTTCATTATAAATGTAGACAACAAACCAGGGCTAGCAGTACCTGTAATTCTCACCAAGAGGAATTACACATACACTTTATAGTTTTTGCCAAGACCTCAAAATGTTGTCAACACTGACAATTGTGTCCAAATCATAGTAGTCATTAGACCCGCCGCTGGGCCTTGATGAAGTGTTAATGAAGAGGTGTGTGCATGCATGCTCAGTAGCTCAGTCGTGTCCGACTCTTCTGCGACCCCGTGGACTGTATCCCACCAGGCTCCTCTATCCGTGGGATTTCCCAGGCAAGAATACTGGAGTGGGTTGCCCCTTCCCTCTCCAGGGGATCTTCCCGACACAGGGATCGAACCTGCGTCTCCTGCATTGGCAGGCAGGTTCTGTACCTCTGAGCCACCAGGGAAGCCCTTACTTCACATTACATTGTCTTTAAGTAATCTCTCATTTCCTTCTCAGTCCTTTTTCCTCCCTTCATATATTACACAACTACCTGAAACACTACATTTATAAGTCAACTATCTTGCTTTCAAAGCCTTCCATAACTTTGCTCCAATCTATTCTTAGAACTTACTGTCCATGACTCTCCTATGAAAATGATGGTTTCTACCAAATAGGTTTTCCCCTATTTCTGAGCAAGCCATTTCTACTGATTTCTGCTTAATCCCTTATCCTTTTGTAAATGCCTGCACTCATCCACCATATCTGCTTAGATCACATGTATCCTGTACCCCCATAATTGCCAAGCTCAAGTGCAATCTCTTTCTTAGTATCTTGGCCACAATGCCTGCTTGACATAGTCCTGAATATAATACTCATTTGCGGTTTGTTAACCTCAACTATATTGAGATTGTGGTATTTATTTGTTAAGTAAATTGTGTTTCTTTTTTTTTTTGAAGTGAGAACTGGACAATATGAAGATACTAGAGGCAGGGAGACCCAAAAAGTTCTGTGGGAATACATTATTTTTATTTTTCAATGCTTTCTTATTGTGTTAAAAGTCACATAATATAAAGCATACTATTTTAGTCATATTTTTACTGTACATTTCAGTGGCAGTAAGTACATTTGCATTGTTATGCAATGCTCACCATTATCGACCTCCGGAGTTTTTCGCCTCCCTAAACTGAAATGCTATCTCCATTAAACGCTAAGTCCCTGTTCTCTCTCCCCAGCACCCACCCACCCCCAGCCGCGTACTTTCTGTCTCTATGAATCTAACTCTTCTAGGTGTCTCTAAGTGGAGTCAAGCAGTGCTTGTCTGCACCCACTGTATTTGGAATGCATTGCCGAAATAGAAACAGACGTAGAGAACAAATGGATGGACGACAGGGGCTGGGTGGGATCGAATGGGAGACTGGGATTGACATACAAACACTGCTACGTATAAAACAGATAACTAACGAGAACCTACTAAATTGCACAGGGGGAAAGAAGAGAAAGAACTCCGTCTTTGTAGGACACATATTAAGTTAACCTTGAAAACTTCATCTCCTCGGATTTAATACTTCAGGTGTGAGGCGACAGGATCCTTGACTAGGATGGTGTGGTAGATTTAAATCTCTATATGATTATTTATTTATTTTTGACTGCGCTGGATATTTGTGGCTTTGAGTACTTCTCTCAAGTTGCGGTGTGCCAGCTTCTCATTGCGGTGGCTTCTCTTGTTGCAGAGCTTGGGCTCTGGGGCCTGAGGGCTTTAGTAGCTGTACAATGAGGGCTCAGTAATTGGGGCTCCTGGGCTCTAAGGTACAGGTTCAACAGCTGTGACTCACAAGCTTAGTTGCTCTACAGCACGTGGGATCTTCCTGCACCAGGGATTGAACCCATGTCTACTGCACTGGCAGGCAGATTCTTTACCACTGAGCCACCAGGGAAGCCCCAGATGTTTTAAAATCAAAATATCCATTTTATGAATTCATGACCACTGATGTCAAGCTTGGCCATACGCTTTGCTGTGCAGCTTATTTAATGAGTGCCATACATCTCTTTGTACTGAACTCAGGAGAAGCCACGTGGCTTTCTTTGCCTAATAAAATATGAGTGGAAGTGATGAATGTTACTTCCAAGCAGAAGCTTTAAGAGCTCACTATGAGGTCCCACTAGCCTCACTTTTCCCTCTGCCCTGAAACTAGGAACATTCCTCATAGGACCTGCTCCATCAGCCTAGACTGCTGCTGTTACCGCAGCTTATTTTAGCCTCAGCGGAGGATGTAGGAAACAGAGAAGGCTCCATTAAAGAGAACACAGGGAGAACCGAGTTTTGAATTTAATGAGGGAGAAGAGAGCAGCACCTCACAAGCTCTGGGCATTAGGATGTCAGCTCAGCCATGATAAGGAGCTTACTAAAATTGTCCTGCTCTGCCATTCTGAATTAGGGCGCCCAGAGGGAGATTCTTCAGGTGTCAGGCCTAACCTGACTCCCTTCCCACTCCTTACTTTTCTAATTTGACCCTGATAGGGGGAGGGCAGTGCTAGATTCAACGGAAAGCAGCATTTCTGGGGCTCCTACAGTGGATCACTGAGTGTGTTATATGTCAACACAGGAATCTGGCCTTCCATCTGCAGGCAGTGGTACTCTAATGAGGTAACAGCAGTGCAGCAGGAAGGACTATTGGACCCACAGCCATGATTGAGATGGACCTGAGGTGGGAGAAGGGCATTAGTGAATCTGGGCAAGAGGCTTAGGAAATAATATCTAGTTCGGAGAACTGTGAGTGAAGAGGGATGGACATTTTAGAGATCTAAAGATCTAAATCTAATTTTCAGACTTCCTACTATTTGATATCACTTGTGTCCTTCTATTTCACCTGAAATCAGTGAACCTTTTAAAAAGGAATACAAAATGATCTCCATTCTCACAATCAACCTCTCACAAGAGTTTGCCTTATCTTCTATCTAATGGCCAAGCCCACTTATCCATCATCATCACAAAAATGATAATAGTAGTGATTTAGCATCTACTATGCCTGGTCTTGTGCTAAACATCTTGTGTACAGTAGACCTCCTATCCACAGCAGATATGTTTCAAGACTGCCGGTGGATGCCTGCAACCACGGACAGTACTGAACCCTATATATACACCGTTTTTTCGTAGACATACGTACCTGTGATAAAGTTTAATTTATAAATTAGACACAGTAAGAATTAACAACAATAACTAATAATAAGATAGAACAGTTATAACAACATACTGTAGTAAAAGTTGTGTGAATATGGTCTCTCTCTCAAAATATCTTGTACAAATATAATGCTTCTTCTGACCTAACTAAGCACTGTGGCCATAACTTTTGCAGTTTAAAGTGAGACAATAAAACAAGCAGCTTTTTCTTTTTCCTTCTTCACAACTTCAAGGATAGAAGATTCCTTTTTATCAAAGATCTTAGCTACCTCAGCCAATGACTTTTTTTTAATCTCCTTGTTAAGTTGGGAGCTTTCACCTTTTCACTTAAAGGAAGCATTTTACAGTTTCTCTTTGGTTTATGTGAATTCACATCACTACTGCTGAGTTTTGGGGGCCATTAGTAAGTAAAATAAGGGTTACTTGAACACAAGCACTGGGATACCTCAAGAGCTGATCTGGTTTGATAACCAAGATGACTACGAAAAGACTACTGGGTGGGATGCCCTGGACAAAGGGGTGATTCGCATCCCAGATGGGATAGAGTGGAAAAGAGTGAGATTTGATCACACTCCTCAGAACAGCACACAATTTAAAACTTAGGAATTGCTTAATTCTGAAATTTTCATTTAATAGTTGGGACTGAAGTTGACAGCAGGTAACTAAAGCTGCAGAAAACAAAACTGAGAATAAGGGGGGATGACTGTACATACTTTAAAATTTAATCCTAACTGTGAATGGACCATTTGGTAGAATGTCTCTGAGTTCCAGACTTAGCCCTCTAGACCCTGCTCTGCAGTGCTGGATCCGGGACTCTGCAAACCACAGTTCTGCTTTGCCAGCTGCTTCATGTTAGGCTCTGTCAGCAGGGGGTGGAGGGAGGCGGCAAGGCAGAGGGAGGGAGAAGGAACCTGCCGGTTCTTGTCTGATTCCTGTTCCAGAGTCTCCCCAGCCACGCTGGCAGTGGAGTTCACCGGAGTCATGGCGGTCTGATCCAGTTTGCTGTTTTCTGCAGCCCTCACAGAGCCAGCCTGCTCATGCTCACCCGGAGACCCCGGTGCCAGCCCGGCCACAACCCTCCTCAGATCTCTGAGTCTTGGCCCTGTGAGAATCCTCCTTAAATTTCCAAATTAATAATTCCAGACCCCTCCCCCTTTTTCCCCCATCCTAAGAGTGGTAGCCACCTCCTGCAGTTGCTTCCTCAGTGACACCGGACTATCTTTTTACCCTTTCAGAAGTCTAGGTAGAAATTTTGTACAGAGTCAATAATTTCTCATAGTGAATTCTTTCTGTTGAAATAACTGGTGTATTTTCTGTCTCCTTTGGGACCCCTACTGGTACAGTGAGGTGAATAGTTTTCTTTCCACTTCATGAATAAGGTAACTGAGGCTTGGCCAAGAGCCATCAAGTAACTTGCCCAAAGTCAAGCTGATAACAATTGAATTCATGTAAGGATTCAGACTCCTCTTTTAGCTCCAGAGCCCAGGTCATGACTTCTCCCATCTCTGCTTCATTTTGGGTCTCACTCACTTTTTGAGCACTTCTCTCCTTTGTGTCCCTGTATGCCATCACGAGGCAGGCTGCTCCTTCCTTACTCCCCGGCCACTCTGGGTGCAGGGTGGCAGGCCCAGGGAGTGGGTGGTGCAGCCCAGTCTGGGACCAGAGAGATGGTCCGTCCAGCTGCTGCTGGTGCCCACACCTGCCATGTGGAGGGTTCAGGACCTGGCGTCCCAGGAAGCACTCTGCAGCCCTGCCTGAGAGTTCTCTTTGCTGTATGTGAAGAGAAGTGGAGCACTGGGGTATGCTGTCAGGACAGCCGGGAGCCCTGAGGGAAGAGGGCGTGCTCACCTAGTGGGAGCGAGCAGGCAAAGGGATCTGCTAGGGGCTTCCCAGTGTTTGGCCTGTGTGTTTGAGAAGGAAGCTGAGACGTTAAATCTTGGTCCTCCATGAATTAAGCCAGCCCAGGGTGATGTGGTTTGGCTTAGTTCCATAGCTGGAACGCCCTTCTTCAAACCAAATGAGCAGAACAATGAGAATAGTCCATCCTCCCAGCTTCCAGCTTCCAGGCCTGGGGTCTGACATAGAGGCCTGTGCTGTGGGTGAGGCTGGGCATAGTGGGATGGGAGAGGAGGAGAGCCTCGGTCCTGTGGCTCCCTCCCAGAGCCTGGAGGAGAGGGGAGACAGCAGTCTTAGTATCTGGCAGAACCCGGCCTACCCTGCACCTTGAGCCTCTACCTTCTACTCCGTGTGGATGGCCAGGTTAACACCTGGAAGGTAGCTGGAGGTGGTCTGGGATGCAGGCAGGACTCTCACGCCCCTCACAATGTCCTTGCTCCCATTTCACAGATGGAGAGAGGGAGGCTGGGAGGCTCAGTCATCTGCAGATGACCGAGAACTGTGGGAAGGGCCAGGCTGTTGACTGTGCTCCTGATGTCGACGGACACGACTAATCGAAGACTCCAAAGGTTGCCTACAGTGTTTCAGGCACTGGATGAAGGTGCCTGCTTCATTCAGAGAACCTGAATAGTGGGGCAGTGGGTAAGCACATTTCAGTTGTTGATATTGTAGATTTGTCTATTTAATATGATAATTTTCTAACAGATAGACATAAGGTGTCTTGAGGAAGGGTTATCTTATTTTCTAACTTGAACAAAGGCACCACATGGGTATTATTCACCTGCTCAGATCACCCCTGTCTTGACACACATGTCCTGCTATCGATTTCTGTTTGCGTCTATTGGTGGCTACAAACAGCAGATGCACAGACCTCTTTTCTTCCCTCTTGGGGAGGGAAATTGGAGAAGAAGCTGCTGGAGGTGGGAAAGGGTTCATTCCTTACCCTCACCCTGATTGGAGGACTCTGAACTCTGGTCATGGGGCAGATGGCCCCAGTAGATAAAGCCTGCTCAAGAAGCCTTAGGAGGTGAGGTGTGGTCAGGGAATGGCCTCAGGTGCAGTGACAGCAGCTGGGACAGACCCACTCCTCTTTGCCTGGTGCCCAGGACGCTCCTGGCCACTAAGGTCTGCAGGCCTCAGGACTGGGTGGTGGCTCTATCCTTGACAGGAACCCTGCCCACCCCATAACAGGTGGTGGCAGAAAGGTTGCCCATAGCCTGTGAGCAGGAACAATGACCGGGGGGAGGGGCGCTGTCTTTGTGGCCATAACCACACTCCTCACAGATTTAGGAGTCACTCCCCCTGGCCGTCGCTGGGAGACATCGGGGCGATGCTGAGATGCTGTTTTGCATTCATCAAATATTCAGGGAGTGTTGGGGAAGTTTCGTTGGTTATTTTATCCAGCGTGGTCAGGGTAGTCCTCTCTAAGAAAGTGACATTGTATCTTAGTATTTGTTTGTTTATTTAAAAAAATGTTTTGTTTTTTTTTTTTTGGCTGCACACACAGCATGTGGGATCTTAGTTCCCTGACCGGGGATCAAATCTGCACCCCCTGAATTGGAAGCACAGAATCTTAACCACTGGGTAACCAGAGAAGTCCTGACATTGTATGGACTTAAATGACTTAAATGACTCTAAATGACTCTAGAGGAGGAGTGAACAGGGGGTAAGGGGCATTTCAGGAGGAAAGAACAAGTTTGAAGTTCTTGAAACTGCAGCATGTACGTTGCTCTGTGTGCCAGGGCCATAGGGTGGTCTGGGGCCATGGGTTTGGGGAGAGTGATGGAGGTGGAGGCAAAGAGCTAGCAGGGGGCTGACCTTGAAGGTCCTAGAGCGCACTTGAGTTTTCCTCTCAATGAGCTGGAAAGCATTAGAGAGTTTTGAGCAGAAGAGTGATGTCTGGTTTGATGTACGCAGATGAGGCTTTTAGATCAGAAGCCCTTTGAGGTTTGCTTACAGAGACCACTGATGGAAGTATTTGGGGTCTGAATCCAAGCAGCGTGAGCCATGCTTTTCATCACCAATGGTTTCTGCTTCTCCACTGCTGAAAAGCTCATTAGGCTGCAAGAACCTTCTCCTTCTAGCCTGGTAGTAGATGTGACAGCACCTTCCATGCCTGCCAAGTCCTTTCTGACCTCCCAGGAATTTATTTCACTGCAATCATCCTTCCCGCTTACTGGAACGCCCACCTGTCCGCCTTCTCTGCTGCTGCTGTTGCTGATGGGGCCGCAAATGCCTCTGGGTTAAGGATCTTATCTCAGTTTATTGCAAGACCCTCTAGGATGCCAGAGATCTAGTCCCATTAAAGCCTGCACATTTAAAACAAGTCCAAATGCTGAGGCTTGGGAGATTGCCTGCCTGGTAATACAAATCTATAAATCCCAGTTCCTGCTGCTTCCAGGTTGACTGTAAATACCCTGAAAATTCAGCTTCGGCAGAAATGTTTTGACCATCCTGCTTCTGGCTCAATGGGTTGTAATAAATAAAAATGAAAAGTGGTGGGGGAAACACTGAATTACATTTATTTAAATCTTAACATGTCTTGGCTTGAGGTGAGGGTGGCTAAGGATGGCAGGCTTGTTCCTGTCGTGACAGACTTGCTCTTCTCATTCCTAAACCCAGGCCCTCAGGGTCTGGACAGCCACCTCCAGCCTCTGTAATGATTCACCTTCAGCTCTGAAGGCAATGGAGACAGATGAGTCACTGTTATTTCAGAAGGAACAGTTTGATGGAAAGAACCTCCGTTTTCCTCTCTGCGTAGGACAGTTATACATTCCCGACCCATGGGAGGCACCAGCATTCACAAGGGATACCCAGCCTACAGAGAAGCAGGATATCAGAGGCTGGGGGTATTCTTGGAAACCTGGATGTTTGGCTGAACTATGCCATATGAATTTGAAGTCAGGGTCTGGGGGCAGCCTGGATTCTCTAAGATAGGGGGCTACCCTGTAGGACTGGTGTATTGCCTTCTGGTAACAGCAGCTGTCGTGATGCAACAGTAATGGCTGTGCGTGTGTTCAGCTGCTCAGTCATGTCCGACTCTTTGCATACCCCAGACTGTAGCCCACCAGGCTCTTCTGCCCATGAAATTCTCCAGGCAAGAATATTGGAACTGGTTGCCATTTTCTCCTCCAGGAGATCTTCCCGACCCAGGGATTGAACCTGCGTCTCTTGCATCTCTTGCATTGGCAGGTGGATTCTTGACCACTGTGCCACCTGGGAAGCCGACAGTAACGGTTGCAATGTACCAAGTAGCCCCGCAACGCTGCAATCCCTAGGCCTTCACCTGACAGGCCCAGGGAGATCCATTTGTGAAGTCAACTCTGACACAGGCAGAGCACTGATAGTTCCCAGAGCTGGTGGCAGCGCTGCCTGGCTTCCACACGGGGCCGTGTGACCAGCCGGTCAGTTGAGCACCCCCAGTGGGGCCCAGCTAAGGAGGGTAAAGGAGCTGTAGCCGCGCGCTCCTTACTCTGCCGCAGCAGACATCTGCCGATTCTATGGCGTGGTCACCCTCTTTGGTCACAAGGACCAGCCCTCCCTCTGACCCCATCCTGACCCAGGGCTTTCTTTTCTGACCACTCAAAGGTCCCTGGGCTACTCAATCACAGTAACAGCCCATTGCTTTTAGGTTAGCTTTTCAAAAATAGAATAATTTAATTTATTTATTTATTTTTGGCTGTGCTGGTTCTTCATTGCCACACGGGCTGTTCATTAGTTGTGGTGATCAGGGGCTTCTCTGTAGTTGTGGGATGGGCTTCTCATTGTGGTGGCTTCTGTCACTGCAGAGCATGGCTCTAGGGCACGAGGGCTTTGGTCGTTGCTGCACATGGGCTCAGTCACTGCAGCTCGCAGGCTCAGTCGTTGTGGTGCATGGGTTTAATTGCTTCATGGCATGTGGGGTCTTCCCTGACCAGGAATCAAATCCATTTCTCCTGCATTGGCAGGCGGATTCTTTACCACTGAGCCACCAGGGAAGCCCTTGGCCTAGCTTTTAAGTCTCCATTCTGCCCACTGATGGCCTTAGTGGCACTGGCACAGTCTGGCCTCTGTTAACACACAAACATGCAGAGGCGCACACTCCCCACAGACCATATCCACAATGCACACTCAGAGGTTCCCCATCAGTGGTGTGAAACCACAATGTGGGAATCTTTTCTAGAGTGGGGGCGTCTAGATCACCACAAAAGGTCGAGTTCTTGCCCTAACTTCTTGTTTTACTTACAGTTCAGCTCGGTTTAAGTAGCACTGTTTGCTTTTTCCTGGGGTGTTGATGGGAAAGGACCTAGTTTTTTCTGTGTCATTAGAAACTTGCCTCCTTCATAGGACACTCCAGGGCTTTACCTCTGGAGGTGAGCTTCCAATTCCATTCTTATTGGCATTTGCTTCTTTCATGTGACGGATGCTCAGGTAACTAACAAGGACCTACTCTATAGCACAGGGAATTCTGCTCCACATTCCATAATAAACTAAAAGGAAAAAGAATATATATATATATATATCTGAATCACTTTGCTGTGCTCCTGAAACTAACACGCTGTTCATCTATCTATTCTTCAATATGAAATTAAAATTTGAATAAATAAGCAAAAAGGCACAAGTTCCCGTCTCTGCCCGCAAAGAAGAAAACTGAGTTTCTTTGTTAGTGAGGTGGAAAACAGTCACATAATTTATAGTTAACCCCTTAATAGATAACTTCACAGACCCAGCCCAAACGGAACTCTTGGACAATCTGGGGCACTTCCGGGAGAGTCACAGTGCCATGGCAGGGCAGGAAACTCTTTCCCATGGTTTGTAAACTTAGGCAGAATGTGGCCCCAGGGCAGAAGTGATTACAATTAGCTCCTGTTAATTAATTATGCTATTTAGGTGCCGAAGTAGAGCCACCCACGGAGGGCTGGGTGCCACAACAGGACTGTTGTTCAGCCCATCCTTGCTTCTGGCTCCCCCTTGGCCCTGGTACTTAATTGCCTCCCAACTGAGTAGATCTGAACCTGTTTACTGAGCCTCCCTGGCAGGGATGTAACCAAATGTCCTCAGGCCTCATCAACCTGTGGGGGCCAATTAAATCACATTTTCACTCTAATTTTGCTAGCTGAATGCTCCACCTCCAGAATGCCAGCCCTCCATGCCTCCCCTTTCTCAAAATCTCTGCTTGTTTGGAGAGAGTCCACAGGATGTATCAAGTATGCTTAAAAGCAGGTTACAGCCTGTGGATGGTCCCGGCTTGTTGGTCATTGGAAACTGCGACTCTGCTACTGCCCTGTGTGCCAACCCCTCTGCCAGGGGTCCAAGTCTCCCTTCGGCCTCACCTGTCCCAGGGGCTGAGTTGCTGGGGCAAGGAGGGCTCCCTGAGCTTTGGGGCCAAGGCTGTGCAGACCTTATTGGTGTCTTGGTGATGTGTTTAGTGGACTTGGGACTCTGGTGCTGTCTAGAGTGGAGCGCCAGTGACATTGCCCATGGATATGCTCCTGGGGTGCTGCCCTTCCCCAGCTGGTCTTCCAGCACCTCAAAGATGCATCTTGGCCTCTGCCCCACCTGCAAAACATCCTCGGGTCTGTGTCTCCTGTGAGCCCTCCTCAAGCAATGCCACACTCCTTGCAGAGGTAGGGAAAATAGCCTCACCTCATCCCATGTGGTTTTTCATATTTTGAGTCCCAGAGCAGCTTTGAGCATCCAAACTGCCTGGCTTCCCTGGTGGTTCAGATAGAAAAGAATCCACCTGCAATGCAGGAGACCTGGGTTCCATCCCTGGCTCCAAAGATCCCCTGGAGAAGGGCATGGCAAACGACTCCAGTATTCTTGCCTGGGAAATCCCATGGCCAGAGGAGCCTAGCAGGCATCCAAACCTCTCCTGCAAACAGATCCCAAGCTGCTGGCTCTGGCTTCACCCTCCCTTGGGGATCAAACCCTGATAAACCTCCTTCCTTCCCCCCTCTTGCCTTGGGTACCCTCCCTCTTCCTCCTACTTCTCCCTCAGCATCCATCCCTCATTCATTAAAATCTAGCTCCCTAAGCTAAAAAACAAGACGATACAGCTCAACCATGCAAATAAAAGCTTGGAAACTGTGTGTGGGTCATGGTCTACCTGCCTGGTCTCCACTTAGGCTCAGCCAGCCCTGAGGAGCCTCTAACAAGCCAAGCACTCGTGTTGAACATGCCTGTTCCTTTTTCTGGCATTAGAAAGCAGCTTATAGCTCCTTGGCACCAAGGTCCTGTGATTCCTCTTCATTAATTTCCTCACAATTTCCCACAAGGATCAAATGAGATAATGTGGAGAAGTGAAGTGAAAGTCACTCAGTCGTTTCCGACTCTTTGCGACCCCATGAACTATACATTCCATGGAATTCTCCAGGCCAGAATACTGGAGTGGGTAGCCTATCCTTTCTCCAGAGGATCTTCCCGACCCAGGAATCGAACAGGGATCTCCTGCATTGCAGGCAGATTCTTCACCAACTGAGCTATCAGGGAAGACAGACAGTGGAAAAAGTTATCCCTAAATTGCAACTGGCCACGTCAGTGTAATTTAAGATTACAACCTTGCCTGCTGGAGATGCTCAAAAGATACCAGTACAGAGTGGCTACTGGGGCCATGACACTAGCTAATTATCTAGTCATTCATTCAAAAAAAATGTATTTTAAGCATCTGCTCTGTGACAGGCTCTTTTCTAGACACTGGAGATCTAAAGGTAAGTAAGAGAAAATATCCTAATGGAGAAAGATAAATAAATTGTGAGTGAAGTCACTCAGTCGTGTCCAACTCTTTGCGACCCCATAGACTGTAGCCCACCAGGCTCCTCTCCATGGGATTTTCCAGGCAAGAACACTGGAGTGGATTGCCATTTCCTTCTCCAGGGGATCAACCCTGGGTTCAAACCTGGGTCTTCCGCATTGTAAACAGATGCTTTACCGCCTGAGCCACCACAGTAAATAAATAATTAACAGTAAATAAATAAGAAAATATCAGATTATGATAAGTGCTCTGCAGAACATTACTTTATGATGATACAGTAGAGGGTGACTAGGTGCTTCTGTTACAGTGGACACCAGACCTCCATGAGGAGGCGACAGCAAATTGAGATAAAAGTGAAGGATGAACCATCACTGTTGAGATCAGTGGAAGGAGGATTCCAGGCAGAGCAACAGCAAAGGCAAGTGGTGGAGGTGATCTCAGTGGGCTCTGGTGATGGAAAGAATCTAGGGAGTGGATAGCATTGCCAAAAGAGGCTGGTCTTGTGGGCACTAGAGGATCCAGATGGCAGATGGCTCTGCAGGGCAGAAGAGACATTCGTATTTTGCTTTAAGCAAAATGGGAACAATTACAGTTCAAAACAGGGGAGCCACATAATCTGATTATTCTAAAGGGATCACGTAGGCTGCTGGGAGAAGAATGTATTTTAGGGGCGCAAGAAGGGTCTGATGTGGAGGACAGACAGGATCAGACAGTGAACAGGTGACTGACCCAGAGTCAGAGAGCAGTCAACTTGGGGTCTTTGAAGGCAGAGCTGAGAGGACTGGCTGATGGTCTGGATGGAGAGAGTGAGGAAAAGAGGAATACAAGCACCCCTAGACTGACAAGGAAAGCCCCTCCCCAGTATGGAGTGTGGAGAGATAGGACTAGCGTGGTTGTCAAAGGGTCCGGAGGGTGGCTGATGCTATTAGAGGACAAAGGGGTACCAGCAAACCCCACCCTCTCTCTCCCCCACTTTCTCTGACATGTACAGGTTCTGAAGAAACATGGAGAGAACCTGCTTGAAGAAATCACTTGGTGTTTTTTTTTTTTGAAAGCAAACCAAAGCCCCAATTCCACCGGCTGGAAAGTCAAATAACTTTAACACAGCCCAAGGCTGGTAGAGTGCATTCAAGTAGCCAGTGGTTTTGTTTACCTGTTGAAATATCCATGGTGGCAAGAGGGAGAGTTCAGGAGCTGGGCTGGGCTTAGGGACTGCTGATAACAGTCTTAGCATTGGAATTTAATTCGTGTTACTCAACGTTAAACCCGAGTGCCTGTTCTCATGAAGTCTGAAAACTCGGTCTATTCTCCAATAAACTCGGTCTATTCTCCTGAAAACCCAGACCTGAAAGGAATTTTCAGCTTTACTCTGTGTGTATTTGCTGACTTCACAACACAACTCAATGAAAATGTGAAAAGTCCCATAAAAGGGTAAATGAAATAAGGACCCCCTGTATCTCAAGGAACTGACAGATCCCTGAATTTTATCACTGTACTTATTTTTCAATTAGAGACAGGAAGTCTTCCTTACAGGCTCTTATTGACAAATAAGAACACTGATGTCACTAAGGCCTCCCAGAACCGGAAGAATCCAGTTATCTAGCTAGTCAGGGGAACTTTGTTTCTTTCCCAAGTTCTGAGACTTTCTCGTGATTCTGTCTTAGTCACACAAAGTTACTCATTACCTGGAAAGGCATTAAGAGTTTATCCACAGCCACTGTACATTCTGTGCTTCTTTGTAAAACCAGGGAAAATGCAGATGGTTGAGTCATAGTTTTCAATTAGTTTTTCCACTTCACCTGGAGCAAAGTTTTTCTGTGTCCATACCAATTTTATTGCTTTCCATGTTACTCTGATCATACACTTCGCTAGATAATTCAGATTTCCTGGAGGATATTACTAACACATACTGTAAGTGGGGAGTAGCATTATCAAAGAACACTTAAATAGATGTAAAAAATGGAAATACGGCAAGGTTTAGTAACTCACATTCAAGAGATGGACAGAGAGGGAAGGAGAATGAGACAATGAAGAAACTTGAAATCACAGCAGAGCTTTGTAACCACTGGAAGAACTCATTAGTCTACATGGTTTTCAAACCTAAAATTGATGTAATTCAACAGATCTTACATATCTTTTTGTAAACCCAGCACCATTATACAGAATAAGTATATTCAGGGGGTCAGTAAATAAAATATTTCAGGTGCTGCTGAAGTGTAAAACACCATACATACGAAGGGCCGGTCTTCAAAGAATCTTTATTTCATTGGGTAAAAACATACACACGAACTAGTTCAATGACAAAACACAGTGCAGCATGAGATGGGCTACAATGAGCGGTGCAGGCAATCTGTGCTTGGAAGCGAAAGACACAGAAACGATGCAGCCAGAAGTCATCAGGTTGCTGACCTCAGCTGAGAGCACCCTGAAGGACAAACCTGATTAGGATGGGAGAGACCAAAGGACAAGGTACACCGGGCAGTGGGAGCGGTGTATCCAGGGGGCTGCACTGGGTGAGGTTAGCGGGTGGGAGCAGGAGCGGGAGGGCCCACCTGGTGAGAAGGTTTGGTGGGGACACATGGAAAAAAAAAGAAAACCAACACCAGTCGTGTCATTTGCTGTGATGAAACCAGCAATGATGAGGTAATAATGCCTCAGTTCACTGCTGCTGCTGCTAAGTCACTTCAGTCGTGTCCGACTCTGTGTGACCCCATAGACGGAAGCCCACCAAACTCCCCATCCCTGGGATTCCCCAGGCAAGAACACTGGAGTGGGTTGCCATTTCCTTCTCCAATGGATAAAAGTGAAAAGTGAAAGTGAAGTCGCTCAGTCGTGTCCGACCCTTAGCGACCCCACGGACTGCAGCCTACCAGGCTTCTCTGTCTATGGGAGTTTCCAGGCAAGAGTGCTGGAGTGGGTTGCCATTTCCTTCTCCGAGTCTGTGCAATTGTGGAGGAAGTTCATCCCAAGTGCTTTCTTACCAATGTTTGCATGAGTCGGGCTGGAGCTGGAAATGTTGATGATGAATCATTTCATTATAGAAATGATAAGTCACCTCACCAGAAGTAGGAAGGATTGGGATGGATGGATATTGTTGAAGTTACTTGAGCAAAGAAGGAGCAGAATCATCAGAAGGAAATGAATTTACCTGCTGGGTCTGTGCATTCATTTCCTCCAGTGAAGAGGTTCTACCTCAAAGGGTTAGTTCTTCACTTAAACATAATCTCAATAATCAGGAGAGTCCTTTGGCTCAGAGAATTCAGTGGACTTAAAAACCAGAATGACAACTCCAGATTGTCCAGTTCTAAATTACCAGGGATATTAATTTGCTGTGTGTGTCATCTGAATATAAACTCCCAGTTTCTTCACCTTTAAAACACTTACCAAAGTTCTCAGAAAGTGATAGGAAGATTCATTCTCTCTCTCACTACTCGGTCTTTAACTAGACTAAAGCCACGAGTATAATCCAGCATATTTTCAAAGCCATGGTTGGTTCTGCCACTCACTATATGTGTGACTTTGCATAGGCACTTAATTTCTACAAACTTTAGTTTCTTCCTTTTAAACTATGCATAACAATATCATTTGATAAAGGTATTATAAAGATTAAGATGTTGTGCAAAGTATTAGCACAGAGGCTAGCATTCAATAAAATTTTTCTTATGAAACCTATATACTTCAGTGAAGCATTTTGTGAATTTTTATATAATCTTTTAAGGTAAATACAATTATTACCAACTTTAGAGATGAGAAAACTGAAGCTAAAAAATACTCAGTCTGGGGACATGCAATGGTAGGATACGTTAGGTAGATGTTAGGTAGGAGTACCAGTTATAGTACCACTTCAATATTTGCCCTGGGGTCTGGACTGTAGCCTGCCAGGCTTCTCTGTCCATGGGATTCTCCATGCAAGAATACTGGAGTGGGTTGTCATTTCCTTCTTTAGGGGATCTTCCCAACCCAGGAATCAAACCCAGGTCTCCTGCATTGCAGGCAGATTCTTTACCAACTGAGCTACAAGGGAAGCCCCCAAATAATATTTGCCTTGGGTCTAGCTATCATTTCTTAGTGAGACAAACAAACCAAAGGAAAGCAAACTGTGTTAGTATTTTGTATAAGGCATAGTGAGCCCTGAATAAATGAGGTTCCTTTCTGAATCCCATTTGGTAGCTAGCAAGAGCGCTGGGCAGCATTGGAAAGGGGGTTCCTTGCTTCAGTGCTATCCCCGATGGTGGCCACTCCCACATGTGGCTATAGAGCACTTGGAATGTGGCTAGACTGAACAGAGAAGTGATGCAAGTATAAAATATGCACTGGACTTCACAGACTTGCTGTGAAAAATATGTAAAATATCTCATTAATAATTTTTAATTGAAGTGTAGCTAATTTACAAAGTTGCATTAGTTTCAAGTACACAGAAAAGTGATTCAGTTATACATATATACACACACACATATATATTCTTTTCAAGATTCTTTCCCAATATAGGTTATTATAAGATATTGAGTATAGTTCCCTGTGCTATACAGTAAGTTCTTCTCATTAATAATTTTAAAATTGATTACATGATGCAATGGGAATACTTTGGGTATATTCAGTAAAATGTTTCACCTATTTCTTCTTACTTCCCTCTAATGTGGCTACTAGAAAATTTTCAGTTCAGTTGAATATCTGGCTTGCATTTGTGGCTTGCATGATACTTCTGTTGTACAGAGCTGCTCTACCTAATGCTCTGCCCTTTCCAAGATTTGCCTCCGACAAAAGATCTTGATGAGCTGAAACACTTTCCCAGGTATGTAAGTGAGTCTTCGAGCTTTTGGTCAAAGATGCCATACCTATGCTGGTCTCTGGCTGGCTAGGGAATTGTCCAAATGGCTCATGTCCCAGTGATGTGCTCTCATGAGTCATAGCACTTATTCTGCAAGGACACACACTGACCACTTACCCAGAGTGAACTGAAATCCCCAAACAACTCAGTGGAGAAAAATAATCACCATGCTGAATAATCCTGTTATGTATGAGCAAGTATACATTCTAAACACCTGAGTCAGGCCCCAGGAGGGAGAAAGACTCTTAATCTGCAGTTGACACAGAAAGATTTCCACCTAGGGCATATTTTAAATGCTTGTGCCCTCTTCCCAGCTCTGAAGTGGGAATGGCCCAATCCAATTAGTAGAAAAAATTCAGGTTTGAAATTTAGCATTCATTCAACACAGCATTTATTTTTCCCTGTCTCTCCTTTTGCAAATACATTTTATGGCATTAAGACTTAAACTGATTGTTTGTGTTATTGATAATGGTTCCAAAACAAAGATCAGATCCTGAGTAATTTCAACCCTTCTTGTTTAAAACCTGGGACTTTACTGCTGCTGCTAAGTCACTTCAGTTGTGTCCAACGCTGTGCAACCCCATAGACGGCAGCCCACCAGGCTTCCCCATCCCTGGGATTCTCCAGGCAAGAACACTGGAGTGGGTTGCCATTTCCTCCTCCAATGCGTGAAAGGGAAAAGTGAAAGTGAAGTCGCTCAGTCTTGTCTGACTCGTAGTGACCCTATGGACTGCAGCCTACCAGGCTCCTCCGTCCATGGGATTTTCCAGGCAAGAGTACTGCAGTGGGTGCCATTGCCTTCTCCTGGGACTTTTCTGGGTGAGGTGAAAAGACCGAGTCTTTCCAAATTTCCCAGCTTATCCTATCAATGCAGACATGGCCAGAGTTAACTTTTTGATAATTTACAGTGCCATGACTTCTAGGGATTTTAAGTCTTAAGAGAAATTTCATTTCTACTGGGCTATTTGTTCCTGTTACAGTCTAATGAGATCAGAAGCACAGATTTACAGTCTACATTTTAAAGATGAGGAAACAGAGTCCAAGGAAACTGACTCAATGACTCACCAAGATAATGACAGGACTAGCTGTCTCCTGGTTCCCGTATAAGTTTCTTTCTGTGAGAGCAGAAGCAGTGAGGACCTAAGACATCTTTAGCTTTCCTACCTGAGAAGAGCCATCACAATTCAGTACGTTATATTGCTTTGGACATTCTGCAGGCTAAATGTAGATCTTCATACTCATATTGATTCTATCCCCTGATCTAAGGCGTGAAGATTATTTGTAATATTGATTAATATAAAAATTGGTATCAATTTTTCATTTTTTGAAGTGGATCATTTTTAAAGTCTTTTATTGAATTTGTTACAATACTGCTTCTGGTTTTTTAATGTTTTTTGGTTTTTTGGCCGCGATGCACCTTGGGTCTTATCTCACCAACCAGGGATCAAACCTGTACTCCCTGCACTGGAAGGCAAAGTCTTAGCCACTGGACTACCAGGAAAGTCCCCTATAATATTAATTTTAAAAACAAATCAAAGAAGCAAAAAACAACAACAAAAGACTGCCGACATATTGAATTTGCTACAGTTCTTGAAGAACATGGGACAATTTTGTGTGTTTTCTCTCTTTCTCTCTAGGAATCCGGATGAAAGTCCACATCTTTCCCAACAGGTGGTCTTGATAGGCTTTCTTCCTGTGGCCCTTTTTCTATTGCAGGGGGAAAAAAAGGGAGGTGATTTTGCAAGGTCATACGCTCAATAAAGTCGGGGGAGAGGCATCAACCATTAGAGAAGAGTAGATAAAGATGTATATAACCAGCACAAGGGAAAGGGAGAGAAAAGCCAGAAGAATAGTGAAGAAAAGGGACGAATAGGGTGAAAAGCGGCACTGGCTTGGGATGAGCCATTAAATGGGAGATCACCAAATTAAAATCTTGAGTTCAGCTTCCCTTGAGGAAGCCAAAGGTTTTTTGTTTTTATTTTTCAACATCTCCGAATGCTTTTCTTAAGTATGGCCACCTAATGTACATAACAACACATTTTCTAACTCCATATTGTTCTGTTATCTAACAATATTCTTTTCCACAGTTTTTCATCTTGAATTTATGGTTTGTCAAATGCATTATTCTTTAAAAAAAAAAATTATTTATTTTTGAGAGCAGGGACCTCTCTCAAAAAGGCTGCACGGGCCCAGTTACCCCGCAGCCTGTGGGATCCTAGTTCCCCAACCAGGGATTGAACACTAGTCTCCTACATTGGCAGATTTTTAACCATTGGACCACCAGGGAAGTCTAGCATTATTCTTTAATGTGCTTCGTAGCCTAGCCCAGCCTGAGAAACTCTTCCCATGTTCCCCAGGGAACAGAAGACAGTATATTCCAAGTTCCATCAGCTGAATTTAAAATGAGTCTTAAGAACACAACCTGTTTGTCTGTTGGAAGCTGTAAGTACAGTGATTCTGTGGGAGTGAATTGCAGACTTAGGTTATGCATTTTAGAGCTGCTTTAAGAAACTGCATTTTTTTTTTTTTAACCAAATTCACTCATCACTGCACCCCAGTGCCTAGCATGGTACTGGCCACTGGGAATTTCTGGGGAAGTATTTGTCAAAAGAAGTCTCACATCCTTATGTGGACTAACATACCCCTTGTTTAGCATAGGCTTCATATATTTAGCAAATCAGGGAATAAAATAATCATTTTCAGATCACCACATGACTTACAATAAATGTGCTTTGCTGCCTTAAATTTATATATATTTTACATGCATATATATGTACACATATTTATATGTAACAAATCCTTTGTACTAAATTACTTAACTGGCCCTAGACCCTGTGATAGTTACTCATACAAGGAAAATATCCTTTGTCCACTCCATAAGTCTCTATGAAACCTCTATTATGCCAAACGCCACTGCTGGCCTTGGGGACATGATATAGGCAGAGGTCCCTGCTCTCATAAAGCTTATATCCTAAATAAGAGGAAATGGACAATAACTGATATTGAGAAATTGAAATATAGAGTTCATTAGACAGTAACAAGTGCAAAGAAATAAAGAAAACAAAGCAGGAAGGGACTAGGAACTGTCGAGGAGGTAGAGTGGACATGAAAGTCCTCATTGAGAGGAGATGTTTGAGTGAAACCTGGAGGCAGTGAAGGCTCAGCCATGCAGATGTCTGATGTGGAGCATCCAAGGCAGAGAGAACAATAGGTGCATTTGTCTCACGTGGGGAGAGGGAAGAAGAGTTCAGTCCAAACATCTGATAGTATCCTGCCATCAGGTAGAAATTACTCACAAGTTTTTCTCATCTCTATGCAGACCACTTTTCCAGAGAAAAACCATCCCTGCTGAATCCTAAGGATGGGGACTTCCCTGTTGGTCCAGTGGTTAAGAATCTGCCTTCCAATGCAGGAGATGCAGGTTCGATCCCTGGTTGGGGAACTATTAATGAGATCCCACATACCGTGGAGTGAGTAAGCCTGTGTGAGCTAGAGCCCATATACCGCAACAATGAGCCTGAGTGCCACAACCGAGAGCTGACGCAGCCAACTAAATAAATCAACATTAAAGAAAGATGTCCACCTCTTTGGCATGTGCGAAAGAGAGGTCTCTCTTGGCGTATCTCTGGAATATGCTTATTTCTTTCTGGAGCACAGCATAGGCAGCTCCTTAGCCTAGAGGGGTAAGCTGAATAGACCAGATTTGCTTCCTCAACTCTGCTCCATTTCCACTCCCCTTACCCCAGCCTAAGCTCCCAGCCTCTCTCCTCTGGGTTATATGCCTGGCCCAGCCACTGCACTGATGTTGGGTCCTGAGGGTCCCTCAGGGTCCCTGAGGAAGGCAAGGGAAACGGCACCCCAAGACAAAGCAGGCTGTAGCTCAGAACAAGTAGACTATAAAAGTAAGGGGCAACAAGAAGGCTATGTTAGCTACCATTTCATTCTTTCTCCTAATCCTGAAGTATATGCTATACCCCACGCACACTGTCCTTGACAGGAATGCCCCACGTGCCCTGGAGGGCAGCGCCCTCACTATCGGGGCCAGCAGGCAGGAAGACAGGACTCTATGGGAAAAGCAGAGGACGAAGAGCTTCAGGGGCTTGGCAGGGGAACATGCTCCAGGCAGGGGCTGGAGAAAGGCCTTCAAGAGGATGTCACATCAATGTATGGCAAAACCAACCAATATAATATTGTAAAATAATTAGCCTCCAATAAAAATAAAAAAAAAAGAGGATGTTCTTTGAACTGAGTCTCTAAAAATGCGTATTATGTTAGATGGAAATGATTAGAGGCGTGTTTTGGGTATAAGAGGTCCCTTGAGCAAAAATGAAACAATATTGGTTAGAGCTGACGACAGATGAACCGAAAACTTGGTTAGGGTGTATGGGGACAGGGCAGGGACAACCACGAGTCCAGACAAGACTGTGGAGAGCCAAGAAGGCCATACGTGCATCATTCTTTCATTCGACAAATATTTATTGAGCACTTTCTGTGCGCCAGGCATCATACACGTGCTTAGGGATAGGACAGTGACAGGCAAGGGAAGGGCTGGGCCGTGGAATCCCATGTCCGCTTCAGCCAGAGCATCCCTTGACTTCAGACTGTACTATGACATCTCTGTGTCAGATTGCTTCTTGCCCCTCAAATTGGAAAACCACTGACCTGACACCACAGCTCACATCGTATTGCTCAGTTACCCTTTTGCTCCAAGACCTTCAATACCCCGATTGCCAGCAAAATGAGCCCCCAGATCCCATTACACCTCAAATAAAATGCAGGGTTCCTGCAGCGACCCATCCGGCCTCAGAGACGTCCTTCCTTCCTGTCCCCTCCCACAGCCCACTCTAGGACCCTCCACGTACATACCACCTCAGACCATACTGACTGTCCCCTCTGCTGGGACATAATTTCTCTGCTCGTTTGCTTGGCCGACCCCCTCATTTTATTCAGGAACTGAGTCAGGTTTCTGTTCAAGTGTTGTCTCTTTTTAGTCACCCCTGGCCACCCCATCTAAAATAGCGCCCCGTTCAGTCTCTACTTCCCAGCCCTGCTTTGCCTTGCTTTATAGCGCCTGTTGCTGCCCGCTACTGTGATGTACATTTCTTTGTTTACTGCTTTTCTCCACACCGGGACTGTAAGCTTTGTGAGAACAGGAGCTTTGCCTGTCACTGTCCTATCCCTAAGCACTTGTATGATGCCTGGCGCACAGAAAGTGCTCAATAAATATTTGTCGAATGAAAGAATGATGCACGTAGGCATGGCCTTCTTGGCTCTCCACAGTCTTGTCTGGACTCGTGGTTGTCCCTGCCCTGTCCCCATACGCCCTAACCAAGTTTGCGGTTCATCTGTCGCCAGCTCTAACCAATATTGTTTCATTTTTGCTCAAGGGACCTCTTATACCCAAAACACGCCTCTAATCATTTCCATCTAACATAATACGCATTTTTAAAGACTCAGCTCAAAGAACATCCTCTTGAAGGCCTTTCTCCAGCCCCTGCCTGGAGCATGTTCCCCTGCCAAGCCCCTGAAGCTCTTCGTCCTCTGCTTTTCCCATAGAGTCCTGTCTTCCTGCCTGCTGGCCCCGATAGTGAGGGTGCTGCCCTCCAGGGCACGTGGGGCATTCCTGTCAAGGACAGTGTGCGTGGGGTATAGCATATACTTCAGGATTAGGAGAAAGAATGAAATGGTAGCTAACATAGCCTTCTTGTTGCCCCTTACTTTTATAGTCTACTTTTTCTGAGCGACAGCCTGCTTTGTCTCGGGGTATCACTAACTCCCAGCAATGTAACTTTCATCCTTCCCAGGCTAGTCCTGCTGAGTTCCTGCCAGCCTGGCTGTTCCTGACTCTTCAACTCTCTGCTATTCCTGCCAGCACTGTTCATATGCTCCTCTCTGCAATGCTGATAGCCAGAGAGGCTTAGGGACTTATATTTTTACCTGATTCTAGGCCAGCACTTCCCAGACCTGGGAGGGAAAAGGCTTCTGCCTGCAGTGTGTTCAGCATGTTAAATGTCCTGTGAAATCCTGCAGTAAAAATACCTGTTTAGCATCATTAAGCCAAAGAATCACATATTTCTTCGCTGAACCTTTCTTTCCCCACAAAGCACTTATTAATACCCTGAAAAATTAAATCCTGCAGTGCAGAATTTTACGATGTTACCCTGGATGCGTGCTAGAATGTTTGTGAAATAAATTAAGAAATGCACTGCGATGGCATGGCAACTCGCCCACATGCAGAAATGGAATAATCAACAGTAGCATAATAACAGGGCTTCCCAGGAGGCGCTAGGGAAGAACACACTTGCCAATGCAGGAGATGTAAGAGACATGGGTTCGATCCCTGGGTCGGGAAGAGCTCCTGGAGGAGGAAATGGCAACCCATTCCAGTATTCTTGCCTGGGAAATCTCATGGACGGAGGAGCTTGGTGGGCTACAGTCCATGGCGTTGCAAAGAGTCAGACACAACTGAAGTGATTTAGCATAGGCATAGCATAATAGCCTAGCATAATGACCATCAACATACGTGTGTATACTCCTTCCATACCTGGCACTGCTCTAGGATTCATTTAATCTTCAGTGAAAGTCCTATGAGTAAAGCTTTCTTATCAACAGCCCCATTTCACAGGTAGGGGAACACAGAGGTGGAGAGATCTATTGAATCCACACAGCCATGAAGTGGCAGACAAGGGCTTTGAGCCCAGGGTGCTGTTCCCAGGGTCCCTGCTTTTAGCCCTCACTCTAGTGATGTATGTCACACAGGCCTCTCTGTCGCTCACCTTTACCCGAAACGTTTCTGAGAGTGAAATCAGTGCTCATTTTGTACTCACTGTGCACCAAGCACTCCATGTGCCTCATCTCATTAAAAGTTCTCAACAAACTTTATGAAGCAGGAATTGATCGACATCTCAAATCATCTCCAATCGCCCAGTTAGGGAGCCATTCACTTCCCTGTTGCCTTCCTGTTTGTGAGGATGTTCAAAAATGGTACCGGGACCCGTAAGCGCTGTCCCAGGCACTTGTTAAGGCTTCCATATGGCTTTCTCCTTTGCAGCGATTCCTTCAGAAGCCTGGGGGGCAAGGCCCCTCCTAGGAATGAGTTGTAAGCACAGAAAACAGCCTTGTGTATTTGGAGAGAGGAGGCGGCAGCATTTTGCCAAGGGCACACACATGCATCCAGGGAGCTTTTCTTTTCCTTTTACTCACAAGCCTGTCAGGCCAGGAATAGAAGACAGAAAGTGTCTGTCAGACAATACAAGGGAGAACCGTGGTAGCCAGAGACTCAGCAGGAAAGAGGAAAGGGTTTGGTGCCTGACCAGCCTGCAGGGCCCCAGAAAGGGACCCCTAAACCCGGAGTCAAGTCTTCCTCAAGCTGCACTAGGCCTCCTCCTCCAGCCCAAACCACCAAAGTGGGCATTGTACCAGAGTGTGGGATCAGAAGCAGGGGAGCACCCTGTTTCTCTCTCAGAATGATAATTAATGGTGACAGAGTCCAGGCTGATCAAGTCAAGGCTGAGAGGAGGGTATCTCTGGGCCTGTGTGTCCTCAGCACTGAGGCCGCTGGAGGCCAGAGGAGTCTGAGTGGCCTGTCTACAGCCAGAGCTGTGTCAGGAGCGTGACTCACCTGCCACGTGCATCCCTGGGATAAACCCAGGGGAGAGAGTGGAGTGGGGACACCCGGTCTGCCCCTCACCCTTCTAGGCTTCACTCTGGACTGATGTGGTGCCATCAAAATTAGTGGCATCTTTTTCAGCTAAGGAAGTGTTAAATTTCTTGAGAGTCTTAGATGAATAACTATGCTGGGAAGATAGAAGAACCACTTTCAAACAAGAGTCAGATGATTGTGGGAACCTAGAAAATTCCACCACAGGTTGCCAGGCGGGTAGCACTGCCAGCCTCAGGGAAAGCCAGGAGGATTAAGTTTTCTTTAGGGAGAGATCTGGGCTTGCAGAGGCCTCTCTGTTAAATTGGGGAAGACCGCAAGGCAGCAGCTCCCTGAGATAAAGGAAACCGCAACAGCTTGAGGCTGGAGCTCCCAAGAGGAAGCCCAGATAGGCCCAGGGCCACGAGAAAGGTTGTGTCTTGCAGAACTCCAAGGATGACCTTTCAGTCCTCTTCACTGTGCTGTGTGCTTAGCCGCTCAGTTGTGTCTGACCCTTTGTGACCCCATGGACTGTAGCCACCAGGTTCCTCTGTCCATGGGGATTCTCCAGCAAGAATAGTGGAATGGGTTGCCATGTTCTCCTCTAGGGGATCTTTCCAACCCAGGAATTGAACCCAGGTCTACGGCATTGCAGGTAAATTCTTTACTGCCTGAGCCACCAGGGGAGCCTATAGCTTCAAGGTAGAGATGTATTGATGAAGACAATATGGCAGACAGCAGTCAAGTGTCTTGAGGAAGGTGACATTTTTTCTCATCTGTAAACAATGTTATGCCAGCTTACCAGTACTTCCTGAAACCTGAACTGCTCACAGGGGCAGGGACACCTAATCTGAGATTTCCCTTCACTTCTTGCTACTACACTCTAGGAAGAGGAAGGAAAATGTGCCGTATTTTCTCTGCAGAGAAAGCCCTAGGGCTGGCAGGGTATATACCTGGTCAGGGCAGGACCTGGCTTCGCAAAATGCTATCATACCTCTGATGACCTTCTCTTTGGACCTTCTGGCTGGTGCTCACACTGCCTTCTCCTACATCTTCCCACTGAGACTTAGAAACATCAACATTTTCTTGTTAAGTTCATTGAAATGGTGCCACTCTTGGAGAAACTGCAAAGAACCAAGGCTCTAACTGCTCTTCTTCCTGCTCCCCCACCCACCCATCTGCTTCTCTGGGCCAAAGGTGTGATGACAGAGCCTGAAGCCAGCCCTTCTGGAAGCTTCTGGGCTGATGAGAAATCCTCAGGGCTCCTGGAGAGGAAGTGAGGTCATGGTGAGGTCATCCTATCACACCAGGAAAGGAAATTGTTGGCAATTGGTGTCTGTGAGAAGGAAAGTTTTTCTAGCCTCAAGATTGCCTGTGGCAAGAAAATCCACCCTGAACATCTCTCCATCTCCCAAGCTTTTTTTTTTTTTTCCTTTTTGGCCCTGGATGCCTGGGAAAATGTGTTTTGTTCCCTCTTGGCTCTGTGCCAGCCCAGGCCGGCCCTGTCCCAGGCCATGGCGGCGGCAGGTGACTCACCGTCTGAGTCTAGTTCCTGCAGATTCTAAACTGGCTGTGTTTCTTTAGGGAACCTCCAGTATGACCCTGGGCTTGCCTTAAAGGAAGCCATTCTTTGAGATTTAGGGCTAGGACTGAGCACAACACCTGGCGTGTGGCAGGCACTCAAAAACTATTTGTTGAGTGACCCAAATTAAACAGCAGATAAACAAATAAGTACACAGAAGGATCAGTAGATAGATAAATGGTGTGTTTTACATAAATTTTTGTATGTTATGTGTATCAGTCAGGGCTCTCTGGAGAAACAACAGAAGATCTTGTTAATTTATATTAAGGTATTCATTTTAAGGAATTGACTCACAGTTGTTGTCCAGTCGCTCAGCTGTGTCCAACTCTTTGTGACCCCATGGACTACAGCACAGCAGGCTTCCCTGTCCTTTACTAGCTACTGGAGTTTGCTCAAACTCACGTCCATTGAGTTGGTGATGCCATTCAACTATCTCATCCTTTCTTGCCCTCTTCTCCTCCTGCTTTCAGTCCTTTCCAGCATCAGGGTCTTTTCCAATGAGTCGGCTCTTCCCATCAAGTGGTCAATGTATTGGAGCTTCAGCTTCAGCATCGTCCTTCCAATGAATATTCAGGGTTGATTTCCTTTAAGATTGGTTTAATCTCCTTGTAGTCCAAGGGACTCTCAAGAGTCTTCTCCAGCATCACACAGTTGTAGAGGCTGGCAAATCCAAATGCGAAGGGCAGGCTGGCAGCCTGAAAACTCAGGCAGAGCTGGATGCTTGAGTCAGATTTTCTTCTCCAGAAAATCTCAGTTTTTACTCGTAAGGCTGGCTGGTCAGGTCCACCCACATTATTGGAAGTAATTTCTTTTATTTAAAATCAACTGGTTTTTTTTTCAAAATACATAGGGTATTTAAAGTATCTTTGATATTAATTTCTCATTTTGAAACTAATTTCTCATTTAAATGCTTTCTTCTCTGCAATAACTCTGTCTTTCCTCAGTCTTCTAACTCTATTGAGGCTTTCAACGGCTAAGTCAAAGATCTCTCTTAGTAAATGTCACACTGGACTTGAAAATATGTGGGTTATTTTCAGATATCTTTTGATATTGATTTCTAACATAATTTCACCGTGGTAAGAGAACAGACTCTGTATGATTTCAATTTCTTTAGGTCATGACATTTTTGTACCTTGTTTTATGTCCCTGGATATGTTCCAGTGCCTCCTAGTTTATAGTTTATGGGAACTTGAATAGAATTTGTATCCTGCTGTTGTGTGGAAATTGTATATATCTTCATTATGTTGAATTGGTTCACAGTGCTTTTCAGGTCTACTGTATCCTTCTACTTCTCTGTATATTCATTCCATTAATTTTTGAGAGCTTGATATTGAAACTCCAACTAAAAATCTTATCTACTTAAAAATAATTGTAATATATAGCAGAACTGTATGTAACTTTTTTCTGTATTTCCCAAGTCTCCTATAAATGTGTTATCATGTGTGTGTTAGCAGCTCAGTCATGTCCAACTCTTTGCAATCCCATAGACTGTAGCCCACCATGCATACTTTCATAATTTAAAAAATAAATAAAGAAAGAGAATTAAAAAGTCAACTGGTTGTAAAGGATAATCCCACCTACCAAATATCTTCATAGAAATACTTCGATTAGTGTCTAATTAAACCACTGAGTACTATAGTATAGCGAGTTGATCTACAAAACTGACCATTACATCCTGTGTCAAGTTATGTACATTGAAACAAACAACCACCGCCACCACCAAAAAACCTGCCAACAAACAAATACTGTATAATGAAAGCCTAGTAAAACAGGGTTGGCCTGAAACCTGTATCCCATGTCCAACTAAGAGGTGGCAGCACCAAGACGCTTAAAACACGTTCATTGCCCTAAGGAGGTAGCTCTAGTGGGGGAGCCAGTCGAGTAGACAAATAATTACAAAGGAGTGCAATAAATGCTGTAATCAAGATGTGGACAAAACTTGCTACTGCTATTTAAAGTTGGGTAACCTCTAAGTGTTCAGAATAACCTTGGTAACTCGAGAGAGGGTCTGATGTCAGCCAGGCTAATATTATAACCTTAACTGTTCTGCAGAGAGAGTTTCAAATACCTTAAATAAATGGACTGTGAAACAGCCAAAGGATCTTAATGCCAGTAAATGTCAAACCACCCAAGGCAAACTGGGTACTTGGGGAAAGGCCTGCCAGGCAGCCACTCTCATCTCGCCACTCATGGCGCTTCCTGAATGCCAATCAGACACTCAAGGCTCTGTGCAGTTTGAGATCTGAAGTCCTCTGGACAAACCTCCCCCAAGAAATTGATGCCTGAAAGGGCAGATTAGAGATGAGGCTTTGCCTTCTGCCTTACTGAGGGAACAGGAGGCCCTGGGCTAACTTTAGCTGCATTTCTATTTCTGGAACAGCAGTACTGAGTCCTGTATCCCCTCCCCCAGGGCATAGCAACCCACTCCAGTATTCTTGCCTGGAGAATCCCATGGACAGAGGAGCCTGGAGGGCTACAGTCCATAGGGTTGCAAAGACACGACTGAAGCGACTTAGCATTCATGCACACACTTCTACATAGCCAGAATTTCATATGAAGTATGTATATTACTTTTGTAAATAAAAAAATTAAGAACAATTCAAGTTGTTTTTTAAAAAGAAAAGTTGTTCTTTAAAAAGTTGTTACACAACTCTGTAACAACAATGGTAACACAGCAACAACCCAAGTACACCAACTGACCTTGATGCGAATTGCTCTCAACCCCCCTCCAACATGTACTTTGTAGGAACAGGTTGTAGGTAACTGTGATCTTATGTTTCTGGATGTGGATTTAAAAGTCCTACCTCTCCAGGGTAATCCATTTAGAACAGGGTCAGCCTCCTGTGGTCCCTGTGTCAGGAAGTCACATGACCCCATCTAAACCTGAGGGGTGGAGGATGGTAGTGGCCAACGGAGGGTTTATTTACCCACCCAGATTGAGGTTAGGACTGACACGCAGTTTAATTATCATGCAGAGCTGCAGCTGGAGGCGGCTGGAGTGAGTTGGCATCTGCTTTTGCAGAGCACAATTTCTGCAAATAATTAACCACCAGAACTCTTGATTCTCTCTAATTAATGAAGAGGAAGCCTAGAATCTTCAAAGTCCATGAATGTCATGCTGCTGTTGTGTCAGGATTGATCTCCTTTGTTCTAAACTGAAGAGCATGCCTCTCCTGCCTCTCCTAATTCTTTATAAATTGAATTTTTCTATTACTAGTTGTGACAGCTAAGTAACATGACTTCAGAAATTCACCCGCAGTTCATGCCGGTATTAGAAGCTTGAATAATAATAATTTTTTAAAAAGAGCTATAATGGAACAAGCTTTCTGTCTCTGACCCAGAATTAATCATCATGAAGAGACACCTCCTGAAAAGAGGGTCGTTAATTAGCTCTAATGGATCTCTCTAGGTGGAGTTGGAATTATTGAGAAGTTGGCAAACAGAGGGGAAGAGAACATTCCTCCCTTTCTTTGTCCATCTCCACATGATGCTGGGATGGAAGAGGCCGGGACTATGCTTCGTGGGGGTGGGGACTCATGATGGAGGATGTGGGAAAGTTCTGTTCGGTGGGGGATGCTGTTGTGTGTCAGTGTGGAAATCCACCAACTTGGAACATCTTTGAGGAAAACAAGGAAACGTGTACAAGGCCCTATCCCTGTGGCCTTAACAGGGCATTTAACGAAGACACCCCATAGCAGCCAGAGTGGGATCGTATAAAAACCCAAGGCAGGCGGTGTCATACCCCTGCTCCAAAAGCATCAGTGGTTCCATCTCTCTAAAAGAAAGCAAAGCTTGTATATGAGCCTATAGAGTTCCACTTGGATTTCCCTGGTGGCTCCGATGGTAGAGTCCATCTGCCAATGCAGGAGACCCAGGTTTGATCCCTGGGTTGGGAAGATCCCTTGGAGAAGGAAATACTTCCCCAAGACAAACCACTCCAGTATTCTTGCCTGGGAAATCCCATGAACAGAGGAGCCCAGCAGGCTAGTCCATGAGATCACAAAGAGCTGGACAGGAATGACTAACACACATAGAGTTCCACTTATCTGTCCACTGTTTCCTCTGTGACCTCATTTCCTCTATTTTATTTCAGACCCACTTCATTCCAGACATAGCAGCTTCTTTTAATGTTCCACCAGCATTCTAGATCCTACCTCAGGATCTTTGCACTGGCTGCTCTGTGTATAGTCCTGCTTTCCAGATAATCCACTTGGCTACATTCTTTTCTTTTCAGTTCAGTTCAGTTCAGTCGCTCAGTCATGTCCAACTCTTTGCGACCCCATGAATCACAGCACGCCAGGCCTCCCTGTCCATCACCAACTCCCGGAGTTCACTCAAACCCATGTCCAATGAGTCGGTGATGCCATCCAGCCATCTCATTCTTTGTCATCCCCTTCTCCTCCTGCCCCCAATCTCTCCCAGCATCAGAGTCTTTTCCAGTGAGTCAACTCATTGCATGAGGTGGCCAAAGTGTTGGAGCTTCAGCTTTAGCATCAGTCCTTCCAATGAACACCTAGGATTGATCTTTAGAATGGACTGGTTGGATCTCCTTGCAGTCCAAGGGACTCTCAAGAGTCTTCTCCAACTCCACAGTTCAAAAGCATCAATTCTTAGGTCTCTGTTAAAAGTTTACCCTCTTATTAATGTCAACATTGACTACCCCATGTAAAATAGGACCCCAAGAGTCCCCATTCCTTTTATCCTACTACATTTTTTTCTCACCTCTTAACATACTATATAATTTCCTTATTTATTGTGTTGTTACATGTTTGCCTCCTCTCCAGCATTTATTATTTGTAGACTTTTTGCTGACAGCCATTCTGATCAATGTGAGGTAATACCTCACTGTAGTTTTGATTTGCATTTCTCTAATCATTAGCAATGTTGAGAATCTTTTCACCTGCCTACTGGCCACCTGTATGTCTACAAATAATAAACGCTAGAGAGGGTGAAGAGAAAAAAGAACCTTCCTACACTGTTGGTGGGAATGTAAGTTGGTGCAGCCAATATGGGAAACAATATGGCAGTTCCTTAAGAAAGTGAAAATAGAGCTACCATTTCATCCAGCAATCCCACTCCCGGGCATATATCCAGAAAAAACAAAAATTCTAATTTTAAAAGACACATGCACCCCAATATTCATACCAGCACTATTTACAATAGCCAAGACATGGAAACAACCTAAATGTCCATCAAAAGATGAATGGATAAAGAAGATATGGTATAAATATACAGTCGAATATTTGTTGTTATTTAGTCATTAAGCCATGTCCAACTCTTTGGGACCCCATGACTGCCAGGCTCCACTGTCCATGAGATTTCCCAGGCAAGAATAGTGGAGTGGGTTGCCATTTCCTTCTCCAGGGGATCTCCCTGACACAGGGATTGAACCCACGTCTCCTGTGTCTCCTGCACTAGCAGACAGATTCTTTACTACTGAGCCACCTGGGAAGCCCCCACAATGGAATATTACTCATCCATTAAAAAGAATAAAATAATGCCATTTCCAGCAATGTGGATGGACCCAGAAATTATCACACTAAATGAAGTTAGACAGAGAAAGACATCTATTCTATGATATCAGTTATATGTGGAATCTAAAAAAATAATACAAATGAACTTATTTACAAAACATAAACAGACTCACAGACTTAGAAAACAAAATTATGATTACCAAAAGGGAAAGGTAGCGGGTGAAGGGTTAATTTGGGATAAGCTCCAATACTTTGGCCACTTGATACAAAGAGCTGACTCATTGGAAAAGACCCTGATGCTGGGAAAGGAGGAGAAGGGGATGACAGATCACTGCAGATGCTGATTGCAGCCGTGAAATTTAAAGACAGGATAAAATGCTTGGATACCATCACTGACTCAATGGACATGAGTTTGAGCAAGTTCTAGAAGATGATGAAGGACAGGGAAGCCTGGCATGCTGCAGTCCATGGGTTTGCAAAGAGTTGGACACAATTGAGTGCCTGAACAACAACAGTGGGATTGATAGATAGACATTATTGTATATAAAGTAGAAAAACAATAAGAATTTATAGCACAGGGAACTATATTCAATATCTTGTAATGTCTTGTATATTTTGTAATAACAAAAGAATCTGAAAAGAAATATGTGTATATATACATACACATATATGGGCTTCCCAGTGGCTCAGTGGTAAAGAATCCTCCTGCTAATGCAGAAGACACAGGTTTGATCCCTGGGTTGGGAAGAACCCCTGGAGAAGGAAATGGCAACCCACTCCAGTATTATTGTCTGGGAAATTCCATGGACAGAGGAGCCTGGCAAGCTAGAGTCCATGGGGTTGCAAAGACTCAGACATGACTGAGCAACTAAAAAACAGCAATATACATATGTATATATGTGTGTGTGTATATATGTAAATATACATATGTACATATCACTTTGCTATATACCTGAAACTAATACAATATTGTAAACAACTATAATTTTTTTAAAAAGTGCCTCCTCTACCTCTCACTAGAATATAAGCTCCACAAGAACAGGGATTCTTGTCTATTTGTTCTCTGTTGTATTCCTAGCACCTGGAAGTGTGTGGAGTTCAATAAATATTTGCAGAGTGAATGAACCCATCATCCCACTTTGGAGGATTTGCTGGTATGTGTGAAGGCTTCATGTGCCCGTTCAAAGTGATTGCTCAAGCAGCTTATAAAGACCAGGGTATGAGAAGTTCCTTTTTCCTTCTTCAGTGTCTGGATGAAGTGCTATTGTTTGCTTCCTTTGGCTGCCAAATGTTAATAATTAAAACGGTGGGCTCAGAGTTAAGTATTACTTGAGGTGTTCTTACTTTCTCAGTGGTTTCTATAAGAAGCTAGAGAGGGTCTGGTCAAGAATGATGCTTTTATGGGAGGGGGCTGTGTTTTGTCTCCAGGGATCTGTTTTCCTTTTATCTCCACAGAGAGTGGGGGGTCTTTAGAGATACAGTACAGCAGGGGAGGGATGTGTTTTGTGTAATTCAGTAGTGACCCCACTGAGGGGGAGTACTCGTAGGCACACAAGGAAGAGGCAACTCTGCTGAGGATACAGGGCCCCGGCCAGAACAGGAGGTTTAGGCAGAGAGTTGCAATGGAGTCCAAATCTATGGATTGTAGCTCTTTGAATGGGTTGTTTCCAAGTCCCCTCCTCACTCATGCTCCCCAACCATGGGGCCATCATAGATATTCCTGCATTAAATTCTTTCCAGTAAGGAGTGCCTACTGAGTCCTGCATGTGTCTGTGACTTGCCAGGGGGTAGGTAAACCTGGCAGGAGTTGTAGTCTGCATGGATGAGGGTCCCCGGAATTGGGTAAATCTGATCTTTTATGCACTACTTAATTTGTGTCTCATATCAATCCTTCCTTAGCTCAGAGGGACTGACTTCAGAGGGAAACATGTCTGCATTCAGTTAACAAACCAGCTGCTGCCAGGCTGAGTTCTGGGTCATGAAACATAGACTCCAGTCTTGATTCTGCAGCTGCTAGTTGAGTGATTTGAGCCATTCATCTCCCTGCACTACAGTTTCTAACTCCACTTTCTTAATACTTAAAAAAAAAAAAATCTAGGTTTGCTGGTGGCTCAGTGGCAAAGAATCTACCTGCCAATGCAGGAGACGTGGGTTCAATTCTTAGTCCGGGAAGATCCCACGTGTAGAGCCACTAAGCCCGTGCACCACAGCTACTGCACCTGTGCTCCAGAACCTGGGAGCTGCAACTACTGAAGCCCCAGTGTCCTAGAGCCCATGCTCCACCTCAAGGGAAGCCACTGCCATAAGAAGCCCAAGCACTGCAACTAGAGAGTGGCCCCCACTCGCTGCAATGACAGAGAAGCCCACGCAGCAGTGAAGACCCAGCATAGCTGAAAACAACGAATAAAATTATTTTTAAAAAATGCTTTCTCATTTATCCATTGAATAATTTTGTCTCTTAATTTTAGATATAAAGAAAGAAAGTCCCAGAGAGGTCAAGGTACTTGCCTAAGATCACACTGTTATTCACAAGTAAGACCAAAAAAAATTAAAAATCAAATTACCATACAACTCAGCAATCCCACTTCTGGACATTTATCCAAAGGAAATGAAAGCTGCATGTAAAAAAGATATTTGCACGTCCGTGTTCACATGAGCATTATCCACAATAGCTAGTATGTGGAAACAACCCAAGTATCTATCAATAGATAAACAGACAAAGAAGATGTGTTCCATGTAAACACTATAATATTATTCAGCCATGAGAAAGGAAGAACCCTTGCCACTGGCCACACCATGGATGGACCTTGAGGGTATTATGCTAAGTGAAATAAGCCAGACAGAAAGACAAGTTCTGCAAGGTGTCTCTTATCTATGGAATCGTAAAAAACAAAAAGACTCATAGAAACAGTAGAAATGTGTCTGCCAGGCGACGTTGGGTGGAGAAGGAGGAAAATAGGTAAGAGTCTGGAGAGAGAGGGCCAGGACCTGAATTCTCCCTACAAATTCAGTTTTTGTTCATAATGCCCTTCAGATCACAAAAGCACCAACCCTGTTGTCCTCTTGGAGCTGTGAATAAAACTGTTCTTATGACTAAAAAGGGACTTTAGCAATGCAAAATGGATTATTATTAAAGTGGCCTCCCAAATTTAGAGGATGGCTCAGAGGTCAGAACTGAGAACCTGAACTAAGTCACATGGGGGTAAAAGCATGAATTGTTGTGTTTTATTAGATATTCTAAATTCAGATTCCAAGACCGACATTTAGAGCATCCCTTCAAAGCCAAGTTTGGCATAGTGCTCTGATTCTAAATAGCAAAACTGACCTTCCCTCTTAGACTCGTATTCTAAATTATTCTGAAGATTCCTCTCCCTAGACTGCTCACAACAACCAACCTGAAGCAGCCTCCAGGACACTCTGGCTGATTTACAACTGCAATCTTGCTAAAAGGAATGGGAAAAAGCCAAGATGAGTTTCTGTTAGACAGAATTACTGGTATGAAATACTAACATCGCTACAACGTGGCATAGAACTGACTGGCTGACTGCATGGCTGCCCTCCTTTTCTTATTTCACTGAAATAGGTCATTTGTTATAAAATGGAAGGAGCCTTGTTCCTCACTCCCCCCACCCCCAAAGGATGACGGGAGAAGACTGCTTACAGCGCTCCTCAGTGTGTGCCTGCATGTGGCTCCCCAAAGCCAACAATGGGCCAGCGAGCCTATTATTAAGTGCACATGTCAGTGGCTTGTCTCTGACGAGCCTGCTATGTGCAGAGTCCTGCTGTTTCCTGCCTTTAGTGAAGGAATAAAGACTGGGCAGGCTGCAGGCAGTAAGCTCCAGCTGTCCCCTGCTTAAAATACAACGATGAGATAGGAATTGGCCATTGGGGTTTGACAAAATATTCTCTAAATGAGGAAGGGAGGACCTTTCCCTCACATTTATTTTTTGTGCAGAAACTTGACCCACCCTGTCGATTAGTCAATCAAATATTTGCTGGCAGCACTCACCAGTCCCCATCTTTTACAACGGGTGGGGTGCAACAACAAGTAAAACCCTACAAGCTAAAGACTTAGCTTGGAAGAGTGGAAAATTCAAATGAGAACAGACCCATGTGGGCCACATGAAAGAATGGATGAACGAAGCTGCATAGTAATCGCATCTTACGACACTGAAAATACATAACTGATTTCCTCGTGTATTTAATACACAGAAGTATTCTCTCCTCCACAAAGTCAGAGCCTTGTTGGTCTGCCTTCAGTTTTTACATTTTTGATTGAGACAGGGGTGTCTTTCTTAACCCTTCTATAAGACGGTGGTAGTGGTTTAGTCCCTAAGTCATGTTTGACTCTTGTGACCCCACGGACTGTAGTCCACCAGGCTCCTCTGACCATGGGATTTCCCAGGCAAGAATACTGGAGTGGGTTGCCATTTCCTTCTCAAGGGAATCTTCCCAACCCAGGGATTGAACCCATGTCACCTGCATTGCAGGCATATTCTTTTTTTTTTTTTAAATTTTTTGTCCCAGTTTTATTTGAGATATAATTGACATATAGCACTATATAAGTTTAAGGTGTACAGCATAATTATTTAATTACATTTAATCACATGTAATTATTTAATTACAACAGGGAGTGATAATCATGAAAAGTTTACGAATGGACATCATCTCAGAGATACAAAATTAAAGAAATAGAAAAAATTGTTTTGTGAGGAGAATGCTTAGGATTCCTCTTAACCACTTTCATATATAATGTACAACATCACTAACTATATTTGTCATGCTATATATTACATCCTTAGTACTCATGTTATAGCCAGAAGTTTCTACCTTTTGATCGCCTTCATCCAGTTCCCCCTCCACCACACCACCCACCTCTGTTGTGTGTGTTCACTTGCTAAGTTGTGTCCGTCAGTTTGTGACCCCATGAACTGCAGTACTGCAGGCTTCCTTGTCCTTCACTATCTCCCAGAATTTGCTCAAACTCATGTGTATCGAGATGGTGATGCCATCCAACCATCTCGTCCTCTGTCTTCAATCTGGTGAAAAGATACCACCCCTGGTAACCACAAATCTGACCTATTTCTCTATGAGTTAGTTAGTTTTTGAAGCGTAACAAACAACACTGTTAGTGCCTGGTATACAACATAGTGATTTGATATTTCTAAACAGTTCAAACTGATTATAATGATAAGTCTAGTTGTGGTATGTAAGCATACAAATGTATTCCATAATTATTGACTGTATTCCCCACACTGTACATTCCATACCCATGACTCATTAGTTTTGTGACTGGAAGTTTGTACCTCTTAATCTCCTCCACCTATTTCTTTTCCTCCCCTTACCCTACACTTTTCTGGCAACCACCTGTTTGTTCTCTGTATCTATTAGTCTGTTTTTGTTTTTTATTTTTGGAGATTCCACATATCAGGAAGATCTCTGTCTGATTTCATTTAGTGTTAATACCCTCTAGGTCCATCCATATTGTGGCAAATGGCACAAATCACAAACGTTGACCAGGATGTGGAGAAAAGGGAGCCCTTGTGCCCTGTTGGTGGGAATGCAAGTTGGTGCAGTTACTATGGAAAACAATATGGACATTCCTCAAAAAATTAAAAATATAAGTACCATACAATCGAAAAATTCCACTCCTAAGTATTTATCCAAAGAAAACAAGAACACTAATTAGAAAACACATATGTACCCTTATGTTCATTGCAGCAACAATAGCCAACATATGGGAATGACATAAATGCCCATCAATAGAAAAATGGATAAGATGTATATATCATTCAGATATATACAATGAAATAATACTCAGCCATGAAAAAAAAATGAGATCCTGCAGGCATATTCTTTACCACTGAGCCACCAGGAAAGCCCTCTAAAATGATGATAGGGTAAATGCCAATTTGCATGCTACAAGGCAGTGTCAGGACTGTGTTCAGTTGGAGCTTGTGGGTTATCACAAGGGAGCAGCAGCCTACTAAGGGCTTTGTTGCCTTATTGTTGAGTGAAGATGGGAGCCCAGGATATATCTTTAAACTCTTCTAAAGTGCTGTTTTTCCCTATACCTGTCATGCAGTATGTTGCCATTTCTCTCCCATGGATTTCTTCAGACTTGTCTTGTCCTTCCATTTTCCCTCAAGCAGATGGGAGTCTCCCCACTGAAGACTGAGCATTTTCCCTGTCTGCTCACAGGGATAGTATGAGTTCTTTGCACTAGAGAAACTGTGAGATAATATTAATAAATGTATGTTGTTTTAAGCCCCTCACTTTGGTATGATTTGCTGTGTGGCAAGAGATAATCAATACATCTTGATTCTGTGATTGGATATCATTCTTAACCAGCTTCACTTTGTTCACACAAGGAGTAAGCATGTGCTTTCTATGTACAGCAAAACCTCCAATTGACACAAAATATAGGTATGACAGAGGCCTTTGTGGTACTTCTAGAAGCCTCCTTACAATCAGCATTGGTTTTGTACACAGCATCCTTAGATATGGTCCTTTAACCAATTCACAATCCACTTCACTGTAAGATAAAAGCTTGGCAAGAAGAGTTGAATGACACCATGATGAATTACAAGGACTCACACAAGCCCAGAGGGATGGCAGGTAGGAGCATATTCAATGCAGATAGACAGAATCCTGTATAAAGGTAGGATTCAAGGGACAATGGAGAGATGGTTGAACTGTGGGCTTTGTGGAGGGAATGATTATGTTTGTCTTGTTCACTGTCTCCACCCCTGGTCTGGCAAATAATATCTGGGAACACAAAAATCAATAATATAAGTTTTCTACATTAAAAGCCTCATAGTCTAACTGGAGAGTCCAAAGTGTGTGTGTGTGTGTGTGTGTGTGTGTGTGTGTGTGTGTGGTGATACAAGAAGAAAGAGCAAACAATGGCCTGCAGAGAATCAAGGGACTAACTACATATGTTTGTGTGTGTGAGTTGTGTAAAGAGTTTTGGAAGAGTGTCAGGGGAAGCTCCATCCAAAAGGTGATGGTCAAACTGAATCCTAATGGGAGAAAACTAGAAATTCACTAGGTAGACAAGATCACTAGGCAGCTCTGGAGACATGAAAGAGCATTTTGGGCTTAGGGGAGAGTAAGTAATTAATTTGGTCAAAGCATAGATTATATTTATGTGATGAAAGCAGAGAGGGAAAGACAGCATAAAGGAAATGATAAGGGATGAGCTGGAAAAGTAGACAAGACTCTCTGGATCTTGAAGGATGCTGGTGTAGTGAGGTCAAAATTTATCTCATAGGTGATGGAGAAACATGGAAGGATTTTAAAGAGAAGAGTTACACATTCTGATTTATAATTTTGAAAGATAGCATTTGGTAGAAGGTGGGTGATGGGAGGCAGGAAGATTGACCGGGAGGCTACTGCAGAAGTCTAAGCAAATGTGGATAAACTGTAATGACAGGAAACATGGAAGGGGAGAGGATCAACAACAGATCTTTGGGAATCTGAATGGACTAGGCCTGCAGGTGATGGGAGGTGGTGGGTGGCTACAGAAATGAAAGAGGCTAAATTAGTCTGAAGTTCCTCGCTCAGGCACTGGGTTGAAATAATTTTATATGTAGCAGAGCTATATATGTTTCCCCGATGGCTCAGTGGTAAAGAATCTGCCTGCACTGCAAGACACATGGGAGACGTTTGATCCCTGGGTCAGGAAGATTCCCCCGGAGGAGGAAATGGCAACCTGCTCCAGTATCCTTGCCGGGTAAATAAATGCCATGGACAGAGCAGCCTGGTAGGCTACAGTCCATGGGGCCACAAAGAGACACAACTGAGTGGGCACAGCACAGCAGCAGAGCTGTATGTGATGAGCTTTGTGCTGTTTAAGCAAAAGATCAGTGTTAAGAGTAAGCTTAGATGTATCCATCAAGCTGCTATACAGGTCTCAAAAGAGGTTGTGGAGAAGAGATCAGATCATGGTTGAGAATAGTTAAGTATGAAGCTGGATGCTGGTGGCATGAAGGACAGTCCAGGGTCTTCTCGTGGGAAGGTCAACTGAAAATAGCTCTCTGGGCTGTTCTGGCTGAACTGGCAGACCACATGCCCTGGTGAGCTGTGGGTGCCATCCCTGTGAAGAGGGTGGATCCCCAGATGACCTTGGCCTATAGTTAGCTCACACAATCAGCTGTGGCTGGTTTCCAAAGTAGCAGAGACAGCAGCTGACAGGTTTGGAAATATATTTTCTTCTCTGTCAAGAAAAAGTGCTCATAAGGAAAGCATTTCCCAAATGGCTACTCTTTCTAGTTTGACCTAAGGGGTTCTATGGCAGAAAATATGCCCATAGTTTCTGTAAAGCCATTTTTAAAATTCATCACTTTTCCCTTGAGTCAAAAATACCTTGAACCTCTTGAGTAACTTAGGAGAATTCAGTGTAAGTTCTACCCCTGGAAAATAGGTCGAAGAAATGCTTGCTGGCATGCTTTAGTTCTTACTGAACACCTCCCTGCTCTGCATAGCACAATAAACGTAAATTAGAATATAAGAATTCTAAGGGAAGGAATCTAAGCTTAACAGAGTCAATGTCCTCTTTTGGGATCTGAAGTTGGAATACAAGAATCTAGCTTTGTGACGCTCAGCTGAAAAAGTTTTGGCAATCACTTAAAGTTTGTGTCAGGACATCGGGCGGTAAGTTTGCTTTAGTGTATGGTAACTGGGGATAATACAAGACTGAAATAATGTCTTTTGTTTGTAAATTGAGCTTTAGTTTCTGTACTTCATCCAGGAAACACTAGAGGGTGTACATCAGATAGAGGAAAACGGCTGCCCTGGGAATGAACAGGAATGAAGAGGAGAGATGGCTTGGGAAGGAAGGTATTTCTACATTTCACTGAGGCACCGAATTTTATTTCGGCAGACACCAATCTTTATACTATCAAAAAGCGATTTGACGTTTGAAACCCAGACTCAAGAACCTTAATGATGATCCGCTGAGCCTGTTCAGAATCTGAAACTGTAAGGAACCACCATTACTCTCTGACCAGAATGTATATTCTGTTCATTTTTGACAACTTGAAAGCCAGTATGATATGCCTCTATCTGTGAGTCTTTAATTTTAGAGGACGCGCAATAGGATTTTCACAGATACTGGATTTTTTTTTTTTTTACAGCGCTGATACTCGTATCCCCAAGTGCTTGAAGTGAATAGTAACGATACACAAGTGAATTGTAATTACACCAGGCATTTTCAGGCACTTGTGGGAATAAAACATGCTCTTTGAAGATATGCTAGATTGGAGGCTTTCCCCCCTTCATTTCATCCATAGTTTTCATGAATTAGCTCTGCGTGTAAACACCATTTTACAATGCTGAAACACTGAAGTTAACTGGCCGCCACAATGTGGAGCACATGTCAATGAGAACTGCTGTTCCTCTTGCTTAAATTTCCAGTTCCATAGTTCCTTTGTACCTCTTGCAGATGCCAAAAGAGCTAGTGAGGGCTAGAGTCAAATCACCTATTTTAAACACAATATTAACAACTAATTACTCTAATCAGAAACAAATGTCTTAAGCTTCTGAAGAGACAAATCAACTGAATGTTATAATATTTTAATGAACGATGAACTGATAATTCTTTGAAATATCGTCCTTAAACCATAGCAGACTCCTGAAGTACAACTGTTAAAAAGCGTGTGTGAACTCCAATATAAGAAACATCACAATAAAGCATGCTAAGTTAAGAAGGACCTGCCCTCTAACAGACCGTGGAGTCAGCCTTACCTGGACATTAATATCAAGAGAACAGAAATAACATTATGAACTTTCTCAGGCAGCGTCTGCTCGAAACGAACGAGTACACTGACAAGGACCGTTTAGCTCAGGAATTTGGGATTTGCTTTTGTTAGTCATGCATTATCCTACTTACCTCTGAGGACAGACCTTTAAATTTCAGAGAGTGTTGAGATGCATTACTGTACCCGTTATCAAAAGTCTTTGGCAGAAATCTCATTTATCCTTGTGGTAATGAACAGATTTATAACATTCTGGTGTCACCATTCCTGAAAAAGCACATTGATTTGAATGCTTCTTCCACAAACATAGTGAATAGTTCACGAAGGCACGTGGGTGTAGAACACGATGGAGAGGTATTGCTGGTGAATGACAGAACGTCTGGTTGATTTACAGGAAACCCCAAGTGTGCGTATGAATAGGTTAGGTTTAGATTGACGAGCAAATGTGTAACCAGACTTCTGGCTGACAAATGGTAGAGCTATGCCAGCACATTAGCTTCTCTGGAGAGAGACCAAAAGTAAGGCAGGAGGATCAAGTTCATTCCATAAAGGATATTCAAACCTCATGGATGGCAGGGTGGCTGGGATATAAAGCACATATAAATTTTAATGCCCCAAAATAGAACTGGGCAGATTTAGAGTTGAACTGGCACCCAAGCTGAAGACCAAACTCCTATCAAATTTTCCTGTATTGACTCACAGACACAGAGAACAGACTTGTGGTCGCCAAGGTGGTAGGCAGATGGAGGAGGAAAGGATTGGAAGTTTGGGGTTAGCAGATGCAATCTATTATATATTGAATAGATAAACAATAAGTTTCTACTATATAGCACAGGGAACTATATTCAATATCCTATAATAAACCATAATGGAAAATGAAAAAGAATATATAAATCACTTTTCTGTACACCAGAAGATAACACAGCATTGTAAATACACTATGCTTCAATAAAAAATAAACTAATAAATTTTTTTCTATATTGTGTATATTTATATTTACACTCCTTCAGAAAGGTTGTGGTATTTTTCAAGATGAGTCATATTTTATCGGCAGGCTTAGTTTAAAGTCACTAGCCTCTAGAAATGGCTGGTTTGGGTAAACTAGAAAATGAAAATAAAAACTGATGAATTAGTATCACAAATGGTGCCAAGCACTAAATGGTTTAGACTGGATTTGATTTATTCTGATTGGGCACAAAAGAGTTCAAACACAGCCAAACAGCTCTTGTGAAGAAGAATGAAGCATCTGGACCACATTCTTCCTCCGTAGCTGAGCTGACTATTCAGGGCTTTGGGTCTGCCTTCAAGAACAGCAGTAGGATTGTAGGGGCAGATCCTGTTCTTTGAGTCCCTGTGGCCTGTCCAGCACTTGAGGTCATTATATCATTTAATTCTTCCCACCCAACTGTGGGACTGGGTTTATGGTCTGGCTTTCTAGATGCGCCTGATGTTCAGAGAGATGACTTGCCCAGGGTCACACACTAGCCAGTGACAGTTCAGATTTAAACCCTGGTCTTACTCCAAAGCACTTACCATCATGCTACACCACTTCCTGAATGTCTGAAGAATAGTTCTGGTGGCGGTCCGGCAGATTACAAGCCCTGTTGTGTCTATGTAGAAGCCAGATGCAATGGACATGAACTTGGGCAAACTCCGGGAGGTGGTGAGGGACCAGGAAGCCTGGGTTGCTGTAGTCCATGCGGTTGCAAAGAGTTGGACATGACTTGGCAACTGAACAAAACAACAGAGCTGCAGAGAGCCAGGGGACTTGGGGCTGAATTCTGAATCCATCATTTCCTGGCTGTGTGATCTCAAAAATATTTCTAACCTCTCTGAACTGTCTCCTCATCTGTGTGTATCTTGTGGGTGGTAGAATATCAGTACTGTTCATTTCTAATCCTCTGTGATCCCATCAGCCTTCAAGAAGCTTTTCCTTCCCTATAATTGAGGTCAATGTTCATTCTTTTGCTCTTTAGGTGAGCTCAGGTGTGAGGAAACATTTCCATTTGAAATTCAAGGACTGAGTTAATTTCTGCCCTAGAGATGTTATTCCTTCTCTGCAAAAGTCATTTCCTCTGTGGGTTGCCCCAACACAGGCTAGCATACATTTCCTGAGTGGACAACTCCACTGTATGCTGAGCGTGGTGCTCTGTTCCCAAGTGAGGCATAGAAAGGCCTGTAGGATATGCTGCTGCTGCTGCTGCTGCTGCTAAGTCACTTCAGTCGTGTCCGACTCTGTGTGACCCCATAGATGGAACCCAAAATGATATTTCATAATGTTACTACAAAAGAAAGCCCCTAAAAATGTCTCTCATCTGAAGGCAATAAATATTACTTCCTGTGGGTCAGAGAACCAAATATTCATGGAGTTGCCTCTTTTGGATGCTTTTCTTCTATTTCTATAAATTAATGAGGTTATATTTATTGTAACCCCTCCTTATTCTTTAACTCACAATGATAATGCTGATGAGCTTTCACTGAAATCTGCTGTCTACAATGAAAATGTCCCTGCACACTCCTTGTTGGGCTTGCACCCATTTTCCTGTTGATAGAAACATACACACTAGCTCCCCTGCCATGAGCAGTCTCCACTCGCTGCTCACTGCTTGGCATTCTTCAGGATCAAGTGACATAAGCCCGGCTGTATGTGGGGAGCAATGCTGGAAAATTCCTTTGATGTTGCGCCTGTGACACTCAGTGACTAAATCCAAGCTTTTGCTATTTGACCAAATGCCAAATGTGCTAGATCCTGAATATCTATGATCTTACAGATGGCTGGGTGAAAAAATAAGAATAGACCATCAGAAAAAAGTATTTCAAAACTATTTTGCAGGGCTAATTAAGGTGAACTTTGATTAATTGGAGAGTTGGTTGAAACAAGTATTCTAGGTAATTAGGAGCTAAGGCATAACGCTTAAGCAATTCGTTTAACTATATACAGCGTCATATATGTATAAGGTATTCAGTTCAGTCGCTCAGTCGTGACCGACTCTTTGCGACCCCATGAATCACAGCACGCCAGGTCTCCCTGTCCATCACCAGCTCCCGGAGTTCAGTCAAACTCACCTCCATCGAGTCAGTGATGCCATCCAGCCATCTCATTCTCTGTCGTCCCCTTCTCCTCCTGCCCCCAATCCCTCCAAGCATCAGAGTCTTTTCCAGTGAGTCAACTCGTCGCATGAGGTGGCCAAAGTATTGGAGCTTCAGCTTTAGCATCAGTCCTTCCAGTGAACACCCAGGATTGATCTCCTTTAGAATGGACTGGTTGGATCTCCTTGCAGTCCAAGGGACTCTCGAGAGTCTTCTCCAACACCACAGTTCAAAAGCATCAGTTCTTCGGCGATCAGCTTTCTTCACACACAGTCCAACTCTCACATCCATACATGACCACTGAGGAATGCAAAAAGGGGCAAAATTTCATACAGTGGTTTTATTCAAAGCATCTTCTGATTTTATTTTACCCATTATTGTTGGAAATCTTGTCCTATTTCTTTCCAGTCCTTTTTAATGCTTATTTTTCATGGTAAAAATGGTTCTGCATATAATCACACAAAATGTATATTTTCAATCCATTTCTATTCATTTAACACGATAAGAGTTTAAGCATATTCTAAGCATCTAAATTTCATTATTTACTTCAATATTTAATTATTTAAAATTTAGGTTGTTTCCACTTGCTTTCCATGACAAAAATATGCTATGAAAAAATACCTTTACACATGAAGATACCCCCCCGCCTTTTAAAAAATATTTTCAATGACAAACTCATATGTGGAATAATTGGATCAAAGAAGATAGCGTTACCTACTCAGTGTTATCAGTATGCATTGCAACTACTTTCCAAAGGAGCTATACTAGTCTATGTTTGCATATACCAATCAATGCTTACATTGTTTGACTCTAAGTCTCTCCTTACTATCTCCATAATTATTGGGCTTCTATTTGTTGACATTTTTTGCCTTTATAACAGGAAAAATACTTTTGAATAAAAAATAAATGTAACACCCATTATGTACTGAATTCACATAATAACCTTGCAAAGTCAACAGCATACAGATGAACAGGTACCAGGAAAGATTAAGTGGCTTGCCAAGTGGGTACAGTATTATCAGAGCTGGAACTTGATCTTGCCTCTTTTGAGTCTTGACCTATTGTGTGCTTCATTCTACAACAACTGCCCCTTAAATAACCAGGTAGGTCTGGGCTAATGTGACCTTCAAGGGAAGCTTGGAAAGGCTCCGTGGTTGGCGTGTATAATGATGGAATTGATTCCAAATGGCTTTGTTCCCTTAAAAACAAAACATTATCTGAAACAGAGTGAGGTTTTGATTAATTTCTGCGTGCTGTTTCACCCTCCCACATGCACATTAAAGAGATTAAACAAGAAGAAGAATGTTTTTCAATAGTGCCCAAGTGTTGGAGTATTTTAACCAAGCTCAGATATACACGAGTAACACCAGTGGAAGTTGTTCATGTGTATCTGAGACAGAATGTGGCCTTTTGACTTCAGTCTATTAGAAAACACAAGGAAATTCATAGTTAAAATTCCACTCAGCACTCCAGCCAAGATAGGTATGGCCCTGGCCACAAAACATGAAGGACAATGCTGCCACAAGGCCCAGGAATCTGTTTGCATCATAGAGTAGGGCAGGCAAATCTCAGTAAATCAAGGTCTCACCTTCATTCTTCAAAAAGCCCGCTGGATGAAAGTGTGTGCTTCATCCTCTAATGTGAGAAATCTGGTTTTGCTGGAGCATGGTGTGTGGAGAAAATGACAAATGCTTCCTGGTAGCAGTGAGTTTGGATGCCCCAGGTACCCATTGGGAAAGTCATCTGGGAAAAATAATTTGGGATCATGTGACCTTTTTATTCTTTGCAGGAGTGAAAAGAAGGAGAACCTAGTTGGGAGGCCATAGTCATGAAACATGGCGGTGTCTGCCAGCCTTGCTTGGCTCCACCAAGTGTGGCTCTGGGCAGAGTACTTGCATTTTGATTCAGCCAGAGGTTCCTGGGTTTAGACGGTCCCCTGTGAGCAGAGCAGGAGGCTGACCAGTGAAGTTTAGCAAAACTCAGGAATGAGCTCTCCTCACTTAAATTACAAAATACCATTAATTTCTACTCAGACCACAACTGAATGGACTTTACAAACAAAGCTCAGGAACTTTCCAGGGGGTCTAGTGGTTGAAATTCGCTTTCCAATGCAGGGGACGTGGGTTTGACCCTTGGTCAGGGAACTAAGATCCCACATACCAGAGGGCAACAAGAGAAGCCCCCAGGCCACAACAAAGACCCAGCACAGTAAAAAAAAAAAAAAAAAGTTAAAAATAAAAATACACATTTAAAAAATGACAACAAATTCCCAGTATCTAAGTCACAAAGCTAACAACTCTGAATGTGGGTAGCAGAAAGAATATCTTGTCACCATCACAGACTCCTTTGGATAACTGCGAAGAAGGATGGCTTCTTCAAGCATTCAGATAATCTCCTCTAGGGGCTTCTCTAGGGAGATGAAGCTGGTTTGGTGCATCCTTCAGTGCTGAGAAGGCGACTTAGAATCATAGCTGGTAAAGAATCTGCCTGCAATGCAGGAGACTTCAATTCCTGGGTCAGGAAGATCCCCTGGAGAAGGCAATGGCTACCCACGCCAGTATTCTGGCCTGGAGAATTCCATGGACAGAGGAGCCTGCGGACTACAGTCCTATCTCAAAGAGTTGGACATGACTGAGCGACTTGCACTCACTGTCTTTAAGGAGAAAAGTTGGGAACAGCAGGATGCCTTTGTAGGAATGCAGAGAAATGAACAGCTCTCCGGGTCCCAGGTTCTGTGACCAGATTTTAATTTTAATCAGTGAGGAATCCTGAAAAAAACAATAACAGAAAACAGCTGGGAAGCAGCATTGATTTCAAAGTCACGACAGTGACATTCACTCCATCAACGCATTTTCATAACCCCTGCCTGAAAGACCAGGTCATAAATATGCATATCATCCAGAGCTCTGCCTGGAGCTGGGTTCTTGTTTTGTTGGTGGCATTTAAGAGAAGGCGTGCTGAGCTGAGTGCCAGGGGCATTTTCCTGTGGTCTAGTGTAAACGACTATTTTCTCTGACGTGACTAGGATGTTTTCTGTCACCTCCAAATATTAGGCAGTATGATAGCATTGTTTCCAAGGTTTGTGGCCTCTGTGACAGTCGAGTGTGCAGGAAGATGCAGGCGGGGGTTGGAGGAGAGGATTGACTGCTTCCGCCCCCGGCCAGGCCAGAAGGCAGAGCCAGAGAGGAGCCACTCTCCTTCTGTCTCCTGTTTTATTTGGAAGGCTTTCCTCTGCGTTTTTACTACTGGGTGGTCCCTGGGCCTCCCACCACATTCCAAATATTTCCAACCTCTCTGAGAGGTGGCAGCTCTTCCTCAGGAGCCGACCCTCTGGCTCGGGCGGGAGGCTGGGTGGCACCGGCGGGCCCTCGGGCGCAGCATTCCTTTTTTGTGCTCTCCCCCTTGTCTGGCTTTGAAGTCAGTTGGAACAAGAGAGAATTGTGAGCCTGAAGTTCTAAGATTTCGGGTACAGTGGGTTTTTCTTTTGCAGCTCTTTATGCTGGAATGCTCAGTGGTCTCCAACATTTTGGATGACTCACCTGAATCAGTAAAAGACATTAAGCAGATTCTCCCAATACTGTTATTTATTTATGGCTAGGCATGTACCATTGAACTAATACCCTGTTTCTTAAAAACGCACAGCGAATTCTTCTTCAAGTGAAATAATATTATGTTCTTTGTTTTCTTGATGGCACAAAAATCCTTTTCCCCTTTCCTTTGCTATTAATGGGCTTCTCAGGTGGCACGAGTGGGAAAGAACACGTCTGCCCACACCGGAGAGGCAAGAGAGGTGGGTTCAATCCCTGGGTCGAGAAGATCTCCTGGAGGAGGGCATGGCAACCCACTCCAGTATTCTTGCCTGGAGAATCCCATGAACAGAGGAACCTGGCAGGCCACAGTCCATGAGCTCACAAGAGTCCGACGTGACTGAAGCGACTTAGCACATATGCATGCTGTTATCGTTGTATGCTCATTTTATATTTCTGTGCCTCACTTGAAAAGCTTATGCTACCACTTTGATTCACATCATCTAAGCACAGTTTATTCTGATACTTGGTTAGTGACTATTGTATCTAAAAGCAATGCATCAAAGATGTGCAAGAAATGCATTGTTGTCTGTAATGACTCCATCCTGACAGGTTTTGGGGCACATCTACCAACTAGGCAAAGATTCTTTTGGAAGTTCATTAAAAAATTTCCATCTTTTTTTTTGGCTGCAACCAATTGCTCTCATAATCTAGTGAAAAGTACTCGCCATTGCCCAAACCCAGAGAAAGTGAAAAGGCAAGGAAGTCTTGTCGAAGCACTGTTTTTGTAGATAGATTGATCAATAGATAATGTTCAGAGCTCTCTAAAATTATACATTTAAAAGGTTTTTAAATGATTTTTTAACTCCCACTTCCAAGTTTTTAAAATGGGTATTTATCAGAATTTTTAACAGAGAAAACATGGTTTTCAGGAATGATTTATACATGATGGAATATTGTATATATAAATATAAATATTCATTTCCAGCGTGTTCTCTCCAAAGCATGAATTTCTTTTTCTGAGCAGTCACTTTCTCATTCCCTGGTAGGAGGGTGTCAGTGTTTCCTGGGCTCCACAGATTTGGGGTCTTTATTTACGTAGACCTCACCGCTAAGCTGCATATTCCAACAGTGTCTTGTCACCAAAGGAAGTTTCAGAAAATGTCTTTCACACAGTAAGATGGCAGGATGAACCGTCCTGGTCTGTGTCTGTTGGGTGACATTGCATTTTAGGAGCAAACCATGCAAACTGCTGGGAACAAGTGGATCGGTCTGAGCTCCTAGTAGTAACTGCTGGTGCACGTGAATGGAGTAATTGAAGTGAGTTTAATAAAGATAATCTCTTATATTATATTTACTATATTATGTTCCATTATAATAAAAGCAAAAGGAAAGCAGCCAGCAACAGCAGGGAGCCCTTTCTTCCCCAAAGCCTGGAGTCTGGGGAGGAAGCAGTGACTCGAGCTGGGGAGAGAACTTTGGCTCTAGTACAGGGAGCGGTGGTCTGCACCTGTGATTTTGGTAGATGGACTGTATTAGTTTGCCCAGAATGCCCTAACAAAGGAATACAGTTGAGCAGTTTAAACAATGGAAATTTCTCACAGTTCTAGAGCCTAGAAGTCTGAGATCAAGGTGCTGGCAGGGCTGGCTTCTTCTGAGGCACCTCTCCTTGGATTATAGATGGCTCTCTTCTCCCTGTGTCTCCACATGGCCTTCCCTTTGTGCACGTATCTGTGTGTCCAAACCTCTTCTTATAAAGACATCAGTCAAATTTGATTAGGGCCCACCCTATGACATCCTAGGTCACTTCTGTCATGTCTGACTGTTTGCGACCCCATGCACTGTAGCCCACCAGGCTCCTCTGTCCACGGGATTCTCCAGGTAAGAATACTGGAGTGGCTTGTCATTTCCTCCTGCAGGGGATTTTCCTGACCCAGGGATCAAACCCATGTCTCTTGTATTGGCAGGCAGGTTCTTTACCACTAGCGCCACCCTCATTTTAACCTAATTATCTCTCGAGGAGTGATTTAGTCACTTGAGTTGTGGTCAGCTATTTGTGACCCCATGAACTATATAGCCCGTCAGGCTCCTCTGTCCCTAGGATTTTCTAGGCAAGAATACTAGAGTGGGTTGTCATTTCTTTCTCCGGGGGATCTTCCCCATCCAGGGAATGAACTTGGGGCTCCTGCATTGCAGGTGGATTCTTGACCAAATGGGCCACCAGGGAAGCCCCAGTTACTTCTCTAAAGGCCGTATTTGTAAATACTTGCTGAGGTCCTGGGGCTCAGGCCTTCAAGTTTGGATTTAGGTGGGTACATAATTCAACCCCTGGATCAGGATATGGCAACACACTTCAGTATTCTTGCCTGGAGGATCCCATGGACAGAGGAGCCTGGCAGGCTACAGTTCATAGGGTCGCATGGAATCAGACACGACTGAAGCAACTTAGCCTGCACATATGCACAATTCTACCCATAATGGTGACACTGTCAATCTGCGGGCCGCAAGGAAGAAGCATGGGCAACAAAACTTGATCAGTCTTCCTTCCAGCCCACTGGATGCAGGTAAATCACACTGGCCAACCCCAGAGAGAAGCTGGAAGCAAGGGAGACTGTGTGATGCCACCCTGAAGGTCAGTCTCATAAAATACAGAGAGTTACAAAGAGTAATCTGGAGGAGCAAACAGTGCTGAACTTAGAACACAGATTTCATTGATCTATAGAGTTATAAATAATTTAACAAAGAAGCACAGAAGCTAGACAAACCAGTGTATTTGACTTTGTGGATTGCAAAAGAGATGTTGGTTTCAGAGAATGGCTGTTAGGAGGTTTGGTTTTGTGGAAATAGTTTGAAAATCTTGCATAGCACTAGTCCTCACAAGAATTAGAAAAAGACATCCCTGTGGGCAGACACATTGGAGGAAAAAAGACTTCAACTGGATTGAGTGGTTGTTTTGGTCAGCTTGTCATTTACCCTCCTCAAACACTCCCTGCACGGCCCTGTGCAGCCACCCTTACCACGGACTCCAATTCAGAGCCTATGAGCCCTGGGCCCCTCATTCCAGCCCCTCATCATGAAGAACTGGAAGGATAAATTTTGATGTCACCTCTTGCTACACCCTGCAAAGTGGCATCCTTCTAGTTCACATGGGAAGAATCATTAAGCCATAGAAAAAATTCAAATCTACCCACTGGCTGTTTTATTAAATCAAGTCCCCTTTGCTTGCAGTTTCTGGCTGACTTGAACTTAAAGAGCTATTTGGTGGATCTTCCATCTAATGGGAGCCTTTAATGTCATTTAGATAATTGTTCCTTGTTAGCACACTGGTCACCCCATTTTAAGAGTTAGGGATTACTAATAAGCATGAAATTTGCATACAATCCTTGGATTTTATTACCCATAATGCAGAATATAGCGTACAATGAAAAACCTGTGCTCTGCACAACTCCAGGGGGTGCCAGTCACATAGTCATTGTAGATTTATACGGTTATTTTGACAATTTTCTGGCAGATGATGGTGCAGCGTTCTAAGAACTGGGTACCTCCTGCATCTCCAGTTGTTACAGAGTTGATGGTTGGGTAAGAGGCAGATTAGGGAGCTGGGGGTAGGGACTCCACTGGGCACTGGAGAGGGGTGGGGAAAGGGAAGGATCCAGTGAAGACTAAGATGTGGTCCAAGCTTCTCCATACAGTGAAGAGGAGGAAACCTGGGTCCCCCACACAAGCCTTGGCTTCAGAAAAATGCCCAGATGCACCACCTCCACCTGCACTACTCCCGCTCACCCCCGCTGCCCACTCACCTCCCTCTCAAGTGCGGTCTGTGATTGAGGAGTGAAAGGTCTGGAAAAAGAACACGCCACACCCCACACAGGTGGTGGCAACATGAGACTTCTGCAGCTTTTCTTTGTGCTGGAAGGGCTGAGACTTGGAGAGAACTGCGAGAGCCACTGGCCAGCCAGGAGAGGAGGAGAATTGCTGAGCCTGAGGAGAGGGAGCCAGTGGGAACTGGGGTGGAGGGTGGCGAGGGCTGGCCCAGGAGCAGCCTGGTGTGTTCCACAGTTCCCATGGACGTCTGTGGACGCCACGGAAACATCTGAGGCACTGGGATACCCTCAGGAGGAATGACATCTTTGCTAAGTTAAGCCTTGTTCCTTCTTTTCAAGAGAAAGGAGGGGAGCTATTTTTCAGTGTTCACAGCTGAGAAGCCAACACAACTCTACATGGGGTGCTATAGTGGTTATATCTTGACCCTCACCTTCCAAGTCTTGTGAGGGCTAGACTCCTCGGCAATGGGTCCTCATCCTCCCTGGTCTTTGCCAGTACTCACCTCTCACCCCTTGGACTCTTACTCATAGTTCTTGCTTTTTGTCTTGTTTTCTTTTAAATCTCAATAGAAGTATTCTTTGCATGAAAGACAGCTATTTCATCTAATCTCAGGGTCAGTGATGACCACTTGGAAAACATTTTGGCATTATCCCATAAGGCTGAAGCTAGGCATAACCCTATGATCCAGCAACTCTACTCCTGGGCATATGTGTGTTTAGTAGCTCAGTGGTGTCCAACTCTTTGTGACTCTTTGGACAGTAGCCCGCTAGTCTCTTCCATCCATGGGATTTTTCAGGTAAGAATACTGGACTGGGTTGCCATTTCCTCCTTCAGGGGACGGTCCTGACCCAGGGATCAAACCTGCATCTCCTGTGTCTCCTGCATTGCAGGCAGATTCTTTACCCACTGAGCCATCAGGGAAGCTGGGCGTATACCTTGCAGGAACACAGGCACAGATGCACTGAGAATTTTCATCATAGCATGTTCAGAATAGCCAAGAGCTCCCATGTCTATCAAAAATAAAAGACACTCTTTGGTATATTTATACAATGAAATACTATGTAATGATAAAAATAAATTACAGCTAAGCAAAAATGCATGATTAGATCTTTAAGATATAATATTGAGCAAACATGTCAGATACAACAAAATATTGAATGCACAATTCCATTTATACACAATTCAAATGAAGACAAAACTAAACATTTTAGGGAAGCATATTTAGGTGATATAATCATAAAGAAAACTGAGGACATGAACGATATAGTCTGTGTACTGTTACCTGGGCTTCCCAGGTGGTTTAGTGGTAAAGAACCCCCTTGCCAGTGCAGGAGATGTGGGTTTGATCCCTGGGTTGGGAAGATCCCCTGGAGAAGGAAATGGCAAACCACCCCAGGATTCTTGCCTAGGAAATCCCATGGACAGAGGAGCCTTGTGGGCTACAGTCCATGGGGTCCCAGAGTTGGACACGACTTAGCAACTAACCAACAAGTGTTATCTGATGAGCTGAAGGAGGGTTTGATGACTGTCAAGAGGCACCATGGTGGCGGGTGGCCAAGGGAAGGGGCTGAGTTCTATTTCTCAAGCCAAGTGGTGGTTGAGGGTACTCATTTTGCTATGAGAGTTTGAGCTGTACATCTATGGCTTTGCACTTTTCTCAGCTTATTTCACAGTTGTAAAATAGTCCAAAAGAAGGCAGTTATTTATTGCCTAATTATGCTCAGGGAGTTTAGGTGCTGAGTTGAATCTTAAAGGAGAAACAGAAGTTATCCAGGTTTGGGGGGGGCATCCTAGGAGTGAGAGAAGGCGTAAAGGTGCAGAGTACAGAAAACTTCTGAGATTTTAAAGTTCAAGTTGGGAGTGTGGCTGGAGGTGAGACCCCAGAGATGGTGGAAATGAGGTCGTGAGGGAGCCAGGCATTTCGACTTGGTGGGCTGTGGAAGAATCTCAAGCAGGAGAATGAAATTTCAAGAAGACGAGGCCTGTCAACAGTGGTAAGTGCAGGCAGGATCGTTCAGATCAGGATTGAAAGTCCTCTGACTCCTGTCCCACTGGGATGAGAACAGTGCAGTGGAGAGCTGGGGCAGACCCCAGGACACAGTAGGATGAGGTGGGAGCCAAGACGAAGTAGAGACACCACCCCGGTCGATGCTGCTGGAAGGGTCAATTGGAGAAAAAGAAATGAGATGGTTTAGACTGGTGAATTCATTTTCTCCATGACCATAAAAGGCGGTAGTTCTTCTTTTCATTCTCAAAAACTCAAAAGCATTTATTTCAGAGACTTCAGAATTAACTCATGGGTAATGAGATGATTCACCTTTAAGAAGTTATTCTGGTGCTTTGTGACGTTGGACTGGATTTACTACTGAAGCACTGGAAAAACACCTGGAGAAACCAGGCGGTTGCTGCACTGGAGTCTCTATAGGATGGTGGATTTGGGGCCTCAGAGATGGCAACTCAGTGTGGGCGTCTTCAAAATTTCTCTCTCCCCAGTTTACTGGACACCAAACTTGGTGGCTGAGAGCTTGTGAGAAACCAGCGTGTCTACCAGGTCCTCAGGGACAGCTGGTGAGGTCAGTAATGTCAATCACTGGAATCCATCTTATCTTCCTTTTTTTCTCCTCTGGTCAAACTGTCTAATATTAGTTTTCCTACCTAAGACCCTTTTTTTTTTAAATTGATTTTCTGGTTGGTAGGTAGATTATTATGATTTTTAAACATTATTTAATTGGAGGATAATTGCTTTATAATACTGTGTTGGTTTCTGTCATACATTAACCCTAAGTCACGGTTTTCTTCTTCCTCTCTTTCTCTTCTCTCTGCCATCCTCTTATGTCTCCTTTGTGGGTTCCCCACTGGTGTGCTACAGTCCATGGGGCTGCAAAGAGTCAGACCCAACTTGGGGACTGAACAACAGCAACAACAAAAAGAACTTTCCTTTTCTTCAACTTTCGGGTTCAAGCCTTTTACCATGTTCCATCTGACCTTGGGAGGAAAACAGATGTCACTGGGCAAATTTAGGGCATCACAGAGGCCCCCTTCCCCTGGAGAGCACTCACCCTCTATGGCAGAATGACAATGCCTGTCCCCCCGACGTTGGTTCTGTCTCCCTCTGGGCAGAGGAGAAGAATCAACTTCCTTCCCACTGCCAACTCCCAGGCAGAGGGAGGTGTGACAGCCTGAGCAGGAGGGCAAGGCTGAGGCACCTGTCTGGCCGAGAGGGTGTCAGAGATGGGAGGTTGGTCACACACTGGGGATCTGATCAGATGAGTACCGTGTATCAAGGAGCTGGAAGCCAGGTTCCTTGATGTCAGAAAAGAGACTTACAAATAAGGGAAAATGAACGCTGTCATGTTGGATTAGACTTGGAGGTCTGAATGTGCAGACATAGGTTTTTCAATATATAGAGATCATGGAGTAAATGCAGATGTAAATGTGTGTTGCACAACTACACACACACACACATATACTCTTTAACCCTATTCACTGATGGAGCTGGAGAACACTGACATATCAGTTCAGTTCAGTTTAGTTGCTCAGTCGTGTCCGACTCTCCGCGACCCCATGAATCACAGCACGCCAGGCCTCCCTGTCCATCACCAACTCCCGGAGTTCACTCAAACTCATGTCCACAAAGTCGGTGATGCCATCCGGCCATCTCATTCTCGGTCGTCCCCTTCTCCTCCCGCCCCCAACCTTTCCCAGCATCAGAGTCTTTTCCAGTGAGTCAACTCGTCGCATGAGGTGGCCAAAGTATTGCAGTTTCAGCTTTAGCATCAGTCCTTCCAATGAACACCCAGGATCGATATCCCTTAGAATGGACTGGTTGGATCTCCTTGCGATACAAGGGACTCTCAAGAGTCTTCTCCAGCACCACAGTTCAAAAGCATCAATGCTTCGGTGATCAGCTTTCTTCACAGTCCAACTCTCACATCCATACATGACCACGGGAAAAACCATAGCCTTGACTAGATGGACCTTTGTTGGCAAAGTAATGTCTCTGCTTTTTAATATGCTATCTAGGTTGTTCATAACTTTCCTTCCAAGGAGTAAGCGTCTTTTAATTTCATGGCTGCAATCAGCATCCGAAGTGATTTTGGAGCCCCAAAAAATAAAGTCTGACACTGTTTCCCTTGTTTTTCCATCTATTTCCCATGAAGTGATGGGACCAGGTGCCATGATGTTAGTTTTCTGAATGTTGAGCTTCAAGCCAACCTTTTCACTCTCCTCTTTCATGTTCATCAAGAGGCTTTTGAGTTCCTCTTCACTTTCTGCCATAAGGGTAGTGTCATCTGCATATCTGAGATTATTGATATTTCTCCCAGCAATCTTGATTCCAGCTTGTGCTTCTTCCAGCCCAGCGTTCCTCATGATGTACTCTGCATATAAGTTAAATAAGCAAGGTGACAATATACAGCCTTGACACACTCCTTTTCCTATTTGGAACCAGTCGGTTGTTCCATGTACAGTTCTGACTGTTGCTTCCTGACCTGCATACAGGTTTCTCAAGAGGCAGGTCAGGTGGTCTGGGATTCCCATCTCTTTCAGAATTTTCCACAGTTTACTGTGATCCACACAGTCAAAGGCTTTGGCATAGTCAATGAAGCAGAAATAGATGTTTTTCTGGAACTCTCTTGCTTTCTTCATGATCCAGAGGATGTTGGCAATTTGATCTCTGGTGCCTCTGCCTTTTCTAAAACCTGCTTGAACATCTGGAAGTTCACGGTTCACATATTGCTGAAGCCTGGCTTGGAAAATTTTGAGCATGACTTTACTAGCGTGTGAGATGAGTGCAATTGTGTGGTAGTTTGAGCATTCTTTGGCATTGCCTTTCTTTGGGATTGGAATGAAGACTGACCTTTTCCAGTCCTGTGGCCACTGAGTTTTCCAAATTTGCTGGCATATTGAGTGCGGCACTTTCACAACATCATCTTTCAAGATTTGAAATAGCTCAACTGGAATTCCATCACCACCACTAGCTTTGTTCGTAGTGATGCTTTCTAAGGCCCACTTGACTTCACATTCCAAGATGTCTGGCTCTAGGTCAGTGATCACGTTATCGTGACTATCTTGCTCGTGAAGATCTTTTTTGTACAGTTCTTCTGTGTATTCTTGCCACCTCTTCTTAATATCTTCTGCTTCTGTTAGGTCCCTACCATTTCTGTCCTTTATCGAGCCCATCTTTTCATGAAATGTTCCCTTGGAATCTCTAATTTTCTTGAAGAGGTCTCTTGTTTTTCCTATTCTGTTGTTTTCCTCTATTTCTTTGCATTGATCACTGAGGAAGGCTTTCTTATCTCTCCTTGCTATTCTTTGGAACTCTGCATTCAGATGCTTATATCTTTCCTTTTCGCCTCTCTTCTTTTCACAGCTATTTGTAAGGCCTCCTCAGACAGCCATTTTGTTTTTTTGCATTTCTTTTCCATGGGGATGGTCTTGGTCCCTGTCTCCTTTACAATGTCACGAACTTCCGTCCAGAGTTAGAGAGAATATCTAGTACCCAAATCTTACCTTTCAAACACCATTCTCTGCTAAAACGAACTGGGAGTCTTTGGAGAAATGGCTGAATCCAGGACTGGAACAGGGAGACTTCAAGGTGAACTTGGCACATCTGGTGGAGCCAGCAAGCAAGAAAATGCTTGACGAATCATGGGGACCCATCTTTAAAAACACATAAGCTGGCTTGCAGGAGTTAGAGTTCCCCCTTCCAAGTTAGGGACAATTTGAGCATCAAAACGAGTGATGATTGTAATGGATTAGAACTCATTGAACAAAAAGAAAACCCTGAGTCCATACTTAGAGAAATAAATCAATGAATAAACTCATGTTTGAGGAAGTTTAGCATATGACATGTTTCAAAATATCTCCCCACAAACTAATTATTAATTGCAAAGTGGGAAATAGTAACTTTATAGGGGAGACACCTGGGAGACACCACTTTAAGTGATCAAAGGGAACATCATCAATAATGAGACAAATTGAAATCATGCACCTCCCAGAGGGATGCAGTGAGGAGAACACAGCTCCATTTTGGTGATATTCCTGCCGAAGGGGAAGAACCACACAGAACCATCAAACAAACCAATCTGAGGACACTCTGCAAAATAACCCGCCTGGAATCTTCAATTGGGTCCAAATGACAGAAGTCAACTAAAGACTGAGGAGATATTTCAGACTGAAGGAAAGTAAAGGAACACAGATGACTAAAGTCAATGCATGGTTTCAGATTGGATCTTTTTACTACAAAGGCATTACTGGAATAATTAGTGATGTATCTGCAAGACTTTCCTTATTTTGATGGTTGTATTGTGATCATGCAGGAGAATATCCTTGTGTGTAGAGGGTCATGGAGCATTGGGTTGATAATTTGCTTTTTAAAAAAATGTTTATTTATTTTTGGCTGTACTGGGTCTTTGCTGCTCTGTGTGAGCTTTCTCTAGCTGCAACGAACAGGGGTCACACTCTAGTTGTGGAATGCTGGCTTCTCACTGCGGTGGCTTCTGCTGTTGCAGAGCATGGGCTCTAGGGCACATGGGCTCAGGAGTTGTGGTACATAGGCATAGCTGCTCTGCAGCATGTGGGATCTTCCCAGGTCAGGGATCAAACCTGTGTCTCCTGCATTGGCAGGGGGATTCTTTACCACTGAGCCACCAGCGAAGCCCTGATAACCTGCTTTTGAATAAGTCAGGATAAAAGCTTTTTGGTACTGTACTTGCAATTTTTAAGTTTCAAAAAAAATTTTTTTTTTTAAATTAAGAAACCAATTCAATGGCACCACCACATCGGGGAAAAAGAGACAGATGTTATAAGGTAAACACAAGATTCCCACTGAGAAAACATGAGAAATTTTGTGTTCATGGTGGGCCGCACAAGGCTGTACTTCGATGTCCTCGGAGTTCTCTATGCTCCCTCCTCAGCTCTCAAGGGTCCTTTGATGAAAAACTAGAGAAGCAGTATTATTTTGAGTCCTTGGAGAGTTTCAGTATTAGGTAATGGAACATGCCATGATCCTGCTTCCCAGCTCTCAGGCCTTGCCACCAAGGAGCAGTGCCTGCCTGCCCAAACCAGCCCACCCAGCCACTCCCCCCTGGGTGGGTGGGGTGGGGGTTGCTGCTCCTAGTAGAAGGAAGAAACAAGGAAGAAACATAGGGCCTCAGGCATCACGGGGAGTGCGGAGTGCAGGATGACTTGGGGCCGGCACCTTTCTTTCCATTGAGGGGCTGAACATTTGTGCTGTTGCAAAGTGGAGATTTGTCTTTCTTGCAGAGCAATTGGCTTGGTGAGAGCGGTGACGTATATTGCATAAGAACATTTGAGAAGAGACCTCGTTGAGAACATTCATTACACGTCTATAGCCTTCCAGAGTCACTTTCATGGACTGGTGATTTAGGATGCTGCCTTGGCTTTCATTGAGGGGCCTTACCTGAAACTACCTTGGGAAAGTGTGATTGTATTGGCACAGAAAAGCAGCGGAAGACACTGCCCAGTGCTTCCTCCAAGTGTCGAGTCTCAATCTAGTAAATACCTTTTCCCAGAGGATTTGGTAGTCCTTGTTCTCTTTGACTAGATGTGTGTACCTTTCTTCCTTTTCACTCTGGCTGCCAGGAAACTCAAAATCATCGACTTTCAACTATAGGGATGACGTAGGCCTTTTGGCTTGCAGAGCGACATCCTATGCTCTCCTTATCTCTTTTCACAGTTTACATCCCAAGCCCTGATTTTTACGTTTTGTTGTGTTTCTGGTAAGTTGCTTCAAACCTTTGTAAAAATAAAGGTTTGTAAAACAAACAGAGACAGACAGAAGAATCATCGGGAGAGTGAAAGTTGAGGGAAACAAAATCTTCTCTATAAACCTGAGTTAAACAGGAAGAAAATCACACATACAGCAAGAACAGAAGTTCCTTTGGTTATTTCTTAGGCAAGGAGGCCAGGAATAATACACATAATTATTCTGCATATGTCAAGGCAATGTGTAACAAAGTGGCTATGATGAGACTGCTGGCTAGATATCTGTGAACAAAGTAAAAAATACGAGTTCTCACAACAATGGACATGGGAGGGATGGCTAGAAACCTACACAGGTGATTACAAATCCACAATCTTGTGTGTGCAGAATACTTGACCAAGGCGGGTAAAAGAAGATGACACTATTAGGAAATACATTACACTTCATTGTTTACCACAAAACAAAACAAAATGATACTTTCTTGTTACACATCCTGACTTTCAGAGCAGGAGTGACAGAAAGTCAACTCTTCGGACATCTGCTCCCAGTCTCACTCTGCAAGGCCAGAGCTACAACAGACTTCATTTGCCTGACAATTTCATCCGTCAGAAGGCAGAGGAACTAGGGAGGAAATGGCTGCTTTGGAGTAAATTCTTATCAGTGGAAAAGGAACGAACTGGTTGGTAATGTGAAAATGACAGGAATCTCAGGAGAGCATGTTTATGTGCTCATAGAATTCCCAAAGCTCTTTATTTAGATCACACTTTGGTTACTCCTCCTTGAAAGAGTGTCACTTACATACCATCTCTCTACAAGAATGTCCCTTGAGGACTGGGACAACATCATGTCATCTTTGTGTCTTCTGATGTCTGGTGCAGTACTTTTTAATGCAGGAAATTAATCGAATGCACTGAGTTGCAATATAATGAACATAGCTATTTGCATTATTTCAGGATAACCTGACAAGATTCTTTTGAAATGTTTTCCCCTGATTATAGAATGTTTTTATTGTAGACAACTAGAAGAATTTGGGAAAGTATGAGAAAATACAAACTTTCCATAATTTTTGCATCTATATGTAAGCACTTGGAAGTACCTCCATCTCACCTTTTGTAAATACTGCTTTATAATTAAGATCATACTGTATCTACAGTTCTGTGCCTGAATTCTATTTACCTTATATTTTTTTAAAAAACCTTTTAAAAAATAATTATTTTTGACTATGTTGGCTCTTCATTGCTTTTTTGCCGGCTTTCTCTAGTCACAGCGACCAGGGACCACTGTTCGTTGGAAGGCATGGGCTTCTCATTATGGTGGCTTCTCGTTGCAGAGCATGGGCTCTAGGGTGTGTGGGCTTCAGTACGAGCACACAGGCTCAGTAGTTGTGAGTCATGGCTTAGTTGCTCCACAGGCATGTGGAATCTTCCTGGAATGGAATCTTCCTGGACCAGGGATCGAACCTGTGTCCCCTGCATTGGCAGGTGGATATTTATTCACTGTGCCACCAGGGACGTTCTTTATATTCTGTATTTCATGCCATGAAAATGTTTTCACTTAAAAATGACTACAGCATGTCTTTGTAAGAATCAATCGTTGTGACAAAAACAAAACCAAACCAAAAACCCACAGGGTTTTTAATTGGCTGCAAGCTTTAAGAACTGAGATGTCAAGAAGGAAATGATTTCATCTGCAACAGAGGGACAGGGTTTCCTGGGGTTCTGGGTTTTATCCCGAGTCACTGTGGTCCATCTGGAGGGTGAGCTGCTGGTGTGGAGTGTGGAGCCAGAGCTAATGAGGGACAGTTAAAGTAGCAAGGAGTGTTTAACCCAGAGATCTGTGGAGCCAGAGTTGTCCACATTTGAGGGATGACTGACTTGTCTCATTTTTAAAGATTTTTAAAGCAAATGCCATACATTAAAATAGACTTTTTGGGTGTACAGCACTATGAATTTTAGCACATATATAGAGCTGGGTAACCACCACCATCAGGATAAAAATAGGTTCTTCCTCCCCCAAACTCTCCCGTGCTATCCCTTCATGGTCACAGCCTCCTGTCCCCATTAACTCCTGGCAATCACTGACATGTCCTCTGTCACTATGCTTGTTTTTTTCAGAAATGGGAATGACGGACTTAACTCTGTGGCATCTCAGTTGGCAGAACTAAGGCTGATTGATAGGTGGAAATGAACAAAGATGCAAACTTGACCTTTTAAGCAAGTTTGAGAGCTGGTCCAAAAAGATACAGGAAGCCAAGAAAGGTGGGGAGTGCCCCGTACCTTTAAGTATTCAAGCAGAAGTGATTTCAGAAATCCTAGAGGATAGGAGATACCTGTAGTCTCCTTTATATGTATCTTGTGTAAATGAGCAGTGGAATAACCTAGATCAAATCTCAAAACACAATAATAAAATGGAACAATAGCATTAGAGCTTGTATTTAATCCTAAGCCACCTGTTTTCGATTCTGAGCAGCCCGCAGACCTGCCAGCACTTTCTTGCACTTGAAGTCATAAGGTCTGGCAAGGTTTTTGGCTCCCTCCCTGACTCCAGCTTCCTTGAATCTTAAAAGTCATGTAAGTTACTTGCCAGTCTCAGCAACAATGCTCTCAGAAGGGATCTGCCAGCATTGGGCAACACTTCTTACCATTAACCCCCAGTTCAAGAACCCTGTAATCCCCAGCGGTGTGCACGCCTCAATTTCCACCAGCAGCACCCCCTCTGAGGCCGCGGTCTCCTGCCTTCTGATCTCACATATGCAGGTGAAGAGTGACAAAGTCCTCCCTCTAGTGGCTTAAGTGGGAACACTCCCGGGCCCTGTTAAGATCCACAGCATCAAGACGGGTGACAATCTGGAGCCATTCCACAGGACTGAAATTCCATCGTCTGGCCAGGATCACCCACAGGAAGGATGGGCGCACAGCACCACCCCCTAGCTGTGCGCTGGACGCCCTGGGCATCGCCCTGCAGCCTGCCCGGGCTGCCCAGCGGGGGCACCAGTATCCCCCTACTCCCTTGCTTATCTCATCACATTGCTATATCAAAGGGAAGAAACTGCTCGGCTTTTCTTTAACTCTGGCTCTGAGTTTTCCTTTGTCACCTACTTGTCATCTTCTGAAGCTTTTCGTGCATTGTGGGAGGAGGGTGGTGGTGACTAGTCTGTGATCTTTATCCAAGGCCCCTGGATCTTCTCCTTTTTGGCTATTTCGGTGGAATGAGTGTATTGCGATGGAATGAGGCTATTGCGGTCTCATTTAAACATTTTTCAGCCCCTGCTCAGGCTGGGAGGCATGGCCTTTCTGTGTGACTTTTTAAGCAGCATTTATGAAATCTGAGAGGAGGCAGAATGCAGGCTCCAGTGGATATACCCTGCTCCACTGCCCTTGAAAGGCATGGGAGAAAACAGGGCTCCCATCCACCACTGCTCTTTCATTTTAGCCCATAAAGAGAGAAGGATGCACACCAGGGAGCCGCTGCCAGCTTCCTCCCTGCCTTCCAAAGCAAGAATTCCACCCCACTGCTTGGACCCTGGCCATCTGACAAAAGAGGGAGTCTTGGCCCCTGATGATGACCCGAGGAACCTGGGGTTAATCCCCAGGGGTGCCACAGGTCCTCTATTTGTGAGCAATAGCTCCTTTTTTATTCAGCAGCAATCTGACTTGCTCAGCCCTGTTGCTCAGATAGAAGAGGTGCTCTGAAAAAGCATTTATCAGTTTCTGTGTGAATGACAGCCCCTGGGTGTCCCAGGACTCCAATGACACAAGCCATCTTAAAAGAACAAAAATGAGGTTAACAAAACCTAAGGAGCCCAGTAGTATTTTTTTCCTGTCTCTGGTCGGTGGTCCTACGAAGAAGCATGGGGACACCAAGGATGCGACAGAACATGAGATCACGCTGCTTACATTCTTGGCAGCTTGCCTTCATCTCAACGACACCACACTTCGCTCCTGCCCCATCTTCCCCTCTGATGCACTGGTTATCACCAGAGAACCTGGCTTCCTTTACTCAAGGAGCCAGAGAGTACTGGGGCTTTTTCGGTTCTGGCAAGTGAAGTGCTCTAAACCTCTTGTGTTTAATTCACATATCCCATTGTACACATTGCTTGGGAGGCAGACAGAAATGGGAGGCTACGGATATTTTTCTTGCCCATTCCTTTCATCAGGACAGAGTCACTGGGCAGCAGAAAAAGAAACCTTTATAACTACACTAAAATATTTCATTTACCTTGGGTAAAAGTCAAGTTCTTATACTAAGAGTCTCTCATAAAGCATGTCAGCATGGGAAAGAGAGCTGTGTCTTTCCTCCATGAATGTTGCACCAGAGCCTCCTACTGGGAAGAGCCAAACGAGGTCACTAAAGGAGGCCCAAGTCATCAAGGCAGGGGTAAGACCATCTTGAAATCCTTACCTGTGAACCTGCTTATCAGACAGTGACAGATTTATTCTGTCCCCCGTGCTGGGCAATGACAGTACCACAGTCAAAAGGTAGCAGGAAGGAAGGAGAGAAGGGAGCGGTATGGTTCTTTGACCTTTAAGAACAGAGCAAAGGTGGAATTTACCAAGGGGAAACGTGGTGAGCTAATGGTTGTCCTTGTGTCCATGAACTGAAATAGCCAAAAACGAAGAGGGTGGGATAGTTTTTCCAATTCTTTTAAAGGAAATGTATTTTGAATACATATTGAATCTAAAATAATTTTCTACTCAATTTCCAACCAATTCATTGAACTGAAGGAAGAGATCAGAAATGAAATGAAATTCTGATATACATTTAATGTAACCTAAAAAGAAACTGACAGGAAAAATAAAATTTCAGATGTTTTTTATTCAAAGGTTCTCAAAAGAAATAAAACAGAAAAAAGCTAACAATCTGATCAAATGTACAGTTCAAAAATGTCTTTTGGCGTTTAACAACAAGTCCTAGGAAAGAAAACTACAGAGTTATCTTGAACCGGACAAATAAGTTACCACTGGCAAGTTTGTGGCACTAGTAAAACAAAAATAAAAAATTAACTCTCTTGATCATATAGATATCTCTATGAAAATCTTTTTTTTTCAATCTGTACAAAAGGTCTTTCTTCATAAATTAATTTTTTTTATAATTTAATGGCTGTCTACTATGTGATGTTTAACTGATTTTTTTTTCTTTTTTTATGTACAGAGGTTATGTTTCCCAAATCTTACCCAGACGAGTATGGCACTTAGTTCAGACATTTCTAGCAGCAGATTTTCCCTCTTCTCTAACTGAGCTATCAAATTTCTGTCTTAACTAATGCAAAAATATCAAGTAGTGAGAGACCCAGGTTTATAACGTACTAGGTACAAAGAGGGTGCTGCGTTCGGTCTGGACTTTCACAAAGCAGTAATATTCCAGGGAGCATAGAACCAATAATACCACAACTTTAAAAAAAGGAAACAAAAACAAAAACAAAAACACATTTCTCTTATGACTATGTAATTTTCACTAGAATCTACACTTCTCAGAGCAGCAAGGACTTTTGAAACTATGAAATGTCACTGACATCTATAATCAAATACAAGCATAAATTTTAAGAACTAAAAAATACTCGAAAGAAATAACTGCTTAGGCCTAGCTCCTGAGCTAGGAAGGATTTGGTCTGTGGAAACAGGGAGGGCCAGCAACCTGTCCCAGCACAAAAGAAAATAGACTCTGAGGTAGATAACTGATCACACACAGTTGACCAGACAAGCACACAGTTTTGGAAGACAACTTAATTTACCATTGCTTTTCAAACATACGCAATTGTCTCAATAAAAGACCTTTAATAACAGTGAATTATCTTCTAGGTACTAAAGTAGAAATAACTGTGTATTTATGAATCAGGAATTTCATAGTTTCAAAATTGGTTTTTCTTTACACTGAACACTTGTAGTGATGATGTAAAGTGTGGCACTGCTTGGATCCAAATCTTCCTTCATGCTTTTTTGTTTGTGTGTGTCCATACATCAATTAAAATTAGAAAACCTAAATGCAAAGGTACAAAAAAGGCACATTCTCCTAACCGCAAACTGGTCCGGCAAAAATAAAGAGCACAGAAGATGTGATGCTGAGACTAGTTGGAGCTACTGGTTACTGGCTCTTCGGTCTTTGGTGAAGTTACCTTTAAAAGTGCCAAGTAATTTTTATTTCTCAAATTTACGTAATAGAGAGAGCTAGTAGCCAATCATTTTGCTTCTATTCATATCTCAGCTTTATGTTTGAAGATAAATCCTTACTTTTAGCTTTTGCCATTTAGTTGCAATAGCAACATTTTTTTTTTCTCGGTTTGCCAGATCTCAGGCGTCATTCTCATTCTAAAGCACTATCATTAGTATAAAGGAAGGACGAAACATTCGGTGACTCCCCTCCCCCACCCCCCGCCCCCTGCCCCGACGCGCTACCTACACTAAATCTAGAACATCAAGTTAGTTTTTTTTTTTTTTTCCTGAAAAAAGGCAAAAAAGACTTTACATTGCATCATACAGCAGATATCCTAAATCAGTCAAACTATCAGAGGAAACTGTTGGCGTACAGCCTTACAAACAATTCACCCTATTAAAAGTTCCCCAGTCAGAAAATGTGTTTCACACAAAACAGTTTTCCCTTCTTGCATTTCACTACCTTACACATTATGTGAAAAATCATTAAAAACACCTACTACATATTTAAAAAAGCCAAAATTTCAGCAACTTTTATTGACTACCTTTTAAAAGCCCTATGCTGCTGTTTTACAAGGCATAATAGACCAGCCCATTTGGTCAAAGCATTCTACATCATTAGTTTGAACTAACTTTTACTGAAACAGCTACAGCATCAAAAGAGTTAAGGCAAATTGGAATTCATAGAAAAGGATAAGACACTTCACACGACGTGGGAAGGAAAACGGAAAGCTAAGAAAAGAGACACTGGCGGTAACACTCTCACTGCAAGCACAGAACACCAGGGGTGAAGTCGGACTATTGAAACGTCAGAAAGCCCATTTCATACAGCGGAAAAAACACAAACGAAACACAAAATGAACAAAACCACAAGAATCCGGTCATGCACTTGAGTAAGCCTTCATGGTCTTTGTGCATACCCAGAGAATTGAAGTTTTCTTTTCTTTTTTTTTTCCCTTTTTTCTTTTTTTTTTCTTTTTTTGCATCATAACATTTGATAAAAATCTTTTGTTTTTTTTTTTTGCTTATTTTTTTGTTTTTTGTTTTTTACTAAAATAAACCTGTTCAGGGGAACAGCTACTAGATGAATTTAAGGGTTTTATGCACCTTATAGAACTTATAGCAAAAATAGTTTTAGTTGATTTCATTATAAATAACGTTTTCAAGAACCTGTGCAAAACTGTCAATAATTTCCTAAAGCACAATTGATCAGAAAAATCCATGATTGTTCAGCCTTCACAACCTTCTTCATGTAAGAACACCCTTCTGTACATCTGGAAGAGAAAAATATAAAAAACAAATGCTCTTGTAACATTTGATGTAACAGACCATAGACCTTTGTCATCTCTTTCTTGTTTTAAAGACATATATGTTTGAGAAAGGATCTGCTCATCACTGGTGGGAGGTCAGTAAGTGCAAATTCTGGAACTGAGGGTCACTTTCTATGTCCCGAGTCCACCTTTCAAATCTGAGGCCTGCAACATACTTCACCAGGGCAACCTAGAAACCCAAGTGTTCATCCCACACAGTTGTTCAACATAATCTGCATGGCAGAGTGACAAGTTTTGAGACATGTGGTTCAAGTGAGAGTGGGGAAAGCAATCTATCAATCTAAGGACACTCACATTTGATTTTGTCAAGACACTGCTAGTCTTGTAACACTAGACTAAGCAAAATCTTACACTGTTTTTCCTTCAGTCTGTGAGCATTAATATAAATACAGGAGATATATACATGTATACAAGTATATATTTTCTCACACACACATATCTATCTATCTATAAAAATGTAGGACAAATTTGGTACCTGGTATTCTCTGATTATGTTACTGATTTTGGGGGCAGATAGGAAGGGAGAGAGAGCAAACATACATTTGACTTCAATATAAGGCACTGTTCTTTTTGGACAGAATACTTAATTCTGACCACAAAATCACTGATTTTAAGATTTCAGTAACACTGGATTCCCTTGCCATGACTGAAGCAGCGTGACCAGACCTGAGTGGTTTTAAGTACCATTCTGATAAAATCATCACAGCCTTTCCTTGACTTGAGCCCTACATGATGGAGATCGTTCCCTCATACCTCACAGTTACTTATTGGGTTGAAAGGTATATGGAGAATGGTCATTAGACGTCTCCACAGTCACCTGCTGTTGACCACTCGCCTCCTACAACAAAGCAGAACAGATGAGACATGTGAGCAATGAAATCCAAACTCTATTACCCAGATTGGACTGAGTTCCACATCGTAAAGACAAGCACTGCTTACAAGTGACTTTCTTAATGTCATATAGAGCCTTCAAGGTTAATTACTTCCCTAAGGAGTTTAAATGTCTGATAGACCCAAAGAACCTCTTCCAACTTCTATGAGTTGTCTCTTCACATCAAACTACAATTTATTAAACAAATCTCTTATCCTTTGGGGCCAGATGTGACTTGGATCTCAGTAATTTCAGATTTTACAATTTGAAATATAGTATGCATATGCTGTATATCACCGATGATACTCAGTGGGGTCTCAGACTGTACCTTATGATCAAACACATTAACAGGTCTGTGCTGAAAAGTAGGAATATACAGTGTAAATGGGGCAAAGATCTTGTCTTGTGTCAGTTCAGCTGGGCTTCTGCCACAGGTCAGGTTTTGCTGAAGTAGTTACAAAGAAAATTCTTAAAATTTGTTTCAGCACTGCAGATACGGATTGTGGGTTCCAGTAACTGTGGTTGCCAATATCTGCACAAATTTAAATCATTTAGAGGCAAACAAAACAAAAGAAAACAAAACATAAAACCCTACCTCCCCTGTCATTCAGCCACAATCCTAGGGCTGTTTTTGGAAATGGAACCTATGGGATGTGACTAGCTGATGGGATCGACTGCGTAGATGAATTTCCTTAGAATTTCAAGGATACTTTGCAGGAAAACACTACGCTTTCTGCCCAACTTGAATTCAAGTGTCAGATTTCTTCCATATTAATATCATACCAGTATCTTCCGTAACAAGAACTAAGAGTTTACTTAGCTCTATTAAGTCTTCTACAAAAACCGGTATGGTTTGTTTTTTATCCCTGTTAAATTCTGAAATATTTTTTCCAAGTATTTAATTGTAACAGATTTTTATAATTATTATTATTGATATAATCTTTGGTACCAGGACTACCTCCAGCTTTATATTAATTAGCCTGGAAGTATCATTTTATAGGAGACAGGATAGAGACTTGAGGGGGTAATGAAATGTGCTACAAGCTTCAGTTCAGTTCAGTCGCTCAGTCGTGTCTGACTCTCTGCGACCCCATGAATCACAGCACGCCAGGCCTCCCTGTCCATCACCAACTCCCGGAGTTCACCCAAACTTAGTAAATATTAAAATATTTCAGGGAGTCCTGGGGGTGTGGCTTGGATATTGCTATGCTAATCTGTATGCAGAGAATTATACTTCATCGTTGAAAACAACTCTAAGCATACACTCCCTCTAAACTCAGTTCTTTATGCACGTGTTTCACTTTTGATTTGATTCTTCCTTGAGTTCTGATTTACCCACTTCTGAAACTACTCTTTGCCATAACGGCCCCTGGACGGTGTCTACCAACCTCCACAGGAACCGCCGCCGTCTGCACATGTGTGTACTGTGGCAAGTAGGCCCCTTGCATAGCTGATGTGGCAGGCATGTACTGAAAAGGAGAACACAGTCAGGGTGGCCAGTGATAAGCCTGGGTGGAGAGCATTACAGTTTCTCATCCTCAATAACTCAGTATCACTAATGCGCTGTTTTAATCTAGAAAATCTCTCCCTCAAAGAACCTCATTCATTTCCAGCAGCTGCCTGAATTAGAATTGTTCCCGTAAGTGAAGACCCAAGAAGTAAATGATTTAGATCTTCAGCAGGTCACTGAAAAATGGGAAAAAAATGGAAAACGGACCCTTGCTTTCCTGATGCTGAAAATTATCCTTCTCCAAAGGCAGGAGAGATTTCTCATTCGATGTATGTGGCCCTGGTTTAGCCTTGACGAGCTGCTGCTGTTGGCTGCGAACGTAAGCAAAGAAAATACTACCCTTTGTTTTATTAAGTCACCACAGATATGGTCTCAATTAAAAGCCTTTGGTCATCTTACCATCTAAATGCTACACATATCAAACCTGGAAATTAATCTGATATCAGCACAACTCCATACCCAACTGCTACCCAGGACTCGGGGAAAAAGTCAATACTACGATTGTGATTCAGCGCCCCTAAAACCCATACAAGTGGAAGTAAGTGAGGAAAAAATCCCCTGCCTTTATTAACATGTATCACCTTCATCTTTGGCTTCATGAGACCAGGTCTGCCAGTGTGAATGAATGATACCAGTTATTAGGGCTACAAGTGGTCTTGTTTGGATGCTATATTCTGATACAGGAGAGACAGATAGCCAGACGACAGACCTTTAGTTCATCAATTAATCAAGAAATCTCTGAGTATTTACTATGTGGAAGGCAGTGTGGGAGGTGAGAGGGGATCAGATACAATCTCTGGCATCACAGAGCCTATAAGTGGTAAGGCAAACCAGGCTGCGCGAATTTAGCCTCCTCTGTAAGCTGAGACATAGGACATTAATTTGCCACCTACTGTTCCGCTGCTGCCAAGTGACAGATGACTCATCTGCTGCGCCAGAGGACTGATCATAGAAGCAGGCTGTAGTGACATGGTGTGCTCCATGGAGGGAGTCAACACGGCACCCTGGGGAGTCAGACAGAGCAAGTGAGACACACTGAGGGAGGTGCGGAATTCTGGAACCACCTTTTCCGTGGGAAATGGCTTAGCCTGCTGCAGAACATGAAGCAAAATGAACCTCCCTTCAAACTTGTAAACTGTGACATAAGCAATTTCTTAAAAATCGTCTAGATTGTGCTTTCTGATACTTGTAAAATCTTTGTTTAGCTGCATGTGAGATCTAGCTCCCTGACCAGGGATCAAACCCAGGTCCCCTGCATTGGAAGCATGGAGTCTCAGTAACTGGACCACCAGGTTACGTCTCCCTGAGACTTTTCTAAAGAGCACGCACTTCATAGAAATCCCTCTATTAAATACCTCTCCCTTTCTCTTCACTTAACTGTAAAGCAAGCTAGTCCACGGGGGGACTATGTGCTGTGACAGGAAACACAAACTACTTTGGGCTGGCCAGGGTTACAACATACTTAATTCATTTTTAAAGTAAATGACAGTGGATGCTTTATGCAGCCACAACACAATATACTGCATATTATAAATACAGCATCTTGTTTAAAAATGTTAAAAAAGTAGTCATTTGATTCAAGGTCAGGCTGTTAGGGTCAGGATCACAGTCTTCATTCACTGTTTCTCAGAACTTGCAACTGTAATTTGGTGCCAGGGGAGGGAAGCAGATTCAGATATAATTAATAATCTAATTTCAGAATCTTTGACTACACTGGAAAAAATTCTGGTCTTCAAAAACAAAATTAAACATAGCTGTAAAGCAATTACCTTCCAATTAAAAATAAATAAATAAATTAAATTAATTAAATATAGTTAAAAACACAGAGGAGAAGTGAAAAAAAAAATCACTCATACAACCCAGCCTATCTCTAATACATGGCTGTTAGCAGTGTCTGGGTAGCACTGCATGGATTCTGGCTTCCACATATTTTTACAGAGTTGCAACCAGGTTCATATGAAATACGAAACTACTTCATATCCTGGGTTTTGCTTTTTGACATTTCATTATCAATATTTACCTAACTTTCTGCCTTGCTCTCATTATCATTTTTAATGATTCCTTAATGGCACCCCGATTTTATATGAAATTCAATTAGTTCTATTTCTGGATTTCTGCATCTTCTCTAATTTATCTTATTGTAATATTCTTACAGATTATAGCATTCCTCTCACTTCTGCAATCACCCAGTTACCTGAGGATGCAATTACTCTAATACATCATACAATTATTAATGTTGGGTTTTGGGTATACTGCGACTGACTCATCATCCCTTAAAAAGTTATTTATTGATAGTTAGCTACACAATTGAGGGTAAAAGCTGATGTGCAGGAACTGAATAAATCTGGGTGGGGAAAAGGAAAGACTTTCCAGGTGGGTCCTTCTGCACACACTGCTGCTGTCTCAGCACACACTACAGCTGCCTGTCTCTAACAGGTAAGCCCTCCTTCCTCCAGGAGAAGATTGCCAAAGGATGCAGATTCATGTCAGAGACAGTAGTTGTGTGAAAGTCGCTCAGTCATGTCCGACTCTTTGTGACCCCAAGGACTACACAGTCCATGGAATTCTCCAGGCCAGAAAACTGGAGTGGGTAGCCTTTCCCTTCCCTAGGAGATCTTCCCAACCCAGGGATCGAATCCAGGTCTCCCGCATTGCAGGTGGATTCTTTACCAACTGAGCCACCAGGGAAGCCCAAGAATACTGGAGTGGGTAGCCTATCCCTTCTCCAGCGGATCCTCCCAACCAAGGAAGCAAACCAGCAACTCCTGCATTGTAGGCCAATTCTTTACCAGCTGAGCTACCACGGAAGCCCATGTCAGAGATCACTGGTTATTAATATATTTCATAAGAATTTTTTCCCTTAAAAAATTTTTAATGTGCATCATTCAAAAGTGACTGGTAACATGTGAATGACTCAGAAGTCTATAAAATTCAGGAGTTTCCTGCTGCTCTTCCTCATTCATCTGTAGGAGCTATTGTCCAAGAAGGCCCCCAAATGAAAAATGAGCTGATTTCTAGCATTCCCGAATAGGACAGCACAGAGTACCTGGGATGTAGACTGCCGTGGGCGTTTGTGTGGCTTAGTGGGTGGATGTGGGTAGATACATGTGTGGGTGTGTAGAAACACATGTGTGCACGTTTATACAGACAATATAACACATATAGATACATCATCAGAGAGCTCCTCTCCTGGGTCATCAACTAAACATGCTTTTTCTCCTTCTTCAAAGTCATCTCAGCAACTTCGTGTTCAGAACGTGTCCCTGCTCTGCGGTTTCACATGCTCGGTCTAACACTGCGTGTTGTCCTCTTTCGGAAGTTGTCCTAAAGAAATTCCTGTCTCATTTTAAGGCCAAGAACAATGTGCTTTTTCCTATGCAACTGATCTGTGTTATAAGCACTATGAGCTATACTGATTATTAAGATTCCCATTTTGCACTGGTTATTTGAAAGCTTAGACTCACTTTGTGGCTGTTTTGTGGTGAGCATCCAGAGTATTGTATTAGGCATCCTTAGTCTTTTTTGTGATTTTTATTTTTTACCTTTACTTTTCAACATTCTAAACTCATGTTTTAATTCAACAAACTGGATTTTATGTATTTTTGAAATATACATTCAATATACTACCTAATAAGGTGAAGTGTAACTCATTCAATTTAAAAAATGTAATATATATGTAAGTACAGTACATGCGATTGTCACTAAAGAAATTATATTTGTTATTTACCCTCAGGAGGTGTTACTACTTTAGTATTTAAAATTTCCATGGAGAGGTTAAGACTGATGAAAAAACTCTAGGTCAATTTTGAACACTTTATAAACAGAATGTAGACAAACAGAGCTATTTCATCACAAGTATGGTTAAAAATTTTGCAATTTAAAAACTTTAAAATTTAAAAATTCAGTGGAATGATCTCCTACACTTAAATTCTCATGGATTTCAAATCTAACTTAATGTCAACTACCAATCTGTTTTAAGACAAGGTGAGTCAAAGTTTTATAATGAACTTATATATTCTCAATATCCCATATTTAACATTTCCCAAATCCTATACCACCTTTGCACAAATGATTAAAACCCAGAGAATCGTTTTTAACTTATACATAGCTTACTTGAAAACTACAAAGCCATTAAGATGAAAAACTTACGGGGTGCTGTAGGATATATGGTTGAGGTTGCATCCAGGAAGGACTTTGCACCTGGAAAAGGAAGGATTTTGGAAGAAACATTGATTTCCATAGGAGCACTACTTATTTCTCTAGAGCTCTTTTAATCATGTTAAAATCTACAGGAGGAAAATAAAGAAACAATACTATCAACTGATTATAAGGATTTAATTTAAGGCAGTTAAGAGTTCTTGACAAACTGATCACTCCGAATAGGATGAAATGATTATTCAAAACCAAGTTCCATCTGCCCACTGAAAAAGTATTTGAGTATCAAGCACCGAAGAGGTAAAGGCAATAAAACATGGGCCCCACCCTCAAGAAATGTACTATCTAAGCAAGGAAGATAAACAAGTAAACAACTCAAAGAAACAGTGAAAAGTGTTACAATCAAGGTAGGAACATAGGTGCTTTAGGAATACAGAGGAATGAAAAATCATTCCAGCACATCTTACTAGAAACCAACCCTTAAAGTATGTGCTTATTTTAAGAGTAATCAAATTCAACTCCCTTTTGGTACCCAGGACATTGTATTTCAGAAACTTGTCTGGTGGTCAATGATTTTTAGTTAGTGTGAAATATAAAAATCTGAAATTCATATTTTGGAAATTAAACTTCAGTAACTAGAGCCTGACATCTACAGTTAAAAGAATATCTATACAGCAGACCCTCTGGACTGAGAAATGACTGAGAGTCAGATTCTGTGGCAGGGAAGAAAGAAGGGTTGTTTCTGCCACTCTAGAGAAAAGGCTATCGGCCCATTTCTTGATACCCAAAGCTTTCCTGAGGTTGGATTTCAGAATAAGCTTGTCTCTTAATTCTTGAGAACAAAACCCTCCTGCATCTCATCCCTACTGTTAACTAAGAGGTTCCACAGAGAGGACACGGGGAAGAGTCACGGGGGAAGAATGGATTGTGATTTACCTTGACAGCAGAGCCCCGATACTTGCTTTCTCTGGTTTCCTTTGCCACCTAAGGCAGACCAAAGTTAAGTGCTTCTGCCTCATTAGCATTTCAGTTATCTGGACTGCAGCCTTTCCCCATCGGGATATTGGTGGTTTCTTGCAGATGCCAATTTCTCAAATCCGATTGTATTAATATAAGCATATAGTGGTTTAGTGGAAAAAGGCCCGCTCCAACACGAGCACCAGGCCTTCACGGAAAACATCACGGGGAGGCAAGCAGCTCCCTGCATACCCCAATTTGGGCCAGATGCACTCATCCGTGGTATATTTCTGTGGTCCTGATAATCTAATAGCTCATATCATCATGGGGTTAGGGAGCCATGACATCTAATCCAATTTTCTTTCTGAAGCAACAAATCTGCTGCTGTCAATTTCTTTTCCTCAATTTTCCCTAACTATAAAATGGGAATAATAATCTATGTTCTCTATTGGTTCTTTATTCTCTTTTGAATCATGAATCCTTTTGAAAACCTGATGAAGGAAATAGACCTTTCCCTCTGCACCTGACTGCACACATACCAGTGACACTTTGCATTTAAGAGAATCACAGATCACTTAAAGCCCATTTTCTGACCCCAATGGGCCCCTGAACTTATGGGGTTGAGGATCTAACAAGTAATGCCACTGGGGGCCAGGCAATTGGAATGAAATTCCACACATCTTAGGGAAACAGATTGCCCAGGAAAATAAATCAGGCCTTTGTAATGAAATGCTGTTTCCAGTTAGGTCTATCAATCTATTAACAACACTGGTCTCCTAATTTTCTTCTACTCTATGAAATAATTCTGTGGCCAAAATGGTCATTGCCATTATAATAAAGACAGAAAAAGAGGTTGTGAGGAGATACATTGACAGCTATAAATATCTACGGTGCATACACTGAAATTAATATGCACAATCTTTCATTTGCCTGAGAATATGCTTACTTGTCCCTATTAGAGCTTGCAAAGTTCAAATAGTTAAGAAAGAAGACTATCCTTTAAGATCAGACACAAGAATTGTTAATTAGGGAAAATGCACTGCAGCAGATCTCAGTGAATCTCAGATAGGCAAGGAAAATAAACAAATCTTAAGTTCAAAATCATTAGCGAGGGATTAAATGAGTGAGTGCTACACCGAGCAGATGAGCAGATCGAAGTAGCAGCGTAAGAAACTTAACAACCCAAGGAGATAAAAGACAATGAGTGACGGCTCAGAGAAACGAAGTGAGAAGAACCTAGAAGCTGAGGGAGGCTGTGAATGCTACTTTACAACTTCAGTTTTAGTGCATTTAAACATTTCTCTTTGTTATTCAGAGCTACTTTTATGCTTTTAGACAGACCACCTTCGCTATATTGCTTGCGTTGACTAATCCATTATTTAAAAAAGCAGAATGGATATACTCTGACCAGCCAGTTAATCCTGGATGTAAAGTGTAAAGGATGATAATAATCATAGCTAACATTTACTGAGTGCTAATCATATGCCAGGTACTGGGCTGAGCTCTTTACACAGATAATCTCCTTTAGTTGTTATCATAAGCCTATGAGATAGAAACTATTATTATCCCCATTTTAAAGATGAGGAAACTGAGGCTTATAGACGTGAAATTACACAGCTATTAGATATTATCCCTTACCACCAGAATCCAGGGTTACAATATCTAATTCAATTGTTTTAAAGACAAGAATACACAAAAGTTTAGTCACACAGGATCTCAACAGTTAACGGAAGTGTATTCCTATGTCTGTAATTGACTCCTTTGGTGTTCCTTTCTGGGCCAAGGTGCTGACCTTGTGAGAGGCACTCTGATATGGGAGGAGAAATGCATGTACACCCAGGATTCATGGAGAATAGGAGGTACCCCTCCCATAAAACCACATCAGTGTAATCACAAGGTGCTGAAGGTGATCTTGGTTCTAAGTTGGGAGTGTAAGGTAAAGCCTCTTCAAAAATAACCTAAATGGGAAGCCGCCTCCCCTTTTTTGGGCTCAAGTCTCATTGCATTGCTCATTTCATGTTATCTAATAGAGACATATCTTCATTTATTAGCATATTTACTTGCTCTTTTGTTAGTTTCTGCTGACAAATTAACAAAGGAACAGTGCAGATCTATTCTGTATTTTACCGAACGGCAATTCTCTTCCAGTTTCAATGTCTGGGACACATGGTGTCCAGCGGCAGGGCCTGTTGTAAAGGAAGCATCTGAGTTTGTCCCAATTCTAAAATGTTATAATTTCAAAAACTGACAACCATTTCCCTTTGTTGCACATTATCCTAAACACAAAAATAAATCACTCTGTCAAATAAAAAGCAGCTAATTCTAAATTGGATATCTAAGCTGGCTAACGTTTGACTTAAAATTTCATTATAAATGTTCAAAATTTTAAGATACATATAAACATAGCAGTGATTCATGTTTGGCGAGTTGTCATACTCTTGATGAATCCTAAAGGTACAAACCTGGTAGGCAGATACAGGAGATGCAATATAGGGTGTAATAGAAGTTTGAGTAATCATTCGGTTTGTAGCAATACTGTATGGTGAAGGATAAAATCTAGAACAAACACAAAAGCCTTTATTAAGTAATCCTTTAAGCACAATCATTCATGGAATAAACATCTGATATTTTCCACCTTCACATTTTCCCTCTGGCCATTATGTATTATCTTAATGACATACCCATTCTGTATAGCAGCTGTGGTTGGGTCATAAGTAAGTGTCATTCCAGCCTATGGGAAAGAAAAAGAAACATTCATCTGCAAAGGTACAAATTAAAAATTCCATTTCTCAGACTCATGGCAAAAAAAATGGGGGTAGTTTAGTATTTTATAAAATTGAGAGTTTATGTTAGACACACGTAATTATAAACTCAACATGAGAATTAGGCTCTAGATTGGCACTATACAACATAGCAGCCCTTAGTCAAAGACAGCTATTTAAAATTAAATGAAAAGCTGAGTCCCTCTACCATACCAGCTACATTTCAAATCCGTTACAAGTGACTAGTGGTAATCACGGGACAGTACAGACTGTAGAACATTTCTACTGAATGGCAGTTCGTTAGACATTCTTGAACACCAATATGTTACTCAAAATAAAAACAAAAGAACAATTTATTTATGGCTACTATGGAGGAATGGAGGGTCAACATTTTTATTAAGAAATTGAGCTCTTTTTCTAAAGAACATTACTGAAAAGAATTAGGTAAAAAAACCTGAATGACAAATATACTATTTATTTTAATAATATTTAAAATAATTTCTAAATAATTAAAACTGTAATTCTAAGAAACCATAACATTGAAGATCACTTGTGTGGTGGGCTGCTGTGAATGGGGTTGCATAGAGTCGGACATGACTTAGCATGCATGCATGCACTGGAGAAGGAAATGGCAACCCACTCCAGTGTTCTTGACTGCAGAATCCCAGGGACGGGGGAGCCTGGTGGGCTGCCGTCTATGGGGTCGCAAAGAGTCGGACACGACTGAAGCGACTTAGCTGTAGCTGTAGTTGTGCATTTCTTACAGCAATTTAAAATGCTATTTTTTAAAAAAGTAAATGTTGCTAACTGGTAAACATGGCTGTTCCCACCACCTACTGTCTGTCGGGAGAATCATCACTCCCTTAGTTCTGTATTCACTGTGAGAAGTCCTCACGTGACACTATCTGGATAATGAAGTTTGAACCCTAGCCTCTATTTTAGAAATGTGATAACCACATCAAGATGCTGCGCGGGTAAATATTCTCCTATTTTGTGTGATGACACAGCCCCACAGAAGTTTCAAGAAAGGACTTACAAGTCTCACCTCTCCTTCTCTGTGCCAGGGCCGTCCATTTGGGATATATTTGTTTGGGTTCTGTCTCTTCTTCTGTCCGCCATCCGCAAATTTACACAGTAACGGTTCTGTAGGAGCTGAATAAACAGGGAAAAATAACAGGAAACCAGAACTGTATGTGTCTACAAGTGACAAAATGTAACTGAATTCTTTTTTTTTAATAGGAGCAGTGTCAGTGCTCGAAGGGAACTGAGAGAATACGTCAAGGCAAAAGTTTATTCAGACCCTTAGAAGAGGATCCACTGGTGAGAAATACAGTACACAAAATGTTATTTACTTCAAACTGGAGTGTAATAAAACATTTAAAGAGCTACTCCGAGGAGGCAAAGGCAGTTTTTGATTCACTCGTGTATTTCTTTAGGTGTGGGCACTCTTCTCTTCATTCTGGGCCCTCTTCAACTCCATCTCTGTAAATCTTCAAACGTGACTAGCACTCTCAGCCTCCCCTCCTCCTCCACTTAAAAATGCTCCCATTATTTTCCATTATAATTCCTCGGAGAGGTCTTCACTTCCTCCAGGAGAAAACAAGTTCCCCTGTATACTGCTCACACTGTACTTTTTTTTTTTATAGGCGCTTACTATTTATTCATACGATTTAAAATTTTTTCTTTAATTTTTAAAAAATTGGAGTGTAATTGCTTTATAATGTTGTGTTACTTTCTGTGTTACAACAACATGAATCAGCTACAGGTATACATACATCCCTTCCCTCTTAAGCCTTCCTCCCACCCTCCCTTCCTACCCTTCAGGTCATCAGAGAGCACAGAGCTGAGCTCCCTGTGCTAAACGGCAGCTTCCCACCAGCTAGCTATCAGTGTATATATGTCAATGCTACTCTCAGTTCACACGCCCCCCCGCCGCCCCCGCCACACTGCACTTTTATTTGGAGCATTTATAATACTTTGTGAATGTGGCAATCTGTCTGGTGTCTATCTCCCCTCCAGAGTGTAAGCTCCGTGGGGGCAGTGACTTCTGTTCATCCGTGTTACCTCTCGTGCCTAAGTGTCTGGCATATTGCAGGCACTTACTCCCTCTTGGGTGAATCGCGAATGAATACAAACAGGTTTTATTTGGAGGCTATAGCAGGGAAACAGCTGTACCTGCCCACCCTCTTTAAAGGCTTTTTTGGGCCTTTAATCCTCCCACTTGGAGTGCTTTACAATATATCCGCCTCATAAAATGATTCCAAAAAACTGTCAAAGAAAAGCAAAAGGTGCTTAAGATGCACAGACTTTTCTCACCAGGGTTACGTCTTCATTAGCCAAAAAAAAAAAAGAAAAAAAAAAAAAAAAGGCAACGACACAGTAGGCCACCCATAACTTCTCCTTTTTAAAAATGTTTTTTTTTCTATAATGGAAACAGCAGTGTATTCCTAAAAGTTGCGCATGTTTCGGTATGTTTCTAGTTAACGTAATAAAGATAAGCACACCTTCGTGTCTGGCTCTCACATTCAGTCCTTTGTCTACCGTGGAATGGTGATTACTACTTTCAAGTTCTGTTTCAAAGTTAAATAACCATGAAGAGAAAAATATTACTTGTGGAAAATTTACTCCTTTCTCCTTTGCCTCTTATTATCCTAATTCATCTCTTATTTTATATCACTATTACCCACCCACTAATGACAGGGTGTGGAAGCAACAGTGTCTCTCCATACTGCTCTGCCAAAAAAACAAAACATAACCAAAACCCCGCTGCCACTCCTCCCTGCAGGCTGTGCACGGGCACTCCTTTCCCCTCTCCCCCGCTGAGCTGCTCCAGAGAGACGGGCTGGCACGTGAGCGCAGGTCTGAATGGCAGCTGTACTGCTATGCATGTCTGGAGGTGATGGCAAAACCGTCCTGTGTCTGGTGAGACACGTGTGCCCCACCATTCACAAGGGGGCCCCGAGTTTCCCTTCTGACTCCATTACCTCCCCCACCCGCTGATTTCCTGAGCGAGGAACTTCCATTCTTCCATTTAAGGCAAGCCGGGTGTGATGGAAGATGGATAGGGGCCAAATCCTACATTCCTAAACCACATTCTCTGTCTCTTCAAACAAAAAAAAAAGCTACTGACTTTTGGAAATTTCCACCTCCACCAACAATCACTGAAGGTAAAGTAAATGGATGCAGTGAAACCAGAGAGCTTTCTAATCACTGACCATGCTTTTAATCCTGCAACTGGCTCTTCAGAATCAGATGGAAATGGGACGGAGAAAATATGACATTCAAGCACAAGTGAAGAGAGTCCCTGTCGAGGCCAGCGATGCCTCATCCTTGACTTCTGAGGACAAACTGAGAACTTAGAGAGAAATAAGAGCTCGCTCTGCACTGATCTGGAAAGGTCCTTATAGTAACAAATGCTTCCTCCAATGACACCTGAGGGTTTTAGGATTCTGCCTCCCCATAACCTTGTGGAGCAAGACAGAGTAAACTCTGGTGCCGGCACTTTGTGCGGCTTCACTTTGGGGAAGTGATTTTATCTAGAGGCATTATAAAGATCAGCTCCGAGACTGAAAGTCGAATTAAAAAAAAAAATTCCCTTCAAAGGGAACAACGCAAATACACCATTTTTCCTCCATTAGCAGAGAAAGAAGGTGACCAGGTCAGACTCATTCTGGAAGTTCCCCAGGGCTGCCCAGGCAGGCAGGTGCGAATGGAGGCAGTTGGGGAGCCATCGTTGGGGAGTGCCAAGGCTGTGCCTTTGCTGAGAGGCCAAACCGGCCTTCCCTATCTGTGGGAAGGTACTCCCAACACATTTTCATTCATCTCTACTAAGCTCTGTCAACGAAAAAGCAATTTCAGGCAACAATCAAGCCTGCTAAAGATGTGTAACGAGGAGGTAAACATCAAGTGAGCAATGACATGTTTGCAAATATATCATTTAAAATGAAACAAATGGAACAGAATGTAGTTGAATCTTTCAAAGTGAATTACATTTGCTACATGATTCCGCACTGTCATTAAGATATTTTCCTTCCTCTAAAACCAAAAAGGTAAGTCATTAAAACAGTGTGTCTATTGGCAGGTGTCCCATATCTTAGGATAACAAATTTCTTATTTCAAAGCACTATACCCCAGTAGGAGAAGGCAACGGCAACCCACTCCAGTACTCTTGCCTAGAGACTCCCATGGACAGAGGAGCCTGGTAGGCTGCAGTCCATGGGGTCGCGAAGAGTTGGACACGACTGAGCGACTTCACTTTCACTTTCATGCATTGGAGAAGGAAATGGCAAACCACTCCAGTGTTCTTGCCTGGAGAATCCCAAGGACGGGGGAGCCTGGTGGGCTGCTGTCTATGGGGTTGCACAGAGTCGGACATGACTGAAGCGACTTAGCAGCAGCAGCATAACCCAGTAGAAATGACACAGTTTTCAGACAGTTGTTGGGTCGTTGCTTCAGGGAAAGAGGAATGCCCTAGTATCCTGTGTGAGGCAACATACAATTCTAACCACTTCTTTCCTCTATTATTATGTTCTCTGATCTGTTTCACAGTTGAAATTTTCACCAAGTGCCTGATCTCTGGCATCAACAGTCCCTCCTAAGGGGCTGTGAGCCACAGGGGGGATGCCCACGATGGCTTCCTGCACATCTCCACCAAGCTGTGTCCTTACCCATCTTCTGAAGTTCAGACTCTGCAGCGATTTATTTAGGCTCAACTGTCTTTCCTGGACACCTACACTCAACATGATTTCTAGAATGCCTGCTTTGACTAAGCACTGTAGCATGTGATCAGACCTCCCAGACATTCTCCTCACTTATCTAATCCAACTGCTTAGAAGACTCCAAGTTCTCTTCTATTTCTAACAAAGTGGAGTTTTTCCTCACCATGTTCTAACAGCTGGAGAAACGACTACCCCCCAGCTCCCATTTTTTTCCTAGCTATGCAGCATTTTATAACAGGCTCTAAGATATAAACTGTCTTTGATAGAAGCTTTTCTATCAGTTTTGGAAAAGTAGCCCACTCAGCAACTACAGGGCTTCCATGGTGGCTCAGAGGAAATATTCTCAATATTTCAGAATCTGCCTGAAATGTGGGAGACCTGGGTTTGATCCAGGTTTCTCCAGGGTTGGGAAGTGCCTCTAGAGAAGGGAATGGCAACCCACTCCATTATTCCTGCCTGGAGAATCCCATGGACAGAGGAGCCTAGTGGGCTACAGTCCATAGGGTTGCACGGAGTCGGACATGACTGAGCGACTTTCCCTTGACAGCAACTGTAATCAGCTTTCTTAATGATCATTGTCAGCTACTTTCAAAATTCCTCAATTAACAGCATGCAAGAAACTATCCAACACTCTTAAATATTTCGATCTAAGGATCCAATAAATACTATCCTTTTTTTGTATTTCCTGTTTCAGTCCCTTCTTTGTTTATAACCAAACCTTGTGGTCCTCTCTACCATGGGACACAACTCTGGCTTCTCTCTGCAGATGCATACCCTCCCACATGGGCTCTGTTAGGGTCTGTCTCTCCTTTCCTGACCCTTACAGAGTGGTTCCATATCCCATTCAGCTTTCCATGTCAGTAAAATAGTGGTTAAACAACATTCAAGTCAGGTTAAAGAGAAACCAAAAACACAATATTTTCCCATCATTCCAACATAAATATTTTAATATTCTATATTTACTACTTTTCTAAGTCTATATTTATTTTTCATTTTTGCAATGATAGGGGCCTTTCTTTTACCATTTACATTGTAGCCCTTTATCTTGCTACAGAATCTTTTTTTCTAATGGTTACATAATGTTCTATTTGAAAAGGGATCATGTATAGTTTCTTTGTTCTTATAACTAACACTGTGTGAACATCTGTGTGTGTTACATATTTTATCTCTTTGATCCCAGTGCCAAAGTGATGCTAGTGGTCAGAGTCTATGCTGGTTGGAACAATGGATCTAGATTAGTCTTTCTGGGTTTGGATTTTGGCTTTTCCATTTACTAGCTAGTGATTCCAGGCAGGTATCTGGTTTCATAATATGTGAAATGGAGACCGTTAAGAGTGCTTACTTCAAAACATTGTTATAATTAATATATATAAATATACATAAAATACACAGAACAATTCAATAAGTATTATTATCATCACTATGACAACAGGAGGAGCTCAAATTTTGAGCCGTGGCTCCTCCTTTGAATTGTTAAATTCTTGGGAGAGGAACTTCTGAACCAGAAGTTAGAAATGTTTTTAGGAACTGGCCTGTTTTCCTTGGGATTTGATTCTGTGAGATTTAAAGAGCTGGCTACGGTTGCTATGTTGGCTTGATGTAGACTAAAGAAATGTTTAAATTGTAGTTAGGGATGAAGTTACTAAAGCAAATGCCTTTTAGAAAACTGTTTCATAGTAACACCTACATCTTTAACTCAAGATCCTTATGCTTTAATAAAATCTTACTTCACTATTTATGAGGTTCCCAGGTGGCGCTAGTAGTAAAGAACCCGCCGACCAGTGCAGAAGACATAAGAGACATGGGTTTGATCTCTGGGTCGGGAAGATCCCTTACAGGAGGGCATGGCAACCCACTCCAGTATTCTTTCCTGGAGAATTAGATGGACAGAGGAGTATGGCAGGCTCCAGTCCACAGGGTTGCAAAGAGTCAGGACAGGACTGAAGTGACTTAACACACACACACCACTATTTACTGCTCCTCTCCAGCAGGACCTGACAGCGGAAAGGTGTAAAACTGACTGGAGTGGGCCTGCTGTGGGCGGGGTGTGATCCACGGTGGTAACAGCTGCCTGAAGGCAGTCTCCTCCTAAGCCTGGCACAACACTCAAAGCGTCTTCAGCTAAAACATGGGCACACTTCTAGTTGAGGTCCCTTGTCACTTTTTAAAAACCAGACTTCCCTTCTGGTAGAGAATAAGTTTTAGTTTTGGATCTGCAACAGTCCTCACCGCACTGGCCTCCCAGGATGGTTCCTGTGCTTCTGCTTTCTTGGCAATGATTTACTCATGATCTACCCTTGGAGGGAACATCTCAATAGAACACGCATTCAGACTCTGGTCTGCTGTACGCACTGGGTGAGAGAGGGGAACCATCACAATCCCAGAGGTCTGATCACACTGTCCTAAAGGTACCAGGACCACCGCATGTGTCTTCAAGTACTTCTTTTGTCCTCAGTTCAGTTCAGTCGCTCAGTCGTGTCCGACTCTCCGCGACCCCATGAATCACAGCACGCCAGGCCTCCCTGTCCATCACCAACTCCCGGAGTTCACTCAAACTCATGTCCATCGAGTCGGTGATGCCATCCAGCCATCTCATTCTCTGTCGTCCCCTTCTCCTCCCGCCCCAAATACTCCTCATCATCAGGGTCTTTTCCAGTGAGTCAACTCTTCGCATGAGGTGGCCAAAGTATTGGAGTTTCAACTTCAGCATCAGTCCTTCCAATGAACACCCAGAACTGATCTCCTTTAGAATGGACTGGCTGGATTTCCTTGCTGTCCAAGGGACTCTCAAGGGTCTTCTCCAACACCACAGTTCAAAAGCATCAATTCTTTGGCACTCAGCTTTTGTCCTAGAGTTGCCCAAATTTTCTGTTTTTAACAGAGTAAATGAAGCTTAAGCTAAACATGCAGGAAACAAAATGGGCAATAAAAACCCTTGAAAGATCTCCAGCCTTTTTACTAGATTTGTAATTTTTCCTCTAAACATTACCTTTTCTGCCTTCTGGCACTGAACAAGGCCCAAATAATTTTACCTATACGGAACGTTCCAGAACATGAGTAAAAAGCAGTTTTCAAGCCCTACCGGGCATATACCCAAACTGAAAAGTCAAGGTAACACAGAAAGCAGATGTAAAATAAGTTGGGGTCTTTGGATGGAGTCGGCTAGCAGTCACATATGCACTTCACTGGCGCTCCTTTGCCTGCACAGGAGAAGCTTCAGGCAATGCAGCAGAATGAAGCCAGCGTGAGGCTGGGAATCTAACAAGCAATTGCATATCCAGTGACTAGGCACTTAAAAAATAAAAAAAAAAAAACCTCTCTGCCCCAAGCACACAAGGACGTCTTCACACTCCATTAATGTCACGGAGAGGTCCAGAAGGAGAGACGTGGTCACACTGCCTTCTGCAGCACTGGATATGTGTGTGGCCTTTGTCCATGGGGTGTGTGTTGTGCGTGTCTCCCACAGAGGCAAAGACTGTGGGTGCAGGGCAAGCAGCCCTAGGAGAGTTCCAGCTAACATGCCATATGCATTTGCATTCTCTTCCAGGAAGGTACTGAAGAACATTTTTCAGACAAATCTCTAAATCATGACCATGAGTGACAGTGTCTTTGCCTTGGGTACATCTCCTAACTTGGACCTCAGTTCCACCCATCTCTTGTTTCTAACATGCACTGTGTGGGAAAGCACCACTATACTATTTCTCCGTAATGGAATTTATATCAACCCAATAGGACATACTGCTTTTAAATTTCTATGGAATTCACCGAGATTGTCTCACAAAGAAGTCACTGTCTCACAAAGAAGTTCTTTTACGCTCATGGTCCTTTCAAGTAAATGTGACCAAGTGCAAACCAGCTAGCACTCAAAACCAAGGTAAATCCAAACAAAAGAAAACGCTTCAGCATTTTCAGAGAAAAGTGAGAGCCTGAGTGGGGAGAAGGACAGAAGGAAAGGCATTTTCAGAAAATTCTTTTTCAACATAAACTGTAATGCATTCTTGAAGAATCTGCCCTAAGATAAAGCCTTTGTGAAAATATGGTAATATCAGACACAAAAGCACAAGATTTTTTAAAAAGCAGCTTCAGAAAGAAGACTGAATAAAACGTTGTGATGTGGTTAAGTGGATTTTTATGGAGCTCTAAACATGCATTACCAGGCCCCACATAGGGGACCGAGCTACAACACCCTGGCATGAAGACAGTGCTGGCAGACGGATGGGTGGTACTGGAGAAATGACATAGCTGAGCTCCTCCTGCTTTGCCATCTAGAAACTTTCTTTCTAGTGTCACACAGTCAGTTAACTGCTCAGTTTGCTAATTTTCAAAAAGTGTCTTTGGGGGACTATGTCTAATGTGTGTTTCTTTTCAATACTTGGTTCCAATGTCACATGCAAATCACCAGTCATGCAAGAATCGGAGTACTCTGACAGAAACCATCCTGGATAATTCTGCTTATGCCAGCTAAACAACTTGCATCATTAAATAAACCATCCTCTGACTGTATTTATGAAATGTTATGTCTGCCTAGCAATAAGCCTACATTATTTAAACATGAAAGTGGAGGCCCATTCAATTTACCCTTGTCTGACAATATTTTTTCTTTTTCATCTGGTTCTACTGAAAGTAATCATATGCACTCCATGAAGAAACCCATGTGACAAAGCAGTCAGTTAGGAAATTGGAGGGGAGAGAGAGGCATTAATAAACAGACTGTTAGTCAAAGATAATTCTTGTATTTACATGGACAGAAAACAATCCAGAGATGTTGAAAATGGTTTCAATTCTGGTGTGGGTTCTCCAGTCCACTGGAGACTTGTTTTTGGGAAAGGCTGTTCATTGAACAGTGGGCTTCCCAACCTGCACTGTACATTTCAAACTCCTGCCAAAAAAGCAGCTCAACCTCTTATAGGCAAAATCTATCCCAAAAGGCCATCAAAATAGCCAGCCACGAATCTTGTGATAAGCACCCCATATGAAAAATGCTCTTGAAAAAACCCTTTGGTAAATCTCTGATGGTACAGGGTGATGCACAGGTTTTTGGTGCCTACAGCAAAATTAAAATATAAAACACAGCCCTCACCACTAAAGAACTTGTAGTCTAGTCGGGAACCAATACTGAAACACAGGAGAGATCATCACACATCAGAAAATGGCATAAAGTTAAGTCCTCGTTTGAATAAAGAGAATGGCTTGCCCGCACAGCTGTCCTCCCTAGGGGATGCTCCTCTTGGAGAAAGAACTGATCTGGTTCTTACACCCACTCTGATCCTCAGTGCTACTTGGAAGAAACTATTCATTATTAGCTGCAAAGGTACAGAGAATCCTACAATCATTTATGTGTGGTTTGGAAATCAGGTCTTTTTTTTTTTCCTAGAATGGGTGTGACCAACAATCTTCGAATCTACTTCAAAGGAAACAGTTAAATGACACAACCATGAAGTCCTTTGGAGAAAAAAGGAAACTGGCCAACCTCAATTCGTGACATGCTAAGATCTATTCAGATCTTATCTTAGGCTGGTACAACATCAAAATAAAAGGGTGCTGTGGTGTTTTTCCTTCTTGAAATCCCCTGTTGCATTCAAGAACAAGCTGACAAAGTAAGGAGGTCATAGGTGTGTGGATGAGCTGCCCTTCGAAGGGACTCATGTAATTCTCTGGGGTCCTGACTATGCAGAGGACGGCAAGGGGAGGGAGTAGGACCCGGGGGCAGTGAGGAGAACACAGGGGCAGCTGTGTGCAGGGCCTTGCAAGGCCTGCAGGGCAAGGTTGACAGAAGGCTCCCACGTACGAAATCTTTCCCTTGTCTTTACTTAGTTGAAGGGTAAAAACAATCCCTTCTTGTTTTCTTTAATTTCAACTCGAAAGAAAACTGCCTAAGGAAAACAAAAAAGGAAGCTTTTTCACAAAGCTGAGTTCCTTGAAAGAATGTACTACCAGGTCTTGCTTCAAACTCATGTCAGTAGGCAGTTCAAGCTCACATACAGCCATGCAAACTGTATCCTATCAGGTTTCAGTGTTAAAGGATTTAAAGGATGCAATTAGTTCATGGTATCACATATACTTGTAAGTAAGTTCTCTATGAAGTGGACTCACCCGGATACCGAAACTAAAGTGGATCACTAACCATAATCATCAGCCATCCAGTTAAAGATGGAGCCTCAGAGCTACAGGAGAATAAATCCAGAAAGTGAAGAGGAACTAAAAAGCCTCTTGATGAAAGTGAAAGAGGAGAGTGAAAAAGTTGTCTTGAAGCTCAACATTCAGAAAACTAAGATCACGGCATCTGGTCCCATCACTTCATGGCAAACAGATGGGGAAACAGTGGAAACAGTGTCAGACTTTATTTTTTTGGGCTCCAAAATCACTGCGGATGCTGATTGCAGCCATGAAATTAAAAGACGCTTACTCCTTGGAAGGAAAGTTATGACCAACCTAGATAGCATATTAAAAAGCAGAGACATTACTTTGCCAACAAAGGTCCATCTAGTCAAGGCTATGGTCTTTCTGGTGGTCATGTATGGATGTGAGAGTTGGACTGTGAAGAAAGCTGATTGCCAAAGAATTGATGCTTTTGAACTGTGGTGCTGAAGAAGACTCTTGAAAGTCCCTTGGACTGCAAGGAGATCCAACCAGTCCATTCTAAAGGAGATCAGTCCTGGGTGTTCACTGGAAGGACTGATGCTAAAGCTGAAACGCCAATACTTTGGCCACCTCATGCAAAGAGTTGACTCACTGGAAAAGACTCTGATGCTGGGAGGGATTGGGGGCAGGAGGAGAAGGGGACGACAGAGAATGAGATAGCTGGATGGCATCACCAACTCAATGGACATGAGTTTGAACTCCGGGAGTTGGTGATGGACAGGGAGGCCTGGCGTGCTGTGATTCATGGGGTCACAAAGAGTCGGACACGACTGAGTGACTGAACTGAACTGAACTGAACTGAAGGTTCAAGTACTGAGCCAGTTTTCAGGTATGAAAACTGAAAGATGAGAAAACAGGCTCTGACTTCAAGGAGCTCAGTTTAGTGCACTGACATGTGTAAACCTGTTAAATTAAATGCTGCGCTACAGGTGGGTGTCCTCAGGGAGCTATGCAGACGGTAACCCGATGGGAGCAGAGAAAGCTGTTGAAGTGGGGAGGCAGGCCTTGACCAGAATCTTGAGGGGTGAGAAGGGAACAGCCAAGTTAAATGGAATGGAAGTGAAGCCATCTCCTTAGGACTGCAGTGTGGGAGTAGTTTAGGGAGAGGGCTGTGCAAACTGGTGAAAACTATGAAGAACTGCAGTTTCGGTAAGGGTGAGAGGCTGAGTGAGGACCAGTGATGCTGAGGGTCTGGTCAGGCTGGAGCCCACTGTATTTCAGAGCAGCTTTAGTGGGAGTCAGAGGAGGGGTGATGCTGGAATGAAATCTACTGAGGTGCACTGTTCTCAGTCAAGACAACACAGGTCAGAGCAAGGGCTGGAGGAGGCTACAGAAGAGTGGATGGAGGGGCCATAGTAGCTGAGTCCACGCACTAAAAGCAGGGAGGGCTAACACATGTTGAAATCATCTAGAACAAAGGCAGGAGCTGGAGTAGAAAGTACCATTGTCCTCAATGGATATGACTGAATGACAGAATATTTACTGAATGATAAGGTGTGTTAGAGGATGCCATTAGCATCCAGGAAGGAGAGGTTTCCAATCCCCTGCAAGTCACACAGCTCCTTACCAGTACATCTGCTTCCATTTATATATATTTTCATTTTATACATACATATTCATTTTATTTTTTGAATTAAAAAATATTCATTAGGGTATAGTGATTTACTATGTTGTGTTAGTTTCTGCTTACAGCAGCAAAGGGTATCAGTTATACATATACACATATCCATTCTTTAAGAGTCTTTTCCCCATACAGACCATTACGGAGAACTGAGTAGATTTCCCTGTGCTATACTGTAGGTTCTTATTTGCTGTTGTTTTTCAGGTGTGTTCTATTCTTTTGCCACCCCATGAACTATAGCCCACCAGGCTCCTCTGTCCTTGAGATTTCCCAGGCATGAATACGGGGTTGCCATTTCTTTCTCCAGGGGATCTTCCTGACCCAGGGATCGAAACCATGTCTCTTGCAGGTCTCCTGCACTGCAGGCAGATTCTTTACTGCTGAGCCACCAGGGAAGTCCAGGTTCCTGTTAGTCATCTATTTTATATATGGTATTCAGTTCAGTTCAGTCACTCAGTCGTGTCCAACTCTCCGCGACCCCATGAATCACAGCACGCCAGGCCTCCCTGTCCATCACCAACTCCCGGAGTTCACTCAAACTCATGTCCATCGAGTCGGTGATGCCATCCAGCCATCTCATTCTCTGTCATCCCCTTCTCCTCCCGCCCCCAATATACGGTATAGTAGTGTGTATTTGTCAGTCTCAATCTCCCAATTTATCCCTCCCCTTACCACTCACTTTCCTCCCTAGTAACCATGAGTTTGCTTTCTACATCTGTGACTCTATGCTTCCATTCACATTTAAACAGCTGGGAGAAATGAATTTTGAAATCTTTTTGTAGATCTAAACAAATAAATTTTAGAGAGCTAAATGAGGAGTTTTTGTTCTTAATATAAGAGTCACCACATCCTAAAATTATAAATAACAGAAAAGACTATTAATATAATTTTAGACAAACAACATACCAGAAACTCCGGGTGGTGTCTTAATGAATTTTCCATTAAAATGACCAATAACAGCTTCACACTTTTCTGTTGATTCCATCCTATTTATACATAAAAATAAGACATAAATAATCAAAGATATCTTAATTTTCATTTTGTTCTGTGCACATGAATACAGTCTTACAGGTTTATTTGATACAAATGAAACCTAACAAAAATGTGAGTGATAAGAAAAAGTGAAAAAAAAGAAAAAGTGTGTTTATTCTGTCTTTAAGTGTTGTTTGTGTGCTTCCACGGTAAAATGAAAACTTGATAACCAGATACCTTCAGAATCATAAAAGAAAGAAATTATACCTTTAATCAAGCATACAAAATGTTTAATTTTTTTCTACTTGTTGAAATTATAATCAATACACAATAGCTTTATGAGTTATGATACTGAATCAAAAATAAAAATACCAGTTTAAACTACTAGTGTATTTAGTGTTGCTAGGGGACTGCTCATTTAAGAGATGGTCCTTCCTTTTATTTATTCACAAACGACAGACTCAAAAGTCATGAAATGAATTGGGGTTGAACAGAGGATGTGTCTTACAAGTTTTTCACCTTAGCTTCAGGTTTAAAATTAGTGAAGTCAACTATGTTCCTTCTTTGCCTTCTTGAATTTAGAGGAAGAATTAAAGGATGGAGCCTAACAACTTATTCTACATCTACAGAAACATTTCAGGGGAATTAAATAATTTTGATTTATTTTTCTTTAATGGAGGAAACACTGAATAATCTGCTCAAAATGCACTGCACTCCTGGACTACCCAGAATAGTTGCACTTTGATTTTAATGGGTGGTAATAGTGGTAATTGAAAAGCATTAGAATTTAACTAGGTTCCATCGTTGGATATAGAAACCAAAGTCCTTGATCTGCTTTCAGAAGAACACCCTCAGAGGGACAATTTTCAGATGGTGCTGGGCCTTTCACTGTTTCACCTGATCCTCTTAACCCATGAAGTGAACAATGGGTTCTGGCCTTGGTGACTTTCTACTTGTAGAATATTTTAGTCTTATTATAAAATCATCTGGTCTAACAGAAAGAGCAATGGGTTGAAAGCCAGAAGAACCAAGTACCAGACCTTGCTTCACTGCTTGGCAACCCTGTGACAGTGTCCTTTCTTTAACTCAATTATTGTTATATGTGAAAGTGTGAACAATGCTTGCTTTGTTGATCTCACAGGCCTGTGGTAGATGCGATTGTCATCAAATGGGATAACGCATAGGAAAGTAAAAAGTCAGCAATTTCCCCCCAAATCAAAGTCAATACTTTAAAACATGTATACACTGTTGGTTACTGCACAGAATTAATAGGTTGCTAAGTACTGTAAAATCAGTTTTTGTATGTGGGCTTTCAGATTTGAATTATGTCAAAATCCAGGGAAGCAAACTAACCACTGCACTGAAGTACCCTTTCTGAGGAGGAAGGGATAAAAGTAAGATGAGGATGCTTTAGATATGTGCAACATTTTACTTCTTAAAAAATAATTTGAAGCAAAAACTGTAAAGTGTTATAATGTGTGTAACAACTGGTGGTTCGGTGTCTGCTATACTCTTCTCAGTGTGTGAAATATATCATTAAAAAATGTAATTTACTGATTTTATTGATGATGAACCAAAGTTCTACCCAATGAGACAAAAATACCAATTTATTTATGAAATTTAGGAGCCTGAGATTATTTTTTTAAGCAGTTTAGGCAACATGATCTAATTAGTCAAAATACTAGGGAAACACAGTTGCAAAACTATTGCTCATGATATTTCCTTACCCTGAGTCTCCAAATATTTAGGGTCCTCAGGTTCAAGAATCCCAGTGAGTGTCCAAAGAGCTGGGGGAGATGCAAATTATTTTTTGTGCATAATTTAATTTCATGGTACAACTGGCTCCTATAACCCTGGCTTAAATTCTCTCTTCTTGCTCAGTTTTTATTCTCCAGGAAATGGAGCAGAGCTATTGTTGACATGAAGGTAGGGCAGCATGCTTACCTAGCAAAGCCAACACCACGACTTGTCCCACTGGAATCGCGTAGTATCCTTGTAGAAATCACTTGTCCAAATGGTTTCAGCATATTTTCAAGTTCTTGCTCATCCATGGACAGTGGCAAATTAGAAATATACAAGTTGGTAGGATCTTGTTCCTGTTGCTAAAACAGAACAGAGAATTATCTGTTAATTTCTAATAGAAGGTGAGATATTTACACGAGCACACTTTTACTTAGCCACTCTCTGAGTTCAGGTCCTTTTAAAGTACTAGCAAGTGAGACCACTTGCTACAGAACACCCGAGTCACCCTGGACACTCAACAACAGTGTCTGAAGCTTGGACAATCTGTGCAGGTCAGTCACAATACCAGCAAACCATTCTTGGCAAGTTTGGAACTGGAAGTGCTGGCAGGCACTGCTAAGTTGGACAGGATGCCCTCATGGAAGTACAAGTCTCAGCTGTTTGCAGTGTTCTGCAAAATAACTAACCTTGCCTCCATTACTATATTTAGGAGCCCATTTTGGGCACACTATTGCACAGATGGTGGTTACTGCTAATAATTCGATCCAGAGACACATGATGGATTCTGGACCAAGTCATCCAAAATTCAGTGGTGGTGTGCCCAAATTCCCTTTTTTTGCTCTGTGGTGGAGTCCTTACTACCTTGATCTGTGATCACCAAAGGAAAATAGAGGGCTCTTAAGCTAACCAAAACAAAAAAACCTACAAAGTCATACAAAATGATAGACTAGAGGCATGGCAAATTTTAGAATCTGGATAAATTTAAACTCAAGTGTAGAAGGGGGTAGGGCATTCTGGGAAATTTTGCTATTCAAAGAGTGATCCAGGAGCCGGCTGTGATGGAATTACCCGCAAATTTACTAGAAATGTAGGATCCCAGGTCCCATCCCAGACTGATGTTATCAGAAAACTGCATTTTAACAAGATCTTCATGAAGTACAAATGCATATGAAAGTCTAAGAAGCAACAATTAGACCATTTCCCACTCATCCTTCCAATGCGGAAGTAAAAGCAGCTAAAATCAAAGAACTGAGTTTTCTGAGAATCAGTAACTGCTACGTATAATTTTGCCTTTTTATACAGTTCATGGGGTCCTCACAGCAAGTATCTTGATTTGCTAAGAGTTTGGTGTTAAATCATGAGGAAATAACCTTACATGACAACTGGAATATTTTCTGAGCAAATAAAAATTTACCATGGCAATTGTGAGATTAGGATGGTCTTAACTTTCAAATAGGCTTTCCTTTGATATTATTAACCAACTGTATCTTTACATATGAACTATACAAGTTTATGATTGTAACAAGCACTATTGTGCTGTGCTCAGTCGCTTCAGATGTGTCTGACTCTGTGACCTATGGACTGCAGCCCGCCAGGTTCCTCTGTCCAACATTAAAGTGGGTTGTTGTGCCCTCCTCCAGGGGATCTTCCCAACCCAGGAATTGAACCCATACCTCTGGCATGCTCCTGCACTGCAGGCAGGTTCTTTACCCACTGAGCCACCTGGGAAGCCCAACAAGCACTATTCGCGAAGTCATTAATTGATGCTTCAGTCTTAGGCACCAGAAAAATGCACTCATCATATTTTAGATTTTCAAAATGTACAGTACTTTAAAAATATATGTGAAGTATACAAATGTTTGGGTTTGTACAAAGTCTCTACTTTCAAATGTTATTCCAGCATTAATTAAACACGAAATAAAACTTCTCCTTTTAGATAATCTGCAAGTAAAAATGAATACTGACCTTTCACGCTATACCTAAGTTGTAAGACTTAAAACAGTAATCTGGTATCCCAGAGAAGGGTAAAACACCCTGGTAGTTCCAAGAATTAAAGTTACCACATTCTGAGAAACTACGGGCAGAACGTACTCTCTGTGACTTCCCGGTTCTGACAGAAGGCAGCATGTAACCCCCAGTCCCAGAGGAATGGAGCAGAAGCTCCCAGCTTCTCCGAGATGTGTCAGGTGCAGTTGGGTCCAATGAAGAAAAAATAAAAAAATTTTCAAATGTTCAATAGTAAGCCAAAAACTTAATCTCCGTAACCCTTGACAGACTAAATAAAAACGGCTACTACCCTTGCTTCTAGCTGAAATTAAAGTCAGTGTGGTACCACTGATTACCTTACGCAGAGCAAAAGCTCCCATTGGCAATTACATAAAGTGCATCTTTAACATATAAAAATTGCAAAGTGATTTAATAAATGCATAACAATAGATAAAAGGCTTCAAAATAAGGGGGAAAACAATATGTTCTTAGGTATCAAATTTTTCAATTCTTCTGAAGTAGGCTAAGAGGTAAAATCTCCATTCCTTATTTCCACTTCACTCACTACCTCAATTTCCACCCACTTATTTGCACAGCTTCTCAATTAGCTACCGCATGTCAGCTCTAATCTCCTAAGTCCCTGAAGCTTTCCTTGAGTGTACAAAACCGTATTTGTTCCTGTGGAAGTCTGGTCCTTAGTTGGCAAACATAGATGGGATCCTTTCTTTCTGAAGATGTGTACTGAGGGGCCCTGTAGCCTAACACAGTCCAACAACATTTACAGTGGATCCTGTACATCACAGACCCTCTTACATGAAAATTATGACCCCAGTCCCGTCTTCCAACAGTTTACAGTTGGAGCTGGGGAGACAGAAACGCACGAAATGAATGCTGTAATGGAGATGTGTTCAGATCACAATGGGAGGACACACAGGGGAGCTTGTCTTTAGTAGGGAATACTTTTCAGAGGGCATGACGTTGAGAAACACGCATAAGGCATGAGGCTGAAAACCAGACTGTAAAAAGCTATCCAAGGAGTTTGACTTTTTTGTCAGTCATCACTGCTTAAACTTTTCCACTTAAGGAGTGCAGCAGCAAAGAGAATGACTGTCTCTTGCAAGTGTGTGGGCAATGGAGAAAGGAGCCTTGATAAGGTTGCACAATTTCCTTGAAGTCTTGTGCTTTATCTGGGAGAAAAAAAAAAAAAGGCATGTGAATGTTGCAATCTACTCCCTAATTATCTGAATTTGTTTCAATATAGAAACAATATTTCTGACCTAATACTTTGGAGTCATAATGACACTCCAGGGAGATAAGCCGTATTTATCCTGTAATTTCAGGTATTCTGGTGGGTGAGGAGGAGGAATAGGAAGGGGGACCACAGCTAGAAAGCCACTCCCTAAAAAGAGGGGAGCTTCCTGAGGGAGACGCAAGGGAGTGATGTGATCAAACCTATCTTATTAGAAAGGTTTCTGAATCATGCTTAGTCAGATTCAGAAGAAGCTGGGAACTCCCTAATTAAGGAGCATTAAAACACTCCTGGGACAAAGATATGGCATCAGAAATGTTATGCAAGAAACATGTATCATAAATATTGTGAGCTTTCCTTTTGGATTACAATTATTAAAATCTAAATGATGAACATTTAAGAGTATTTAAAAATGTTCATAGAATTTGTCACCTGTGAAGTATTTTCAAAAGAACTAACAATGTAAGGTAACTAAGTGCTTTCTAAATCTGTGTTTTGCTTGCTATTATTAAAATATTGATTATTAATTATTAAATATAAATATTAAATTATTAAAATATTATTCTTTAAAATGCTGATTCAATTTGAAAGTTTACCAATGAAGAAAAAAATAATTAAAAGCGCTAAATCAGAATCCAGAAATTGAGCTCCCAACCCACTCTATGACAGGTAGATACGATAGACTAAATATAGGTAGGTATTTCCTATGATTTTAATGCATTTGTTTTCAATAACAAAAGGTCAGTCAATTAGCTCTTTTCATTGGAATGACCTCCAGGGCTAATGTTATTTATCTTTCTTTTCAAACAGTCAACTTCTGCATACAGTGTAAAAAAATAAAAAAAAAACAAAACTGAGAAGCAACTCCAACCTGGCAGCAATGGCCACAAAAATATCTAATCACCAAAAAAGGGTCCCTGTGTTCTAATCATGATACATTCATAGTAAATAGAACATACAGTACTTGTAGTAAGGGGAGTGGTTCTTGAATAAGGGCAATATTGCGCCTTTAAATCAGGGACAACCATAACTCTGTTTTATGACATGCAATGCTATGTCTGAAAAAACAATTACTCTGTAAATTATGGGTGGTCAGACATAAAAATGCGGCCAATAGGCCTCTTTATATCCCAAGGCGTGGAAAGGGTTCAATGCCTTCTCTAACAAGTAGAAAACTAGATCCCACATTGGCCATGAGAGGGATAAATGGCTACTAATGTTCACTTGAGTAGAAAAGTAGGGCTCAGAGGTCCCACGTGGTGTAAAGCACTCAGTCATCATCTGAAAGAAATTAACAAAAACCTCCCTGTGCGTGTGGAATGGTTCCTAAAATGCAAGAAAGGGACTTGGCAGGAAGACCAGACATCTGTTTTCTCTTGTACTGAATAGGTTCACCAACCAGCAGATAGCTGCTTACGGGCATGTGAATGCAAACTGCTTGAAGCATGGTAGACCTCTGAGTGGAAGGGCGATTAAATTCCTGCTCCTTTGACTGCCTATTTACTGAAAAAAATTGCAAGCACACTACTAGGCAAATAACATGGAATGATGTGCTGACCCCCAGCAGGTCGGAAGAGGTACTGCTGAAAGGCCCACAGAAATCACTCTATTAACCAATGTTGATTTGAGTTTCAAACCTTTTTAGCTCGTTATCTGCGGTTTCTTTTTTCTTTTCATAGATTCTGAGTCTTTTATTTTGAAAAATGCACACATTTGAAACAAATGCCCGGTGTAACATAAATGGGAATGACCTTCAGCCTTTTGGAAAACCTTTTGGTAAATTTCATCAGGGTACTCAATGGACAGAGCTCAATAGATATAATTTTTAAATGGTCCATTCTTATTGCTCCATATCTGCTCAAGCTGGGAAGTTTTTCTCGTGCTTAATTGGCTTCTCTGATCATCAACAAAACAAACATTTACTATCTACCATATGCCAAGTACCAGGCAAGGCGCTGAAATGAAAACATGAGTAAGAAACAATCACTGTTGCCCAAGGCTCTCCATTTGTAGTTTTATAATTCAGTTTTGAATATTTGTGGCCTTTTTCAACTCAGGTAGCCAAAATGTCAAACAATATTATATTCCCCCTCACCTACTAGAATGTCCCGGAATTTTTTTGATTATGCAAAAGGGCAAGGCTTTAATGTGGCAATGTGAATTTTCAAAAACTTTATAGTATCCAGATTAATTAGAGGAAGTGGACAGTGACAGGTCTCTTATTACCCAAACATAGGAGCCAGGCTTAAACTTTACAACTTGTCTCCAAAAAAAGGCACAAGTCAGATAATCCTGTATTCAGACAGCATAAAAGGGCCAAGTCAACTCCCCATACTCACATCCATGGTTCCATGGCATAGAACAATGGTCCCTCTACCATTTAAAATACCTTTTGTAACTTTAATGATATAATAAAAAAAGAAATCAGGTCCAGGAAACTCAGTCATTCTATAGAGACCTGGAGAAATTCACGATGTGCAGGATGTTGGCACACTGCCAGTGTGTCTGAACTCCTGCATTGTTCATTCCCTGCAGATGATGGAGGAAGGGATCATTTTTCGTAGCCAATTTACAGTCCCAAGCTGCCTAAGGAGGTCTTTGAACAGTGCTCATTATCAGTCCATGGGAAAGCTGGCATTCAAAGTGCACTGTTGACACGAGACATACAGTGCCAATCCATATCTACTCTGGTTCTGACTAAATGCATTGTAAAAACTTCTTCAAACAGCATACAGTTAATATACTATGCTACTCATATCACTGGTACTGAAAAGATGCCTAGGTTCGTGCTCATGAGGTCTCTCTAAATAAGGCCTCTGCATTAGCCCTAGTAGATTGTTAAAATAGGCCTCTTTCTAACTTCGTTTCAGCAGAAGTCACCAAAAAAAACATACCAAAAAACGGGTGTCAGGCACACCCACATGCCAGAGCAAGAAACCAGACCTCCTAAACAGAGTCTGCATAGGAACTGGCTGAAGCCTGGTTTTGGATGCTCAGCTGACCACCCACCTCCTGTCTGCCTGGGAGAGACTGAGGAGGCTGGGAATGAACACGCATGTGGAGAGAACCACCGATGTGTTCTATGATGTGTTCCATGCTGCTACCAACTAGGCTTCTTCCTGCACCCTCCCTCCCACGCCTACCACCAGCCAAGCAAGAAGGGCTTCAAGAGACCCCTCATGAGGCCTGGCCTGTGTCCTCTGGAGCTTGGTGGATACAATGGATCAATGTCTGGCTTAAGCCTGAGGAATCTAAAAGGCAAAAGGCTGACTGAAAGGGCCTATAAGTGTGATTGGGAGGTAACTAGTTTTCCACAGACAGCTGGCAGACAGATCAATGTGGGCCACACAAGACGGAGTTGGCGCAGGGTTGTGTTAGATCCACCCAGGAAGGCTGTCCTGAAGGACAAGAAGGTCCAAGAAGAAAAGGACTGAAGGCTGACCCTTAGATTCTCCGGAGCTGAGGACACGTCTTCTCTAGGGTAAAGGAACCACAGGGGAGAGAGCAGAGCATTCTGCTAGGGAAAGCATCAGTTTTCTGTGTGCCCAGAGAAATCAACACCACATCACATAATTGTCAGGTCAAGAAGCTTTCCCATCCTTCACCACTGTTCCAACCTGGGAGGGTAAGAAACCACAGCTAGCTATGGAAGAGTGGGAAAAACACACATTTGGAAAATAGGAAAGAACCAACCACGTTCCCATCCCAGGACAAGCTTACTAGTTAGAGCAGACCAGAGCTGGGGGGAAGGCTGAAGTTTTAGTATCATATGGTACACAAAATTTTGTCAAATAAACAGTACTGGACATCTCAATTATGGGCATCACACACTTAGCGTTGGAAATGTGTTGTTGAAAAATCAGACATTCAGCATCAAAATGTTAACCATGTGTTACACATCTGTGTGTGTTTGTAGACACATAATAATAGATGGTCATACTGGGATGTATTAATAATATTTCACATTATTTCAAATAAGAAAAAAAGCATAATGCATTATCATTAATCACAACCTCCAATTTCCTAAAATGTCACTAAACACATGTCTTACAAATCTGTGTGTGTGTATGTGTGTGTTTGGAAACAAGTAAAAGATTGTCTTATTGGGATGTAAACTTACAAAATATCACCTCTTGATCACCAAATTATCAATGTGTGGTTTTCAGCAGACAACTGCTTTGTAAGCTGTGATTTCTCTTAGCACCAGCAACATCCAAGATGCACATCCCTTTTGCTGACTCTCAGAACTGAGTTTTCAAAACCTTTACACAATTCTGAGATTTTATTAACCATATTTGGAATATAACTTGAGACTTCCCCCTTAAACATCCTGTTTAAAATATTGTATTGAGGTTGGTATAAATACATAAAGGAATGACTGAAAATCTATTTAAAGACAATTATATTCCCTGAAGATCGGATATGAGAAAAATCAAGGGACACTCTAAAGAAAAAAATTAACCAAAAAGGCCTGAAATGAAAGAAGCAACTGAAGGGACTTTTCAAAATAATGAGAGTTGCCAGAAAAGTCATGGGATCTGCCCTAGATTTTATCCATGAGAGGAAGAAACAGGAGCTTCAGAGAGTAGAGGAAATGGACAGAACAGAGGGAAAAGTACAGTTCTTTTCTGATCGTGCCTTCAAAGTCCTGCTTAGAAAACATATGGCTACCCACGGTTTACAGAGACATATCAAACATTCTGTAAACCATACACAAGTATTGCATATTCACAGTTAAACATACTAAAGCCTCATAATCACTGTCTTTCAACACCACCACAAGAAGGTGCTCTTTATTATGGCCAAATAATCTAAAAATCAGGGTGCCCTCACTCTAGAGAAGATGTATCCTTAGTATTCACAGTTTATTTTAGCTTCTTACTCTGGGCTTTATCTTACCCCAAAGGTCTAAAAATATTAAAAGTCAAGGATAACTTTAGAAAGGTGATAAAAGTGAAAGTGTTAGTCACTCAGCTGTGTCCAACTCTTTGTGACCCCATGGACCGTAGCCCACCAGGTTCCTCTGTCCATGGGATTTCCCAGCCAAGAATACTGGAGTGAGTAGCCACTCCCTTCTCCAGGGGATCTTCCTGACTCAGGGATTGAACCTGGGTCTCCCACATTGCCGGCAGATTCTTTATCATCTGAGCGACTAGGGAAGCCCCTTTCATCAACTCCTGAAATCTGTATTCACGTTGATTCTTTCAGTCAAGGGAAATCGCTATTCTGGTAGCTGCATATTTGTCCTTCAACAGCTTTAAGGGCTTAGCAGGTAACTTATTTCAACCAGGGTTCTTTAACTTTCATAAATCTCCTTCCCTTATGGAAATGTGAGTGCTCCTCAGGGAAAGGTCACAAGCTACTCTTCAGAAGATGCAGAGGACAGCACAAAATTACTCTGTACTTCAAGAAACTGGATAATATAAAAGTACTGATCTTTTGAAAAGAGTAAGTGCACTAGGTATGATAAAACCCAAGTTTACATACAGGCAATAAAACCTGGAGCACAAACATCACTTCTATGATGAGTTCATTGAAACTGTAGAATTATCAATTTCATTAATAATCAATGTCTAAAAATGTCTCTTTTATACAGAGGAAATATTATCTGTAGCTGACACTGCATTACAAATACTAGTATATTTGTACAAGCCTACGTACGTGATAAAGTATATTATTCTTTCAGAACATGACATTCTGAAGTATTTCTAAAATATGTTAATTCCTTAAATATTGAAATTTTAAAATTATTAAAAAAAATAAAGTACAGAGCTTTAGTCCACAAGTACCCAATTACCTGAGAAAATCTGATGCTATTTCTCCATTTACTTTATGGGGTTATATAATCTGCTATGTAAAATTTTATACAGTTGTAAAATTCTTTTTCACACATACAATTATGAGCAACTGTCTTTGGCAAAATAGCTACTACTGAGGATGTGAAGGCAAGGGGCAAATGTCCCCAGGTAACTGTGACTCGCTGGGATGGAAGGGGAACTTGCATGGTGATGGGAAAAGCCATGTGCCCAGATTCAGAACCAAAGCCAGAGACTGGAGGAATGAGTACCAGCTCTCAACTCACCTTTGCCATTTGAGCTTGAACCCCACTTGCCTTCAGGGCGGACACAGCCTTCTGAGCTGCTGCAGGGCTGTCAAAGTCAACAAAACCATAACCTGAAATGCAAAACACAATTAGTGTTTAAGCCATTATTTTATGATTATGTAAAGAGGGAAAGGATGACTCCATTTAGTCTCTGAGGCAGGCAACAGAAACGAAAGCCCTGACGTTCTGACAGTCCCAAGCTTTATAGCTGTACTGCAACATCCTCCCCAGGCTGTCTGTCCCACCTATCTGGGCTAGGTAAGTTTCCCTTCAAAGTTTAAAAAAAAAAAGGAAAAAAAGAGAAGCCAGTTTATTTCCTATTCCAGATCTTTTTCTCAAGTGTCTGCACTTGTTGGGGTGAGGCAGGGGACTGGGGAGGAAGACATCCAAGTTACCAATCAAGATTAAAATAAAGTGGGGCAGGTGGTGGTGGTGGAATCAACTTAAGGAAAAAAGTAGCACTTTTAATAATTTGGTAAGAAAGTTTGAGCTATCCTACAGAGTTTACAAATATTTGTTTATTCCATAAACTGCATTTTTGGAAATAAATTCAGTACAACCATTGGATACTCCAAATATAAAATAATCTACATATTAGATCTCGTTTAAAAATATTACTTATTTATCTAAAATACAGCTCACAAAATAAATAAAGGGCAGTGGGGAAATGGCTCCAGAAACCCAAAATAGTTGTTTTAGTGTTCCTGGCTTAAAGTCTAAAAACAAAACATAATAAACAAATAAGCAACTTCCTAAGAGAGGCCCTGGTTCAAAGTTTACTTATCCATAGCTTTTCAAACAAGCTGGTCACCTATTTTCCCTGGCTATAACAAATCAAAAGCAGGAAATCAGAGGAAAGAGGGGTCAGGTTGAGGGCAGGGCTGCTACAAAATCATATGGATGGTACCTAGTGAAAACGAACAGCAACCAATAAAAGAGGAAAATAATACAAAGGGCAGGTGTTACAGAGCACATGCCAACAGTTCCATGAACCTCACCAATCCCATAAGCATCACTGTACTAAATCAGGCAATCACTAATTTGCCACTGTGATAAGCCTTAAATCATTAAGAAAAGGTTCAACTGTATTTAAAAGCACATCAGTGAAATGATCAGGGTTCCAGGCAAAAATATCAACAGAGATCTACTTGGGAGTCAAACTGATTATCAAATTAATGTTAAATGATTAAGAATATTTTGAAAAAGGAAAGTCTTGTCTGGAAGTTACACAGAAGAGGGGCCAGGCCTATCATTTATTTATCGATATTATAAAGCTACAGTAATTTAGACAGGAAGGAACTAGGGTCAAAATATACACATCAACATGACAAAACAGAAACTTCAGAAGCAGTTCAAAGAGTGTGCAGTATCAGTAACAAAGATACTGGCCTGGTAAAAAATTAGTGAACTAGACTATGAATTACAGAAATAGGTATTTTAGAGAGAGGAGTGTCAAAGCTAAAACAAATAGCAGCTTCTGTTACTTGGAATTGTGATGGAATAAGGCTTAATTTGATTTTGACAGTGAGTAGAGAAATACCCAGGTTGGAAAGGAAAAGAGGCGGCTGACCCAGGTAAAAACAGAGAATGCTCCTCAACAGCCAGGTTAGAAATTAGGTTAAATATATTTCATATTTTTTTTTCAGAAATCTGTTGTTAACGCTAATATGCAACCCACTATGAAGATGCATGCAGGCACACATATACTCTCTCCCGCTCACACATATTTTATTATGAAGCAGAACTTAAGCAGGTCATAAACAAACACCCAACTACATTGAAATGATGTAACTTCTGATGGATGTTTAAAAGTCCTTCTTTAATTTTACTGTTGTCAATAAATTACAGTAAGATGAAGTTTCCAAGTTTGATGTTACTGTAGTTAAAGTTTCTACTCAAGTACTGTTAGTATTATTTTATCTATTATTTCCTTATTAGGAAAAATCCATAATGGCTGCATTTTAGCTAATTGTTTACATTCTTTTCTGGCCTTGCCCAATGCTACTACATAGCTGTTTCATAAATATTTGCTTAAAACAAATATAACATGCTTATGCATGCAACCATGTACTCCTTCACTTTCCCTGTTAGAATACTTTCAAGTAAATATAAGAGTATATAAATGGGTCTTACGGATTCTCTGGGGTTTCATTATTTAAACATGTATACAGATATTTTTGAAGGTGGGAGTCACTAAATAACACAGCATCCTCTCACTGGAACCCCAGGAGGATTCTTCCAGGTCTTGGGACCAGGCATAGTTACTGCATTTCTGCTTCTTGGGTTTTCTTCTACGCTGAGATTACTGAATCATGGGAGGAGGTATGTTACTTTTGGTCTGGCAACCAGGAAATACAGGGCCATTTCTGGAGTAATAGGAAGCTTCCTGCTCTTACCCCTATTTTTCCTTTGGTCTGATTTATCCTCACCCATTTTGCATGCGTTTGTGTTTTCTGGTCTTACATGCAACTCTGTAAACACTGAGCACAATCGATCCTTTTTAAGTTTTTCTTGGTCCTGAACTGCCATGTACGCTAGATCTGAAAAGCATTTAAACACCTTTTGTTGGCTAAAAACTGGCAAAAGTTGAAATGTAGGAGAGCAACTGAATAATGAATTTTTAAATTTAATAACTAAAGCAACACGTTATTCAGAGCAATGTTTCCTTCAGCTTAATTTTGTCTTCTGGAGAAAGGCCCCCAAATACGTTTTGTGACCAAAAAATGTACTATGACCTCAAGGCCTCTAATTGTCAGGTATGAAATGCTTTGACTGGTTCAATCTCTGAAAATTAGTACACAGTACACTTTTAGTTTGTACTAATAATTCCTTAAGCATTACCTAGATTCACCCACCCACCCACCGTCTCAAGTTATCTATAACATGCTTACTAACATGTTATCAGTCTTTACAGTGAGCTATGCTGTTTTTTTTCTCACTCATCCCAAAATTACTTTTTTTCAGGAGCTCTTTCATTGCCCCTTCAGAATTTTATAAATCCATTCCTGCTTCCTCTCTCTCCTCACTCATCCACACCCCAGATATCTATCGTTATTCCTTTCTGAGAGGCCTGTGAGACACAAAAAAACCTTATAAGGTTTCTATCACTGCCCCCACATACAAGCCAGTCTCTCCTACGACTCAATTTAGGAGAAATTCTCCAGGAGACATGTATCGAAAACTAGTTGTGATTTATACTTATTTAGAAGTCCCACAAATCTCCCCACTAATCTTTGGACTCTTGTCAAATATCATGGGTTTATATTATTATAAGATGTTAGATTTAGTATTTTTTTTTTTCCACTAACAGCATTTCTAGATCACGCTAAGCATTTTGTGGACTTTTGGTTTCTTGGCAATAGGGTCTTGTTGGAGAATAAAACAGCAGGGTCCAGTGCAGAGGTGTAATAGAGAATTCACTCAGGGAGGCCGCTGGGTCCTCTCTCTCACTTAACTAGGGCAGCTCTGCTTTTTAACACACTGACCTATGTGAAGACTTCTTTTTTGAGGGAGAGGGAATTGGGTGGGGTCAGGAGGAAGAAAGGCAGGTAAGGCTGTAAAACTATTGTCTACTGTGATTTCTCTCTTGGTTTGAAACAAATGCTGAGATCAGCTTCCTGGTTTATACCTGCATTTGAGTCCATCTCTTGGTGATAAAACCAAAAGATTTTTTCCTGTGTCCCGGCTCATCCAAATCATTTTAAAATATGTTAAACAAGATTAACCCAGTAACTGGGTAAACATTTCAGTCTACAATTAGACTCTCTTCAGTTTAATTCACTTAAAATATTAATTGAGTATCACTCTGCATAAAGCTCTGCTCTATTCAGGGTCCTACGGCAAAACTGCTTGAATGTGCCATGCTGATTAAACATGGGCTCAGATATTTGCCACAATAGCTCCTTTAAACTCAGGAGCTTTGAAGAAGAGACAGGAGTACAATGAATCACTTCAAGTTTAGATTAAAGGAAACGGCTGGCTTCTAAGGCGAGGCCCTACCGTACCATAGGCTTCATTGACGTTCTTTGCTTTGTTCAGACTGTGCTAAGTCACAACCGTCACCCCTACTTGGAAAACTGGGGTCTAATTAATGAGGAGATTTGCCTTCTCTGCCTATTCCTGTCAACCTTATTTCAATTCATGGGGTCAGTTGTTAGACTCAAAGTCAGCTGACTCCATTCTTCCCTTTTCCTAGAAATCACATGCCTATTGTTAAGATGCTGGATCATTAAAAGTCAGAGCCACAAAGCATCAGTGCTGCCTACTGTAGATGCCTCCTCTTCCAGCTCATGGAGCTGGATGAGCTCATCCTAATTACACGGAAAACTGAAGGTCAGTGCATCAAATTAATGCAGCAGCATATTTCAAAAGGGCGTATGACCTCCCTTCCCTATTACAATTTGGTCAGTGAAAATGGTTCTCCCCTCCCTGCTGCCAATATTGTCAACAGGCATTCAGCAGAGAACAATTGGGAGTATTGAAACATGTAATTAAGTACTGCTTAAAACTACTCTATTCTAATTAATAGAGCCAATTTGCACAATATGTAATCTTTTCAGTTCTTTAGTACAGTCCAATGGTCTTCAGTAAGCAGCTCTAATCTCCTCAGGCTCAGGAAAGAAAAGCTATTTTCTAACTCTACTCCCCCTTAAAAAGCAGGGGATAAATGCCAGCCAGTATTTTGCATGTTAACTCTGCTAGCGTCAAATCTGGGATTCTGGCAAGCGGCTAGCTGCTGTTGGGTTTCCAGCCAAAACGAACCAGGGACCAGCGTAAGCAATATGCTGACACTGTGCAAGATAGAAACTGGCCGACATAGAAGATTTAGGTTTTAATAAATGGAGGTAGTTTTGAAATCAAAGATCAGGTTTAAAATTCCACTTTTCTTCCTAAAGCTCTGATTTAGTAGATCATCAGACAAGGAAACATACCTTTGCATTTGTTTGTTGTCTTATCCAAAATTGCCTTTGTGGAAACGATCTTCCCATATCTAAAAAAAGAAAAAAAAAAAGGTTATAACTGAGGAAACTTTATTAATATCTAAGTCCAGAGAACGCACACACTTATCAAACCTCTGCAAACTTTAACGTATAAAATGTTCTTTACTAGGGGACAGGAAATGAGAATTCAAAACTCAAGCTAAACTAAAAAGGAGGAATGGCTAGACCTCTCATTTGGCTCTTTGGATTATAGTTTGATACTTAGCTTTGAGAAATCAGGCACTTACCTGGTGATCTTGGGACCAAAGAAAGGGAATGTGAGCTTTAGGAAAAAGAGTCTCTCTACAAAAAGCAGTTTCTTCCAGTAACACTGTGTGTGTGTGTGTGTGTGTGAGGGAGTCGCTCAGTCGTGCCCGACTCTTTGCGACCCCAATGGACTGCAGCCCACCAGGCTCCTCTATTCATTAGCTTTTCCAGGCAAGGATACTGGAGTGGGTTGCCATTTCCTTCTCCAGGGGATCTCCCCAACCCAGGGATCGAATTTGGGTCTTCTACACTGCAGGCAGATTCTTACCGACTGAGCTACAAGGGAAGCCCTATAGTAACACTATGTCTGCGGTCAAATACAAAGCCAAAGGCAAGGCTACAGAATTGGTAAGGGAAAGAACTACGATGCAGATAGCCTTTATGAACTAATCGAGGAAAGGAAGCTCCCTGAATCACTTTATTCCTTTTGCTTTTGCAGGTGATTCTGGGTGGCTCTAGATCATTACAGAAGGGTGTGCTGGAATATGTATCTTTAACACGCTTGATGGGATATGTAAGTATTTTAAACGTAATATTTAAAACAGGTCTTTTTATCTAAGATTTTGGTGATTGTTTATAAATATATTTTAAAGACCTCTTTTAATGCCATAATAATAGTTACACAGTGTATTCACTAATGTATGTTTGGGCATGTGTGTGCAAGAAATAGGCAATAAAAAACAAAAATCAATGAACTAGGAATCAAGCATCAATTTATGAGGGTTTGTATGAAAAATGTGTTCAAATTCCTTCATGTACAACAGAAGCTGGGGAAAGAAGGGAAATAATTTACAATGTTAAAACTGAGTGCACTGCTATGGAAACAAGGGGGGACTCCCCTGATGGTCCAGTGCCTAAGACTCTGAGCTCCCAAAGCAGGAGGCCCTGGTTCAAACCCTGGTCAGGGAACTAGACCCTGCATGTCTCAACTAAGACCTGGTATAGAAAAATAATTTAAAATAAAAAAAAAAAAAAGAAAACAAAGAGGCAAGAGAGTTTAATATATTTACTACCCTATATCCTTTCACAGTGACCAGACTACAATACAAAGCACTGCTATCTATGTTTGTCTTCAAAAAACAGAGAAGACCTTTGAAAAATAGTTCTTAAAAATTACTGGGTCTATGGGAAATGCATCTAACATACTTCAGGTATCTGAGACTATTTCTACATTTATACACGGCAAATCCCCAAATTTAAATTTTCTATATATTTACTTTAAAATATATTTACTCCTTGGAAGGAAAGTTATGACCAACCTAGATAGCATATTAAAAAGCAGAGACATTACTTTGCCAACCAAGGTCCGTCTAGTCAAGGCTATGGTTTTTCCAGTGGTCATGTATGGATTTGAGAGTTGGACTGTGAAGAAAGCTGAGTGCTGAAGAATTGATGCTTTTGAACTGTGGTGTTGGAGAAGACTCTTGAGAGTCCCTTGGACTGCAAGGAGATCCAACCAGTCCATTCTAGAGGAGATCAGTTCTGGGTGTTCATTGGAAGGACTGATGCTGAAGCTGAAACTCCAATACTTTGGTCACCTCATGCAAAGAGTTGACTCACTGGAAAAGACTCTGATGCTGGGAGGGATTGGGGTGGGAGGAGAAGGGGACGACAGAGAATGAGATGGCTGGATGGCATCACCGACTCGATGGAGGTGATTTGAGTGAACTCCGGGAGTTGGTGATGGACAGGGAGGCCTGGCATGCTGTGATTCATGGGGTTGCAGAGTTGGACACGACTAAGCGACTGAACTGAACTGACTTTAAAAATTTTCACATTTTCTCTAATATTATTTTCCTGTGATTGCTGCTGAGGTCTAAAAAGACTTAAAAGTTTTAGGGAATGGAAGTATCTGTGCAGTACTTTAAAACATTTTCCATGTTGCAGGTTTCTATTTTATGCATTTGAACAAGCTGAAAGATACTTATCTAGAAGAAACAAAGAGTTCGGGCCACCACTCTCCCTCAGTTAATTTCACTCTGTGTAATCATGTAATGAAATGATTACTAACTGAGCATAAAGTAAAGATAATTTACGGTTTAAATGACAAATACATCCAAGAGGCATAAGGCTGCATAAACACCTTCAATTCCCTGTAAAGAGTCTGAGTATCTGCAACAACCTTAACAGAAGGTCATTAAGCTTACAATGTTTTTTTTTTTTCAAAAAAATCTGCAAACTAGAAAAAAGTAAGTGATTTAAAGACCACTTTTTAGCAACCATTTATCTACCAAAGTTATTGACACGCTTGATATTTATCAGAACTCTCTCCTTTGCACACGTTTTAGCTGAAACCGCTTTTAGACGGCATCCCTACCTCAGCCCTTTCCAACAGCAGGGAAGAAAACTGGTATGACTTCAATGTGGGATAAAGGTATTGGGAGTTACAGAGATTGAGGGACTTTGCGTGAGGTCACAGAGTTCAGGGTCTTTTGTAAACCAAATAGAAGGACATTTAGAGAAGGTCAGGGGCTGCTGGCCTTCTTTCTGGTTCTGCTCTCCACATTAATAATGCGGAAGAAGACAGGGAGAGAGGCAGGAGCGGGAAGCAGGAAGGAGAAGAGGCTCCTGGCAGCACTGAATCCAGAGACTCCATCCGCGCCACACTTTCGTCCAGTTTGGGTTCTACATCTGACATTACTCCTCACTTTCACACCTTGGCTTCCAGGACCCTCATTCGGGGGATCCCATCTCACCTTCCTGCGCTCTCTTTTAGTATTTTTTTTTTCTTCCTCATTCAGCTCCCTCCTCTCTCTCCTTAACCAAGTTCTTTCATCATATTTAATAATTAATTAGCCCTCCACCCTTCTCTTCCCTAGGAAATATATCCAATGCCATGGATTTAATAAACGAATCTTCTCAGATGAAGCCAATTTCTCCTTCCTGGGTTATTATTTTAATCTGACCCAAGTTTTAGCTTTTGTCTTCCTCTCTTTACTTAAACCTCTTAGTATCTTACTAAAATATAAAATACTTAAATATCTAGTTAAATCTTACTCACGTCCTCTATTTTCTAAGTTGTATGTCCCAAGAACCCTAGACAAATCTTTCCTTGTCTCCTCTTCATGTATCTTCTCATTCTATAGCACCATCAGATTCCCAATCTTCCATCAAGTTTGTGGTCCCTGAAGTGAAGTGAAGTCGCTCAGTTGTGTCCGACTCTTCGCGACCCCATGGACTGCAGCTTACAAGACTCCTCTGTCCATGGGATTTTCCAGGCAAGAATACTGGAGCGGGTTGCCATTTCCTTCTCCAGGGGATCTTCCTGACCCAGGGATCGAACCTGGGTCTCTCGCATTGCAGGCAGACACTTTACCGTCTGAGCCACAGGGAAGCTGGTGATGTCCCTGAGACATCATCAACTTGGCCATTCTTGAATCCAGTTGGTCATTAACTCTTTTAACAGGTGTAACTGAATATTAATTTGCCTTAAACATTACTTTGAACATGGTTCTCTCTGGGACTTCCCTGGTGGTCCAGTGGTTAAGACTTTTGTGTTCCCAATGCAGGAGGCACGGGTTCAATCCCTGGTGGGGAACTAATATCCCACATGCTGCACAGCATAGCAAATAAAAAAAAAGGGGTGGGAAGAGGTGAGAGTTGACCATGGTTCTCTCATCTCTCCATTGCCCCCTCCTACCAATCTCTGAATTTAAAGAACCTGTTGTAACACTAGATCTTTCCTGAAACCATCCCTAATCTCCTCAACCATTCAGTGGGCGATTTTATAAGAAACCAGAAAGGGAATTACATTTACTTTTACTTAGTTTCTACTAAAGTTCTAGGCATTTTCTGTGTATGACCTTATTTAACTTCACAACAATCTTAAGAGGTAGGTGCTATTATTCTCACTTTTGCAAATGGGAAAACAAAAGCTCACAGAAATTCTGGGTCTAAGATCTTGCCTAACACATCAAAACTGAAAAATAGTTACATTTAAGTTCTTACTGCAGTTTCTCTATGAAATGAGAAATGCGCCAAGGCTTCGGTAGTGACCGCCTCTATATGCAGATGTGAGCCTCGCCAGCCCCTCCCCCAGGAGACCGTTGCAGTCAGCCAGCCCCTGCTCCTTGGTAACCATGTGTGACCGAAAGGCTGAGATCAAGAATGCCGACATGTCGGAGGAGACGCAACAGGACTCGGCAGGGTGTGCTTCTCAGGCATTGGAGAAATACAATACAGAGAAGGACATTGTGGCCCATATCAGGAAGGAGTTCAACAAGTACAACCCCACCTGGCACTGCATCGTGGGGAGGGACTTCGGTAGTTATGTGACACGTGAAAGCAAACACTTCATCTACTTCTACTTGGGCCAAGTGGCAATTCTCCTGTTCAAATCTCATTAAAAGCATGGACTATGCCACACACCCGGTGATCCATCCAAAAACAAGGACTGCAGCCTAAATTCCAAATACCGGGGACTGAAGTCTTCAGCCTTGCCTAAGGGAACACCTCCACCTTTGAACCTTTACTGTGTTCTGTACAGGGCATTCTCTGTAATAGTTTGTGGTTTTAAAGCAATTAGCAAAACAGCTTATATTTGTTTTTATTTTCTATTCCACACCTCTCTGCCCCATGTTTTTTCTCTTCAAAATCCATTCCTTTAAAGAAATAAATATGTTGAAGAAAGTGTGCGCTAATTACCGTTTGTTCAAAGAATCTATTGAAGATGGCCTTAATAGGCCTAAATGGCCTTGATCTTGGGGAGGCTGGTGGGGGTGATTCCTTGAAGTTTCTGTGGGATGTAACAGACTAGCCTGTTCAGCACACTTGAGTTTCATTCTTGCCCATCCTGCTCTTGCTATGCATGGAAGAATACTACTCAGAAGTGCATGTTGAGAAATGCATGGCAGAGAAACTACTGGATTAAATCTTACTCCTAACCTGATAAATACACTACTTAAGTGCTCCTTTGGGATAACTGCCATAGAGTGTTCTGGGCCTTAGGCCTCAGAGATGATGAACTCCTTTAAGCTTTCTACGGTTGCAAAATGGAAATAAGCTGGCAAGAAAGTTGGGCTAATGAGAAATTTGTTGGGCTCTAACATTTCCCCTCCCCTGCCTTGGCCAAAGTACACTCTAAAGATTAAAGGTGGTCTTAAAGGGAAAAAGCTTTTGAGCAGCGGTCCTCCATGTGATTCTAATAAAGTCTGCAGGGATTCAAAAAAAAAAGAAATGATTTTGAGAAACAATATTTCTTTTCTACACTCAGAGTATGAAAGGTGAGGGGGAAAAAATGGAAGATCTCTTCTATTAAGGCATCAGAATAGATTTATTTTTCAAGCCAAAGCAAGTTTTCTGTTTGTTTTTAGACACAAGAAATAAACAGGTGGTTCATGGTTGAAGGAGGGATAGGAGTGTGTATAGGAGAAGAGATACGTCTAACATTTATCGGATTCACTTTCTATTGTGGTTTTCATCGTGATTTGTGGGTAAACACTGAAAGCCCATGACTTCCCAGAAAGTCAAGACAGTTTTCACTCAGTCCATGGTACTACTGCACACCAGCCTCTCTCCAGCACAGTGGTTCAGGAGGCTGCTTCTATGGAGTTACCACAGGTGGTGGTGGGGGCAGGGGTCTGAAGGGTTTTCCTTTCTTACAACATCCTTTCTGTGAGCTGTTCACTCAGTTATCCTTCTCAGAGCACAAGGGGCTCTCTCAAAAATCAGATCCCTGACCTGGAAACAGAATACTTTTGAATTGCTCAAGCCCTGGCGAAGTTTCCACTGTTTCCCCCATCTATTTGCCATGAAGTGATGGGACCAGATGCCATGATCTTAGTTTTCTGAATGTTGAGCTTCAAGCCAACCTTTTCACTCTCCTCTTTCACTTTCAAGAGGCTTTTGAGTTCCTCTTCACTTTCTGCCATAAGGGTGGTGTCATCTGCATATCTGAGGTTTTTGTTATTTCTCCCGGCAATCTTGATTCCAGCCAGTGCTTCTTCCAGCCCAGCGTTCCTCATGATGTACTCTGCAAGGAGATTCAACCAGTCCATTCTAAAGGAGATCAATCCTGGGTGTTCGTTGGAAGGACTGATGCTAAAGCTGAAACTCCAATACTTTGGCCACCTCATGCAAAGAGTTGACTCACTGGAAAAGACTCTGATGCTGGGAGGGATTGGGGGCAGGAGGAGAAGGGGACGACCGAGAATGAGATGGCTGGATGGCATCACCAACTCAATGGACATGAGTTTGAGTGAACTCCGGGAGTTGGTGATGGACAGGGAGGCCTGGCATGCTGTGATTCACGGGGTTGCAAAGAGTTGGACACGACTGAGTGACTGAACTGGCGAAGTTAGTTTCTCAGGGGCTGATGCAGTCATATGGTGGGGATGGAGTACAGAACAAGCACTTCTGATGAGAAAGGATCCAGAATATGGGGAAAGCCACCTGGCAAATGGCACTTCAATGAGCAGGAAAAGGGGCAGCAGGGTTCAGAGCGGTCACTATCCCTCTCTGATAGTCTTGTCTGTAGTTAAGATTTAATAATGTGAAGCAAGGGATGGAGTGAGTGGCTGGGGGACAAGTCATTACAGATGATTAACATTTAGCCTAATTCTATTGTTGATTAGCAGTGCCTGTAAGAGTAACAGATATCTGGGAGGGGGGTGGTGGGGAGGGAATTCATAAAGCAACCAGATTTCACCACCCCTGCTCCTATTTGCAACTTAATTTGTAAAACAAAACAGAACAAAAAATCTAGTAACAGGGACATATGATTTATTGGAGAAAACAGGCCTCCTAACTGGGTAGAATTCACACTCTAAGAACACCAAGGAGATGCATGCCCAAGAAAGCAAGCTGCAGAATTTTATGGGGGAAAATATGAAAACAAAGATTCTTTGGGTTTTGTCAGCTTCAAAGTAAGAAGACTCAGACTCACAGTCATAGCTACCCAGAATATAATATTCTGTACTAAGAGTAGATGATCCACCCCAGAGGAAACTGACAGTAAAAGGATAGAGAGTAATTAAGGGACATGACTACAGAGTACTGAAAATTTCAAAGGGAGAGGATAAATAAGTAAAAACTCAAATTCAAACCAATTGGCTGAAAAAACCTTTTGCTTAGAATCTACCTAAATTTCTTTCCTTTGCACCACAGCTTTTGTCGCATCTCCCCATTTCCATTTCTTCTTTATTTGGCTGTAATATAAAATCTACGTATATTTAGTTCACACTTAACTAAAATAAAGCTTGATTTTTCTCCTCTGTCTCCCATCACTTAGTCACTCATAAATTTTACCTTTTTGATAATTTACGATAATTACAAAAGAAATGCATATTTGTTGTAATTTGAAGACACGGAAAAGTAGATTAAAATACTAGAATCACCTACTGTCCTGGACACAAATGTGAAACAGATTGTTGAGTATCTTTACAGACTCTGTCCAATGTGCATGTACACGCATGTGTAACGTGGCATGTGAGTGCACACGCACGCATGCACACACATGTACACTCTCTCCCCTTCTAGAGAATCTGGACCTTTTGAACATTGCTGGTTACAAGCCAAGCCTCTGGAGAATGGAGTTTATTCCACCTACTACCAACAGATGGCGGTAAGGGTTGATGAGTTATTTTAATATTGGTCATCCCAGTTAGAGATTCATTTAAGACCCTATGGGGTCATTAGCAGTGCTTGTATTAATTTATTTTATAAACATTATCAAACCAAAAAAAAAAGCAGTAAGTATGTGAAAAAAAAAAACCTATAAGTGTACACATAATGTAAACAAAAACTGATTAAGTGTGAAAAAAGGTGGGATATTCCTCATGCATATAGGATGATCGCTTGTTTGAATTAATAAGTGAACTACCTCTGAAAGACAAAGAAACTTCCCACCCTGTGAGAGATATTGTGCCCATGCAAATGACAATAACCAGCAAGAAGGAGGGAGAGGGGGCTGAAATGAGAAAAAAACAAACTTCTGACCATGTGCTATGGAATTAGCATCCACACTGGAAAGTCTATGACCTAGTGAGTCAATTCAGGGGAATAACAGAAGTAACAGCTTACATTAATACAGCTTTTATTTTATGCCAAACACTGTTTTAAGTGATTTAGGTCAAATATTTTTAATCTTCCCAGAAATCCTTTGAGGAGGTGAAGTTTTATTACACTTTGTAGATGTGAAACTGAGTAGAGAGAGAATGGAACCAATTGAAGGTTACACTGGAAAAGGTCAGTCTTCATTCCAATCCCAAAGAAAGGCAATGCCAAAGAATGCTCAAACTACCGCACAATTGCACTCATCTCACGCTAGTAAAGTCATGCTCAAAATTCTCCAAGCCAGGCTTCAGCAATATGTGAACCGTGAACTTCCAGATGTTCAAGCTGGTTTTAGAAAAGGCAGAGGCACCAGAGATCAAATTGCCAACATCTGCTGGATCGTGAAGAAAGCAACAGAGTTACAGAAAAACATCTATTTCTGCTTTATTGACTATGCCAAAGCCTTTGACTATGCGGATCACAATAAACTGGGGGAAATTCTGAAAGAGATGGGAATACCAGACCATCTGACCTGTCTCTTGAGAAACCTGTATGCCGGTCAGGAAGCAACAGTTAGAACTGGACATGGAAAAACAGACTGGTTCCAAATAGGAAAAGGAGTACGTCAAGGTTGTATCTTGTCACTCTGCTTATTTAACTTATATGCAGAGTACATTATGAGAAACGCTGGGCTGGAAGAAGCACTGGCTGGAATCAAGATTGCCAGGAGAAATATCAATAACCTCAGATATGCAGATGACACCACCCTTATGGCAGAAAGTGAAGAGGAACTCAAAAGCCTCTTGATGAAAGTGAAGGAGGAGAGTGAAAAGGTTGGCTTAAAGCTCAACATTCAGAAAACTAAGATCATGGCATCTGGTCCCATCACTTCATGGGAAATAGATGGGGAAACAGTGGAAACAGTGTCAGACTTTATTTTTGGGGGCTCCAAAATCACTGCAGATGGTGACTGCAGCCATAAAATTAAGAGATGCTTACTCCTCGGAAGGAAAGTTATGACCAACCTAGATAGCATATTTAAAAGCAGAGACATTACTTTGCCAACCAAGGTCCGTCTAGTCAAGGCTATGGTTTTTCCAGTGGTCATGTATGGATGTGAGAGTTGGACTGTGAAGAAAGATGATCGCCAAAGAATTGATGATTTGAACTGTGGTGCTGGAGAAGACTATTGAGAGTCCCTTGGACTGCAAGGAGATCCAACCAGTCCATCTTAAAGGAGATCAGTCCTGGGTGTTCATTGGAAGGACTGATGCTGAAGCTGAAACTGCAATACTCTGGCCACCTCATGCGAAGAGTTGACTCACTGCTAAAGACCCTAATGCTGGGAAGGACTGGGGGCAGGAGAAGGGGACGACAGAGAATGAGATGGCTGGATGGCATCACCGACTCGATGGACATGAGTTTGAGTGAACTCCGGGAGCTGGTGATAGACAGGGAGGCCTGGTGTGCTGTGATTCATGGGGTCGCGGAGAGTCGGACATGACTGAGCGACTGAACTGAACTGAAGGTTACACAGCTGTGCTGTGCTTACTCGCTCATTCCTGTTCGACTCTTTGCGACATCATGGGCTGCAGCCAGCCAGGCTCCTCTGTCCACGGGGATTCTCCAGGCAAGAATACTGAAGCGGGTTGCCATGCCTTCCTCCAGGGGATCTTCCCAACACAGGGATCGAACCCAGATCTCCTACATTGCAGGCAGATTCTTTACCAGTTGAGCTACCAAGAAAGCTGGTAAGTAACGAAGAAGAGACACAGAAGTTTGTTTTGGTCAACCAGGTGGATAACTGCAGATACTTTACTTGCCAACTGCAGAATATTCCAGAGGTTCAAAGCAGTTTCCAGTGTTGAGTCTGCATAGCTCCAAGCAGATGGCATAAGGATGAGGGTGGACTCTATAACTGTTAAGTCTCTGAGACAAATACTGATAACATTCAGAAAGTTGTTACCTGACCTTCTGGGTAGACAACATTGTTCTATTTGGAATAAGAGGCCCAAGACAACAAATGTAACAGTCAGGAGGAGGTATGGCTGGCTTTAAAGCTTCAACAGAGTAACAGCATGTATCTGTTTGGTGGGAATGGATTTATCAACCAAGAGCCAGAACTTTCTTGTGACTGTGAACTTGTGAGAGAAAAGGGAAAAAAATCCACACATATATATGCACACAGAGGTGATACTGTATGTGCAGTTCTCTAACTCGCTTTTTTTTTTTTGCTTCTTTATCATTTCAGTGACTTCCCAGGAAAGGGGATTTCCTACAATTTGCTTTCAGTTCAGTTTAGTTCAGTCGCTCAGTCGTGTCCGACTCTGCGACCCCATGAATCACAGCACGCCAGACCTCCCTGTCCATCACCAACTCCTGGAGTTCACTCAAACTTATGTCCATCAAGTCGGTGATGCCATCCAGCCATCTCATCCTCTGTCGTCCCCTTCTCCTCCCGCCCCCAATCCCTCCTTCCCTTTCCAGTGAGTCAACTCTTCGCATGAGGTGGCATCAGTCCTTCTAATGAACACCCAGGACTGATCTCCTTTAGAAGGGACTGGTTGGATCTCCTTGCAGTCCAAGGGATTCTCAAGAGTCTTCTCCAAATTTTAAAATTAGGCAATCAATATCAGACAGGTATTTTAAGACTTTTAGCTTTTTGCCCTTGAAGATTTTCGCTGTCTGTATAAGACATCTAAGATACAAAAATGAAAGGTATAGAAAGATATCCCATTTGTAACTCCCGTCATTTTGGCTTGATTCCTTAATGTTCGGCCACGGCCCCTTTCACTTGTGCTGTGTGTCTGGGTGTGCTTTGTGAATACCTGTTTCTGTGTATAGGACAGAAGAGGAAGGCACATCTGATGTGGCTGGAATGGCAGCCAGGGTCTGAAGGTGGAAAATATTTGGCAGGAAAAGCTGCTGCAGTCCTAAAGGTCAAAGGCAAACCTGGTCCCGAAGCTGAATGAAACACATGAAAGACAATTACAGTCCAGAAGGAGGTCAGACTAAGAAATCAAGCCACACATATTTACAGCATGTCTCCAGTAGGCCCTTCACCATCTAAGGCCTATGAAAAATATGTAAGATGCCATTCCTGTCATCAAGGGGAACAGTTTTGGGGAGAGAGAATGTAATGGATTTTTTAATATTAAAAAAATAAGAATGTTGTGATCTCTTATGATGAAAGCTAAATAAAGGAGCATAAACAGGATGAAGGTCAAGTTCAGCAAAAAAGACTTTGGGGAAAACAAATTCAGGTAGGCCATGGAAGACAATAAACAGAGGAATCTGTCTAATGCAAGCTGCGTGAGGAGTAAGAGAACAAGTTTAAAAAGGTCCGATAGGGCCTTGGGTTCTAGGAAAAGGAGTCAGGGAACAGAATGTGGCTGGAGGTTTTGCATCTGTGGAATGATATGATGAAAGCAGGATTTTGGTAAGATTAATAAAAATCTTACAGCTAGAATTAGCAGAGAGAAATGTTACATTTTTGTTTTAGTATTACTCTTTTTTTTTTTTTTTGGCTCTTTGTACTCAGGCAATAACATTCAAGTTCAAAAAGTTATCATGGAGGGCTCAGGAGAGCTAGGAGATGAATGGCAAGGTTCTAAAGGACAGGAAAGCTTTAAGACAGAGGACTTCTTTTAACTAGCCTTAAATGCTTTAACTTAACATCTGAGAAAAATAGCCTATGGTATCTGTGTTACAGAAAGCCAGTGGGTTTGCCTCTGTGAACAAAGAGGAGATGGAGAAAAGGAATCACCATGGTCTTCTTTTCTGAACTATCCTGGAAAGGACAGTAAATTCTGGCTCCAGTTCCAGACCTGGAGCCTGTAGATTAATGTAGCAGAAGCAAACACCATCCTCGAGTGGTCCAACCCTCAGCTAGACGAGCTGTTTTACAACGTATGAGTTGATGCGGAATAAACTACAGAAGCTTGGGGACAAAGCATCACATTTTTCAAGAGAAAATATATCTACATTTCTAGTTTTTCATAACACTGAAATTTTAAGATGAACACATCGTTTCAGAATACAAATAAAATTAGTAATTTACACCCAGATTTGGGATGAATAACTTATGACTAAACACGGAACCACTCCTGCTACCCTGCCTTCTCAACACTGATGCTGGCACAGCTAAACCATTATAAATGCTACACAAAAGCAACAATTGATGCTGTTTACTGCATGTATGGCTCAAACTAAATAATTCATATAGAATGAATATTAAAAACCACCTCATTAGAAATGGCTAAGATGCACTTTTTGCCATATTCTGTGAAAAACTTCTACCTCTCTTCTAAATAACAAGCACACTATAAAGCATTTGATTTATTACACAGCTTTGCTATTAGAGCTTAGTATCCAGTCTATTATGATCTGCAATCAAGGTAAAGTAGCTTTACTATTTTATGTTTTTTTAAGAGAACACAGCACACAAAGCATCACTGACCCTATCTTATGACAATATTTTAGCCACAAGTCACTGTACTGAAGCACCTATGCAAGCGGTCACAGATGGCCAGGCCCAAATTAGTGTGCCCAAGTACTAATATGTCAGAGGAAAATAATACTTGCTGAGAATGGAACCCAGAAATTTGCAAGTAAAATGTAGACAGTCTATCATAAAAATGAGTCCCCCAAAGTCTCAACACACTGATTAATGTTTAACATTTAAAACAAAGGCAATTTAATTACATAAAATTGTGTTTTATTTCTGAGTTGAATTTATAAACTGACAATGATATAGCATTTAAGAAATCTTCTTCCTCTCCCACCAAAATCTGTGATGTATTTCCTTTGCTCTGACAATCTCACCCTTGTGTTGATACAGTCCTTCAGCATATGAGAAGGAAGACAGTGTTGCACTGGGAAGCAGATGGAGCTGTTGGGAGAGAGAGACCTGTCTTCAAGTGCGCCTTCGGCTGATAACCAGCTCTGTGACTTGGGTGTGCGGGTCTGGCCTCAGCATCCCCATTTGTATCATTTCTACCACCAAGGATGTGGGAACATCTCCTTCACGGCAGTGTTACTGGAGGGTCAGCACAGTGCTGGCCCATGACAGATGCTTGGTAACAAATAAATGTTAACCTTTTCTTCCACCCCTCCTGGAATGACTTGTAATAAGGGCACTTTAATTCCTACCACCGGAGATCACTAAACTCCCCTCCTCACCTTCATAATGATGTGGTTTTTAAGACACAGAACGCTGAGAAATGTAGACTCACCGTTTTTTATCATTATTTTTCAGTTCAGATCTTTGCATAATGAAACCCTCTCAATATACATTGCTTGAATGAATAAAACACAAACATGCAATATACATTTTTTCCCTTAAAGTGTCTGGTATGGAGAATTGAGGGACACTGGCAGCCACAGCACAGAAATACTACATTCTGCCTTGAACATGGCCTTGTATCTTATCCCAATTAGCTTATAAAAACAAATGAGGGAAGCAAGGTAATTTAGGAGCTTAATATGGAATTAAAAATTGCTACTAAAAGGAAATCTACAAAGGTTGTTGGCAGGGGAACACAAAAAACTGAGAAGAGTTCTGGTTCCTAGATTGTTTTGCAAAGTCAAAACTAGAAAGCTTTTACACACAGCAAGAGTATCAGAAGTCTGTAAAACAGAATGCATTAAACTTCAACACTCAAACCATAAATGGCTGCTTCATTCAAAACAAGAAGAGCGTGACAGAGAGTAAAAGTAAACATGCTCTCGAAAGTAAAACAGAGAGTTATCTGAAACTGCTAAAACAGTGTGTGCAAATTACCTGGAAATTTCTCTTGATTCTGGTATCAACTAAAAAAGGACAGGGTCAAATTGGACATTTCCTAGACTGAACCCTAATGTTGGCTTTGATCCAGCACACGGCACCAGTGTATTGATTTCCAAATGCCATGAGGCCATCTTTTTTTAAAGTAATAAATCCTGACTGCCCCACAACCTTGAAAAGCTCGTTTAAAGAACAGACTGAGAAGGAAAATGGTATCTATTTTACTCACTTCAGTTCTAAGAAATCTGAGGATATAATATAAATGTTATCATTAGTTAAAAAAAAAAAAAAGATACACTTGAGTTGGATAGGCAAGGGAATAGCCTGCCAGCACAGTTGATGTTTCTAAACTTAGATATTTCGTTCGACGTGACAGTGGTCACGTCTCTTAAGAGCAACTCTGATGGAAAAGGATAAACAGGGCTCGCACGTGGGTTTCCCACTGGTTTGTTTCTGAAAAAGACTGTCCTTGGACACTGCAAATAAATATAAGCAATCATTCCAAAGACAGAATAGTATGCCTCTAAAACTTAAGAACATTACAGAGGAATTACCTTTATGCAAAAGAATGTATGACACCACCCTTATAGCAGAAAGTGAAGAAGAACTAAAGAGCCTCTTGATGAAAGTGAAGGAGGAGAGTGAAAAGGTTGGCTTAAAGCTCAACATTCAGAAAACTAAGATCATGGCATCTGGTCCCATCACTTCATGGCAAATAGATGGGGAAACAGTGGAAACAGTGGCTGACTTTATTTTCTGGGGCTCCAAAATCACTGCAGTTGGTGACTGCAGCCATGAAATTAAAAGACGCTTACTCCTTGGAAGGAAAATTATGACCAACCTAGACAGCATGTTAAAAAGCAGAGACATTACTTTGTTAACAAAGGTCCGTCTAGTCAAGCCTATGGTTTTTCCAATAGTCATGTATGGATGTGAGAGTTGGACTATAAAGAAGGCTGAGCGCCGAAGAATTAATGCTTTTGAACTGTGGTGTTGGAGAAGACTCTTGAGAGTCCCTTGGACTGCAAGGAGATCCAACCAGTCCATCCTAAAGGAAATCAGTCTTGGGTGTTCATTGGAAGGACTGATGCTGAAGCTGAAATTCCAATCCTTTGGCCACCTAATGTGAAGGGCTGACTCATTTGGAAAGACTTTGATGCTGCAAAAGATTGAGGGCAGGAGGAGAAGGGGATGACAGAGGATGAGATGGCTTGGTGGCATCACCGACTCAATGGACATGGGTTTGGGTAAACTCTGGGAGTTGGTGATGGACAGGGAGGCCTGGTGTGCTGCAGTCCATGTGGTTGCAAAGAGTTGGACATGACTGAGTGACTGAACTGAACTAAACTGAACTGAAAAGAATGGAACCAAAGAGAGCCAGCCAAATGCTGTAAGTTACTTTAGTATCAGTTTCACAAAATTACCATGTTTCAAATGAAGGTAACATGCCTCACTCTCAAGAGAGCTTAAAGTTACTGCATTTTCCAGAAATAAGGGGGCTGTGAATGAAGTGGTGGTGGTTTAGTTGCTAACTTGTATCCAACTCCTGGGACCCCATGGACAGCTGCTGGACTGGCTCCTCTGTTCACGGATTTCCCAGGCTGGGTCTAAAAGTGCTTCTTGTTTACAGGACACCATCAGCAATGATTTCCTAATCTTGGTTGTTTTGAGGAAACCTGCGTAATAGGAGAGGTGGTAATGGAAAGGAAAAATATCATTCTGATTCTTTAAAAGAACAGAAAACTAGATTCTAGAAGCAAAAGGCAGGTAAGGCTAATGCTGATCTGAAGCGAAATTCCAGAATGGACTGATGAACTAGAAGGTTAGCAAGACTGAAGAGAACAGGCATCAGTAAATTCCTTCAGAGCAACTCAGGAATATTAAAGTTTGCTCTTTCTACTCTGGGGGTGGGTGAAGACGGTCAGGGTTGCTTGGAAATACTACAATGTATAGTTTGACTTGAGCTAAACAGAAATCATTATTTGCTCAGGGATTACAGGAGTATATCTGGGAAGAGGAAGTATGGTTTGGGTGAGTGGGTAACTAGCTAAACAAGTGACTGAGCTAGTCTGATGGCCAGGGTCACAGTCAGCACGGAGGAACCATCCAGTGATGAGCCACGAGGCTCTGTTCTTGGCCAGCATGTATCCAACATTTAAAAATGCTATAAAGTCGGTCACTGATAGTATATTTATTAAATATATAAACATCCCAAAGCTGGGGGTGGTAGTGAAAGTAAGATGTCAGAATGATTTCAACAGGCTAGAATGAATTTTTGGCCAAAGCCAACACTGTAATATTTAATAGGGAAAAGTAAGTCTTAATATAAGTTCCAAGGTGGGGGGTGGTGGGGTGGTGAAGGTCAACTGTATAAATTTAGGGAAAGCCTTGGCTTACTCATATGAAAATACCTGGATTTTTTGATTAGGAACAAATTCAAGTTCTCTGAATGAGACAGATTTAGGTTGTACTGAGGAAAATATATGATCCTGACCACAGAAAGAAATTATGCTTTTGGGCCTCTTTGATCAACATTCCCTGACACCCACCACTATGGGTTGAATTGTGTCCCACCCCATCTCCACCCCCCAAAAAAACTACATCCAAGTGCTAAGCTCCAGTACCTGTGCATGTGATTTGGAATAGAGTCTTTGGCGATATAATCAAATTAAGATAAGGTCATTAGGGTAGGCCTGCATCCAATGTGACAGGTGTCCTTGTAAGAGGGCAGTCTGGACTCAGACAGAGACACAGGGAGAATGCCATGTGATGATGAGACAGAGCTTGGGGGTGAGGGGGTGGATACAGCTGGAAGCCAGAACACTCAAGACTGCCAGCATGCCACCGTGGGCTGAAGAGGCAGGGAAGGATTCCCCCAAAATTTTCAAAGAGAACGTGGTTCTGTTGACACCTAAGTTTGGATTTCGAGCCCTCAGAGCCGTGAAATAATATTTTAAGCTATCCAGTTTATGGTCCCTGTAACAACAGCCTTAGAAATCTCAAACAGCTCCAGATTACCTGAGGATCCTATATATGCCCTGCACCTGCCCTGCTCCATCTTCACTTCCTGACATTTAAGATGTCACTTCACCTGGGAGGGTCAGTATCTTTCTGCAGTCTCGGTGGAAAGCTTGTCTCCTGCAGCAGCAAGCCTTCTCTGGCCTTCCCTGAGCAAGCTAAGTGCTGCCTCTGCAACTGCCTGTGGCAGTGTGTCCCCACCACCTCCTGGAGCAGCTGGCATCACCTCCACGTCTGCATCCCCATTAGACGTGTGCCCCTGGATCACTGCCCCTCTGTATACCAGGCCCCAGCATAGTGCCTGACAGTGATCAACAGTCATACTCAGGAGAAAGGAGTAGGGAGTAACGGAACAACGACAGCCTTTCACAGAGTGCTTTCTATATGAAACATGTTTGTTCTAAACATCTCCTTTTACTTAGTCTGAGCTCCTCTGGGGGAAAGTGGGCACGGTAGACAAAGGTCTAGAAATCACATCCTACGAGGAGGAAATGGCTGACAGCTGTGCAGATGCTCACCTGGAAAAGAAAAAAACTATAAAGAAGTCCTGTCTAAAAACCATCTTAAGAGAGCTTGCCACCATGAGCAGCGTTCAAGCAGGGCTGGGTCAGAGATGCAGCTGTAGATGCGGATTTCACAAAAACCAGCCCAGGGAGAGATGATCGTCAAGTGGCAAACAGAAAAACAAAGTGCAGGGAATTTTTCGAGGAGTTAAATTTAATCTAAAATTATGAGCTTCTCACACTTCTGGCACTAAACAAGTGTGATTCTTTGTGACCCCATGGACTGCAGCTCGCCAGGCTCCTCTGTCCCTGGATTTTCCAGGCAAGAATTCTGGAGTGGGTTGCCATTCCCTTTTCCAGGAGATCTTCCTGACCCAGGGATCAAACTTTTGTCTCTTTCATCTCTTGCATTGGCAGGCAGGTTCTTTACCAGCTGAGCCACCAGGGAAGCCCTATTAAACAAGTAGTGGTATTAAAATAAATAACTAAATAAAATACTTCGGGTACTTTTATGAAATAGTGACAAAAGATGGTGGTTGTTTTAGCTTGTGTCTTCCTGACAAAATAAAAATTTAACAAATATTAATAAGTATTTATAACCAGTGTCTCCAGCATTACAGGAAGATATTTTTATCATCTGAGCCACCAGGAGAAGCTTATCTAGTGTATTGGTTCTTAAATCCCCAAATCTGGGAAGCCACTAAAATACGGTGGGTTGGTGAGTGGGAAGTTGGCATTCCTGCTTTGAAAAGGAGACTGGCCTGGGTGATCAATCAGATTAATGTTGGTAAGGATAATGGTTACATGCACAGAATCATTCGGGTCAAGAATAAAGGCAAAAATATCTTTCAAAAAACAATACCACACACTGTTCCATTTATTTTAATTTCAAATTATAAACTGAGACAAAAACAGCTCAATAAAATCCTGTAAAACTGCACATGAATAGACCACACTCCCTCCCACCCCCCAAAAAATACACACAAGAAAAAAGAACAGGGAGAAGGCTCTGATCAGCTCTCTTCTCTCTGGTTTTCTCTCGGATTTGGCTGATGCGGGCGTGGTGATGACCACTGCTTACAGCAAAAGTATAAGTCTCCTTACACTTTCGGAGACTCTCCTGCTGAGGAGAACACACAGCCTTCAGCTCCCCTGACTTCCTGCTTCATTTGGGGCTTACTTCAATCAGCATTGGGCTTCCCTTGTAGCTTAGTGGGTAAAGAATCTGCCTGCAGTGCAGGAGACCCAGGTTCGATCCCTGGGTTGGGAAGATCCACTGGAGAAGGAAATGGCAACCCACTCCAGTGTCCTTGCCTGGAAAATCTCATGGACAGAGGAGCCTGGTGGGCTGTAGTCCATGAGCTTGCAAAGAGTCAGGCACAACTGAGCGACTAACACTTACTTACTTACTTCAATCAGCTTTGTATGCTTAAATGGTCAAGGTAAAATGGGTCCTGAAAACACAAATGCAGCGTTCTACAGATCATTACAAAGGTCTCATACAACCTGCAAGGGATCCTCAAAAGGAAGCCGAAATCCCAGTGATACTAGAGAATCACCAAAGACATGGTGTTACAGGAAGTCACCAGGAAGTTTATCACCTAACACAGTTTTACACACATCCACATGCACATACACAGAGTTCTTTCTAAGTGTGAAGCTTTTTATATTTTAAAGAGTAAGTGTAACACCTCTGGCATTAATGTGAGATGCAAATATAAGGCCACCCAGATAGAGGTGAACTCACTCTTCCCGGACCCCATCCCAGACACCCCTGGACGGTGATGGGGTGGGAAGGCCAGGTGGGCTTTCTTTGAGCTTGAGCTGAGAGTGAAACTAGGGAACATGTGCGACTATGGCAGAGGTTAGGGATGTGACATGATCATCTTGCCTGTGCTGATTTGACAAATACACATTGCATATAATCTATATTATGATCCTAATGATATAAACTCCCACTCACTTACAAGGAACATGGTAGCTGTTTTAAAACATAGAAAAGACAAAGCCCTAAGTAAATATTAAGTACCCTTTCCCACTACTTAACTGTTCAAAGCTCAGCTTATCAAAATATTTGTTTTTCTTTCACCTGGGTTGACCCCCACCAGGCCAGCGCCAGTTCCAAACTGTATTCTGAGGAAGGTGATAATTGCCCCCTTAACACCCAGGCCTACCCCAGGCTCACTAATTGCTCCAAGCTCCTACTTGGGGATCAGAAAGAAAGCATGGGATGGCTTGAAGCGGCAGCTCTCTTTCTAGAACTGACTCCAGACCCTTCCCAAACCACACACCTCATCTACAAAGGTGATGGGATACAGAGCATGTGAAGTCATGGATGCCTGGTGGACAGGAACAAGCACTTTTAGGTCCAGTAAAGAAAAGTTTCCTTCTAGTGCCTGGACATAAAACACGAAAGATAATCAGAAGAATCAGAGAGAAGATGCCATGGAAATTCAGGAGGCAATGACAAGCCAGGGTCTCTAAAACGGACACATGAAACCATGCAACTCAAGCACGAACCCTGAATGGTGAACCTCAAAGTACAGAGAGACAGAAAGTGTGGTCAGCTGTATAGCACAGGGGCAGCTCAGTGCTCTGTGATGACCTCGAAGAGTGGTATGGAGGCTCAAGAGGGAGGGGCTGTATGTGTACTTATAGCTGATTCACGCTGTTATACAGCAGAAACCAACATGACATCGTAAGGTATATCCTACAGTTAAAAAGTTACCATATAAAAAAAAAAGTGGTAATTTTAAGCAGATGAAAACTTGAGGGGTATAGTACCTTTTCTGGTATCATGTGTAATGAGATCTCCACATCTGTAAATTCACTTTGGCAATGATGATCATTTTGTAGGCTTACTTCTAAAAATATTTTTATCCTGTCCAAGGAGGAATCCTCCATTACTACTCACAAGCATTTACCTACAGTACCTAAAGATTTGCATTTCTCTGACACATTACACAAGGAGATTTTGCAGAAAAGATGTACAAAGGTACTTCAGGTCCTCAAAAAAATATCATTGAGTAAACAATGAGATAATGAATGGGGAATTTCTATTTCTTTTTAAAATTTTTAATTGGCAGGTAACTGTTCTATAATGTTGTGTTAGTTTCTGTCATATATCAACATGAATCAGCCATAGGAATTTGTATTTCTGATAAGTAGCGAGGAAGTTAAGAAAAGAACCAGGAGAGAAGCTATGACAAGTGCCTGATTTCCAGGATTTCCTTGATTTCAAACTTTTTAAAGAATTGTCACATTTGACATTTTCTAAGGGCTTTCACCCAAGCCTCATGACAACCCAGCAAGGGAGATCAGTCCTGTACTGCAGAGGAAGGAAACTGAGATTGAGGGGAAAGTGACTCATCTTTCCAGGGCACGCCTATACAAAAGAATCAGAAAAGGAAACCAGGCTCTTTGGTAGATACTTGGTTAAAGTGAATCTGAGTCAGGCTCCTGTAGCTCACTGAGTAGCAACTTCCAGTGAAAAAAGTGTGTTAAGGAAACTTGTTGGCTAAAGTGGGAAGAGATCATTGCTAAAGAAAGCCAAGAATGGACCTGAGCCATGAAGAGTATAGGGTCAGGGAAATAACAGCACAATCTTCTTTTAGGGAAATAAAAACATTTAAATCCAAAATTCATCTTTTTTAGTCACCTTTCCAGGATAAGTTTAAGGCCCAAGTTAAAAATTTAGGCAAATAAAAGCAGACTGGAGATAGATGGTTTGGGAGAAAAACAACTTCAAAAATTAGTCTTTCAACCAAATGACATAGCTGTAATGTATATCGAAAACAAAAAGATATTATCTCAGAGAACAAGGCCACATCCCTTCAGCTAATCAGGTAACAAAAGCAAAATAATGAAGACTAAATTCTATCTTAATTCCCCATGCAGGAGAAAGAGGAAGAAACGTCTCAAAGAATATGACTCACACACCTAAGCTCAGCAAAGAAAAATAAACGCTTTCTGGAGAAATGGCATGTGACCGATCCACCACCCACAAAGGGGAGGGGAGAATGTATAGGATGGTATTTGGGGGAGGGGGTGTGAAATACTTTTTCATTTGATATTATCAAACTAATCAACCAAGTGAAAAAAAAACCAAAACCAACAAAGGCACATAAGGCTGTGTAGTCCTGTCAAGCTTTACAGAGAATACAAAGTAGCAGGGAGAAAGAAGGCAGCCCAGATGTCTAGAAGCATCCCATTCATCAAGTGGCTGAGGCTCTCTTACAGTTACAACCACGCAGCAAACCTGAGACGTGACAATTATAGGACAGCAACCTCCTAGGGAACTGCTCCAATTGTTGTGTGTGAAAAACGGTAACGTGCCGGAGACAACAGTGACGATCAATTTCTAGACATAAACCAGTTCTACACAGCTGGCAAATGAAAAGAAGGAAAGCGAAAGTTGTGTGTGTTCAGGGCTCCTTTTCATTTGTTCTCCTCAAGTACATAAGGCACAGGATGGATTTTCCTAAACTCCTGGCTAATTGGACTTGCAATCCTGATGCAACCGTATCCCAGGCAGCCAGGCCAATTAGAAACTTCCCAGGCAAAAAGGACACTTTCCCCAGGATCTTCATTATGAACTTGGACAGCTACACGGGATGCTAACTGCTCTTGGCGTCCTTTCATTTCCAGGGCACGTCAGTGGGCTGACTCACCCTACCAGGTAGTCCATGCCAGGTTAAATTATTTATTTCTTAGGGTCTTCATGCTGGCATAAAGTCTGAAAAATATAATTTGCAATGGTCACCCAGTCTGATATATTTCTGCAGAGACTACAAATTAATTCAAACCTTTATCCAAAGCGGGTCAGGATACGCTGTCCTTTCTCATTCTTTCTGTTACTTTACACTGAGCAGCTCATGTCAGAGTGTAAACAGTTGTTTTCCCTTTTCTAATAGAGATGACACACACCCCCCGTCACAACAACCACAAAAATCCCCAGGATGGAGAGAAAATTGGCCAAAGAGGCATCTACTCTGCTAAGAGCAAAAAGGTCCTGTTGGGAGGGCAATGTGAAGCAAAGGCTGCAAACCATTTCTCCTGAGGAAACTATTAAGATCATGTACAAAATTCTGTGACAAAGAGTCTGCAGAATGACTGTAAATAATCTAAATACTAAGTAAACTGCACAACACCCATGGGATGAAAAATATGATATATTTTTATATATATCATATTTGTCCTTGTTATAGAGACAGTTCCTGCCTGTGGGACAGAGGCAACAAAATCCGGTATTTTGTGGAATACAGACAGTGAAGACACATCTCCCCACCTTTTCTCCTGAAATGCCTAGACTAGCACTGTCCAATATAAATATGTGGAAAGCAGACCGCAAATGTGACCCATATATTTCATTTTAAATTTGTAGTAATCACATTAAAAGGTAAAAAGAAATATGAAATTAATTTTTAATATTTTCTTTGATTCCATATGTCCAAAATATCATCAATCCAGTATATAATCAATACATTTTTTCTCCTAAGTCGTATCTGAGATCCCACGTGCATTTTATACTTCAGCACATCTCGTGTGGATTGGGCATGTTTCAAGCACTCAAGAGCCACATATGGTTGCTTCATGCTGTTTGTGCAGACCAAGATGTTCAAGGGCTGCCGTGTGTTCCACAGTTTACGATTTTCCTTGCCATGGGAAATAGTATCCTGGCATTATTTAAATCATGGTGACAGCAGTTGGCAGGTACTAGTTCAGACTGCTTGTGGAAATTGCTTTAGAGTGAACACAAAAGAGAGCAATCACCCAACTTTTGCACTTCTGACATTATTTTTCTAACCCGGGCTATATGGGAGATAATAAGCATTTACCTTCTGGGGTTAACCTTTGAGAATATCTGAACCACAAGGTATACTTGAAAGGTCCTGACAGAACTGTCTTTTTGACTTACATGGTACGATTTTGTGGTTTCTCTCACCGTATGAATTAAGTCCTGTGGCACATATACAGCAGAACGTTCTACAATTATTCCTGTATCACCCCCAATTCTTGGGGGCTTTAATTATGTACTCTGAGGGGAATGGAAAACATATGACAAGACCACGTGTCAGAATGGTACATTTGTTCGATGAGCCTCTTTTTAAGAAAAAAATCTGTGGGGGTAACTACATATTTATTGACTGTTTGAAAACAAGGAACTGCCTAAATCTGAAGTCAGTCTGCCGTACTTGTCTCAGGTTCACGTTTAGCCATTTGCTACTATATGGTTAGGGGCGCCACCAGGGCAACTGCCAGCCTTTAAGGAAACTTTCTTGCAAAATGAAAAAGAATTCCTCCATGGTAGGAAGAAATCCCTCAGGCACAGGACATGTGTCTGACTTTGAGAGGGATTTCAGTCCCCTATCCATGCTAACCAGGCATTTCTTATGCAGATGACAGTGTCCCCAATTTTATGGGGGTCCTGGGAACAATTTCCAAGCTGGCACACAATAGCAGACATGGTAGCAAGCCCTGGAGACATAGCAATGAGCTAAGTGTATAGGTTATATATTCCCTTCAGGAGCATCAGTACCAAAAACGCCATCCTTCTTAAATGCTGAAGAATGGTGACAGCCCTCCTTACAGACAGGTGAGGCAGAAAATACAGAGAAATCCAGGTAATCAAAAATTGAAACTGTTATTATACATATAAAACTTGGAAATTAAAGTTTTCAAGGTTAAAGCAGTTCTTAATGTGAAGAAATACATGGTAACTTTAATAAAAATATTTACCATAAATCTTTATAAGGTACATAATAAACAATTCTGAGAGAATGTTATGTCCATAAGGCACAGATACTAGGGTGAATACAAAAGAATATCCAATAACTACTCCATACTTAGAAAAGGGAAGGCAAGGGAAAGAACCAAAGAAACCATATTTGTTCCATACCCTACTTGTGCCTGAGCTTCCCTGGTGGCTCAGAGGTTAAAGCGTCCGCCTGCAATGCGGGAGACCCGGGTTCGATCCCTGGGTCGGGAAGATCCCCTGGAGAAGGAAATGGCAACCCACTCCAGTATTCTTGCCTGGAGAATCCCATGGACGGAGAAGACTGGTGCTACAGTCCACGGGTCGCAAAGAGTCGGACACGACTGAGCGACTTAACTTTCACTTTTTCTTTCTACTTGTGCCAAGCCCTGGGGGGAGAACTTTCGGATGTTATCTTACTTAATTCCCTAATGCCTGAGACACTGAGGCCAGAGTGAAGACCAACTTGCCGAGGATCATCCAGCTATTACACAGGAAACCAGGACTGAACGAGGTCTGCCTGTGCCCTCAGCGCAAGGGGAGGACCTGTTATAGAAAATGCAAAGAGGCCAGCTATACAGACTTGGGAGGAAAACTCTGTGTTACATTATCTAAGTGGGTAATCGTCTTTCTCCTTTTTCCTTTACCAGTTACACATCTCACTGTAGTCTACTGAAATAAGTTTATTTTCATTATGAATAACATTACAATCGGAGTACAAATTCTAAATTGATAACCAAGTTATCTTAGTAATATTCAACATAAAATTCCAGGAAGGCAAATTATTTTGAGCCTCTGAAGTTTATGGTAACAATGATTTTGTTACCCATTGTTTTTTATGTGTTTTTGATGTAGTTGGAAACAAACAGACGTCAAAGCTATGCTGATGCTCTAAAATTATTTGCGGTGATTTAGAAGTTCTGGGAAGAGTATCTGTAAATTAATTTTCCCCACAGTGCCAAGAAATGAAACACAAGGGTGTTTTATTACATACTGTGGACTGTCCTAAAATAAAGTTCTTAGTAAAGTGTCCAAAATAGCAAAATGAATATATGCATGTGGTCAGTGTGTGCACAGATCTTTATACATAGGTGTGTGTCTGTGTGTGATGCAATTTAAAATGTGTTTGCATGTTTCTGTGTGTGAAATAGCCTTTGTGACTGAAGTAAACTGTAATAAGGAGTACTTTGAAAAAGTTAGATTAGTTCTTGCTGTGTGTGTGCTAAGTCACTTCGGTCATGTCTGACTCTTTGCGACCCTATGGACCTTCACCTACCTGGCTTCTCTGTCCACGGGTTTTTCCAGGCAAGAATACTGGAGTGGGTTGCCGTGCCCTCCTCCAGGGGATCTTCCCAACACAGGCATCAAACCCGAGCCTCTTATATCAACCTGCATTGGCAGGTGGGTTGGGTTCTTTACCACTAGCGCCATCTGGGAAGCCCAGGTTAGTTCTTAGTTCATAGGTATTTTCTTACAACACAGGAATACATTTAAAGGTATTTGTCTTATCCTTGGATTGGTGAAGCTTGGACCATTAGCGCTCATATACTGTTCACAACACTATTTGGGGTGCCTACCTCACCTGCTGTCCTTCAGAAGAGTCATGTCTCAATCAATCATCTCCTTTGTTCTCTCTCTCACGCAAATTTGTGCTTATTGTGTGCAGACCTTAATGAACCAATTTAGGTTAACTACATGGACATATTTTAAGTATCAAATGAAACACTGCGGAGAGGGGTTCTTGAGCAGTGAAATTACATCTGATTCTTAATTTCTTCTCTAGACTTTTGTATACTTTTTCATTTCTTCATGAGCTGTATAATTTTTTAAGAAAATACTAAATATGCTACTTCCTTTGCTGTGATTTATTAATGGGTCAACACTATTTAAAGAATGTTAGACAAAATAGTAAAATAGCCATATGAGGCAACCATCTGAAAAGATGTCTAATTCTGCTGAATCCCACTGACAGCTTTAAAAAGGGATATCTTCGGGGTATGTTGCTATAGTGGATATGAGATTCTGCCAGACACTGCAAGGAAGAATTTCTCATAATATACTCCCCTGAGGCCCAACACTGACTTCTGGCTCCTCAAGGAGTAATCTAGTCAGAGCAGAAATACACCAGCTGACCTCAGGGTACATAGGGAAAAGGAAGAAAGATCTCTAAGGAAACAACGACAGAAATTACAGGAGGCCCAAGAGTGTGAGGAATCAACAACTCTTGGAAAAGATCTGAAGCAGGTGCAAATTCAACAATGAAGAAGTGGAAAGAACCAGAATTTTCTGATACGCTACAAAAACAGGCAAACTGTTACCACCATGCAGAAAACAAAACAATAAACCTAAGTCAGAGCTAATGAAATTAGTTGTACATGTTCATCCCTTGAAGAAAACATGAACTATCCACTTGAATCTTTTAGAATGCTAGGATCTTCATAGGTATGTCAGAAAAGATGCAAAATATTTAAGGCTTGCTATTTTAAAACATATGTATATTAGATGAGTGATTACATACCCAACTACCCAAATATCATCAGAGAAGATACACTGAATGGTGAGTTTTAATTCAATGATTAGGAAATTTTTCATAGTCTACTCTCATTTTTGTCATTTCTCTCCTGTGAAATGTTCACCCCTCTGTTTTTGCTTATAAAATTGGCAGGTGCTCTTATAAAATTAGGAATAGTATTAATTGTCTTAAAAGAGTTAAAAAAAATGTATGTGAGTGGCTGGATGGACAACTAAAAATTTTTAACAAAACTGAGATAGTGTTGAATATATAAGTATTAATTTTTTTCATTTAATATATTGAGAATTTTGAGCATGTCACAAAATATTCTTTAAAGACAAGATCTATTAATATGATTATAACATGTTTTAATGGATACACTATAAATCATTTCAGAATATTCGGACTGTTTCTAAATTCTTATTATTACAAATGGCACCTTTCACTAATACTATCTTCAGTGCCATAAATTACCTTCCCTCTGCTCAGCACCGAATCCTGAGTCCCAGTGCTCTGACGCCAAAGCTGGTAACCTTGTACCACTGTCAAGACCAGAAAGTCTCTCTCTTGACACCACAGAGGGAGAGGAGAACCCCACATTTACTATGAAGTAGGGACCACCTCATGCGACGAGTTCACTCACTGGAAAAGAGTCTGATGCTGGGAGGGATTGGGGGTAGGAGGAGAAGGGGACAACAGAGAATGAGATGGCTGGATGGCATCACCGACTCGATGGACATGAGTTTGAGTGAACTCCGGGAGTTGGTGATGGACAGGGAGGCCTGGCGTGCTGTGTGATTCATGGGGTCGCAAAGAGTCGGACGCGACTGAGCGACTGAACTGAACTGAACTGAGGGAGTGTTAAGGGTGGAAAAAGAAACCAGAAAAAAAAAAAGCAACTAAAAACCTACAAACCATAAATCTATTTACACTACCACAAAAGAGATATATAAGATAGCGAAAAGTGTGAAAGTGGCAGTCGCTCAGTCATGTCTGACTTGTTGCAACTCTATGGACTGCATCCTGCCAGTCTCCTCTGTCCATGGCATTCTCCAGGCAAGAATACTGGAGAGGGTAGCCATTCTCTTCTCCAGGGGATCTTCCCAACCCAGGGATCGAACTTGTGTTTCCCACATTGCAGGCAGATTCTTTACCACCTGAGCCACAGATAGTACCCAGGAACATTTTCCCTGTCCTCAGGGATACCAAGGAAAAGGTATCTCTAAGTGGAGAGGGGATAGGAAAATTGAGTTTCACTACCACCTGTTTTCTGTTTTAAATTAAATCATTAAGATATACTAAAATGTCCAAATAATTTTACCTCCCATTTCAATTTCCCTTCCATTACAAATCTCATGGTAAGTGTTTCAGAGGACAGATTAATCTGAGCAAGATCTAAAGCTGAACTTTTACCTTCAATATAGTTACATGTTTTCAAACATTTACAACTAAAATACTTAACAAAGTCTACGAATAATATCGAGAAAATGAAAAAAAAAAAAAACAAAACAACAAAAACTTTCTCTCCAAAAGAAAAGCTCAGTAAACCTGGTGAGATTTCTCTTAAATCATCTGTTTTATCTAGCAATAATAAATAAGTTCCACTTTACAGTCTTAATGTTTGATCTTGAACCTGGTAAAACTGTCTCTGAAATCAAGTGACAGAAACAAATTGTTCAAAGGCCTAATTAAGGTACCCTAAGGTCTTGGGACTTCCCTGGCAATCCAGTGGTTAGGATGTCATGTTTCCCCTGCACGGGGCATGGGTTTGATCCCTGGTCGGGCTGGGGAATTAAGATTCCACATGTCACATGCCAAAAAAAAGACGCCCTGAGTTCTGAGCAGCTATTTTACTTCTGTCATTTATAGAAATTTGTCTTAAATATCTGACCATTTCTCCTTGAAGAAAATGACTTCTATTAATGCTTGGCATAGTATCATGAAATGTTGGGAGTCAAAATCTTCTTTTGAAAGTGGTTCAAAGGTACAAACTTCCAGTTATGAGATAAGTAAGTCCTGGGGATGTAATAGGCAGATAGCATGGTGATTACAGTTAACAACATTGAAAGTTAGATCATCAACGTTCTCAGTCACAAGAAAAAAAAAGTGTAACTATGTGTGGTGATGAATGTTTTTATTGTGATAATCATTTTGCAATATATATACATATATATATATCAAATTCTTACGTTGTATACTTCAGTGTAATAAATGTTATAAGACATTTGTATCTCAATTTTCAAAAGTCATCTGAGAACTATGTTCCTATACATGTTTTCAACATATAAATAGATCTCTTATAGTTACTGAAAGATACAAAATGTGTAAGGTAAAAAAATCCAACCAAAGAGATTATTTTTTAAACTCATCACATTCACAGTCAATAGTGCCAGCTGCCTATTTACTTCAATGCTCACACAACGCTTCCTCTTAAGATTGTGAAATCAGTATTAGAGCAGAAATAGAGCATATTCTTAGGTGTCGACACTTCTTCCACCTGGAAGCATCTGCACCATGTGTTCACACTGGAGTCCTTAGTGGGCACATACCAAGTTATCACTGCAGAGGGAAACTTTATGGAAAAATTTTATGTTCTTATGGCCCTACTACAATCCAAACTGGAGATCTTCAGTTGATATACTAAAATATGATTATCTCCTAAGAACGCGAGTAAGGGATCTAGGAAGCCATCCTGGCACCAAACACATCTCATGGAAACTTACTGAGCACACCAAACTAAGATCCTTGGCGATTTTGTCATTATACACTACATCAAGAAGTCTATTACTATCTAGATGAAAAATGCTTACTTCAATCAAATGCTATATTCAAGGAGCGACAAAATACAGTTCTTATTTATGCTACTTGCTGCTATTTTTGCTGAGTCGTGTCCCACTCTTTTGCTACCACATTGACTATAGCCTGCCAGGCTCCTCTGTATATGGGATTTCCCAGGAAAGAATACTGGGGTGGGATTTCTAGAGGCAAGAATTTCTTTCTCCCAGGGATCTCCCCAACCCAAGGATTGAACCCATGTCTCCTGAATTGGCAGGCAGATTCTTTACCCCTAACCCTTTTCCTACTAGGGTTAGGAATTTCTCTTTTTGTGGAATTTTAGGCAAGACAGATCCTTATTTCCAGTGAATAGTCTTAAAAGTAAAATCAAAGGTTTTCATTAAAAAACTTGTTACCTTCAAAAAATTGGCTGTTTAGCACTTCAGAAATTGTATCTTCGAAAAAACAGCTTGCACCTTTGAAAAAATGGCTTGTACCTTCAAAAAAATGACTGTTCAGCACTTAAGAAATTCTCCTTGAATGTCATATATTTAAAATAAAAAAAAAATCCACTTTAAAATAACTGACTTTAATTAGCATTAGGCCACATTTTACTGGCTTATTATAGCCAAGTCCTAGCAGTGGTTCCATCCTAGGTCTGCATATGGAAATAGAAAAAGTTCAGTGGGGCCTCCGGCTTCGTTAGGAAGCCTATCGGATTACTGGTTCTAATTAAGGGTTGTGTTACTGGCTACCACACAGCTATTAATGTGCATTATTGTCATTATAGGAAGTTCTGACCTCTGCTGTGCGTCACCTGGACTAAAATTTAATTATCAACCAGAGAATATACGAGTAAGAACGATATAAAATGGCTCCTTGTGAGGCTTCTGTGGTTGTTAAATACAATCTTACAATTTTTTATTTGACATTAGGAAAATGATTACAACTAAACCTCTTTCTAAAACCTGAAAATAATTCACCCAGAGTGTGAGACCACAGTATATCTATTCTGATTTTCCTGTGTGTTATTAATTTAGCAAATTCTTTATATATTTTTCAGTGTACAAGAACATGAGTGACAAGAACCTGGATTTACTGACTGAAATTAGGCTGACATTAAAAACAATGTTAGAGGACCTGCATATTCTAAAACTACGTATCTATTTCCTATGCTATCCTTCACTGGCCTAAAGCTCTGAACCTGAACAACTTTAGAATTAAGGAAACAACTGTTACCTTTTGCGTGCACATTTTCTTTTTTTGATAACCTTATATTTTTAAAAAGACAATGAAATCAGTGAAACTGGTCTATTTCTGATATTTTAATTACTAATGATCTCACATAGTTCTCACAACAGCCAGTAAAGTAGGTAAAATAGGGAACTTACAAGCAGCAATAGTGGGTGGGGCAGCAAGTATTACTAAAACGGCAGCTAGTTTGTTTCTTTAGAAATTTTAACTTCAGATCAACACCTTTCTGAGATGCTTTCAAGGCAGCCTGAGTCAAAGACAGAACAGAGGGACTTAGGTTTTCATACTCCTTTGGATATCTATGATGTTTTGCCTGACTTGATGAGAACTTCATGACTTGTAACACTAAATGAAAACATTGATGGGTACAAGGAAGATGCAACATAAGCTATTCAAAAGGAAGAGGTCAGGTTTTAATTTTTCCACCTGCAAGTAGTATATGGGAATGGCAAAATATTTCACAACTATGACATTTCACAACTATTTACTGAGCGTCTACTATCAGATGTTAAACTACAAAGGACAGAAAAGAAAACCCAGTATAATAATAATACATGTGGGTACATGTTAGGTGCAGTGGGCTACAGGTAACTCTGCTTGTTCAGCTTAGTATCATCTTTGCTTCCTGTCATTCAGCACAGTGTCTGACACATAGCAGATGCTCAAATAAAAGTTTATTAAACTGAACCTAGTGTGCAAAGGTTCCTTGGACTAGAGTACTGATGCATCATTAATTCTTACCTTACAGTATGATGACAATGTTAATATGAATAGAAACTTCCACTTGGGACTGTACGTGGGTGAGATATTCTATATAACAGCTCAGGTGTATCTCTAAGTCTCCTAAAAAATAAGCTTAGAATGTTAGTATTTCTACTCCTGTTTAAAAAAAAAAGGACACTAAGTTTCAAATTCATCCAAGATTACACAGTAATTTCAGAACAACTGAACTTTCCCTTCCCATTGTAAAACCTGCAATGCTAAGTTGAGTAACCTGTAGGACATTAAGGTCTTACAGGCTAGCAAACAGAAACGTAACACAGCAAGTTGTTCAGAAAAGAGGGCTACACGGGAAATAATCAGTTCACAGAGAGAGCAGATAAAAATATGAAAGAGTGAAGGAGAGTTAGTTGTCAACATGTGAAAGCAGGAAGAGCAGCCCATATGGAAAAGCTAGTCCTGTTTTAGAAGACACAGTGAAGATTTCTTAAGGGAGACCTGAAATTGCTCATTCCTGTGGGAAGTTAGGAAACTTGGGGTAAGGGTTAGAAATTCACATTCCATATGACATCATTTCCACTTTAAAGGTGAAGAAACTGAAACTCAAATATTTAATGCATTCCTAAGGGTTGACTTATAACCAAGCCTTGTTAGAAAAGGGTAAGACCAGGGCCTGAAATCAGGTCTTCGGTCTTTCATTAATACTTATTCTTTGAGAATACAGCCCACACATATTATTATATGCTTAAAATCCCTTTAGAAAACTAGAGAAGCTCCCCATGGGTGGGCAGAACATAAATAAACCAGCTTGCCAGTGCGTATTCTGATTAGTTAGAGTCTGCTCTGATTGACTCTCACTCACACCGTCACAGAGGAAGGTGGTGGGTGGCAGGAACAATCTTCCTTCATAATGCCATTAAAACTTTAAGGATGGACACCATTTTCACATTCCAGGCTATGTCACACATGGTGCCATAATCAGCATCCTAAGCAGACCGTTCAGAATGAAGGACTGTGTTATTAACTTTTACCGTGGATCTCCCAGAACCTAGCATGGTAAGCACTCTCAGCAGATATTGGCTGAATTACTTGATAAATACATTTTCCCAAATCTGGGAAGCCTTCTTCAGTCTTTTCAATAATGAAATAATCTCCTATGCTTGCCTCTTTCAGTATGGGTCTTTACACTTCTTATCAGAGATGAAGTACAGCATTGTTCACCATCAGAATGTAGTCTTTAACTCAGATAATATGCCAGCACAGATGTGATGCCAAAAATATTTCACTCTTAGTATGACACAGGCACTGACCAATAAGAAAGGGCAGCTGCCAGGAGGCCCTCCTGGTGCTGAGTGCAGCCCTGACCATTCCTGCAGCATAGTGACCCACTGCGGAAAGGTTTTCCTAAGATGAAAATTTTGTCAAAATTTTATAAAATGAAAATCAGATCATGTCCTTAAAATATAGACAAATGACAGAAAACGTACAAATTTTATTTATATCTATTTCCAAATTTCACCTAAGTTGACCTGCTGTAAAAAGCTGCCATGCTGTAAAACTGGCTTGAGCTTCCATTTTCTGCCCCTTCCTCCTAAAGATATATTAACCAATTCAGGAATGGGGTTAGGGTGAAAGCAACTAGCAGGCAAGAGACAGTACATTAATTGTCTTCACGATAAGTGCTGTGACTGAACATTCCTTTGTTTTAAGTCATTCTTAAAAGTGAAGATTTTAAAGGCAATACAATGAGAAGGACGGACCAAGGAACAGAAGTTAACAGTTTTGTGTCCAATAACAAACTCCTCTATAAACACTACAGAGTTCTGAACAAAACTTCTTAAAGTTACCTTCAAAAACACAGCAGAATTCAAATTTTTCATTTAGGTCCCTCAATTCAAACCAAAAGTAATTGTTATGCAGAAGTTCTTTTTTGAAAAAAAAAAAAAAAAAAAACTTTGCAAAAGAACTGGTTACAAAAGGAAATTCATTGCTTCTTTTTCTAGAAAGAAAGAAAGTGAAATTGGTCAATCGTGTCCGACTCTTTGGGATTCCATGGACTGCAGCCTACCAGGTTCCTCCGTCCATGGATTTTCCAGGCAAGAATACTGGAGTGGGTTGCCATTTCCTTCTCCAGGAGATCTTCCTGACTCAGGGAGTGAACCTGAATCTCCCTTACTGTCTGAGCCACTCTGTTGGGGCCTCTTTTTCATAGAAGTACTATGAACTATGGATGGAGGTTCGTGACATTGTACAGGAGACAGGCATCAAGACCATCCCCATGGAAAAGAAATACAAAAAAGCAAAATGGCTGTCTGAGGAGGCCTTATAAATAGCTGTGAAAAGAAGAGAAGCGAAAAGCAAAGGAGAAAAGGAAAGATATAAGCATCTGAATGCAGAGTTCCAAAGAATAGCAAGGAGAGACAAGAAAGCCTTCCTCAGTGATCAATGCAAAGAAATAGAGGAAAACAACAGAATAGGAAAGACCAGAGATCTCTTCAAGAAAATTAGAGATATGAAGGGAACATTTCATGCAAAGATGGGCTCGATAAAAGACAGAAATGGTATGGACCTAACAGAAGCAGAAGATATTAAGAAGAGCTGGCAAGAATACACAGAAGAATTGTACAAAAAAGATCTTCACGACCAAGATAATCACGATGGTGTGATCACTCATCTAGAGTCAGACATCTTGGAATGTGAAGTCAAGTGGGCCTTAGGAAGCATCACTATGAACAAAGCTAGTGGAGGTGATGCAATTCCAGTTGAGCTATTTCAAATCCTGAAAGATGATGCTGTGAAAGTGCTGCACGCAATATGCCAGCAAATTTGGAAAACTCAACAGTGGCCACAGGACTGGAAAAGGTCAGTTTTCATTCCAATCCAAAGAAAGGCAATGCCAAAGAATGATCAAACTACTGCACAATTGCACTCATCTCACACGCTAGTAAAGTCATGCTCAAAATTCTCCAAGCCAGGCTTCAGCAATACGTGAACCGTGAACTTCCAGATGTTCAAGCTGGTTTCAGAAAAGGCAGAGGAACCAAAGATCAAATTGCCAACATCCGACAGATCATCGAAAAAGCAAGAGAGTTCCAGAAAAACATCTATTTCTGCTTTATTGACTATGCCAAACCTTTGATTGTGTGGATCATGACAAACTGTGGAAAATTCTGAAAGAGATGGGAATACCAGACCATCTGTCCTGCCTCTTGAGAAACCTGTATGCAGGTCAGAAAGCTACAGTTAGAACTGGACATGGAACAACAGACAGGTTCTAAATAGGAAAAGGAGTACGTCAAGGCTGTATATTGTCACTCTGCTTATTTAACTTATATGCGGAGTACATCATGAGGAACACTGGGCTGGAAGAAGCACAAGCTGGAATCAAGATTGCCGGAAGAAATATCAATAACCTCAGATATGCAGATGACACCACCCTTATGGCAGAAAGTGAAGAGGAACTCAAAAGCCTCTTGATGAAAGTGAAAGAGGAGAGTGAAAAGGTTGGCTTGAAGCTCAACATTTTTCAGAAAACTAAGATCATGGCATCTGGTCCCATCACTTCATGGGAAATAGATGGGGAAACAGTGGAAACAGTGTCAGACTTTATTTTTGGGGGCTCCAAAATCACTGCAGATGCTGATTGCAGCCATGAAATTAAAAGACGCTTACTCCTTGGAAGGAAAGTTATGACCAACCTAGATAGCATCTTAAAAAGCAGAGACATTACTTTGCCAACCAAGGTCCGTCTAGTCAAGGCTATGGTTTTTCCAGTGGTCATGTATGGATGTGAGAGTTGGACTGTGAAGAAGGCTGATTGCCAAAGAATTGATGCTTTTGAATTGTGGTGCTGGAGAAGACTCTTGAGAGTCCCTTGGACTGCAAGGAGATCCAACCAGTCCATTCTAAAGGAGATCAGTCCTGGGTGTTCACTGGAAGGACTGATGCTAAAGCTGAAACTGCAGTACTTTGGCCACCTCATGGGAAGAGTTGACTGACTGGAAAAGACTCTGATGCTGGGAGAGATTGGGGGCAGGAGGAGAAGGGGACGACAGAGAATGAGATGGCTGGATGGCATCACTGACTTGATAGACATGGGTTTGAGTGAACTCCAGGAGTTGGTGATGGACAGGGAGGCCTGGCGTGCTGTGATTCATGGGGTCGCAAAGAGTCAGACACAACTGAGCGACTGAACTGATGAAAAAGAGATCTTTTCTTATCGTCAGGGAAAAAATAAAAGCAAAACTACTGTTAGAAAATGCCTGTGCTTTAACTTAAATATAAGACGTATCAGAGAAAAAAAATGAATGACTTTGAATGAGGAATGAAACTACTTTTAATATTAAATGCAGAGATAGTACCATAGTTGTCTTTTCCTAAGTCCCAGCCATTAATTGTTCAGAATACTCAAGCAATATTCTACTATCTCAGTGGCTGTAATAAAACACATGGTTTGAAAAGTCAATGAAAATCCCAGCATAGTGCTCCCAGAGTATTTCAAGCCATCAAACCACCAAAGTGAACATAACCCTGCAAAAATGTAAGGTTCTTGAACAATTTTCACATAATAGTTATAACCCCATGCAGTGCTTATTTATTTAAACAACATTTAAAAATATTTTTTTTCCCTTGGTCACACTGTGCAGCATGTGGGATCTTAGTTCCTCAACCAGGGATCAAACCCATGCCCTTTACACTGGAAATGTGGAGTCTCAACCATTAGACTCTCAGGGAAATTCTGTAAACACCATTTAAAAATTTTTTTTAGTCTGTATTGGTATAGAGTAAAAAGTTTTTGTAAAAAAATGTACTGGGATACTGGGGTATAGCCAATTAACAAACAATGTTGTGATAGTTTCAGGTGAACAGCGAAGGGATTCAGCCATATATATATATAAAACATATTATATATATACACACACACGTATCCATTCTCTCCAAACTAACCTCCCATCCAGCCTGCCACAAAACATTGATCAGAGTTCCATATAGTATACAGGAGGTCCAGTTTTACATAGAGCAGTGTGTACATGTCAATCCCGAACTCTTAATCTATCCCTCCTCCCTACCCTTCTGCCCTGGTAAACATAAATTCATTCTCTAAATCTGTGAGTCTGTTTCTGTTTTGTAAATAAGTTCATTTGTATCATTTCTTTTTAGATTCCACATACAAGGGATGTCATATGTTATTTTTTCTTTTCTGTCTGACTTACTTTACTCAGTATGACAATTTCTAGGTCCATCCACGTTGCTGCAAATGGCATTATTTTGCTCTTTTTAATTGCTGAGTATTATTCCATTGCATATATATAAACACCATTTTTAAATCTTATTTTTATCCTCACTTTTAGCATCCGTGTGATATCCAGTGACAGAAGAGGACAGTCACAATAATGGAATTCATTGATGCAAGAGACCAAGTTAGACGGAGGAACTGGAAAATTATTTGGAATAGAACAGTGGTGAACCCAATTCAGCAGGAGGACTAATCCATTTTCTCAATGGAGGTCAACAAATAACAGTATAAATAACCAGCCCTGACACTAACAGGTGAAACCACCTCAGAGCTTGTCCACTAATTTCGTACACAGAATGCACAATTTTGAGAGTACATTTTTATTGATCTTCAAGCACTGTCACCTACATTATCACATGAATCATAGCATTTCTAAAGAATTTTCTGTGTTTCATGGCAATGTCTCAAATTAGCCCAACAGCACACCAGCAGAGGTCCTGAGAACCCTGATCTTCTGTGTGAACAGATTGTTTTATACTTTACAAAGTGCTTTCACATTCATTATCTTAATTTAGAGTTCATCACTGGGAAAGGAAGCTAAAATAAATGATAACAAATTAGATACTGTCAGTTGCATGGAGAATGGTCAGGGGCAGTATTCCTGATCATTCTAGAAGAGAACAATGGCCTGCACAGTCATTATCGCTAATTTTATTACCTTTCACAAGTTGTTCTAATTGTGATCCAATTAAAGAATACCATCTACTGCACTGAAAACAGAATATGAAAGGAAACCATTATATAAATCTACTCAAACTCAATTTGAGGTATTTTTTTTTTCTTTAAAACACGGTATGTATGCATTTGACACTCCAAATAGTTCCCATAAGACATTTCAAAAGGTGACTCACTCAAAATATCCTCTTCACCAGAGGAATGAAAAGATTTCTAGTTGATGTTTTTCACTATTTTCCTCACAAGAGTAAAAGTGACATTTATTCATCTATTTATGCATTCAAACATGTAAGACGCTTGTGTGCATGGATGTGTGCATAAATATATATTTAAACATATACATATACATGCATGTATAATATGTGTATATGTGTATTGTCTGTCCTGTTCCCGAAAGGACTTCAGGAAGTTGATGAAAAGACATATCCTACCAGATAAAATAAAGGCAAAAATCAATGGTAAGGAACATGAGACAAAGGGAAAAGGAGGCAAGAGTGAAATGGCTTACTGAGAGAGGTCAACTGTTTCAAGTGCCCGACTTCTCATTGGTGGGCACGTCTGAAGAGCTTGTCTAATGACTATCAACCAGCGCTGATCAAACACAGTGAATGACCTGGAGATCAAGCACCTGATCGACAAGAAATCTATCATAAGCATCTCTTCAGCACAAGCGTACTTCAGGAATAATTGGCCCTAATGATAACTCTGCAATGCAAGTGTTAAGTGTAACCGGCATCATGATAAGAAAATTTCTTTCTTTTCTTGCATCCTGCTGCTTTGAAAATTGACAATTCATATAGAATATATTATATTTACAATCATAAAATTAATATAACCTATTTCCTGACTAAACTGGAAGACAGCCCAGTTATTGACGACTTGGAGATACAAGACCCTGCCTTATTAATATGTTTTGTGTAGGGATATTAAATAACCCCAAAACCAGAAACAAGCAAGGTTCAAGGTCCCTAGAAAGGCAAAGAGTAACCCTTTATCTCTCCCTTTCTTAGACCACAGAGCCGGAAGGAATCTGTCAAATAGCTTTCCTCTCACATGCCATCCCTGAAGAGTCAGTAGGCTTGTGTTGTGTAGGGAAGGATTCTGAGGCCCAGCCGGGCTCAGCAGGAAGGAGTGTTCCCGTCTTTGTATCAGAAATGCTGCCGGGAAGAGGAAATGAGACAGTGCGCTGCTGCTTACTTGCTCTATTCCTCATCTCAGTTCAATCTGCTGATGTTACCAACGAGGAACTGGAGTCTTAAAAGTGCTGGGCTACTGATTTACCATTTCTCTTTTAATTTATTTTAGCTTGCCTTACTATAAAAGCTATTTGACATATCTCAGAAATACACAAGAGATGTGACAAAACAGGCGTGAAAGATAAAATATACACAGTATGAGGAGGATAAAGTTTGTCCCTGTGGCCAGTTATGAAGCCTTCATTTCATGGCCAGTTATGAAGCCTTCATTTCACCATGGCCTTTCCCAGTGCTGGAGAATACAGATTCACTCATCATCTAGTTGCTGAGTATGAATGTGTGTGTGAGTGAGTGTGTGTGTGTGTGTGACAAAAATGCACCTCAGGAGCAGGTCCTAAGCTTGGCTGTCAAGAAAAAAAGGCCTCAAGAAGCACTCCCCATTTACTTTGCTACTGTACTTTGAATTACTGGCAATAATACATTTCAAAAGGAGATTTTTAATGAATACAGGTAAAAGTTATTAGTTCTGTCAGGGCTATCTGGAAGAAATACATATTTTTCTTTGATAATAAAAACAGTGGTCAAATTAAAAGAGAAGAAAAGAAAACAAGGCCTCTGGAGTTAAGGGAGCTGGACTCATACCTCAGCCTTCCTCTGTGCCACATAAAGAAGCATTTTAGTCATTCATTCAAAAATGTTAACTGATATTTGCTTGTAATAATTAAACAAAAATAAGCAAATTACACAGTATGGTAGAGGGTGGTATTATAACAATTAGAAAGTACAAGGAAATGGGGACTGAGATATACAATGCCAAGGTGACATAGAGGCAGATTGCAATTTTTAAAAAGGTGGCTGTGGCGGGCTTGTTGAGGTGACATCTGAGCAGTCCTGAAGGAGGTGAGGGCGTGAGTCAGGAAGGCCTGGGGAGGAGCAAGGCAGTTACGTGAGGAGGAAAAGCCATCGCAGGACTGGAAGGCGGAAGCAGCCCTGGCAGGTTTTAGAGAAACACCAAGGAGTCCATCCAGGCTGGAGTAAAGCGCTAGAGGACAATAAGCGAAGACAAGGTCAGAAAAAAACGTGTGTGGGGAGGCGGGCAGGGCAGGTAATTTAGGGTCTTGCAGCCATCCTAAGACTTGCAAATGATGAGTCAAGTGCGAAAGTCCCCAGGGGTCAGCCAGCCAGGATGACTGAACTCCCTGACTCTGGAGACAGGGCTGACCTACACATTTTGTGCAGTTGTGGGTAGGGCAGGGCACAGGGATTTGAGGAACATGCCCAGGGATGTTTGTCTTCACGGCTCACATCGGCCCATGACATGAGACACATCCTAGCAGCTGTGTCCGTGTGGCAGCAGCGCTCCTAAGGCCGTGTTCTGAGAAGGTTCAGAGAGCAAGAGCAAGACCAGGGGAGAGTGAAGGGCCATCCCATCTGCTGTATTCCGAGAGCACTTATGAAGCATCACCTCATCATTTCTCTTCAACGGGGCATTAAGATTCTTCTTCCTGCATGTTTGCTAGTGGTGGACCCACAGAGGAAACCGTGGTCTGGCAAGTATTGGAGGTCAGAAAACCACTATTTATGAACATAGACAGTCCGCGTACTTGACAGTGGTTCCTCTTACAACTGACTGGTGCAGAAGAGCTATGCACATTCAGCAGAAACTGTACTGTGAAAGATGATTTTTCATCTCTTTCTGGGCTAGCGACATGTGGGCGGATCCTATCTCGTGATATGGGACAGCAGCTGAAGCCCCAGGTCAGCTACACAATCACAAGGATAAACATCCAATACACTTACAACCATTCTGTTTCCCACTTTCAGTGCAATATTGCAACCCCATTGACTGTAGCCCACCAGGCTTTTCTTGTCCTGGGATTTCCCAGACAAGAATACTGGGATGGGATGTCATTTCCTACTCCATTACATGAGATAGTCAGTACTTTATTATAAAACAGGCTTTCTGTTAAATGATTTTGCCCAACTGTAGGCTAACATTAAGTGTTCTGAGCACATTTAAGGTAAACTGGGCTCAGCTATGATGCTAGGTAGGTTAGGTGTATCAAATGCATTTTTGACTTATTTTCAGTTTTGTTGTTATTCAGTCACTCAGTCATGTCCGATGCTTTGCGACCCCATGGACTGCAGCAGGCCAGGCTTCCCTGTACTTCACCATCTTCTAGAGCTTGATCAATCTCATGTCCATTGAGTTGGTGATGCCATCCAACCATCTGGTCCTCTGGCATCCCCTTCTCCTCCTGCCTCCAATCTTTCCCAGCATCAGGGTCTTTTCCAATGAATCAGCTCTTTACATCTTATGGCCAAAGTACTGGAGTCTCAGCTTCAGTCCTTTCAATGAACATTCAGGATTGACTTCCTTTAGGATTGACTGATTCGATCTCCTTGTAGTCCAAGGGACTCTCAAGGGTCTTCTTCAACACCACAGTTCAAAAGCATCAATTCTTTGGCACTCAGCCTTTACGGTCCAACTCACATCTGTACATGACTACTGCAAAAACCATAGCTTTGACTATACGGACCTTTGTTAGCAAAGTGATGTCTCTGCTTTTTAATACACTGTCTAGGTTTGTCATAGTTTTCTTCCAAGGAGCACATGTCTTTTAATTTCATGGGTGCAGTCACCATCTGCAGTGGTTTTGGAGCCCATGCAAGGAGATCCAACCAGTCCATTCTAAAGGAGATCAATCCTGGGTGTTCACTGGAAGGACTGATGCTAAAGCTGAAACTCCAATACTTTGGCCACCTCATGCGACGAGTTGACTCACTGGAAAAGAGTCTGATGCTGGGAGGGATTGGGGGTGGGAGGAGACGGGGACGACAGAGAATGAGATGGGTGGATGGCATCACCGACTCAATGGACATGAGTTTGAGTGAGCTCCGGGAGTTGGTGATGGACAGGGAGGCCTGGCGTGTTGTGATTCATGGGGTTGCAAAGAGTCGGACAGGACTGAGCGACTGAACTGAACTGATCAGGATATATCCCCACACTGCAAGTTGAGGATCTGTCTTAAGACAGATACAAATGAACCAAAAAGAAATAAAACCAATCCTGAAAAACTCAGAACCGATACATCATTACTGTCTACACATGCCTGGTTAAGGCTGGTGCTATCAGAACAGACATCCAAAGAGAGAATAAAGCAGAAGAGAGGGAGACAGGAAGCTGACTGTGCTATGATGACCTACTTCTGAAAGAAGAATGCTCCTTTAAGCTCAAGAGTAGAAATTTATTAGGAACTTGTAGTAGACAGAGAATGAAGCAGCTGTGTAGCCCACAGGAGGTTTACAAGTCAGAAATGAGTATTCTAAACTGTGACTTATGAAGCCACCAAAACACAGGTGAAATAAACTTCTACAGCTAAAACACATATCTAAGCAAGTTGCTGAATGTCTTCTGTCTTCAAACATTAAAAAGAGGGACCAAGGCCAAAGGGAATTCCAAGTGAGAATGGGTATAAGAAAAGTAGTTTAAAAAAGCCTTCCTTTTCCTGAAAGATGTCAATCAGGTTAAGAGCTGTTGGGAATCAGGATTTTGAGTATTTTATGATTACAATGTTTACGGACATCCAGGGAACAGTTGTGCACCCACTTATGCTATAATAGGGCCAGAAAGAAGTTTTCCTTTCCAATGGAAATGCCATTGAGTATTCAAAAATACTGAGCTCCCCAGGTGGCTCAGTGGTAAAGATCCTCCTACCATTGCAGGAAACATGAGTTTATTCCCTGGAGGAGAAAGTGGCAATCCACTCCAATATTTCTGCCTGGAAAATCCTATGGACAGAGGAGCCTGGCAGGTTGCAGTCCATGGGGTTGCAAAGAGCTGGACACAACTGAGCGACTGAGCGTGCATGCACGTATTCAAAAATACCAGCACTCCCCAGAGAGCCACTTTTGATAAGAACGACGTGGTACAAACTGACAAAAGAAGATGACCCAGTAAAGTTCTATCTACTGTGACGTTAAAAGGGGTAGTCAAATAGAGAGCATGAGAAACATTTATTTATATTTCTTTCCATAGAAGCTTGAGACTGCTGGCAGAAATGTAACTAACACCACAAGATAGAAATAGATACGTATTCAAGGTGAAGGGAAAATAAACCCTTCACAGAGTTATTACACAGACATGCAAACCAGAAAATAAAGTCCCACAGAGCTGCCAAAAGCGGATGCAAATTCGGCCTAGAACTTCCTAGCAGTCAACATAAGAAGGAAATATAACAATTATGAAACTAGTGTTCATTAGAGTAAAAGCAAGTCTAGGGCTCAGGATAAGTTCTTTTTGTTCCAGCTCTGAAGCCAGAAGGAGCTTATTCCTGTGGGTCTTCCTGAGGCCACAAGTTAGGTGCAAAGCCAGATCGGGTGACCTCACGCCTGGTGGAATTGTGCCTTGTGGAATTCTACAAGGGTAAAGGGTTCTGTGGTTACTATAGCATACTCTCTGCTGCCTTTGTAGCATCCAGGGATAAAATCCACACTCCCTGGAACAGCGGTTATCAAGTTGGGTTCTAAAGAGGTACTTTCAGAGTTCAACCAATTTTCTCTTAAATTCCCTAGTCTTCAAATACAAACAAATCAACAACATTTCCCACCCCGCCCCCCAAAAAGAAAACAAGCCAAAAAACCCAAATAGGAAATGCAAGCAAATACATAACACAACACATTTTAACAGTGATAACCATGCTCATATTAAGTCTCTTTAAGGGCAGATGCTGGGTCAACGTGCATCCTGCCATCTCTTCTTATACATTTGAACTTCTTAAAAATGAGTCACTGATTAGGAAAGTTATAATTCTGTGTTGGTATTCTGGAAATTCAAGCCTGAACATGTCCATTCATATAAAATAATACAAACAACCTACACATACATCACCTTCAAACAAATGACAGGCCAGGAGCAGGTACAACTAGTTGGTGTACGCCCTCATCATGACCTAATAGCCAGTTGTACATTAATAAGCTGCCTACCACGCTCACTGAATCACAAGGTAATATCACTAAGACCAGTCCTGTTGCCTGAAGTGCCCCTGTTCTGACTTTTATACCTATCATGAGGCAAATGGATAGTTGCATTAGGATTCAGTGTCAAAACAAAAAACTTTTTGGTTCTTTCTAGTTTTTGGATCAGATAATTCAAGATGATACTAAGAAGATAAAATGAGAGCTTAGAAGATAGGTATCTCTGCAACTACTTATGGATGTAAGTACTTTCCCTAATACTATACTACTGAACTGGAAAACAGAAATAATCTAGATGTTAAGTTGTTAAATATTGTTCTACAACTGTCAGAAGTCTCCATCTCAAATTTTTGAGTTCATCAAAACTGCCTCATGTCACTTCCCAATGAACTTCATAAATGCTACAAATCTGCATTTATAAAATCTGCACTAAAAAAACTAGTGTGAAATATTTGTATAGGTAGTTCTGTTTCAAATTGCATTTGACTGAAGAACTTTTCTACTAAAAAATTTTAAAATGACCTCTGGCTAGGGTAGCCCTATGACAGACAGGGAGATATTGATCCCATCACCGCGCCAAGACTGGGTGGGGCCCCTCACTTTAAGCACTGAGCAGTCTTTAAATCTGATGACCTACCAGTCTAATCTAATCTGATATCAAGATAATCTAACACCATCCTCTTCTATGAGTGTCATGACAAGATTGGGAAGATCTCTGAAGAACAAAGGAATTACAAATTGTGCTGGTAATTTTTCATAAATCTGATTTCTCCCAACAGCTTTTGACAAGAGCTGCAGTGGAAAGAACAAAGTTAAGTTCTTTGGCAAGAAATTGAAGAGTAGATATTTCATACTCATGATAAGGGCAGAGATGAGGACAGAGTTTCATTCACTCATGAAAAGTAAAGAGAGAAATCAAGATAGGTGGGTGACTGGGGAGACAATAGGATGTATTCCCAGGACTGCCCCTTCCTGATTTTAATTCCAGAAAGGTTACTTAACCTTCTCTGAACCCCAGCATTCTCAATTGTAACAGGAAGGGACAAATCAGTAGCTTTTAACAGGGACTGAACATCAGAAACTCTTGAGAGCTTTACAAAATACATCATGTTAGCAGTGATATTCATATGTGCCAGGAAATGTGAGCATTCTATGTGTAGTAACCCATTTAGTTCCACAAGAACTCTGTTACAGGTACTATTACCCTGATTTTACAGGGGAGGAAATGGTGGCACCGAGACATTGCAAAATCTGCCCAGTCAAGCGGCAGAGATGGGTGGAAGGACCCCAAGCCCGTGCTCTTTAGTACAATTCAACGTTACACTGCCTCTCTCCATATGTATCTCTGAATCTTCTGACTCAGACTCTACTGAAGGGCCTGCACATCAAATTTTAATTCTGATGAGTTTCCTTGTTCACAGTCACTTGAACTAGAAGTGATATAAAGTTCTGTGATTCAGCTTGGAGATGAAAAAGGTGACATAAACTTTTTAATTAAATAAATACTCAAATTCTTTGGCCTCAGAAATCTCAGTCAAAATTAAATGGGTTTGGCTTTCAACAGCTACACTGTATGGTATCAAACAATAACAACAAAGATAATGAATAAAGAAATAGCAGGGAAAATTTAGCAAACAAAATGTTATCTAGCCAGTTAACTAGACGGATTGCACAGGGTTACTTAATTTGATTGACTAATGGAACAAAACTCAAGCCTAGATACATGGGCAGTAAGAATAATATTTTCATAATTTTTGGCTTAGATTTGGGGGTGAAGATGAAACATTTTGGAAAAACCCTTGGAAAGGATCAGTGCTTCTATCCAAATGGGCCAGGGGTTTCTTTTGTTTCTAGGATCACAAATAACCACCAATTTGTTCCATATTTAAATAAACAATCCTTATGCTACCAGAAAAGAGGCATCTTTGGAAAAGATGGAACTCTGCATGTAAATGCTGATCCTTTAATGTTAGTTTTTTTCACAGAGGTTCCCTCACTGACAGCCGAGTAATAGAATCAGAAAGATGGTATGGTATAAAGAGAAAATGAGATAATCAAGTGATCCTGGTCCAAAAAGCCAGTTGAACCTAGGAGGTAAGTTTAAGCCAGGTCACTGAGGGTAAAGATGGCCAGGAGGAGCAAGAGCCCATGTCCCCTGGCACAGCCCTGAACTTGGTCAGGTTTGTTTGTGTTATGAATGTACTTCCTCTCTAATTCTAGATACCCCATTTAGGGAAACTTGTCCTCCTCTCCTCCCACTCAATCCCATGGCTCTCTTACAAAATCTCTTCTCAAAAGTCTCCAGTTTGAAGCCAAATGATCCTATCAAGGGAGTTGCATAGCTCGTTATTCAACAAAAAGCAACTTAAAAAAAAAATTAAGTTCTTAAGACTGAACTATAAAAATTTATAAAAATTATGACGTTAGAGGAATATCTATATCAACAGTGGCTATATAGATGGAAAGTTTCTAATATACAGTATTCCAGCTGACAAACAGGTATAATTACTAGTCACTCTTCTGCACTAAAGTTTCTTTGGTCTGGAATTGACATATTATTTCTTTCCCCTTAATAGCCACACCAAAAGCACACAAACTCATAAAGCAAACAGGTACTCAATTTGAAATTTCCTGAACGTAGATGAGAATTTGCAGGCAAGAATAAAAGTAAGTTCTTCCCCTTGATCCTTATATCTGTTAATGGCACCAAACTCCCATAGACTCAAAATCTCACCTTCATCTGGAATCATCTTCCTCCTTGGACTTACCCTCTTTTACATGCCATCAAGGGACAATCCTGAAGGTATAGCCTACTTTCTCAGTGAAGTACAGGCCTTCTTTTGGGATTGAAGCCCCCCCATGACACGGTCCTAATGAAGACCAGACAAGGCAGAAGCCAGGCTTCAAACCTGGGCTTAAGCTGCTCACCCAGACTGAAGACTTAATCAAATGCCAAGCTTTTTTTGATGCCTCTGTGCTAAGTCACTTCAATTGTGTCCGACTCTTTGCAACCCCATGGACTGTAGCTTGACAGACTCCTCTGTCCATGGGATTTTCCAGGCAAGAATACTGGCGTGGGCTGCCACGCCCTCCTCCACGGGATCTTTCCCACCCAGGTATCAAACCCACATCTCTTATGTCTCCTGCGTTGACAGGCGGGTTCTTTACCAATAGCACGATCCAAGGACATGCAATCACGCCCTACCTTGTAAGCTCTGAGTACTTTCTATCTCTCACCTGATACACCACATTCTGGTTTATGTCTATGAGTGAAGTTTATTTTGTATGTAAGACAAGAATCTCCCTGAGGGCGGGAAATGTGTCTTATGCAGTGAAGGATCTAGCAAAATCAAAAAGCATGATGCTTAATAAATAATGGAATTCACCACTCAATTCTACTTGTTTAATCTCTCCCCAGAAGAGGTTCAGTTTGTATTTTAATCCAGTTGATACTTGCAGTAAAGTTATAAAGTTATGTTATGCCATTTTCTAAAGTACTGTTGTTTAGATTTGCTAGATGGGGATCCCTAAAAGAATGTTCTTTTCATATGCACTATGCCCCTCAGGCATCAAGCGAATGACAAACTGCATACCTTCTCTGTGCTGTGCAACCTTGGGCAGCTGCACACTAGACAGCTAACTGGGAGCGGAGTTCTGTATAACCGGCTGCATTAAAAGGGATTACTGTGTTAGATGTCAGGAAAGATGAGTTCCTCCTCTATCCTCTCGCTTTTGCCTTGAGCTTTTGATTCTACTAATCAGTCAACTGGACTTAAGGGAAGCTGATTTTTCTAACAAAACCTTGTTAAATCTGTCATGACTGAATTTATCTCTTTCTGGATCCTTAGGAAATGGGTCTTTCTATAGTCCATGGTAAACAGAGGACTGTGGGCGCTGATGAGGGGAGGATGAAGACGATGAACTGGCATTCAGAGGGCGTTTGGGGAAGCAGAAAGCACAGCGGTTCCGAGTATGGGCTCTGGAGTCAGACTGTCCAGGCTCACATCCCGGCTCCACCATCACCAGCTGAATTATCCTGAGCAGTAAGAGAAGGAAATCTCTCTCCACTCCATCTTTAAAATAGGGATGACAGTCAGACAGAGACAGATATCAGATGATTACTTATAAGTGGAATCTAAAAAAAAAAATGATATAAAAGAATGTATTTACAAAACAGAAACAAACTCACGGACATAGAAAACAAGCTTATGGTTACCAAAGGGGAAAGTGAGGGGGAGGGATAAACTGGGAATTTAGAATTAACAAGTACATCCTAACATATATAAAACAGATAAGCAAGGTCTTACTGCATTGCACAGGGAACTATATTCAGTATCTTGTAATAACCTACAATGGAAAACAATCTGAAAAAACAATATGCATATTCAAATTTAAAATAATTTAAATATTAAAGTTTTATTAATTAAAAATTAATTTTAATCCATTAAAATTAATTTGCTAAAAATTAGTTGAAAAAATAGGGATAACAGTACCGCTCATAACGTTGTTCTTAGGATTAAATAATAAAACACCTGGCGTACTTACTGGCACAAAGGACATATCTGAAAAGGTTAGCTGCTGCCATTATTGAGGTGTTTACATATTTACAGAAATTGTTCACATATATTTATTATAAAATGCCGATGAGGAAAGATGAGGGAGAGGTTGTAAATTTCTTATATTCACGGTAACCCAATAAGGAAATTCTAAGTCAAACTAAGCATAACTGCCAAATAAAGACTTAATGCTTTTATTCTTGATGACACTACCTTCACCTTTATATAATAATTAAACACTCCCGAGCTGCTGCCAGAGAAGATGCCACAGAAATGCAAGGTTTATACAGAGGAACAGGGAATGGACAAACATACAGTAAACTCCATCTGCTCTTACAGAGAAGGAGAGGATGCTCTGGTAAAAATTCATGTGGCATAGCCTTTATCTTCAGGGCTGGTTTGCCAATTAACTTCTGCTAAGGTTGGTGATGGAGAGGGAGGCCTGGCGTGCTGTGATTCATGGGGTCGCGGAGAGTCGGACACGACTGAGCGACTGAACTGAACTGAACTGAAGGCTAACATTGAAACTGATTTGCTATTAGCACGTGCAGCATCTGGGTAATACAGGGGAGAAGGCTCTTAATTATGCCCAGGAACAATAAAAAGAAATCCTTAAGAAAAAAGCCAAATGACAGTAAGGAGGGTTGGCTAGATCTCCACATATCCATGCCAACCAGCAGATATCACACAGAGGATAAATTAGAAAACAGACATAATTGAGATTTTTCTGCCAAAGTATCAAATGCATGTATACATCAGGTATGGGGTAATACCTAAAGCTTGAGGTTTCAACTGCTTGTGATGACAATGAATGTTGCTGACCTGTAGTAATTTTCAATTTTGCGGTAGTATGTATTTGAATCATGGGCACTCCTAGACAGAGGGAAGTGAGTCATGTTGCCAGTGAAGAAGCGTAGCCCGTGACCCAAGGTCCATATTTCAAGAGGGTTTTGCTCTAATTGTGGAGCAGCAACTCTCAAGAAGGGATTCAATACTGTGTCATTTTTGAAAATTGCCCACTCCCTTTAAAAAAAGTCAACTGACATTTCTAATGATAAAAGGGAAGAAAAAGCAGAGAGCTGTAGGAAAGAGATGGTTCTCTAATAGAAAGCAGGTATTTGTGGGGGATTTTTTTTTTGATGCTGAAATTATGTCTGTGAAATTCTGGGATTTCCAAAAGTCTTCAGATTATATCTTAGCGTATCAAAGATCTATTGTACATAAAGTATTTCTTAAAAGTGCCAAAATTCTTTCATACTAAGAAGGAGAATGAAGCAATTAACATGAACAAGAAAAAAATTCTATATGCTTATCCAAGAGATGAATAGGAGATTTAGTTAAATACACACTGTTCTTCCGAAACTCTGAAATCGGCTGTGACTTCCATTTTTAGAAGAAAAGATCACAAGATGAAATATATCTTGCTCAGTGTCTAAAGCATCGTGTTTTTCTCTTTGACTACACATATCCTTATTAGAATATTGTCCACGAAGAAAGAGTTAAATTACAATTAGTGACTCAATATTTTGATGCAATAGATTGGGATGCCTTTTTAAAAGGGTGACATAAAGTCTGAAAACACATCCTAGATCACATTTTTCGGAAAATGCTCAATTTTCTTGGTCTAATTCCTCACTGAGTTATTAGGTGTCATCCTCTTATGCTAGGAATAATAAAAGAAACCAAGTCCCAGAAAGTATTGCTGTTAGTATTTGGAGAATCTTCTAGATCGATGAAGAAAGAATCATTGAGAGGATAAAAATCACCTGCATAAAGAACAAAAACAATTGGAACTTAAAAGAAACCCTATTATTTATTATATAAATAAAACCTGTATATGGGCAAGCAGCTACGCAATAGCAACAGAAAAATGGCATGCATTTGCTATGATTAACTGTGGCAAACATTATCTTGACTTTTAGGGTTTTTTTTTAAGTATGCCAGTCAATAACACTTTTTTTTAAGGCACACAATGAGAGAAGAACTACATTTTTTTTTTAATTACTCTATGTTCTTGCTAACTTTTCTTTTTCTGGATGCCTTTCAAAGGAAAATAAAAAATTGCCAGACATAGTTTCAGTATCTTTGTAAAACAGTTTAAAAAAAACACCTAAAAATTCAAATGGCTTTGGAATACAATACAACTCAGTATTGAAATATATTTCAGTTATCTGAGATGCAGTCAATGCCAAAGAAAAAAATGACCTCTGGGTCTTTTACTGTTGAGGCACGGGAATTCAACACACTCTCATTACCACCAAGTACCGCCACCACTACCACTAAGAAGCTGACACTACTGCAACTTGCCTAGAAACACCACTTGAAGGGTAAATTATGCTTCAAAGAGACAGATCAGCTTCTCATTTAGCCCTGCTTCAGAAGCTCTGCGCTTGTAAGATTCACAAGCCTGACTTCAGAATGATACTGAATGTAGGCAATACAATCTTTAGGTCCGTATCTTTGATGTCTGTACAGTTATCTGGATACTCCAGCATAAACCCATGTGAGGTGAGTGTGCTTCTTCTCTAAAGTAACTGTACTAAGAGCTCAGGGTATGTTCAGGCTTCTAGGACTGAGTCATTTGGGGATGACTGCATGGCCTTGGATCACCTGGCTTTAAATTTTCTCATCGATTTGAAACTGAGGGAGAATCAGATCACTTTTGGGTGATTTTTCCTACTTCATCAGAGGATGTTTGTTTTGTTTCAATTTAAGGTCTTCCCATTTCACAGAGTAAATTCCAAAGGACTTCATATATACCTGGGATTTCCGAATAGTGGGCCTGGTAGACCTATCGTTTCTTTCAGAGTTTAACTTCATATTAGGGTTAAAAGTGGATCATTTAAGCATAAAAAACTAAACTTATCTTACTAGAAAACCTTCACTTCCAAACTTACCCTGCTGCTGCTGCTGCTGCTAAGTCGCTTCAGTCGTGTCCGACTCTGTGCGACCCCACAGACGGCAGCCCACCAGGCTCCTCCGTCCCTGGGATTCTCCAGGCAAGAACACTGGAGTGGGTTGCCATTTCCTTCTCCAAAACTTACCCTACAAATAGCCTAATGATTTTGAAATAAAAGGGATGATCATTTTATTCTTGGATAGAGAAAAAAGAACACTTAGCTGATAAGACTATTTAAGAAATTTTAGTACAGAGATTGATGGAAATGTATAAAGAATTATCCCTTATTATTTCAAGTTCTCCATGTACCTAATAGTTGCCCTGACTTTTTCAGTCAGAACTTAAAATATTCTTTTAACATCAGTGTTCAACAACAAAAAAAAAAACTAGTGGTTTCACGCAAGTATTTAGTCCAGTGGGGGTTGTTTGTAGGTTGCATGAATGAAAAAAGTATGGCCACATCTGGGGAACACAGGGAGAGGCTGGAGTTTAGGGTGTGAGAGAGAATCAGTGAGTGTCTGTGCCCTTCACGTCTTCTCTCTGTTAAGTGCAACTCACATTTTCAATTTATTCACAGCTAAAACCTTACAGTCATTTAAAATCCTGCTTCAGTCCCTGGGTTTCTACCTCGAGGGTGCCCCTCTCCTCCATCTTTCATTACAGCCCCAGATGAGGTCGTGTTAACTTGACTTATGACAGCCCCTTCTCCAAGCCAACCTGTTGACGTTTGGCATAATTACCATTTTGAGAAAGAGAGAAAAAGAAAACACAGAATTGTGTTTCTCTTCTACTCCAAGGGCCAGCTTCTCCTCTGTAACTGAAGAATGAACTCCAAAAGTTTTAGCTTATTATTCAGTGGGAGGCCTGGCGTGCTGTGATTCATGGGGTCGCAGAGAGTCGGACACGACTGAGTGACTGAACTGAACTGAACTGAACAATACGCTACCAACCTGCTTCTCTTTGCTCTACACCCACTCTCCCCACTCCGGACACCGGAAGCCCTGGCTAACAAACAACTGCTAAATGACAGCTATGCACCAAGAAGTGATCTTTGTGCTTTCTTAAACATCCAAGCATGCTCACATCTCCTGGGTCCTCCCAGAGGCCTGGAGGACACTATTATTTCCACCCTGCATGAAATCTTCCTTCGTTGTGGTTTAGCATCATCTCCTCCCTGGAAGCAACCCCAATTCCCAGGCACTGGTGTTAATGAAACCGTCTTCTGACTCCTCCCAGAACACTGCACTGATTATAACGTTTCCTTTATTCTGTCTCAAATTAGGGCTGGCTGTTTACGTCTGCCTCTGTTGATCTGTCCTGCTTTTTCCGCTTTGCCTTTTTAAGAGTTACATTGTATTCAAAAGAATAAGAAAAACTTGCAGAGAACAGAAAACAAAGGGCTAGGAAATGAAAATATACTGGGTATTACAACCAGGGAATCATACTTCAAAAATATTTCCTTTTAATTAGTACTAGGCTAAAATGTTATAAGCTAAATCTAATTTCACATTTATATAAAAATCATGCTTTATTTCATTGTGAAATGAATTAAATATCTGTTGAATGAAAGGTGGGGGGGGGGACCAAATGGTTGACCAAGGACTGGTTTGGGAATGACAGCAAGGTTCTAGAAGGTAGGAAGAGTAGAAACATCTCATTTTAATTTCAATACACTGTTTTTCCTTTGGCTCAGTTGGTAAAGAATCTGCCTGCAGTGCAGGATATCTGGGTTTGATCCCTGGGTCGGGAAAATTCCCTGGAGAAGAAAACGGCAACCCCCTCCAGTAGCCTGGGAAATCCCATAGACAAAGAAGCCTGGTGGGCTATAGCCCGAGGGTGACAAGAGTCAGACACAACTTAGCAACTAAACCACTACCACCATGAAGCTGTTGATACACTGAGTTATGTAGACCCTTCCATGTGATGTCAATACCACAGCAATGTCTAGCCTCAGCCAACAGAGACCCACATATCTGCCCCCACTGCAAACCAGGAAGAACTATGCACCAAACCTTGTACCAAATATTGTTTTAAAATCTTCAGAAAAAAATAGTTTGGATACAATAAAGGACCTTACTTCATTATGACAAGGAATAAATCAGGGATGAATGGCAATGAGAATGAAACTAGTGTTTAGTGTTTACTTTCCCCCTCCCCTGGCTCCCCCAAAAAGCTCCAGGGAGAGAAGGCTGGTGGTTTTTGTCAATGTAGCCTATGGGCATTTTGTCAAATGCCCTGGCTTTCTCAGTTTTCAGGATCAGAATCTGGATCTTCTTACTTTAAGATGTAGAACTATACGTAATTAAAATGTATTCCAGAAGTTGGGATTTTGAGGATCAAGGGCTTAGTCATGGGGAGACAAATATGTGTTCAATTACAAATGAGTTTCGATGGTCCTAAAATGTGGACCAGTTCCTTTGCTTATATTACTTGATTTAGCTCGAATCACCACCTCATGATAGAAGAATCATTTGGCCCATTATACAGGCTACTGACAGAATGAGGTACTTGCTTAGCACTGTGGTAGGCAACTCTGGGGTACCAAAAATTTGCCATCTTGACTACCATGATTTTATACTGTAGGTAAGAAAGTCATGAAGATGATATGCTGTCAGCGAGGGCTGCTGAGCTGCCTTCATCAAATGCTCCTAGAAAATGGACCTACTGTTACTCTGAGTCGCCTGACTGCCATCACCAGTGTCACATCCCTGCCTGGTCCTTGAGACCAGTCTTCTTCAAGTAACCTAAACTGGTGGCCCTCCAGCACGAGCCCCCTTCCTCTCAGCCATGCAGACCTTCTCTTTACATTGTCCTGAGTCCCTCTGTAACTTGGAAGGAGGCTATTTTTCCACCATCATCTTTGTATTGACATCTGCTTTTTCACCACCATTTTTTCTAACATTATAGCATCTTTATATTCTACTCCAAACACAGCATTTTAAAAATACTTTTGGTTTATCTCTCCAGTTTTCACAACCCTCATGTCATTCTTGCCTTTAGGTTTCAAGTTTGTACATTATTGAGTCCCTATTACAAATGTTCTTAGGCATCTTTTTCCATTTATCTGTTAGATAACCCTCTAAAACATACAAGTCCTCTAGAGATTCAAATCATTTGTTTCTGTTGTTGCCCCTCCTATAATTCAGTTCATCAGGTCAATATGTAAACTATAGTGCCAAATTTTTATTTCTAATATACTTTTTCTTTTTTAGAGCTATGAGTTTACACCTATCTTTTCTGAGAAGCTTCTGAAACTTTTCTAAAAACTCTCTAATTACATCCACTGTGTTTTTTAAGCTCTAGGATGAGTCACTTTCCTATAAGAGTTCTTGTCACTTCCATGTTGCCAACTAGCTATTCTTTATTGGAAACAATCAAGTCCAGAACAGGAATGCCCTTTTTTGCTCTCTCTCTACATTCTGAGACACAAAGTTGTCAACAAGACAAATCTGGTGCTTATTAGATGCTCTGTGTTAAATGGAATGAAGCTCTCAACAGATACTGACAGAGTTCTCTATTATTATACAGAGGTCTTGCCTCTGTATAATACATAAAGAAAACTATCACCGGAGCTAACTATCAAACCTGGGGTTTCGCAAATGACAGGAGAAAGTAAGTGGCAAACTGCTATTGCTGCTATTGACAACAGCAAAGAGAATGGTGTCTACACATGCTGAGAAAATCCACATTCGTCAAAGAGGATGAATTATTCAGGACAGATGATCAAATGCTCTTCTGCAGCATCTGGGACATGATTTACCTCAGTCAAAAAAACCAAACAAAGTCCAGTTTAATTTTTTGAATACAGATTTATTGTACATAAAATGTGGTATTACTCTATTATGGTTGTTCAATTCTATCTTCTTTGTGTTAAAACTCACCTTATGTGCTTCCCAACTAGCTGAATGAAAAATCTGTCTTCTGAAATCGTTCCCCCTTCTCTTAGACCTCAAACATGTGAGGCTTATCTTCATTCTACTGTTCCCTATGAAGTCGTATTTTTAGCTCCTTAGACTTTACGGTGCTCTGTTGCTGCTGCTAAGTCGCTTCAGTCGTGTCTGACTCTGTGCGACCCCATAGACGGCAGCCCACCAGGTGCTCTATCTACCTGCAATTATGCTGCACAAACATAGGAAGATGCCAGTAAAGGCCAGCAGCAGACAAGATAGCAAAAGGCCTATTTGTGGTCTTGAACAGCTGCAACAGGGCAGGGCGCGCCTGGCAGAGTTCCTTCTGACTCTGGTCAGCAGGACAAACCCCAAGAGCCGGACTTGCTTTCAAAGTCATCCTGAGCACAGGACATTATTTCACTGCCCTGGAAGCAAAGGCTGCAGTCCAAGTCCAAAGGGGCTGATGAGAAGGGTAACATGGGAAAGGCCCAGGGAGGGTGCTGAGGGCGATGGCCTTCAAAAGGCTCTCTGGATCCTGACAAGTCATCTCTCACTGTCCCACACTCCTCTCTAAAAACACCACAGAGCAAAACCACCACCACTCCTGATGGAAAGCCAGATGTTACTTTTAGTTCCGGTTTGGAAACGCTGCCCAAGTAAGTTTTAAGATTTTTTTTTTTCCTTAAAGCAAGAAGTAATAAATTTATATTTTACCCAGGATAATGGAAATAAGATGCTATTAATCAGATGTTTAGAAATGGAAATACTTTTCAGGGAACAGGAAACATTCTTTAGTGGACATCCTTTTCCACAGTTACATAAAATTCCCTTTGTGAAGGACCATGATTGTCTTTGGGTAAATAAAAGATGCTGCTGCATGTGCAGGATTTTATAGCTTAAAGTGCTTAGAGGTTTTTTTAGTCTTTACAGTGATCCTTGCAATGTACAGTGCTTCTGGCTCCTTGGTTTAAATTAGTGCTTTCTTACTTAGTGAGTTAATGCAACTGCAGCCAAGTAGCATATTTCTATTCTATTCCTTGACAACATAAGCATAGAATGCACATTTCCTTTGGAACAAAGTGACACACATGTGTACATCTCTTCTCAGGACACCACAAGGGTGGCAGCAAGAAGAGGAATAGGAACTTGCGGAATAAGAATGTCCAGAGCCGAGGGTGAGCAACTTGAACCACAAAACTACACGTGTGAGTGAAGACAGATCACCGCTGCCCCACTGGAATGAAGTTTATACACATTTAGAGTTAGGTTAGATGCTAACTACCTTTCTGACAAACAGTAACAACTGAAGTTTCTCTTAAGGATGAGACCTATTGGCCCCCAGATGTGCTTCCACAAAAACAAAAGCACTCCTCAAATGGAACCAGCCGTGTTTTTAAATAATTCATATTCTCCTTCTCATGTGCCAACAAAGGCAAATTCTACTGAGAAAATGCTCCAATTTATTGTGTTATATAGGCACCCTGTTGATGTTAATGCTGACTGAGAAAGTGTCCAAGGACTCAAAACTTAGAAGCCCTGTCAACTGTGACCGTAATGAGGGTTCACAGATGTGTACTAAACCTCTCTTAACACACAATTTATATCACTCTGTAATATGATCAAGGAGGTATTCAGGAGCTAAGAATAAGAACCTCTACTTACGGCTGACACAGCTTCACCAGGTCCTGGTCTGTGGTGTTGGGAGGCAGTCCCCGGATATAGAGGTTCGTTTTGCTCAGCTGATCCCATCCTGAGTTGCTACTGCTACTACTGTTGTTATTACTGCTGGTGGTGCTGGGGCTGGGAGGGGCCATAGGATGGGCTGGGACCAGAGACTGCTGGAAAACAAAGACCACAGCATTAGAATGCTCCATGGACCTGCATTCAGCACCATTCAGAGGCTGCATTATCTGCAAACCAAGATATATATACGGATTATCTTCAGCTACTTTACTACATATATTTTAATTTACATCTTAAAAAAGATCTGTTCATTCTGCAAAAGCATTCTCTCCTTCAACATGAAATTAATAACAGGACAGCTCAGTAAACTATTCTCTACATGCCCTTGAAATAAGACTAAAATTTTATAAGATTTTCTTCACATACTTTAAGGAATACATTCAAGACTCAAAGTGAACTCACATAAAGTTATGCAATAATACTGTAATACACAGTCATTCAGAAATCACTGGACTTTCGAAAAGGTTTTCAAAAATCTTTCAAGCTGAAAAACACTTGATTGAAAGTTGCTGACAATTTTATTGAGATGATTCTTAGCGATTAAAAAAGAAAAAAAGATTACTCTTCAAGTGTCAGAAAGTTAAAGAGTTCAGTCAAGATGCTCAAATAACGAAGACTTCACCTCGTTCTAAGACAGGCCCATGGCTTCTTTGAGACATCTGGATAAGATTCACAGGTCAGCTGCCTTTCGCTCTGGCTAACCTTGTGAAATTTAACCCCTGTGAGAATGGTGCAGAAGCTGGAAATTCCCAGGCCTGGCAGCAACCAACGTAACTTCTGAAAGCCTGCAAGCCAGGGCTCAGTGTGGTTTTAGCCACCTAGGAAGACTGTCTGAAAATGTACTCACACCAGATAATTGTTAACCAATTGAAAGAAACCACAGTTCTCCATCCCTGTGCCACACACATGACCTTTGAGGAAGTGAAATGGTTTAGTGTGAGATGCAAGTGAGCACACCCTAAAGTGTTCTCACAGCAAATGCTCTGCAATTTCACACCAGGATAGGAAGTTTTTCACTTCACACCTTCTAAATAATAAATAAGACTAACCAACATGGTCCTAATAAAGGATATCACTGACACTAAACAACAGTTTGAAGATGTAAAATTAGTTACTGGACATGGATCAAAAATGTCAAACCTTAGGACTTTTACTACCACAAACAAGAAAATAAGGCATATCTAAGACACAACTCAATTCCACTTTATAGAGTTCAAAAAGCAGACCTCTGGAAATACATACAACCCTGCTCACCTTGTTGGCTATCTCAATGCCCCAGGATAGATTGTCCAGGTTTGCACCATGTTTCTGCCTTGGCCACAGTATCCTGGGGCACGGGGCTCCTCGTGGATCTAGACATGAAACATATACTATGCAGATTTTTCTTCTCACTCCCCAGGGTCCTTGCTAAAATCACAGCCCAAACACCACTTTATCTCAAGGGATTGTTTTTCAAAAAGGAGTGTTGCCTTAAGGGTTAACAATAGTCAATGTATTAACGAAGGCTGAACTTGAACCAGGAACATCAGCAATGCTTAACCCCAATGAAACCTGCCTGAGACCATATCCTATCAAATCTATTTGATTTATGCCCTTAATAAGCAGGTGAATGCAAACCCTTTCCTGTCATCCCTTGTGTTTCCCTAAGAGGTAAAAATTGCTTTCCAGGTATAAACTAAGCCTTGTCTCTTGCACTGTCACCAATGGCATGCACCGCAGACCCCTATACGGGCCACGAAGAGGTCTGTGTTCCTTCTCCAATGTCATTCAATGTAACTGCTGGCTGATACCTGCAATCAGCCAGGTGCCCCCTCTTTCTTCAGTGAAGAGCAGAGGGGCTGGGATGTAACCTACACATCTGCCTCCCTGTCCCTAGCTTTCGCTTTACACAAAGAACTGACAGCTGTAGATGATTAGGCAAGACTGAAATTTTTCTTAAATCACTTCTGATTAATGTCCAAGAACCTGGTCCTTGCCACAAACGCACTGTTTTTCCCGGTAAGACCTGGTGTGTCCAGTGCGGCAGTCGGGGAAGGAAACATGCTCACCTGGGTAAGCCTTGCAGGGGTCTGACAGAAGCTGTGGATTTCGGGTCAATGTCCACCTCTCAGGGGGATGCCATGCAAAGCCAGTGAACCGTCAGGTGTTTGAAAGACTGAATTCCAAGTTGGCCTTGGCTCTTACCTCTGTTTTTCTCTGGGGTGGAAAGTAGAGTGCCAGGCATGGACTTCCTATCATTAGAAGAAACACCTGAGGGCATGATTTATCAGGAGATTTTTTGGACATGAAGGAGTAGGCTTTTATTCACGTATTTGGCTGATTTACATAGCTGATCTAAAATATCTTTGACAGGCCTCCCTATTTATGACAGCAATATTTTCCTACTCTGGGAAGTAGGTGGGGAGCAAACACCCTCTGTCCCTCCCCACTTACTCTTCAACTTACTCTCTGGGGGAAAGAAATCTCCTAGTATTCCGATCCCAGGTGGGAGAAGGGGGTTCCTGAATGCATCTCAAGGAGGATGACTGGTCTCTGGTGAATCCTGGTGACCAAGTTTAAATTCAAATGTATCCTAATAGCAACTGTCACAAATGGCTGATGACTAAAGAGAAGAAGCATTAAATTAGTCCAGGTTGTCAATTTTCTATTTTCTGGTGCAGAAAACTTTAGACCAACGACTGAGTTTTTAGAACTCATCAAAATTAAAAAGTTAAATCCTAATAAAGACTGGACACATGTTCAAAGAAGAAAATTCAAACACAATAAAGGAGTTTATTCCAAAATATTCAGAACTGGTTAATGATAACTGTAAGAGCAGGGTAATAATTACTATCATATATGGCATGTTTCATATGCACCAGATACTGTGCCATGTGTTGTATATGTATTATCTTACTTAATCCAAATGAGACAGATGCATTCTCGTTTTCGCATTGTGAAGATCAGGAAACTGAGTCTCAGGAGACAGTAAGTAATGTGTCACAGTCACACTTTTAGTAGGTGGCAGGACTGGAATTTGAACTCAGGTCTGCTGGACAAAATGTCTAAGTCCTTAATCTGTGCCCTAAATGGCATCCAAAACACTATCCATATCCTAAACGTGCTATTTGTATTACTTCAGTTTTCTGTGCTCATCCTTCCTGCAAGTTAAATGACTAAATTCCAGTTTCTCTGAAATATGATACTTAATACCATCGGTAGCTGCACTTTCAAAAAAATGTCAAAGGTGCCTTTAAGTTAATTTAACGATCAGACAAGTCAGCTTGTGTGTGTGTTTTTTTTTAAGGAAATCTTTTAAAAGGTCAGTTTTTAAAATTCTACCTTATAGATATCTTTTCACTAAAAGAATTCTGCAAACAACTTTGGAAAATTACAGCAGAATCAGAGTCATCATTTTAGGAAGGCTCCATTCAACAGAAGAATGAAACTGTCACTCCCAGATTGAAATACAAACCCTGACAAGTCTTTACCTTACTTAGGACCCTGCTGATCAATTCAAAGCAATTACGTTTTACAGTCACATGCCTCAATGGCATGAACAGCAAACTTAGGGGGAGAAAAAAGCTTGTAAGTGGATGATACTTTACCAAACTCCATTTTCATTGTTGGCTGTCCTTTTACATTCTGCCCCTCAAGACCCCTAGTTAGTGTTACTGAAGTCACTCAGTTGTGTCTGACTCTTTGCAACCCCATGGACTGTAGCCCACCAGGGTTCTTGGTCCATGGGATTTTCCAGGCATGAATACTGGAGTGGGTTGCCATTTCCTTAAGCTGCCCCCAAATTTGAAAAGACACCTCCCCTCCCCCGCCGCCAACTTTTCACCCACTGGATGAAGCGTGTAGACAATTTTCACAAATTCAACCTATTTATTGAAGGAACTGGATGGCTGAATAACCGACCATCACTAAGTGATGGCTCATCCTACAAGAGCTGAGAAGTCTATCCCAGTCTTCTCTGGCCTAATCTCACTGCTTCAGTTCAGGCAAACAATACACCTAGCAAATTGTCATCCAAGGGGAAAAACAAGCTAATTCAGTTTTCACAATAACATTTATTAATAACTGGGCTAAATTCTCATGCAGGGTTGATGGTAATAATTGGGTGGCTGTTAGCAGAGCTTCTCTGCATTCCCTGTAGGAGTGGGTGTGGCATCAGCAGGAAGAGTGCTTGTCAGCACTCAGGGAGGACTTCCTGTGTGGACCACAATCAGGGAGGACTTCCTGTGTGGACAGCTCTGATGCCTCCATCAAAGCAGGAAGACCCAGTCACCTCCTAAACTAAAAGACGCCTGGCACACAGCAACTATACATACGGTAAATCTATTTCACTCCCATCACATCACTCCTATTCCAACGCATACTAAGAAGCCTCTTCTGTATAAATGCAAGTCTAAAAGTACTTTTTTAAAAAGGGATTAGCTGTGTGTGAACTAAAAATATATTAGTAATCATGTACATTGTTGCAGATTTCTATTGAGCAAAGACAATTAAAAAAAGACTGGTCACTATAAATTCTATTGTCTTATTTCCTTCCTATTTCTAATAGGCTAAAGAATAGTGCTCTGACCAATTTTACAGTTGAAGTGGTTCTTCCCCCACCCCCACCTCCCCATTTAGTAACTTCCCTAAGAATATATTTTGAAGGGAAAGGAAATCTAGTACCTGCCTTTTAATTACCCTCAAGTCTTCTTTAAGGCTGTCATCCTTATAGTTTAAGATTATAGTCCATAATCCCTGTCTCCACCCTGCCACCCCTACACACACACACACATACACACACACACACAGGGTCAAATAGACAACCACTATCAAACAGCAAAGAGGTCCACCACTTCAACTATTTCTTTATCCAATAATCACCACAGTCATTCCTGAGAGCAGACTGAAGTCATAGACATTATCATTTCTCCAGGAAACAGTCTAATATCAAGCCTGGCATGAACGGAGTACTATACAAAGGCACTGTCTACCAGACTAGTTCCAAACACTGGTTCTTCTCTATAAACTTTCAACATGTAAAGGGAATTTAATAATTTAAGGGAACTATGGAATGGGATGGGGTGGGGTATGCGGAGCACGTGAATGCGCCAATTTTTATCACTGTCAGGGCATTTTTGTTGGTTTGTTTCCTTTTAGACATCGGAGTGGCTCCAAAAGGACTAGGAATAATAGCTGAGAAAGAAAGTTTCTGGCACAGGCAGCTGGGAAAGTACACAGCTGAGAAGTGGGAGGTGAGTTAGTGAGAGATGAGAAGCTGGTCAGGAAGCAGATGTTCTTCCGGGTGGGCCCCGAGGCGAAAGGACGGCAGGGCAGTAACTAAGAACAATGGTGCCCCTTCACACATGCAAGGTCTTACTCACCATCCATCACGTGGGAAGAAGGACAAATGAGCAGATATCAGTTAATCCCACTGGATGCCAGGATATCAAAGATTAAGATCACAAAGCTAATTAGCTAATGAACTGGCTCTCATACTGTCACTGTCCCTGGTTTGGAAACAAACTTTGTTGCCTCAAACTATGAAACTGAGCAATAGATTATTCAGTATTTTCTGCTGGATTATGTCTGTTGAAGCGAAGAGGTTCGTGTTATTATGTGAGCTAAACGTAAAAATTTCTAAGACTAAGCTTCCCTGGTGGCTCAGAGGTTAAAGCGTCTGCCTCCAATGCGGGAGACCCGGGTTCGATCCCTGGGTCGGGAAGATCCCCTGGAGAAGGAAACGGTAATCCACTCCAGTATTCTTGCCTGGAGAATCCCATGGACGGAGAAGCCTGGTAGGCTACAGTCCACGGGGTCGCATAGAGTCGGACACGACTGAGCGACGGAACAGAACAGAACAGACAGAAGATACCTATCAAATCTGATCCTTAAGTATAAAGTTGCAATCTCTACCTAGAAATCTCTTAAGTCCTAAATCTCTTTACCTAAGCATCATTCTCTTAAGCTTTGGGTAAAAAAAATAAATTTAAGACGTGCACTGAAATTTTAAAATGTACCATTCTGATAGTTGATGTGGACAATGGAGCAAGTGAATGCATGTGTGGCAGCCAGGGCAGGTGGGAAATCTCTGAATTTCCCTCTCAGTTTCGTTGTAAACTAAAACTGCTTTTTTTTTTTAAAAAAAAAAAAAAGTCTTTAAAAAAAAAATAAACATTAAGATATCAGACTGAAGGTATTAAATATAAGTTATTCACCAGAAAACTTGAGGGGCCTACGACAATGGGCTCAAAACTTCGTTACCAGACAGCACATTCATTAGGAAGGAAAAGCTTTTAACAGTGGGCTCCTGGCTGTATCTGCCCTTAACTGCATCACGTTTAATGGTGTGGCATGGTATGGTTTCTAAAAATAGTTATAGTTCAACCAAGGCAAGATCAGGGATGAGAGGGCCTGGGGCAGAAAGGTTGAAGAAGGCTTCACCAAGAGGGTAGATGGCTAAGTGAGCTGAATATTAATGGCAAGTCATTAAAAACAGAGGAAGGGCAGTACTGAAAGGGTGGGTGTGCAGGGAGAGAAGTACCAACGAAGATACAGGAAGGAAGGATCGTTCTTCACGAGAGCCAGGGAAACGACCAACCTCGGTTGGCTCAAGGGTATGCCAGAGCAGGGTGATGTCTGCAGAGGAGAAGGGACAGGGGGACAACACTAGAAAGGCAGCAAGATTACCTCGAAATCAATACAGAATATGGATATAACGTCACCCGTGACTGTTCAGCCTCACAGGGAGAAAATGATAAATGAAGAGCATAGCTTATGGAAAACATAAAGGACATTCTTCCCCCTCCTCTCTATAACAAGGTATACAGGCAGCAAAGATGACTGAATGGAAAAAAATCTGGATTCCGATCTTGTCTTGGCCAGTAACTGGAGTGTCATCTTTGGACCTCACAGTTCCTTACCTAGGAAATGAGCAGATTGGACTGGATGATTTCTAAGCTCCCCTCCACCTCCAGATTCTAAGGCTGGTTAATGCTTCTTGCTGTTTCCAGCTAAGGCATATCATGAGCAAACTCAGCCAGGTTCCTGGTACTCTTATTGACCTGTGCCACTAGCTGAGAAATGGAGTAAGAGGTTGAATTAGCAAACCTGAGAAGCTACAGGTGCAGCTAAAACACAGACAGGAGTCGCACTGTGGTCCCAACTCCCTACATCACTCAGACCAAGCACAGAGTCCTATTGGTCACAGATGTTTTCATGAAATACTATAAACATGGAAGCTATACTAAAATTAAAACCAAAGTTTAAAGAAACATTTTAAAAGTTTTTTAAATATAATATTCAGAGTTCTTGGAGCCAGGGTGGTCTTACGGTGAAAATATTATAGCTGAAATTGCCTTAATAATGTCGACCTACTGAGACTTTATGTTGGTTAATAGCCTCATATCTCTTTGTTTCAATAGGTAATTAGTAAAAAGCTGCATTTCACATTCTATTTAATCTCATATATAAAAAGGACCGTGTAATAACTCCAAAATCACCCTAAAAGAGTGTTCCTAACAACCAGCTATGTTCCACATGATAAACAAAAAATCCTGCCAAACTGCAGGTACAAAACGGATTACTCTTCTGGATTCTGAAAGCAGGTGCATGGAGTATTTTTATTCTCATTCTGGGTCTCAAATGAAGAATTTTCAAATCCACACCCATTATGCGACACAGAGCCCTGTGAAGGGACAAGAACAGACTCCTTCTTTTTAATCAAAATAAACTGAAAAAAAAGGAAACTTCCTAAGGGAAGTGCAGGGTTACCTTTATCAGGACAGCTCAGAACACCTCTGCAAAGCCTGAATTTCCTGCTTCACCCCAATGAAGTGAGCATGCCAGCATGGACAACTTCCTTCCATCTGTTTTTAAAAGTCTATGTACAGTACAGTTTGTATCTTCTAGCATTTCTTGTAAGTAAAGAATTATCGCTGAGATTGCAAAGTCCTCAGGGTGGAAACTACCTATTTAAAAATATACTTTCTTCAAACTGTACAATACTTACTGAAAATACTGTAAAGTGATTAACTAAACATAAAGTTAAAAAAGTGATTATGAGCCAGCTTACCCAAAAAAAAACCCAAATGAATTTATTCAAGGTATTCTTTTTTTTTCAAGATGCAAAGGGACATGTGAATAAGCTGGGAGCATTATGGGTTTCACAAATTAGCCCCTGGAGAAAAAAGCATTATCTCTACTTTCAGGAAACCGAACAAGTATCTGAAATCTTCCAATAATAATCATTAAAAAAAAAAATGAAATCTTATCTGACAGTGTTGTGATTTGTATACAAAGTAAAACAACAACAGGAAAAAAAATTGAGTTAATACAACTCAAAAAAATGAACAGTCAAATTTATTTCTTTTTCATGGCACAATTCAGCAGTTTACATCTGACGCAATACAGATAATTAGTGTTAAGGACAGCTCTTTATTTTTTATTTCTGTGTACGTATCTTGACCTGTCTGTGAGCAAACAGAGGGAGGAAACAGATGATTGTCTCTGAGATACACTGTCTTGAGACACAAAGCACAGTGGCTCCCCCTCCTCTGCCCCCTGCTTTTGCCTGAGATCCACCTAAAAATTAATTAACTTTTGGCCTGAGATTGAAACCCTGTATACATATACAGGCACAGACATTTAAAACTGAAACAAAAATTTTTGTGAAATAGTTATTGTCCTTTACCACAGACAATGTGCCATTATACTATCTTTTCTTGTCTATTTCCTTGAATAAGAAATGCTGGCGGCAACCTACTAAATTGATTTCAGACCCCACTAATATTGCCACTTGTGGGTTACAAAACAGTGCTCTGCAGCATTTCTCAAACTCTGTTGTGCACAGGAATCATCTGCATTGTTAAAATGCAGATTTTGACTAAGCCATTTGGGTAGAGCCAAGATTCTGCAGCTCTAGCAAGCTTCTTTCTGGGTGTTGCCCATGCACAAGGCAGGACTCAAGGCAATGTGTACTCTTGGCAAGAAAGAATGCATTTTGGAAAGGCCTCTTGCCAGCTTTAAGAAGGAGCAAGGCTTAACTTATCCACAAAATAAGATGAAAACCTCTGTTCTGCTTTCCAGAGCTGAGAGAGGCATCAGAGATCATGCAGTCCAGTAATTCTTAAGTATAACGGAAACGTAAAAGATGGGTCAGGAGTGGAGACGGGGCAGTATTTTTATTTTTATCCAGGAAGACCTGACTTCCTGGTTAAAGTGTTGATAAACATTGATCTAATTCAATGTTACTTTTCAGGAAACCCCTCTGAGGTCCAGAGATGTCAAAGCATATGTACGTCCAATGTCACACAGCTAATTCAAGGCAGAACTAAGTCTCTTTTCCCACCACTGCTGTCAAAAGGCACCAGCCTTCTTTGTCATAAGTACTCCAGCAATTATGACAGTACACGCCAAGTTTTCTCAATGAGTCTTGTAAAGGAAAACTGATATGCTAGTCCTATTAAGGCATCACAGAAAAACTGTATATTTTGTACTGCCTCTGATACATCTCATATTTTAAATAGCTTACCTAGCTGTCTATGTGTATGCTAGACATCCAGTTTCCTACTTACCATCCCCCTCAAAAAAAATCTCACACTATTAAACTTATCATTCAAAAATCCCTAAAAAATTCTGTGAATGCTACCATTTTTATTTTCATGTCTATGTTAAAAATCTGTGACTAACACAATCAGTATCTGTACCATCTTCAAGGAGATAAACAAGTCAAAGAGATGAATTATAGCAGTTTGCTGCCTTGCTGTCAGAGAAGTACATTCAGGGTCAACTGGCAATTTAATAAGCTTAGATTAAAACCCTCTGAAAAATCACTAGAATTATCTGCCCACTGTCTAGTCCCCCTATGTATGTCACAAATTCTCTCACTTAGAGCAAACAACTTCAACCTTCAGTTTTCTCACAAAGAAAACAGAAATTTGTGAGATTCTCCTTTCATGTGTTCCAGTGTTTTGTTTTATCCCAAAGCTTCACAATGGTTATACTCATATAATTCTCTAAGATGAGTAGGTTTTCCTTTAGAAGCCCAAAAAGTTAGGATAAACCTGCTCCCAGCAGCTCACCAGTATACTTAAAAGAACTGTATCTCTTTTGACCTGGTAGGCATTTCTCTACTTTTTTGCAGGGACAGTTTTCTTTCATGTTGTATTTCTCTTGTATATTTGAATATCTATTGGGCTTCCCTGGTGGCTCAGGTGGTTAAAGAATCCGCCTGCCATGCAGGAGACCCAGGTTCGATCCTTGGGTGGAAGAGATCCCCTGGAGAAGGAAGTGGCAACCCACTCCAATATTTTTGCCTGGAAAAACCCATTGACAGAGAAGCTTGGCAGGCTACAGTCCACAGGGTCACAAAGAGTTGGACAACTTAGCCATTAAACCACCACTGCTTCTAGCAGCTTGGAGACTCTCCTCTGTCTTGCGGAGCCAGCCCGTGCACCACTGCTGTCTCATCACTTAAGGACTGATGCTATCAGCCCTGGGGAACCTGGGGGCTTTGGTAGGGAACCGACCCAAATTCTGGCAAGGTTCACACCTCTCTTCATCATTTCTGAAGTGGATAAACTAATCCATATCTTAATTCTGCAGTAAGTGGAATGTGGGAAATGGTTTCAGTATTTATGCAAACCAGACACGACTCCTTTTTCAAAAGAAAAATTATTTCATAATATTCTTTGTTTAAAGTAGGGAGTTGTTGCTCAAGAAGAAAAAAAGTGAACCTATTAATCTTCCTGAAGACCTTTTTATTTTCTGTTGCTCAAGTTAATCACAAAGCATCCATTCATCTGAAACTGATTGAAAACTGAAAACTTCAGAAGGAGGTTCTTTTCCAAGAAACCTTGGATGGTAGGAATCAAGTTCTAACTCTCGGTAGAAAGGAGACCTGGAACCTCTGTGAGTTTGAGGGGCCGGGTGTGGGGGTCACATGTCCCCCAGCAGCACAGGTCTTCGTCATTCCATTGCGTCTGCCCATCCCCCTTTCTTCTTGTTTAGTTTCACTATACCAGCATATACCCTTTACCTTTGCAGCATAAAATCAAACATGCAATCTTTCATTCTCAATCATAACCCCAGATTAATCTAACTTATTAGTGATAAGTACCCAAAGTGGGCTATATAAATCTCTGCCCTTCTAAATGCACAAGAAAATGACACCATTTCTTCCCACCTGTCAACAAAGAAGTATTATTATAAAAAAAAAGTTATGAAGACAATTGTACCTAAATGGAAATTGGCTTCAGGAGACTCCACACTCAATGACCAGGAAGGAGGGACCAGCTCTCTGCATCCACTCCATCTAATTCAAAGCAGCCAATGAGCACTGCCAGCATAGGAAAGGGAAGGTGAACCCCTGCCCTAACAGAGCAGACAGGAATGGTTCAGGTGCGATCTGCAGCCACCTCTCTGAACTGTGAACACAAAGCAGCAGTAAAGGAACTTCAGAGAACCTGTGCATTACCAAATCATTTTGTTGAAACAGGGAAAAAAAAAAAACAAATGCAGGAGGGGAACACCAACAGCTTTAAAACTTCTATTTCTCCCTATAGACAACATCACAAATCCTTAAATTCAAGTCTTTGGATACTTCCTTTACATTCTGGACTAGATTTAATCCCCAAACAGTTCTCTCTGCCCAATTTAAAAATCAGAGCATAGAACAAAGGAATGAACTAAGAAGAATGGTAGATTTTTTTTTCTTTTTTTTAAAGGTCAGAACCAGGCATTATAACTTCTAGCACAGGAAAAAAAAAAAAAGGAGTGGGCAAGCTGCCTTCTCTGCACTCCCGCCAGGGAAACCAGAGGGGCCGTCCTCACCTCATGGCACGGAGGGTGCCAGTCAGCCGCTGCTCTGCTCATCTCTGCAACCCAGTAGCTGCTCCCAGTTATGTAAGAATTGTTCAAGTTAACATATCACCCTAGTTTTAGGAGAACTTCCATTACCAAGCAAATTAGGAGGAGATACAGATCTAAAAAATCATTTAATCCTGCCTGGACACATTTTTCAAAAGGTAATATGCAGTCCGTGGGGTCGCTAAGGGTCGGACACGACTGAGCGACTTCACTTTCACTTTTCACTTTCACACACTGGAGAAGGAAATGGCAACCCACTCCAGTGTTCTTGCCTGGAGAATCCCAGGGACGGGGGAGCCTGGTGGGCTTCCGTCTATAGGGTCACACAGAGTCGGTCACGACTGAAGTGACTTAGCAGCAGCAGCAGCAATATATAAATTATAAACATTGAAGCCAGACTTATCCATTAAAATCTTAGACAGGTTATCTCACTCTGCTGTCCCCAGAAATACACATGGAAACTGCCGCATTGGAGACTCTAACTTCATCTTCATTCTTACTGCAAAATTCAAGCATGTCTTGCAATAATAGCTGATGTGTAAAGGCTCGTTAGCATTTATCTTTCTCGAAAAAGACAGAATGCCAACAACAATATTTTTCTCTTAATTGAGGGGAGGAGGCTTAGCCATTTGTTTACCTGTTTTAGTTGGGGCTATAATATTTTATCGTTTTACTGTCAAATTTATCTAGACAATCTTTTAAAACAGCAAAACAATCAGAAACTAAAAGGAAAAACACCATTTTAAACCATGACAACTTATTGCAAACATTTTTTTTTTCTAGAAAACTGAGTGTTATTCACTGTACTGATCCCTAACACTGTTGAGCATTTATTGTGTTTTTTGATACCAAGATAGATGCTTTGTATGTATTTTTTCATTAAATCACAATTAAGGAGGTATGATTTTCACCATGTTACAGCTGAGAAAACTGAAGTTAAGAGATTTTTCCCAGCGTCATGGAGGAGGTGGCAGTCTGGATGCGAAATACGGTCTGCCTGACAACCTTCTTAGGAGCTAAGCAGAGAGAAAAAGAGGGTAAGGGAGGGTATAGCATTGAGTTTCACTGAGCTGGAAGCCTTAAGAAAATGACCTCTGCTGAAATAGTTTGCCTATGTCATGATTATTAAAAATCTTCGTAACGTCCATCAATAAAAGATTAACTGAAGGTTTCTGGCTCAAGAAATGGTTACAAGAATGGTGAAACTTAGTGATATGTCCTCTCTTACCCCAATCCCAACAGTACAGCATGACTCTTAAAGAATATCACTACAAAACACTCAGGCGACATGCTTTATTTTTGGTTTTCTCAATACACAGTATTTTAATTTTAACAAAAGTTTAACACTTTCTATTTTTAAATATTAAAAAATGTTTAAAGAGATTTCTACCTTTGAATTAAAGAATAAATCTCCTCCCTTGGCCTGTAAGCCCCTTGAGGACATGTAACCACATCCTGCCTGATTATCCCACCCTGCACAGCACAAAGCCTGGACCAAGTGCTTTTTGTAGGTGGAAAGGGAAGAAACATCGACTGACACACGTTAGAAACCATGGAACTGTAGCAGGGCTTTAAACGTGACATGCTGAACATCTCTGGGGTGTGAAGAGGTGAGAGGACCCGGCCAGGGCTAGATGATGGGTAGAGCTTAACTGTCTGAGAAAGGCGTTTGACATCTGGGACAGAATGCATCAATCATAGCCTTTTCGTAGCTGAAACAAGATCTCTATTTTCACTGAAATCCAGATTTGAAGCATCTCTGGGACAATTTCCCAACTCTGACAGGTGGACTTTTAAAATTCCTAGTTTCGACTTCAAAAACACCAGGGACTCTAGACAAATTATGATTGATAGTAAGAATTATAATTTAGCAAAAAAGATGAGTCCTAATAATCTTAATCTTATTTCCTTTGGATACAGGAGATATGTGGGTATCTGTCTTTTCAAAACAGATTAATCAGAATTACTATAAACCTTCAAGAAGATGTAATCACTCTGGGATCCTCCTGCCTTTGGTAATGGCCACATCTGGGCAGGCAGCTGTTATTCATTCTTGCCAGGATTTGCTTTATTAGACTCTCAATTGAAAAATGACACCTTCACTCCAGTCCTTTTAATTGATTTTTAACATTAGAGAAGTGTAAGACAGAGAGTTATTTAGAGGACTAAGTTCTTAATGGACTCAACTGAGTAGTTTGATAAAATTCTCTCAGATGAATTCCAAAGCAGGCCCGCCATCCCTTCAACGGTAGTGTGGCTTTCAAAAAATTAGACAAAGAAAAAGCTACTCCTTGAAATGAACCCCAACTCTTTACAAAAGTTAATTAAATAATAAGTATCACCATCTTAAAACAATTTAAATGTCATTAGTTTCTGTCAGGAAATTTAAAACTTACATTTGTATAGTAACTAAAATATTACATATGTACATTAAGCCATAGCAAAGTTAAAGGTAAAATATAAATGAAGAAAAAGTGGGAAATGGCTGTATTAGTTCCCCAGGGTTTCTATAACAAACCTAGTGGCTTACATGGCTTCCCTGGTGGTTCAGTGGTAAAGAATCCGCCTGTCAATGTAGCAGACAGGTTTGATCCCTGGGTGGGGAAGATCCCCTGGAGAAGGAAATGGCAACTGAATCTCATCTCTTCATCTATATTTAAGGATGATACTGGGAATTTGCTGGCAGTGGTTAGGACTTGGCACTTTCACTGCTGAGGGCCTGGGTTCAATCCCTGGTTGGGGAACTAAGATCCTGTAAACCGTACCATGCGGCCAAGAAAAAATTAAGGACTCTATTGTGATACTGTCTATTCTGGCTCACAGGGTAGTTATGAAGACCCACACTAATCACTGCTGAGCCTCCAGTAAAACGCCAAGCTTGGAGGAAGCGCTTATGACTGCCAGCGACGTGTGAGCTCATCGTTCTCAGTGTCTCTCTCAAAACTTGGACCCAGAGGGTCTGCCCAGTATAGCACCACCAGTCCTAAGCTTGAAACTGACTTATATAGGTAAGCAGCTCCTCAATCCCCTCCCCTCCTACTGAGGCTCCTTTGCAAAGCTACAGTAAAGAGAATTGAGAAAACGGAAAATGTAAACTACTCTGTGCATTCAAAAGTGGAAGAAGCTGCAAAAGGAAAGGGAAACTTCGGGAGCTGATTACCCAGGAAAGGCTCCCTGGGAAGGCTGGCCTAACCAAACCTTTCCTACTCCCTGGGCTTTTCTCCATTTGGGTTAGTTTTATCACTTAAAATTCCAACTAGAGATACATTTGGGTTGGGGCCTCTCTTTTAAAATCCCCAAACTTCCTGAATCTGATGTGGTAAAATAGTCATCACCTAAAACAGCTGAGATGAGCATCAGCAAGGGAACTTAAACTCATACATTTGTTCCATTAGAGGTGCCTAACTTTTGTTATGTTCAACCTTCAGAGAGACAGGAGGGAGAGTGCAAAAGGCCACCGAATTTACATTTTTCACTATGATTATTAGAAGTGAGAAAGGTATTTTCTTCCTCCACTGAAGGTATCATATGACAAGCCTCTGCTCACCAGAGACTCAGAACTGAAGCTGGCACCACCACCAGTTCTCAAATTCCATTAGAAGACTTCGGGCTTTGGGGCTAACCTGGGAATCTAGCTATTGCTAATAACATTTTGACTGGCAAACCTAGGAACCAACTTATCGAATACAATGTTACTGTGGGAAAAAAAAAAAAAAGGGTTCTGATTTTTAAAATTTCAAGTTACAGATGAACTTCTGGATGAGAACTTTCAATATCCATGCAATAGGATGATTCCATTTCTCAATTTAAATACTCAAATTTTATTAATTGTAGGTAAAACAACCCTGGTGCTCTAAACAGTTAAATCAGTTGGCTAATACTCATGTATGGTCAAACCAATCATATGGGTCTTTTCACATACCGAGTTGTATTCAATTTCCCTCAGTATTTTTTTTTTCCACTGAACTGCACGATTTTATGGTTACTTATTCCTATCTACCCTCTTTCTGTTAACAGGTACCTATCTTCCATGGGGCTGGTACTTTTTGCTAATTGATATTCTCTGTAGTGCACCACTCTTCCCAGCGGGGTGTCATCTGAAGAATTGAGAAGCGTATTTTCTACACGGTGTACAAGTTGCTGTTTTCAACAAATTCATCTCAGGTTATTTTCTGTCTGGTTTATCAAATCCTAAGACTAACCCCACCTCTTGTCTTCCCTGTCTGCTTTTTCTCTCTTAGCAAGAGACAGAGCTATGGGTGACTGTCAATATAGAAGTTAAAAATATCAAAATACTGCCAGCAGCAGCAGTAAATGGGACTGAGGAGGTGGTCATGGTGGGGAAAACACTGAGGCAAGAGAGATGACAGTAGCCATTTATCTTAATGGTTCTTTTCGCCCTATTCCTTAAGGAGGAGACTGAATAAGAATTGGGTAAATCTCTAAATTTTATTAGGAAGAGGTTTTAATAACCAAATGTTGTTTACGAAAATTAACAGTAACTGCCAAGTTTTGTGGACTGTGGCTTAGCAAGAAGAAAAGATGCACTTGGGTGATACTGTCAGATGGGCCGACCGGTCCTGTACTTGCTTCTGATTGGACAGCTGTCCAGCTGGTGGGGGGAGGCTTAGCAATGGTGTGAGTCCTGGAACCTTTCCTGTCCCTGCTGCCAACGGCAGTCTTGTCCACTCTGTATGCAGAGCAGAGATGTTGAGGAAAAGAGTCAACAAAACAGAGAAATGGAAGCTCACTCTTATCACAAACACTTACAGTTATGTGGGCTCTGAGAGGCTCAGCAATCTCCTCTCCCCCAACAAGTACACACAGCTAGCAGCATACATACCTCCTCCACCCCCTCAATACACATACACACCCTAGGCAGCTACTTAAAAAAACACACATGGCAAAAATTCGACTAGGGGATAAAGCAAGAAAAAGCTTTCTGTATTCTCGATTTTGAAGATTTTCCTCTAGTCCCTGAGGTTTATGCCTGGCCTTGACATCTTGGTTGGCTCAGTACTTCTACAGTTTGACCTCTAAAAGTATTTCCAGTTTCCTACAGAAACACAGAATGAGTCAAATGCACCAGTCCAGCTGGTCCAGTGCTCTGGACAACCAAGGTTCCAAGGGACAAATACAGGTAGCTTTTCTGATGTCAGCCTTGAAAGTTACACCCCAATTTTTTTCTGGACCCGATTTTGACTTAGCTGCTTGCTCATATATATGTCATTCTCTTACTTGGCACCCATCTACTGCCTGCATCACCCCTGGACTTAAAAGATCACTGCTTTATAAGCTAGCTCATTCTTCTAAGTCACCTAGAGACCTTAAAATGTCCCTGCAGCATTTGAGAAAGTGAGGTAGTGGGACCCAGTGATTTATCTTTTTAATAAGCACCCGAGAAGACTGATGCATGTGGTCCAAGGGACCGCACTCGAGGAAATGCCTATGTAATTCATAGAACCAAGAGACTACACTTTTGAAATTCAAAGACCCTCGTGTTCCTCCTACTCTGGAAGGTCAACCCTCTGGTCTCTACAGCTGATCTGAGCCTTCAGGGGGCACTGAGGTCCCCACCCACTTAAGCCCCAGCACCCTGGCTGTGACTACCCTACTCACAAAGCAGCCACCATCTTGTTCCCTTGCTCCCCACCAGATCTCTTTAAACTCTTCCAAAGGACACTTTATCCTTTGACTTGCTGGCAGGAAAAGGCGTCTTCCAGTTCTAAAACTGCACACTCTCTGGTCACACCCTCTAGATCCTCTTTTGCATCAGCTGATTCAAGCAATTTCTGGTTCCCTGATCTGACACTTTTTACTAACCCTCCCTCAGATGTGAGGTTTTGTGGCTCCTCCTGGACAGACACGGAGAGAGTTCAATGTCCAGCTCTACATATACTTCACTGGGCACAAAGAAACATAAGCTCACCTGCTGGGAGCCACGCTCTGGGACAAGGCGCTCCACAGTGCACCTCCTACGCAGTTTCAAGACATCTTTCTCTTCCCATTAAGAGTCAGGGAGTCAAGTCCTCATCTGTTCATCTTACAAACTGCCTCAATCCTTACCTAAGTTTGTGTGACTATATGTGGTAAAACAAACTTCAGACAGTGGTGGCTTTTATAAACTTAATGACTTCATATTGGGCAGAAATGTACCTTCCCTGACACAGAGAAGTGCCAGTCACTGATAAATTCTTGCCTAAATAATGACTGGTAAGTATGTCTACTTCACACACTGAGGTAGTTCTGAAAAATTCTACATGAGAATTCATGTCTTGAATGCAGTAAGGAAATAAAATGTTTAAAGAAAACCTGACAATGAAATCAGCAAATATTGTGGCCCAAATAATGCATGTAAAACGCTATGTTCCATAAACACTATGCTGCAAAGAAATCGTTTCCATGTACACAGAGATCTTAAACAATCTAGTGGGTAACGAGAAACACACCCAAACAAAAAGTTAGAGAACTCAAGAAATTAAGCAACAATTATATACATAATGAGGAATCCTTTGATAAAGATAAATGATTAATTTAGTCTTTTTTTTTAAATGGATGCCATTAAGATACATCCTTAGCATCTGTCAAAAAAAAAAAAAGGAGTGGAGTGGTCATGGAAGAAAGAAAGAAAAAGGTAAAAGAAAAAATAACAAAAGCAAGAAACCTCTAATGGAATGGATGAACACCTTTAAATCTTTGTATAAGACTCAAGAAGTTTTGATACGACTCCACATTCTTACAGAACTACAGCTCTGTAATAGCTTTGAAAACAAACTTACAAATGGCAAGAATCTCCCTGTTCTGAAGGACTTACCTAATAACTATAGGAACTCACTCCCATTCCAAGTCTCTGCTGCTGCTAAGTCACTTCAGTCATGTCCAACTCTGTGTGACCCCAAAGATGGAAGCCCACCAGGCTCCCCCGTCCCTGGGATTCTCCAAGCAAGAACACTGGAGTGGGTTGCCATTTCCTTCTCCAATGTGTGAAAGTGAAAAGTGCAAGTGAAGTCGCTCAGTCGTGTCCGACCCTTAGCGACCCCAGAGACTGCAGCCTACCAGGCTCCTCCATCCATGGGATTTTCTAGGCAAGAGTGCTGGAGTGGCTTGCCATTGCCTTCTCCGAGTCTCTAGGGGTAACCTAATACCTTAATGGGTAATGGTGCAATTAATCCCTTTCTGAGTATAAACGGCATTACTGCTTTTCCACACCACACACACACATCCCAGCTGAGATGTGGTTGATGGAAAACCATCATATCAGAATTCTGCTCTCATGTAACAGCAGGAACTGCAGGAAAAAAAGAGATCACAGAGATCATTATCCTGGAGGATGGAGACCTTGAACTTCAACTTCCAAAAGATAGGAAAGGGAGCTTGAAGAGGAGAGGACAGAGTTCCATGGCCATTTGTGACAGCCTAACAAAAATGTGGAGGAGAGGAAGGAAAAACAGACTTCAGAAAGCACAGGAAGTATTAATAACTTTGACTGGAATGGCAGGTTTGAACTTGAACAAAGCAGACCGGGGACACAGCAGTTAGTTCCTCAAGGTCCTGGAAGACTGGGGTTGGAAATGGACGCATCCCTAGCCACGTACATGTTTAAATTATTTCTGTAAAGAAGTATCTTTTATCTTACAGGTTGAACACAACAGAACAAAAAATCATCTATATATTATGTACAAGAGGGCCACCAGTATAACTAACATTTGTGTTATGAAAGCCAAGGTGATCACGAGTGAGTCACGAAGCAATTTATCTTTATTTTGTGTCCACCAGGGAACCCAACAGATGAGTTTCATTCCAGGTGAATGCAAGTCTTGTATCAGGTTGTTGTGGGTTGAATTTTGTCCTCCCACCAAAGAAAAAACCCTTATACATTTCAGTTCTAACCCCTAGTATCTTCGAATGTGACCTTACTTGAGACAGAGCCTTTACAAAGGTAACTGAGTTATTAGGGTGGACTCTAATATGGCTAGTGTCCTTATTAAAAGGCAAAATCTAGACAAAGAGATAGGCATCCATACAGGGAGAATGTTATGTGAAGTCAGGAGTTAGGAGAGAGTCCTGAACAGATTCTTCTCTAACATGTCACAGGAAATGTGGCCCTGCCAACACCTTGATCTTGGCTTTCTATCTTCCAGACTGTGAGAAAAGAAACTTCTACTGTTTAATAACTCAGCCTGTGGAACTTTGTTACAGAAGCTACAGGAAATTAGGCAAAAAATATTTTTAAGGGAAAAAAATTAATATTTTACTCCTAGGATGTTATTTCTATTTTATCACAGCTTTCTGTTTCACCATTTCAGAATTACGACCAAGATTTAGGGATTCAAAATACCAAAAAGAAAAAAAAAAAGACCAAGGTAGTATTGATTATACAGATACATGAAAGATGACCCAAACGAAATATCTAGTCAAGATCAAGTCTTTAAAACCTTTTGATCAAAGCTAAGAATCAAACCTATACTCACTTGGTTTTATTCTGTCTACTCTATTTTGACGGTGCTAATAAGTATCATTACTTTTGGTTTGAATGTCATTCTCTTTCAAATCTTTCTGTGAACCTTTTGGTAAAACAGTCAATGAATAAAGGATTCTATAAATCAGGGGTCTGCAAACTACTGTCCAGAGGCCTAATCTCATTTACTACTTGCTTTTGTAAATAAAGTTTTATTGGAACACAGCCCATTTGAACGCATTCTCTATGGCTGCCTGGCAGCCACAGGCAGTGCTAAGTAATTGTAACAGAGTCCTTACAGCCTGCAAAGCCTACAATATTTACCCTTAGGCCCTTCACAGAAAACTGTATGCTGACTCCGGCCATAGATACTCTATAAAATGTGTGAGCCACTTTTACGTAAACTTTTATTTATTACTTCCTTGACTGTCAACAATCCTAGCTCTACAAATACTATATTTTCCAATTCTTCACACATTCAGCTAGTGAATAATGAAAAGAAGAGCCTTTAGAAACTGAATTAGTACTATTTTTGCCTGAATTTCTCTTTGTGCTCTCTACCTTTCCCACTCCTCTTTTAGAGAACTAAAACAAATTTGGCAATGAATTAATGTCAAAAATATGGAAGATATACTTTTGTGTCTTTTCTACTCTACTTTAAATCCTAATAAACTGTGTGTGTGTGTGTGTCTGTGTGTGTTTTAGTCACTCAGTCATGTCCGTCTTTTTGTGACCCCATGGATTGTAGCCCTCCAGGATCCTCTGTCCATGGAATTCTCCAGGCAAGAACACTAGAGTAAGTAGTCATTCCTTTCTCCACGGGATCTTCCCAAACTCAGGGATTGAACGTGGGTCTCCTGCATTGTAGGTAGATTCTTTACCATCTGAGCCACCAGGGAAGCCCAGTAAGCAGCTTATTACAGTCCGTTAAAGGGTATAGTAACTCTAATATGACAACCAACACAATGACAAAATGGGCCAACTAAGAATCTTGTTTCTATCCCAGAATCAAGTCAAATGCATCTAAATGTCAAACAGTCTAAATTCAGGTAAATCAGAGCAAGATATGCCAGCAAATTTGGAAAACTCAGCAGTGGCCACAGGACTGGAAAAGGTCAGTTTTCATTCCAATCCCAAAGAATGCTCAAACTACCTCACAATTGCACTCATCTCACACGCTAGTAAAGTCATGCTCAAAATTCTCCATGCCAGGCTTCAGCAATACGTGAACTGTGAACTTCCAGATGTCCAAGCTGGATTTAGAAAAGGCAGAGGAACCAGAGATCAAATTGCCAACATCCGCTGGATCATGGAAAAAGCAAGAGAGTTCCAGAAAAACATCTACTTCTGCTTTCGTGACTATGCCAAAGCCTTTGACTGTGTGGATCACAATAAACTGTGGAACATTCTGAAAGAGATGGGAATACCAGACCACCTGACCTGCCTTTTGAGAAACCTGTATGCTGGTCAGGAAGCAACAGTTAGAACTGGACATGGAACAACAGACTGGTTCCAAATAGGAAAAGGAGTATGTCAAGGCTGTATACTGTCACCCTGCTTATTTAACTTATATGCAGAGTACATCATGAGAAACACTGGGCTGGATGAAGCACAAGCTGGAATCAAGATTGCCAGGAGAAATATCAGTAACCTTAGATATGCAGATGACACCACCCTTATGGCAGAAAGTGAAAAGGAACTCAAAAGCCTCTTGATGAAAGTGAAAAGGAGAGTGAAAAAATTGGCTTAAAACTCAACATTCAGAAAACGAAGATCATGGCATCTGGTCCCATCACTTCATGGGAAATAGATGGGGAAACAGTGGAAAGAGTGTCAGACTTTATTTTTGGGGGCTCCAAAATCACTGCAGATGGTGACTGCAGCCATGAAATGAAAAGACGCTTACTCCTTGGAAGGAAAGTTATTACCAACCTAGATAGCATATTAAAAAGCAGAGACATTACTTTGCCAACCAAGGTCCATCTAGTCAAGGCTATGGTTTTTCCAGTGGTCATGTATGGATGTGAGAGTTGAACTGTGAAGAAAGCTGAGTGCTGAAGAATTGATGCTTTTGAACTGTGGTGCTGGAGAAGACTCTAGAGAGTCCCTTGGACTCCAAGGAGATCCAACCAGTCCATCCTAAAGGAGATCAGTCCTGGGTGTTCACTGGAAGGGCTGATGCTGAGACTGAAACTCCAATACTTTGGCCACCTCATGCGAAGAGTTGACTCACTGGAAAAGACTCTGATGTTGGGAGGGATTGGGGGCAGGAGGAGACGGGGACAACAGAGAATGAGATGGCTGGATGGCATCACTGACTCGATGCACATGAGTTTGGGTGAACTCCGGGAGTTGGTGATGGACAGGGAAGCCTGGCGTGCTGTGGTTCATCGGGTCGCAAAGAGTCGGACACAACTGAGCGACTGAACTGAACTGAACTGAGAGCAAGATAGCTACAGGTTAGACATGTTCTTACACTATGCACTTCTTAAGTAGCTACACCTTTTATGTTACTGATTCATTTCTATCTTATCTAGTTATTTATACCTGCTCCATAGCCCCCATTTCACTATAATGTTGAGAAGTAAAACCATTAATTTCTTATTCCCTTCAGAACTAACACAGCACTTGGCCCATAAAATACTGATCGAATGAATGATAATCCAAGATGAATTTGTTTGCAAAGGTTCAAACTGCACTGGTAGTCAGGATATGAGTTCTACTCCTGGCTTTGTTACAGATAAGCTGAGTGATGTTGAAATAGCCTCACCTCTAAGGCCCTTTACTAATATTCTGTGCTCCTTTTGTGATACATATAACAGACATTATTTCACATCACTTCATCCAGAACACTAGTATCACATTACAGGTTCATTTAGAATAAATTTTCATGTTGCAGACACCAGAAAAAATTAGTGTGGGTCTCTGACAGGGACCCACCCATTTTTCTTTAAGCAACTACAAACCTTAAGATACATAAAAAGAGAAACTCTCCAAGTGAACTATTAGCACCTAAAACACCATAATGGTAACAAAGGGCAACAGACTGGTCCTTTAGATTTTTAAAGAGCATATTTTACTGTGTCCTGTCTTAGATGGCCTTCAGCACACAGCAGCACTGTAAAGTCTAAACTGTGGTTTCTTCTATACAGGAACTTAACCTAGAAACCACAGAGCAAATTTTGCATGCTGTAATAAGTCAGGCAGGAAGGGGCTAAAAATATGTAAATTTGTCTACCCACAGCCAATTAGGTGAAAAAGACAAAACAAAATTAGAGGGCAAAAGAATGTTCATTAATAATTAGAACCTGTGGGTTTTCTAGATCACTGATATTTAAAACTAGATTGATTTCCCAAGTCAGTAATCTAGATTTCGTAAATGCTGCAAGAAATAATAAAATAGGTGGGAAAACTAAACTTAAAAGAGGAGCAATTAAAAACAAACCAGATAACAGCTGGCAGATACTAATTTACTTTGTCTGAAAGTAACACATAGCATACCATCCCTAAGGACTTACTTATTCACAGAATAAAAAAACGTCATATGAAAACAATTCTGAAAACACTGGTGCAAGGGTGTGCCACACTTGGAAAAGCCAAGATTCTGAAGGTAAGATGATGGAGCACTCAGGGTCAAAAGATCTAGGCTTTAGAGCTGTGAGATTCTGAACAAACCATTCGGTGTCTCTGGATTCTAATTTCCTTAGTAAATTACATGGGTTGGACTAGACCATCTTTAAAGTCCCTTCCAACTCTAATATGCCAAAGGTTCCTTTAAAAGAGTGTTTCCCAAAATTGTTCCACAGACTATGTCTAGTAAATATTGTAGGTACCATGATCAAATAGTTCTGGAAACAATGAGAAACAAAAGTTGGACAAAAGTCTGTACTGTAGGACTTCTCAGACTTTTTAATGCTGATTTCCACTATTACTCTCTAAGACAGTAACAATATATAGCATGTAATGTTTCCCAAGTTTCTTTGAAAACTAATTTATTTTAATTCTGGAACACTTTTAACATTTAAAAGAACTCCAGAATCATAGAGGACACAATTTGGGAAAAGCAGCTTTGAATGATAAGACTTCATAAACTTAGAATCACATGCTGAAGGAAACAAAATACTCATGTAATAGTTGAAGGGCACCCATTTCAGAAGACATAACAATATCTCTGTAGTGTTCCCTGTCATAAAGTCTGTCATTAATCCCTTGACCTTTTACTCTAGGAAGTAAACAACAATGTAAGAATCATTTCCATTTATCAATGAGAAGTGAGTTATCCTTCTACATCTTTCTCCTCAAAAAGTATTTTCTACTAATGAACAGAATGATCATAATCTTCCACTACTATTATCACTTTGTGACCCATCCACTGAGATTATCTTGCGTAAAGTAACTTGTTAGGTGATATCCCATGGAAGAAGGGAAGACGGAGCATCTATGCCAGATAATGTGTCAAGTGCTGTCAAGCCGATGACTTCATTGAATCATCTCAATAACATGAAATAACTATTTTACCTCATTTTGCCACTGAGGAAATCAAGACCCAGGAAGTTTAAGAAATAAGTTCACAGTCATAGAATAAATGATGAAGTTGGGATCCATACCCATGTCCACCTTTTTTTCTTTAAAAGCAACTTAAGATGTTTTGAAATAGTTTGATGGTATGTTTTAAAACTTAATTTCAGCATGTGGTTCAGTTGAAAACATGTATTACTTTGGTTTGTGGTTCATGATTGAAGTCTGTTTGATATATGCTTTGATTTACACAAATATCTAAACAGTGGTTTCAGGGAGGTTAAAAACTATACAAGAGCCACATCTTAATGATTATAACCATCTGAGCATTTCTGACATGCCAGGCAGACACATCGGTATCACCTTATTTAATTCTCCCAATAACTCTACAAGATTAAGATCTTGGGACTACTACTTCTTCAAGGTCGTGATCAAGGAGTTTCTGATCACTCCCTTTCCCTGACTCCCAGGGACTTTCCTTTTTATCTTACCAGGATCCCCAGGATATTCTCTGTTCTCAAAGTTCAGTGTCTCTTGATCTCACCTGTCTCCTTTAACCTTCACAAAAATACTCTCAATTTCCACACCTAAAACCTTTTGCTGTTGTTGTTATTCAGTTGCTCAGTCGTGTCTGACCCTTTGTGACCCCATGGCCTGCAGCACACCAGGCTTCCCTGTCCCCTACCATCTCCCAGAGCCTGCTCCAACTCATGTCCATTGAGTCGGTGACGCCACCCAACCATCTTGTTCTCTGTCATCCCCTTCTCCTTCTGCCTTCAATCTTTCCCAGCATCAGGGTCTTTTCTAACAAGTAGGCTCTTAGGTGGCATCAGGTGGCCAAAGAACTGGAGCTTCAGCATCAGTCTTTCCAATGAATATCCAGGGTGGATTTCCTTTAGGAATGACTGGTTGATCTCCTTGCTGTCCCATTACCCAGATGCTTTCCCTCATTTCTTGCTGGAGAAGGGTCAAAATACCCTGCATTCCCAGGGGCCCTCACTATAACTCAGTCATTCTTTTACCCATCTCTATTTGAACACTCACCAAATTCTCCAGAGCGATTATTCTAAATCTTCTGTTACACTCCTTAGGCCTACAATCTCTCTCTCTCTCTCTCTTTTTTCCAATCGTAACAGATGACCCAGACTCTTGACTGAGGTGCAAGCTTTTGAAAGGTTGTGCTTCACCGGCCTCCTTACCCCTCCTAACATCCCTAGCATAACCAATCTCCTCTTTACTGTATCATTGTCAGGCAATTTTCTCAGATCCCTTTCCTATAAGACTAACCTCAATCTTTCTTAAAAAATAACAAAGAAAACAAGACCTAGTTCCAACTATTCCTTGTTTTCTATTACCTTGCTCTACTTACAACCAGTCAGATACTAAGACAATCTTGTCTGAAGGGACTCTTTCCTTCGGACTTCTGATTTTTCTAAAGACACATCCTCTTCACTTATGCATTCCTTAAACTCTTTGGAATGTGCTTCTTCCATGTTCACCCCTGCTCCCCTTCCCTGTCTACCACACACAAACTACTCTATTGAAATTTCCATCCTGAATGCTTCCAAAGACCTTCCAATGGACATTCCCAATGCCCTCTACTACATCTTTGTCTTCCAGGCAACACTTAAGAGAGCTGACCAGCTATTCTAGAGACTCCGCTCTTCTTGGGCTTCTGTGATAATCTCTCGATTCTCCCAACATTTTGCCGCTTCTTTCCCCTGCTTTGCCTAATGCTCATCCTTCTTCCCACAGGTTCTTCTACAGAACCTGTGCTCCCCTAGGTCTGTCCAGATTCTTCTGAACACCTCTTCCTGAACTGCTTTAACCTGTTCCAATGTGCCTGCTACTAAGTTTCAGGAGTTCCTGAGCTTCCTGCCCAGAACTCTAGTTCTGTATTTCTTATTGGAAATTTCTGCCTACAGTTGGCAGGTGGGAAGGGTGGAAAGGGTGGTAATGTGTGATTCGTGTGGCCAAATTAAAAAGGCCAAACCAAGCTTACGGTCTTTCCTCAGAAACTAATTTATTGTGGCAGGGTGAATTCTCTAACCCCTTTGCCACCCAACCTACCATCTTCCATGCTTCTGTAGAGGTGGGAATATTTAGTATAACCAAATGCACTTGTTATACTACAGATGTTATAGATGACATGTACTATCAAGAAATAATCTGCTGGATAAGTACTCCAAAGAATATGAGGATCCAGGCCAAACATGAAATGAGCACACCCATATAACAAAGTCTCTACACTAACTTTAAGACAATCTCAGGAAAGCAGTAAAAATATTTACACCCATCTCTTGGATCCAAAATGAGTTCTCGAAGTGGTTTGCACAAGGTGCCACTAGCCTTTTAGCCTGGATGATTCTTCCTTATAAGACTGACATGGACACAGAAGGACCCTGTGCATCTCTGGTGTCTGGACTTTGAATCATGTCACTAGAATTTAGCACCAAACACCCCTCCCCAATTTATTTTTGTGCCTTAAAAAAAAATGTAGACTATCCTTGTAAGAGAATGGCTGGATTCTATCTTATCACTGAGCCCAGAGCACGTAATGGAGCAGAAACTTCACTACCCCATTCATTCAAGACAAGAGACCCAAGATTCTTTTCTCACCAATACCACCTCCAACCAGTCACCAGTTAAATCCTGTCAATTCATTCTGTGCAATAAACTGAATCCACTCCATCTATCATGTTCACACAGCCACTACTCCATTTTACAGCTTTGTCTCAACTGTCGCCAACACTTTTGAGCTAGGGCTCTCCTCTCATCTGGGCTTCCCAGGTGGCAAAGTGGTAAAGAATCTGCCTGCCAATGCAGGAGAGACAAGAGACACAGCTTCGATGCCTGGGTCCGGAAGATCCCCTGGAGGAGGAAAGGCAAACCACTCTAGTATTCTTGCCTGTAAAATCCCATGGACAGAGGAGCCTGGCGGGCTACATTGGAACAACTGAGCACACACAGCCCAGCAGCTCCACTCACAGACCTCAGCAAGCCTGACTCTATCCCTGCTCTGCCCCTCAACCTCTACTCTGCAATCCAGCTCACCTAAATTACTCACTCTTCCCCTGAAAGAGCTCAGGTATTCAACTAAACAACAAAATGACGCAATATTGCTTTCCTGCTATTTCTCCCTCAGACCCAGCACCTCTTCCTTTCATCCGTGAGTGCTCTCTCCTTTCTCTCTGAAGTCCTGCAGCCTCTATTGAGTTCACCTCAAATACCCTGATAAACTGAAAATCCCCCTGGATTACAAAGTAACAGCTTTAATGATTCTTACAGAAACCCTCACTGCCCCATTATATATTACAGCTATCTGTGAGGAAGCCACTTCTCCCATCCCATTGCCCTTTCAAAATGCTATACTGAAAAGAAAGCAGGTAATGAAGATAACCATAAGTATTCATGATAAAATAAATCCAAAGGATTATGACATGAGCAGTAGAGCAGTCTTGGTTCATGTTTAGTACAGAAATTAAATGTGAGGGAATTTGTCCACAAAACAGCTGTACTGAAATGCAGTTATAAGTCAAATGACAAGGGAAAACAGAGGTAATTCCTCAATATTTGGAATAGCTCCTTTCCTGAAAAGTGATCTAGCAAATGAAATTCCATACATATAGCTATATTTTCTCCTTGCTGACTCATATAAAGTGGTGTCCTAAAAATGTTTTTTTAAAAAGTACAGAAGTCTTGTTGAGTATGTATAAAACAGGAAAATACTGGGTTCATAAATATAAAAACTATGTGTCAGAAAGAGGTGATTTCCAAAAATGTGATACAGGAATTGGCAGTAAAAATAAGAATACATAGAAACTTGTAAAGAATAGGAAAGGACCACATCTCAAAGGTCACACGTAGAAGAAACAAGTAGTACCTACACGCTAGGCTGAAATTCTCATTGACTTGAAAACTGAACTTTCACTGCAATTTTTAAACCTTAAAAACAGTATAATTTTCTAGATTTTTCTTTTCACTTTATCTTTTTCTTTATAACCACAGGACTGTATGTTCCTGTGGAGACCAAGGGGGGCTGGAAGGTTGAAAAACAAATGTGAAGAGAATCTTGAAAAGTAAATAATTCATGATTCCATCTACCAACAGAGGAAAACACTGGTTAATTTTTTTGGCATATTTCCTTTCAGCCTTTTTAAAATGCATTTTTAAAGCTGTATTGTACGCACAATTAACAAATGTAAATACGATTTCCCCAGTTTACATTACATTGCTTTGTATATCCATATACTTAAAGTGGAGCCAAGATATATTTCTATTTATTACAGCACTACTATATTTACAAGTTTTGTTGTAGCTGCTATTTAATAAGTGTTAAAAAATAAAAGTTACATTAATTCATTATTTTAATACAGAATTTAGTTTGGTCCATTTAATGTTTTCACCTTGTCCTAACTTCAGGAAAAGCTTATTACTTCCTTCCTCATGTTATGTCTATTCTATTTTAAAATTTACCAAGCTTTTAGAATGTATTAAGCAAAGCATTCTCTACAGACTCGAGTTTAAAAACAAACACCCACTGAACACCTACAGATGTCCAAGGAGCAAAAAATGTTTATTTTTCTGAGGAAGGCAAAGATGGCACCTTTGAAAACCAAATATACAAACAAGACAAAGGAAAGGATTCAGGAAATCATCATGTATATACTAATAACCAAATCTGTCTGCTTTTGAGCAAATTAAAAGGCAGCGTTTTTCATTAACAACAGTCATTAATGCTCTTTTTTCCCCTTTCTCCAATCATATACTTGCATAAAATAAAGAACAGAGTTAAATGGCCTTCTTTCCCCAAAGACAGGGCAAACTCTGCTAACAAGAGCATAATACAGGACCACTGTCTTAAAATATGGTGGGATGCTCTTTTCTACATCTTTTTTGGATTTTTTTTTTTTAATGTGGTTCAGAGTCTTGTTTTCAAGCTCCAGATCCTTACCCTTTGGGAGGTTGCCCCCACTTTCTAAACAAAGTCCATTCTTAGAGGCTGTGTCAACTTCTCCCAGGATCACACAGTGCCTCCCAGGACCACCCGCTGTTGCTTGCTTGGTAGGGACATTAATAATAATAACACCTTAGAAGGATTAACAACAACAACCCTGTGGAGCGTGCACGATTATCTTTATTTAACAGAAACTGAGGCTTTGTGAGGTTAACTGAAAAAGCATGCAAGTGACAGAGCCAGAACTTAAGCTGGGGGTCTTTCAATGAGGTTGAGTGATGGTTAATGAAGTTAAGATGTGAAATCTGCATTACCAGGGCTCAAGGAATATCCTAAGAGGCAAGATTTTAGGAGGAAAAACACGGAAATAATTTTGTTTATGATTATCATTTCTTTTATAACTTGTTTAAAAAAGTGAGTTGGGTTCCCCAGAAATAGATAGGATTATTGGATTTGGCAAATAAAAACACACAGTACTGTGCAATATTCGAGACGTACTTATACTAAAATATTATTCATCGTTTATCTGCAATTCCAGTTTAACTTGGTGTCCTGTATGTTATCTGACAACCCTAGAGCAAAGGCCTTTATGAAACAAACAAAAAACACGAATCAATTACAGAGCTAGAATTCCCAAAGCCGAAATGTGGGGTGCTCTGTGTGCCACATGTCTTTGGGAGGCCAAGGAAAGGGAAGTGTCGTGAGGGCTACAGCTGTTCTTAACTGAGCTTCCTTCTTTTTCCTGGTAGCAGACAGAGTTTTTGACTCCAGAGACCAAGTTTTCACCAGCCAGGCCGTTTAAATTCACTGCCTCAAAATTCCTGACCTTTTCCTACTTTACACGGCCGTTGTGAAGATTAAATATAGCTGAGGTTGGGAGGGGATATCATATATATCTTTAAATATTTATTGGCAGAGTGCTTTGGAAATACATTCTCAGAAACTTGGACCAGACAGTCTCCCCACCACTCCTCCAAGAAAGGGCTTGAAAAGTATTACCAATATATGGTGAGCCCAGTTAACAGTAGACTCTAAAAGGAAGGAAAGAGCAAAAACAAGAAACATGTTTAAAACCTGACGTGAACTATGGAAAATGTAGTGAGGTGCCAAAAGGGATACCTAGAGAAAAAACTGGATATCACTAATGATGAATTCCACGCTTTCCAAATGGCTATGGATTCTTAGTTCAAACATTACCTTGACACATAAGGACTACTGAATCACAAACACATTGGAACAGCCTAGTAGAGAACCAGGAATTGGTATCTTCTGGATACCAATTTAGCTATCTGCTAACTTCTCCTAAAAAAAAACTTCCAATATCAGTGGCTTGAGGAGGTTTACTTTCTTTAAAACAGACAAACAAAAAACACAATAAATTGGAACTGGCTCAGTCAGTGTTCGTTTAAACATTTCTCTGAACAACTTTAATCTTCAAACTTTAACAAAAACTCGATCTACTATACATAAATTGCTGTGAACAGAAACTGCTTGAAGAGGATTAATCACCAGCTTTGTATGTCATCCTCTAACAAGGCCAAACACTGAATCACTGTTGAATTCTTCACGTGCAGCTACACCCAGTTAATCTTCAAGAAAGCAGCAAACTATGTAAATCTATTTAAACTGAGGAGATAAGTACTTCACTCATCAAAAGTTAGCAACTCTTACCAAGTACAGCTATTGGTTGGCAAGATCATTTGGAAAGAAAAGAAACACACACACAAATTCTTATATTCACTCCTCTACCCCAAAAGACCCAGCTGTCAACCACTGGGCAAAAAGAAAGAGGACTTGCTCAAATCCCTAAAAAAGGACATGCCTCGATTTGTAAAAAACCAAGCATATGACATAACTGAGTCAACTACCTCAAGAAAGCAGTTCCACAATGGAAGTAAGGAAACACGAAGGGGGAAGTACCTAATAAAACAGTTGAAAATAAAATGGAAATATTTATTTTCTCTAATTAAGGCCTTTTCAGCACAAAGCACTTTTTCTACAGGAACATACTAAAATATTTTCACAATTACAGAAGCGGTTTTCATTTTGGTTGTGGGGTGTTCTCATATAATCAGACTAGGTTTGCTCAATATCCTATATCTGAAAGGCACAGCTAACAATAATTGGACACACAGGCTTTTCCACTGAGACTAGAGCCAGCAATCTTTGCCTAGATACTGCCTCCTGGGTTATCACTCCACTGAAAGCATCGTACTCTGACCCGAGCCGAGCAGGTGTATTTCTAACAAGCTCGTAGGCCTGTGATACAGGAAAATCCTGTTTATTCTGGATGATGCCAGAGATCAGTGCTCCTTGATGCCCTCCACACACAACATGGAGTAGGAGGAGGATGAGCATCACCCACTTCTGCTTTAACTGAAACTGGCTGACTCCGATATTTATAAAGTTCTAAGACGAAATCGTACAATGACTTCATAAAGCAATCCTTTAACATCGATGCCAATCCCCAATATCATGAACTCACTATCCAAGTCATCCACGTCATCATTCTTCACCTTCAACTCCCTTACCACCCCTCCACCCTGCACCCCAGCCCCCAGTCCAGAAAGGTGGGAGGAATCCCTGAACCAGACTTTCTGAGACTAGAAGGGTGATGCACAGTGATGTGGAGAAGCTCTCTGTGAGTTTTCATTGAAATGTGCATGTAATAAGCAGGCTGCCGAGGTGTGGTAGTTTAAAGAGCTTGACTGCTGCTGCTGCTAAGTCGCTTTAGTCGTGTCTGACTCTGTGCGACCCCATAGACGGCAGCCCACCAGGTGCCGCCGTCCCTGGGATTCTCCAGGCAAGAACACTGGAGTGGGTTGCCATTTCCTGCCAGGGTCCAAATCCTGGCTCCACACTTTGGGTCATACAGACTGAGCACGGATCTTAAACTATGTCTCAGTTTTCTCAACTGTAAAAATAAAGATATTATTACCTGCCCTGTAAGACTGTCAAGATGACTAAATGAGTTAACCCACCTAACCACTGAGAACAGCAATCCACAGGCTGTGAGATGCTCAATTGATGGTTTGCCACTAATATATATGTATAATACAAATGTGACTCTGGCTTAGTTTTTCCAAGTGATTTCCAAGTATTCTTCACATTCAGTGTTTTCCTCAGGCAAATTATCTTAAATCAGCTCTAATAGATGATTATATATTTCTACATTGAAATCAAACTGCACTATACACCTAAAATGTACCTATTCTTTCATCTAAATGAACAGAGTAATGTGAACTGAAAGGTGCAAGCTTGATATCACAAAATCTTCTAAGAAGCATTAATTAGACTTCCCATTTAGACTATGCCAGGATGAGATCACAAAGTCACTCATGGTAACCAGGTCCCCGCGCTGGAAGTGTGCTTTCCCAGTGAATGGCTAAATACTAACAAAAGAAACCTTTGACTCAAAATACCACTGGTACCCGGGGTCTTGTGTCTGTATAATGCCTACACATTCATTTCTTTCTTCGCCTATAGAAAAAAAGAGTCTGTTTGTTTTTCTGATTCAGTCAGCCCTTTTAGTCTCTGAATCTAAGGAGAGCCAGTGAAAAGAAGAGCATCTTATCAGCGTGCTCCAGACCAGCAGGCTGTCCCCCTCCACACACAAAACCTCCAGCCCCTCACAGCAAAAGGCCTCGCCCTCAGAGCTTTTTCCCCATTTCAGAGCTAACACCCCGCCGGGTTTTGACAACAAATAAATGAATACACAAGGCCCTTACATAATTAGCCATCTTTTCAGGTAGAGGGAGGTGGGTGGGGGAGGAGGGTTCAGGAGAACATTCATTGTAAATTGGCTTCCTTTAAGAAGTTGATGTAAGTGTACTGGATCCCAGGTATTTCTTTTAAATGAGGTCACAGGAAGAGAGTTCAGAGATGCCAGCTTCTGAATCTTGACAATTTACTATACACTTCAACCAAGTCACAAATGCAGATTTTTTTTTTTAATTAAAAGGAGGGACTTTTCTTAAGCCAGGTAAAAGTTCCATTTACTTGGGCAGGAGGGGAACACAGACTAGGTGTGTTTACTGTCTTTTTAAGGGGAAGCTAACAAGTGAAAGACAACAAGGGCCAGAAAACAATACTTTTGGACCCTATCACTGTGTTCAGAAAATTAGGACCACTTTCAGACATACTTATGCTAAGACATGCCTTCCCTTCCCCAAAATGACTCTGAGAACAAAAAGGACTAAACATAATCAATAATCCTGTGAACGCCTTTAGGAAAGCCACCACGCATCGCTGTCATCTGTCATGATCTTAACAGAGCCATGGTCTGCATGGAAGGATACAGTTTGATTGAATCATTATGGGGGTAATAACTTAATTGATTTGTCTCAGTGGCTAAGGATGTAGACAAGAGATATATTATGGAAGAAAAATATCTGCAATAGTGTTTTTGTTTTCTCAACAAGCATCTTGCCACTGACCTCTAAATCAGTTTAACCTTTTCTAAACAGACCTGCACATTTTTTACATAATTTAAGGCTACGTTTTGTTTTTGCTGCTGCTGAAAGGCTCTGTGAGATTTATCACAACATGGCTTCAGTAACCTTCGTTTAAAAACAAAGATGAAAAACAAAACAAAAGGCTATGAATATAAGCTTCCAGCTCCACTCATTTTCCCGGCAGGGGATTTTGATCTAACCACGAAAGTGCCTTTGGAGTTCAATCTGTTAAAAATGTATAAAACGGTATTAAAATAGGGAAAGGCATGTGTATGACTCAGGCTTATCCAAGTATCTCTGCAACTAGGATGTCACAGGATTCCCCTTTGCTGCTGGAAACTGAAAACCTTGAGAAAGTGACAGTAGAAGTTCCTGTTTCTTTTTCTTTCTTTTTTTTTTAATATATAAATGGGAGGGGGAGCGCGCGCGAACACACACACACACACACACACACACATTGGTCTTCCGGGTTTAGTACGAATCGGGTAGGTTCTTTGAGGTTCCAAGTGAAGATTGTTGTAGCCGAGTGTTATTACGACTTATTATCTTACTCTTCCACACACAAAGGTTTCCAGGAAAAAACCCAAACTTGTTGCAGAGCTGGGCGAAGCCCCCCGCCCGGAGCGCTCCTGCTCTCGCCGCGCCGCCGCCCCTTCCCCTTCCTCCGCGTCCTGCCCGGCCCGGCCGGCGGGAGCGAGGGCATCTCCCCAGCTAAGGTCACCGGCCCGAGCCGTGCCCGCGGGCCGCCTCCTGCGAAACAAGGTCACCGCCCAGCCCGGTCCCTCGGAGGAGCACCGCGGGGTCTGGCCGGGCGCTGCCGCCTTTTGTAGAGCGGGGTGGCCGGCCTCCGCGCGGCATCCCCGCCGCCGCCTCACCTGCTTGCGATAGGGCGTCCTGCAGCTGCTGCTGCCCCCGGGGTTGCCGCTGCTGCTGGGGAAGATCATCGCGGCGGGCGCGGGCGGCGGGCGCGGGGCAGCCTCGCCGCGAGGGGGAGGGCGCAGGGAGGGGGCCGGCCGGGGCCGCGGCCGCTCCGGGAACTCCCTCTCGCCGCGCGGCGGCGGCCAGCGGGGGCTGCAGCTCCGGGCTGACTTCTCCTCCGCCCGCGACCTCCCGAGTCGCCTAAAAGTGCGGCGCGGCGGCGGCGGGCAGGACTCGGGCAGCTCGGGCGGCCGCCGCCCTGCGTGCCATGGACGGGAGTTCGCGCGCGGAGCTGGCGGCGCCGCGGACTCTGCCGGCGGCAGCAGAGGAGCAGCGCCGCCGCGTCCCCACCTACCGCGGCCTCAACCACCGCCCCGAGAGCGCGCCCGCCGGGGGCGGGGAGGCGGCCGCGCACCGCCTCGCGCCGCGCCCAGGCCCACCCGCGCCTCCCCGCCCTCCCGGCCGGCGCCGCGCCCGCCGCCCCGCCGGCCCGCCGGCCGGCCCCCAGGCGCTCCCTCCCGGGCGCGGGGCCGGGGAGGGGGCCGCGCGGCCGGGGAAGCCGCCGGCGCCCCCGCTCCGGTGCAATGGTTGGGTCTGGCTCCCCGCATGCCGCACATTCCTTGGAGTAGCCACCCCCTCCTCTTTTCTTTTTTTTTCTCCTAGATTCTTGGCCTCAGCACCCGCTGCAGCTTTGCACCCCGGCTCGAAGCCCCTTTTCAGGGCACCGCGTCGGGGATCACGCTAACACCTGGGTAGGAAGCCAGCTGGTCCCAGTTCTATCTTTTCTTTCATCCTTCCAAATTACCACCCCCCCACCCCACCTACCGTCCACCCTCCCAGAGAAGGTGCGGGCGATCACACCTACTTCAATGAACACACCAGCCTTCCATCAAACCTCTGCAAATCCCCGTTCCCCCAATTCGCACGCGAAAATTTTAGCAGAGAAAATAAGTCTCCACTCCCCACCCCCTCACCGCAAACACGCACAGTAAAGTTCGTGCTTCATTCCTATGCCAGAGTTTGGCAAGCTTACCTTCGGGATGCCAAAATCAAATACCGAAAATCATTTCAAGCCATCGGTTTAGCAAGCCTTCTCGAAAACTGGAAGAGTACGATCCTTCTATATTTAATTATTAGATGCGACACAAATGTGTTCCACTGAAGGAACACAGAAACTGCAAAACAGGGACAAAGGGAGGAGGTAGTTTCCTTTGTTTTTCAACTGAAATTATTTAAGGCGATTCAAGATGCCCCCACTTTTTTTTTTTCTTTTCAGCTTTGCATTCATTAGCATATCAAGCCCAGATAGAACCTGAGCAATGCAGATGGCCTCTAGAGCAAGTTCCACAGGCAGTGTGTGGATGGGCCACCGGGACAGTTGGCCTGTTCAGCAGAGACTATCAGGGATAATATTACCACACTAAGCGGTCAATATTACAGCATTCTTCCTTGGCCTCTGGCCTCTAAGGCCTCCCTGGAAAGGGCCATCTGCCATGATAATGAAAAATCCTAACTCGGCTAAGAAGTGAAGGCACTCAACTTCTGGCTGCCCTAAGGAAAACAAAGTGGCCCCTATGGAAATCGAATCTTCTGGCAAATCTGTGACCATTCAGGGGTGTTACCAGCAGCAAGGAGCTGAAAAATATCCAACCTAGATACCCTTCCCACTGCTGACCTCAGGGACCACCTCGGTACACAGAGGGGCTCCAAACATTCTCTGACAAAAGTGATGAGAACTGGCAAGTCTCACCTACTTAAAAACTATATACACAAACTATACATATAATTTCTAATTCTTCTCATTAAAAAAAGAAAAAGCAGCAGAGTAAACTTACTCTAAGCACAGTACTAAGTGCACAATTTGGCAAGTAAGAACTTGCTAGATAACATTCAGAGAAATGTATCTGTTATTTTAAATGATTGAATAAAAACAATGCAACTAATGTTCAGTTCTGTGTTAATATATATACTATTTAGGACTACTCCATGCCATTTTGGCTGCTGCTTTGTTGGCTCCAGGCACTAGGTCCTTTTACCACAAGTCATCAAACACAGGTATAAAATAGAAGGCTTTAGGTAGAACTGTTCAAGTCATAGATGCCTTTTGCTGAGAACTTAATGCCCAAGACCCCAGCAGTTCAAACCTGTCATCTATGGAAAAAATTCCATGTACAACCTCAGTTGTCATGACTGGTCTCTTAGGAAACCACAGTCTAAACCACAAAAGAACACCATAGATTAATTTTTCTATGGCTTTGCTCTAAGGTCATGATGCTTTGGATATTGTGTTCTTCTAGAATGGGAAGACTTGCAGAATGGGAAGACAACCTGCAGTTGTTTTACAGGGTTAAGACAAGATTTTAAATAATACAATTTAAATTGGACTACAAGAGCAATTCTAATAACTAGGTAACTAAAATATACTAAGAGCATTAAAAATATTTCAAGGAATATTTTTAAGAATAAAAATGATATCTAAATAGCAACAAAACAAAATATTCTATCTGGTGGATAGAAGACAAGGAAAGGTGTATATTTATACAATGTCTACAAGCCAGGGTTCAAAAGTTCCAGACTCAGGAAGGTACTACACACTTAACTAAGCACTGCAAAGAAAGGAGAAGATAGACTTTCCACCCTCAATGACTATAAAATGTAAAATATAACAAAGTCACTAAAACCCAAATAATTCCAACCTAAGAGAAATAACAAATATTAAACCATATATATATAATATATACATATATAATCAATTATAAATATTCACAAGTGATTATAAATGGCTACAAGAAGAGATACTAGTGAGATTCATCTAGGAAAGTATATTTGACCTTTGAAAAAAATATATTTAGGACAAAGCAAGGAAGCATTCCAGAGAAACTCTTAAGTTTATCGTGGTCAAAATTAGAGCTTTGGAATCTGCCCGGTAGATGCTCATCTTCCTGAAAGGGAAACTGAGACTTTGTTGAGTGGGCAGTCAGACAATACCCTCCACAGCCCAGTTCAGCTGGTGGGTAAAGTTGTGGGAATCTGACCCAAGAGCAGTCGATCCACAGATAGGCCAGTGACCTATGACATGGCTGGGACTGAAAAAATTAGCAGAGCCAATCAGATTCTCACCCCTGGGAATCTGATTCAGAAAACTGAACCAGTTAGGGAAGGGGCAGAAACTGCAAGAGTGCCAGGGGTAGAGTTGAGGCCACAAAAATCCAAAACCATACGCAAGCCAAGGTTATGAGGAAGCAGAAACTATGAGTAACAGGAAGCTGACTGGCAGCAAACGGAGAGGCAAGCAGATGCCAGGAGCGGGTGAGCACTTGGCGGGGACATGATGGAGTCCCTGAAGCTGCTCTGGCTCTTCAGACTGACAACAGCCTCTCTGTGTGTACGGGTAACCAGCCCCACCCCTCGTTCTTCAGATAGCTTAAGTGAATCTGGACTTTGCAATCCAAGGGACAAAATTAAACAGCCACACCGATCTGGCTCCACATTTTAGCTTTTCACTGACTAGCCACATGGCTTTGGGCAAGCCAGTTAACCTCTCCGAGTCTCAGACTCCTCACCAACTGTCCTAAGTATATCTAGGGTACTCCAACCAAAGTGCCCCACTCAATAAATGGCAGCTATTATTGCTGTTTTCCCAGGTTTTAGAGTAGTGGTTTGTAGACTTAAGTGGGTATACTGTGTAAAGAACTGCTATTAGTAAGGCTGGCTGATCATCAAAGAGCAGGAGCAAGGGAGCAGGTTGAATGGACGAGTAATAAAGACCAAATTTAGGTAAGGAGAGCCTGTGTCTCTGAGAACTGTTTGCTGAATGGCTGAATGAAGACGCTTTCCAAGGCTTAATCCTGAGAGGTTAAAAAAAAGTCTGACAGAAGGTCTGTTTCAAGAGCCTAGGTGAACTCAAGGTTTTCTCCCACGTTTGTTTTTGTCCTGTTTCCTTTAAAGAGGTTGTATGTTGGACCAGGGCCATTTCTGTATGAATGGGAAGAGTGTGCGTGCTATCAGAGATTACGCTGTGAGGCAGGAGGAGACTACATGAATGGGGCTAATAAGGACAGAGCCACTGGTACATGCAGGAGCCTGCAGCCTCGCAGAGGAGATGAGATCTCGCGACTCCCAAGTGTTTGTAAAACCACAATTTGAGAATCTGAATTGAGAAGATATTTGTCCCATAGAAATATTTTGAAAATGAGACTTTCATTTATAAATTTCACATCTCATTTCACTTTCACAACAACCCTATGAAGTTGGAAGGGTTATTAGGCTTCATTTACCGATGAGAGGAAAACAAGTGAAGACTCACTGACTTAACCATAGAGTTAGGAAGTAGCAAGCAAATGTTCAAACCCAGACTGAGTGAGGGTTAAAAGATCCTGTCCTATGCTCCTTCAACACTATAAAGTTGGGACTCAAAAAAGCCTTATAAATAATGCTCCAATTCCCAGTTGAGTACTTGTAACCCCTACAGCACTGAGTTGCTGGACACGAATAATGCAAGGCATTAAGTGATAAGTGCCAGCGAAGTGGTACAGACAATTACGCACTGTGCAAGTCCACTGCAGGGTGAGATCAATACAGGATATAACAAGGGCGTGGGGAGCTCAGCTGTATAAATGTTTTTGTTTGAGGGACATTCAGAAAGAAGTATTCTGCAGATGAGAAAAACAAAAATATGTGTGTGTGTCTGTATGAGAGAGAGAGATGGGTGGTATGAGAGAGAATGTAGACGTGGAGTGACTGCTGTTGAAATCATCACTTACCAATAAATTCCTTAAGGCAGCAGGAAAATCAAAAGGTAGGGGAGCCCACCATTCCAACATGTGTTACTGAGCCTCATACAGGAAAGAAAGAAGCCTTTGAATAAAATTACTCAAAGAAAGTGTGGTGGGAGAGCTGAGCTTTCAAAGAAGGGGGAAAAAATGGGGTGGAGGGGTGGGTGTAGAGAAGACGTCCAATGAGATAAGAACAGAAGTAGAATACTTCTGTCAACAAAAGAGCAGACCTGTGGTAGGTTCTAATCCTCGATCGGTGCTAAGGCATTTCAAGCACCCTTTTTTATTTGAGTCACATTAAAAACAGAAAATAAAAGGGGGGAAATTCATCCAACATTACTTTACATTACAATATTTAAGGAATAAGATATAACCACATAGTAGGTGTTAGTGTAAGCAGTTCAAATTTTTAAAAATGTGTTTATATTTGAGAGTCTCTACGTCTAAAATATAACAAAAGTCTCTAGCTCCAAGCAAAGCAGGAAAAAAAGAAAAATATGAGGTCAGCAGATTCTTCAAATTTCTGTTCTTTCTTGATACAAAATAGAGTTGATAAAGTATCCTATTTCTAAAGGTGCAGCAATATTTTCTATTATTTACTATTTTGCTTTTTAAAAAATTCTACAATCTTATTCTAGACCTAAAGTCTCCCTAGACACATATAAAATCACATGTGTAAAAATGAAACTACTATGATAAAATAAAACTATAGCTCTATAGCTATAATCCTGGAAGACATATAGAACAAGATAAACATGGCCAAATTCTGATGAGTCTGATCAGAAGGAATATTCTAATGATTCTTACATTTATCCTGGTGAACAAAACAGAAGAAATGGGCTTTGCCCTACTGCAGCTTCTCTGCATGGACTAATAAATGTCATTTATTGAGTAACTACTACATTCTAGCATTTTCTCAGCAAGTGCTTCTCTCCCACCCTCATTCTCTCTCTTTCTCTCTCTCTCTCTCTCACACCATGAGAGAATAAAAATTAGCCCATTTTACTAAAGGGAAAAACTGAGGCTCACTGTTGGGCTTCCCTGATGGCTCAGGCTTAAATAACCTTTCCAAGGCCACAGATCCAATATATGATGGAGCTGAGGTTTGAACTTAGGTCTTTCTGCCTCCAAATTGCCTAACCCCAATGATACTCCTGATGACTATTATTACTATGATCTACAGTTCAAATCCAAACCCTGTGGGAAAACCTAAGAGCCCAAGCCTGAGTGTGCATCTAAGCTTCACCGATTACCAACTACATGACTTGGGCAAATCACTTTCTAAAAGATAAGAGATTACACTGAATTTCCATTCAGTTTATTATGAAGACAAAGTTCCCAATATTAGATTACATACTTAATAGTACAAACACATATTCTGACCCAACTTAGCTCCTAAATCTTATTCAATTAATGGTTGCTAAGATATAACTCCTCTTACAACCACTAGTCTTATTTTCGGGGATAGCTGGTGGAATGGAGTTGGGAGAAAAGCAGAAAAGAACTATCTTCTAAAACCTGGGATGGTGATTACAAAAAGGTATTTCCAAAATCCTGAACTGAAACTGAGAATAGAATTTCCCTCACAATCTAGTGGGAGACCATATTCGAGATTAGTTTCATTATGGGACTCATAAATGCTTATCAGACAACTAACATCCTAATCATCACTTAGGATATTTATTCCTATGGCACAACATCCTCTAAATTTCAAACAAATAATTTACACTCAAAAAAACTTTAGGTATAGCCTATCATAAATTAGTTATTTCCTTGCTCTTTCAGATTAGTTAATAAAATCAAAGCTCACTCAAATTTCTGGTATAGGTTCTCTGTAAGTTAAATGACTTTCCTATGTTTTTCTATAAAAATAGGTACACGGGTCCTTATTCTTTTCAAAAAACAAAATTATGGGGGTAAGTTATATGAATTAAAAAGTTGAGACTTTTGGTTTATAGAATTTGTGTTGAATTTGTGTCTGTAGATCAAATTCTATAACAAAGTAGAGTTAACCATTTGAGAAAGCGGGAAAAAGAGAAGCTCCATTTTGCATTTACTATGGATTACTGTTTTCCTAAGTTACCTATGGATGCCTCAATCCTCTATATTCTTTGACTGTCGGAATCTAACACTAGAGCTGTTATTCTCCATTCCTATAGCAAACCTATGAGTAAATAAGTGCTTCTCCTCAGAATACTTTCAGGAAATTCAATGAATTTTCCGTGAAAAACTGAAATCACAAATGATGAAAGCTATTAAGTGATTTTTGCAATTATAGTTTACCTAAAGAGAGGACAGTCAATCATCTGCTGTAGTGATCAGACTATGTGTGAAGGATAAGAGCTGAAGTGAGGCAGGGAGGGGGTGATGTGCTGTGGAAACAGCTAATTACATTCACCTCTTCCTACATGACTTGGGAAGAGACAGAAAGTACTTAGGAAGTCAACAGAATTTGGGCTGGAAGAAGCACAAGCTGGAATCAAGATTGCTGGGAGAAATATCAATAACCTCAGATATGCAGATGACACTACTCTTATGGCAGAAAGTGAAGAGGAACTCAAAAGCCTCTTGATGAAAGTGAAAGAGGAGAGTGAAAAGGTTGGCTTGAAGCTCAACATTCAGAAAACAAAGATCATGGCATCTGGTCCCATCACTTCATGGGAAATAGATGGGGAAACAGTGGAAGCCGTGTCAGACTATATTTTTTTGGGCTCCAAAATCACTGCAGATGCTGATTGCAGCCATGAAATTAAAAGACGCTTACTCCTTGGAAGGAAAGTTATGACCAACCTTGATAGTATATTAAAAAGCAAAGACACTACTTTGCCAACCAAGGTCCATCTAGTCAAGGCTATGGTTTTTCCAGTGGTCATGTATGGATGTGAGAGTTGGACTGTGAAGAAAGCTGAGCGCCAAAGAATTGATGCTTTTGAACTGTGGTGTTGGAGAAGACTCTTGAGAGTCCCTTGGACTGCAAGGAGATCCAACCAGTCCATTCTAAAGGAGATCAGTCCTGGGTGTTCATTGGAAGGACTGATGGTAAAGCTGAAACTGCAGTACTTTGGCCACCTCATGGGAAGAGTTGACTCACTGGAAAAGACTCTGATGCTGGGAAAGGTTGGGGGCGGGAGGAGAAGGGGACGACAGGGAATGAGATGGCTGGATGGCATCACCGACTGTGGACATGAGTTTGAGTGAACTCCAGGAGTTGGTGATGGACAGGGAGGCCTGGCCTTCTGTGATTCATGGGGTTGCGGAGAGTCGGATACGACTGAGCGACTAAACTGAACTGAGAGCCAAAAAAAAAAAAATCTCTAAATCATGAAAAACAAAACTCAAATCTGGAGTAACCATCCCCTTTTCATAAGTAAAAATCAACTGAACAAAAATTTGGAGAGTACAGATTGAACAACTAACTACTTTGGACAAACAAAACCCTCATATAAACCAAGAGTGACAAAAGGCATAAGACATTCCTAAATGCTGGGAGACATAAACAATGTCTATGCAAAACCTGGGATCTACAGCACAAATTAGGGTTTAAAGTATTCAAAATACAGAAGAAAAAAACAATAAAAGTTTCCTTTCTCTTTAATTGCTAGGAGAACCATTAGGTTAGTTTATTTTACCTGAAGAGGAGGATAACAGAACAATAAGTGAGAATGCTAAAAAGCTTTCTATTCTCCACTAAATTATAAATGTTAAGGTTCACATAAGAAAATATGAAATTAGAAGTAAATTTCTATTCAGATGAGGTAGATGAAGGCAAACTTTCCAGTAATAGCATATTTAGTTAAGAGTATGGCAATGGGCTACATAAGGAGCTTATAAAAATTCCCTACCCTGAGTGTCTTTAAGAAATGACTAGTTCTGGCTATCTAATACACTTAACATATGGGACAAACCAATGACAGACCTGTGGCAAATTGATACTCCCCAAGCAAAGAAAAGGCAAAGGAGGAAATTCTGATATTGTCATGACAATATGACTGATCATGACATCAGCAGTTCCTAATTCCAAACTATAAAGAACACTCCCAGAATGCTGACAGCATGCTAAAAAGATCCTCCCAGAACCACCCTTCCTTCACCTCCCAATCTAATATTTAATCTACTGGCAGATGTGCTGAAGTATCAACTAAAGGATTATTAAATGTTACAACCCTGTGAAAAATTCTTCTAAACTGGAGGAAGCACTAGGAGGAAGAAGTAGATAATTTCTGAGGACATTTTTCAGACCTGTATGTTATACTGGGCTTCCCCAGTGGTTTAGCAGTAAATGACCCACCTGCAACGCAGGCGCCTCAGGAGATGAGTTAAGATCCCCTGGAGGAGGGCATGGCAACTCACTCCGACATTCTTGCCTGGAGAATCTCATGGACAGAGGACCCTGGTAGGCTACAGTCCATAGGGTCGCAAGGAGTCAGACATGACTGAAGCGACTTAGCAGGCAGGCAGGCATATATTATATTACATTATTTTGTTATATTTTATTATATTATAAAAATGTTACAATTTACAAAATGCTTTATTGTACATCTCATTAAAGTCTCAGGGAAGGTGGCAGGGCAGGCATGATCCACTTTCTTTGAACAGCAGAGTGAGCCTCAGGTAGGTTAAACAATTTGACTTAGGTCATGAAGCAGGACCTCAAGGTTGGAAAGAATGATTAAATGCTAGTTCCCGTACCTGACGTATAATAATCACTCAAGAAATAATGCAATATAGAATGAATGCAACTGTCTCTCCTTGGACACCACGAAAGTGAAAGTGAAAGTCGCTCATCCGTGTCTGACTCTTTGGGACCCCATGGACTATACAGTTTATGGAAGTCTCCTGGCCAGAATATTGGAGTGGGTAGCCTTTCCCCTCTCCAGGAGACCTTCCCAACCCAGGGATCGAACCCAGGTCTTCCACGTTGCAGGCAGATTCTTTACCAGCTGAGCCACCAGGGAAGCCCAAGAAGACTGGAGTGAGTAGCCTATCCCTTCTCCAGCAGATCTTCCCCATCCAGGAATCAAACTGGGGTTTCCTGCATTGCAGGAGGATTCTTTACCAGCTGAGCTATCAGGGAAGCCCTTGGACACCATGACTGATAATAAATTAAATCTATCCATATTTAGCCATTTCTTTTAGAAGGCTCTTTGTTAAACAGCCTCCAAATCTGAATCTATTCATTATATTCCTACCCCAGGACTTGAATCTGTGTCTTCTGTAGATTGTATACAGCTTTTCTCTGTATTCTACACGGTCTGACCCCTAAAAGTGAGGGTGGAGGCATCTTACTTTGAGCCTTAACAACCTTGTAAGATTGCTTAAAGAGTCTGTAAATCTCTAATGAGTTCCTTAACCCACTGTCCTACACATAGTAGGTTCTACTGGAGGTGTGAATGAATGAGGAACGATAGCTTTCTTACACAGTCACACACAGGGAGAGACACACAGACACACACAGGGAGAGACAGACACACACACACAAATGACAAATAATGATTGGCATCCTCTTTTGAAAATGATGAGGTGAAACTAGAAAGAGCTGAATGTGAGAAATGGAGGGATCAAAGCTTAAAGAGTACTTTTTACAGGTTATATTAAGCATGATAAATTTGCATCCTAATCTTTTGATCACTTGGGATCCTAAGAGGGGTTGTAATGAATGTTGCATTTTGCATTTGTATGTTACTTATTAAGGAAATGGGATTCCATGATCAAATGGTTTCTCTCTTGACCTCAGCTGTTACCGTCAGAATAAATCTTCTTGCTTTACTTTTGAAGGGAAAGTGAAATGTCCTACAAATCTGAGATCAGTTTCCTATAAATATTTCGATATAAACTGCATGTCATGCAATCTAAGATGCCACTGATTATAATATGCTTAACAATTACTGAGATGTTAACATTTGAAAAAAATGGACAACAGCAATTACAGAACATCATAAATTATAAGATGCATCCTGATTTCAGCAATGCTGAAATGTGAAAAAAGTGAGCACTAGAATCTGTTCAGAATGGCACACAGGTACATGAACACAGTGCATGGATACCGTGCACACAACATGTTCATCTTACAGCTTAGCCTCCAGAAATATATTTTTTCAACCCTCATTTTTAACCTTTGCAAGAACCCAGAGCTACTAGGTGATTGCAAGCAAATGACTCACACAGTCAGTTTTTCCAAGATCTAACTGTGTCTTCCTAGTGAGCACAGTCTCCACGAGTCAGAATGAGAAACTTTACCCTAATCTCACAAAGGAACAAACTGAGCTGTCAGCTTCCCTCTCAGCCACCCCGCCTCCTAACAATCACCTCAATTCTACCCCTAGTGCTTCAGGGACATAGTGCATTTATATAAGAAAGGTGAAAAGGAGATGAGCTTAAATCTGTAGACACTGATCAGACTTCTCCACTCCACGTCTTGTTATCAGTGCTCTAAAGCCGTCAGTTACAAACAAAACTTGAGAACATTCATCCCAGATGTTACTTCTTTACCAAGTTTAAGTCACATAAATGCATGCAAGTGGACACACCCACGCTCAAAAGGTTGTTCAGGGCTGTTCTGGCACTTAGCATCAATTCCAACCGAAGAATCTACCTTTTAGCAGAGCCTGGAGTAGTAATTCTCAGTCGTCCAGCACATCCATTTGGAAAAGTAATTTTTATGTGAATCAGGTAAGTCGGATAGAAAGACATATCCAAAATGGTTATCACAACTCTTAAAACTGATATGAAATTACAAAGTGAATCAAAAGCAATAACTTAGCAGGTGAGATGACTCAGTTATAGAAAAAGATATAAATGGTTCACACTTAGAGCAATGACTGTTAGTAGCTGTTGGTATCCAAGGGCTCATATGTGTTCAAGAATCAACCAAGTCCCATTTCCTCCTCCTTCCTCACGCACCTTTCCTTTTAGTCATTTCATTGCTGATGTGAAGATAAAACCAATAGGAAAAGGTCAAACAACCTGGTCAACTTATTAATTCACTTGAGGTTGGTCAAAATGTTGGTTGGAGGTTATCTATGAATTTCATTTATCTGTAATGTTTCCTTTGTTTTAAGAGAAAATTATAATTGATTTCACATTGAATATTACCTTATAGAAACTATTAACCCATCCAACCACCAATATATTCTAAGCCCCTAACTCAGGACCTGGCACACACTAGGCGTTCAAATATTGGTTTAATGAATAAATAAGCAATATGTTTAAAGTGCATGAGAGTCCTTTTGAAACAGGTATTATTATGTCCTAAAGTACAACCAGCTATGATTTTAAGATATGCATTCAATGGCAGATTATAAATTTGAATTTACTAGCCAAACTTCTTCAGTATTAAAGAATATCATTCCAGCTTCTGTAATTCATGATTTCTTGAGTGACTTGAAAGTATATTCTACTTAGGGGCTCTTTTAAGAAGTTTTAGACTTTAAGGTATTTACCGGGAACATCACTTAAGTAAATCAGGGTACAAAATATTGCAAATCATGGTAGAGACTTTTTCTCATTTCTATACCCTGTCTCCTTTCTTTTTTAAAAAATACATAATTTAAGTTTTGATAATTACCAAATTTTTAAAAAGTATATATACAAACTCTTATAATTGAAAATCATGTAGATTGTTTCATTCTATGACACTTAAATTCTATCAGTAAATAAGAATAGGCAAATTGTTCATAATTGTTGAAGATATTCCTTCTGCTGCTGCTGCTGCTAAGTTGCTTCAGTTGTGTCCGACTCTGTGCAACCCCATAGATGGTAGCCCACCAGGCTCCCCCGTCCCTGGGATTCTCCAGGCAAGAACACTGGAGTGGGTTGCCATTTCCTTCTCCAATGGATGAAAGTGAAAGTGAAGCCGCTCAGTCGTGTCCGACTCTTTGCGAACCCATGGACCGCAGCCTACCAGGCTCCTCCATCCATGGGATTTTCCAGGCAAGAGTACTGGAGTGGGGTGCCATTGCCTTCCCCAAGATATTCCCTCTACTTTAGTGTATCTTTGAAATTGTTCATAATTAAAGTATTTTGAGATGATACAGTGTACTAAACGCCTCGTGAGGTTGGTTTTCAGAGGACTGCAGAAACCAAGGCAAATTGATTCTTGGTGTTCCAACATCTAGGAAGTTTTCTTTTAAATAACTACTCTATCTCTCCATTTTGCTCTTTTCTCCTAAAAAGAGAAAAACATTGAAAAAGTTTATATATAAGACTACAGTCTGAATTGTACAAGAGTGACAGGAAATTCGTTGGAAAATGCTTTCTAATTCCAAGTGATGAAACATATCAGGATTCAGTCAGTTTCTACAGTCGACAGTGAAAATGCCCACCTTCTAAATCAGCAGTGCCTCTATGGTCCTCACTGATTCTCTTTTCATTTTCGATATCTTATATCCATCAGTTTCCTCAGTCTAGAACTGCTGGAATCTCTTCCGTTTCTCCCTCTAACCAGTCCTTATTTGTTCCAAATTGATGTCTACGTTGCTTCTTAAAATACTTTGTTATAACCTCTTTGGCCATATCCCTGTACTTCCTAACACGCCCACATCAAGTGCAATTTCTGATCATCCCCGGTAAAGCACTCTTTCTAACTCCTTTCCTCCTTTACCTCTCTTCCGGCTACTATTTGTGTTTTGGCTGCAGATGAACTCACTCTTTTCTGGCTCAGAGTTTTGCCAGGAAACAGCCTCTGTTTTTCCATCAGCCAAACCACATTCATCCCTCCCTCTGTTTGCTCTGTTGAAATCACAGCTCATGGTCCACCCCCTCTGAGTTTTTCCTACTTTCATCTATTTTCCAAGACCTCTCGCTATATTTTCTAAGGACTGTGTTAAATGCCTGTTAGGTCAACCTAATGTCTACATTGTAAACTCCTCTACTGATGAAACCATGACCAAGATTTACTGTGTACTCTCCACTATTTACTATGTTAAAAGGCATCCTCTGAGCACTCAGCAAGTACTTATTGGCCTGGTTTCACCATAAATCAGTTGTTCTTAGTCTCTTTTCCAGTCCAGCACACCTGAGGAATACTGTATATTCCCATCAGTCACTGTGGCTTACTTCTATATGATTCTTTGTCAAAAAGTTGGAGGACACACACTCCCATCCTTATCTGAAAAACACTGTTACCAATAATGAACCAGAGAGTTAGTTATAGGAACCCAGAAAAAAACAAGCATTTAACTTCAGCTCTACTTATATAGAGATAAAAGAGATGGGCTTCCCTGGTGACTCAACAGTAAAGAATTCTGCAATGCAGGAGTTGCAGGAGACACAAGTCTGATCCTTGGTTTGGGAAGATTCTCTGGAAAAGGGCATGGCAACCCACTCCAGTATTCTTGCCTGAAAAATCCCATGGACAGAGGAGCCTGGAAGGCTAGACCATAAGATCGCAAAGAGTCAGACACAACTGAAGCAACTTAGCATGCATGCAGACATAAGAGATATGTCTATAACTTGTATGTTACAGAATATAATGTTTTGTTCTTTTTTGTAAAGAAAAAAAAGTGCATAAAAATTATAGCCTCTTTAAAAAAAAATTATAGCCTCTTGACATAAGAGGCTTTGGTACTGATGAAATGTTTTCTCAGGTAAGGATTTATTTTATTATAACCCAAGATGGTACCAAAATGTATTTCAGAATGACTAAAGCAGCTGAGAATTACTTTCTCCTCATGACACAATTTTCCTTGAAATTCCAGTGGTTAATTCTGTCTTCCCCACACCAAGAGGCATCTGCCTTTTCCATGTTCCTCTTCAATGCAAAACAGCACAGCCCTTGAAACGCACTCTGTCTCATATCACCTCCAGATCGTCACTGCTGTTTATAGGACGGAGTAATGAACAAGGCATGGGCTTTCAATAAAAACTGCCAGGTTCAAAAGAAAATTCTAACACTTGATAACTTAGGAATCTTCAACCAAATCTGTTTAACTATAAAAAGGGAAAAAACAACAACACCTCTGTTACAGGGTCTGGGGAAGAAGTAAATGAGACAGTTCAGTTTGTTAAATTACAAGTCATCTTCGTATATTCACCTTCAACATAATTTCACACGTAGCTAAGAGCTTTTCCTAGGTAATATCATGTCATCTAAAATCCCAACTTTACAGGTTGGTGCTTGAACTCCACTTCAAGAAAACTTGCATATTTGCTTGACTTCAATGACTAACAGTGTTGCATGCCATCGAGTCCTGAAATGCCCATTTTTCTATCTCTTCTGCGCTCTTATTAATAAAGATAATAGTTTGAGATAACATTTTTCAGTGCATAGTATGTGCCAGACATTGTTGCTAAGTACGTTATAGGCATTGTTTCATTAATCTGACACCGCCATTATTCTTCCCGTTTCAGATGTAGAAATGTAAGCTTCCTCTTCATTCTCTTTATCCTTTCATTCTTCTGCTCCATCGGGTCATACTGCCACCACCATTACCAACAGCACCCCCGCCACACACACACAGTTCACTCTCTAACTAATCTAAAGCCCCAACAGGGACACCAAGTTTGTTCTTCCCAGTGTTCAGCATCCACAGCTGTTTCATCCTGTCTTACACACAAGCAGTTCTGACCATCAGATTTTTCTGTTCCTCATCCTGCACTGCTGACAGCTGCAAGTCATAACCATGCTCATTGGCTTTATGAAAAATTCACTTAAGCATAATGTTCACTTTACTCATTTCCATGTGACTTCCTACCCCATCCCCCACAGAATTCCAAACCTTTAATTTTTTTCCCTAAAACTGGAAATCTCACTCTTCATTTCCAAATGATAACATAAAGATCAATGGACATTATTTATGTGATGATCAAATATATATTTTTTCTTGGCATTCTTCACTACCAAGTAGTAGAGATGTTCCCTGTTCTTCTCGAGATGTAAATTTTCATCTCAATCCTTGATTTCGAATGAATTTCCCTATTACCTCCTCTTCCATCCCCCACACCTATCTCCCCAACCCAACTTCTGTACCTTCCTTTCTTTTTCCTTTTTTTTTTCTATGAAAGTAATACATGAATATATTTTCCTTTTAGAAATAACAGAAGATGCAATGGCTTTTTCTTCTGTAAACTAACTTGTTTAAATCTTCTCTATCCTAAAAGAAGGAAAATAGATTCTTTGCTTCTTAAGCTATTTTATTCTTTCTCTTATTCGTTGGCAAAGTTCTTAAAAGATCACTCATCAGTGGATGTTTATACCTTCTCTTTCGCTTCTAGCTACAGACCAGTGTGATCTGCCTTCTGCCCCTACCACTTACCCGCAGCTGCCTCTTGGCCCCCATTCAACATGATTTAGTTCTGTAACTTACCTTCATGGAATTCTTCATGAATGTCTATTCTTTCGGTTGTCCTCCTTTGCATTCATTTTTTTCTCTCCTCTAGATTCTACGCTATATATGAGTTCACCCATAGCTAGCACTTCAGTTCAGTTCAGTTCAGTCGCTCAGTCGTGTCCGACTCTCCACGACCCCATGAATCACAGCACTCCAGGCCTCCCTATCCATCACCAACTCCCTGAGTTCACTCAAACTCATGTCCACAGAGTCGGTGATACCATCCAGCCATCTCATTCTCGGTCGTCCCCTTCTCCTCCCAGAGTCCACATTTAGAGAGCCAATCCTGGCTTTTCTCTAGGGGTCCAGTCCCATGGTCCTACCTGCGTTGAGCCTCTGTTTCCCCGCTTAGCATTCACTGTGTTATCTGTCTCTCTCTCTCTCTCATTGCCACTGAAATCTATCTGCTCCCTATCATGGCCACTTGTAGTGTACTTTGCTTATATCCAACTGTGCATTTCACTGGCATTCATAGGCTTGTTACAAGCTAGGGGTCTAGTTCAATGCCTTGCACACAGTTGAAATGCTACAAACAATAGTTATTTTAAATTTATTGGTATATGAGTCCAAGGGGAAAAAAAAAACTACCATTTTCATAAAATTAAAGAGAAAATTTTCCTCATGCTCATGTAGCACTTTTATTATCTATTTTCTTTTTGTTTTCACATAGAAAGTCCTCAGAATTGGAAAAGCATTTTTTCTTTAATGAGGGAAAATACTCTCAAATGCCTTTGGGAATGCTGATCATTTCCAAAGTGCAGGAAGAATGAAAGTCCCATTAACTGGCAACTTTGGATAGTCATGCTCTAACAGGGAAAGTTGAGCAACTGAATCTTTTCTTTTTTTAATGTATTTTATTGAATATTGAACTGCTCTTCAGGTTCTTCTTCAACCCAAGTTTTGGATGAAAACTTTTAAATGAAAAACATAATTGCCCATTTGGATCTAATCATGCCTACCATCTACTCATAAACTATTATAGAAGTGGCAGAATCTGGGAAAGATTTTTACAAAATAAACTTTAGAACCTCCCTTTCACCTTTATTTTTAAAAAAATGCAGGAAAAGGAATAAAGAATTGAGAACTCTGACCTGGTATTAAGTTTTATATCACAAGCAACCAAAAGCTAAAAGATTAGCAGCTACTGGAAGGCAGAGGACTTGCAAAACAAGCATAAAAGGGGATGGTTGCCTTAAGATAATGAGGAATTGATCATCTCTTCATTGGGACTTCCCTGGTGGCTCAGACGGTAAAGCGTCTGTCTACAATGCGGGAGACCTGGGTTTGATCCCTGGGTCAGGAAGATTCCCTGGAGAAGGAAATGGCAACCCACTCCAGTACTCTTGCCTAGAAAATTCCATGGACAAGGAGCCTGGTGTCCATAGGGTCGCAAAGAGTTGGACACGACTGAGTGACTTCACTTTCTTTCTTTCACTTTCATTGTTGTTGTTTAGTCACTAAGTCATGTCTGACTCTTTGCAGGTCGACCCACAGACTGTAGCCCTCCAGGCTCCTCTGTCCATGGGATTCTCCAGGCAAAATACTGGAGCGGGTTGCCATTTCCTACTCCAGGGGATCTTCCTGACACAGCTATCAAACCCACATCTCCTGTGTCTCCTGCACCGCAGGCAGATTATATCTAACTAGCTCCTTAAAAACTTGACTGAAAGAGAAGATAAAGTAATACCCTAACAATATTCCTCATCTATTCCTTCAACCAATATTTACAGGGAGTTTACTGTAGTCAAACCTTTGGGAGCTGTGCACAGAGAGGGAAGCCGTGTGGCAGTTGAGGGGCCATGACTAAGCTGAAGTTGGGAGGAAACAGAAACAATGAGACAGAGGAATCATCACTTGTAATAGTGACTCACAGGGCAAGGATTTCCAACAACACTGAGACTCAGAGGACTGGAGGAATGAGCTTCCAGTAGACAGCAAGAAGCAAAGTAGCCAGACACAGAAGGCAGCTAAACAATGAGCAACTGGGGGACAGAAATGAAGGACACTCAAGAAGGAAAACTTAAAACTCCTGCTCTTTGATTGGCGCCTTGAACTGAGACCAGTCATCCAGTTGGTTAACAAGGCCCCCAGCCACTATGGTTCCTGCCAATCCCAAGGCCTGGTAAGGCGGTTTTCCTGGGTTCCCTTGAGGTCTGGTCTCATAAGAGAGACTCTTGATTCCCATTCATACATTCTTAGAACAACCCCACCCCCATTAATTAACACAATCAGTAGAGGGTCTTTTCTTACTTGCGATCAAAAGCATCTTGCTAAACAATACTAACACAGTTATATAAGAAACTGCTTCTTGAAAGTTAGAACTTAGCAACAGCAAGTCATTTCAAGAGGGAAATAATTTGACGTCGGGCAGTACCACCTGCTTATTAAGTTACTAAATTATCTCCATTTCTTTCAAATCTTTATTATTAACAAAATTGCCCTAATTGCACCTACATGATCAGCTGGCATCTTATCATCCCAATTTAAGTGTTGCTACTTTCTGTATGTGAGAAAACCAAGGTTCTTACATACAATCTGAGCTGTCTCAAATTCTTTAAAAGGAATGCCAAGATATAGGTTTCTCTCCCCACAAAAACAACAACAAAAACCAAAACCACAAATACAATTTAGACTATCCTCCATGAAACTTCAAATATGTCATTAATGCTTATGTATTTCAATGTCTCTAAAATGACCATTTAATATACCATTTAATATGTGAGATGATGTTATTTGTTTCAAATTCTTCTAAAAAGTGTACATATGATGGATTGTCTAAGTTTTAGAGATTCTATTTGGGGTTTAAGTGTATATCTTTTAAATCAAAGGAAGCACTTTTTTTTTTTTCTATTAGAAGGCAATAGATTTTTGATAAGATGGTCTTAAGGGTTGTGTTATATTTTAGGAATGAGCACTTCCTGTCCAGATTTGCCCTGCTGCCTCATTCCTGGTGACTTTTAAACCATCTGGGGTCACAGTGGCCTCTCTTTAATTAGTATCTTACTGGAGGGAGGCGAGCATGTCAAAAAGAAAAGAATGCATGAAGACATTATAAACAAAGGTCTTCAAGGCAACTTGGGAGATTTCATCAAGGAGTGAAGAAAGCCTAACTCCTTCCTTTGTTACCAAAGTAAGCAGGAAATGGTTTTGATTTCTACAAATTGAGAAGGCTGGAATTTTTATATATATGTTTATTAATTCTGGCTTAACATGTCAGACTTTCTCTTTGTTTCAGTTTGATGGTTAGATTGAAAACCATGCAATCACTATTCAGACATCAGAAGAGTGATTTATAAATAAAACAACTGATTCAGTAAAAACTTTTCCATCTAAAGCATGATTCCATTAACAATGTCCAAATTATACTGATTCACATTTGTTTCTTTAAAATAAATAAGTACAATATTTAGGACAGTAAAAGTTAGTAATATCTATCTAAAAGATTTTTTAAAATAGACATTAAATGGCTAAAACTGTACTTCTCATATCTCTATGTGTAATCAACTAACCTTATGAGGCCAGGAACAAAAACTCTATTTAAATTAGGTTCATTATAGTAAATGAATGAATGAATTAAAAAAATCAAAAACAAACTTGCCCGAAACTAAGAATGACAATTTTAAAAATCTGAGAAGCTTAAATATATATAAACATACGCAAACATATATGTCTATATCTATCTATCTATATGAGTATGTGTAGATATACAGATTCCATACAAATATAATTTCAGAAGATAATTATATTTTCAGAATACTAAAGAGTAAAATTCTTGCAAATTAAGATGGTTTTGTGTATGAATAAGCAAAGCTTTTAGATGATTAAATCCTCAGTTCAAAGCACTGGCACTGATTAACGGTTTCTGTTGGGTACTATTTACAAGAAATCACCTCAGCAGGGTGCCCATGTCCAGTTTCATAATCACATAGTACACCCGCCCCACAGGATTAAGTTCCGGGCAAGTTTGAATGTTAAGTTGAATTTCATTCTCTTCAGGAAGTGACTTTTACTCAAGATTGAATACAGCTGTTAGTACAGACCACTGTTCCAAAAACACTTCTATGAGAACTGGAAGAAAACACCATTTTAAGAATTGCAAATTCACTTTCATTATTCCAAATCCGTGCAACTACATAGGAGGAACTTCTTTGGTCCCTGATAGTTGAATTAAATTTTTATATATATTCAAAAGAAAACATACTGGATGGTTAAAAGATGGCTATAAGACTTTCCAAGTACTTTTGTAGCCTATATATTTTTCATAATTGAAGGATCAGTTTGTTTGTAACAGATTTAGTGCTGGTTTTTTATTTCAAAAATCAATGTTATTCTAACACTTGATTTTTTTTCTTAAATTCCACTGTCTCATACAACTTGATTTTCTCTTTATATTCACAGAAATGAAGTCTGGCAAATCAAGTGGGGCCTCAACAGAGGAAATGCTGCCAGCTAAAAACACCGGATGTAATCGAGACCACAAGAGACGCATACTTGGTTATACACATCGAACTGAAAAGAGGTATTGGAAAGAAAAACTCAATTTTCATTGGATGGTTTAATTAATTTCGTGAAATCTTACTAGTTCATAGTTTACTCCCAAACAAAAAATATCCTGACATTATATGGATAATCCTAGGTTCTACTTTCTGGAAATTTTGAAAAGAAAAAAGGAAAAAAAAAAATCTCTGAATTTTCATCTACCACCCCTGGTCATCCTGCTATCTCTGTGGGAAGGAGAAGAGAGGGATGAGGACCTCAGCCTGCCAGAAAAGACAATGCAGGATAAGTAACTTGGATCAGCTTCAGTAAATAGTTGAGAAAACAGCATTTGTAAGAATTTTTTTTTCTGATAGCATTACAGAAAATGTCCTTTCTTAAAGAATTAGAATACATCTGCCTGTAAATGAACAGACAACAGGACTAAGTTAACTCTATTTGGTGGTGGGGTGGAGATAGGAAAGCTTCCTTTACAAATTCTATTGTCCCTGTTTTTCTATTCCCACCCTTTGACGTGGTGCTTCCTTTTGTACAATGATGGCGATGGCTATGATGAATATTGTTTCTCCACTGGCTAAGAAAATCTGAACTCGAACTTTTTTTAGAGGAAAGCAGAAGGCTTGGGTACCTCTATTTTTATTTTTTATTTATTTATTTTTGGTTTGGCGATTAGTGTTTCCCAAGTTTCACATTTCAGTAACTACCTATTGCTCTCTTTCTAAATATTTTTGCAGTCAAATACATTTATCTGCTCCAAAAATCATTCTTCAGACAAAAACTAAAAATTCAATTTATTTTTCAGTGAAGGATCAATCTATTTTAATTGTCCAAATATAATCATTTTTACTTAAGACCTTGATTGATGTGTCTTTTTATACTTAAAAGTTAAAAATGAAATCTCTTTTTAATTTTTTTTCATATAATATGATCATTGTTTCTTAGGAAGGTGAACATTTCTCATAAGAAATGAAAGAATCTACCATAACTCACACAGGAGAAAGCACCCATCTCAGTGAGAACCAGTGATTTTTGAAACTACGTTCTGTTACATATGTCAGCCATCTTAGTATTTCAAGCAAGCTCTTTGAAAAAAAAAAGAAAAGAAAACCTACTGCCACTAGAGGGAGATCCAAACTCCCTTTGTATCAATAAACGTGTAGAGTGCATTTAACTTTTGAAACAATAAAAAGTATGATTATTGTACATTTTATTGTTATTAAATAATAAAACTAAATCAGGAATTAGGCTTTTAGGGGACAACATTTTCCCCTTCAACTAGCATAACTACTAAGAATATATTTGATGGTTATTATGAAACTCCAATACTTTGGCCACCTCATGCGACGAGTTGACTCACTGGTAAAGACCCTGATGCTGGGAGGGATTGCGGGCAGGAGGAGACGGGAACGACAGAGAATGAGATGGCTGGATGGCATCACCGACTCGATGGACATGAGTTTGAGTGAACTCCGGGAGTTGGTGATGGACAAGGAGGCCTGGAGTGCAGTGATTCATGGGGTCACAAAGAGTCAGACACGACTAAGCAACTGAACTGAACTGAACTGATGCACAGCATACATATAAAAATGACAGAACTTTTTAATTTCCAGAAGTAGTATAGGTTAAGAGTTTCTTTCTAACTGATTATTCATTGAGAGTGGAATCTCTTATCTGTCAAGCTTTACCTAATAACTGTCCGTACAATGTTTCAAAGATGTCTGCCACAATCCCTCCCAGTCTGCATACACTTTCCCAATGCGCATTTGCTCTCCTCAGTTAAGACTTGGAATCTATTTTTCCACCTGCTGTATGTGGGATGGTCTTGGGATGGATCAGAAGAATATAATCATATTGCTGAGGAACTTGTTGGTCTAGGTCTTTAAAAGCCTTCAGTCAAATGTCACATAAAGAAGCCTGGGCTCCTCTGTATCCAGGTAGAGAGCCCACATGGAGAGAGAGGTCCTACAGAATTGGAAGTCAGGTGGAGGGGAACAGAGGCACTCCTGCCAACAGTCACACACCTGTGAGGCATGTAAGTGCACTCATTTTAAGACATTCCATCCATAGCTCTGCTCCCAACTACATGCAGCTATATGAGTGACCCAAAGTCACATTGGAGCCATCCAGCAGATCCCAGCTAACTCAGGGTATTGTGCAAAATAATAAATCAATGGTTTATATTTGAGATGGTTTATTCCTCAGTAATAGATAACTGCAACAATAATACCAGTAAATACATCTGTATGTGTTTTGTCATTTTTAAAAGCCCTTTCACATCCACAAGCTCCTATAGCCCTACCACGCAGTAGGAAATGGGCTCAGAGCTAAAATACCTTATCCAAGAGTTGAGAATGCTTAAAAGCCAATGCAAAGTCAACATTTAAAAGAGCTATGTTTCTCCTACGAAAATACTGCTTCTCTGTTTTTTCTATTTTGTACCTAGTATAGTTGTTGTTCAGTTGCTCAGCTGTGTCCAGTTCAACAACAACTATAATAAGGATCATCAAATAATCAAGCAATTGACTAAAAACTACTCTTTCTTGCGCTTTTTTTAAAAAATAAGAACTGGTTAAACAATTTTTTTCTTACTTCTACTAGTCTTAAGGATTCAAAAAGTAACTTTTTGAACCTATGATTATTTATGCACACTTCTAGTTTTGTTTTGATATTTAAGAACTGTTGATCATCTAAAGTTTCCATGCACAAAGCACTGGCATCTTCAAGCAATTTAAAATTTGAGAATATCCATTAAAAATTCTTACCTTCTGGGGATCACTTTGTCACATATAGAATTATTGAATAAGCATGTTGTGCACCTGGAACTAACGTAGTGCTGTAGGTCAATTATACTTTAAAAAAAAAAAATTCTTGCCTTCCTTATTCTCAATGCATTCATGAATTTTGCAACCTCCTATCTGTCTGAGCCCCAGTTCACCAAAGTAATGATTGGATGCCTAGTCCTAGGCCCTTTGCATTTTGATGCTCCTTCCCCTCCTTTCCTTCCTCCAAGCTTTCCATGAGACTCCTTACAATTGAAATGGACACATGACTCCAGCTAGAGAAAAACCACTGGGGTTCTTACCTTTGATGGCTAAGTTTTCCTGAGGGGTGGCAGGGTGAATGGTCTTAGAACTCAAGAATGGTCTAATTCACTGAGACAATAGAACCAGAATAAATTGGGAAGAAGATGATCAGGTTACCAGAATAAACCAAGTGGTCCACGTCTAATACTAAAATTCAAAAGCCTTAGATCCAGACTGGTAGTTCTTTCTCTTCTAAGGAGGCATCTTATTATCAAAATACTTTGGTAAAATATATTCCAATTACCTGCATAAGTTATACTACTTCTTTTCCCCGGAGACTAAAAAGTACAAATGAGCACGATGAGTGCAAGTGTAAATTTCAGAAGCTGGAGGCTGTTAGGGTTTAATTAAATAAATACAGAGATTAAGCATCTTCTGTTTTATGCCTTGTGGTGGTGATTTCTTGACTTTACGGTAAAGAACCAAATCTTCCACACATGACCCACAAATCCTTCTAAGAGTTGATGCCTGTCTACCCCTCCAGCACCATTCTCTTCCCACTCACTGTGTTTCAAGTACGCTGGTCTTTCAGCTCTTCATATCTTCAAGGTAACCTATCCAGCAACATGCTTTACACACTGTTCCCTCTGCGTGGAGTGCTTTTCCCCTACCTCTGCCTGGTTAACTCCTACTTATCCTCCAAGTTTCAGCTGACACCACAGACAGCACTTCTACCAGAAAATACTCCCTCACATCCCCCAGAAGAGGCAAGGTCCTCCTCTTAGATCATCTCACATAGAGCACTCAGCATATATCCTTTTCTAGACTCATCAGGCTGCAGTTTAAATTACTGGTTAATGTCCATCCTCTGATGGAAGCTCCTTGAAAGAAAGGGTCATACTTGTTTTGTTCTTTGTTTTATCACTAGTGTCTCGTACAATATAGAGTAAGTACTCAATACTTTATATTGAATATGAATCTGTTATATTTAAGGAACTTAATATATATCTATATATAAACATGTTATTTTATGTTGTATATTATCATATCATATCATATTATAGGTGCTTCTGAAGATACAAAGAGACCATTGAAAACCATTTCAATAAGAGACAGGCACAAATGACCAAGTGACAAAGCAGAACCTGATCAGTAGCAATATGATGGAGATCTAAATAATACACAGTAGGAGAATGGGGAGAAGGAGACTGACCCAAATGTTAACTACAGATAACTTTGTGGAAAATATTCTGAAAGGGCTTGCAAGAAAGGGCAAGGCAAATACAAATACATTTCTCTGGCCCACAAGAAACAGTCAAGTTCACAAGTGTTCATCAAACCAACACTCTTCTTTCTTCACCCTTCCTTTTCACCTGGTGTCTCAAATTCTTTCTCTATTCTAGGAAATAAAAGAAATGGTACTGGCAATGATTGTCACTCAAAGAAATGTCATTTGAATGATATACTGTTAGACTTACGTATAGAGACCGACTTAACCCCTTGTAGCAACAACTTGGCATCTGTGAAGGAATTCAGGCTAGGACCTGAAAACCAAGCCTGGCCAAGAAAAGACTTCAGCTAAATCCAGACATAAAGAATGCAAAATCCTTGGGAGTGGGGAGAGAATGTGCAGACCATGCTGGTAGCCTGGTGGCAATGTCTAAGAAGGAACCAGAGCTTTGAGGAAAGTTAGACTTGCTGCAACAATGCGGGGAAATGTTTGTGACACATTGATGTGTCACGATAGAGCAATTGGGAAACAATTTAATGATTTGGAATTCTGGACAGATATGCTAAGTAGTCTGCCTGACTGCCTAAAACAAAGCCAATTCACGCATGGTATATCACCCTCCTTACTCAATCCTCAAGCAGTTCATAGCATGTAAGTCCAACAAGAGGAGCTATGAACTATCTTCTCTTCTGAGGTTCATGCTCCTAGTTAACTGGCTAAATCTCCTGGGAAAGAACCTATTCTCACCGGCTTGGATATAAAGTTAAGAAAGTAAAACAAGTCTGTTTACAGAATCCAAGTTTTCGGCAGCAAACATTATTTTTAGGTTCACAATTTAAAAATGAGTGAAATTTGGTCCATGTAGCAAACATTAAGTGACATGAAGATATAATTTTGTTGCCTGGCTTTGCATAAATAACATCAATGTTAAGGGGAAAAATGGACTTCCATTACTGGAAATTCATTTGGTAAATATACTGCTTACACAAATTTTTCTGGTTCTGATCCAAAGAAATGTGAGTTGGTTTTGAAGACTTTTTTTTTTTTTAACACCATGTCTCCACAGTGCTATCTTACAGTTTTTTAAACAACTATTCATCAAAAGTGAATTTTAATTCCCAAGTATATTTTAATATCAATCCCTCAACACAAAGCACTATAATTTAAAAGCAATCTAGAATATCCAGGAACATGCCTGTACAACAGAGCTGCACCACTTAAGTACAGAATTGTGCAATCTGCATTTACTTTGGGTTATGTGATAAGGACTCCACTCCTAATCATTTTAATCACATATTTTTTTATGATCTCTTTGTTTAAAGTCAATATTTTAATTGGCATATATCAAGATCCAAACACATCTTGGATCAGAAATTTTGTTTAAACTGAGAAAAGGTCTAGATATGAGCATGGTGGCCTAATTTTCACTTACTAAAGGAGTCTGTAATAAAATTTTTAGAGATAATGAAACAACACTCAATAGGAAAAGTGTAATCACTAGCTCAAGAGATGTGTTTAACGAAAAAGACATGAGTATAGTCCATTTAAAACCTAAGCACAGTCACCTCTATACCACTATTTTGGGTGATAAGTATAAATTAAATTCAAAGATATTTTCAAAATCTTACTCTAGTCAATAGTTACAGCCCATCCAGTTACCAACTATTTCATCAGCACTACTAAAACACAGAAACACTGGACATGAGTTTGATAGCTTTTTTCCCATTGTGTACCTGAAACAAGCATGAAAGAGGAAGCCTTTGAGGGAGATAGATAGCAGGAAAAAAGACAGCAGCAAATAGGTTAGAAAATAGTCTATAATAGTGCCATCCATTAGAATCTTTTGTAATGATGAAAATGTTCTACATGTTTACTGTCCAAAATGGCACCTAGTGAGAACTTGAAATATAGCTGAGGGTTGACTGAGGAACTGAAGTTTTTATTTTAATTAACTTAAATTTAAATTGAAACAATCACAGGCAGCTAGTGGCTACCATATTTGATAGCATAGGTCTATAATTTAGTGGATCCCTGAAAAATGAAGAAATAAACTATTATACATGCTTGGAGACACTTGGAGAAGAAACAAACGTGGAGACACTGCAGATGTGGCTCCAGACCACCACAATAAAATGAACTAGTCATTTATAGAATGAATATATATAAAGGTTATATTTATACTATACAGTTGTGTATGAAATGTGTGATATCATTATGTCTAAAAAAACCAATGTACATATCTTATTTTAAAAACATTTCATTGCTAAAAAAATGCTAACCATTATCTAAGCCTTCAGTGAGTCATAATCTTTTTGCTGGTGCAGGGTCTTCCTCAGTGTTATTGGCTGCAGAATGATCAGGGTGGTGGATGCTGAAGGTTGGGATGGCTATGGCAATTTTCTAAATGAAGACAACGGTGAAGTCTGCCACATCGATTGGCTCTTCCTTTCATGAATGATTTTTCTCTAGTATGCAGTGCTGTTTGATAGCACTCTGCCCACAGTAGAATTTCTTTCAAAATGGAGTTAACCCTCCCAAACTTTGCTGTTGTTTTATCAGCTATTAATATTCTAAATTCTTTGTTGTCATTTCAACAATCTTTACAGCATCTTCATCTAGAGAAGATTTCATCTCCAGAAACCACTTTCTTTGCTTATCCACAAGAAACAACTCCTCGGCAATTAAAATGTTATCATGAAATTGCAGCAGAGCAGACACATCTTCAGGCTCTACTTCTTCTGGTTTTCTGACTGTATCTACCACATCTGCAGTTACTTTCTCCACTGAGGTCTTGAACTTCTCCAAGTCATCCATGAGAGTTGGAATCAACTTCCAACATCCTGTTAAATGTAGATATTTTGACCTTTTCCAATGAATCACAAATGTTCTTAATGGTGGCTTGAATGATGAATCCTTTCCAGAAGATTTTCAATTGACTTTGCTCAGATCCACCAGAGGAATCAGTACCGTAACTACAGTTTTACAAAATGTATTTCTTAAGTAATAAGACTCGAAAGTCAAAATTACTCCTTGATGCATGGGCTGCAGAATTAATGTTGTGCTGGCAGGCATGAAAACAACATCAACTTCATTTTACATCTCCATCAGAGCTCTTGGGTGACAGAGACACTACCAACAGGTAATACTATTTTGAAGGAGTCTTTTTTCTGAGAAGTAGATCTCAACAGTTGGAGAAGGCAATAGGAATCCACTCCAGTATTCTTGCCTAGAGAATCCCATGGGTGGAGGAGCCTGGTGGGCCACAGTCCATGGGGTCGCTAAGAGTCGGACATGACTGAGCGACTTCATTTTCACTTTCATGCATTGGAGAAGGAAATGGCAGCCCACTCCAGTATTCTTGCCTGGAGAATCCCAGGGACAGAGGAGCCTGGTGGGCTGCAGTCTATGGGGTCGCACAGAGTCGGACACAATTGAAGGGACTTAGCAGCAGCAGCAGCAGATCTCAACAGTGGGTTTAAAATATTCAGTAGATCATGTTGTAAACAGATGTGCTGTCATTCAGGCTTTGTTATTCCATTTATAGAGCATATGTACAGCAAATTTAACATAATTTTTATGCTAGGATTTTCAAAATGGTAAATGTGCACTGGCATCAATTTAAAATCACCAGCTGCATTAGCTCCTAACAAGAGAGTCAGTCCATCTTTTGAAGCTTTGAAGCCAGGCATTGACTTTTCCTCTCTAGCTATGAAGTCCTAGATGGCATCTTCTTCCAATAAAAGGCAGTTTTGTGTACACCAAAAAATCTGTTTAGTGTAGCCATCTTCATTAATTATCTTAGCCAGATCTTCTGGGTAGCTTGCTACAACATTAGCACTTTCTGTTTCACTTTGCACTTTGATATTATCAAGATGGCTTCAACTTCTTTCCTTCAACCTCATGAACCAACCTCTGCTAACTTCAAACTGTTCTCCAGCAGCTTCCTCACCTCTCTCAGCCTTCACAGAATTGAAGACAGTTAGTCTTGCTCTGCCGGAGAAGGCAATGGCAAGCCACTCCAGTACTCTTGCTTAGAAAATCCCATGGATGGAGGAGCCTGGTAGGCTGCAGTCCGTGGGGTCGCTAAGGGTCGGACACGACTGAGCGACTTCACTTTCACTTTTCACTTTCACACATTGGAGAAGGAAATGGCAACCCACTCCAGTGTTCTTGCCTGGAGAATCCCAGGGACGGGGGAGCCTGGTGGGCTACCGTCTATGGGGTCACACAGAATCGGACACGACTGAAGTGACTTAGCAGCAGCAGCAGCCTTGCTCTGCATTAGTCTTTGGCTTAAGGGAATATTGTTGCTGGTCTGATCTTATATCCAGACCACTACAATTTTCACTATTATCAGCAGTAAGGATGCTTGCTTTCTTATCATCTATGTGTTCACTGGAGTGTGCTTTTAATTTCTTTCAAGAACTTTTCATTTACACTCACAACTTGGCTAAGTGTTTGGCACAAGGAAGCAACTTTCACCCTCTCTTGGCTTATGACATGCTTTCTTCACTAAGCTTAATCATTTCCAGTTTCTGACTTAATATAAGAGATGTGTGACACTTTCCTTCACTTGAACATTCTGAGGTCACTGTAGGTTTATTAATTGGCTTAATTTCAAAATTGTTTTAACTAACAGGGAGGCCTGAGGAGCGGGAGGGAGACAGGGAAGAGCATGTTGGTGGAGCAGTCAGATCACACACAATTAAGTACATAATCTTACATGGGTAAAACAATTACAACAGTAACATCAAAGAGCACACATCACAGATCACCATAACAAACATAATAATATTAAAAAGTTTGAAATATTGCAAGAATTACCAAGATGTGACAAAGAGACATGAAATAAGCAAAATGCTGTGGGGAAAATGGCTTGCTCAGTGCCAGTTACCTTTAATTGGTAAAAAGCACAATATCTGCATAGTGCAATAAAGCCAAGTGCAACGAAACAAAGTATGTCTGTACACAGTTAGTTAAGTGGGACAACTATTCTATGGTCAGCAGGTATCTAGAATTATTTTTATCTGATAATTATCTGATGATGTTTTAAAATCCTTATTAAATTGACCATGAAAAGGATCTTCAACCATAGATAAGTACTGTCGAGGAAGGACAGAAATGATAAAATGTCAGGGCAGAAATGAGAGCCCAATCCTGATTCCTGTAGTTAAGCATTCTGCCATGTTACCCAGTTTTTACAAGAAATTAAACATTTAAAGGGATTGGTATTTTGGCTAGGGCAGTTCAGCCTGACCCAAACTGTCTACATAACTAGGAGAGACAAGCAGAATGACAACAACAAAAAGTCTTACTAACTCTCTCTGGAAATCACTGGGATTATCTTAAATGATTCCTATGCTTTAACTAGATACTCTACTGAAAATACTCTCTAATGAGGCTTGAGCCCCTTCGGGGGAACACACACACACACATATGTATTTTCTAAGTTCAGTTCTTTCTCATTTTTTTGTATCCCAACGTGTTTCTTATTACCAGTTATCATATCTTCTGTGTGGTCCTGAATACTTTTATTTATTTAAATCTCACGCTCTCTGAGGAAGGAAGAGTAGGAATTATTCTCCTCAATTAATACATTTTGAAAAAGCCTTATATATCTGAAGAAAAGTCTAATTCAAAAAGATACATTCGCTCCAATGTTCACTGCAGCACTATTTACAATAGCTGAGTGATGGAAGCAATATAAATGTTCACTGACAGAGAAACGGATACACTAGATGTGGTACATACACACAATGGAATATTATTTAGCCCATCGAAAGTGAAATAATGCCATTTGCAGCAACATGGATAGACCTAGAGATTAGCATACTAAGTGAAGTCAATTGGACAGAGAAAGCCAAATAAATGTGATATCACTTATATGTGGATCTTAAAAAAAAAAGATATAAATGAACTTATTTACAAAACAGAAAGACTCACAGACACAGAAAACAAACTGATGGTTATCAAAGAGTATAGTGGGGATGGGGCCAGGCGGAGATAAATTAGGAGTTAGGGATTAACAACTACACACTGCTGTATATAAAATAGATAAAGTATATAGCATAGGGAACTGTATTCAACATATTATAATAAATGGAAAAGAATCTGAAAAAAGAATATACACCTGAAACTAACACAATACCGTATACTAACTATACCTTAACTTTTAAAATGGTCTTTTTTAAAAAAGAGAAAGAACTGGGATAAAAAGACAAAAAGAGAAAGTCTTAAAGTTAAGTGACTTGCCAAAGGCGACCAGAACATCAATCTTCTTATTCCTATTCCAAGGCTCTTTCTTCAGAATACTTAGTACACAATAATCATGCAATATATTTTATTATCTAATAATTATAATGCAACAGGAATAGATTTTTATATTCACCAAGCCATAGACTAGTCTTCATATTTGGGAGGATTTTTACATTAGAATTGCAGCCTTAGATTTTCTTCTACAAAAAGCACTTATTTTTAAGATCACCTCTGACTGTGAGAAAATGGACATATACTTCTCCCTCCAAGAAGTAAGAGGAAAAATAAGAAGAGTTATATAGTCCATTCAAGTACAATAATGGGAAATCTAAATCTAGAATTATTTTCAGATCCAGACTAAATTGAACTTCTTTGTCCAAATTTCCTAAGAACCAAGAATGCATTCATTACAGTATTCTGAGGTTTAGTTATAGTATGAAAATAAATGTTCCATCACATAGTCAAGTTATGACTTAATTAAGCACTGATAAATTGAGAAGGATATGAAGTGGGGAAGGAGTTCTGATCAACATTATTGGATTTATAAAGTCATCTCTATGAAACAATCCATCAAGAAAGGTTTCATAACCTTCATCGCAGCAGTCCACCTGACTGGAACAAATAACATTGGCAATTTTTCTACAACTGTCCCTTCTATTTAATTTACATCAGTAAATATCTTTGGCCAGTAATCTCCAAACAGCCACCATCAATCCCTCGCCTTCCTGTACTCAAATGTCACTCCTCCCATCAAGAGGGGCAATCTCTCTCAATTCACTTGGAAGGTGGGCTGACATGTAACTTGCTTTGACCAACAAAATGCGGTGGAAGTGACGCTGTTTTTGGCAGTTTCCACCTTTCCTTCTGGAAGACAGCCGCCGTGTAAGATAAGAACAACTGTCTTGAGAATACTGTCCCATGAGAAAGGGCAAGCTACTCAGGCGGAGAAGAAAGAATAAGAACAAAGCAAGAAGCACTAGCTCTTAGAAAGTGAAGCCTTCACAACTTTCCAGTCCACTGGAGCCACCAGCTGAAATACAGCCCAATGCCCCACCTCAGCTGACAGCACCTGGAGTTACCAACCCTGTCTAAATTCCCATGTCACAGAACCATGAGGAAAAATACATCACTGTTGTCTTAAGCAATGCAGTTTTAGGTTGATTTATGATGTTGTCTCTTCCATATTTTACTACCAAATTTGCTCCCTTACTTTATATTCTGAACAAAATAAATAACTTGGAAGTATAGTTGACCATTTTCACCCAAGCTCAAATATGACTGAATGAGTGTCTCTGAAGGTATTAATTACTACCATGGAAAAGGCTCACCCAAACAGAAAGCTCATCCCCGAGGTTTCCCGATACACTGGTCTCATGATTATTACCACACTGAACAAAAAGAAAGTAAAAGAAAGGAGCTAACAGAGTAATGGGTTCCTGGAAAACTACAGCATACATTTTTACACTGACCTGGGAGAATGAGTTTAGCAAAAGACTCCTCAGCTGAAGCCTTTCAACTGAAAAGGATAATGAAGAAAAGTAGCCAGATTAACTGGAATTAAGCAGTCGGGATGTCTGTCTTTGAAGTACATCCTAGAATCTCACCCCTCCTCCCACTCTATTTCTTGTCTTTCCTTTTTTACCATGAATATTTAATTCGACGATGAGATAAGAACTTTAAATCATTACAAAACATAAGTAGGTAAGGGCTAAGTTTGCACATTAATCTTGTTCGGTTGTAGAAGATTGCTTCGTTTCCCTGGAATGAAATGATGCTGGGAAAATATTTTTAATAGGTAAAATAAATATGAATGACATGAAAAAAAAAACCTGGGTAGCTAAAGAAGTCTAAAATGTTAAAGGGGACACTTTCCAAGGTAAAACCTGCTTTAGCTTTCATAATCCACTTAGACTGAACCCTGAGTGATGTTAAAGGTGAAAAAAAAATTATGTAAAACTACAATAGCATACTGGCAACTACTATCCTAAAGGCCATCAATCCAACCTTCTACCCTTAGTGACATTGATTTAGCTCCACCACTGCCACCTTAGTTTTTTGTCTAGTTTGTGGCTCCCATCTGAATCCTCCTAAAGGTCCTCTGAGGGAGGGAGGGGTGCAAAGCATGAACTGTTCTCATTTCTCTTGCAATTGTTCCCAGTATGGCACAATTAGCAAGAATAGTATACAATCCATAATTCAAAGTCTACCCAATGCCTCAGTCAATCTGAAAAATTGCCAGTTCTGTCAGAAATGCCAACACTCCAATTCAGTACTCACTACACAGAATCTTCATTTCCTGTATGCACAGGAGTTACAGATATTGAAACATGACCAATTTTATGGCCAACAAATGAATCTTGAAATGTCTATAACCATAAGAACACAGGCAGTCTATGAATATGATGCTTCCTTCTGAGTCAGCCTCCCAGGTGCTTGATGGATGTTGTCTTGTGACACTTTTTAATCTTTAAAGCATGCAACATAAGAAGTATTCAAACTGTGAGAAGTACAGGTATAAAGGAACAGTCTTCATCACATGTAATGTGTATTTCTGTCATTCAGGAAAAATCAGAGGCACTGATTATTAAGGGACTGAACTCATACTTAGCAGTTTTTCTAAAACAAATTTCCAATTATAGCCATATTCTATACATCTCCATATAACGGGTTAATGATAAATTTCTCTAAACGAGTTTTCAAGAGCCTGACTCCAAAAATGCAGGAGAATCACCCTGTTCATACCACTCTTCCTCCTGTGATCAGCTGAGATTTTTGACAGGACCGGGACAAGAAATAAGAAATGCATTAGGGCCCTGCTGTTCCTACCATTGCAGGAAGAGAAGTGACTTTGATGCTGATGTCCTTTCTGACTCCCCAGCAAGTCCATTTTGCTTTTCAGCAGCATTCAAAGCATTCAGAAGTCAGGAATACTCTTTGAGATCATTTGAAGGGACTCTATAGGGGAATCAAGTTATATAAAACCTATTGTTTACGCAGACAAAAGGCAATCTTTGGAGGATCAATGCTTTCCAGTAACAGGGAACTTAAAGGAATTCTCCTTCTCCATCACGAAAATTGACCAAATGGATCCAGTTTCCTCCCTGAGATGGGACCCAATAGGCCTGGCCTCAAAAACCACGTCTAGGTACAATTCTAACACCTAAACCAATCCGGCATCCCTGACTTTAGGGTGCTTCCACCTTAGCTCCATCTTCAACATAGACTGACTGACTGGTCTTTCGGTCAGTTGATTCCCAAGCCGAGGAACATCAGAAAAATCCTTGGAAGGATCTCCACTTACCACCTTCTCCTCTAAGGGAAGCATGAGAGTCGCCACCTTGACTACTGGCAAAACCCCCTACACCCCACACTTACCCACCTCACCAAAATGTGTTCACTCTCAAATGGCCTTTTTAGTGATGTCCTTAGCATCCTCTGGTACTGAAGCTGTGCCTTCCATTACCTCAGTAGGTTGCTGACTCCAAGACCTCCTGTCTAACATTCTTTTGAGGGGTTCAGACAGCACAGACATATTTGTACACACGGGAGGCAGCCAATTTCTTTTTCTTCCAAGAAATCTCACATATAACATTTTCTCACATTCTCTAGGATCCCATCTTGGATTATTCATCAGTATGCAAACGTTTTGACAGAAGAAGACAGATTCTTGTTGTTTTTTTTTTTTTTTTAAAACCAGATTGAGATATAATACACAGATCTTAAATGTTTAGTCCATGAATTTAACACGACTTAGGTCATTTCCATCTCTCAGGAGTTCCATCATGCCCCTCTCCTGTTAACCTCCCTCTCCATCCACTTTCTGAAGTCGATCAACATAAGTTAGATTTACCTTGGATTTCATGTAAATGAAATCACAGAAAAAAAGGCTTTTTTTTTTTCCTTTTTTTGCATCAGGCTTCTTTCATTCAAACTGTTTGAGATTCATCAGTGTGGTTGTTTAAATTGGTAGTTTGTACTTTTTTACTGATGAGCAGTACCCCATTATAAAGGAATTTGTTTATCCATTTTCCATGGACATTTGGATTGTTTCTAGTGTCTGGCTTTATGAATATGACTGCCATAAAGATTCTTATGCAATTCTTTCTGTAGGAATATATTTTTATTTCTCTTTGGTAAATACCTAGGAGTGGAACTGGTACATCACATGATGTCTGTTGAGCATTTTAAGAAACTGTCCAACAGTTCTCCAATGTGGTTAGACCATTTTATACTCCCACAATTGACTGAGAATTGCAGGTGCTCCACTTCCTCCCCAACATTTGTCATTGGTAGTCTCTTATATTTCAGCTATTCTGGTGGATGTGAAATGGCATCTCACTGTGGCTATAATTTGCATTTCCCTGATGTCTAATAATGTTGATCATCTTTTCTGAGCATATTGGCCATCCATATATCTTAATTTGTGCAGTACCTGTTCAGTCTTTGAGTTGGCATTTTCCTATGGATTTGTAAAAATTCTCTATGTATTTTGGATTTAAGTCCTTTGTCAGATACATGTGTTGTGACTATTTTACCAGGTGGTACCTGTCTATTCCGGAGAAGGCAATGGCAAGCCACTCCAGTACTATTGCCTAGAAAATCCCATGGATGGAGGAGCCTGGTAGGCTGCAGTCCGTGGGGTCGCTAAGGGTCAGACACGACTGAGCGACTTCACTTTCACTTTTCACTTTCCACTTTCACACATTGGAGAAGGAAATGGCAACCCACTCCAGTGTTCTTGCCTGGAGAGTCCCAGGGACAGGGGAGCCTGGTGGGCTTCCGTCTATGGGGTCACACAGAGTCGGACACGACTGAAGTGACTTAGCAGCAGACCTGTCTATTCATTTTCTTCAAGGTATATTTTGGCAAACAAAAATGTTTTATTTTGATAATGTCCAATTAATCAGTTTTTAAAGCTGATGATGTGCTTTTTGTGTGGTATCCAAGAAATCTTTGTCTACTTTGAGGTCATAGAGCTATCCTCCCATGTCTTCCAGAAGATTTATGGTTCTGAGTTTACATATGGATCTGCAATAAGTTCAAATTAATTCTACAGAACAGAGATGGGTGTGAAAGTTCACTTTTTTCCCCAAAAAGTCTGTTTCTTGATAATATTTGCCCACAGTTTGCGAAATAGTTGCATCCCAATACAAATGAAAAATAATTTATAAATGCCTTAATTTGCATGTGAATGGTACATGCCCACACCATGCTGATTTTATTTTCTACTGCATTCAATATTCTAGTAGGACTGGCTATCTTCACACTGAAGAGTACTACAAGGACAGATTATTTAAACTGCGCGTCCTACAGCAGCTACAAATTGCACTACATAAATATTTCACTTCTATTTTTTTGAAGGAAGAGCTCAGATATAAAAAGACTCTGAGGTTTCCTAATTTTAGTGAAAGTTTTTTTACAACTATTTAGAATGAAACATTTATAAGTGTAAAGTATCTGTGACTTGTTCATGTACTCAAAACAGGAGAGGGAGGGGAGCCATAGGTCCAACGCCTGCAACACAGACTCAGAAGGCAGGAGAAGTGAATGGCTAAGGGGGAAGGGGCCAAAGAGAATTCATGGGCATGGTCTGTCTTGCTTCTTCTCCTTCTTTTGTTTAACCCTGACTGCCAAATAGAAATGACTGATGCTGACAGAAAACACAGCTCCAGAAAGAGCCAGGAAGGACTGTAGACTGTCTGATGGCATGTGTTGCAAATCTTGAAAAATAATTTATTATTTGAGCATCAGTTAAGTGCACTTTCTCTACCCTTTTAATTCAATTCAGATTCCAGCCAGTGTTCAGTCTAACACAGGAAATGGAATATTAGCCAACGAATCAGGCAACCGTATCTTACCTACAGAGCTACTGGTAAGTTGTCACTTGTCTCCTACTTAGCTTTCCAAGACAATAACTAAATGAGGACGCTTTTACCCCAAACTCCCTTTGGACAGTCCAGAGATTATTGAATTTCCTGTTATGGATAAAGTATCTTGATTTCCACAGCAATAAGGTATGTAACCATGTGCTCTGCTTTTTAACTGTACAAATAGGAAAGAATCTGTGTGTGTGTGTGTGTGTGTGTGTGTGTGTGTGCGTGTGTGCACGCACGCATGCGAGTATGTATAAAAGGGTTAAGTGGAAAAACAGGAAAAGGAGAGAATTCCTCTTTCGGTCACTAGGAAAGTTACTCTGCCCTTGCTATTTGTGTACATTGTCATCCTGAAAGCTTTAGGTGATAGACAGAGACGGTCCAGAGTCTGTCTGGAGAGAATTCTCTAGCCCTGGGAGACAGGATAAGATAGGGAGAAGCGGGGTGACTAGATCAACACTGATGAGAACAATTTCTTTATAAGCACTTTATAAAATAAGATATACTTTATCTTCTTACAATTAAGTACCCACCAGATTTCAGAAGGAAAAATTTTAAGGCATGCTCTGAATTTCCAGCGCTAGTAATCATTTGATAGATAAACACAAATATTTGGAGAATACATACATAAAATCACAAAAGTCTTATTAGCTAAGACATAAACACATAGTTAAATATTCAATAATAATAACTTTTATTGAATATTTCATATATGCCATGCACTAAGTACTTCGCATGTTTTAACTCATTTACTCAAATAATAAAGCCTTGAAAACATTACTGTTTATTCTCAGCTTATACAAAACTGAGAAACAGACAAGAGTAAGTAACTTGCTCCAGGTCACATTTAAACACAAGCAGTCTGACTCCAGAGTTCACTGCCGATGTGGTGTGGAGTGAATTTTGTCCTCCTAAATTCTTATAGTGAAGTCCTAACTTCCAGTGTAGCTGTATTTGGAGATAGAGCTTTTTAGGAAGAAATTAAGATTAAATGAGGTTATAAAAGTAGAATCTTAATCCAATAGAATTGGTGGCTTTCTTCTCCATGCCTTGTGAGCACCAAGGATTGACTATGAGAGCACACAGCAAGGCGGCAGTCGTCTGCAAATCAAGAAAAGAACTCTAACTATTCACAATAACCAAGGCATGGAAACAACCGAAATGTCCACTGACAGATAAACATGAAGAAGACGTGGTACATATATAAGATGGAATATTACTCTACCGTTAAAAAGAACAAAATAACACCATTTGCAGTAACGTGAATGGATCTAGAGATTAACATACTAAACAAGCCAGAAAGAGAAAGACAAATATCATATGATATCACTTATATGTGTATTCTAAAAATATGACACCAATGAACTTATCTACAAAATAGAAATAAACTTACAGACATAGAGAACAGAATTGTGGTTGTCATGGGGAAGGAGGTTGGGGAGGAATGAATGGGGAGTTTGTGATTAACAGGTGCAAACCATCATACAGAAAGCTGATAAACAACAAGTCCTACTGTATAATACAGGGAACTACATTCAGTATCCTACAATAAACCATAATGGAAAAATATGAAAAAATACACATCTAAAGTCAATCACTTTGCTGCACACTAGAGACTAACACAACACTGTAAACCATCTATCCTTCAATAAAATAAATTTTAAAAAGAAAAGAGGTCTTGCCAGAACATAACCGTGTTGGCACCCTGACCTCTGACTTGCAGCCTCCAAGAGCTATGAGAAAATAAACTTCTGGTTTTTAAGCTACCCAGTCTATAGCATTTTGCTATGGCAGTCCACACAGACTAAAACACTATGGAAATCATCTTCCCAGAAACTTCCAAGTAAGGGGACAGTTGAACAAAAGATCTAATTTTGGCTTCACCTATAATTTCTTCTCATACTAGTTAATTTGCCCCTCTTTCATAGGGTACTAAAAGCATCTGAGAAGCTACAATCTGACTGGATTTTATCATAATTAATACTCATAGATTTTTAAATACATGCATCAATACAGGCAGGTTAAGACATGTTTAATATATTGATCTTTACAAAAGAAACATAAAGGCTTCTGATCAATATAAATGTAAAAGTTTTGGGTCAGATTTTTAGCATAACTAGATTTTTAGGCGATGACTCTGAGAACAAAATGGAATAAGAATGAAGACCTTAAATGGCTGCTGTTACAATATTCCTTGATTTATCAAAAATAAACACAAATCATTACTAGTAATGCCAAATCTCTAGCATTCCGATTTAGTGAAAGGAATTATCAGTGTCTAAAAGATCTTTGTCAACCCTAACATCTATAAACATTCAAGTGGTATTGAGCAGATTCCAGAATCTTATCTGCTCTTAACTGTGGAAATCAATGCAGTTATTAAAGAGCTGTTTGAATAATTCATGTTGTAAGAAAAGGCCTTCAGAGTAGCTATAAAGTGTTTGCATCTTAATGGTATTTTAAATAAAGTTGTGTCTTGCTACAATGCACATGTGGTAAGCAAGAGCCATCAATCCCCATCCATCAGTTCAGAGGCAGCAATGAGAGAAAGCCTGACAGGTTCAGAGGAACAGCTGAGCTATCTGGCTTTGACAAATAAAGGAGTTAAGGGAAACTTTCTCCCCCAATATCTCAGAGGAAGATAGTATCTGCCTTTTCCTTCATCCCACTACCTTGTTGTTGGGGGCTGACATTCTAATGGAGATACCATTCAGTGATATCTAGGCAAGGTCATTTAGCCATGTGAAGCAGACAAAACACCTATTCATCAGCCCCAACAAAAAGTATGCATTAACTACCAAATGGTTAGCTCTGGGTAAAGACATTTGTGCACATAGAGTTTTTTCTCTCTTTCTTTGGAAGTTTTTTAAAACCTTATATCATACATTTCCTCAACCTTAAAATCAGGGCAAATGTAAGCAGTTACCTTTCATAAAATTTTAAATTTCAGATCAATATCACAGAATATGAGACTATGCAAAGACTTCAAAAGGTATCTCATCCCAGTCTTATCCAACAGTTGAACAACCTGCATGGCAAACCTCCAAGCTGTGAAACCAGTTTATGCCAATCCTTTCTGTTCATAAGACTTCCTGCAGTCTTCTCCAGGACTGAATGACTGATTTTCAGGCAATTATAGCAAGAAGTTCTTCCTTGTACTGAACCCAAATCTGTCTCCATACTCATCCATTATCTGTCGTAAGTAGACTTTGGGGCTACTCAGTCAAGTATAACCCTCTTCCACCTGCTGAAGGAAATGATTATGATCTCTCCAAGTTCTCTCTCCTTCAGGCTAAACATCCCCAGTTCTGTCACTTGGACATCTGTCGATGTCCATTAGCATCAGTAGAGAATCTATAAACACAGACTTTTAGAGACCAGGCTCCTTGAAGGGAAAGGTATGCCAAACCTAGACAGTGTATTAAAAAGCAAAGACATCACTTTGCTAACAAAAGTTCGTATAGTCAAAGCTATGGTTTTTCCAGTAATCATATATAGATGTGACAGCTGGACCATAAAGAAGGCTGAACGCCAAAGAATTGATGCTTTTCAATCAATTCTTAGAGAGTCCCTTGGACTGCAAGGAGATCAAACCAGTCAATCCTAAAGGAAATCAACCCTAAATATTCATTGGAAGGACTGATGCTGAAGCTGAAGCTCCAATACTCTGGCCACCTGATGCAGAGTTGACTCATTTGAAAAGGCCCTGATGCTGGGAAACACTGAAGGCCAAAAGCAAAAAGGGCAGCAGAGGATGAGATGATTAGATAGCATCACTGACTCCATGCACATGAGTTTGAGCAAACTCTGGGAGACAGCAGAGGACAGGGAAGCCTGGTGTGCTGTAGTCCAAGAGGTCACAAAGAGTCAGAAACGACTTAGCGATTGAACATGTGGGAAAATACACTGCATGACCATGACTAAAAATTATCTCTATTGTGAGAAACTGTTTCTATTATTAAACCATTTTCCAAACCTAGGTTAACTCCTTTTTACTGCCGGAACACCCCATCCCATACTCTATCCCTGAGGCTGCTTTCCCTCAGGTCTCAGGAGTTCTCCTCCCTTGGCTCACAAAGTTTTCCAAGATCGGCCCTTGACTTTCCTTTCCAGTCCCATCCATAAACACTGCCCTCCACTTCCACTGCACCCCTGACCACACCAACTACTTACTGCTCCCTGAGAGTTCCAAGCTTTCTTCCTTCCCCTGCCATGCTCCTCCTGGGACACTCTTCTTCCCCTTCCTCACTAACACTTACTAGGGGGAGGTATCCTGACTGTGAACAGACAGTACAATCAGTATAGATTAACTACTATAAAAAATAACCTTCAAGCTTTAAGGATTTAACACAATGAAAATCTATTTTTCATTTATGTTACAGTCCAGTATTATTTGGGAGGGGCATTGTTTACCTCCAGATTCTTTCTGTCTGCTATCATCTACACCTGGTCTCCAAGGTCATCTCAGAAAGTGAAGGAAGAGTGTAAGGATTTTATACCCAGGTCAAGATGTGGTACGTATCACTTCTGCTTACCACAATTCAGTCATAGGGCTCCATCATTACTGCAAAAGAAGCTGAGAGTCAGACCTGCTGGAGGAAAATGCAACAGTGTTGTTGAATCCATAGCCCTAACTCTAGATGACTCTACTGTTATGTCCATGTAAGTCTATGGTTACTGATCCCATCACACTGGGTTTCTGTTGACTTTGCATGTTGACTTGTTCATTTCCCCAGCTGTGTCGCAAGCTCCTTGAGGACAGCAATGTGCTTTCCATTTTTATAGTGCTAGCACATAGCACAGGACATTCCTGCTACAAACAACCACTTATGCTTGTGAGTGAACAGATTAATGACGGAGCCTTGGCCCACTCCTCCCGTTACTGCTTAGCTTGCTAAATGGTACTCGAAGACTCCAAAAACCCACATATACTGGATCCTGGCTCTTTTGAGCACTCTGGGGGTCAAGAGATGCTACAGTGGCTTGGACAATGGTTGGGATGATGCCCTTGATAATCACAGAGAAGATTAAACCATCTCCTTCCCCCCAGACTATGAGTTCTGCAAAAGCAAGAGCTAGGTTTTACTTATCTCTGAATTCTTAACATTCAGTACTCTTACAAATCGTCTGCTGAATGAATGAATGTAAAATATTTTTTAAAAAGGGTAATCAGAACACAGGCTCTATTAAGTTTAGTTTCATGCCAAAAGTAACAAAATTTTAGATTATAGTCGTGAAATGTCAACAAAGTTAGTTTTACTACAGCTTACTATATCTCCTTTTACAACACTGTCAATTCTTATATTTTTTAATACAAGCTTTAATATATCTTAAGGCTAAGGATTGTTTTAGAAAGTTGTGTTAACTTTTAAATAAAGTAAAAAGGTGGAAATTGCTAAACCACTTGAATTTGACAGCCTCAACTCCAGCTTTTCACAGAGCTGGTTTCTTCTGTAGATCGAGAAAGAATGCCTTCTTCCTCTGGATTAATTCAGTACAAACTGAGATATCATCATTAGGAAACTGAAAAAGCAGGAAAGGCTGTCTTCCTTTTCCAGTCTATAAATAAACAGGAAGACAAAGATAAAGACTGAAGTAGTTCCCAAGACAATATTTTGAAATTCAAGTTGACCTGCCTTAAATGCCTTACTGTGACCAATTTTTGTTAAGGGGGGTGGGGGTGGGGTAAAAAAACAAAACAAAAAGAGCTCAACTAAACTAGGGGGAAATTTCATAATGTGTGCTTCTTTTATTGACACTGAATGAACTGCTAAAGAAGTAGTCCGCATCTTTAAATTTATTTATGCCAAAACTAATTTAATAATTTGCCCTGTGGATGTTGGTTTCTGTGCTCCAAGCACCTGAGAGATCAAATTCCTGAGAATATTCAACTTCTAGTGTCTTCATAGTTCTTATCGCTTGATAAATAGAATAAAGAGCAGGAGGTCCAAAATTCATCCAAAAACTATTTTCTTTAAAATATACAGTGCAACCAACATTTGAATTAAAATGTAAAAAATCAATAATTTATCTTCTTTGTACTAAATCAACCTCAGTTTCTTTAGTGGTGAGTTTCAAATCTATTTAGATTCAACCCATCAAACAAAATAGGAAGATGAAACTTTTAATGCAACATTATCTTGAAAGATCATCTTTCCATAATTTCCACCTAATTTATTATTTTTTAATTATAAAGTATGAAAAGTTCAGTGAGGATCACATGCATAAGCCTGAATAAAAGCAAATTTGAATATTAATGCATATAAATGGAATCTGGAAAAATGGTACTGATGAACCTATTTGCAGGGAACGAATGGAGGTGCAGATGAGAGAACAGACTTGCAGACACCATGGGGGAAGGAAGCGGTGGGATGAGAAAGCACATTTCCCCTTGACTCTGCTCTCCCTTCCATAAGCATATTATAATCTTTGCTTTCTTTTTTTATAACTTTCTGCATTTTCCAAATTCTATTAAGCATGAGATACTTTCACAATTTTTTTAAAAGAAAGATTTTAAAAAGAGATCCCATCATTAGTTTCCCTCCCCTTATAGCCTAGCTTATGCAAACCTGGTTATTATTCATCGTCCTCTTCTGTTCCCTTCCACCCACTCAGCTTTGCACTGTCATCTCTCTACTGCAAAAACTCTCTGGAAAAGGTCTTCAGAAAGAAGCATTATGTTTCTAAAATACAGATCTGCTCTCTCACTCACCTGCTTTAAACATTTTATAGCCCCTTATGGCCTACAGAATAATATCCAAACCTCTTAGCAAAATCACCCCAATGATCCAGGACCAATGCCCAATCTAACCTTCCAGCTTCGTTTCCTGCCATTCTCCTCCAATACTCCCCCTGCTCCACAGAGAACCTCTCACAGCATGGACTTTGATGCTCTCTGCCTTAGTCCATTTTAGTTTTCCCATCAAGAAGAGCCTTTCAACATTCTCCACCTATAAACATTCTACTACTTCTTCTAAACTCAGTGAGCTTCAATGTCACCTTCTTTATGAAAATCTTTTCCATCCTCTCCACAATTTCCCAAAACACGAACCTTTGGGAACCCTCCTCATATTGCCCACCAAAAAGCTAGATAAATGCTTACCTCCTGGTGGGCTGCCGTCTATGGGGTCACACAGAGTCGGACACGACTGAATTGACTTAGCAGCAGCAGCTGCTTATATTATGAATTTCGTTAACATAGAAGCTACATCTAATCTACCTTTGTGTGTAGAAGCACCCAGCCTGTAACTCAATAAACATTTGAGTCATTGCTACTCAAACTAAAATAATTTTATAATGGTTTCTTTAAGAGAATCTCATGACAGGTAGAATATTTACAGCAAACTAGAGGTAGAAAAGAAGCAAAGATGACCCATGCAAACCATTTCAATGATTTATCCTTCTCTTGCAGTCCTACATATTTATCAATTCAGCTCACAGTTATCCGGGGCTCACTATCTGCCAGACACTGGGCTAGGTACCATGTACTGTGAAGAAAACAGAATTCTTGTCTTCACCAGGTTTACAATCTAACTGTGAGATGGATGGTAAAGAAACACACAAATAAATATACAATTACACTATGGTATGTGCCATAAGGGGAAAGAACAGGAAGCCGTGGAAGATGGCAACTTTGAGGCTCTAATTTAAATCAGGGAAACAGGGAAGCCCGCTCTCAGAAAGCAAATGTTACAATGAGAAGTGAAGGCAGAGAAAGAATCAACCTATAAAGAATGGAAGAGAGAGAATTCCAAAAGGGGAAGTGTCCTGGAAGGTTCTGAGGCAGGAGGGAGTGTGGAGCATTTACAAAAGTGAAGGATTGTCAAGAAGCTGGTGAAACAGGAACTCAGTGGGCCAGCTCCTCTAAGATGTGCTGGTTCCACCAAACAGAGTGGACTGTCTTCTAAGGGCATCCAAAAACCACTGAGGATTTTAGGCAGTGTTGGGAAGAGAGTGGTAGTGATGGATCAGATTTACATTTTAAAAATATCACTCAGAAGTGAGAAATTAAAATTCCTTTAGGGAGAATTACTTGTGAGATGGAAAAGTTCTCGTTTATTTAATTTTCTAATACATTTAGGATAATAGTTATTTGAATATCCGTCAGTCAAATATTATATTCATCAGTCAAATATTTGTCTCTTATCATCCTCAGCAGTTAAACCCCAGCCACCCCCTGTAGTTCTTGCTTCTCTGAAAATACACTTCAGGTATACAAAGTTACAGCACAGATTGTGGATCCTGGAATGCCACTCTGTACGTGCCAACAAATGTTTAATCAGAGTTATCTTTCCAAAGTATTCAAAGCCTCTTGTCAAGATAAAGACTAGTATCTGATGTTGACTGAAACTTAAACTTTTCATTTTAACTTAAAGACTCGGCCTTTTCCACTTAAGCTTCTGCTTTATGTATGGCATATATGTGTGCATGCTCAGTCGTGTCAGACTTTTTGCAACCCTTTGGACTGTAGCCTGCCAGGCTCCTCTGTGCATGGGATTTTGGGGGGCAAAATACTGGAGTGGGTTGCCATTTCCTCCTCCAGGGGAATCTTCCCGGATCTTCAGGGATCTCCTGCATTGCTGGCAGATTCTTTAACCTCAGAGCCATTGGGTAAGCCCAAGAAAGAACAGTAAAGGCTGTTCCTTTTGCTTTTTATAAATATAATAAGCCTTCTCTCTGTTGTAAACAAATTCACTCAAGTTACAGTCATGTTGCAAAAAGTAGATAAAGCATAGTATCATTTTTAGAATGTTCTTGTGACATTCTGTCAAACCAAAAGAAATATTATAACCAGAAAGAGGGAGACAAAGGAAGAAGAGAAATACAGTTTCAGGATGAAGAGAGACTAACAGAACACACTTCAGTATATGGATGGTGGCTGACAAACTGCAGTGTCATGCAGGTCCTACTTAAGCTTGGGAAGGAAAACTATGAACATGCTTGGAGAGGACACCAAAGAAATAGCCAACATCCAGCCAAGACAAGAAAAGAAAGAAAGCAGAAGGAAAATTATAACCAGCACACACAATGTAATATAAGCCCTTTCCCCAAGCTTTTAATGGCATTGATTTATCTAGTATCAATACAATGTTTGGAAAAATCAATGAAAGAAAAGGAAATCCAGACCAAGCAAAGGAGTACAAAGCACAGAATTCCAGCTAATGTAAAAGAAGTGAGTCTTCGTAGTTTCAAGAAATAGAATCTTGAAATAGTAAAACAGTGATTGTAACATTTGTAGTAAGAACACCAATCATAAAAGCTAACCTCTATTTAGCACAGTCTTTGTGTTAGGTACTGTGCTAAGTGCTTTTCAAGGGTTACTTGATTTTAAACTTCTTACCAGCTCTAAGTGGGCAATAATTTTATATCCATTTGAAAGATGAGGAAATTGTTGCTAAATTCAGTCACAAAGCTAAAATGTGAATGAAAGGTCATCTCCATCTGACTGGAGCTTTTTGCAAATGCATTCCAGGTAAATTTTGTTGTTCTTTTCAATCTAGACAATTCAGACGTTAAATAAGATACACTATAGATTTTAATATTGACTCTTTTAATGAAAAATTTTCTAGGTCATAGTTTAGATTTTCTGAATTTTCTTAAACACAATATCCTGCACATAATTTAAAATTCTCTTAGTAATTCACAATATACTGAGCATAATTTGAACATTAGCTATCATGTTCTGTCTTAATAGCAAACCTCAGGAGATACTAAAAAATGTAGGACTGCTTGTTTCTATACCAGACGGGAGCTTTGAGTTGTTTCTGCTTTTTCTTTTCTTTTTTTTATTTAATAAATGGTACAAAGCACAATGCCAAAAACATTAATAGTTAAAATTTCACCAAATGAAAAAATACTATAGAATACACACTTGTAAAAAGCTACATTAAGTTATTTTACAACTGCCTCAGGCTGCAAAAATAAAAAAAAACCCAATGCCATACCTAAGTTATCCCTCTCTCAAAGTAATGCCATTTATGTTATAAACCATGAGCTCCCCATCAAAAGACGGGAACTGCTTTTGTTAATTCATATATATATATATGACTATATCACTTTGCTATACACCTGAAACAAAGAGGTGCTTTTTCTGTTCTGATTGACCCCTTCCCTGCCAAGTTATCAACTCTAACTTTTAGATGCTGTCAAGATACCAAGGTCTAGCAGGAATCTGCCTCCTGTACTCCCTCTCTACCAACCTGGCTGCTTCTTGCTTCTCCAACTTCCTTTTGAGTCTCCACTTGGACTGCATGGGTTATTTCCTCAACAATAATGGAGATACTGGTCCAAACCAAGACAACTACACTTCCTTTCCAGCTCCCTCAGCTGTCCAATTCCAAGGGGACTTTGTGTAACTCAACTGAGGCTGAGAAGAGTAGACCCATTTTACAGAGAGGTCAACTGAGGCTAAGAAATATTATATATTTATAACAGAAATATTAGGCTTTCACAGCAAATAAGTAACAGAGCTTCGATATGAACATGGTCTTATTCCTAAGCTTCACTGACACAAAAAGGAAGGAAAAAACACGTTTCCTGCAGTACTAATGGCCCCAAGAAATAGCCACAATTTGTTTCAGTTCAGCTCAGCTCAGTTCAGTTGCTCAGTCATGTCCGACTCTTTGCGAACCCATGAATCACAGCACGCCAGGCCTCCCTGTCCATCACCAACTCCCGGAGTTCACCCAAACTCACGTCCATCAAGTCGGTGATGCCATCCAGCCATCTCATTCTCTGTCGTTCCCTTCTCCTCCCACCCCCAGTCCTTCCCAGCATCAGAGTCTTTTCCAGTGAGTCAGCTCTTCGCGTGAGGTGGCCAAAGTATTGGAGTTTCAGCTTTAGCATCAGTCCTTCCAACGAACACCCAGGATCGATCTCCTTCAGAATGGACTGGTTGGATCTCCTTGCAGTCCAAGGGACTCTCAAGAATCTTCTCCAGCACCACAGTTCAAAAGCATCAATTCTTCGGTGATCAGCTTTCTTCACAGTCCAACTCTCACACCCATACATGACCACGGGAAAAACCATAGCTTTGACTAGACGGACCTTGGTTGGCAAAGTAATGTCTCTGTTTTTTAATATGCTATCTAGGTTGGTCATAACTTTCCTTCCAAGGAGTAAGTGTCTTTTAATTTCATGGCTGCAATCAGCATCTGCAGTGATTTTGGAGCCCAAAAAAATAAAGCCTGACACTGTTTCCACTGTTTCCCCATCTATTTCCCATGAAGTGATGGCACCAGATGCCATGATCTTTGTTTTCTGAATGTTGGGCTTCAAGCCGACTTTTTCACTTTCCTCTTTCACTTTCATCAAGAGACTTTTGAGTTCCTCTTCACTTTCTGCCATAAGGGTGGTGTCATCTGCATATCTGAGGTTATTGATATTTCTCCTGGCAATCTTGATTCCAGCTTGTGCTTCTTCCAGCCCAGCATTCCTCATGATGTACTCTGCATATAAGTTAAATAAGCAGGGTGACAATATACAACCTTGACGTACTCCTTTTCCTATTTGGAACCAGTCTGTTGTTCCATGTACAGTTCTCACTGTAGCTTCCTGACCTGCATACAGGTTTCTCAAGAGGCAGGTCAGGTGGTCTGGGATTCCCATCTCTTTCAGAATGTTCCACAGTTGATTGTGATCCACACAGTCAAAGGCTTTGGCATAGTCAATGAAGCAGAAATAGACGTTTTTCTGCAACTCTCTTGCTTTCTCTATGATCCAGCGGATGTTGGCAATTTGATCTCTGGTGCCTCTGCCTTTTCTAAAACCTGCTTGAACATCTGGAAGTTCACGGTTCACATATTGCTGAAGCCTGGCTTGGAGAATTTTGAGCATGCCTTTAAGGTATGCTAAATATTGAGTAATATCAAAAATACACATTGAAATCGTAAGACATGATTCAGAGCACAGATCAGAGATTACTAAATAGGCAACACACAACAGTTGATCAGCTAGTAGGGCAGCGCTGCCTCCGCATTAATCGGTGCTGGCCTGAATGTCACGCTCTCACGCATCATGTGACTTCCTCAGTGATTTCCTGGCACTTCTGGGTGCAACCCATAATTTTTGAGCAATTTACTGCATGAGAGTAAAACAACTGTGTGGGCTTCCCAGGTGGCTCTGAGGTAAAGAATCTGCCTGCCAATACAGGAGATGCAAAAGATGCAAGTTTGGTATCTGAGTCAGAAGGTCCCTGGAGGAGGAAAACAGCAACTCACTCCAGTACTCTTGCCTGCAAAATCCCATGGAAAGAGGAGCCCGGCAAGCTACAGTTCTTGGGGTTACAAAGAGTTGGACAGAACTGAGCTACTGAACACACACAAACACACACATATGAAACAACTATGCAAAGAAATATAGGTTTCTCTAACACACATTAAACATCTTTTAGAATAAAAACACAGCATCCGCTTTTGCATATCATCACACTAAAGCATTATTGATGACCTTATTCAGACCCCTTATTTGGATGCTACACATGGCACTTATCTCTCCTATTTAGAACTAATTCTGGTTGTCTGAATTCATTTATTTCTTTAACCAATATTTATTAAATAGATACCCTGCTTCAGAGACTCTGTGCTACATATTATAGTAGATGGCAGGGTAGAGGTGCCTCTTTTTATAGTACATAACCCTGGACATTTACTTCGGTACAGTGATTGTCACTGGATTAACATGTACCTTCATTTATTCACCATTAAAATCGTCAGTATTTTAAAAGTGGATCAAGAAGCTTTCATTGAACTTGTTTCACACATGAAATTACACTGAAGAATACACTGATTCACTAACATTTAAAGTTACCAGAACCTTTACACGGAGTGGAGAGGTCTTCACATGGCCACGACATCTCAAGAGCTTCCTTAGAAGCGAGGATGAAAGAACTGTTGGCCACATCTTGCGGTCCTGGATCTCAGAACACACACAGAGAAAGAAATCTGCAGGGAAATGTTTTAAGTGTGAAGCCAATGATAGATACTACATGCACAGAGTTATGGAGAAACAGCTTGCTGGCTGGGACAGATCCTTGAGCTTCATTTACTTTAGACTCACCCAGCCTTTATGAGCTGCTATGACCCTTTTCTAACCACCAGTCAGAGGCACCACATAGTTCCTTAGCAATTCAGGCAGCACCCTTAAGAGGCTGTATCAGGGGTAAGACCTAATGCCCACCATGTCCAGTTGCTTTAGGATGCAATTACACTTGAGATTTTTTTGGGCTTACAGTTGGTCTGCATTCATGATCCAAACGATCCTGTTAACAGAGTGTCTATGGCATTTTAGATAGTTTCCATTCATGTAAATTCGAGCTTTCTTGGTCTCCTTTCTAATTGGTATATTTATTTCAATTTACCATTAAGTATCCAGCCTCCTATAGGGTTACGAAGTTGTTGTCTCCCTAAGAAAAAAACGGTAGTGGGCTCCCCCAATACATGACATTTAATTTCATCTTAGAAAAATATACAGTACAATACTCAGAGTGCTGTCATTCTTCCTTATTATAAGATTTCCATTTAACATGCTTTCACTTGATCCTCCGTGGTTTTTGTAATAGCACAAATGCTTAAAAGATTAAATGCATTTATGGGAAAACTTAAATCCATAATTCTTAATGACATATTTCAAGTGATTGAAAATGATACATTTACTGATTTTAAAATTTTCAAACAAAAACACGAACCAACATAAGCACTACATTTCTGATCTATTTTACAAAATTCTCCTCTTTCTCCTACTCATTAATCATTATTAACTGTGGACCAATCTGTATGTTATTTCACATGTTATACTGTTATATAGTTAACCTTATTGCTTCAAGAGTGTGTGTGCTAGGTCACTTCAGTTGTGTCTGACTCTTTGCAACCCTTTGGATTGTAGCCCACCAGGCTCCTCTGCCCATGGGATTCTGCAGGGAAGAATACTGAAGTGGGTTGCCATTTCTTCCTCCAGGGGATCTTCCCAACCCAGGAATCGAACCCACATCTCTTACATCTCCTGCTTTGGCAGGCAGGTTCTTTACTACTAGCGCCATCTGGGAAGTCCAAGAGATCAGGACATTTCATGACCAAAGTTCTCAATAAATAATGTATTCCACTTTTCCATTACTTTGAAAGTAAAGTTTCAGAAGAGTGCCTTATACTAACACTTGAAGCATAGCAACTGACTCACCGGATAGACATGATAAAGTCTAACGCACTTATCTTCTTTCTAAGAGTCCAGTTCGTCAATACTGATTGAACTCAATGTGCACAAGAGCATATATTAGGAGAAGGGAACTTCCCCCAAAACACTATTTCATTTCAAGCCTAAGCTTGCTGAGCCATGGGAGAATTTATGGCTTCTCCCACACCAGCATCATTAATTGGGATGAATCCTTAACTACAATCTAACACACAATTAAATCCATTAACCTTGTAGATAAGTTAAAACAAATATCTGGACCCAAAGAAGGCAGAATCTCCCTGAAGCAGCTGATGACCCTGCCCTGCCTCAACTGTTCCATTCTTGAACTGAGGCAAGGCAACCAAGGTGAATGGCCTGCTTCCAATCATCACTTTGGGGACGCATTAGCTTTTCTGTGCAGAAAGAAGTTGAGGCCAAGATGCAGAAAATGAGAGGGCTAGGAGGAGAAACTGGTGACCAGATATGGGGTCTTTCATCACTCAGCATATCACCAGGACATAAGGTGATCAACAGCCAGGGCTCCATAAACGACAACTCATTGATAAAGATACTGCAGTTCACAGAGGCTGAGTCTGGGTTAAGGTCACTGGGGTTTGGCCACAGGTCACAGCCTGGAGAGACCAGGAGAAGGGGGTCTGAGAGTTGTAAGAGGGCTCACTCCCCTTCCTAACACAGGGCATCAGACAACCTGATGCTTTATATATATATTTTTTTCTTTGGTTCTTTTGCTCCTTGAAACTCCTTGAAGCTCCAATACCATTTTGCTCCTGAAGGAAGCTCCAATACTTTGGCCACCTGATGTGAAGAGTTGACTCACTGGAAAAGATCTTGATGCTGGGAAAGACTGAAAGCAAAAGGAGAAGGGGGTGGCAGAGGATGAAATGGTTATATAGCATCACCGACTCAGTGGACATGAGTTTGAGCAAACTATGGGAGATAGTGAAAGACAGGGAAGCTGGCGTGCTGCAGTCCATGGGGTCACAAAGAGTCGGCCATGACCTAGCGACTGAAAAGCAACAACTATTTTGCTGCTTGACCGCTGCCCTTGCTGGTCAAGCTTATTCTCATTTTACTAACATGACAACCACAGTGATGGGAGAGGAAGGAGGTACGTTTTCTCTCTGATTTCTAAGCTCCCTGAAGAATGACCATCTCCATCCTCTTCTCATGACCTTGATGGAACTTGTCTATAGACATGTAGCATCCTCTTGTTTTTTGCACTTCATCCAGTCTGCTATAGCCAGAGTGAGATGAACAATGAAGGTTCACATTATCTCTTTTAGAAAATGTGCTTTTTCTGAACCAAAGGCAATGTTCTGATGGAAGGAATAAAGTGTAAATGATGGCACTGTGTGTGTGTGCTCAGTCGCTTAATCACATCCACCCGTTTGCCACCCTTGGAACTGTAGCCCTTCAGGCTCCTCTGCCCATGGAATCTTCCATGAAGAGTACTAAACTGGATTGCCATTTCCTACTCCAGGGGATCTTCCAGACCCAGGGACCAAACCCTCATCTCTTGCATCTCCTGCACTGGCAGGCAGATTCTTTTTACCACTGGGCCACCTGGGGTTCTGTATAGTAGCACTACAAACATTAGAGGGAAGCAGAGTGGCCTGTGACTTTGTCTGCAGTTCTTGAACTTACTTCAATCCAATTCAAGCGAGTGTGGGGTAGGGTGTGACTTCCTGTCCCTTTCACTTCTGTAAAGTCAGCACATTGGTCACTGAAAGGCCAGAGACTGCACCTCCATTGCCTCTGGAAGGAGAGCCCCTGTGGCTGGTGTTTCATGAGAGCTTGGGGCTGTGACAAGTGCCTCGAAGACACCCTGCCCTAGTTCACATCCATCACACCACTGTCCGCCTTCCTCCCTGAGCGATAACCTCCGTTTTCACTGCTCTATACTCCATTAGGTCCACACAAGTATTTGCCTACAGCAAATGGCGCAGAAATCCTTCACAGATACACATTTCCCGTAGAATATAATAGAAAGGGAGTTGGCGAAAGGAGAGAGCTTAATTTCCCCTGGACCTGCTGCTTATTTTCTTAGAGGCATTAGCCGCATAACTATTTGCTTAGCTGTGAAAGTATCCCCCAGGTTTATAGGCAGCTGAATGGGATCACCATTGTCATCATCTTGATTTAATAAATTCAATCAATTCTCAGTTTTCTATGACAATGAAAGGCAAGGGGCAGGGCAGATGACCCTGAACAACAGACAGTACCAGTTAGTATTATTGTTTCATCTGTTTTTATTGTTTTTTTGTGCTCCACCCCCACCAACTCCCCATCTCTCTTCTGCTTAGCCCAAAGGGATGCAAACTTGAATGTACACCGAATCCGTTTGGGGGCAGTATTCAAGTGGCCTGAAAGCATACTGTGTGGTGAGAAAAACCAATCTGTTCTGTGCCATTTATTACAGATAACTGGTAAGTAGACACTAAAGCATTTGTGCTTCAGACTTTCTACGTTCATAACAAGCCAAGTCCTACAGAGGAACAGCCAGCACATGACTTCTGTCCTCTACTATTTCTCGAGTCTTTTGTCTAGGCATCTCAAGGTAGCAGCCCTGAAGAGACCTTTTTAACCTATAATTTAACATCTCACACCAATGAGATTGGGATAGGAAGTGTTAGTCACTCAGTCGTGGCCGACTCTTTGCAACCCCATCGACTGTAGACCGCTAGGTTCCTCTGTCCATGGAATTTTCCAGGCAAGAAAACTAGAGTGGGTTGCCATTCCCTTCTCCAGGGGATCTTCCCGACCCAGGAATCAAACCCAGGTCTCCTGCATTGCCGGCAGATTCTTTACCAACTAAGCAACCAGGGAAGCCATGAGACAGGAAAGGAACAAATGACCAAATGCTGATTTTCTGATGGCAAGGGCAGTGAGTGGTACCCAGGAGGACTTCATAATCAGGAGGTTTTGGAGACTCTGTAGCTGGGTAAGTAGAAACATACTCTCAACAATAAAAATATTTGGCAAGAGAAATGGAGAATTTGGGCAAAAGATAAAGAACATATTAGCCACGGTCATTTGCCAGATTGAGCAGGTCGTTTCAGCTGAAGAATGAGAACCTGAGATGAATGGAAGAGATCTGAGGTAAAGCCCGTCCAACACTTGCTATTTACACACGAAAGGCAAAAACCACGGCAAGGAAACGCGCTCCTCCTGCAGAAATGAGAAGAAAACAGGACCCATTGTCGGAGCTAAGAGAAAGAAACCTGATCCATAAAAATCAGTCATAAAGCTTTTTTTCCTTTTTCTTTCTGACAAAACCAGGGTTTCATTTCTGCTGATAGTAGTTTCCACATAAAAGAGATGATATCTTTTCTAGAAAAAAAGAGGTTCTAAAAGATGTTCAGATTGGTCAGAATGGTTAATCCAATAACTGAAAAGCTGATTTTTACTCACTTAAGCTATTTAATCCAGAACTTCTGATTAGATATCTATTTGCATTTTATAACAGGCCTCTCAAAAGCATCAGTTCAGAGTGCTACAAGACCAAGTATTTAGGACTGAGAAGTGATTATTATGGAGTCAATTCAGCCAGGACTGTCATGGGAGGCTGGGAGGGGATTAGTCACCACCCGTTTGATAATGAGACAAGCTTCAGTGTGGTTCTGAAGAAACCCTCAATGGAAGGCAACCAAAGGATTTTTAACTTAATGGTTCCTATTTTATTCCATGGCTATTCCATCTTTTCATTCATAAGTGTTTTGTTCACTATGCTGTTTTCCCTTCCCCTTTAAGGTTATGAAAAAAAATTTGAATTTTGCAGAATTCAGTAACAGTTAAGCCAACTACTATGAACTTTAAAATCTATTTTGCATATTTTACTAATTAAATACCAAAGCCTGTTTGAAAGAATATGGAGGAAAGGTACTCTCCTGCACTGGTGTCTGAATAAGTTAAGATCGCCCTTGCAGACAGCACAGGACACACCAGGACCTTCCACTCCCTGCCAGGAACAGGCCTCAGAGAAGCTCCCACACACGCACACAAAGGGACCCTAGACAGATACTCGTGGAGACACTTCCAGAACAGTGAACAAACCTGCAACAATCTGTGTGTCAAAAAATGGGTAGACAAAATTACGGTATAAGACAAAACTACTAAACAATAAAATGAATAAAATTCATCTATATGTAACCAGGGCATCCCTGGTGGCTCAGATGGTAAAGAATCCGCTTGCAATGCAGGAGCCCTGGGTTGGGAAGATCCCCTGGAGGAGAGCATGGCAACCTACTTCAGTATTCTTGCCTGGAGAATCCCCATGGACAGAGGAGCCTGGCGGGCCACAGTCTATGAGGTCACAAAGAGTCAGAAATGACTGAGTGACCAAGCACAGAATATATGCACTCGACATGGATAGTTCTCATAAATGTACCTTGTAATTTGTGAACAAAATTGCAGAATGAGACTCTATCATACACATAGCATGATATAAGTGTAAATGTAGAAACACAAAATAATCCTCTACTATATATCGCTTTATTGATACATATAAATGTAGTAGATGTATAGAATATGAACATAAGAAATAGTTTCAAAAGTCACGATGAGAAGTGCCTCTAAGGAAGGAGAGAAGAAACTATTTTATTTTGATTAAAAAGAAAAAAGGAGATAAACCATATGTGACAAATTTTAATAACTATTAATATTTCAAGGTAGATATATGGACTTATGTTATTCTCTGCAGCTTTTTGGATGTTGATATTTTTATAGTGTATCTTTGAGGACCTATTATTTAAAAGTCATGCATGTTCTCTAAAATCATTCAATTGCCCATTTACTCGTTTATTCAACAAATATTTGTTGAATGTGTCATTAATCCTGGGATATGAAGAACAAGAAAAGATCCTTGCTCCTGTAAGGCTCACACGAATGGATTAATCCTATTTGATAGGAATAGTGTCACATTCCACTGTATGGGTTTCTATATACAATAAGGAAGGAATTCCACCAGGTTTGAACTTTCCCAAGAGTAACTGCAATGTACTTATTTACAGAATAGCATAGTACTACAGTTGAAATTGTCATAGTACTACAAATATAATTGTCAATATTTATCTTTAATTATCTTCTTGCCAAGAGTTTTTTAAAGGGCATTGAAGCATATGAGTTTTGAAGATGTTCCAAAGTTATTATCAGACAGACAATCATGATGACAAAAAGACAAATTAGTTAATCTTTCTTTGAAAGTTTTCCAAAGAGACTGATTAATTGGTCAGCCTGTCATTAACAAGGACAACAGTTTGTGATATAGCAAAACTTGAATTTGGCATAGTCATGGCAACACTACAATAGCATTTCCAACATCTTATGACTGAATTCTGTGGAAATTCAAAACTCAAAGTCTTGTGTCTTCTACTTTCTCCAAAGTAACTATGTAATCTCTGTATAACAAACATACATCACCACCTACACTGAAAAAAATCAGGTCCCAATATTGTTGACTAACTCCAATATTATTACTTTTGTCAAACTCAATACTACATTTCTCATTCAACTTTCTTACTTGGTAAAGATGAGAAAAGTGCCACTTTTTCAATCATCACCTGTCAGCCCTGACGCCTGTAGTCAGGCAACCCTATTATTTACTTTCAGAGAGGAACCAGGTCTAAGTGTGAGAAAAAGTCAGATAATGACCAATCACAGTCAGGATCAGGAATAAGAAATCCCAGCATGAAATCAGGAAAGCAGGCATGACTCAGGAACTAAGTGTGAGGACTGTGGGACAGAATTCTCTTCTCTCCAATGTCTTCTCCTAAGACTGCTCATCTATCATGAAGGTTCACGGTAGAACCCATCAGATTAGATGCCTAGTTCAGATTATCCAAGTTATGCTTAGGTCTAATCAAGCAGCAGAAAAAAAGAGGACAGAGAAGTAAATTAGGCCTTGGTAGAGCTATAGGTATGTGTATACACACACACACATATACATACTCTTGAATTTCAGTCTTTACCTAGCAGTTATAAATGTCATCTAGCTAACATAAAGCCTCCCTCTCAGGGTAATTTGGACAATTATCAGGAAAGTTTGTGTTAGCTCAAAGCATATTCATATATTATTATCATATGGTACATACACACCCAGAGTGTTTTGATTATAATCTTATTGTATATTGTCATTCCCAGGGAGTTACATTATGTCTGTCAATCATACCTTTAAAAACAAAAGTTTCTAGAAAAAAAAAGAGTATAAAAATAAAAGTTTCTAATCATTTTCTTTTATAAATTAAATTCACTCAAATTATATAGTAGTACGTTCTAGGGCGTCTGAGAATATAACTAAATGTAAACAAAAAATATTAGTTATTTGCAATCAATGCTTTGGCAAATCCGAATTAACGAGGAAAAGTTATAAACAAGTTATCTATGTGAAAAATGAGATACTGAAGCAGATATCAGACTAATTTTAAGATTTTTAAATTTGCTAATTGGATTAGTGAGGCCTCAGCTTTTTGTTTTTATCTGATTTCTCAAATGTTAACACAGTAGCCAAAAGTGCAAATTTCAAATGTCAGGGCCTACACCTATGATAAAATCAGATGCAGCATCTGCTTTAGTCAAATTCTATGTATGTGCTGAATCTCTAATGTGAATGAATCACTTACATGAGCCTAAGAAAACTTTAAAAAAACCTATGTGAAGCTTTGCCCCCAAGTGAAATGATGAACATAGCCTGGCTTTGAAGTCAGACACAGGTTTCAAATTCTGGCTCACCTCCTTACCTATGGTATGGCCTTGGGCAGGTGCTTCACCTCTATGAACCTCAGTCTTCTCTTACGTACATTGGGATAATAATAATAATTATCTGCTACAAGCTATTGTCAGGATTAAATAAAATAATTTCATAGCATACCTGACAACAATAGGCAATCAATAAATATTAACTCTCTTCCTCCTGTCTCTTTTCACAAAAAGGAAGAGAATCACCCAAGAGAGAAGCATTAAGAAAGAGCTGGCAACACTCATGAAGGAGAAAATGAATAGTATGCTAACAAGTGGAGATTACACTTTGGGAGGATGTTCCAGTATGCATACATGATAGCAAAGAGACAGGCAAGAATCAATTGCTAGAGAAATACAAAACAGATGCAACAGACCAGTAAGTTTGTAAAGTAGAAACTTAGCCATAAATCTAAAGAAAGAGTAGGTAGTGAGAACTAATGAGAAACATGAAGACTTTTGATTAAAATACTTCTTGAATTCTAGACTGGAACACGTAAGTGCCGTCTCAAAGTGAACCTTAAGCACAGCAAGGAACCATGAGGAAGTCACTATAGTGAGACTTGGTTTCCCAAACCCCAAACAGGCTTAGCAGAATTAACACTATTACTTGTCATCCACCATTAGCTCAGACCATGAGATCCATGAAGGTTTCATAACCATCCTCTACACAAAATCAGGTTTCTGGTCCCACTGGCAGCCAATCAGGAGAACCTCTGTCTGGGCTTTCAAGTGCCCTGAATCAGCTGGGTAACTGCAACCTGAACAAATATTGTATTTCATCACATCTAAGACACCATCCACAACAGGATACACCACTATTCTATGTACCACTTGGAAATAAAAAATGAGGGATCTGATAGAAGAACTCTAGAGAAAATAGGGAGACCAAGGGGTTCCATTATCTGGAAAAGAGCAAACAAGCAACAAACTGACTGCAATAAAACACACATCAAGGAAATGTGTGTGTTTGTGACTGGGTGAAGAAAAGAAAAAAATCTCCTCAGAGAATCTGAACTACCAGCTGGCACTAGATCTGAATAACCAGTGTGGCCCAACAAAACTTCAAGCAGATTTCATTTCAAGTGGGCTCAGATTGGTAGTGTCCCCAGGTGGCTATCACAAGTAAACAAAAATCCACAAATCCCCTCCGGAAGAAATGGACTTTGAAGCAGGCTGACAGTCCCTTAGATATGCCACCAACCAGATGATGCACTCTGATTTCAGGGAAGGTAAAGTATGGGGGTGGGGGATAGGAATTTGTGCACTTGGAATAGGAAAGACAGTGGTTGTTTTCGTAAAAAGAATGGGATGACATCATATATGGATCTGGGTCACTCGACAAGTATTTATTCGTATGTATCCACTATGTGCATAATAGAGGTTTCAAAGCAATTTGAAGGCACGACCCTTGCTTGCAAACGGCTTACTAACAGTCTCTCTGGGAACACAGATTCATGTTCCTATCTGATTTACTTTTGGACTGTTTTGCCAACATGGTTATAGTGCTGTCACAAAATGATTAGAGGAGTAAATGCACAGCCTCCCCCGACCCCCACCGCCCACAACTTGGGTTGGCTTTTTATGGTCTAGCATTGAAAGGCTGGTTGTCTTCAGTCCGCTTTTTTGCCATATACCTAAAACACTGTAAATCAATTATACTTCAATAAAAAATAGCTTTAAAAGAAGTAAACTTATTTTCATTTCTGCAATTTCAACCAAAAACATATAAGCTACTTTCTGATCACTTTGATTAGCTTTCATTTGAAGTAACAGTATTATATTCAGCATGTGGGACATGCAATTTCGATCATTTGGTTAAAATTTATAGCATAAATTTTAAATAAGTAAATACGATTAACTTCTCTTAGGCAGTAAAGTTGGAGAGAACTTTATCCTTACGGCTTCTAAAAAAAAACTGTAAGAAATCATTCAAGCAACTTTTATTCATTAATTCAGCTTTGAAAAGTGAACACTTAAAGTATCTGTCACGAGAAATTCAAACTCTTTTAAGAAAAGAGGTAGCAGGGCTAGCTTAGTAACAACTCACTGAAAAAATTATTTGTTAGCATTAGTTCTGCCCTTACCCAGGACAGAATCAGTATTTACCAGCATTGGGTATATTACATGTATACCTGCTGAAATGCAGACCCAGGAGACTCAAACAAATGGCCTCTGTTTGATGCCACTTCTCGGGAAATGTTCTGTCACCATCATCCCAAGGAACACAAGTTTCTCTTAAGACAGAGCCACTTGCTTTCATGCCTTTGTACTCTTCTTAAAATGCCCTCAGTTCCCACTCTGAAGTATTGCATGTTCAGAAAGTCATTTAAAATAGACAAAATGATTGGCTTGGTAACTGTTTACAAGCAAACAGTAAAGGAACTTCAGGGAATAAACTAGATACAAATTAGACATAGGTACAGCCTCTCAAGTGCCACATGGTCTGGCTCGTGTTTACACATTAAATCATTCTTTTATTTTAATTGAAGTATAGTCGATTTACAATGTTTTAGGTATACAGTAAAGTGAATCAGTTATTCATATATACAAACATATTCTTTTCTTTTTTTCATTATAGGTTATTACAAGACACTGAATACAGTTCTCTGTGCTATATAGTAGGTCCTTGTTTTTTATCTATTTATCTATAGTAGTGTGAATCTATTGATCCTGAATCCCTAATCTATCTCCCTCCATGCACCCTACTTGCCACTGATAACCATAATTTTGTTTTCTATGTCTGTCAAGTGTATTTCTGTCTTGTAAATAAGCTCCTTTGTATCATTTTTTAAACATTCCACACATAAATGATATCTACAGAGATATTAATCATTCTTCCATTGCATTCTCTCTTTTCCAAATTTACCCTCATTCTCAACCTTAACCCAAATCAGTCTTCTCTATCTCCTTGGACATGAAAGAACCAGAGTCTCTTGCCTGGTCTGGTTCTCATCTCCTGGGTCCTTGCTGCCACCACAGCCCTGACTCCAGGCTTCCTTGGACTCTGCCCATTCAAGTTATGTGGCTCCAGACGGCTGCTCAGGGCTGCGGGGCCCCAAGAACTTTCAGTACTTTCTAAACTTGTTGTTTCTCTAGTAGGTTCCAGCTTCTTTGTGGTTGGACAACCACCCACCAGTATCACCATCCACAGTTTTCTAATTGTCCTCATTGGTACCCACCTCTCCACAGTGCATTTTCCTTCAGGGAGTCACTGTCTCAGCATTTATACCTGGTCCTTCTGTTTTCTCTCAGGACCTTACTGATACCCCTATGACTAACTCTCATCAAGTCACAGGATTATGCAAATAACCCGGAAATTATTCTTGGGAAGCATCATGAGAGTTGTCACAAGATATATAATTATAGGAGATACACATTCTGTAATATAACTCCACAAGTGAGTAAAAGAGAGATTTCAAAAAACAGAATAAAGTTAAGGAGACAAAAAGTTGAGCTCAGAGTGAATAGATAAAACAATGACGGGTGTGGGCCTATACATTTCTGAAAGGTGGAATCAGAAAGAAGATTTTTAATGAAAGATGCTCAGGCTGCATCGGCATCGGAAGCCTAATACAGATAACTATGATTCTCACTGAGTGCAGCCCTCCAGAGCCAAGACGATAAAACTGCACAGATATATTTTTAAATCCATGCGGCTGTTGTGCGGGTGTAGATGTAAAAGAAAAACAAATGCAAGCTGGTGTTCTTCTTGGAATAGCTCCACATCACACTCCCCAAATATTATTCTGTATACCCAATTTATTTTTACTTTCTAGCATATGTTAATTAACTATATTATAGACTATTTCAAATGTCAGTATAAATCAGTGACATCATTCATTTCCCACAGGGCCTAGGCCATAGGTGCTTTCTCAATTTGATGAAAAAAGACAACATTTATAGATTAAATTTGTTCTATCAAGCACGTCGATTTGTTGTTCTCCTCCCATTTTTCTACTGTCTACTCTAACATGAGATCCATTCATACTTAGCTATATATTTTAACAACAGTGATTTGCATACATATGAACTTCTTGGAAGAGTGCCTGGCATATAGTAAACATTCAATAAATGTTAGCTGTAATCATTATTGTTATTATTTTTGTTATTGTGGTTCAAAGCAATTTTCCTTACTACAATGAATTCTTTCATGGCCTATACCTGCAGTTGTGCAGGATAGATTTACAAAGCACTTTAGTCTTATAAAGTGGGATTTCAAATTCAAATAATTAAAAAAAAAAAAGCATAGAATCATTGTGCCTAGATGTCTTTTGTACATATTACAAGCACATTTGATTTTGTACTTAAATATTTTTGTGGTCAGTAGTGAAAAGAGCTGTTTAACACTAACTGAAAGAATATTTGAAAGAATATAGACAGTGCCCTGGGGCTTCCCTGGTAGCTCAGACAGTAAAGAATCTTCCTGCAATGCACAAGACCCCAGTTCCGTCCCTGGGTCAGGAAGATCCTCTAGAGGAGGAAATAGCAACCCACTCCAGTATTCTTGCCTGGAAAATCCCATGGACAGAGGAGCCTGGTGGGCTACAGTCCATGGGATCACAAAGAGTCATGCATGACTGAATGATTAACACTTTCACTTTCAGACAGTACCTCAGTTAGGAGTTTTCAAGAAATTTCTGACACAGTTCCCACAGAGAATCCACTTTAAAATACATACAGAAAAAGACGTATTATGCTTAGACTTCCCCCTGCCTGCAACCCATTTACCTTGCAACTGTTGGATTAATCTCCCTGAAATGCTGTTGTTCCTCAGCTTAAAACCTTTAATGGCTCCCCAGTGCCCAAAAGAAAAGCAAGAACTTTTCATTTGCCTTGTCTTCTTGCATGGACCCCAAACTATCTGCACGACTCTTCTTGTCCCCTTAAACACACTAGGCTTATTCTGTCACCAGCACCACACATCATCATCGTCTTTCAAAGCTGAGCACAGGTGTTGCCCCATCCACAGAGCTCTCCTGATTTATCCTGAAGAGAAGTCAAGTCCATTTCTCCATTCCCTTCACACCAGCCACAGCCCTCATCTCAGGCTGTTAGGGGCTATTCATTATACACTACATACGAGGCTTCTAAAGTACACATTTCAGAATATAACGCATGCCTAGCTGTGTTACCTCTCCCCAAGAGTACGGCTATGTCTTGTGACCTCTGAATCCTCCATATGCCTAGGTAAGTGCAATGAACGCTAGAATGGAAGGGAATGTCACAAGAAACCAACATGAGGATTAAGACATCATTCTTTCAAATTCCAAGAACGAACTTTCTTAGATTGGTGCCTGGCCTAACTTAACATTTGTATATAAAATTTAAAGAAGCGGAACACACTGAAATGCCATATCTGCATATATCACTCTAGCCTTTCATCACAACACATACTGTCCTGATGAGGCTGACAAATGGGAAAGTAGGTCAAAAGGTGACAGACGGTCTTCAATGGACTAACACAGACCACTGCACTACCAGCTACAACTGGAGCAGTGTTTGGGAGCCGCTCTGGATCACTTGAAAGGCAGCAGCTCAACATGAGCCTTAATCCAAGGGGGCAATTAACACTGGGCATGGCGAGTTATTTAATGCAAATAAAATCAAAAATCTACTATTACGCTGCAACACTATGCAAAAAATTCAAGTGCATCGAGGTCATTCTGTCATTATTGTCCTTCCAAACAACTAAACTGACTTATCAACTAAAATCATTCAAAGAGATTATAAAATTAGGATTGCCCATTCTGGAAAAATATTAATTTGAAAGAAATACTTTCAAAGTTTATAATCACAACCAAACTTAGTTCTCAAATTATGAAAAGTAAAGAACAGGGGAAACATTTGAAATATGTATTTTCTTGAAAAAATGAATCCAGTAGTACTTCACAAGTGTATGTGGATACCATTGCTCCAATGTCTTTAAACACATAAATGGGTCCAAGAACTGTCCAGTCCTATGATTGATTCATTGGTTATTTAAGGATTCTTGGGGCATTCAACTCACCTTGTCCAAATAGGGTCAAAATCACGTTTGGGAAATCCTTAGTCTAGCTCAGTATAACCTTTCATTTATTCTAAGTGGAGGCCTGCCGGTATTTGGGGAAGTCGGGAGAAGGATTTATACTACAAGAAAAAATAAAGGACAAAAAGTTGTCTATACTGAGGGCTCTAAACTACAGATTTCAGGCCAAGATTAACCTTTTAATGTTGAGGTGCTCTAATACTCAGTCATTAAAATATCCTGCAAGCTTTTCATATATCAGGTTGACAGTCCTTTCTATTGGCCACATAACAGATCAACTTCCTATCAAGCAACTCAAATCTCTCTGTAAACATGCTTAACAAATTCCCAAATTTTAGACAATAGATTGGAAAACAGAGACAAAAACAGCTGGAGTGGCTCCAGTGACCTAAAACTGAGATCAAATCTTCCTGTCAGTATCGAGTCATGTGATTATAGCTATGCTTTATTTTGGTCTCAACGTAAACTAATTTTCGGAATTATAAAGCCAAACATTCTAGGGAAAACTACAGGGAAAAAATACTACTGGGAAAATCCAATGCACATATTAAAAAATATATTACTAAAGGAAAGAACTATAAATCAATGTCTTACATATTCCACTTCCCAAAAACAAGAAATTGCTTTGATTGTATATCTTTTGCTCTTATGGTTCCGATAGCACTGAAGGAGCAACCCTTCTGGTCCAGCTGTAACTATTAAATTGACATAATCTAACTTCAAGGAAACAAGATGTGGGTTAAACTCTTGGACTACGTGTGGCTTCATTTTAATCTATGAAACTCTGCAGCATCTTTACATTTGTTATTTTTGATAAATGTCTGAGAAAGGGAACCAGGAAGTACATTTTGTATTAATTTCTAGTGTAAAGATATCTTCAAACAAATAAAATTCACTCTGTAATAAATTTAAACACAATATCCCTTGTTTATAGAAGCTTACATAAAAGTCCAAAGACCTGAGTACTTGGGCTCAGTTACAAACAAAAGTATGACATTCTTTGACAGTCAAAGGAATAATTCTCATTCGATGATCCCTTTATTATTGCTATCTTTAGTTACCATGAGGGCTTATGTGAATAAAATAAAATCCTGCGTGCACTAGGATAGAATTACAAATGAATGTTCTCTATTCCTGTTTATGTTAAGAGTTCCAAGAATGACTATCATGTGAGTATAATGGCGGTCTTTTAGCAGTGCTGACATAAAAGGGCCGTTCCACTGTGTTGTTTAATTGTATATATTCCAATGCTAGGCAACTCTCCAAACCTTATTGTAAACATTGTATAAGGTCTGTAAGTTCACCAAAATAATGGAGTTCAGGCTTTTTCAGTTAATTCCAAGTGACAGCTGACTTCTTTTTAGGATTTGATATATTGTTTGCCATGATTAGTGTAGATTGCTTTGTCACATAAAACAAGATGACATTTGGAAACTCAGCCTAACGTTATGCTCTAAGGGTGTCATTTTTCTCCCCATGAAACTGACTTGGGGCAGTGTTTTGTTTTCCAGGTCTAGAAAAAAGGTAATCTATTATAGTTTGTTGGGTTAAGGTTGGAGATACAGAAATATATAATCAACAGCTATACTAAACAGTTATTACTGTTTATTGTATTATAGCAACAGAAAGATTTTATTAGTTTGATAGAAATTATACTTTAAAAGAATTTCTAGTGAAAATTCCCATTTTTGTACACTTCACAAGTAGACATGAGTTTCTATGCAATGATTAAGAAGGAAGGAAAGGCACAGAATCATAGAATAAAAGGTAGTACATTCCTACCCTTGAGTTTTATAAGAATGAGGCTCATTTACTGTTCAAAGAACATTGTTTATACATTCCAGACTTCCATCTTATAATTGCGCCAGGATTTGTAAAAAAGGAAATCTCAGCAGGGCAGCAAAATTTATTCAAAGCAATAGCTGCACATAATTGGTATAAAATACCAGAAACAGTCTGCTCTGAAAACTCTTTTCTCAGCAGTTCAGATTCCTACCCCTTCAACTCTTTCTATATTCAAATAAAGTTTGACTTCTCTTCCATTACGTAAATCTTTCCTTCCCCTATCCAGATAACATATTTGTTAAAAGGTACTATGAAGCATTTTCAATGCAAATGATGTGAGAAACTTTTTTGATGCCCATTTAGTTTTATTAGTTAGTGTTTACCTGGTTACTATGGCAACAGATAAGCAGGCAGAACCAATGTTGTGGAAGAAGGCTGATTTCATCTTTTATAATTTCCCAAAATATTATGAGTCAATTATGCATTTTATCACACATAAAAGTGAATTAAAATTTCACTGTTGTGTTAATATCCTCTCAAGAACTCAATTAAATGAATAAAAGAAAGGAGGCTTAAGTATGGACATTATTGTACAAAGTTGAAAAACACATTAAAGGAAGGTGAGTCACAAAGGGTGATATATTCCATACCTGAAACCACACCTTTCTTCAGCGCATCTCATTACCATATCATTAGTTTATAGTGCTTATTGGGTTTCTGACAAAATTACTTCAGATATGAAACAGAAAGAGGCAAAATAACTGCATCTTTCTATTTAAAGAGCCATTTCATTCTAAAGTTACTTCAACATTCTTGAGTTTGGAGAGCAAGATCATTTTTAAAATTTGTCATAATCACTTTAGACCTTATCTTGTTCATTTCAAAAAGCACAGTCTCATATATAATTATTATGGCCTATTAAAGGCCAATGAAATAAAGCATAACACGGAAAAGGTCAGCCTGAGAGGAAGAATAATAATCAGAAAACAAACATCCGTGAACTTAACGCTCTGGAAAGTATTTTCAGTTGCATTACAGGTAATATGTCATATCCGTGATGTAATCATCTCTTTTTCCTTATGGAATAATTATGAATTTCAAGTGAACATTTTTTCAGATTCAGGACTTAGTGAAAGGTCTAAAGATAGGCTAAAAAGAAGAAAATTTTATTTAAAATGCCAAGAGAACTCTCAGAATTCACCACAAAGCTGAATATATCTGTTATGTATATACTATATATAATACACACAATAAAAACAAGGAAATAACCGAACAATGAATGAAGACATTAAATATCAAGACTTTAAGGAGAAGATATACTAAACAATTTAATATATCATCCTTAGTCATATTTTCTTCTAGCTGAGTACATACTAGAATTCTTAACTTCCTTCTTTGAATATCTTTGTAATCAACTGCTTAGGCATGGAAGCAACTATTAATAAGTTGATACAAAATATCTCCTCTGCTTTTTGCTTCTCTTCTTTTCACAGTTATTTGTAAGGCCTCCTCAAATAGCCATTTTGCTTTTTTTGCATTTCTTTCTCTTGGGGATGGTCTTGATCCCTGTCTCCTATACAATGTCACAAACTTCTGTCCATAGTTCTTCAGACACTCTATCTTTCACATCTAATCCCTTGAATCTATTTCTCAAATTCACTGTATAATTGTAAAGGATATGATTTAGGTCATACCTGAAAAAAAGAGACGTGAAAAGCAAACGAGAAAAGGAAAAATATACCCAGTTGAATGCTGAATTCCAAAGAATAGCAAGAAAAATTAAGAAAGGATTCCTCAGTGATCAGTGCAAAGAAATAGAGGAAAACAATAAAATTTGGAAAACTTGAGATCTCTTCAGGAAAATTAGAGATACCAAGGAAACATTTCATGCAAAGATGGACACAATAAAGGACAGAAACAGTATGGACCTAACAGAGCAGAAGATATTAAGAAAAGGTGGCAAGAATACACAGAAAACTATCCAAAAAAGATCTTCACGACCCAGACAATCACAATGGTATGATCACTCACCTAGAGCCAGACATCTTGGAATGCGAAGTCAAGTGGGCCTTACTAAGCATCACCACAAACAAAGCTAGTGGAGGTGATGGAATTCCAGTAGAGCTATTTCAAATCCTGAAAGATGATGCTGTGAAAGAGCTGCACTCAATATGTCAGCAAATTCAGAAAACTCAGCAGTGGCCACAGGACTGGAAAAGGTCAGTTTTCATTCCAACCCCAAAGAAAGGCAATGCAAAAGAATGCTCAAACTACCGCACAATTGCACTCATCTCACACGCTAGTAAAGTCATGCTCAAAATTCTCCAAGCGAGGCTTCAACACTACATGAACCGTGAACTTCCAGATGTTCAAGGTGGCTTTAGAAAAGGTAGAGGAACCAGAGACCATTTTGCCAACATTCACTGGATCACAAAAAAAGCAAGAGTTCCAGAAAAATCTCTAGTTCTGCTTTATTGACTATGCCAAAGCTTTTGACTGTGTGGATCATGACAAACAGTGGAACATTCTGAAAGAGATGGGAATACCAGACCACCTGATCTACCTCTTGAGAAATCTGTATGCAGGTCAGGAAGCAACAGTTAGAACTGGCTATGGAACAACACACTGGTTCCAAACCAGGAAAGGAGTACATCAAGGCTGTATACTGTCACCCTGCTTATCTAACTTATATGCAGAGTATATCATGAGAAATGCTTGGCTGGATGAAGCCCAAGCTGGAATCAAGATTGCCAGGAGAAATATCAATAACCTCAGATATGCAGATGACACCACCCTTATGGCAGAAAGTGAAGAAGAGCTAAAGAGCCTCTTGATGAAAGTGAAAGGGGACAGTGAAAAAGTTGGCTTAATACTCAACATTCAGAAAACTAAGATCATGGGATCTGGTCCCATCACTTCATGGCAAATTGATAGGGAAACAGTGGAAACAGTGAGAGACTTTATTTTGGGGGGCTCCAAAATCACTGCAGATGGTGACTGTAGCCATGAAATCAAAAGACACTCATTCCTTGGAAGAAAAGTTATGACCAACCTAGACAGCATATTAAAAAGCAGAGACATTACTTTGCCAACAAGGTCTGTCTAGTCAGGGGTATGGTTTTTCCAGTAGTAATGTATGGATGTGAGAGTTGGACTATAAAGAAAGCTGAGCGCCAAAGAATTGATGCTTTGAACTGTGGTGCTGGAGAAGACTCTTGAGAGTCCCTTAGACTGCAAGGAAATCCAACCAGTTCATTCGGAAGGAAATCAGTTCTGAGTATTCATTGGAGGACTGATTTTGAAGCTGAAACTCCAATACTTCGACCATCTGATGCGAACAACTGACTCATTAGAAAAGACCCTGATGCTGGGAAAGAATGAAGGTGGGAGGAGAAGGGAACAACAGAGGATGAGATGGTTGGATAGCATCACCGACTTGATGGACATAAGTTTGAGTAAACTCCAGGAGTTGGTGATGGACAGGGAGGACTGGTGTGCTGCGGTCCATGGGGTTGTAAAGAGTCAGACACGACTGAGTGACTGAACTGAACTGAACTGAACAGTATATCTACATCATAAAAATAAATGTATTGTTTTTTATTTGAAGTAGAGTTTTTAATGATGAGAAATCCAGGCACAATGATCTATTTTAAAATATTACTCACTCTAAATGAATAAAACCTATCTTTGAAAATATATACTATATAACATAAGAGGGTTCTTGTATCTTTACCTTTGCTTTTTCAAGCCAAAAACTATAGGACCCACTCCATCTTGGGTGCATTTAACTTCTTTTCCCTTGATATTCTGGTCACCAGTATTTGCAGGGTTCTTATATACGGAGGCTGACAATCTTAAAAAAAAGAAAATCTACAAATGCAAGATTCAACTTCTTACTTTATTTATTTATTTTTTTTTTGGCGTTTAATAAGGGAGAGAGAATTTTACTTATTTATTGTGTCTGATCCAATCTGTGCTCCCTACCTGGGAACCCTACTTCAGTTTGGTGCCCATTTCCTCCACTTTAGCACTGAGGCTGCACATCTTCTCAGTTCTGTCCTTTTCCCTCCCTTCCTTTTCAAGTTACAGCAGATACTCGCCCTGGTGCAAAGTGCACCGTACATGCCCCATGCTTTACCACCACCCGCTCCGGACTCTCCATGACTCAGCTCTGGTTCCCTCATGCCAGCATGGGGCATAATCTGCCTGATTCCTAGGTACCCCAGCTCCAGAGTGTCTTTCCTTTCTTGTGCCTGTGTTGAAAGGCATCAGTCCCCCCAAGTGACTTTTTTTTTTTTTTTTTGAACAGAGGAAAATTTATGCGTCGAACCTGGACTGGTCACTTATGATAATATACATGCTACAATTCCATTCTCTCCAATCATTCCACCTTCACCCTCTCCCACAGAGTCCCAAAGACTGTTCTAAATGCCTATGTCTCTTTTGCAGTCTCTTATACAGGGTTCAGGTTACCATTTTTCTAAATTCCATATATATGCGTTAATATACGGTATTGATGTTCTTCTTTCTGGCTTACTTCACTCTGTATAATTGGCTCCAATTTCATCCACCTCATTAAAACTGATTCAAATGCATTCTTTTTGATGGCTGAGAAATACTCCATTGTGTATATGTACCAAAGCTTTCTTATCCATTCATCTGCAGATGGACATCTAGGTTGCTTCCATGTCCTGGCTATTATAAACAGTGCTGCGATGAACATTGGAGTACATGTGTCTCTTTCAATTCTGGTTTCCTCGGTGTGTATGCCCAGGAGTGCGATCGCTGGATCATATGGCAGTTCTATTTCCAGTTTTCTGAGGAATCTCCACACTGTTCTCCATAGTGGCTGTACTAGTTTGCATTCCCACCAACAGTGTAAGAGGGTTCCCTTCTCTCCACACCCTCTCCAGCACTTATTGCATGTAGACTTTTGGATAGCAGCCATTCTGACTGGTGTGAAATGGTATCTCATTGTGGTTTTGATTTGCATTTCTCTGATGATGAGGGATGTTGAGCATTTTTTCATGTGTTTATTAGCCATCTTTATGTCTTCTTTGGAGAAATGTCTGTTTAGTTCTTTGGCAAAGAACTTTAAAATGGATTTCACACAAAAATTAAATCAGTTCAGTTCAGTCACTCAGTCGTGTCCGACTCTTTGCGACCCCATGAATCACAGCACGCCAGGCCTCCCTGTCCATCACCAACTCCCGGAGTTCACTCAAACTCATGTCCATCGAGTTGGAGATGCCATCCAGCCATCTCATTCTCTGTTGTCCCCTTCTCCTCCTGCCCCCAATCCCTCCCAGCATCACAGTCTTTTCTAATGAGTCAACTCATCGCATGAGGTGGACAAAGTATTGCAGTTTCAGCTTTAGCATCAGTCCTTCCAATGAACACCCAGGATTGATCTCCTTTAGAATGGACTGGTTGGATCTCCTTGCAGTCCAAGGGACTCTCAAGAATCTTCTCCAGCACCACAGTTCAAAAGCATCAATTCTTCGGCGATCAGCTTTCTTCAGTCCAACTCTCACATCCATACATGACCACGAGAAAAACCATAGCCTTGACTAGACGCACCTTGGTTGGCAAAGTAATGTCTCTGCTTTTTAATATGCTATCTAGGTTGGTCATAACTTTCCTTCCAAGGAGTAAGCGTCTTTTCATTTCATGGCTGCAATTACCATTTGCAGTGATTTTCGAGCTCCCAAAAATAAAGTCTCTCACTGTTTTTCCATCTATTTCCCATGAGTGATGGGACCAGATGCCATGATGTTAGTTTTCTGAATGTTGAGCTTTAAGTCAACTTTTTCACTCTTCTCTTTCACTTTCATCAAGAGGCTTTTGAGTTCCTCTTCACTTTCTGCCATAAGGATGGTGTCATCTGCATATCTGAGGCTATTGATATTTTTCCCGGCAATCTTGATTCCAGCTTGTGCTTCTTCCAGCCCAGCATTCCTCATGATGTAATCTGCATATAAGTTAAATAAGCAGGGTGACAATATATAGCCTTGACGTACTCCTTTTCCTACTTGGAACCAGTCTGTTGTTCCATGTCCAGTTCTAACTGTTGCTTCCTGACCTGCATACAGGTTTCTCAAGAGGCAGGTCATGTGGTCTGCTATTCCCATCTCTCAGAATTTTCCACAGTTTATTGTGATCCACACAGTCAAAGGCTTTGGCATAGTCAATAAAGCAGAAATAGATGTTTTTCTGGAACTCTCTTGCTTTCTCCATGATCCAGCGATGTTGGCAATTTGATCTCTGGTTCCTCTGCCTTTTCCAAAACCAGCTTGAATATCTGGAAATTCACGGTTCACATATTGCTGAAGCCTGGCTTGGAGAATTTTTGCCTGACTTTACTAGCGTGTGAGATGAGTGCAATTGTGCGGTAGTTTGAGCATTCTTTGGCATTGCTTTTCTTTGGGATTGTAATAAAAACTGACCTTTTCCAGTCCTGTGGCCACTGCTGAGTTTTCCAAATTTGCTGACATATTGAGTGCAGCACTTTCACAGCATCATCTTTCAGGATTTGAAATAGCTCAACTGGAATCCTATCACTTCCACTAGGTTTTTTCTTAGTGATGCTTCGTAAGGCCCACTTGACTTCACATTCCAAGATGTCTGGCTCTAGGTGAGTGATCACACCACCCTGGTTATTTGGGTCATGAAGATCTTTTTTGGACAGTTCTTCTGTGTATTCTTGCCACCTCTTCTTAATATCTTCTGCTTCTGTTAGGTCCATACCATTTCTGTCCTTTATTGTGTCCATCTTTGCATGAAATGTTCCCTTGGAATCTCTAATTTTCTTGAAGAGATCTCTAGTCTTTCCTACTCTGTTGTTTTCCTCTATTTCTTTGCATTGATCACTGAGGAAGGCTTTCTCATCTGTCCTTGCTATTCTTTGGACCTCTGAATTCAGATGCTTATATCTTTCCTTTTCTCCTTTGCTTTTCGCGTCTCTTCTTTTCACAGCTATTTGGAAGGCCTCCCCACACAGCCATTTTGCTTTTTTTGTATTTCTTTTCCATGGGGATGGTCTTGATGCCTGTCTCCTGTACAATGTCACAAACCTCCAATCCATAGTTCATCAGGCACTCTATCTATCAGATCTAGTCTTTAAATCTATTTCTCACTTCCACTGTATAATCATAAGGGATTTGATTTAGGTCATACCTGAATGGTCTAGTGGTTTTCTCTACTTTCTTCGATTTCAGTCTGAATTTGGCAATAAGGAGGTCATGATCTGAGCCACCATCAGCTCCTGGTCTTGTTTTTGCTAACTGTATAGAGCTTCTCCAGCTTTGACTGCAAAGAATATAATCAATCTGATTTTGGTGTTGACCATCTGGTGATGTCCATGTGTAGAGTCTTCTCTTCTGTTATTGGAAGAGGGTGTTTGCTATGACCAGTGCATTCTCTTGACAAAACTCTATTAGCCTTTGCCCTGCTTCATTCAGTGCTCCAAGGCCAAATTTGCCTGTTACTCCAGGTGTTTCTTGACATCCTACTTTTGCATTCCAGTCCCCTATAATGAAAAGGACATCTTTTTTGGGTGTTAGTTCTAAAAGGTCTTGTAGGTCTTCATAGAACCATTCAACTTCAGCTTCTTCAGCATTACTCGTTGTGGCATAGGCTTGGATTACTCTGATATTGAATGGTTTGCCTTGGAAACGAACAGAGATCATTCTGTCATTTTTGAGATTGCATCCAAGTACTGCATTTTGGCCTCTTTTGTTGACCATGATGGCTACTTCATTTCTTCTAAGGGATTCCTGCCCACAGTAGTAGATATAATGGTCATCTGAGTTAAATTCACCCATTCCTGTCCATTTTAGTTCACTGATTCCTAGAATGTCGACGTTCACTCTTGCCATCTCCTGTTTGACCACTTCCAATTTGCCTTGATTCAAGGAACTAACATTCCAGGTTCCTATATAATATTGCTCTTTACAGCATCAGACCTTGCTTCTATCACCAGTCACTTCCACAACTGGGTATTGTTTTTGCTTTGGCTCCATCCCTTCATTCTTTCTGGAGTTATTTTTCCACTGATCTCCAGTAGCATACTGGGCACCTACCGACCTGGGGAGTCCCTCTTTCAGTATCCTATCATTCTGCCTTTTCATACTGTTCATGGTATTCTCAAAGCAAGAATACTGAAGTGGTTTGCCATTCCCTTCTCCAGTGGACCACAGACCTCTCCACCATGACCCACCCATCTTGGGTGGCCCCACACGGCATGGCTTAGTTTCACTGAGGAGACAAGGCTGTGGTCGGTTTGATCAGATTGACTAGATTTCTGTGATTATGGTTTCAGTGTGTCTGCCCTCTGATGTCCTCTCACAATACCTACCGTCTTCTTTAACAGTTTACTAGAGCTGTCTTGCCCAGTATAACAGTCACTAGCCCCCTTGGCTAAAATTTCCAATTCAGTGTCTCAAGTCACATAAGCCAAATTTTAGGTGCTCAATAGCCTCCATGGGGCCAGTGGCCACTGCTTCAGACAGTGCCAATATAGAAGATTCCTGTAGTTGTGGAAAGTCTTACTGGACAGAGTGGCACCAAAGGATTGCTTTAAGGAGCGAGCTTCCCAAATTTATCTTGAAATGAGGTGCTTTTGATTACTTTAAAATGTCGTTTCAAAGTATTTAATTATTGTGTAAAGCAAGGTACAACTCCACTAGTAGTGAATTTTCTTAGAAAGTTATCTGCTATTGATAGCAACAGGCCTGGTAAAATGTTTTGTACGTAGTAGGCACTCTACTAAATATGGCTTATCTCATTCAAGGAAAAACAAAGATTTTTTTAAGAAGGCAATAAGTAGCGCTGCTAACTGAAAGAAAAAAAAACAACTATTCATTAAGAAAAGTAGTAAGCAGCCATTTATTCATTTGACAAATATTTACTGCTCCCCATTCTTCAGGCTGCCTTACCACCTTCTCCATCCTACTCTGCACCCTAGAGGTGGACCCATAGTGCCTTGCATCGGAGGGATTCTCCTGCCTCTGGCTTCTTGTGGATTCCAACTGGAGAGGCTCACGGGAGATCTGAAAATAGGAGGAAAGTGAGACATGTCTGCCTAACGTGGGTGGGCCTTGGTCCTCAGCCAAAGGTCACTGCTCCGCTCAGGCAGTCCTCTTTGCAGGGTACCCTTCTGGGAACTGCTCCCTCCTCTAGCCTTTCAGACCCTGTGGAGTAAAAATACCCATCTTTTGCTGGCCTCGGAACATGTCATTATCCCTTTTTGGTTTGCCTAAGTCCTGCCAACACATTGGTAAATAGCCTTGTTTATTAAACATCCCTTAAATACCAACTTTAAGTATGCCATATGTTTCCTGTCAAAACCCTGACAACTAAAATCACAAATCTGTCCAGACACAGTCCTAGGTCCTTGGAGACCTCCAGCTAATCCTAGGAAATACAGTTCTTAGAAAGATAGCCCTTTTAAAATATTTAATTGCTTTTCAGTAATAATGCTTCATCTATATGTTATTCAAAAGTTACGAGTAAAATTTTCATTTTAATGGGCCTCTCATTTCTACATACATTGTATTTGTTACATTTAACTTGAATATTTTGTTTCTGTACTTCATGAACTGCTTATATGACAGTGACAAACTAGCTTAATAGTAGTGATGGCCTTCTAGGCATGAACAAGGAGTCTAATGGTAAAGCAACAGACTGGGAAAATTATGTGGGTAATTTAGACTAAAAGCCCCCTTTTATCCTAATCGTGTACTTTAAACAGGAGCATTTCATCCCTAAAGAATTCTGGCTGTGTTTCATACTTCTCTTTATCATATTAGAAAACAAAAAACATGGATTCAATTTAATATGCATTTATTTAACTACTTACTATGTGCAAAACATTGCAATAGGCACAAAAAAGAACAAGATGTATTTCCTGACTCTTAATGTATTAACACATTCTTATAAAGGTGATCACATACAAATTACTGTTAGCAAAATGCTATATTAAATGCAGTTTAAATAATTTCAGACTATGCTTTTTCTTTCCTGATAAACTCTGACTTTTTCCATATTTTCCCCTAACATGTAAACTGTATTATATTATAATGTTAATTTACTATTATTTTCACCTTATATAATTTTCACTAATTCCACTCAGTGAAACTTAACATGTAATAAGGAACAAGGAAAGATAAGATTAGTAAACTCTTATGTCCCCATATTTTAAACATCCCAAACATGAGATTTTATCAGCTGCCCAACAATGAGCAGATAACCAATGCAGGACTGGATATATCTGCCTTAATATGCCTGTACATTCTTTAAAATGTGAGTAATCTTTGCCCTAAAGCTTCATTACATTTTGGAAAAGTTAGATGAAAGGTACTAAAATCAGAAACATTTAGTTTAGGAAGTAAACTTGGATCAGAAAAGAAATTCCATCTTTCTAAGGATAACTCCTGTGCTTATTGGAACCCTGGCTTTCCTCTAAGTTCAGTTCAGTTCAGTCGCTCAGTTGTGTCCGACTCTCCGCGACCCCATGAATCACAGCACGCCAGGCCTCCCTGTCCATCACCAACTCCCGGAGTACACTCAAACTCATGTCCACAGAGTCGGTGATGCCATCCAGCCATCTCATTCTCTGTCGTCCCCTTCTCCCGCCGCCCCCAACCTTTCCCAGCATCAGAGTCTTTTCCAGTGAGTCAACTCGTCGCATGAGGTGGTCAAAGTATTGGAGTTCCTCTAAGTTACTCTGACGGAATACATATGTTTTTAACTTAAATAATGCTCAGTCAGTCAGTCAGTCAGTTCAGTCGCTCAGTTGTGTCCGACTCTTTGCGACCCCATGTATCACAGCACGCCAGACCTCCCTGTCCATCACCAACTCCCGGAGTTCACTCAAACTCATGTCCATCGAGTCGGTGATGCCATCCAGCCATCTCATTCTCTGTCGTCCCCTTCTCCTCCTGCCCCCAATCCCTCCCAGCATCAGAGTCTTTTCCATTGAGTCAACTCGTCTCATGAGGTGGCCAAAGTATTGGAGTTTCAGCTTTAGCATCAGTCATTCCAATGAACACCCAGGATTGATCTTTAGAATGCACAAGATTTCTAAAATGTCAAGCAGGCCTGTCTTTCTTGCAATGATTAAATAAGTAAAGGAAAGTAAAATACAAAGTTACCATTTTGTTTTGGAAGAGACTCAGCAATTTACACATACCCATTTGTTATTGTTTAGTCCTTAAGTCAAGTTCCACTCTTTGGCAACCCCACAGACTTGTAGCCCGCGAGGCTCCTCTGTCCACGGGATTTCCCAGGCAAGAATACTAGGGTGGGTTGCCATTCTTTCCAGAGGATATTCCTGAATCAGGGATTGAACCTGCATGTCCTACATTGGCAGGCGGGTTCTTTACCACTGAGCCATCAGGGAAGCACCCCCCCACACACATTATTATTAGCCAAATACATTGGAACAACATTTTTTTTTTTTTTGCTATATTGTTTAACTTGATTCACTCAAACCACCTGAGAGAACTTTCTGGCCCAAAAAGTCAACTGCCCTGTAAATAGCACCCTGAGATGTTTTTAAAAGGCACATCTCTCCTCAATCTTTAAACAACCCCACCTCCTGGAAACTTCCTTGACTGTGACGCTTATCAACTAATAATGGTCCACACACAACTTGTTTTCCTTACAGACAATGTAGGGGCCCTAACACGATGATTTTAAATCACCCACAGGCCTTTCGGTCATTTCCTTCTGTGCATGCCATGGCTTCCAGAGTTCACCCGTCATGATTACACACACTTGGAGGAAGAAAACCAAAAGCTTTAAACCAATCAGCACTGACACAGTGAGAACAAAATAAAGCAAAAACAAAAAGCTACTACAGTTGTACCTTTGCTCAGTCATGCATTCCTCAGAAGCCAGTTGTAAATCTAATATGACAGAATAAACTGACCCAAGAAATTATTTCACAAACTGTTTTTCTTAATATCTAATTACTCTTTTTAATACACACCCTTTCTTCTGATGGCTCAACTTTAAATTATACTTTCTGTCAAAGACTTAGAAATATGTAAATGAACTTAGGAGGCATTTTCACTGGCGAACATTTTATAAATTGTGGGAAAATCATTCTCTTTTTTTCTTAATATATCCGAATTTCTCTGGTATTTCATCTCCCTAAAGTGAGGTGTATAGCCAGGCATGATCTTTGCAGCTAATGTATTTAAATGAATATATGATCCAAACAGCATGAGGGCAAAGCTGTGTCCAAGGAGCACACAGGCTGGTGCATGCCTCGTACTGCGTGTTTTCTTTCTCCTAGGTTTTCCACATAATTGACTAAAACAGAGCTCCTGAAACCTGACCCTGTATAAATGCAGAAGGCTGTCAACTATGTTCAAACAACTCATGAAAAAAAAAAAGAAAGAAAGAAATACTAAAGCCTAAAGTGGAGTGCTCGGCATTAAGAAGAAAGTGGTTCCCATCAGAGTAGTGAATGAGGGGGTTTGGCTTCAACAAATACAGGGGGTGCCTAATCAGAGCCTCCCTGGGTTGTGTTGTTGCTTTTTTGGTGACCAAACAGGTTACAGCAGGTAGTGATGGCAGGACAGAGAAAGTTTAGCAAGAATCAAGTAGTCTGGAGTGTATCCTGCTAGTGTGGGAAAGCTTCAGGCGTGCTAAAAAAGGGAGAGGGTTTTGGCCCCAGACCCATGACTGTAAAAACAAAGACTCTTAGGAATGTGGTAAAGGAAGAATCCAGGAGAACAAGGCTGTGAAGAGGCCAGAAGCCATGGAGGATAAGCAGGGCCCGGCTATGGGAGCGGTACCCAGAGCATCTTCATGGTTAGAAACAGGACGACAAAGCAGAATCAGATCTGGACACTGTTCTGGCAAACCCACAGAAGTGCTCATGCTCGGGGAAGGCCGTGCATAAGTGTGGCCGGCCCCACCTGCGAGGGTGCCCTCTGACAGGGTGACCACTACGAGTTTCCAACCAGAAACCCGCTGGTGACACTGGCCCCGTTCACAGCCCAGTCCAACCTCTGATAAGTCTCCTGGAATCATTAATTGCCAAGGCTGTGTGTGGCCTGCCTCTTCCTTCCTCCCCTCCTTCGGGTCACAGCACGCACCAGTCATGTGAGGTCTGGCCCTCCTGCCGCTGCCACCCCCCATCCCTCCACCCACTTCCCCAGCTCTGGAACTCTACTCCTGTCTCTTCACTTTGGGTAGATCTCCTCACTGGTAAAGTGAGCGGCTTGCACCAGATTATCTTAAAGTTCCTTCCAGTTCTAAGACTGTGTGATTCTTGGATGTTATAAATTCCCAGAATCATAAAATTCAGAGTTGAAAGGGACTTCAGAAGTCGTCTGTTCAACCTCCTACTCAACCCAAGCTAACCTAGCCAGAACTAATAAGCTCTGAAAGTTCTATGTAGTTGTTTTTGGCTGGCTGAAGATGGCAGTAATCAAAGCTTAAAAACCTTAAATATAAAGCATGAAAAAAATACATATGAGATTTTCAGAACATCTAAGAAAGAGTTCGAAGGAGCAGAGGCCCATAGAGCAGCATATCCTATTGCTCAGAAGTTAGTATCTAAGCAAAGCTATTCCCAGACTTTGTTTTCACAATATCCAGGTAATATTAAAAAAATAAAATCACAGAGGATGTCAAAAAATTCTCCAAACACAACTAATTTTCAAATTATAATCATGCTTATATAAGACAAGGTGACTGGATGACATGTCATCAAATAAACGAAGCGTAGAAAGGAAACTAAAGAATATAAAGGAGAAACAGTAGTACTTTGGGATGCATTCAAGAGAAATCAAAAAGAACATCCCATATGTTTTTAAGGGAAAAGCTTCAGTTATAAACTACTTTTCAAAATTAATTGTTATCTGATAATGAATATTCTCTCTCTCCCTTCAAAAGAATTATTTTCTTAGGATTTATGCCAACTCTCCTACTACAGATTTTGAAGGAATCATTGACTATATTTAAGAAATAAGCATCTAAAACAGTGATTTTCCATTGTTTTATTATCAATTACTTAAAAGTTGTAAGTTCATAAATAAATGAGAAGAGATATCCTTACTGTTTGGAAGGTATCAGTTCTTCCAATACAGATGTATAGTCTTAATGTCAGTCCAATAAATATTCTATCAGATTTCTTTTTTTAATAAAAATAATTTCTAAAATTTATTTTAAAAGGTAGAAGATCTAGATTACTTAAGTCCACCTTGAGGAACATACCAATAATATATTGCTTTGGCAATTAAGACCATGTAGTACTGACACAGGAATACATATGAAGCCAAACAGAGTCCAGAAAAAGAAACACATAAATGTGTTGTGATTTACAAAAAAAATGGCACTAAAATTTAAAGGAGAGAATGAAAATGTCTTTTCAATAAATGCTGCTGGATCAATAAGATATTCATATGCAGGGGGCTTCCCTGGTGGCCCAGACTGTAAAGAATCTGCCTGCAATGCGGGAGACCTGAGTTCGATCCCTGGGTTGGAAAGATCCCCTGGTGAAGGAAATGGCTACCCACTCCAGTATTCTTGTCTGGAGAATTCCATGGACAGAGAAGCCTGGAGGGCTACAGTCATGGGATCACAAAGAGTCGGACATGACTGAGCGACTAATACACACATATCCAGGGAAAATGAATCTCGACCTCATCCACATACACAAACATTAATTAGAAATAGATTGCAGACCTAACGTGAAAGATAAAATACACCTCCTGGAAGAAAATATAGGAATATATCTTCATGACCTTAAAGTAAGCAAAGATTTCTTAAACAGACACAAAAAGCAATGATCATAAATCATAAATGGAACTTAAAATTAAAAACTTTTATTTATTAAAAGATAGTAATAAGATAGTGAAAGAGAAAACTGAAAATTGGGAGCAGATACTTTCACACACACACACACGTGTGTGTATATATATATATATCTGATGAATGATTTTTATCCAGACTTTATTTAAAAACCTTCAACTAATAAAAAGGACAATCCAATATGAAAAAGTGAGGAAAAAGGTTGCGTTTTATGTTATGTAACTTATATTTAATAAAGCTTAACAGCTTTATGTTTAAGAAGTGAGCAAAATACTTGAAAGACACTTCACAAAAGAGGATATCCAACTGACCGATAAAGATATGAAAAAATGCTCAAATCATTAAGCATCAGGGAAATGCAAATTAAAACCATACTGAGATACCACCCACCAGAAGGGCTAAAATTAAAAAGACTGACAATACCAAGTGTTAGTGACATGTAGAATAATTAGCTTTCTCACACTTTGCCAATAGGAACAGAAAACGGTAGCGTCAACCATTTTAGGTGAACACACATACATTCTATAACCTACCGGTTCCTCTCTTATGGTATGAACAAGAATAATTACAGCAATTTTATTCATAATAGCTCCACAGTGAAATAATCCAAATGCCCATTAATAGTAGAACAGATAAAAATTGTGATATATTCTGTGATAGAATACTACACAGCATTAAAAAAAAGAATCGATGGTTACACTTAACAACATGGATGAATGAAATCAAAGTAATGATGAGCTAAAGGATTTCACTTTTATGACATACAAGAATGTGCTTAGTTGCTCAGTCGTCTCCGACTCCTTGCAGCCCCACGTGCTGTAGCCCACCAGGCTCCTCTGTCCAATGGTCTTATCCAGGCAGGAATACTGGAGTGGGTTGCCATGTCTCCCTCCAGGGGATCATCCCAAACCAGGGATCAAACCCAGGTCTCCCACATTGCAGGTGGATTCTTTACCATCTGAGCCACCAAGAATTCATTTTTATGACATACAAGAATAGGCAAAACCAATCTACAAGGATAGAAGTAAGGCTAGCAGACACCTTTGGGCAGGACACACTGAGAAGGGCATGAAGGTGCTTTGTGGGTGCTGGAAATGTCAGACAATGACCTGGGTAGCCGTTACATGAGCATATTATATTTAAAATGTGTGTGCTATATTTTTTATGTGTGTGTGTGTTCTACTTCAAATAAAAATTTTAAATAAACAGAAAAGTAAATAAAATGATCTCATTATGCTCCATGATGCCAGGAATCATGCCTTATTTACATATTTGCACCTTCCAGGGCCTAATACAATGCCTGCTCAGTATTTGTTGAATTTAATTAAATTGCCCACCAGGCAGCTCCAACTCTATGATCTTCGCTAGATGATTTTTGTCCATGTCTGAGTGGTCAAGAGAAGAACTAGAGTTGTGCGCTTGCTTCCTGCAGACTCTTTAAAGTCCCAATGTGTTCATGTTTCAAATATCTGGCACTTTTTTTTTTTCTTTTCCAAAAAGGGAAATAGGAATATTTGCATATTGAAAAACAACCCCATTTGCAGGGTTTAACTAGATTCAAATCAAAAAGGCAAAGGAAGAGGAAACAAAGAAAGTTGCTCCTGTGGCGCCCTAGAAAGCAGATGTTCATTAGGGCCCAGACACACGGATGACGATCATGTGCTTATCTGAACGAGCTATCTTCAGAACACACAGTCAAATCAAATTTTGAAGGCTCAAAGGATATTCACTGAAGAATATCCCGAATTGCTGAGACATGAATTTGAATTTGGTGACAGAAACAGAGGGGTAGAAAAGAACACCAGATATCACTCTCTGTCATTGGAAATCCTATTTGTATGCTAAGATATAATCTATTCTTTTAAAAAATAAGCAGTCAAAGTCAACATTTAAGATTTCTGCTATTAAAATTAAAATCTGAGGAACTATTACCAAGTAAAAAACACACTTTTATGCCAATCAAAAAAAAATACTTTTGTGATTATTTTTAGATAAATAATAATTAAGTGAAATATTCAAGAAACTGAAAAAATGGTTATATATGATTTTAAATTTTACTATGGGTGAACAAAAAAATGTATGCAGCTTACCATTTCACTATATCATATTTAAGTTCCAATCCCCTTTGGAGTACACATTTGGCATCAAAACACTTTTTATTATGCTAATTATGTTCTCTTTTTGCTCAAAGTCTTACATCATGTCTGTGCTTCTATGACACTTGTTGTTATTTAGCCAGTAAGTCGAGTTTGACTCTTTGAGACCACATGAACTGTAGCTCACCAGGCTCCTCTGCCCATGAGCTTTCCCAGACAAGAATACTTGAGTGAGTTGCCATTCCCTTCTCCAGGGGATTTTCCCAACCCAGGGATTGAACCCTGCTTGGCAGAATTCTTTACCACCAAGTCACCACCAAATACAATTTGATTTAAATTTTCCCTATAAAATTGGATAAGGAATCAGAAAGAAAATCTGATTCAAAGAGGGAACTGAAGTTAGCAAATTCTTAATCATAATCTATAAAGCAAAGAGTTTTTTCTTTCTTTTACCCAAATTAAGTCAGACCCACTTGGTCCCTTATTTGGGCAGATGCAGTGGGAGTAGCTTGAAAGCAGCCATCAGATCTGCCAGCACACAAACCTCTGGCTAGCCAGAAGTCAGCGCACAGTGGGACTACTGTTACTGTGCAGGGAGAAAAGGTAGAAGCAGAAATGGAGGCGCAAAGGAAGGCGGGGTGTGGGAAAAGGAGACGAGAGAGAAGCAGCACACTTGGGAGACCGCCCAAACCCATGGACTTCGTCCCTCCTTTGCAGGCTCTTGGACCATGTCAAGCTCTTCACCCCAGAGTCAAGCCACAGTCCACATACAAATACCAAAGGATCCATGGTTTGAGTGGTCTTCTTAAGCACAGACTGGTTCCACTTTTGTCCTCTTTTCAGGGCAGGATTCTTAACCAGTGTGCATTAGGTTGAGCCTCAGTAAAAATCTGAGGTTAATGGGACTGTGCCATCATCAGATACTCAAGGTTTGGTCCATCTAGTCAAAGCTATGGTTGTTCCAGGAGTCATGTATGGATGTGAGAGTTGGACTATAAAGAAAGCTGAGCGCTGAAGAACTGATGCTTTTGAACTGTGGTGTTGGAGAAGACTCTTGAGAGTCCCTTGGACTGCAAGGAGATCCAACCAGTCCATCCTAAAGGGAGTCGGTCCTGAATATTCATTGGAAGGACTGATGCTGAAGCTGAAACTCTAATACTTTGGCCACCTGATGTGACAAACTGACTCATCTGAAAAGACTCTGATGCTGGGAAAGATTGAAGGTGGGAGGAGAAGGGGATGACAGAGGATGAGATGGTTGGATGGCATCACCGACTCAACGGACATGAGTTTGAGTAAGCTCTGGGAGTTGGTGATGGACAGGATAGCCTGGTGTGCTGCAGTCTATGGGGTTGCAAAGAGCCGGACACGACTGAGCGACTGAACTGAACTGAAGAGTTATGAAGCATTGTTGGACCAGGACTTGGTGGAAATAGAAGTGATGGCACTGGATGATGTCTTCTTTGTCTTTTGGTTTCCTCCTTGTTACCAGCCTCAAGAGCTGTTTGCCTTATTCAGTGCTACAGAAGAGGAGAGAAGTTGGCAAGGCTGTAGTAATCTAGCCAGTGATGAGCTAGGATGCAAAACCATACTTCTTAGAATCTAGCCTTGGACTGCTTTATAAAAATTGACGGTGGGCTAGGAGGAAGGAGAACAAGAGATTATCTGTGAGGCCAGCACAGGAAAAGAAAACAAGTACATGGGGAGCTAGTCTCAGGAGTAAGGGGTGAGCAGAGCCCCCAAGGCTTAACCCAGCAAGAAGCTTCAGCACCCAGAACTCCCACTTCCACAAATCCCTGCCCCTTGTGACTTCAGAAGCCACACCTCCCTCCTCTTCTTAAAACCCAGTTCCCAGTCCAGTAAGCTCAAAAGCCCTGTTGAGGGACTACAGGGAGCTCCAGTCTTCCCACTGCTCCTCAGGTGAGTTAAAAATTTCTCACTCTCCCCTAAAGGGGGCAAACAGGGGTATTCAGAGTTCCAACTGTGAATACTTACCCTCCTCCTCCAAGAAACATAGTTCCTTATGATGATTTGGTTCTATGCATGAGTGCATGCTAAAGTTGCTTCAGTTGCAAACTCTGTACAACCCTATGGATTGCATTCTTACAGGCTCTGTCCATGGGATTCTCCAGGAAAGAATACTGGAGTGAGTTGCCATGTCCTTCTCCAGGGAACCTTGGCAGGTGGGTTCTTTACCACTAGCACCACCTGGGAAGCACATGTGGTCGGACCAATACATAACAACTATATGTGAACTATAAAGTGGGTTACTTTCACAGGCCCATATGGGTTGGCTGGGAACCCTTTAATGAAAGATAACAATTTATATATGAAATACACTAGATGAATTTCAAGTACTAAGTAAGTGATATGTGAACTTCTTGGAACAAAACTTGTTGTAAACACAATTCATTTTTAAGATAGCTATACCCAATCACAGAAAAATCACATAGCATTCTAAAAAAGATCATTTGCTTAGCAATAGAATTTCTGTTCGGAGAAGGCAATGGCACCCCTCTCCAGTACTCTTGCCTGGAAAATCCCATGGACGGAGGAGCCTGGTACGCTGCAGTCCATAGGGTTGCTAAGAGTCGGATGCGACTAAGCGACTTCACTTTCACTTTTCACTTTCATGCATTGGAGAAGGAAATGGCAACCCACTCCAGTGTTCTTGCCTGGAGAATCCCAGGGACGGGGGAGCCTGGTGGGCTTCCATCTATGGGGTCGCACAGAGTCGGACACTACTGAAGCAACTTAGCAGCAGCAGCAGCAGAATTTCTGTTAGAGAAGTTTCTCTTCTAGCCAGTTCTTTCTGTGTGTTGCCGTTGTTGTTAACAAAAGTATGCAAATAATCATGTAGAATAAAACCCAAGAACTGATTGAGACTAGGAACTTTTTTTCTTAAGGCTTCCATTTTTTTAAACAATGAAATTAATCAAAGTTGTGCTCTGTAGGTGGCAGAGAGGACTTTAGGAGTATTTCAGTTAAAGACCTGAAAATAAAAACTGGCAAATTTTCCTTTCTATGAATGTCTGCATTTGTTAAAAGCCTATTTGTTACTGAAGCTAAATTATTGCTGAGAAGACAAAGGTAAAGTTGGTGGTATTACAAATTTCTGATATGATGTACTTCTCCTTGTAACCAAATATTTTATGACACTTTATTTCAAACTATGAAAATATTTCACTGTTATTTCACATACGAAGAAGGGTTTAGAGATTTTTCAGCACAAATATTCTCTCACAACTCTCAAAATCAGCATGTTTAAAAAGTGTTAAATAGGGGGAATAGTATATTGTCATTTGAGGAGGTTAAGTACAATAGAAATGTAGGTTTATGATCTAAAATTCTTTTTTGGCCATTTTGATTTCCTCCCCAAAAACTCAAGTTCAGAAAAAGTATAGAATTCCATGATGTATCCATCAAATTCTGTCCATTCCAATTAGTAATTTTCAACTTATAAAAAACAAAATCAGTATCATATAAAGTGGATCTACCCACTTGGGAGAGCTGGGAAGATGATGTATTTTTTCTTCAAGATTGGTAAAAATTATTCATGATACCTATGAAATCATCTTGTTTTGTTGCACAAAAACTCTTCCTGAAACCATCTTTTTTTTTTCCTTGACCCAGCAGCCCAATAGCACGTGTTATTCAAAGTGTAGCCGGAAGGATGGGTTCAGGGTCCCACACTGAGGCCAGAGGATAATATGACTCCTGAAGGGCTTAGACCCACTGCAGAGCTTATTTTTAAAAAATTAAAGCTAGATAATGACCAAATAAAGAGAATAAAAGGCTATAATCCTAAAAGATCAGGAATAATAAAAAATCTGTTATTTTCTGAAGAAATGTCAGCTCACACTAAACACATTATCACCGTGTAGACTGTAGGCACACAATGATGCCTAACAACTCCAAACAACACTAACAAATTAAAAGAAATAAACACCACTTCAAATGATAAAAGAATAAAAGTAAAATTTCCATATCACAATTATGTCATCATTTAAGGATTATATTTCCAGCCTGTCACAATCCTAATAAGTGGGTTTAATAGAACATTTATAAGCATAAAACTGGAAACATAATAATGTAAAATAAGGTAATTGAATATGAAACTTTGAGGAGAAGGAGTTAAGATAAAGTATGAAAAAGTGATATTCTTTAAAACTCTAAGTAGTCATAAGAGGATTACAGAGCAGAAAATATACAAAACAAGGGTGATTATCAATTTAAGAAATTTTCCTCCATTAATCTAAAGCCCATTTCTCTATAAAATTCCCAGGTTTGTTTTAACTTTTATTAGCACTTTACCTTTTCTCACACTCCACGACAGTTTTTAATACCACATGTGGATCAGAGCCTTCCTGTCACTCAGACCCTTGGTTGGTATGCTGTCTTCCTGGGTGAACTACTTTGCAAATATTCTTTGCTTATGTCGTAAAATGTGTCTATTCTGTCTTTGCTGGCAGCTGGATAGCAGGGACCAGATATTATACTCCCTTACCTTCCCCAATACCCAAAGCAGACAATGGTGCTCTAGGGTGACTAAGGAAATACAATCACTTCGTTAGTATTATAGCCCTTCAAGAGCCTCAGCAATTTCCCACAAACACCAGCTTAAAATTTAGCCTGATTCTAGAATAGAGTCATTGCAGGCAATCCACAAGACGTTGATTTTGTGTGTTTACAGTGAAGTGTTAGTCGATCAGTCATGTCCGACTCTTTGCAACCCCATGGACAATAGTCCACCAGGCTCCTCTGCCCATGGGATTCTTCAGGCAAGCATATAGAAGTGGGTAGTCATTCCCTTCTCCAGGGAATCTTCCCAACCCAGGGATTGAACCCGAGTCTCCCACATTGTAAGCAGATTCTTTACCATCTGAGCCACCAGGAAAGCCACAGTACCAGATTTACAAGCAAGTTAATTGTTCGTACTAGCATCTAATCTCTCTTTTAGAATCTAGGTTTTCACATATATCATCCAGAAGACTGTTCTCCCTCCTCTGAAATGGCAAATGCATGCATTTAAGAATGAGCTAGAAGATAATATACGGAGAACAAGAATATTCAGTTTTAGACTGAACAGTTTCTCCTCTTGGAGGTCTAGATGTTGATTTTTGCCCCCCTTTTCCTTCTCACCATCTCTGATACACTTTTTTTCCAATGCTTGTTTGAAAATGTTAAATATTCATTTAATTATGTTAAGGAGACTAGGTGCATTAAGCAAAAATAAGGAATCCAATTATGTAAGATACATGTTTAGCTTGCTAGCTTGGCTGTCACCATTCTCTCTCTTTACACCTTCCCCCACATATCTACCTGATTAAGAAATGACTTAGTTTCTGTTCTCAAATCTGCATATGTGCTCAAATCTGGATGTGTGTTTGACACATACACTCTTTAAGAAGGTATTTTGCTGTGTACCATCGGACCAAACTCTGCGTGGTAAATGTCTGTGTCATCCAACTGCTGCTTCTCCCAAGGCACCAGGTTTTACCACTTACTTGTTAAAATGATGCAGCAGAGAAACCAGGACATTTACATTCATTCCACATAAAATCCCCAAGCCCAATGTTCAATTTTGAATATACAGCTTGTGTACCAAATATTATGGCACTGCATTTAAATCCCTGACATACCATTACTACATTTTCTTTAAGTAATGTTACATTGAATAAAACACCTCCACTTAAGAACAATTGAGTATGTTCCTGTTTATTCTTGTAATATCCCAATGAATGGGACAAAAAACTCTGGTAGCTAAATGTCATATTTAGGGTAATACACACCTCAGTAACACAGATAATTATAATTCTGAAAAACTTGAGGCTAGTTTATATTTTATTTATTATTCATTAAATGAATAAATGTTTTTACCACATCTGAAATATACCAGAAAAAAAAAAAATGATTTTCTTGAAAATTAAGCAGAAAAAGTTTGAATTGTGTTGGTGGGGGCCAGTAGTAAGAGGCAAACATATGCTGAGTAACCAATTCATCACATGTAACATTTCCCTCTTTGATATAGCACTGCTGCTGCTGCTAAGTCACTTCAGTCGTGTCCGACTCTGTGTGACCCCATAGATGGAAGCCCACCAGGCTCCCCCGGCCCTGGGATTCTCCAGGCAAGAACACTGGAGTGGGTTGCCATTTCCCTCTCCAATGTGTGAAAGTGAAAAGTGAAAGGGAAGTCGCTCAGTCGTGTCCGACCCTTAGCGACCCCACGGACTGCAGCCTACCAGGCTCCTCCATCCATGGGATTTTCTAGGCAACAGTACTGGAGTGGCTTGCCATTGCCTTCTCCTGATATAGCACTATGAGATCTTTTTTTCTGGTGCCATAGTCTTTAATAAAGACTGTAAAAAAAGGTACTTTGATTTCATAAATTAAGCATGGACCAATTGATATGTAATTCATCTTAGTGATCTTCATAAAATGAAAGTTTTCATTACAGGAACAAGATAAATTAAAATTCAAATCAAACTATATTGAGATTTCATTGGAAAATTAGGCTGGGTTATTATATTTGTAGATTTTGGTCTATAATTTTTTTCTGGTCTAAGAAAATTTTGCATGTACTTATTCAGAATATAATAGTAACAAGCATTTACTTAGCACCTGCTACTGCTAAGTCACTTCAGTCGTGTCCGACTCTGTGTGACCCCATAGATGGAAGCCCACCAGGCTCCCCCGGCCCTGGGATTCTCCAAGCAAGAACACTGGAGTGAGTTGCCATTTCCTTCTCCATTACTTAGCACCTAGTGTTCTGCAAATCAAATAAGAAATATGGACAGCTGATAACCTTTGAAAAGAGATTCAACGTAGGTTAAGGAGACCATGCTAGGGGAAAATAAACTTTAGGGAACTGAGAATCCAATAAAAAGCAAACTAGACAAGAAATCCCTCATCTTTAAAAAGAATGATATTTAGGTGTCCATATCATTTTAACTTCCATTCTTGATCTTCCTCACATAATCTTTATTGGTTAAGTAGATATAGGGGAAAAAAGGAATTTTCATTTCTAGCAAATCCTTCCTTAGTAAAAAGAAAGGGGAAAAGGTCCTGATGTCTAGCATAAAGACCTAGAACTTAAAATTTCAGTCTTCATTAAGTAAGCTGGGGTAATTAATAGTTCCAAGAAACTATTAAGCAAAACACAAAGACTAAGCAATATAACAAAAAGCTTAAAATTTTTTTTCATGAAAGTGCATTACATGGGAATTGCCAATTTGAATTTAAATTTGAAGCCAAGATCACCATATATGTAAAGTATATCTGGTTATACTGATACTAAATAATTGATTACTTTCCTCCTTCTCTTATCTTTTCCCTGTTCCACTCTAATAGTGTAAGATTTGGCTCCCAACATATACAAAATAATAGGTATTATGGAAATTTAAAAGAAGTGGCTATCCAAGGGGAAGGATCCTATAATATTTCATTATAATACATCTTCATTTTAGCATTTCCATGACCCTGAGTCTTCCAGCACTACTTCCAGATAGCCACAATATCTCGGCCACTTATGAAAAGAAAGTGTATTCTTCATATAAAATATTATATTAATGTATTGATGCATTTAAACAAACTTTATTCATTTCCTAAATGCAGCTACTTCTCAGGACACAAAGCACCCCAAGTCTTAATATCATGCCACTGTACCTCCAATCCACCTTAATATACTCAGTAGTTTCATGTATCAAATCATGACCCTTAATTCCTAAAGAAACAGACTGATAACAATATTCATGTGGTTATAACTAAGGAAAAATTAAGGAATTCAACAAAACATTAATGTACCCAAAAATTCAAATCAGAAAAAGCTTTTTTCCTAGCAGTTTCATTAATAGAATACCAAATTATATTGCTCAATATTTTTCAGAATTTTAGGCTAGGTTCAGGTATCTTCTCTGGCATACATTTACACAAAAATAGTTTTAAAACAAACATTTTTCTAGTGTAGATCATCTCTTACAAACAATCTATGAATAAAGATCACAAATGAGTCAAATTGCTTGTAGACAGTACAAAATATCAACTAACCATTAAAGAACATTTTGTACTTCCCTTTCTTCAAAAGAACTAGAATAAGTATTTCAATTCCCATAAATATTTGTATATACGTATTGGTAGTAATATACATCATGGTATTTTTGAAACAGAATTCAAGGGTTTCCTTTATGATTAGTGAAAATGTCTACATACAAAATTAAAATACATCAAATTGTCAGAATGTTTCCTGTGTATCTGAAAAATAGATACCAAATTTAGTTTTCAATAATACACAATGTCTCTTAATAATTCAGAAAATCCTTCAAAACAATATGTGCTTATACTTATGAAGCTACACCAACCTATATCTTAGAATGGATGTGTCAAATGATAAAGAGACTCCTGCTGTGATAAGACCATCCTTACAGAGAAATACAAAAAACTCAACAAGCGTGTAAAATCAGGTTACTTGCAATCTCTGTTACTCTGCACTAAGGTATTATAAAAATTTTGGAGTCCTTCATTTCCACCCCATGTTCAGCCCTTCCATAATATCCTCTGTTTTACTTTGTTTATTGCATCTGTATCACTTTTCTTTTTCTGTCAAAGCATAACGCACACAAATATGGTCACATGCTGTAATACAGCTCCATAATTTTTTGGTTACTAATTGTTAATAGAATGTAGAAGTAACTAATACGTTTCTACAGAGAAACATTACTAAATAAAATTTTCAAAACAGACTGAATAATTAACATAAAAAATATTTGACATACGATAACTTTTTAAAGTATGGTAACAAAACTGATTTTCAAGTACCATTTTCATTGGCATCTATTCCTTTTGAGGAAAAGAAATCCCATCCATTTATTCTTTCTCGATTCAAAACAATCACATCCATCTCTTAATCACAAGTCTAAGTCAAATATCACTTGGTAAACGACCACACCATTCTTGTTTTTGATATAGCTTCCAAACAGAAGTTTCAAAACAACTCTGTCTAGCAAACATCACTGTACTTTAAACGGTGATGCTACCTATCCCGTATTTCAGGAGGGTTAGAACACAAACATTCACAGAGGCAAGGATCATCACTGTAGACCACGGATACTACCTCAGTTTATTAACTCTTTAGGTAGAATAGGTAACACTTGTTTTTAAACTAACTACAGATCAAATCAGGTCTCTATTTTTTTTTAATGATTCACAGTACCATGTTCCGAAGAGAGAGACTAGATAAGGGAGAAAAAAAGGGCTATGTGTACTGAATTATGCTTACCTAAAATCTGCATCTAGTCGCTTTACATTTTAGGAGATGCCTCTTCTTGAGATAATCAAGATTCTTTACAACAGGGAATTTAGATTTAATTATCAAACTTTAATACCATGTTATATAGGTCAAGTGAGTATGTCTGTCTTTCTCCAGAAACAAAGAGATTCAGAGTAATAGGATTTCAGATTTCAGAGTAGAAACAGCAAGATATGTTTTGAGACTGTCATTTACTGTAACACAAATCAATATTAAATGCTTTATGCAGGAAGCACACTTTCAGAAAATGGGCCCTAAAGCTTTCTGGGATCCGACCCTAATTACTAGAGCAGGCTCTTGCCGTTTGTCTCTCTCTTCAATTATTTACAGGGCAAAAAGAGCCAAATGGCATTGCATTAGCTATATTAAATGCTATGTACTTGGTTTCTAACTTACTAATGGTACACAAAAATTACTAAGGTGAATGTGCCTGTAGAAACACGGCCTTTTTTTCTTCACCTGAGTGTATGTTATTTATTATTCATAAAGTTAAGTGTTGAACAAGCTGTCCTTTAGGTACCCAATGCTGCATAATTTAAACAAATGCATTAAACATATATGATATCTAAAAGGTAGTGCATTGATTACACCTCAAAATTTCTCCGAGCAACTTACATTTACAATGTAGTTCGCCAAAATATGGGTACCGCCCTCCAGTCCCTGAAAACAAATACAGAGGCTATCACACAAAACTGAGTAATGGGGATCCTTACTGCTACCATCTTGCTGCTTTCTCGCGATTATTGGGGAGGAAGTGAAAATGAGGTCCTTGAGGGCCAAGAAATTTCAGGTCTCTAGGCGGAAGAGTGTCATTTTACCTACAGGGACACATGCAGAACGACGATGTAGGTACATAACATGGACCACACACACTGTAAGAAAGAAAGGCTTATCGAAGTTGAATCAGAGATCCTCTGCACCAGGCCTGAAATGCCCTCTGCCAGCAAGCAGGGCATGATAACAACCTTGCAGAGAAAGTTCAGAGGCTGTACCCACACTTGATTCTTTTGTAATCTGGAAGGGCACCAGGAATCCAGATAGGAGATGCTAACAGCTGACGAAATCTTTTGCATCCAACTTTCGCCCTCCCAAACTAGAAAAAAGCTTCCAAAGCAGCGAAACCCTCACTTTTCATGGACCCAATAATTTTTTTTAAATGAGTTCAGAAGGCTTCACATTCTCATAGTAAAAATAAGATAGGCCCACTAACAACGTACCCAGGGTCCCTAGAAAGCCAGGCGCAATTTGTATGACTACATGTCATCTGCTGTGTTACTTAAGCGTGTACCAAGGCCACTTCTGAGAAAGCACCACTGAAAATCGATCTGTAGGTAAACATATAAGGTAGCATTTTTCAAAACTAAATACGAAGTCATTTATTTCTCTGCATCGAAATCTGCCCATTGTCCCTCCTTTGCAGAAGCTACAGGGAAGATAAAAGGGACATCAATGAACGCTGAGTGAACTTTGGCCACTTTCCTACCCAAAACACCAGCGTAAAAGTAGAAATCAGTAACCAGGTGAAGTGCCACAGCGCACAAAGATCAAGGCGAGGGGCGGGAGCGCAGGGCTGGAGGCGGGGAGGGAAAAGTCCCGTCCCCGCTGGAGCCCCAGTCATCGCGCGCGCGGGAGACTGAGGGGCGTCCCCGGGGGGCGGGAGGTTCGGCGCCACTCCGAGGGAAGCCGAGAGTTACCGCTCGCCCGGCGAGGCCCAGGAGAAGGGGTCGAAGATCCGCGCCGCCAGCGGGAGCCGAGGCGGAGCAGCCAACGCTCCGCGAGGGGCGCCGCTCGGCCCGCGACCCTCCCCGCCTCCCGGGCCAGGAAGGGGCCGGCGGCTCTTTCCTGTCTAGTCTTTCCCCCCGAGGCTTTCTGTAACCCGATCCCCGCACTCAGTTCCGCGGGCAGCAGCCGCCCGGCGCGCCGCCCGGCTGCGCCCAGGCCAGCGCTATAGTTAGCAACCTTCCATCAACTCCACCGGGGGCGGCGGTAGCTCGCCGCTCGCCCCTCCCGGACCCGAGCAGCGGGCGCCCCGGGCGCCCCCCACCCCCGGCGCCCCTTTACCTTCGCTTGAAGATACTGGGGGTAGTAGTAGGTGGCGTACTGAGGGTACATCTGCTGTTTCCACACTTTGCCCATGAAGCTGGAAGGGAGCCTGCCGTGCAGGGTCGCGGGCACTTTGGGGTTTCCAAGTCTCGATCTCTCCTGCCTCTCCCTTTCCGGCGGCGGCGGCGGCGGCGGCTGCCGCTGCTCCACCTCCCAGCCCGGACCAGACGTCCTCCTCCTCCTTCTCCTCCTCCTCCTTCTTCTCCTCCCAGACAGAGAGAAAGACACTGCAGAGCGCAGAGGGCACCCCGGACAGGGCGCTCCCAAGGAGTTGCCTCCCGGAGCCCGACTGCTCCGGGGCTGCCAAGGGCTGGCGCGCTCCGCTCCGGCGAGCAGGCTGAGCGGGGCCGGGAGGTGATCAATACAAGCGGAAAGTGCTGCTGCGGCGGCGGCGGCGGCGGCAGCGCTCGGTGCCAGGCGGCATCTGGGGTGGGTGCGCCCGATGGGGAGAGGGGAGAGGGGCTGGCGTGCCGAGGCCGTGGGGGAAGGGCGGCGGGGCGGGGCTTGGGCGCCGCGGATCCGGGACCCGCTGGAGGTGAGGGCTGAGTTGCAACCACTCCTCACCTCCCGGGCTCCGCGGAGGACGGACCGAAACCTTGGGAGCCCGGATCGCTTTGTGTTGGGGGTGGAGTGTGGGGGTAGACTGGAGGGACCCAGCTTAAGAACTGAGGAGTGGACACCTTGTTTGCTTTCATGAGTTTTTATCTCCTTTAGGAGGAGGGGAGGAAAGGGGAGAAAGAGGAAGAAATCTGATTAATTTCTCACTTACCCCCACCCAATGATTTTTTTTTTTTTCCCACAAGAGAAGAAAAATGATTTAGTGCCCAGCCACAAAGCTGCAGGGGGGACACCTGGGTTCGGTTCCCCCCACCCCGCCTCCCCAGGCCTAATTTTCTAGTTGACCTTGGGAGGGTTAGTGTCCTTCGGTTTGGTTTTCCCAGATGTGAGAGGTGAAACCCTGCCCTCTGCACAGGAGGAGGCAAAACGCGCCGGGGCGGGGGGGAGGGGGTGGTTCGCGCGCGCGTACACACACACACACACACACTCACACACACACCCTCACACCAAATATACGGATCCTTCTAAGGGGGAGATGTCGCAAAGAGGCAGAATGTTATCATCAGAGGACACAATACAGACATCAGCTTTTCTCTGCCTGTTTCTAATGCTGCCAGACAGTCTGTCAACTCCCACTCAGGAGCAAGGAAACTCCCTGAGTTTGAAATATTTTAAGGCCATTTTGAAAGTCACGCTGGCATATTGTTGCAGTGTGCTTCGGTGACATATTAAAATCAATCTCTCCTTTTCTGCCTCTCTCTATCTCCTGATTGTCACAGTTCCAGACAGCCCCAGACACGGTGGTTCAGTTCACTACGTAACTGGATATAATTTAATGGAGTTAATTGGTCCCTGAAGCTGCCTGTAGAAGACTTTTTACATTCTAATTCAACAAGAGATAGTACCAAAATGTACAAATAGGATAGGTAAGAAAGCACCTTCAAGTTGAAGTTGTTGCACATCTAATAAAGGGTAATGAAAAAATAATTTGTTATTAAATAGACCTTGATTACTCTGTTTTGTCATTTTGGATTTCCAAGAATCTGTTTTCATAATAGCCCGAAGGTAAATCAAGCTGAAATGAAATGCCTGATTTTGTCAAACAGTTACATTTTTGTCTGATTACATTTAAAAAGGTTTAGTAAGATACTTTAAAACAATGCAATAGTGAAGCCTTTACTATCTTTATATGATTTAGACAAATTTCTAGGTTAAACATTTTGAAAAAAACAATATAAGTTCATATGAGAATATTTTGGATATGCCAGGAGGCAAATCATACTCTCATAAAATAATAATAACAACAGTTAACCCTTGTGAAACCCTATAGGGAAACTAATAATTTACTGAGCTTCTGCTGTATGGCGGATCCTGTTGAGGTTAATAACAGTCTGAAGAGTGGGGTAGTTCATTGTCTAGCTAGGGGTTAAAAATAGTTCTTTATACTGTTTCAATGTGGGACCTCTTGATGTATTTGATAAGAGAATGGACATGAACTAACCAGCATTAAGAGCCTAGCAGGACTAGGAATGGTTTAGAGGAGTGACTGAAGGAAGAGAACAGATTAAGAACAATTTCAGGGGTTCTAGGCATCAGTTGATAAAAGAAATGACCAAACTTAGACTGCTCTACATTTTTCTGGATGATGAAAATTCAGTCTGTTTTACAGAGCCCAGCAGTAGACCCACAATTATGTAGACACTTGATTTATGACTGTGTTAGTATTGCAGAGCAGTGGAGAAAGAATGAGCTTTTCAATAAATGGTTTTGGGTCAATTGGCTGTCCATATGGAAAAATGAAATTGGAGTCCTGTTTCACAAAAGGAGAAGAAAGAAGTTTAAGTGAATTAAAGGCCTAGATGTAAAAAAACAAAACTGTAAAGCTGTTAGAAGACAATATAGAAAATATCTTTATCACATTGAAGCAGGGAATATTTCTTTAATAAGGTAACCAACAGTGCAAAATTGAGCAGTTTGACTATACTGATTAAAATTCAAAAATTGATTAAATTTGATTCATCAAAGGATTCTATAAAGAAAGTGAAAATGCAAGCCACAAAATAGTTATTTGCAATCCTTAAAAGGTTAATAGGATATATAAAGAATTTTCTGAAATCAGTTTAAAGAAGATAAATGTTAAAATGTGAGCAAAAGAATGAATGTGTCTATTTCATAGAAGAGGAAGCACAATGTCACTATAACATTTGAAGAGATAGTCGTGCGTGTGTACATGCTGAGTCACTTCAACCGTTTCTGACTCTTTAAGACCCTATGGACTATAGCCCATCAGGCTTCTCTGTCCGTGGGATTCTCTAGGCAAGAACAGTGGAATGAGTTGCTCATGTCCTCCTCCAGGGTATCATCCCAACCCAGGGATAGAAACCATGTCTCCTGCGGCTCCTGCATTGTAGGTGGATTCTTTACCCCTGAGCCACTGGGTAAGCCAAGTAATAAAGGAAATGCAAATTTAAATCATAAGATACCATTTCACAATCACCAGATTGGCAAAAATTAAGAACTCTGAAAATATTCAGAGTAGGTGAAGATGTGTAAAAGGGGAATATCTCAAGAGCACTGCTTACTGGACGAAATGTAAACTGGTACATCTGCTGCTTTAGAAAACATTTTGACATTTCCCAATTTATTTGCATGTATCTGATGACACAGTAATTTGATTTGTGAGTGTCCATCTCAGAGAATTTTATCTATCTGTGTACCTAGAGAAATGTACAGGAGTGTTCATCATACACTGAAAATAACTCAAATGTCTACCACCTGTAGAATGGATTTAAAAAGGCTGGATGGACAAAAAAAAAGTTCCTACAATGGAACACTTTGCTGCACTGAAAATGAATAAACTACAGCTAAAAACAGCAACACAGATCATTTCAAAATTGATGTTGCAAGAAGTTAGTCAACATAAAGCATGATTCCATTTGTATGAAGTTGAAAAACAGAAAAAATAACTGAATAGTATGTTGTGTAAGAGTTAGTACAAGAGTAGTGTTTTTAAAACCATAAAGAAAAACAAGGGGATTATAACATAAAATTCATAACAATGGTTTTCTCTGAGGGAGAAGAGTGTGATGTTCAGGGATGGACAGAAGGGGACTTGCAGAGATGGCAATCATTCGTGTTTTGCACTGTGTTGTGGACATATAACAATATACTTTTCTTTAAGTGGTTCCTAGACACTTTTGTATGTTTACTGTATTTCATACTAAAACATTTTAAAAACAAAATTCAACATTAAATAATTTTGTTTATGATCTTTGTCAAACATATACAGAAAGAACAGAACAATGATCCCTTTGTTCCTAACACCCAGCTCCAACATTTATCAACATTTTGTCATTCTTGTTTCTCTCTCTCTCTCTCCCTCCCTCAAACCCTCTCTCTCTCACACATGCACACAGCCACTTTAATTTTTTTTGCAGTGTTTTAAAGCAAAGAAGGACTGATGCTAAAGCTGAAACTCATTGGAAAAGATCCTGATGCTGGGAGGGATTGGGGGCAGGAGGAGAAGGGGACGACAGAGGATGAGATGGCTGCATGGCATCACCAACTCGATGGACATGAGTTTGAATGAACTCCGGGAGTTGGTGATGGACAGGGAGGCCTGGCATGCTGTGATTCATGGGGTGACAAAGAGTCAGACAGGACTGAGCTATGGATTGGCTGAACTGACTGAAAGCAAATACCAAACATTGTATCACTTCACCAGCAACACTTTTGGTATCCACCTCTAACAAATAAGAACTTTTCAAAACACAGTATCAAGATCCCCTCTAACAAAGTTGATGACAGACACTTTGCTAAGATCATCTACTACTCAGTTCCTGCTCACTTTTCTCCAGTTATCTACAAATCGCTTTTTGTAGTTCATTTGCTTGTCGTTGTTCAGTCTCTAAGTTGTGTCCTTGGGAACCCCCATGAACAGTTTTAAAAAGTTCATTGGCTTAAATCAGAATGAAACAATGTCTGTACATTACATTTGGTTGATGTGTCTCTTAAGCTTCTTTTACTATATAAACGTTCTCCCCGACTCACTTTCTAAATTGATGTTTATTTGTTAAAGAAATGGAGTCATTTGTCCTATAGAATTTCCTACATGGCTTATTGCAGCCTCATGGTGTCATTTAAGGTTGAAAGTTAGTTACAGAGGTTCACTTTTTTGGGGGGCAAAGAGCAATTCATAGGTGGTGCTAAACACACATAGGTGATGTGATGTCTATCACATCAACAGAGACATATAATGTCTGGCTGTCTCACTTTTAGTGAGATTAAGATCAATCAGAAGTTCAGGTACTATCAGTTTTATTTTTCCATTAAAAAGTTCCATGGTTTTAGTAGTCATTCATGAGTGTTACCTCAATCCGTTATTTCAGTAGGAGTTATAGAACTGTGGGTTTTATAGTTTTTCCATTCCTTCTGTACTTATTAGTTGGAAATTGTCTATGGAGAAGAATTTTTCTCTCTTCAATTCTTTGGTTAACTTGAAATACAATTAGCACCAGGAAGAGCAGGATCAATTTCCCCTTATGCACCAAGTTTCAGAATAATAAGTTGATGCTGTAAGAAACTCCAAAGCTTACCAGTTTTATGTAACAACATTCTGAACTTAGGGATTTTTATATGTGTGATTTGTTTCAATCCATCACAATCATTGTTCTTGTTATGCTCAAACTGTCCCATTTTTTAGCCAGTGGGAAACCTGGTTTGGTTGTTGTTGTTGTTGTTGTTTTTTTCACCAGATCGCAATAGTCTTTGAGATGGGTTCAGAGAATGAGATGGTTGCATGGCATCATCGACTCAACATACATGAGTTTGAGCAAACTCTGGGAGACAGTGGACAACAGGAAAGCCTGGTGTGCTGCAGTCCATGGAGTCACCAAGAATCAGGCACAACTGAATGAGTGAATAGCAATGAACAGTCTTTGATAGATTTCTTTGCTTTTTAGCGTAAGGTTGTCCTAGGTTCTTGTACAGCTCATGCCTAAACCTGGATCAGCTATTTCTCTAAAAAAAAAAAAAAAAGAAAGAGCCCACATCAGCTTGCTCTTAATAATTTTTTTACTATGAAAATTTTTTCGAATGTGTTTTATCCTTATTCCATTTGGGGGCAGGAGCTCATGAGCTATTCTTTATGACATTTGTGCCAAGATGATTCTCAGGAGAGCATGAGCTATCGAATGATTTTCCTCAAGAGAAGTTATATATTTATATTTTCACCAACATTTAAGAAGCATCCTCTATGAGCGGGACACTGGGGATACGGTATTCACCTGCATGGAGTGTACAGCCCAGTGAGACAGACAGAGATAAAACAATAATAAATTGTGATAAACTCCATGAAGAAACCAACAAGCTAACGGGAGCAGAGTAGTGTTGTGGGAGCTGGGTTAGGAATCCTAAGCAGTCAGGGAGAACCACTTAGCAGAGACATGATGAGAGAGAGTGGCTCAGCCTTAAGAAACCTGTAGCAGGTGAAAGGCGGGGGTGATGTCCTTGCAGAAACAACCCCGAGTGAAAGATTTTGAGGCTTGCATTGTCCCATCCAAGCTCTCCAATCTGGTTTCACTCATAACCAAAGGTAAACTTTTTCTCTTTTAATGACAGTTAATCAGAGGTGAACCGAACAAATGAGCACTGATGAATGCCTTTGCTCTAATGCTGTCTATCACAGTATTGAAATCATTGTTGGATAAAATTGGAAATTTTGTTACAAAAAGTCCCTGTGCTACGGCACCAGTAAATTGGAAATGGGTTTTAGATTCATTAGAAGGACTTCATGTAGAACTTGGAGAATTTGCTTCCACACTAGGTGACTAGGTGATGTCGGTAACACATTTACTGAACACTTAAGACAGAAAGGTCATATAGCTTTTGTAAGGTGAAAGTGTAGCTGACATACATGTTAGAGTTCTTAGAGTGTTAAGCAAACAGGAGAGTAGATAAAAGGGAACCAGTGGTAATAATGTACAATGGAGTTTTGTCTTGAATAGGGAATTGTTTTACAGTCTTCAGGGAAGGTATGTATAAATCATTGTCTAGCCTGATGTTTCTCAGGTATTTATCCAAAGACCTTACTTTGTGGAGTCCTGTCTTACAAAACTAAAGTTTTGCTACTTTTAAAAGTGGGAATACACTTTAACATTTCTTCCATCAAAGTGAAACACAAATTTAAAAATTCTGCATCCCTTATACTCCATCAGAGTTTGAGAAGCATTGCTTAGTTCACAGTTTTCTTTTTTTAATCACAGCTCAAAATTCCCTCCCTGACTAGACCTTCCCATTTTCCCAGATTCATTTCCTCTACTACATTGCCTTGTGGCTTGTAGTTCTTTCCTCGCCTCCATGCCCGCACCTTCTAAACTCACCAAATTGTTGTACATCTCCAACCAACTTTGGCTTTTTCTGATCTCCCCGCCTGGAGGGTCTTTCACCTTTCTTCATGTGCTCTATTTACTCTTACCCTTTGTTTGAGACTGCTCCATCATGACTTCCTTCAACCACCAGGTTGGACTGAATGCCTCTCCCATGGTACCCACTCTGAACCTCTCTCTGAACAGCAATTATCCAATTAACATGCACATTCATTGGAGGCAATTTCCAGAAGTTCTGATAAGAAAAGTTCTTTAAATACTCAAAGGTCCCTTCCAATTTAGAAATTCAGTGATTTTGTGATTTGCAAGAGTGGCTGTGTACACACAGTCACTTCCTGATAGGTTACAACCCACACATCCCTTCTGGGTCCCAGTGTATTTTAGACCAATAAAAGGAACACAAATATTTCCAACAGTAGTAGCAACACTTAGAAAAACCTTCCTTCAAGAATTGAAATAGACAAAAAGTATACATGAATTAAAAATCATGTTTGATAAATTTATTAATAAGGGCTAAAATTGGGCACAACTGCGGGACTCAGTTATAGTAAATATTGAATAATGTTGATGATGGCAAAGTACTAATTTTAAATTTAGCAATAATACATGTAGTTGGATGCTGCTATCCAAGAATGTGGTAGAACTAAGGACTTAGTGGATCATCAGGGACATACATTCCCCCAATCAGCCTTACTGAGTGGTCTATAAACAAGTGTTCACCTCTTTATTACCATAACCCAGATAATCATCTCCACAAAAAAGTGAATTAAATAATTTATAGTGAATTAAGTCATTAAGTAAGCAGTTAGTGAGCACCGTTAGTATGCAATGGTGGGCCTCTAGAGGCAAGTCAGGACTTAGACCCCGTCCTTGAAGATGAAGATTTCATAATTTGCATTCCCTAGCTGATCCCGTGAATGTGTAAACAGGTTGCTGATAAGTATTAATATAACTTTTGGTGATATTAAAGTCCCAAATAAGTAGACATTTTCAAAAGTTCAGGGAGTAAGCCAGCTGAATGGGAAGGGGAAATTTTTAAATTCACGTTATGGTCTGTTTTCTTTCTGAATAAGCTAGCAGTCCTCAAGCTGCTATTGGTTAGAAATTTGGATTTTTGTGGAGGCCAATATTTCCTAAAGATAGATTTTTATATTTATGCCTTGATTTCCATATTAATTAAATGCTTCAGATAAAAGTCATTTAGTGATATGATTTTTTAAAAATGTTTTACAAGGACCAACAAAATCATGTTATTAAGCATGTGTCAACTGAGGATTATTTTTTTCAACTGTAATTTCACTTTTTAAAATAGCCTGACCCTTGCAGCAATATGTTTAGATGCCTGTGTGAAGTAGGCTATGGTTTCATGATTTCGTCGTCAGAAGAGGTCAAGAAAGGGTGGCTGTGCTCCTAATATTTTAAGGCTCTCTTTTAACCAGAGGATATTTCAAGTGTTTTAATAGGAGAACTTCTGAGGAGGTATCAGAAAAGAGTGAGAAGAGAATTCTTGCCTTTCCCTAATTCTTTCTCCCTCCCTCCCTCTCTCCTCTTTTTCTTTCTCCACTATTTAGTAGTTTCAAATCTTCTGTCTTCGAAGTTTTTTTAAAGGATTTTAAAATGAGATGGTATGATGTCCTAAAGCTGAGATGTAACCAGTGTGTATATATACATTATATATGCATATGCATATATGTATACACACATGCACACTTTTCAATGCAGTTCTGAAAATATATAGCATGTGTTTCAATACTATATGGAAGTATTTCATAAAACTAGAAGCCTAAGACTATACATTCTATCAATATTTATCTACCAGAGTATGGGCTGTCTGAGTACAGATGATCAGTGAGTCAAGGTGGAAGGCACTGTCACTTCTGTTTATTGATGGCGCTGTGGAATTAGAAAACTGGGGAAGAAAGAGCACATGGTGGCACCATCAGCTTCAGCTTCTTTGTGTGTTAGCAGCTCAGCCGTGTCCCACTCTTTGTGACCCCGTGGACTGTAGCTGGCCAAGGAATTCTGTCCATGGAATTCTCCAGGCAGAAATGCTGGAGTGGATAACCATTTCTTTTTCCAGGGGATCTCCCTGACCCAGGGATCAAACCTGGGTCTCCCACGATGCAGGCAGTTACTTCACCATCTGAGCCACTAAGGAAGCCCTTATCTTCTTTAACACTTGTAAATTTTCCAAATCTAAATTATAGTTGAATTCTCAGCAATACTTTGTTTTCTTTCTAAAGACTTGTTGTAGTATTATCTCGATTTTATCACCGTCATTGCTGTCACACTTATTTTGGAATTATTTTAACATTATATGTACTTTTAGATTTACTTTTGGTTGCACCATGTGGCTTCCCCAACCAGAGATTGAACTTGGGCCTTTGGCAGTAAAAGTGCAGAGTCCTAACCACTGGACCGGCATGGACTTCCCCATAATTACTTTTTAATTTACAAAACCCCCACACATTCAGTTCAGTTCAGTTCATTTCAGTCGCTCAGTTCTGTCTGACTGTTCGTGACCCCATGAATTGCAGCACGCCAGGCCTCCCTGTCCATCACCAGCTCCCGGAGTTCACCCAAACTCATGTCCACAGAGTCGGTGATGCCATCCAGCCATCTCATTCTCTGTCGTCCCCTTCTCTTCCTGCCCCCAATCCCTCCCAGCATCAGACTCTTTTCCAGTGAGTCAACTCTTCCCATGAGGTGGCCAAAGTATTGCAGTTTCAGCTTTAGCATCAGTCCTTTCAATGAATACCCAGGATCGATCTCCTTCAGAATGGACTGGTTGGATCTCCTTGCAGTCCAAGGGACTCTCAAGAGTCTTCTCCAACACCACAGTTCAAAAGCATCAATTCTTTGGCAATCAGCTTTCTTCACAGTCCAACTCTCACATCCATATATGACCACGGGAAAAGCCATAGCCTTGACTAGACGGACCTTTGTTGGCAAAGTAATGTCTCTGCTTTTTAATATGCTATCTAGGTTGGTCATAACTTTCCTTCCAAGGAGTAAGCGTCTTTTAATTTCAAGGCTGCAATCAGCATCTGCAGTGATTTTGGAGCTCCAAAAAATAAAGTCTGACACTGTTTCCACTCTTTTCCCATCTATTTCCCATGAAGTGATGGGACCAGATGCCATGATCTTTGTTTTCTGAATGTTGAGCTTCAAGCCAACCTTTTCACTCTTCTCTTTCACTTTCATCAAGAGGCTTTTGAGTTCCTCTTCACTTTCTGCCATAAGGGTGGTGTCATCTGCATATCTGAGGTTATTGATATTTTTCCCTGCAATCTTGATACCAGCTTATGCTTCTTCCAGCCCAGTGTTCCTCATGATGTACTCTGCATATAAGTTAAATAAGCAGGGTGACAATATACAGCCTTGATGTCCTCCTTTTCCTATTTGGAACCAGTCTGTTGTTCCATGTCCAGTTCTAACTGTAGCTTCCTTACCTGCATACAGGTTTCTCAAGAGGCAGGTCAGGTGGTCTGGTATTCCCATCTCTTTCAGAATTTTCCACAGTTTATTGTGATCCACACAGTCAAAGGCTTTGGCATAGTCAATAAAGCCCATACATTAGTTACCTCATTTGATCCTCACTGAAATTCTTCCAGGTAGATATTGTTATTAAAGAGCACAGTCTTCAGAGTCAGACTGCTCAGGTTTAAAGCTGACTGTTCCCCTCCTTGGCTTGTGAAAAGTGGTTGTTGAGAGGATTAAGTGAGTTGATGTTCATAAAGCATTTAGACTAGTGCCTGGTAAAAAGTAAGCACTATAAAAGTATTCATTACTATTAGTTCTTTTATATATTAAAAAAAGTCTCAGAGATATTAAATAATTGTCCTAAGGTAGTTATTTATGGTAAGTTAAAAATCTAGGGCAAAATTCCAGATTTTTAAAGTATTGTTAAAAGCCCTTCAGTTCAGTTCAGTTGCTCAGTCGTGTCTGACTCTTTGCGACCCCATGAATCACAGCATGCCAGGTCTCCCTGTCCATCACCACCTCCCGGAGTTCACTCAAACTCCTGTCCATCGAGTCAGTGATGCCATCCAGCCATCTCATTCTCTGTCGTCCCCGTCTTCTCCTGCCCCCAATCCCTCCCAGCATCAGAGTCTTTTCCAGTGAGACAACTCATCGCATGAGGTGGCCAAAGTATTGGAGTTTCAGCTTTAGCATCAGTCCTTCCAATGAACACCCAGGATTGAAAGCCCTACTTTTAAGTATTCTTCAGTACTAGCTTGTTACTTAGATTACTTATCCTTTAAGACTTCTTTCCTCCTTCTCCTCTTTCTCTTTTTCATCCCATGCTTTCTCTCATCTTTTTCTTCCCCTTCATCTTCTCCTTTCTCTCTGTTTTCTCTTTCCTTTCCTAGTCCTACCATTACCCTAATCACCTCTTCCACCACTGGTGCCACCAACGTTATCACCAGAAACACTAGTGTGATGAACTAAACTGACAATGAATTTGAAAGGAACTCATGCTATAAATTTCTTTTTAATGGGCTGATGGAGAATGAAAGAAGAGGGAAGAAAGGAAGGAAGAAAAATGTGGTTTTAGTTGATAATCGTACTATGCTATGTATTTAACTTGTAGTTATGATCTCTACTTATTTATAAAAATAATGCCTGAGGTGAAAAACATTCTTGAAATGATTAACAGCAGTTTAGACACTGAAGAAGAAAAGATTAGTGAATTGAATAGTTAATAATAGAAGCTATCCAAAATGAAAAATATTAATAAATGCAGAACACTAAACTGTGCTAATGTGAAGAATATAAATGGATAATTTATATAAAATTGTTATTTAGAAAAATATGGAAATGCTTGTGTAAAAATCATACTAGTATGTGAATTAAGATATTGCAATAGTGAGTAGTTTTTGCTGCTGCTGTTGCTTTAATATTCAATGTTTATTCATTCCATCACATGCCTATAGTGTAGCCTGACACTGTGTTAATCAACAGGGAACTAAAGGAAAATTAAATATAGTTCCTGTCCTTGAGAGATTCTCAGTCTAGTAGTAAAAACAGACATGAAACCATATTTACTATAGAGCGTGGTAAGCTGGTTAAGGAGGAAGTACTTTATTTGGACTGAGGATGTCCAATGAAGCTTCTTTAAGAAGAGACATTTTTAGCTATAGTTTATAGGGGGGAAAAAAAGAATTCATGAAGTAAGTAAGGATACAATGAGAATGGAGTAGGAGTAGAGTTAAAGGAGATTTGGAAAATTCTACACGAAAGATAAGCTTATGCAAAAGTGTTGGAGAACTACAAATCTTTCATTATGACTTAAGTTCCAAGTGCATGCAGAGCTGAGTAGAGATTTGAAGCTGAAAAGGCTAAGTAGGGGCTGCTGCTGCTGCTGCTGCTAAGTCGCTTCAGTCGTGTCCAACTCTGTGCAACCCCACAGACAGCAGCCCAGCAGGCTCCACCCTCCCTGGGATTCTCCAGGCAAGAACACTGGAGTGGGTTGCCATTTCCTTCTCCAATGCATGAAAGTGAAGTCGCTCAGTCATGTCTGACTCTTCGCGACCCTATGGACTGCAGTCTACCAGGCTCCTCCATCCATGGGATTTTCCAGACAAGAGTACTGGAGTGGGTTGCCATTGCCTTCTCTGAAGTAGGGGCTAGATCATGACAATCTTATTAGAATACTACTGTGCATTAAGTGGAAATTTTCAATATTTCCTGCATAGAGAACATCAATTTGTAAATCACTGGGCTTTATTCTGCAGGTATAAAGGTGTTATTAGGGGTTTTAAACAGTTTGTATTGCAGTCTGAGTTACAAGGTCAGATTTAAGATTAAAAAAATTACACTGTCATCAATATGGTAGATAGATTCAATGGCAATGGGGAGATTAGAATCAGAAACTTCAGTTATTTCAAGGAAGAGATAACAATGGCTTAATCTAGAGTCAGGATATATATAAGCAATGGGAGCTGTCCATTCTGGGTATAGGCAGTAAGAGAGTGTGATGATAATGATGGAATACTCCTCCCTGAAAAAAATCTTTCGTTTGTCTTTCTAAATAATTGCCGTGGTTATTGCTGAGTTTTCAGTTCAGTTCAGTCTCTCAGTTGTATCTGACTCTTTGAGAACCCATGGACTGCAGCACGCCAGGTTTCCTTGTCCATCACCAACTCCTGGAGTTTACTCAAACTCTTGTCCAAAAATCGGTGATGCCACCCAACCATCTCATCCTCTGTTGTCCCCTTCTCTTCCCACCTTCAATCTTTCCCAGCATCAGGATCTTTTCTAATGAGTCAGTGCTTTGCATCAGGTAGCCAAAGTTTTGGAGTTTCAGCTTCAAAATCAGTCCTTCCAATGAATACTCGAGACTGATTTCCTTTAGGATGGACTGGTTGGATCTCCTTGCAGTCCAAGGGACTCTCAAGAGTCTTCTCCAACACCACAGTTCAAAAGCATCAATTCTTCGGTGCCCCACCTTCTTTCTCACATCCATACATGACCACTGGAAAAGCTATAGCCTTGACTAGACTGACCTTTGTTGGCAAAGTAATGCCTCTGTTTTTTAATATTCTATCTGGGTTGGTCATAACTTTTCTTCCAAGGAGTAAGCATCTTTTAGTTTCATGGCTGCAATCAGCATCTTCAGTGATTTGGGAACCCCCCAAAATAAAGTCAGCCTGTTTCCACTGTTTCCCCATCTATCTGCCATGACGTGATGGGGCCGGATTCTATGATCTTAGTTTTCTGAATGTTGAGCTTTAAGCTAACTTTTTCACTCTCCTCTTTCACTTTCATCAAGAATCTCTTTATCTCTTTGCTTTCTGCCATAAGGGTGGTGTCATTAGCATATCTGAGGTTATTGATATTTCCCCCGGCAATCTTGATTCCAGCTTGTGCTTCATCCAGCCCAACATTTCTCATGATGTACTCTGCATATAAGTTAAATAAGCAGGGTGACAGTATACAGCCTTGATGTACTCCCTTCCTGATTTGGAACCAATCTGTTGTTTCATATCTAGTTCTAACTGTTGCTTCCTGACCTGCATACAGATTTCTCAAGAGGCAGGTCAGGTGGTCTGGTATTCCCATCTCTTTCAGAATTTTCCACCGTTTATCATGATCCACACAGTCAAAGGTTTTGGCATAGTCAATAAAGCAGAAATAGATGGTTTTTTTCTGGAACTCTCTTGCTTTTTTGATAATCCAATGGATGTTGGCAATTTTTTCTCTGGTTCCTCTGCCTTTCCTAAATCCAGCTTGAACATCTGGAAGTTCACAGTTCACATACTGTTGAAGCCTGGCTTGGAGAATTTTGAACATTGCTTTACTAGCATGCAAGATGAGTACAATTGTGCAGAAGTTTGAGCATTCTTTGGCATTGCCTTTCTTTGGGATAGGAATTAAACTGACCTTTTCCAGTCCTGTGGCCACTGTTGAGTTTTCCAAATCTGCTGGCATATTGAGTTAGTTCAGCTCTTTCACAGCATCATCTTTTAGGATTTGAAATAACTCAACTGGAATTCCATCACCTCCACTAGCTTTGTTTGTAGTGATACTTCCTAAGGCCCACTTGACTTCACATTCCAGGATGTCTGGCTCTATGTGAGATCTTTTTTGTACGGTTCTTCTGTGTATTCTTGCCACCTCTTCTCAATATCTATGCTTCCGTTAGATCCATACTGTTTCTGCCCTTTATTGAGCCCACCTCTGCATGAAATGTTCCTCCGGTATCTCAAGTTTTCTTAAAGAGATCTCTAGTCTTTGCCATTCTATTGTTTTCCTCTATTTCTTTGCACTGATCACTGAGGAAGGCTTTCTTATCTCTCCTTGCTATTCTTTGGAACTCTGCATTCAAATGGGTATATTTTTCCTTTTCTCCTTTGCTTTTTGCTTCTCTTCTTTTCACAGCTATTTGTAAGGCCTCCTCAGACAGCCATTTTGGTTTTTTGCATTTCTTTTTCTTGGTGATGGTCTTGAACCCTGTCTCCTGTACAATGTCATGAACTTCTGTACATAGTTCATCAGGCACTCTATCAGATCTAATCCCTTGAATGTATTTGTCACTTCCCCTGTATAATTGTAAGGGAGTTGATTTAGGTCATACCTGAATGGTCTAGTGGTTTCCCCTACTTTCTTCAACTGAAGTCTGAATCTGGCAATAATTAATTCATGATCTGAGCCACAGTCAGCTCCCAGTCTTGTTTTTCCTGACTGTATAGAGCTATTCCACCTTGGCTGCAAAGAATATAATCAATCTGATTTTGGTGTTAACCATCTGGTGATGTCCATGTGTAGTCTTCTCTTGTTTTGTTGGAAGAGGGTGTTTGCTATAACCAGTGCCTTCTCTTGCCAAAATTCTATTAGCCTTTGCCCTGCTTTATTCCATACTCCAAGGTCAAATTTGCCTGTTACGCCAAGTGTTTCTTGGCTTCCTACTTTTGCATTCCGGTCCCCTACAATGAAAAGAACATCTTTTTTGGGTGCTGGTTTTACATAGGTCTTGTAGGTCTTCTTAGAACCATTCAACTTTGGCTTCTTCAGCCTTACTGGTTGGGTCATAGGCTTGGATGACTGTGATATTGAATGGTTTGCCTTGGAAACGAACAGAGATCATTCTGTCGTTTTTGAGATTGCATCCAAGTACTGCATTTCGGACTCTTTTGTTGACCATGATGGCTACTCTTTTTCTTCTAAGGGACTCCTGCCCACAGTAGTAGATATAATGGTCATCTGAATTAAATTCACCCATTCTAGTCCATTTTAGTTTGCTGATTCCTAAAATGTCAATGTTCACTCTTGCCATCTCCTGTTTGACCACTTTCTATTTGCCTTGATTTACCCTTGCCTGGAAAATCACATGGATGAAGAAGCCTGGCTACATACAGTCCATGGGGTTGCAAAGAGTCGGACATGATTGAGCGATTTCACCTTTCACCTTCACCATGCACCTAACATTCCTGATTCCTATGCAATATTGCTCTTTACAGCATCGGACTTTACTGAGTTTTAATCATTGTATTTATTATATATTGCTGCCTAACAAAGTACCCCAACTTTAGCAATTTAAACAACATACAGTCATTATTTCACCTGGTTTCTGATGGTCAAGAATTTAGAAAGGGCTTATCAGTATCTTCCCACATCCCTAGTGGCTCAGGTGGTAAAGCGTCTGCCTGAAATGCAGGAGACTTGGGTTCAATCTCTGGGTCAGGAAGATCCCCTGGAGAAGCAAATGGCAACCCACTCCAGTACTCTTGCCTGGAAAATTCCATGGACGAAGGAGCCTGGTAGGCTACAATCCATGGGTTGCAAAGAGTCAGACACAACTGAGTGACTTCACTTTCTATCAGTATCTTTAAACTTGTGCTCCATTGTAATCTCAAACCCCTTTATTAATTGTTTGTCTAGATTATTTCTCCTGTTATATCAGCAGAGTATTTCAGTTTCAGGGCATGTGTTAATTAATGTTACTTTGTACTTATCTCAGAGTTTTTTTGTTTATACATTTCTCTAATTTACAAAGAACACTTTCAATTTTCTTCCTGTATTTGTGTGTGTGTGTGTTAATCTTGTCATATTTGCAACCACACCAGAACTGAGAATTTTCTCAATTCCATTTTGTTACTGATAAGAATGTTGACAACACTGGGAAACTAAAATTCACCCAAGTGTGGTAGTTTCCTATTAGACTGACACTAAGTTGATCACCTGCACTTTGCTGGGTTGGGCTTGGGGGTGGGGGAGCATTACTCCCTATCAAATTACATTTCTAGAATGGTATGAACCTTTTATGTTTGCCACTTTCCCACTTTAATGGATAGTAGAGCAAAGACAAGACTTGTCTGGTAGACTAAAGCTCAGTTCAGGGAAACCTCAGTAATTTGTATTTTCTGCAGGTACAGTGCAGAATGCAGTGGTTGTAAGCCATCCAGTCTTTGTCAAACCCTTCTGTGTTTGGTATATATTGTGACTGACACAGCAACAATAATGAAATGCGAGTAATCCTGTGCTGTCAAGATACTTCAGATGGATTTCCCTGTATTTGGGAGATGTCTGGCCTAGTGAGAGGAGGAAATCTAATCTAGCATTCAGAAGGACTATACCTGCACCCTGATGTCTAGAGGAAGTAGGTTAGACTTCTGGGTAATGCAATTACATGGGAGTGGTGTTTACTTCTTTGGAATCATTAGAATATTCCAACTCCTTGAAAGATATGCCTCTTATGTACTTGAAGGGTAGTTAACACTCTTTAATGAATGCCATGCAAAGAGTCAAGATTATGTGTGTGTTCAGTTGCTCAGTCGTGTCCGACTTTGCGAGGTTCCTCTGCCAAGGAATTTTCCAGGCGATAATACTGGAGTGGGTTGCCATTTCCTACTCCAGGGATCTTCCTGACCCATGGATCGAACCTGAGTCTCTTGTGTCTCCTGCATTGGCAGCCAAATTCTTTGCCACTGTGCCACCAGGGAAGCCCAGAGTCAAGATTACTTGATGGGTTATTGGCATGGATGGGAAATGGGCAAAGTGTAGTTTGAACAGGGCACCCCTGACTCACCAGGATCCAGCCTGAAAAATAGATGTTTTCTATGACTTCCTGAAGGTCCAACTTGCATTTAATTTCCATGGATCTTTCACACTTCCTAGCTCTTGTACAATGTCAACCACTTACTAAATGTTTCCTTACCTAATCCTCTCTCAATCACCTGCTTTGTAGGTTACTATCTTTGCATTTCAGATGAGAAGGCAAAGACTATGTGAGGTTGCCTCTTGCCCAAGGGTTCAGAATGGAGGAATCAGGATTTGAACTGAGTTTCTACTCAATGTATTATGTGTCAATATTTCACTTTAAGCGAACAGCCAATGGAACATATAAATGGTTCAGTTAATTTTATAATCAATCTTGAAATTAATGAGCATGTTTATGTAAGTTTTCTGGAAACATTGTGTTATCAGCTATTACCTTTTAAAAAGTTAAAATTTTTTTTTTTGCCCACGCCATGGGGCATGTGCAGGATCTTGGTTCCCCGACCAGTGATTGAACCCAACGCCCCCTGTATAGAGAGCATGAAGTCTTAAGCACTGGATCGCAGGAAAGTTCCTCAAGCCTTAACTTATAAAAGCATATTCTGGTCTTAATTCAGATATACTTATAATTTTTATACAGTAGTAGAATCTTTGGCAAATGTACAATTTCCAGTTCTACTTTTCTCATAAAACTTTTCATTTACATTTCCCCAAGTTGTATAGTTTTTACAGTTATAATTTTAGTAGCTACACAACGATACAGCTAATAAATACTGAAACAGTTTTAAAAAAATTCTTAATGTAGTAGTGAAAATTAAGACAATATCACACAAATACACCTCATTTTGGGTTTCGCTTGTTTCTCAGATGGTGAGGAATCCTCCTGCAATGCAGGATACCTGGGTTCGATCCCTGGGTTGGGAAGATTCTCCTGGAGCAGGGAATGGCTACCTACTCTCAGTATTCTTGCCTGGAGAATCCATGGACAGAGGAGCCTGGTGGGCTACAGTCCATGGGGTTGTAAAGGGTTGGAAACGACTGAGTGACTGACACTCACTCGTACGCATCCTTTTGGGAAAACCAAAATTCTGGACAAACAAAAAAAGCAAAACAGAGGGTGAGTATTTTCCTAAGGAAAGGACTCAATATAGAATTCCTTTAAATAGTAACGCTCCCCTGGATCCCCAGGAGATTTGGTTTCCTAAAATTAAGAGTTACACACACTTTTGTGAAGGGCTACCTAAGACTGGATAATTTCTGAGATCGTTTCTAGCACATGATGACTAATGCACTGATTGAGTAAAACGAGGTCACCCATTTATTCTAGGGGTTTTCGGTTGCAAAAGCTACAGGAATGAAGGATGTGTTTACTTCTCAGGCTCTGGTGGGTTAATAAAAACTCGGAAGGGTTTTTCTCTCATTTAGTCCCACAGTGCCGAATCCAAGGGCTTCCAGGCTCCTCGTGTCCTCAGTATGTCAGGGACGGTGTGCCGTCGTCTATTCTCGTCCATTCTCCTCCCTTCAGTCGGACCACACCCAAACCCGCCCAGACAGAGAAGAGTCTGCCCTATTTTTAACAAGACCCAGACACTGGGAGCATTTCTCCTTCCTCAGTAACCCCATTTCAAATCCAGTACACACTTCCAGTGTACTTTTAGCAATTAACAGAGGGCCTCCATACACTTCTTACACATTTCCATCAAATACAAGAGATATTTTCCAAAATTTTAAAATTAAGGAAATAATAAATATGGATCAAGTAGAAAACAGGTGTATTTTAGATTGTCTGTGACTTTAAATATACTAGTATAATGTCATATTATGTTGTAGGATTAGGATATGTCTGTGTGTGTGTACATGTGTGTTCAGTGGCGTCTGACTCTTTGCGACCCCATGGACTGCAGCTTACCAGGCTCCTCTGTCCATGGAATTTTCCAAGTAAGAATACTGGAATGGGTTGCCGTTTCCTTCTCCAGGCATCTTCCCAAGCCAGGGATTGAGTCCACATCTCCTGTGCCTCCTGCATTGGCAGGCAGATTCTTTACCACTGTGCCACCTGATTAGGATATGCAATAGCAGATATGTTTTCCTGAAATCCCGACTTCTGTAGGTGTAAATACGTATCTTAAAAATCTTAAGACATTTGGCTGGGAATATATAGCTATATCTATGAGAGAAGATGCTATACCTTTCGCCTAAAACCTCCCCCCACCGAAGATTTCATTTTTTGCTTAGTGAGATTCGATTATATTTAAGCAAGATTTATTTGAACAAGGTTATATTTAAGATACATAATAATGAAAACCACCCTACCCTCTTCCACATGCAAACTATCTTTGTTCAATGAAGTCAGATTGTTTTGGGGGAATAATCACTATTAACCACTCTGCTGGTGTTTTGTTGTCTCCCAACAGATTTTATTTAATTCTTATGCATATTAGGAAGCTGAAAATTTTGAGGAGATGTAAATAGACAAAGATTAGTCAAGGATACAAGTGACCACTTTAACTCATACTTGATCAACATCCATTTTTTGAAATGTTTTCCATTCAGCCTCCTCCCAAAATCAAATGCTTGTTTGATATTGCAGGGGAATCTTTCTTTATAGGTGAGGACATACTTTCTTAAGGCTTCCTGCATTATTGCTGAAAGTTTCAGTTAAGCTAATTGCTGTAGTTTCAGCTAATTTATTTTATAAATTTATTCTATCAAAGTTGATCTGTTGTCTTCCTTTGATATCAACATTCTGACAGGCCTGGTTTCCTCATTTTATTTTTCTTAGATAATTTCTATTTTGAAGAATGTAAACAAGACCAAATACTTTTCCTCGATCCTGTCTGCTTTTGTCTGTATTCTTTTTTCCTTTGGACTGGGGCTAATATGTGGCCACATGTGCTAGATAAGAATTCTTTATCAGATTCAGCCATTCCTCACTTGATTAATTTTGCTATGAGTAAAACAGAATGTGATTTCTAGGTTCCTCTGGCAGTCGCAGTATAAAGCTTCTCCTGCCCTTAAATAACCTTAATTTCCGTATGGTAAAGTGGAATATGTCCTGGTTGAAATTATTGTTTTTCTTTTTTTAAACCATTCATGCTACAATGTTTCCTGTCTTTTTAGGGACATATCTTCATATTTGGGCTCCTCCAGTGACTCAGCAGTAAAGAACCTTCCTGCAATGCAGGAATTGCAGGAGCCGCGGGTTTGATCCGTGGGTCAGGAAGATCCCCTGGAGGAGGAAATGGCTGTCCACTTCAGTGTTCTTGCCTGGAGAATCCCATGGACAGAAGAGCCTAGCAAGCTAGCATCCATAGGGTCACAAAGAATTGGAAACAATTGAAGTGATTTAGCACACATACACTTCATATTTATGAAAAATGGTTAATATCACTTTGGCAGACTGAATTTTTTGTATCAATAAAACCCTTACGGCAAAGGCACAATTTTATTTTTCATGTTATAGCAATTTTGATTCAAATTGCATTAGTGAGAAAAAGAAGGAAATAGTCTGAATCAGACAGCATTTTTTTTTAAAGTGGAAAATAAGATATCTTTCTTATCAGGTACTGTTATGAAATTTTGTATTTTATCAGCACTCAGTAGGTCTATGACCAATAAATATTACTGAGTGGTTAATTTGTCTACCGACTCAGAAAATTTACCCAAAAATATATTTGCTGATCATTTGAAACTACAGTGAAGTTTCTTTACATTGTATATACAGATGGCTTGGTGGGTGGGAGTTAGGAAATAGATTTGGACTCTTGTTCTTTTATTTATTTGCTATGTGACCTTTGGCAAAATACTTGACCTCTGTGTGCCTCAGTTTCCTCATTACAAAATGAGGGAAAATAAAATCATTATGCTGTACACCTTAAACTTATACAGTGGTATGTGTTAATTATATCTCAATAAAACTATAAAAATGAGGCTAATACCTTCCTACTTAAAAGTTGTGATATTAATGAATTTAAATAAATATATGTTTCATTCATATCATATGAACATTATAATATCACTTATTTCCTAAGTCTATATCACTGAGTATTATTTACCTGGTAAATAATAAATATATTAGCTATTATTACTAATTTTAAAACGTAAGATTTCATTGCTGCAATTATTATACTGATCTTGGACATAGACAAAAATTATGGTGTTTAGAAGTGATTGCCTGGAGAATAGGAGTTCTTCATAGAAATTCCAAACAGCACAAAAACTCTATAAGATGAGTAAATACAAAGAAAAGAATTTATCCTTTACTGAGCAGAGTTACCACTATTTTGTAATTAAATGAATCTTAAGTTAACTCTCATGAAGAGTCACAAAACAAACTGACTATTTTGAGATGTCCAGAGTTGGCATGACCTCACCAATCAGCAGAAGTCAGGATGGATGGGGATTCATATTCTAAACTCAGTTTAATTTAAGGGGTCCTGAAAACTGCCTTAAAAATCACACTTATCATCTTCTCTACTTGCTCCATGCTGCTGCTGCTGCTAAGTCGCTTCAGTCGTGTCCGACTCTGTGCGACCCCATAGACAGCAGCCCACCAGGCTCTTCCGTCCCTGGAATTCTCCAGACAAGAACACTGGAGTGGGTTGCCATTTCTTTCTCCAATGCATGAAAGTGAAAAGTGAAAGTGAAGTCTCTCAGTTGTGTCCAACTCTTCACGACCCCATGGACTGCAGCCCACCAGACTCCCCTGTCCCTGGGATTTTCCAGGCAAGAGTACTGGAGTGGGTTGCAATTTCCTTCTCCAATGCATGCATGCATGCTAAGTTGCTTCAGTCATGTCCGACTCTGTGCGACCCCATAGACATAAGCCCACCAGGCTCCTCTGCCCACAGGATTCTCCAGGCAAGAGTACTGGAGTGGGTTGCCATTTCCTTCTCCACTTGCTCCATGGTGCATCTTCAAATTCTAGTGTGACCTCCACAACTGAATTATTGTAAGTCTGAAAACCAAAGAAATTTATAGACATTTTAACTAGGGTCAAGAAAACGTTAAACCCATCCTGGCTAGTGTGTTATTATAAATAAATATGTCAATAATTATTTACAAGATATATATACACACTTGTATATATAAATTATATTATGTAATAATATATTATTATGCATATATATATATAATGCTGCCTTTAAACAGAAACACACGTAAAACAAGAATATGAATTGATTTTGTTTGCTCATAGGAACCTGAGCCAATCTGGGACATTTGGGAATGTGTGGAGAGGTTTTGATGGTCTTGAATTTGATGAAGAGTGGGCTGTGAGGGGGAGTATATGGCATATACCCGCAAGACTACTAGCCTTGGTTAAAGAACAAGGATGCTCTTATACTTCCTAGCATACACAGGACAGCTCCCCACAACAAAGGATTATCCGGTCAAAAATGCCAGTGCCAAAGTTGAGAAACTGTGCCCTATATTGAGTCTTCAAACTATCTCTGTAAGGACTGGCTAGTTCATATCTTCCTCTTTGTGAGCCATACGGTCTCCGTTAAAACTGCTTGACTTTGCCTGTGTAGCATGAAAGCAGCTACTGACAACATACCAGCTGACGATGGGTGCGTCTGTTTCATGATAACCTTTATTTACAAAATCAGCCTGCTGGACACTGGCCCAGGCTATCGTTTGTGGACTCCTCCATAACAGGAGTATTCAATCTCAGATGCTCATTAGAAGAACCCAGGAGCTTTTAAACATGGTAATACCTGGACTCCCTTTCCCCCAATTCTGATTTGATTGGTCTGGGAGGGGCCTCCCGTGTTGGTGTTAGTTAAAAACACCCCATGGATGAGAATGTGCAGCCAGTGTTGAGAGCCATCGCTCTGAGATAGTTGCTGTTTGTGTGTTTGAAAGTTGACCCAGCCCAGGAGACCCTTATCAGCAGTCGGCAGAGCCTTCTCTTGCAATCTGGCTTTTGTCCCAGGGACTCTCCTGAAAGTCCACAAATTAATGGGCTTTTATTCGTGTCTGTTCCTCTGAATCCCTGAGACTGAGACTTAGAAACACTCCATGATTTCAGGTACCTTGAAACTCTTCATTCTCCAAGTTTTCCTCCTATGCTTCTAACTACCCTTCTGCCTCTTCTTCAACCTTTTGCACATTAAATATAGATGCTCCCCAAAGAGCTGTCCTCAGGGTTTTTCTCTGATTAATTTTTCCTGGCCTGTGTCATGGCCTTACCTCTCTATAAACAACATTCATATAACTAACTTTTGAGCTAATCTCTCCCACAGGGGTTGTTTTAGTAAGTGACCTGGTGACTCTATTCTTGATCATGAGTTTGGAAATTAGATATGAAAAGTCATAGTCATAAAACTAAGTTACAGTCTTTTATTCCAGATATCAACTCCCACAGCATGGGACATTCCATAGAACATTTTGAAAACTACCATCCTTACCATGCAACTTTCTTATGGGAGAAACCCCACAGTAAGGTCATCTGGGTACTTTGTAACGTACCTTTTGCATCAAGATATACCTCATGCTGTATAGAAAGTTACCAGTGTGTATAGGTTAAATACTATTTAATAGAAATAAGTAATGTAAATAACAATTTTGCTTTTATGTCACCAGAGCACTCCTATAGTTCAGAGATAAAACAATGAGACCTTCATTCATTGCCAGTTATATCCAGCAGCTTGTCAGGAGATAGGTGAGACATGCAAACTGGGGAGAGTTTTATGGAGTCATTTTACAGAGCTATGGGCAGGTGTATTTGTTTCCAAGGTCTACCATAACAAATTACCACTAACCTGGTGGCTTAAAACAACAGAAGTTTATTCTCTCATCATTCTGAAGATCAGACGTCCACAGTCAAGATGTTGGCTGGGCTGCACTATTTCCAGAGGTTCTAGAGGAGAACCTGTTCCTTGCCTATTCCAGTCTCTGTTGGCTATTGGCATTCCTTGGCTTCCTTGATTGCAGCCAGTTCAGTTCAGTTCAGTTGCTCAGTTATGTCTGACTCTTTGCAACCCCATGGACTGCAGCAAGCCAGGATTCCCTGTCCATCACCAACTTACAAATCTTGCTCAAACTCATGTTCTTCGAATCTGTGATACCATCCAACCATCTCATCCTCTGTCGTCCCCTTCTCCTCCTTCCTTCAATCCTTCCCAACATCAGGGTCTTTTCCAATGAGTCAGTTCTTCATATCAGGTGGCCAAAGTATTGGAGTTTCAGCTTCAGCATTAGTCCTTCCAATGAATATTCAGGACTGATTTCCTTTAGGATGGACTGGTTTGATCTCCTTATAGTCTTAGGGACTCTCAAGAGTCTTCTCCTGAGCACCACAGTTCAAAAACATCAATTCTTTGGTGCTCAGCTTTCTTTATGGTCCAACTCTCATATCGATACACGACTACTGGAAAAACCATAGCTTTGACTAAATGGACCTTTGTCCGACTGCAGCCACATCACTCCAATCTCTGCCTCCATTTTTGCGTTGCCTTCTCCTCTTCTTCTCTTTATATTGCCTTCTTCTCTTCTGTCTGTTATATTTCTTTTTGTCCTTCTTTTGTAAGGACAGTGATTGGATTTTGGGCCCACCCAAATAGTCAAGGATGATCTCCTAATTTCAGGATCCTTAGCTTAATTATATCTGCAAAGATCAGTTTTCCAAATAAGAGGTTAAGAAGTGGACATCTCTTAATATCTTTTTTGGGGGCCAGTATTCAACCCATTATAGCAGGGTTGGGAGAAACCAACAAGGGACTGTGAAGCCCTCTCTGGCTCATTTACTAGGGCTGCAGGAGACAGGAAGGAAGTACACTGTGGAATCTAGAATCAGTAGCTGTAATGGGTGGGGAGGGAGGCACCCATGAGGCTTTTGAAAGAGAATTTCACTTGCCTTAAAGAAAGTTAGAGGAATAATACCCAACTTTATTCCCTTTCCACTCCCCTACTGGTACCTCTCTTTGGCCAAATCAAAATGGGTGCCAGAGGAAAAGATGACCAATAATGCAGTCTTTAAAGGGGAAGGGAAGGTGGATCTGGAGAGGCAAACAGAATACATCCCACACACCAGGACATTGTCATTCCTGAGGAGGAGTGGAAAAATTTCTCAAGTTAGAGGTTCAAATGAGACTGCTTTCAGATGCACATCAATAAGTTTAGCTTTTTATATATGTAAGGAACAAATGAGAACATATTGCATTTTTTCCCTGTAATTTCAGACCATTACACACTGCCCTGGGAAATACTAATTGCCTACTTCTGTGTTTTGGGAAAAGAAGTATCAGCAGAGTACATACCACCACAGTCCTTTACATATGTAGGAATAATCCTGTTATCATAAGCATCATCATTTTTATTACAATTCTATTTCCCTTATTTATACTCCTTTTCTGTCTCAAAAGGAATTTAGTTGGTTCATGAAGAAGAAGAAAGGTATTAGAAGGATGATGAAATTAAAATAGAAAGTCAAGACCATGGAAAGAAAGAGAAAGCTAATATGTCAACCTCAAGGGCTAATAGAGTTGCTGTGATTGAGCATCATATTGGACTCTACCTTCCTGGCAGCCGTCGTTATGATAACATAGTTATGTCCACATCTTACTCTAACAGCACTTTGCTTATTTAGTCAGGAGAAACTCTGCAGCACATGATTCCATAAAGTCCGTCTTCTTCTTCCACTCATGTAATAGTCACTTCCTAGGATTAAAAATCACCATATAATTCACTAATCACTGGTTGTAGAAATAAAATGTTGAGAAATGAAAAAAAGACCGTAGAAGAATACAGAGAGACACGAACGTGCAATGAAGGTGAGAAGAGGGAACATTTTAAGGTTCATGTAACCTTTCTAATTGCTAATTATTTTCAAATATTCTCACCCTTTCTTTTATATTTTTTATTTGTTATGTTGAGATATAGCTTTAAACATAACACTTAAATGTTCATTTTACTATTGTTTGATTACATGTTATTATAATATATAATAGTATACATCTATTATAAATTCTTTAGCTGTGAAAAGAAGAGAAGCGAAAAGCAAAGGAGAAAAGGAAAGATACAAGCATCTGAATGCAGGGTTCCAAAGAATAGCAAGGAGAGATAAGAAAACCTTCCTCAGCGATCAATGCAAAGAAATAGATTAATACAACAGAATAGGAAAAACAAGAGATCTTTTCAAGAAAATTAGAGATATCAAGGGAACATTTCATGCAAAGATGGGCTCAATAAAAGACAGAAATGGTATGGACCTAACAGAAGCAGAAGATATTAAGAAGAGGTGGCAAGAATACACAGAAGAACTGTACAAAAAAGAGCTTCATGACGAAGATAGTCATGATGGCATGATCACTCCCCTGGAGCCAGACATCTTGGAATGTGAAGTCAAGTGGGCCTTACGAAGCATCACTACGATCAAAGCTAGTGGAGGTGATGGAATTCCAATTGAGCTATTTCAAATCCTGAAAAATGAAGCTGTGAAAGTGCTGCACTCAATATGCCAGCAAATTTGGAAAACTCAGCAGTGGCCACAGGACTGGAAAAGGTCAGTCTTCATTCCAATCCCAAAGAAAGGCAATGCCAAAGAATGCTCAAACTACTGCACAATTGAACTCATCTCACACGCTAGTAAAGTCATGCTAAAAATTCTTCAAGCCAGGCTTCAGCAGTATGTGAACCGTGAACTTCCAGATGTTCAAGCAGGTTTTGGAAAAGGCAGAGGCACCAGAGATCAAATTGCCAACATCCTCTGGATCATGGAGAAAGCAAGAGAGTTCCAGAAAAACATCTATTTCTGCTTCATTGACCATGCCAAAGCCTTTGACTGTGTGGATCACAATAAACTGTGGAACATTCTGAAAGAGATGGGAATCCGAGACCACCTGACCTGCCTCTTGAGAAACCTGTATGCAGGTCAGGAAGCAACAGTCAGAACTGGACATGGAACAACAGACTGGTTCCAAATAGGAAAAGGAGTATGTCAAGGTTGTATATTGTCACCCTGCTTATTTAACTTAAATGCAGAGTACATCATGAGGAACGCTGGGCTGGAAGAAGCACAAGTTGGAATCAAGATTGCCTGGAGAAATATCAATAACCTCAGATATGCAGATGACACCACCCTTATGGCAGAAAGTGAAGAGGAACTCAAAAGCCTCTTGATGAAAGTGAAAGAGGAGAGTGAAAAGGTTGGCTTGAAGCTCAACATTCAGAAAACAAAGATCATGGCATCTGGTCCCCTCACTTCACAGCAAATAGATGGGGAAACAGTGGAAACAGTGTCAGACTTTATTTTTTTGGGCTCCAAAATCACTGTAGATGCTGATTGCAGCTATGAAATTAAAAGACGCTTACTCCTTGGAAGGAAAGTTATGACCAACCTAGATAGCATATTAAAAAGCAGAGACATTACTTTGCCAACCAAGGTCCGTCTAGTCAAGGCTATGGTTTTTCCCGTGGTCATGTATGGATGTGAGAGTTAGACTGTGAAGAAAGCTGATCGCCGAAGAATTGATGCTTTTGAACTGTGGTGTTGGAGATGACTCTTGAGAGTCCCTTGGACTGCAAGGAGATCCAACCAGTCCATTCTGAAGGAGATCGATCCTGGGTGTTCGTTGGAAGGACTGATGCTAAAGCTGAAACTCCAATACTTTGGCCACCTCATGCGATGAGTTGACTCACTGGAGAAGAGTCTGATACTAGGAAGGATTGGGGGTGGGAGGAGACGGGGACAACAGAGAATGAGATGGCTGGATGGCATCACCGACTCGATGGACATGAGTTTGGGTGAGCTCCGGGAGTTGGTGATGGACAGGGAGGCCTGGCGTGCTGTGATTCATGGGGTCACAAAGAGTCGGACATGACTGAGCGACTGAACTGAACTGAACTGATTATAAATTCACCAACTTGGCATGAATTTTCCATGATTTTTGATGTCTTTAACCTGTCAAACTACTACCACAGTCACTGCCCCAAATCTTCATGCTCAAGAACTGACTTCTTGGAAAAGACCCTGATGCTGGGAAAGATTGAAGGCAGGAGGAGGAGGGGACAACAGAGGATGAGATGGTTGGATGGCATCACTGACTTGATGAACATGACTTTGAGCAAGCTCTGGGAATTGGTGATGGACAGGAAGTCTGGTGTGCTGCAGTCCATAGGATCACAAAGAGTCAGACACGACTGAGCAACTGAACTGAACTGATTGAACTGTCACCAACTTGACATGAATTTTCCATGATTTTTGATGTCTTTATAGCTGTCAAAATACTACCATAATCACATTTTCTTCACTGCCCCAAGTCCCCTTCATGCTCAATCTCCTCCTCCCACTACTGGCTTCTAGAAACAAATTATCTGCTTCTTATAAATACAGTTGAGGTTTTTCTTTTTTTGTATCATTGATTTATAAAGTTGTGCTACTTTCTGGGATACAGCAAAGTGATTCAGGTATACATACGTAAATATACATTCTTTTTCATTATGGGTTATTACAAGATGTTGACTATAGTTACCTGTGCTGTGCATAGGACCTTGCTGTTTATCTATTTTATATGTAGTAGTTTGTATCTGCTAATCCCAACTCCTAATTTATCTCTCCCTCACCTATCCCATTTGGTAGTCATGCTTGTTTTCTATGTCTGTGAATCTGTTTCTGTTTTGTAAATAAGTCCATTTGTACCATAGTATAGACATCACATATAAGTGATATAATGTGATATTTATCTTCCTCTGTCTGATTTACTTCACTTAGTATGATAATCTCTAGGTCCATCTATGTTATTGAAAATGGCATTATTTTATTCTTTTTAATGGCTGAATAGTATTCTGTTATATATGTCACATCTTCTTTATCCATTCACCTATCCATGGACACTTAGGTAGCTTCCATGTCTTGGCTATGATAAATAGTGCTGCTATGAACATTGGGATACATGTATCTTTTTGAATTTAGAGTTTTATTTGGATATACGTCCAGGAATGAGATTGCTGGATCATATGGTAACTCTATTTTTAGGTTTTTAAGGACCTTCTCTATTGTTTTCCATAGTGTTGGCACCAATTAACATTCTCACCAATAGTGTAGGAAAGTTCCCTCTCCTCCTCACTGTCTCCAGCATTTGTTGTTAGATTTGGCTTTTCTAGAATTTCATATATCTCTAGTCTTTTGTGACCAACTTCTTTTCATTTAGAGTAACACCTCTGAGGTATCATAGCTCATTCCTGTTTATTGTTGAGTAGTGTTATTTTTTAATATACCACAATTTATTTATGTATTCAAAAAGTCAGTGGACATTTGAATTATTTCCTTTTTTGGCAATTATGAATAAAATTGCTATGAATATACGTGTACAGGTTGTATGAATATAATCATTTTCCTTGGTAAATACCTTATGTGGGGTTAGCAGGTTGTTTGGTAGATGAATGCTTAATTTTGAAAAAAACTGCCAGACTGTTGAAAGTGACTATATTATTTTACATTCCTACCAGCAATGTATGTATTATTTCACGTCTTTGTCAACACTTAGTATTATTAATCTTCTTGATTTTGGCTGTTCAACTGTGTGTGGAATATTTTTAATTTGTGTTTTCTTATTGATTAATAACGTTAAGCATGTTTTTTATTATTTATGTACCTCTCTTTGGTGTGTCTGTTCAAATCTCTTGCTCATTTAAGTTATTGGAAGAGGTTTGTCTTGTTATCGAGTTTTAAGAGGCTCTTCTTTTACAATAAGTTCTGATTTAAACAATCTTCTAGTGAATGTGTTTTGCAAATATTTTTCCTCAGCATGATAAAGAACTACTACTTATACGATAGAGCTACAGTAAGAATTAGTCTAGATAGTGTGCAAAGGTTCTGATACCTCATAGCCACTTAGTTAATTTGAGTTCTTTTCCCTTGCCCTTTTGCCGTATCAAATCCTCTAAAGAAGCTGAGAAATGATTCAAGGAAGGAAAAAAAAGTCTTTCAATGAGGGCATCTTGGAGAGAGTATTTTCAGGATACTAGTGGGGTCATAGGGAAATTGCAAAAGATTAAAGAGTGAATAATGATCATTTAAATAAGGGTTAGGTAAAGGTTATTCTTTCTGAAACTTGGGAGATTAAAGAAGAAGACAGTAGCATAAGTTAGAGGTAGGATTGCATTGTGGTGAGCACAAAAGAGTCTGCAGTCAGGTTGCTTGGAGTTGAAGTCCAGCTCTACCCCTTACAAGCTATGTGAGGATGGGTGAGTTATTTAACATATGGATGATCAGGTAAGAGAGGAGGGCAAGGTCTCAAGGGAAGTTACGAGGCATGCGCCTGGGGTAAATGCAAGATTTGCATTTGCTAAGGAAAACAGGAGCAGACACCATGAGGAATTCTGAGGGATACATCAAGTCAGATGATCTTTATTATTTTTAAAAATTTATTTATTTTTTATTGAAGGATAATTACTTTACAGAATTTTGTTGTTTTCTGTCAAATCTCAACATGAATCAGCCATCAGTTCAGTTCAGTTCAGTTCAGTCTCTCAGTCGTGTCCGACTCTTTGCGACCCCATGAATCACAGCTCGCCAGGCTTCCCTGTCCATCACCAACTCCCAGAGTTCACTCAAACTCATGTCCATCAAGCTGGTGATGCCATCCAGCCATCTCATTCTCTGTCATCCTCGTCTCCTCCCGTCCCCAATCACTCCCAGCATCAGAGTCTTTTCCAGTGAGTCAACTCGTCTCATGAGGTGGCCAAAGTATTGGAGTTTCAGTTTTAGCATCAGTCCTTCCAATGAACACCCAGGATTGATCTCCTCTAGAATGTACTGGTTGGACTGCAAGAGTCTCCTTGCAGTCCAAGGGACTCTCAAGAGTCTTCTCCAGCACCACAGTTCAAAAGCATCAATTCTTCGGCGATCAGCTTTCTTCACAGTCCAACTCTCACATCCATACATGACCATGGGAAAAACCATAGAGGTATATATATTTCCCCTCCCTTTTGAACCTCCCTTGCATCTCCCTCCCCATCCCACCCCTCTAGGTTGATACAGAGCCCCTGTTTGAGTTTCCTGAGCCATACAAAAAATTCCCTTTTGCTATCTATTTTACATATGGTAATGTAAGTTTCCATGTTACTCTTTCCATACATCTCACCCTCTCCTCCCCTCTCCCCGTGTCCATAAGTCTATTTTCTATGTCTGTTTCTCCATTGCTGCCCTGTAAATAAATTCTTCAGTACCATTTTTCTAGTTTCTGTATATATGCATTAGAATATGATATTTACCTTTCTCTTTCTGATTTACTTCACTCTGTATAATAGGTTCTAGGTTCATCCACCTTATTAAAATTGATTCAAATGCATTCCTTTTTATGGCTGACTAATATTCCATTGTGTATATATACCACAACTTCTTTATCCATTTATCTGTTGATGGGCATCTAAGTTGCTTCCATGTTCTAGCTATTGTAAATAGTGCTGCAATGAACAGTGGGATACGTGTGCCTTTTTCAATTTTGGTTTCCTCAGGGTATATGCCTAGGAGTGGGATTGCTGGGTCATATGGTGGTTTTATTCCTAGTTTTTTAAGGAATCTCCCATATCATCTTCCATAGTGGCTGTATCATTGTACATTCCCACCAACAGTGCAAGACCGTTCCCTTTTCTCCACACCCTCTCCAGCATTTATTGTTTGTAGACTTTTTGATGAGGGTCATTCTGACCAGTGTGAGGTGATATGTCATCATAGTGTTGATTTGCATTTCTCTGATAATGAGTGATGTTGACCATCTTTTCATGTGTTTGTTAGCCATCTGTATGTCTTCTTTGGAGAAATATCTGTTTAGGTGTTTTCCCACTTTTTGATTAGGCTGTTTATTTTTCTGGTATTGAGTTGTATGAGCTGCTTGTATATTTTGGAAATTAATCCTTTGTTAGTTGTTTCATTTGCTATTATTTTCTCCCATTCTGAGGGCTGTCTTTTCACCTTGCTTATAGTTTCCTTTGCTGTTCTAAAGCTTTTAAGTTTAATCAGGTCCCACTTGTTAACTTTTGTTTTTATTTCCATTACTCTGGGAGGTGGGTCATAGAGGAGCTTTATCTTTTTTAATAAAGTACAAAGTTAAATCATCTATCCAGAAAGTGAAAAATCAAGGGGAAACCTGGGAGTCAAGGAAAGTGAAGAAGGTGAGGAACAGTTGTTGAGAGGCAAATCCTAACTTGACAAGACAGTCATTAACAGACAGCCAAAAATCAAGAATGATCCAGGTGAACTTGGAGAGCATAAATTTAGACATGGGTTCTCTCAAGAGTTTCTTGTGAGCTGCTCTAATGATATTTATTAACCTAGAAGCAGGAAAGAGAGAAAACAGGACACCACCTACTGAAGGAAGATAATGGTTGGTAACATAGCAAATAAGGGATTCCAGATGAACAATGCTGAAATGGTCAGTGTTTTACAGATATAATCATGCTATGGGATAATGCACCTGAAGAAGGAGGTGTTCATTAGCATGTTTTATTTCTGTAAGTGGAAAAAAGAAAGATTCTTGTTTAAGTGACAGATTTTAAATGGCTGGCCCAGACGGACTAGACAGAGTAAGATGGAAGGAAAAGCTGAAAATGTGGTGGGTCAGATACTTCAGATTCGGTGATAACCAGATGCAGATGAAATTGAACTGATGGATGGGGAGATGTCAAATGAGAGGTTCTCAGGTCATGGGGAATTTCATTTATTTATTTTTTGTTTTTTTAATTTTTATAATGTTGTGTTGCTTTCTGCCATACAACAACTCGAATCTGTCGTAATTATACATATATGTCCCCTGTCCCCCAAACCTTCCTTCCCCCAGCCTCCCGCTCTAGGTCATCACAGAGCACCAGACTGGATCCCTTTGTTATATACCAACTTCTCAGCAGCTATCCATTTTACACATAATTGTACATATACGTTGATATTAGTTTCTCCATTTGTCCCACTTTCTCCCTCCCCTACTGTGTCTACAAGTCCATTCTCTACATCTGAGTCTCCATTCCTTCCCTGCAAATAGATTCATCAATACCATTTTTTCTGGATTCCATATATACATGGGGAATGTTAGATTGGGGGTTTTTGAGACAGGGAACTTTAGAGGTTAAGGTACAGAGTCTTATCCGTATCACAGTTAGAATTGCTATGGGAGATACAGCAAATTTGCTGATTAAGGGACTGTAGGGTAGGAAGGGTATTAGGAAGAGTCATGTGAGGGATGCTCAGTGAAGATGCTCACCCACACCGAGGAGGACTGAAGTCCCCGTGAAACAGGGAAGAGTTTGCAGAGATTGTTCAACTATTAATACATTATTTTGGCAATTAGTCTCAAAAACAGGTAGTAGATCTGTATCCATGTGAATATGTGCTTGGCTTTATATTATAACTAAAGCTACGTGAGTTTTTGCATTTATCTTTTACAATTGATGTCATCTCAGTAGTCGCAGCACATGACACCATGTTCCAGAAAACAAGAAGCTATCAAAGCCCAGCTCGCAACAGCTTCCTCCTGATTCTCCAACATAACCTGCCAGCTGAGTTAACTGTGAGCTGCCTTTGCCTGGGACTGCGAAGGAGGGCTGCAGAGACGGGAAACCAAAGTGTTCTTACCTTCTGCTTCCTGAGGGGTAACTGTAAGGGGGCAGAAGAGTGGGACGGAGAGCTTCTCCATATTTCAGTGCTGGTTAAAAAACATACCTTGGTTTTTGATTCAAGGTGCTAATTTATGTATTTTATACATTTGTAATTTGCACCCTAAGGTTCTTAACTACAAGTTACATGCAAGTTATCTTTTAAGATAAGTCTCTGAAATCTCTAGAGGACTCTGTTCTCCTTTTTATCCACTTCTAGGCAAAGCCGTATTTGAAGGAAGCTACAGGAAGAGCCACAATTTTCATAATTCAGATAGAGCTTATGATCCATAATTTACTACACTGAAAAAAATTGAACTTGCCAATGTCTACCTCAAAAGGCCTGGAAATTTATTTAAACAGGGTTAATTTCTCCTTTTATTATGAAAATAGGCAAAATATTGCCATTTAATACCCCCATCCTGGGCAATTTGCAGCACATATACAAATAACTGAGAGGTTGAGGTGCCTATATTGATAATTCAAGTTTCAAAAAAGGATTCTGAGAAAATGTTTTATTGCTTACGTGGTCCAGACTGACTGTCTCCATTAAATACATTCATTGGATAATTGCTTAACTTTCCACTTTCCTTTTCTGGGGAAGTCGCATATAATATGTTCAAAATGACTAGAAGGAATCATGGGATTTATGCATATAAATACAGCAGTGCTTTTCAAAAAAGACGGAATATATTCAAGAACTATTTATATTCTGGATAAGCTTTGAATTATATATTTTACATGCACAGAAAATAATTCATTATGAGCATATCTCATGTTGTACACCAAACTAAATGACTCTTTGATACTGATGTCATGCCCATTCATATTAGTAGGAGTTATAGATACCAAGAAGACCAATAACTAATGCCAAGAATGCACGGAATGGTTTCCATGGAGCATAATGGCATAATTGTCAGATGGAACAAAATTGAAAAGAACTGGAGGACGGGAAGAGGGTGTGGTGTCTGCAAAAATGAAAAACTTATTCATGGATTCAAATTTATGCTTCAAATGAATTGGATGTGATATATCATTCGTAGTTTTCAGGCAAAAGCTAGAAACTAGTTAAACAGTGATGGAACATTCAGAGTAACCTGGCAAATTCTCTTGGAACTTTCTTTACCTCCACCTCAAATATACTAATTATCACCTGTTCTATCTTCCCGAAAGGATGACGAAATATCCTCCTTTTTCAAAAAGCTTTTGTAAAGTCCTTCCATACACTTCTTAGGATTTCATGCCACCAGTTGTCACATTGCCTTGTAAACTTACCATTTCGTCCCACACATCTGGATGATCCAGTACCGTAAAAACCCCAACCTGATTGAGAGACAGTTGGGAAAATGCTTGTCCAAGAGAAAATCCAAAACATTTCTTTTGTCTTTTCATCAGACTGTTTATTTCTGTTATCTTCTATAACCATAATTAAACCTTCCTTTGATTTATTTTATGAACACTGAAAACCAATAAGCAGTTTTAACATTATCTTGATCATGCAAAGAATGGTCACTTAAAAGTGTCCCGATGGTACATTTCATGACTTTGATGCCATTCCAAGGACAATTTCTTGTGTCAAGTTCAGATAAAGGTGTTTGACTTTATTTGGTGCCTTCCCCACTTGTATTCAGTCTGTATCCAGACTGTTTTCTTATGGTGCCTTCCCCATTGAACTGTATTTGTCAAGTTCAATTAAAGGTGCTTGACTTCTGCCACCAATTTTTTAAAATTATTCTATAGTTTAGTTTGCTCCGTTATGTGTCATCCAGACTGTTTTCTTATGGTGCCTTCCCCACTAAAGAAGTCTCTCTTGTTAAAAATTACTTGGAGTCAATTTCATTCTTCTTTAAGGCTACTGACTTTTTGTTTTAATTTGACTAGTTTCTTCATTTGTGGATCATACTTTCATACTTAACCCCACTTCCAACAATTACCATAAAGCTCCCTCTTGGGATCCTTTTGTCTTAACACTCTTAAAATATGGACTGGTTGCTTTCTGGAGTGAAACCATTCTATAGACTTCTTTTATTGGGCTCCTGAATTGGATCGATCCATTAATTTTGGATCCTCCATCTTCCCTTTGTTTACTTTGCTTCTTTGTTTCACTGTATTACATTTTTAAGCACCTGCCTATGAAAAGATGAATGCATGCAAATATTCTGAGAATACACAAATCTTTCATTTTGCTCTCACCTCTTACTGAGAACTTGATTGAGTATTCAATTATAGGTTGCAAAATTTTTTTCTTATAACTTTTATAATATGATAAAAGGAGTCTTATAAATACTCACAGCTAACTTCTATCAATGGTGAAAGACTGAAAGTTTTCTCCCTAAGACCAGGAATAAAACAAGGCTACCTGCTTTTGCTACTTCTCTTCAAGTTTGTACTGGAAGTTTTAACTACAGTAATTAGGTGAGAAGATGAAAAAAGGTATATAGATGGCAAAGAAGTAAAATTACCCATTCACAGATGACACGCTGCTGCTGCTGCTAAGTCACTTCAGTCGTGTCCAACTCTGTGCGACCCCATAGACGGCAGCCCACCAGGCTCCCCCGTCCCTGGGATTCTCCAGGCAGGAACACTGGAGTGGGTTGCCATTTCCTTCTCCAATGCATGAAAGTGAAAAGTGAAAGTGAAGTCGCTCAGTCGTGTCTGACTTGTAGCGACCCCCTGGACTGCAGCCTACCAGGCTCCTCTGTCCATGGGATTTTCCAGGCAAGAGTACTGGAGTGGAGTGCCATTGCCTTCTCCACACAGATGACATAGTCTTATGTATAAAAACATCCTAAAAAATTCCTCTAAACTATTAGCACCAATAAATAAATTCAGCAAATTTTCAAGATATAAGATTGACACATACAATTCAGTTGTATTTCTATACACTAGCAACGAACAATGCAAAAAAAAATTAAGAGTACAATTCCATTTACAGTAGCATTCAAAAGAACAAAATACTTAGGAATAAATTTAACCAAGGAGGTGAAAGATTTATACACTGAAAACTACAAAGTATTGCTGAAAAAAATTAAACAAGACATAAAAAGAGTAGACATAACATGTTCATGGATTGAAAGATTCAATAGTGTTAAAATGGCAATACTACTCAAAGTAATCTATAGATTCAATGCAATACCTACTAAAATTCCAATAGCATTTTTCCAGAAATGGAAATGCCAACCCTCAAATTCAAATGGAATTCAAGGGACTCTAACTAGTTAAAACAATACTGAAAAAGAGCAAAATCGAATAACTCACATTTCCTGATTTTAAAACTTACTACAAAGCTACAGTAATCAAAAGAGTGTGATACTGGTATAGGGATAGACATATAGATTAGCGAAATAGAATTATCAGTCTAGAGACAAACCCATAGATCTACGGCCAATTGATATTTACAAGTGAGTCAATCATTCAATAAAAATAGTTTCTTCAACAGATGGTGCTGGGACAATTGGATATTCACAAGCAGAAGAATAAATTTGGACCCTTACCTCACTCCATATATAAAAATTAATTCAAAGTGGAGTAAAGATGTAAATATAAAAGCTAAAATTATAAAAATCTTACAAGAAAACATGGGAGTAAGTCTTCATGACCTTAGACTTGGCAATGTTCTTAAATATGACACCAAAGGCACAAGTAACAAAAGAAAAAACAGATGATTTTTATTCCATTGAAATTAAAAACTTCTATGCATCAGAAACCATCAAGAGAGGGAAAAGACAACCCACAGATTGCAAAAAAAAAAAAATTCAAGCCATCTGATAAAAATTTAGTATCCACAGTATGTAGAGAACTCATTCAGTTCAGTTCAGTTCAGTTCAGTCACTCAGTCATGTCTGACTCTTTGTGACCCCATGGACTGCAGCACGCCAGGCCTCCCTGTCCATCACCAACTCCCAGAGTTTACCCAAACTCATGTCCACTGAGTCAGTGATGCCATCCAACCATCTCATCCTCTTTCGTCCCCTTCTCCTCCTACCTTCAATCTTTCCCAGCAACAGGGTCTTTTCAAATTAGTCGGTTCTTTATATAAGGTGGCCAAAGTATTGGAGTTTCAGCTTCAGCATCAGTCCTTCCAATGTACATTCAGGACTGATTTCTTTTTGGATGGACTGGTTGGGTCTTCTTGTAGTCCAAGGGACTCTCACAAGAGTCTTTTCCAACACCACAGTTCGAAAGCATCAATTCTTTGATGCTCAGTTTTCTTTGTAGTCCAATTCTCACATCCATACATGACTACAGGAAAAACCATAGCTTTGGCCAGATGGACCTTTGTTGGCAAAGTAATGTCTCTGCTTCTTAGTATGCTGTCTAACAAATCCAATAGGTCAATGGAAAAATCAAAGAGGAAATAGAAAAGACCTTAACAAAATTGAAAATAAAATTGCAACTTTCTAAAATCTGTGGGATACAGCAAAAGCAGTTCTAAGAGGGAATTTTATAGTGATACAGGCCTACCTCAAGAAATAAGAAAAATTTCAAATAAACAGCATAATCTATCATCTAGAGGAGTTAAAAAAGAACAAACAAAGCTCAAAGCCAGCAGAAAGTAGGAGATAATAAAGATCAGAAAGTAAATAAATAAAACAGAGACCAAAAAGTAAGAAAAAAAGAAAAACATCGATGAAACCAAGAACTTGTTCTTTTTAAAAGATAAAATTGATCTGTCTTCAGCAAAGCTCATTGAGAAAAAAGAAAGGAGATCCAAATAAACAAAATAAGAAATGAAAAAGGAGAAATTGCAAACAATATCTTAGAGATAACTAAAAAAGAATCATTAGATAATACTAGGAACAGTTATTGGAGAAGGAAATGACAACCCACTCCAGTGTTCTTGCCTGGAGAATCCCAGGGACGGGGGAGCCTGGTGGGCTGCCATCTATGGGGTTGCACAGAGTAGGACATGACTGAAGCGCCTTAGCAATAGCAGCAGCAGCAGGAGCAGTTATATGTCAATAAATTGGACAGCCTAAGAGAAATGGATAAATTCCTAGAAACATACAACTTTTCAAAACTGAATCAGGAAAAAATAGATAATCTGAATAGATCAATAACAGTGAAATTGAATTTATTTAAACAAAAAGGCAAACCTCCCAGTAAACAGAAGACCAGGATTAGACAGCACCATGAGGTAAATTTATTAAACAGATAAAGAAGAGCTAGTATCTATCCTTCTCTTACTATTCCAAAAATTGAAGAGGAGGGAATACTCCCATATTCATTATATGAGCCTGTGATTACTCTGATATCAAAACCAGACAAAGATTCTATGAAAAAACCAAACAAACAAAGGCAAAAGAAGAATATCTCAAGTTAATATCTCTGATAAATACAGAGGTAAAAATTTTCAATAAAATATTAGCAAACTGAATTCAGCAATATAGAAAAAGGATCCAACCATGATCAAGTGGGATTTATTCCAGAGATGCAAGCTTGGCTCAATATCTGCAAATCAATCAATATGATGCACCACATTAAAAAAATGAAGGATAAAAATCACATGATCATCTCAATAGACGCAGAAAGAGTATTTGACAATATTCAACATCCATTAGTGAGGGGAGGAGAGTGAGGAGAAACAGGAAGAGGAAGGGGAGGGAAGGGGAAGGGGGGAAGGTTGGAAAAATATCAGGGTGCAGAGAAATAAAGAGAAGTTTGAGAACAAAGCTTGGAGAGTGGGCAAGATCTGAAAGCTAGGGAACAGAAGCTGCAATGAAGATCACACTGGGAATGATCTGGCTCATGTGCTTCTGCTCTTGAAATAATCTTGCACTCTCTCAAAATAATTTTATTCTGGCTCATCATTCAAAGTCCAGGGAGAGACTAATCATGTGCCCATACCCTGGCTGTGATAGAAAGAGGGATAGAGGGTCTTAGTCATTTAGCTTCTGAAATACAAGGTGTCCTCAGAAAAACTAGGAAGATAGGAAGGAAAGGTGGATGCTAAATGGACAGAGATGAACAATGTCCACTGTAGATACTATCTGTAATGGCATCTTAAATTTTAACACACACTATTATATACATGTTTATTATACTACATTATGGACTTAAAGGGTGATGGGGTTAAGTGACTTCTCCTAATTGTGTAATTGTTTGCTCATTTATTGATCTCTCCTGTGTGTGCCTGCAATTGAACAAGAATCATTGCTTAAGTAATCCAGGAAGTATTCCCTAGATTTCATTTCTGTCAATTCAGTATATTAGTATTCAAGTAAAGCAAATATACACGAGGCAAGAAGTTCTGAATTTTATGAATCAGATTCACATCTAAATATGTTATCATCAGCCTTTTCCAAGAAACAATATTGTCAGAGGTTGCTGATAACCCTCACCAATGAATTTGTTCTCAGTTATCAGGATCCTAAGCCCACATTGAAAATCAATGTTAATTTCAGAATTCTCAGCTCAAAATGCAGCTTGTTCTGAGCTCTAGGAATTGTGCAAAAGAAGAAAAATGAATGATTTGTGATGCAAGGAATACGCTTTGACAGCCCAAACCCAAAACACATTCAAAAATTTCCACAGGGATTTTAATGGTGACCTTGGTGAGGAAGAGAAAGCAATCTTTACCTGCTAGAAATATGAGAAACACTGCCTAGAAAGATACACAGACTAAATTTGAAATGAAAAGAAATCTGGATTTTGCCAGATGAGTACTTTGGGCTCTGGGAAATAATTTGAAATGCTGGCATCTCAGTAATAAATATTGGAGAATCGGGGAACTATCAGGCAGTGACACCTGCCAATAAACCTCCATGAACAATGAGGAGATTCAGCTATTGTTGAATAGCTGGAGCATGGGTTCCCACTGCCCTGACATTGAAATGACTCTCCAATGGCCTCCTTGGAAGCTGGTTTTGGAACTGGTCCACAAGATATAATTATGAGATTCTTAAGCTTCTATGCTTAGCTACAAATAAAGTTCATCTGTCTTACACTTCAGCTAGAAGTCTCTGTCCTGAGTTATGCATGAAGAAATAGGAGTAGAGGAGGCCTTTTACTTAAATTTGCAAACTTTTTCCTTGAAAAGAAGCAATAGTAGAAATCATTCTACTTCTTCTCCAAAGCTTAATGGGAATAGAAATAAAAAACAACAACAACAACAAAAAAAAACCTTCAAGTTTATATTTCAAATAGAACACATAGGCTGTAAACTATAGCTACAGTAAACAGTGTTGCCCATTTTTTTTAATATAACTTTAAAAATACTAGTTTTTCGTCATTAACCTAGCAGAATTACAGCACAGAATGGGACAGAAGTACTGCTGGAATTAGATATTTTTCAAGGCTTGTTTCATTTTCAAAACGAGAGATTGCCTTCCTACTTTATGAAAGAAAAAGTAATAGATTGAACATACAAAGGGACTCATCTTGGGAATACTTCTAACTTTAAAAAATCAAAATCCACTCTCTCAGAATTGATGTGTTTCAAGGATCATTTCTTGTTCAAGGACTCTTAACATACTTTGGGACTATTAGAAACATTTCAAATGATCAAAAATGAATGTCTATTTGGGGCATTCTATGTGTATCACATTGTTTTTAACCACTAAATTGGAAGGTGTGACCCTTGCCCTATTTAGAAATTAGACAATTATAAAATAGACTACAGAAAACTCGGCTTCAATGGTGGAAGACGAAGAGTGCCAAGCCAAGAGGCTGAGGTCCTGGCTTTACCAACAATTCATTTGAACTTTGTTGAAGTTACTGTTTTGTGTCTCTATTTCCTCCTCCTTTAGGTGTAAGTTAATATCTGTCCTCTTCATCTCATGAGCTCCTGTGTGGAGAACACAAGATAAGGCTATAAACATTCCTAAAAATTCTAATGTGTTATTGCTATCTATAATAGGTTCAAAAGTGCTGTGAAGGGATGCACATTTCCTTTTAAATAGCTTTACAAAGCATCTTAACATTTGTACAACCCTGAAAATCTCTTTTCAATGCCACATTGCAGAGTAGTTTAGCTACAACTTGGGCTGTGGTTGAGGAGGAAGATGTATTATACTCCCCTCTTACCAGAAGCAACATGTTGATATTTTGAAGAGCGTTTTTAATGGACAAAGAAATGTGGAAAGAAACCAACTACAAGAGGAAGATGATATCTGAGTCCCAAAATATGAAAAAATTTGGCTTAGGGCATTTTGGGGTAATTGACAAAGTGCCAGGATTAACCTACTTTATTAAACCTTTAAAATGCTTAGAATAAAACATTTTAAGGCTACAATAACACTTGAATAAAATACTTGAAATTTATACAAGATATTGTTGACTTGTAGAAAAGAAAATGTTGGGAGTTGAATAGATAAATTAAAGGCAGAAGATACTCGTTTCAATTCTAGGTTCATTTATGATAAAGTGAAACCTCAACCTGAGTAAAACACTTGATTCTTGATTTCTACATGGGCTGAAGATATTGTGTACCCCTGACTCTTATCATCTTACGGCACACCAGCATGTCTCTGAGTGTTTGCTTTTATGATCAACTCTATTTCCAAGTATTTCACATGTAAATTTCCCAAGAGAAGATTGGGTTCATCAGCCTGTTCAGTATTCAGTGCTCCTCTAGGTCTTGAAACAGACCACTTTAGAGGTCACAGATTAGCCAACTGCTGTTCCAATTAGTGTTGGGGTCAAATGATGCAAAGCATGCCTGGAAGATTCCTGTGCACACAGTTTCTGTGGCAAGTGCAAGAAACACTAGTTGGGGTCTGGGCAACTGCGACAGAGCGGTAGGGAAAGGCATCTGGGAAAGGGTGCAGTATCAAGCACTGTGAGTGACTAGAGTTTAATCCTGAGGGGAAATCTGGGTACATGACATAAAACACGTAAGCTAGGGTTATCCCAGTGAAGTATTATCCCAGTTTTGGTTGAAGGCTGCTGGGAGGGAAGCTGAGGAGGGCTGTTCACTTTTCTGTTCTCTAATGTTTGCAGCCTCAGGCCAAGAGATGCAGTTGAACCCAGCAGTTTAAAGTGCTGCACTCACTGAAGTGGTGAGGCCTGAGCGATGTGTGTGGCGCACCATAGCATTCATTCTACTGGGTATACATGTGTAAGAAATCACCCAGAGTCACTGTCCACGAGAAAGGCTTTTTATGTAAAAGGCTTCATGGCTTGCCCAGTACCATTTTTATTAGAGCAGTAATTCAATTTAAATGATAAATTAAATTAAATATAGGTAGCACTAGATTTTTGAGTTTGATGTTTTTGAACAATATTTGTATATATCCATGTTTAAATGCCTGAAACCATTCTTTATACTGAATTTAAAGTTTTATACATTAGCTAATAAACATTAAGCTTTTCTGTGGGTATGCTGGGAGCTAATCAGTAATTCAATTTTGGCAGCTTTGACATTTTTGAAAATTAGTTGAACTGGGCAGTTACTTGACTATTTTATTTTGATTTTTGCCCCAATTTTAGTGAAACATAGAAGTGCTAGTATTAATCATAGGGCTTTTCATATGTTAAACAAAATAGAGATAAAGATGCAAGCGAAAAATCATGTCCTGAAATGGAAATCTTTGATCATATTTGAACTCCAACTTTATTTTAAATTTCAAGAACAAAATTAACAGCCAAAACAAAGCCATGATTATGAGCATATGATTCTCATTATGATCATGAGATTAGGGTTTTGGTAGTTCTTGACTTCTGAGAACCAGCACCTTTTAAAAAATAGGTCTATAGTTTGACTTTTTTCAACTTTTGTGCATATTGTTTCAAGACTGCACAGAAACAGGCATTGGAGATTGCATAGCAAAACTGCTTCATGAAAAAGAAATAGTAGAAAATGTCATCTTACTGGAAGTAAGATTGAGCTCCAGTAGAGATGGAGTGTTTGACCGAGAGACTATGCACTTGGACCTGCCCCTCAGGATCTGAGTCTGTCAGTCATAAGATCAGGAAGATCCTGGAGCCAGCAACATGACATGACATGGGAATGAGCGCGAGAAGGACCAGAGTGTACAAGTAGACTGTGTCAGCAGAAGCCCAGACCCTATGTCGGGAGAAGCACCCAGCCGATGTGTCTGGTCATATGGGAATCCATTACAACAAGCTGGTGGAAGACAAAATAACATGAACTTGACTTACAGGTGTTTCTACCAGATTTGTGGGTACAGACCAACTTTGAAAGACTCATCCCTTCAGTAAGCCAGCTGCTGTGGGTGTTGTAGGATATGATGTAAGCAGTGGATCCCATAGCCTTAGAAGACTGGCAAATTTTCTGCTGTGAAGTGGACCCCTGGTCTGTGTGGAACCCTCTGCTGGTGGACCAAACACTCGCTCAACCTACAGATGGTGTTTCTGGTTGGGGTCCTGCAGGCAGGAAAGGCAAACCCATATCTGGAGTATGTGTCTGTTGGTAGTAGGACAAATCTCTGGTCCTTCAGGGATGAGAGGGCCGTGTAGTCAATGGCTGACATCAGCAGTCCAAATCATTTTGTCTACTTGGTTAGTTAATATCTTCTCTGGTGGGTGCTGACATGTGATACAGAGATCTACACACTTTGTGCCCACTCCCACATGCCTCTACCTTAGACTTCATTGTACTTAATATTTCAGTTTTTGATTTCCCAGGTCCCATTTGATCAGTTTTTGGCCTCTGGCCAAAAAAAACAGGCCATTTGTCACTGTCTCTCAACCATATATATTCTAATCTTGGGTCACTTCTTCTTCTATCCGAAGTAGATAATAAACAAGTGCTGGATGCATTTATGTATGTTTACATGCCTATGTTTTCATTTTTCATAAGTAAATATTTAGAAGTTGAATTGTTGGGTCATATGGGTAAGTGTATGTTTCATTCTGTAAGAAACTGCCAGAGGGTTGAAAAGTGACTGTAACATTTAACATTCTTACCAGCAAAGTATGAGAATTACATGTTGATTCTTAGCCTTTTCAATCCTTAATTTTAGTCATTTTAATTTGGGTGTGTTATAGCATCTCACTGCGTTCTAATTTGCATTTCCTTTGGAACTAACGATGTTGACTGTTCATGAGCTTCATGGTCATGCTTTTGTGATGTGACTATTCAAATCTTCTGTTCATTTTAAAAATGTGGGTTACTTTTAAAATTATTATTGAGAAATAAGATTTCTCTATATATTTTAGATTCAGGAAATATTTTCTCCCAGTCTGTAACTTGCCTTTTCATTGCTTAATGTAATCTCTCAAAGAGTAATAGTTCTAACATAACAAGGGTCAGTTTATTAAAGTTTTCATTTATTTCTCATTATTTTTGTGTCCTATCCAGGAAATGTTTGCCTATCACAACACTACAAAGATTCTCTTTTATGTTTTCATCTAAAAATTTTATGATTTTTGCTTTTATTTTTAAGGCTATGGTCCACTTAGAGATTTTTGCTTGTGTATACATATTGTGAAGGAAAAGTTGTGATTGAATTTTGTTTACATGAATATCCAGTTGATCTAGCACTTTTTTAAAAAAGACTGTGCTCTTCATATTGGGTAACCCTTGGCATCTTAGACAAAAATCAGTTTACCATATAGATGTGGATCTATTTCTAGACTCTCCTATTTCATTTTTTTATACCTTTCTTCTTATGCCAGTACCACTCTGTCTTTCGCTTTATGCATGCTTGCATGCTAAATTGCTTCAGTCGTGTCCAACTCTTTGCAACCCCATAAACTGTAACCCACCAGGCACCTCTGTCTATACGATTTCCAAGGTAAGAATACTGGAGTGGGTTGCCATGCCCTCCTCCAAGGGATCTTCCTGACCCAGGGACTGAACCTGGGTCTCTTTATGTCTCCTGCATTGGCAGGCAGGTTCTTTACCACTAGTGCCACCTGTGAAGCCCCCTTTTGCTTTATAGATGGACAGGGAGGCCTGGTGTGCTGTGATTCATGGGGTCGTAAAGAGTCGGACACGACTGAGCGACTGAACTGAACTGAACTGAACTGAACTCTTAATTTACTTTAACTTTATGAAAATTATTGAGATCAGATATACAAATTCTCCAACTCTGTTCTATTTCAAAATTGTTCTGTCTATTCTAGGTTTTTGCAGTTTCTACACAGAACACGCTATGTTTTGATTGGTATTGCGCTGAATCTATAGATCAACTTGAGGAGAAATTACATCCGAAGCATACTGAGTCTTCCAATCTAGAAAAATAGCTTATCTTTCCATTTCTTTAGATATCTTTATTTTTTCATTTTTCAGTACACAGATATTACTCATATTTTTATTTAGTGTATTTCTAGGTGACTCATTTTAAATGGATGCCTTTTTAAATGGAATTTTTCTTTTAATTTTCTAATTGCTTATTGATTATGTGTTGAAATACAGTTGGTTTTTTTACATATTTGTTTTGCATTTAGCAATGTTGCTAGTTCACTTATTTGTTTTAGCCTCTACTTTGTAGAATGTCATTTTATTTCTTCCCTTTCAATATTTATTTATTTACTTTTGGTTGTGCTGGGTCTTTGTTCCTGTGGCTTTTCTCTAGTTGTGGAGAGCAGGGGCTACACTCTAGTTTTGGTGTGCACGCTTCTCATTGAGATGGCTTCTTTTGTTGCAGAGCACAGGCTCTAGATGCATGAGCTTCAGTAGCTATAGCTCGCGGGCTCTAGAGCACAGGCTCAGTATTTACAGCGCACAGGCTTAGTTTCTCCATGGCATATGGAATCTTCCCAGTCCAGGGATTGGACCCATGTCTCCTGCATTGGCAGGTGGATTATTATCCACTGTATCACCAGGGAAGTCCCCCTTTCCATCTTTATCTATCATTTATACATCTATTTGTTTGCCTTATGGCACTGGCTAGGATGTCTACTTAACGTTGAAAAGAAGTATTTTGAGCAACCATTCTTTTTTGATTCCTGATCACAAAAGAAAAGCAATTACTATATTAAATATGATGCTGTCTGATGCTCTTGTAGATATCCATTACCACATTAAGGAACTTTCCTTTTATTGACAAAATCTTTATTGAGATATAATTCGTATACAATAAAATTAATAAGGTGCAACTCTTACCACAGTGTAAGTTTAGAATATTTTCATTATCCCCAGAGAAATCCTGTGCCTATTAGCAGTCCCTGCCCATTCTTCCATTTCCCCAACCCTTCCAAAGGCAACCGCTAACCTACTTTTTATCTATCAATTAACCTGTCCTGGACATTTCACATAAATGGAAGCATGCAATATGTGTGGTCTTTTGTAATTGCTCTTTCATTTAGCATAATGTTCATCTAAGTTGTAGCTATAAAAGTGCATCCTTCTTTTTATTGCTAAGAAATGATAATAATAATAATATTGCCTTATGATACACTTTATTCACTCTTTAGTGGGTTGTTTTCACTGTTTGGCTATTATGAACATACATGTACAAGTTTTTATGTAGACGTGTCTTCATATGATCTCTTGGGTATACACCTAGGAGGAGAAGTCCTAGGTCATATAATAAACTAACTTTAAATATTTGAAGAATTGTGAGACTGTTTTCCGAAGAGTCTGAGCACTTTAAATTTCTACCAGCAATGAATGAGGGTGATGATTTCTTTATTCCCTGGCCAACTCTTATTATTTTGTTTAAATTTTTTTTTATTTTATGTTTTTTTTTTTATTATAACCATTCTAATGGGATGAAGTGGTATCTCATTGCAGTTTTGATTTGCATTTTCCTGATGACATTTGTGCATTACTTAATGCTCAAAATTCTCCAAGCCAGGCTTCAGCAATATGTGAACCATGAACTACCGAATGTTCAAGCTGGTTTTAGAAGAGGCAGAGGAACCAGAGATCAAATTGCCAACATCTGCTGGATCATCAAAAAAGCAAGAGAGTTCCAGAAAAACATCTTTTTCTGCTTTATTGACTATGCCAAAGCTTTTGACTGTGTGGATCGCAATCAACTGTGGAAAATTCTGAGAGAGATGGGAATACCAGACCACCTGACCTGCCTCTTGAGAAACCTGTATGCAGGTCAGGAAGCAACAGTTAGAACTGAACATGGAACAACAGACTGGTTCCAAGTAGGAAAAGGAGTACGTCAAGGTTGTATATTGTCACCCTGCTTGTTTAAATTATGCAGAGTACATCATGAGAAATGCTGGGCTGGAAGAAGCACAAGCTGGAATCAAGATTGCTGGGAGAAACATCAATAACCTCAGATATGCAGATGACATCACCTTTATGGCAGAAAGTGAAGAGGAACTAAAAAGCCTCTTGATGAAAGTGAAAGAGGAGAGTGAAAGAGTTGGCTTAAAACTCAACATTTAGAAAACTAAGATCATGGCATCTGGTCCCATCATTTCATGGCAAATAGATGGGGAAACAATGGAAACAGTGTCAGACTTTATTTTGGGGGGCTCCAAAATAACTTCAGATGGTGCCTGCAGCCATGAAATTAAAAGACACTTGCTCCTTGGGAGTAAAACTATGGCCAACCTAGACTGCATATTAAAAAGCAGAGACATTGCTTTACCAACAAAGGTCTGTCTAGTCAAAGCTATGGTTTTTCCAGTAGTCATGTACGGATGTAAGAAAGAAACCTCAGTCGTGTCTGACTCTTTGTGACCCCATGGACTATAGCCTACCAGTCTCCTCAGTCCATGGAATTTTCCAGGCAAGTGTACCGGAGTGGGTTGCCATTTTCTTCTCCAGGGGATCTTCCTGACCCAGGGATCGAACCCAGGTCTCCTGCATTGCAGGCAGACACTTTACTGTCTGAGCCACCAGGGAAGCCCTATGGATGTGAGAGTTGGAGTATAAAGAAAGTTGAACGCCAAAGAATTGATGCTTTTGAACTGTGATGTTGGAGAAGACTCTTGAAAGTCCCTTGGATTGCAAGGAGATCCAACCAGTCAATCCTAAAGGAAATCAGTCCTGAACATTCATTGGAAAGACTGACGCTGAAATTGAAACTGCAATATTTTGGCCACCTGATGGGAAGAACTGACTCCTTGGAGAAGACCCTGATGCTGGGAAAAATTGAAAGCAGGAGGAGTCAGGGACGACAGAGGATGAGATGTTTGGATAGCATCACCAACTCGATGGACATGAATTTAAGAAAGCTCCAAGAACTGGTGTTAGACAGGGAAGCCTGGCACAGTGCAGTCCATGGGGTCGCAAAGAGTCAGACATGACTGAGTGACTGAACTGAACTGATGACATTTGTAGTGTGATAGTCTAAAGACAACTAGAACTGCAAAGAAAATGTAAATTTAAGCCAGTGGTTTTACTGTTAATAGTAATATTGTTATTATAACTTTGAAACTTTTTATATACAGTAGGGTAAAGCAAATAAGACAATTTTTAATGTTTTTAGGAAGCAATATTTTAAAATGTAAACAAGAGGATATAGAAGTAGAAAATTAAAGCAGTTAAGGGAAACAAAGCTCTGACATTTAGATCTGAATTGGACACATAAAACTCCTGATATTATATTAAACTTTACCCATTAAAATTGTCTAGAACCACTGACACACTAGTAGTAACAGTTACACCTTCATCTCCATTTCTAAATACCTTGGAGATTAAAGAAATCATCTCCTTAGAGAAACAGCTGATTCTTAGTCATGTGACATTCAGAGTATAAAGTGAGCCTAGGATGTCTTGTAGTTGTTGAAAGCAAGAGGAAATGCTCAAAGAACAATGGGTTTATAACAAAAGTGTATAAGGGCCAGATTGAAAAGACTCCCATTGGCCAAAAAAGGGACAATTCTAGCATTAAAAAGAGTATCAGCTGTTCAGTTCAGTCACTCAGTCGTGTCCGACTCTTTGCGACCCCATGAATCACAGCACGCCAGTCCTTCCTGTCCATCACCAACTCCTGGAGTTCATGCAAACTCATGTGCATCAAGTCGGTGATGCCATCCAGCCATCTCATTCTCTGTTGTCCCTGTCTCCTCCTACCCCCAATCTCTCTCAGCATCAGAGTCTTTTCCAGTGAGTCAACTCTTCGCATGAGGTGGCCAAAGTACTGGAGTTTCAGCTTTAGCATCAGCCCTTCCAGTGAACACCCAGGACTGATCTCCTTTAGAGTGGACTGGTTGGATCTCCTTGCAGTCCAAGGGACTCTCAAGAGTCTTCTCCAGCACCACAATTCAAAAGCATCGATTCTTTGGCGATCAGCTTTCTTCACAGTCCAACTCTCACATCCATACATGACCACTGGAAAAACCATAGCCTTGACTAGACGGACCTTTGTTGGCAAAGTAATGTCTCTGCTTTTTAATATGCTATCTAGGTTGGTCATAACTTTCCTTCCCAGGAGTAAGCGTCTTTTAATTTCATGGCTGCAATCAGCATCCGCAGTGATTTTGGAGCCCCCAAAAAACAAAGTCTGACACTGTTTCCACTGTTTCCCCCTCTATTTCCCATGAAGTGATGGGAGCAGATGCCATGATCTTCGTTTTCTGAAGGTATCGACTGTAACTGATTATAAATCCAAAGTGAGAGAGCACATGCATCATTTGTCACTTTGAAGGTGACTTTCACATTAAATTTTCACTCTGAAAACTTGAACTTCAAGGGAAAGAATGATCATTGAGCATATCTTGCTAAAAGATGATAAGGGGAAGAGTGTCTGCTAGTAAATGTAGAAGGAATGAAAGAATTAGAGTTACTGATGATTGCTAAGGGAAAAATAAGACTGCTTTTGCAATACAGAAATCTAATTGCTAACCCTTAACCAATCAATTTATCAAGATTGCTGACCTTTCCAGCAAGAGGATCCATTCCAGGATAACATGTTACATACTTGTCATGTCTATCTAGTCTCCTTTAACCTGTCTATCCTTGAGTTCCATGTCCATGACATTTATGCAGCATTTGTTTTTTAGAACGTGACTTAATGTGAGTTTATCCAGTTTGTTTTGTAAGACCCAGGTTACGCATCACAGAAGAGGTGCAGTGTTCTCATTGCTTGCACTCAGCTGATACACCAAGTCCATTTGTACCATTACTCACGATCTTACCTTTGAGTCTCCTAGACGTCTCTATTATTAAGTTTCTTTCTTTCCTTTGTAATTAGGAAATATATTATGAGGAGACACTTTTGAGAGCAAGTAAATATTCCATTTTTTATTCTATTTTCACCCACCGGTTTTAGTGCTCATGATATTTCTTATTTGAATTATTTCTCTGATGACTGCCAAATGATTTTTTAATTTCATTTCTTTTATTTTTTGACTTTCTAGAGTAAGAAAGTGTTTTCTCTTCTCCCTGTTTATTTATTGATTTATTTATACCAGTGTGGACTCAGGGACTCATTCAGTAAGAGTATTCAATCGCTATCTTAACCTATTTTGATACTCACATTGTCCAAATTTGGTTATTAGAAGCTCCTTTAAGCTGTCTTCTATGTCCTTTTGACACGTTCCATGGAATATTTTCTTACTTTTTTGGCACAGCCTGATACCTAGGTTCACCTTGTACCTCTCCTGCCCTTCCCTGAAATTAGCCATTTCTCGAAGTCCTGCTTCCTGTTCGTGGAAAGTGTGATTTGCAAATCAGGATTTGGGTACCAAGTGTGCTCACAGTTACTGCAATATTACTTCTACCAGAACTTATCAGAGGAAACAGCAGGAGATCAAGGGACAAATCTTTATACATGGATATGTCCTTGAGTTCACATGGCTCCGATTTTATTTCCAAAGGATCCATTCTACTTTCATCTTTTCCATATTTGTATTCTCTCTGCCCATCAGTGAGAACCCTATCTTCCATTATCCTTAGGATATTTATTTATTTGTTCAGTCACTCGTAAATAGTTAATTTCTTGATCCTGCCAGACTGTCTGTGCTGCCCCATCACAACTTTGTCCTTGAGAGGGACTCAAGTACTGCCCGACACTGAACTGTTCTCCCTCCTGCTCTGACACTGTTCTCATCACCACCATCTGCCACTGGGCTTCCCCTGGTGTCTTACTCCAGCCCTGTGCTCAGACAGACTGTCATTACCTGTCTTGTTTCTTATGGGAATGGAAAGAAATATAATGATCTTTATTGTGTAAGATGTTAGATTTTGGTTATGTATATATGCAATATTCACATATACATATATGTGAATATGCAAGCTTAAAAATATATATGTATATATAAGAATAAAATGATATATATGTATAATCACAATCATATTTATACATAATACATATGCAATCATATATACATTCATATATACTATGATCATGTTATATATGTTTGTGTATATGCACATAATATACTCATATATATATATGTATGTGTACATACACACAATTTTTAAAACAGGGAAGGATACTCAACTTTGCAAAATACCTTCTCACTATTTATTGAGATGATGAAATAAAATTTTCCTTTAACCCATTAACCTATTAATGTGATAATGATAGCTTAATAGATATTCCAGTTTTGTACTATTCCTTCATCCAAAGAAGAAACCCTATTTGATCATTGTGTATTAAATTTCTTGGTGTTTTATAAAATTACCTCACAATATATAAATTATGTATTGTTCTGTAGTTTCTGTTCTTGCACTTTATTTGTCAGATTCAATGTCAGGGTCATTCTTTACCTCCCTCTCCATGTTCAGAGGCCACTTAGGATTGAAATAATGCATTCCTAGATGTTTTGAATGCAGTCATTAGTGAGATTGATGGAGCCTGGTGCTTTTGTGAGGGGTTAATCTTTGATAACCTTCTCAATTTCTTTACTGGTAATTGGCCCGCCTGTTTTAAAAAAATCTTTCATTGGGTCAGTTTGGTAATTTATATATCTTTAGAGGCCAACTTATTTTATCTAGGTTTTCATGTATATTGCATACTTTCATGCAAGGTATTTTCTAATAATTTTTTTGGTTTCCTTTTAACTCATTATAACTACAGATTTTATGTGTTTTTGCTTTCCTTACACATCCTTTAAAAAATGAGGTAAGCTACCATTTTATCCATTTTGTTGATATTTTTCAAGTGACCAATTCTTATGCTTATTATTTTGATATGTTTGTTTCAATATTATTCATATATGATTTTGTCTGATTTCTTTTTTCTGCTTTCCTTGCATTTATTTTGTTCCTTTTTCTTACCTCTTCCTTCTAAATATGAATTCTTTTTTTTTAATATTTTGGTTAAGACTGAATTTTTCCTCAAAGTATTGCTTTTAGACATGGATTCTGATGCATAGTGTCTACATTACTTTCTAAATATCCTTCAACTTCATTTTCTATTAACTTCAAGTCAACTTTTAAAACAGTTTTAAATTTTTAAGCAGTTGAGGATTTTATTTTCCATATTGAAATTTAATTTTACATTTTTTACATTGTAATTTGAGAATATAATCTGTACTATTTTTAGTTGTAATATTTTGGGAGTATTTTGTGGTCCAACATAAAATGTTTCTGAAGGTACTCTAGTTACTTAAAGATGGTGTACTCTTTGCTTTCAAGGTGAAGAGAGTAATATATTAATACTTTACAGAGTTTAAAATTTTAGAGAGACCATGAATTACAGAACTTGATTCTATACCTTTATATTTTACTGTTTACTTGATTTGTCATGAGTCAAGAGAATGAGTGAATTTTCTTGTTACTTCTGTATTCTCTCTATATTTCTTCTTATATCTTCTGCTATTTTTGCTTTAAGAATTTTTCATGTTAGGATATTTGGCATTAATGATTTACAATAGATCTTCATCTAGATTGCTTCTTTTAAAGTGAACTTATTTGTCTTATCTAATGCTTTTTGCAGTGAATTCAACACTTTGGTATTAATATTGTAATTACTGCTTTAGTAATTGCCTGCTATATGTGTCCAGTACTTAATCTTGTTTTAAGTGTATCTCTTGCATGCAACAAATAGTTGTTTGATTTTCTAATCTACCTGAGAAATTTTTTCTTTTCATATGTGACTTTATCCCATTTACATATATCATTATGCAGGTATCTGTGATCTTAGTCCTCATCTTTTATAATTTCTGCTGTTATTTCTTTATTCTATAGTTTTCCAAATCATGTGCTTTTAAAATTAAATAAGTATGTCTATTTTCCTTCTGATAGTTCAGCAGATTTATAACGTGTTTTAAGCCCTTTAGTGGTGACTTTACAACTTTTAATAACATACTAAAGCTTAATTTTTTTTGGATTTGTTGACTCTCGACACTATTCATTGCCTCCGTACTGTGAATAAGGAAACTAGTTTATGTTTCCTTCCACACACCTCTCATCCAATTCCTAATTTAAATTAATAATATAATTTTCTTTAATTTTTCTTTATATCTACAATTTACATGATTGTATAAATTGATTTGTTTTTGAACATCAGATTTATTGAGGTATAATTTACATACAGCAAAACTGACCCTTTTTAGATATAGAGTTCTGAGTTTTGACAAATGTTTGCAGTAGTGTAAACCACCACCAAAATCAATACATAGCAGAATATTTCCATCACATCATATTTCTATGACATTATAAAGTTCCCCTGTAGGTCTTTGTAATACATTCCCTACTCCATCTGCAGGGTCTGGCAGCCACTGATCGGATTTTGATCCCTATGGTTTTGCTTTTCAGGAATGTCACATAAATTGAGCAATCCATTATGTAATCTTTAGTGTCTGCCTTCTTTCAGTAGCACAATAATACTGAGATTCATCTACGTTGTTGCGTGTGTTAGTAGTCTCTTCTTTCATGTTGTTAAGTATGGACACCTCACAATTTGTTTATCCATTCCCAGGTCAATTGACATTTGGGTTGTTTCTAGTTTTTAGGGATTATGAATAAAGCTGCTTTAAACATTTGCATACAGGCATTTGTGAGGACATGTGTTTTCATTTCTCTTGGATAAATATCTAGTAGTGAATTGGTAAGTATATGTTTAGCCTTACAAAAAGCTGTCAAACTGTTGTCTGAAGTGACTATCATTTTACATTTCCCAAAGAAACATATAAGGATCCAATTACTTTGCTTCATTGCCAGTGCTTGGTGTTGTCACTTTTTAAAATTTTAGCTATTCTAATTGGTGTGTAGTGATGTATTATAAGCATTTAATTTGAATTTTCCTAGTGGCTATTAATGTTGAACATACGCTCCCATATTTGTCTGCCAGTTGAATCTTTTTTTGGTAGTGTTTGCTCAAATTTTCTCTTAAAAAAGAGTTCTGTTGTTTTTCTTATTATAGCATTTTAAGAGTCATTGTACATCTAGGTTCTAGTCTGTATCATTTTTTCTTTTATGGCTTGACTTTCAGTATCTTGTTTGAGAAATCATTGCTAGCCTGACATCACAAAGGTTTTTTTTCCCTTAAAGTCTTATAGTGTTAAAGAAAAATTGTAGCTGGATAGTAGTTAAAAAAATAAAACAGATTTTGTTCAGGACTATTGCAAGAGGGGAAAAGAGACCTCAGAATGGAACTGGGCTCAGTTCTGAAATGCAGCATGGCAACTGGGAATTTATAGTCAAACGACAAGAGTGGGGTTAGTGGCTAGAAAATTACAAAGCAGAAACATCAGAGGTAAGGGAGATTCTGGTAAAACTGACCTAACCGAATTCTTGCCGAAGACAGGTAGGATGATCATACATCACTCCGGGGATCCTGGAAGATGAGGAACTTGATCAGACATGGAAGGTGATCAGATATTGAGAGTGGGGGGTTGTGGTTAAGCCGGTATAGATTACTAAATCGGAATTTTATAAGGAATGAACAAATGAGTCTAGGATAAGGTGCCTGACTAAATTTTCGTCAAGCAAATTATCTTTGTCAATAGTTTTAGGTTTACATTAAGGTCAAAGTTTCATTTCAAGTTAGTTTTGTACATAGTATGAGATATGCGTTCAACTTACCAATTTTTTTCTTTTATGTTTTGGGCCTTTTGTATACTAAGAAATATTTGTTAGCCCAAGATTCCAAAAATTTTCTCACAGTTTCTTCTAGAAGCTTTATAACTTTAAGTTTTACATTTAGGTCTGCGATTCATTTTGAATTAATTTTTGTTTATGATTGGCAATATGGGTCAGGTCCCTCATAGCTCAGTCGGTAAAGAATCTGCCTGCAATGCTGGAGACCTGGGTTCAATTCCTGGGTCAGGAAGATCCCCTGGAGAAGGAAATGGCAATCCACTCCAGTATTCTTGCCTGCAAAAACCCATCAACAGAGGAGCCTGGTGGGTTACAGTCCATGGGGTCGTAAGAGTCAGACAAGACTTAGCGACTAAACCACCACCATGGGTCAGGTCTCATTTTAAAAAATATACAAATCCCCAATTGTCCAGAATCATTTGTTGAAATGTCTATTCTTTCTCTGTTGAATTACCTTGGCACATTTGCCAGAATTTCACCATATATACATGAGTATAATTCTGGACCTTCAATTCTGTTCTAATATCTGTGTGTCTATCCTTTTGCCAATATAAACTTTTCTGGATTATAATAACATCATAAGAAATCTTGAAATCAGATAGTATGAGTCCTTCAACTTTGCTTCTCTTTTTTGAAATCATTTTGACTATTCTAGGACCTTTGGTTTTCTTACAAATTTTAGAATCAACCAGTTGATTTCTAAAAAAAATGTCTGCTGGAGTTTTCATTGGGAATTGCATTGAGTCTATAGATAAATTTGAGTAAAAATGTATTGAACTCTGTATTGAATCTGCTGACCCATGAACTCAGAATATCTAATCTTTTATTATGTCTTCAAATTCCTTCATCAGTGTTCTGTAGTTTTTAGTTTTTTTTTGCCAGTTTTGAGGAAGGGGTATTATAGACTGGGAGTAGATGGGGAAACAGTGGAAACAGTGGCTGACTTTATTTTTCTGGGCTCCAAAATCACTGAAGATGCTGATTGCAGCCATGAAATTAAAAGATGCTTACTCCTTGGAAGGAAAGTTATGACCAACCTAGGCAGCATATTAAAAAGCAGAGATATTACTTTACCAACAAAGGTCCATCTAGTCAAGGCTATGGTTTTTCCAGTAGTCATGTATGGATGTGAGAGTTGGACTATAAAGAAAGCTGAGCGCCAAAGAATTGATGCTTTTGAACTGTGTTGTTGGAGAAGACTCTTGAGAGTCCCTTGGACTGCGAGGATATCCAACCAGTCCTTCCTAAAGGAGATCAGTTCTGAGTGTTCATTGGAAGGACTGATGTTGAAGCTGAAACTCCAATACTTTGGCCACACTTCGGCCACCTCATGCGAAGTGCTGACTCATTTGAAAAGACCCTGATGCTGGGAAAGATTGAAGGCAGGAGGAGAAGGGGACGACAGAAGATGAGATGGTTTGATGGCATCACCGACTCAATGGAGTTGAGTTTGAGTAGACTCTGGGAGTTGGTGATGGATAGGGAGGCCTGGCGTGCTGTGGTCCATGGGGTTGCAGAGTTGGACACGACTGAGTGACTGAGCTGAACTGAACTGAAAACAGCTATACTTCCTCCTTTCCAATCTTTGTGCCTTATATTGCTTTCCATTGCTTTATTGCTCTGGCTATAATATCCAACACCATATTGCACAGGAGTGGTGAAAGCAGACTTCTTTGTTTTGTTCTCAATCTTAGGGGAATGCATGAAGTCTTTCATCACTGTTATCTGTGATGAATAATTTTCACTGGTTTTTAAATAGTTTAATTGATGCACCCTTGCCATGAAAGCTGATTACATCTCTACTCATCAACTTGTAAACTGAGTAATATTATCATTTCTCTATTGCCTTGGCTCATAATATTTACAGTTTATTTTGTAACTTCATTGTTTAGTCTTAGATCTACATTTGAATCAACTTGAAGAGTACTGCTAGTACTTTCATAACATTTTCTCTATTTATCTCTTGGTTAGCGAAGTTCTTCTTGAAACTTTATTTAAAAAGATTCAGGTGAACTATATTCTTTAATCATTTCACATTGGAAATAGCTGCTGCTCTTATTTCTGAATGAAGATTTGCTTGGTTATTTTGCTGGGGTCTTTGTAACTATTCCTCTTCTGGAGTTGAGCATTGCTGTAGAGAAATCCAAAGCTAACCTTTAAAAAATTTTAACCCTCCTAGGTGATTTTGTTGTTATTGTTACTACTACTGCCTGGGCTTTCACAAGAATATCTTTAATCATTTAAGTTTAAATTGCTTGCTTAGTGCCTTTAATTGTTTGGTAAATGTTAGCTCTCTGCTCTGTCTTATGGTTGCATGAAGACCATGGTGTTCTTCTAAGTTCATTTATTTAATGGAGAACTCTTTCAACTCATTCTACAGTGAAATTTTGTGTGTGTTCTTCATTGACTTTTTGTGAGCTGCTTTATTTGCATAGATTCTAAGCTGATTCTGTTTTTGAAAGTTACTGATTTCTAACAGTTGTCTTTGTTTTGTTCCTTTCCCTCTCATTGGTTCCACAGTTCTGTTTCTGATTATCACTCATCTCTGAAGGAGGATAGTCTGGTCATAACTAGCTACGGCTTCAATAATTTGGAGGGGAGGGACCCAGAGGGTAAGAAGGAGCAGCAGGCAGTTTCAACCTAGTGTACTAAGTTGAGGAAACAGTCTGTTGAGAAATCTTAGAGTCCATGAAACCTCTGAGAGCCCCAGAAAACTTTCTAGTGCTTTCTGTGAAGGGCTCTGCCTGTGAACATGTCTCTTCCTAGTGTTTTTGTCATTCTGTGCACCCTCCTTCCATGAGCAGGATGTCTTTCTTCTTGTAACAACAAAGGGTTTTGTGTGTAATGATGTCTCCTTCCTCCCACCCTCCTTCCTTCTTTCCAACCTTCCTTCCTTCATATCTCTCTGCAAAGAGACACCATAACATATTGGTTTTGAGCATGAATTCTGGAGGCATTCTGCTTTGATTTGAATTCAGCTTCTGCCACTTACAAGTTGTGGTCCTGGGCAAGTCACTTACCCTCTGGGTGCCTCAGAGTCCTCACTTGTAACATAGGGATGATGATAATAATAGTACCCACCTCATAGCCTACCAGGAGTATGTGGTTTAAAATTTGTAAGATATCTTAGACAATTCTCATCAGAGTGTAAGAGTGTAAGAGCTTAGTGTTTATAAAAATAAGCTACAAAGTCCTATCGATTATTATCATTATTCTCCATCCAATCACACAGGCAGACTTCTTGTATAAATGTCATGTGTGGGTGTTTCTCACTCAGCTCCACAGCCCCTACTGCTGGCGTGTCAGCAACATTTCTGGGCAAACTCCATGAATTTGCTGTGCTATCCGAAGCATCATTGATGGAGGCCTTCAGGGACACATGGTGCTTGCGGGGAACTTGGTCTACTGCATAAGATCTGTCAGTTTGGTGTCTTCCCTCCCAGCTCCTTTCAACTTGGTCCAGAGTCTGCTGTTAAACCAGAGGCAGCTGGTTTTCATAATCTGTGGTCTGAGACTGTGATTATTTTCCAGCTTCACTGGAAATAAAGTTTTGGTCCCTGTTTTTATCATTCTTGTTGTTTAGGTTGGTTTCAGGGAGCAAAGCAGGGGTAAAAATGTCTTTACCAGTTCATTTAGAATTAGCAGTTGAGTCAGTTGGACTTAAATTGATTTTATTGAATCAAAATTTAAATCGTTATTCAGAAATTACAAAGCTGTGTATTTATTTTCTGTAAATCAAGCACGCATTCATGACAAATTACAGAGACATGTTTCATTTTGTTGTTGTTTAGTTGCTAAGTCGTGTCCAGGTCTTTGAGACCCTATGAACTGTAGCCTGCCAGTCTTCTCTGTCCATGGGATTTCCCAGGCAAGAATACTGCGGTGGCTTGCCATTTCCTTCTCTAGGGGATCTTCCCAACCCAGGGATTGAACCTGCATCTCCTGCAGGTGGATTCTTTATTGCTTAGCCACCAGGAAGTCCATGTTTCATTTTAAGCCTATATATTTTAGAGGAACAATTAAAAGTCTTCTATTAAATTAACATAATCACCTATTTATAAATCAAGTAATACAGAAATGCCTAAGTAAAAATCCCTTTGCCCCTTCCCCAAGTCTTTACTCCCACTTCCCAAGAGCAATCATTTCACCTGTTTCTTTTTTGAGTTCTTTTGGCAGTTAGCTTGGTATATTTAAATCATCAGCAGTGTATTTATATATACATATATATGCATATTTTTCTGGTTATGTATTGCACTACATAAAAAACAAATAACAAATTGGCGTGTTAGGACGTGTGTTCCATAGACGGCTGTCACAATTCCTGATAAAGTTACACTGTCTGAATGTTACCTGCAACTTCATTAACCTAGTTTCAAGTACAGACTCTTTACGGTTTGCTGTCAGATTAGGTTTTCACTTTCACCAAAGAACTGATTCATCTGCTCTCAGTTAAATGGAGATAATATTTTCCTGAAGACTAGCAGAGGAAGCTGTTTGAAAGCTTTCTCTTTCTTTTTTGGTAATTTCTCTTTATGTTCAAATCAGACATCACTTCCCTACCCAGATTTACTCAGCGTTTTCCTGAAAACACTTTATTTCATCCTTAGTTTTTTTTTTTTTTCCCTAATTTGTCTTTTGATTAGTTGTTTGGTAGTTTTTGCTAATACCAGGTCAGAATAGTTTATACACAACTCCTAGTTAAAAAGTTCTGAAAAGCATAAGTTGTTGCTGATGATGCTGTTTCTTTGTAACTCCTCTGGTTGCAAAACCTGACCTAAAATGATTTAAGGAATTATTTATTCCCTCAAGTGTTTAGTTATGAGGGAAACCCATACTCCATTGGAGTTATACAATTTAATACGTATATATTATTACCTTTCTAAAATCTGGAATATTCTGAATTCTCAAACATTTTTGGTCTTGAAAACTTTGCATAAGGGCCTTTGACCTGTATTAAAATCGTTGAGTAGTACTAGTATTGGAATTTTCAGCTTAATTAAATAAATTAAACTTGTTTACTAAATACCACCTTAAGCCATCAGTGCTGTCTGTATTTGTATTCCTTAATGTTTAGTCAGGTAAAGAAGGTATGCTAGTTATTTTAACAGAGAGAATTTAATCTAAGACCTTAGCTGAATGATTGCTAGAGAGTCAAAAAGCAAATAGAAGACAGTGCATTGAAACAGAGGTGGGAAGAGCTAAGACTCTGGGGCTGGAAGAACAATGGGAATAATGTGGAATTATTAGAACACTGATAATTGGATAGAGACCCAAGGGGTGAAATTCAAGCCTAAAGAAGTGGCGCTACTTGTCTGATTTGAGTAGGTGTAATGAAGTTGGTTGTGGAAGTGCCAGAAAATGACAGCTAGAACCACTTGCTATTGACAGGAGGGAGGGCAACTGTTGGAGGTACATGGAGAGGTAGGGCAAGCAAAAGGGGGAAGGCCTTTCCTCCTCCTTTTGCCTTCCTGACTCCCTCTGTGCCCTCTATTAGTAGAATCTATCGAAGAGCCAGTTGGCAAAGGAGAATGCAGTTGCATATTTTTATTGACAGGATTCCAAAGCAAAGTATAGAATGGTAGCTTTGGAACTGAGAGGTGATAGCTGAAAAATGGGCACAGTTCAAATTTTAAACTATTAACATTCCATAGAAAAGCAACATATTTGAATTTCCATACAGCAACAATAACAAACATATTCAACTACTCCTTATACAAAAGAACTCGTCTTAGTTTCACAAGGCTGTATTGGTATTATAACTTCTTTTCCCTACTAAATATTTCATGTTTTCTTTCCCTCAGATAGTACTTCAACTTTCCCAAGTCCTTTACTTGGTGGTATGATCAAATCTTCATTCTTAAAGTATCTGAGTCTTTAATGGTCAAACTGTTCTTAGTTGTGATAGTTTTTCAAAAACGTTTGCTAGAATACCAGGAGGCACCTGAAAGAATAGTGGGGTTCCATGTGCATTGTCCTTACTGCCTCACTGTGTAGCAGCAACGTAACTTCCCCTTGGTAATCAGGATCAATCGCTCTGTCAATAAGTGATCTTTTTCTTTGGCTGCTGATACAGCAGCCTGAGGAACTCAACATGGCCATGCGGTATTCTCAAACTTCCAATTCAGTGGAATCATTGTTTTGTCCCTAGGTGGAAGCATTCCTTTCAGTCCTACAAACCTACAGAATTCAAAACTGAGAGAATAGGAATCAAATAATCTCTGAGTAGTTATAATATTGAAAGAAGCCACTCCTACTTCTATCCCTTGATGATTCTTGGACATATCTGGCTCTAGGAGAGACAGCATCACATTGGACACAGAAGCAAAGCTTATACTGTAGCCTGTAAAGGAGAAATGAAACATTTCAGGAACTGATGTTGTAACTAAATCTTCAGCAGGTCATTCTACTGTTCTTTCAGACAGCCATTTCTGGGTGATGGGTTTATACCCGACTCAGTTCAGTTCAGTTCAGTCACTCAGTCATGACCGACTCTTTGCGACCCCATGAATCACAGCACGCCAGGCCTCCCTGTCCATCACCAACTCCCGGAGTTCACTCAAACTCATGTCCATCAAGTCGGTGATGCCATCCAGCCATCTCATTCTCTGTTATCCGCTTCTCCTCCCGCCCCCAATCCTTCCCAGCATCAGAGTCTTTTCCAGTGAGTCAACTCTTCACATCAGGTGGCCAAAGTATTGGAGTTTCAGCTTCAAAATCAGTCCTTCCAATGAACACCTAGGACTGATCTCCTTTAGAATGGACTGGTTGGATCTCCTTGCAGTCCAAGGGACTCTCAAGAGTCTTCTCCAACACCACAGTTCAAAAACATCAGTTCTTCGGTGATCAGCTTTCTTCACATCCAACTCTCACATCCATACATGACCACGGGAAAAACCATAGCCTTGACTAGACAGACCTTTGTTGGCAAAATGATTTCTCTGCTTTTTAATATGCTATCTAGGTTGGTCATAACTTTCCTTCCAAGGAGTTCAGTTCAGTTCAGAGTAAGCGTCTTTTAATTTCATGGCTGCAATTAGCATCCGCAGTGATTTTGGAGCCCCCAAAAATAAAGTCTCTCACTGTTTCCACTGTTTCCCCATCTATTTGCCATGAAGTGAAAGGACTAGAAGCCATGATGTTAGTTTTCTGAATGTTGAGCTTTAAGCCAACTTTTTCACTCTCCTCTTTCACTGTCATCAGGAGGTTTTTTTAGTTCCTCTTCACTTTCTGCCATAAGGATGGTGTCATCTGCATATCTGAGGTTATTGATATTTCTCCCGGCAGTCTTGATTCCAGCTTGTGCTTCTTCCAGCCCAGCGTTTCTTATGATGTACTCTGCACATAAGTTAAATAAGTAGGGTGACAATATACAGCCTTGACGTACTCCTTTTCCTATTTGGATCCAGTCTGTTGTTCCATGTCCAGTTCTAACTATTGCTTCCTGACCTGCATATAGGTTTCTCAAGAGGCAGGTCAGGTGGTCTGGTGTCCCCATCTCTTTCAGAATTTTCCAGTTTATTGTGATCCACACAGTCAAACGCTTTGGCATAGTCCCAGGGAAGCCCAAATAAGTAGGTATTTCTGTCTGCAACACAAACATTTATAAAAAGGATTATTATTAAAGTTTGATGCTATTTCAAAAGCAAAATAAAAATCTTCCAATTATGGGCCACAAAGATTTGTCTCATAAACTATTCAGATCTTCCTTAAATAATCAAATGATGTTTCCCTTTAATTAAGACATGGATCATTCAACTTTACCAGTGTCTGAATGATCAGTCCTGAATCTAGTGACCATTATGGGTGAGAACCTTAGAAGCACTGTGATTGAAGGCCAGGGATGCCTATGAACTATCTGGAATCTTAAACTAACTAAGAAGGAAGAAAATGATCAAGAGTTAAAGTAAAAAATATGCAAAGGAATGAAAGCCTATCAGAGATTTTTAGCATCTGTTTCGGCATCTTGTTCTGATGGTGTTGTGTGAAGTGAATTTATTAGTCTTTTCCTCTAAAGTCCAAGAACCAGATCAGTTTACACTACAAACTGGACTTGTTGCAGAGCCTTTTCTTACCCTGAGCCCATTCAAAAATTGCAGCTATACAAGTTATTTGGTAAGTGGATCAGAGAAGCACCCACAAATGTGGTTTGTAATTTCCTCTGAATCCAGAGATTTACCAGCTTTGGAACTGACAGACAAAAGCTTAAAATCCAGGACAGTATTTAATCTTCTTGAACTTTACTGAGTGAGAAGAAAGTTGAACTTAAAAAAAAAAAAATCAAGATGGTTAAGTCTGTTGTCTTTCATTTCGATTATAATAGGAATGCTGAAAGTAATTGCCCATGGCACATGCTGACTATATGAAGTCCTTTAATATGCATCATGTCATTTAATGCTGACCAGATTATCAGGAAGCAAAATTAGGAAGGTTTTCATGTTTATCCTAAAGATCCTTGACTGTCTTTGGAGACATAGATCCATAATTTACAAGTGCAAACTAGCATCTTCTTTGAAACTCAATGAGAACTTTGAGATTTCCTCAAAACTAGTCTGAAACTATTTATATCAGAATCACCTCAAGAGCTTTTGAAGACGTAGACATCTGGATTTCATGCCCAGACTTCCAAATGGTATTTTTAAGAGTGGGACCCTGAATGTTCAATTCACCAAACTTCCTAGATGAGTCTTATGCTCATTAAAATTTGAGGGCCAGTGTTCTACCTACATACCTTAATTTCAGATTTCCATTGGTTACATTAAATTTGTTAAAAAGAATTTCCCTAAATTATCTAGTGCAGTGCTTAAGGAATTCTCTAACATAAAGTTATTAATAAAATCTTTGACCTTTTACACTCATTAATGGCATCTTAATAAAATAGCTATATGAGTAGATATATAATATTCTATATGGTAGTCCACCTGATTTATGAAGCTTAGTTTCCTAAAATATGTCTTGGAAGGAAAATTCATGGGTAAGACATTTTAGAACTTAAAGAAATAAAGAGGTTGGAGAATTCAAGTCCTATTTGAAATTATTGTTCTACACATTTCCTTCAGTGAATGCAAAATTAAAAGGGTAAAGATATCTGATTAAATAAACAGTCTGTCATTGGGCACTTTATTGTCGTTTAGTCACTAAGTCATGTCTGATTTTTTTGTGACCCCATGGACTGTGGCCCACCAGGCGCCTCTGTCCATGGGATTATCTCAGCAAGAATACTGGTGTGGTTTGCCATTTCCTCCTTCAGGAGATCTTCCCTACTCAGGAATCGAATCTGTGTCTCCTGCATTGGCAGGCAGATTCTCTACTAATGAGCCACCAGGAAAGCCCATCATTGGACACTTTTCATGTCTCATGTTAGCGTTCTAGTTTGAATTCCATCTGCTATAAGTGGCAGAAGGCCAAATCAAACTGCTGCTGCTGATGCTAAGTCGCTTCAGTCGTGTCGGACTCTGTGCAACCCCATAGATTGCAGCCCACCAGGCTCCTCCGTCCCTGGGATTCTCCAGGCAAGAACACTGGAGTGGGTTGCCATTTCCTTCCCCAATGCATGAAAGTGAAAAGTGAAAGCGAAGTCACCCAGTCATGTCCAACTCTTAAAGACCCTGTCGCTATATGGACTGTAGCTTACCAGGCTCCTCCGTTCATGGGATTTTCCAGGCAAGAGTACTGGAGTGGGGTACCATTGCCTTCTCCAAAATCAAACTGACATAACTTAAAAACATTCTATGAATGGCCTACATAATTGAAAAGTTAGGTTGGTAGTTTTCACTGGGTCTGGTGCACAGATGAGACCTTTAGGAATCTGTGTCCCTTTTCATTTTTCTTCCCTCCTGGTCCCTGCATTGTCTTCATTGAAATGAAGGCCTTGCCAGTAGTGCAATGAGATGGCCACCACCAAGTCCAGGGCACATCCACTGGCAATCCCTAGGGAGAGTCCTTCCTGTTCCCATAATAATGAAAATTCCAAGGCTGAAAACTCCCCATACACACTGATCAGAGGGCTGAAGAACATTTGGTTGCCAGATATGGGTCATGGGTCCCTGCTGGGTGTGGAGTTAGTTGCACCAGAATTTGCCCTGAGAGTGGAGGAGGATGATTTCTCAAAGGAAATGAAGGAGGTTCTTTTCAGAAGAGAAGTATGGATCATGGACAGATGAAAATAACAGCTACAGGGTGTAAACTGAGTAGTTTGAAATTGATTTCCATTTGCTGCCTTAAGCTATTTTAGGGAAATCTTTAGAATCTTCCTCTTTTAATGTTGCAGTTAGATGCTTATTAAATTTATTTGTCTTTGTTGTCAACAACCTTTATACAAAGAGGCTTCCTCTCTTCCTTTTCTTTTCTTTTCCTCATCTTTCTTTCAAATAATCATGTTCTAATTTTTGACTCAGTTTTGATTTTCTCCTCATTCTGGGCCCAGAGATAAAGAATAACTAGAAATGCTGGGGTGTAAAAACCTTTACTTACCTTTGATTTAAGCTTTTTGACATATCCAACTGAGTCTGTTTCATGCCCTGCCCCAGTACAGGGAATTATATAGATTTAGCCATGAGGACAGTGTCATACGGTGTTTAAGCCCATAGTCCCTGGAGTCAGATTACTGGCTTCAAATCCTGTGTTTGCCATTTGCTAGCTGTGACATCATTGCCTTTTAAACCTTTCTATGATGACTCAGCATCTTCATTCTCGAATGAGGTTAAGCAGTGCCTCTTCAATAGCATTGCCTAGAAGATGGATTAAATGATCTGATCTGTGTGGTGGATGATAAGGTTCAGTGAGTGTTGACAAGAGTCTTTATTCACATCCAAGCTCATGAAGACTGCTGTTGCCTTTACAAGTACCTCATTCTTGCTTTCCTTTCAGATACCTATATGCAACTCCAAACACGAAGTCTACTTTCTCTCAACACTCTTTTCTTCTTCTCAGCAAAAAACTTCAATGCAAAACTCTCGACTCCAGTTCTGCCATGCACTTTACCTTCCTCTTCTATTTCTAGCTTTCAGATTTTGCTTTTCTCATTACTGCCAAGAAGACTGACTCAGCATTCTCCTCTATGGAACTGAAATTCTTGAAGTTGTTGAAAAGGTATATAAAAGTAAATCCACATGAACAGCTCACATGAATTAGTGAGGCCAACTCAAGGAGGGGGAGAATTTGTTCTATTATGTATTGATTCTTTCATACATTTCACAAACAAATCCCTACTGCCATAGACCTGTGACTACAAGAGAGTTTGTAACATGCAGCTGGAGGTAAAAAGCTAAATGCTGTGTAGACTCTGTCCATAAGGACAGGAAAATTTTATATCCCCTTCCCATTGTTATGCACTTGACTTTAACACAAATTAAACTCTTTCTTACAAAATATTTGATTTTAAATATCTTCTTTCTTTGCATCTAATATATCTGCTGAAGATAATTATCAAAATTTTAACTAATAGGTATTAAGTGCTGACTGTATGCTAGGCCCATTGCTAACTGGTTTATAAATGGGAATCACGTTTTTTTCAGTGTTACTGCCTTAAGATTTAAGCAAAATCTTCAAGAGGTGGTAAGAATTTTCAAGATGGCCTCTAAAATTTTTCATGTTATTACATACACTTGATAAAAATAGTTTAGATGAATTTCTTTATTACTGTTCACTAATCTGTTTCCAAAGTTTTTCCTATTAAAAATAATGCCATAGAAAAATTATTTGCTGTAATAGATCATGGTGAATATTTACCTTTTAGGATTGTGTATGACATTATTCAGGAAAACAAAAATTCTAAAAAACAGATCTACTTGGTGATATAAAGTATCTTATTTCTGTCAATATTGTTTGTATTCTTATTTTTGACTGTTTCTACCTCACCTTTGATGGAACTCCTAGTGAAACAAAGCAAAACATCTCATGTCCTGAATATGCTAGTAGAGGGAGTATTTCTCATTTCTTATAAAGGCATCTAGATCTAGGGGCATAGATACTTTCTAATAGGAACTTGAGAAATCTGGTCTGGGATGTGATGAACTAAAAAGTTTTGGATCTAGGGGTGAGTAGTGTGAGCCCTGGATCCAGATTCTCACAGGAGAACATCATATTTTAAACTGCTATAAGACAAAATCTTGCCGACTGTCAATTTAATTTATTACTAGTTTCTGGAAGCTGTGCTAGTCTTTTTGGTAAAATTTGGAAGCAACAGTCTGATTAAGCTTCAAGATTAAAAAAAAAATCTCTCCTGCCTTCAAGATAATCCTTTAAAATATATATATTTAAGTTATTTTTCTCTGTGAGTAAAACATAATACTTAACCCAGGGTAAATATATGACATATTCAACTGAGAATTCGTGCTTCCATCTTTATCTTTGATTGGAGGTCAGTGACTCTGAACTTGGTTTTTGGTCATTTAGTAAGACCTATGGTAACCCACTCCAGTGTTCCTGCCTGGAGAATCCCAGGGATGGGGGAGCTTGGTGGGCTGCCGTCTATGGGGTCTCACAGAGCTGGACACGACTGAAGCGACGCAGCAGCAGCAGCACAAGCTTAGGTGTAGTTAAAGAGGACCAGCTTGAAAAACTCATATCGTTTGGTGTAAACCTCTCAACTCCACTGTCAGAGTTGGAATACACTCCCTTGGCTAAGCAGCGGAGCCAGTTATTGAGAAAGAAATGAGGCACTACATATAATGTGTGAATGCTACTTTTCAGGCCTTAAAAGATGCTTTTTGATTGAAAACCGAGGCCACGCAGGGTTTGAGCAATTAGCTTGCTCATATGAAGGTGCCAGAACTAGTAGGATTTTTCTTCTTTTTCCTACCCCACCTCTCCCATTGAGTATTAATGGAGTCAGGTATGGTGAGTAATTTGGACATCTTAAGATTTAAATTTCTGAATTTCTCTAGAGGACCTAGCACAGAAAACTTTGGTTCTCTATCTAGGTGCCATTGGCTTTTAGCCCAACATATTTATGCCTTAAATAAGCAAAGCATCTTAAAGATTTCTTCAAGATTTTGAGGGCAAGAAAGACAAAGTACCTTTTAGTAGTAAAGGTATCTGTAAGTTTCTCTTTTCCTGTCCCTGTTGTATTCACCATCAATATTTCTTTCCTATCAACAGATTTCTAAACAGCTCTCCAATAGCATTCCATTTGAAAAGGAAAAGGAATTGATTCTGTCTTGAGGTAGTTAACATTAGGAGCTAAGTGCATATTTCCTGTTTAATCATTTCAACTTCATTTCCTAAAAATGAGCACACTGAGTATTTAACCTATTTGGTGGTGGGGCGGGGGGGGTGCGGGGGGGAGGTACAGACCTTTGGCCTACTGCCTAAAAAACCCAATAAGAGCTTAAGAGGCAGCAGCTTGGGAAGCAGTTAAGTATGTAATTAAAAACAAACCTAGAATCTTCAGATAGCATTGGATAAAAATCTCAGGATTTCTGGAATTCATTCTCACAAAGCATCTAATCCAATCACCCATCTGGGGTCTGAATCCCATTACACCCTGTCAAGTGGTCACCCTGATGTATAATGTCTTATCATTTCAGGGACAGGGACCTTAACATACCACAAAACAGCCCCCCGCAAGTCTGATCACTAGGAAGATTTTCATTATGTGGACTCAGAATCTGTGTCAGGATAATTTTAATCACTGGTTCTAGAGAAATCAACGGGGGACACACAAAACAAACTCAAAATTCTATTCCAAAGCTCATTAAATTTCTAAAGACAGATTGACACCTCCAAGTCTGTCAACAGTTCCTATGTTCCAGCTCTGTGTTGAGCAGACACCAATTTGCTTATGGTATTTTGTGGCCCTGGCACCTGATCTCAACCCCTTATTCCAGTAGCTCTCTGCGGAGTGCAGAGTCAATCAGGAGTTTCATCATCTTCATTTCAGGCAGTGGGATTCTAATTAAATAAAACCTTAAATTACATGGAAAACTTTGGCAATTCTGCCCCACATCTACAATCTATTGGATGTAATATCAATTACTAAGTCATTTTCATAGCTATTTAGTAGGTAATATTGCTACCAGTACTCACACACACACACATCACTAATAACCACTAATATCATTTCTGTTACTCTGGGTCTGGGACTATTCAAATGCTTTACACGCATTGATTCACTTAAGCTACTATGAGTTGGTTATTACTCTTCCCACTTACTAATGTAGAAACTGAGGCAGTTCAGGAGAGAGGAAGTGACTTGCTCAAGTTTATGCAGGACATGAGTGACAGCAACAGGGAATGAACACAAACTCTCCGATTATATACAGAAAACACCTCACAATCAGTTATCTATCCTGACTTCCAGTAAAAGGTTGGTCACATAATTCTATTAGGTGTCAATTTATATTGGTTCAACATTCTGATGAATTCTTTCTGGATTATGAGCTCTCACCCAAGGTTTTATGTCATCAACAATTAAAATCCGCTTGTTTTCTAGTTCTTATCCAAGATATTGGTAATAATGTAAAACTGGACAGGGTCAAACAAGGACAGACCCTATGGTGTTTTACCCAGGCTGACAACTATACATTAGCCAACAGCTTTGGATAGAAGTGTTCAACCACATATGTGGCTTTATAATTATGCCACTCTTCTAACTGAAGATTTCTTAACACTAATGTCACAATACTCTTGTCTTGTGTGTTGCAATCATCTGTGAGATTTTCATAACTAAATTATTTCTTTAAAAAACAGCAGATTAAAGATTATCATCAAATTAAACTCACTCTCAGTTCATTATATCAAACTTTCTTGAGTATGATAAAAACAATAAGGTAGGGAGTTATAACTGGCATGGGAATAATAGTGGATATGTCCTTGGGAGGACTTTCCTGGTGGCTCAGATTGTAAAGAATCCACCTGCAATATAGGAGACCTGGGTTTGATCCTTGGATTGGGAAGATTCCCTGGAGGAGGGATAGCAACCTACTCCAGTATTATTGCCTGGAGAATCCCCACGGACAGAGGAGCCTGGCGGGCTACAGTCTATGGCGTTGCAAAGATTCGGACATGACTGAATGACTTTCACATTCACATGTCCTTGAGAGAGTGGCAAGTAGAAAATTCAACTCTTAAGTGTGTAATGGTGGAAAAAAGGATAAACGTTGCTCTGGCTCACATTTTTCCATATGAGTTACAAGGATTTACTGAGAAACTTTGTCAAATCCATTTTGAGTATTTCTTCTCTCCATTCCTATGGCCATGACTTTGTATTTCTTTCAGAGTATTAGAATGGATTTTTCACCAGCTTATTCTGAAAAATTTCAAAAATACAGGAAAAATTTGAAAGAATAGTATAATGAACACCCATATATCACCTAGATTCAACATGTTATAATATTTGCTTTATTTGTATTTATAAAGCAAATTTATATTTATATATTACGTTTTATGAAATATTTGAAAATAAATAGCAATCATCAAGACAGTTCTCTTCTGGGCCAGTCACTTGTCTATTTCATCTATTTCTTGCTCTTCCCCTGCACTGCTCTGTATCACAGGGATCTGGTACTTGCAAACTACATTTCCCAGACTCCCTTGCAACCGGGTTGTGTTTAGGTTTGAGCCAATGAGAGACACTGGCTAGAGATTGGTCCTGAGAAGTGAGTTGAAGACAGGATATTTCTACCACACTCCCTGCACTTTGGGTAGTGTGTTTGGCAGTGTCTTTATTTTTGTCAAACATCTCCTCCCTCCATAGTCCAGGATTACATTGGGACCCCCTCCAGTTTCCACTGGAACAGCCCCTGGCTCCTAGGCTCTGGTAACACTGCCTTTGAATTGGCAGTGGCTTCTTTTGTGACTCTGAGTTGACCCCTTGTCCTTTTGCCCTTTAAACGCTTCCTAACACCTTTTAAACAAATTCCCTGTATTGAATGCTTTCTTTTGAACTCCTTTTCTTACCAGTTATTTCCTGATTCTGAAGAACAAAGGCTTTAAATTCTTTGATACACTTCTAAAAATAAGGATATTTTCCTATCACCCTCAATACCATTATCACTTAAGAAACTTACTAAAAATGTCTCTAATATCATCTATTAGAGAAATATCAATAACATCAGATATGCAGATGATACTGCCCTTAAGGCAGAAAGTGAAGAAGAAATAAAGAGTCTTTTGATGAAAGTGAAAGAGGAGAATGAAAGAGCTGGCTTAAAACTCAACATTCAGAATACAAAGATCATGGTATCCAGTCCCATTACTTCGTGGCAAATAGATGGGGAAACAATGGAAATAGTGAGAGACTTTATTTTCTTGGGCTCCAAAATCACTGCAGATGATGCCTGAAGCCATGAAATTGAAAGATGCTTGCTCCTTGGAAGAAAAGTTATGACCAACCTAGATAGCATATTAAAAAGCAGAGAGATTATTTGGCAGACAAAAGTCCATCTAGTCAAAGCTACAGTTTTTCCAGTAATCATGTATGGATGTGAGAGTTGGACTATAAGGAAAGCTGAGCACCAAAGAATTGATGCTTTTGAACTGTGGTGTTGGAGAAGACTCTTGAGAGTCCCTTGGACTTCAAGGAGATCAAACCAGACAATCGTAAAGGAAATCAGTCAGTGAATGTTCATTGGAAGGACTGATGTTGAAGCTGAAGCTCCAAAACTTTGGCCACCTGATGCAAATAACTGACTCATTGGAAAAGACCTGATCCTGGGAAAGATTGAAGGTGGGAGGAGAAGGGGACGACAGAGGATGAGATGGTTGGATGGCATCATCAACTCGACGGCCATGAGTTTGAGTAAGCTCTGGGAGTTGGTGATGGACAGGGAAACCTGGAGTGCTGCAGTACATGCGGTCCCTAAGAGTCAGATATGACTGAGTGAATGAACTGAACTGAACTGAATATTATCTAATACTCCAGTCCATATTGATATTTCCCTACTTGTCTTTATAGTGACCATTCCCAAAATGGTCTTTATAGTGATTTCTTCAAATTAAATTCACTCCTTACATTTGATTATCATGTCATTTTCAGTTCAGTTCACTTTAGTCGCTCAGTCATGTCCACCTGTCTGTGACCCAATGGATTGCAGCACCCCAGACTTCCCTGTCCATCACCAACTCCCAGAGTTTACTCAAACCTGCCTTCAATCTTTCCCAGCATCAGCATCTTTTCCAATGAGTCAGATCTCCTTGCAGTAAAAAGGACTCTCAAGAGTCTTCTCCAACACCACAGTTCAAAAGCATCAATTCTTTGGTGCTCAGCTTTCTTTATAGTTCAACTCTCACATCCATACATGACTACTGGAAAAACCATAGCTTTGACTAGATGGGCCTTTGTTGGTAAAGTAATATTTCTGCTTTTTAATATGCTGTCTAGGTTGGTCATTGCTTCTCTTCCAAGGAGCAAGCATCTTTTAATTTCATGACGGCAGTCACCATCTGCAGTGATTTGGAGCCCAAAAAAATAAAGTCTCTCACTGTTTTCATTGTTTCTCCATCTATTTTCCATGAAGTGATGGGACTAGATACCGTGATCTTAGTTTTCTGAATGTTGAGTTTTAAGCCAACTTTTTCACTCTCCTCTTTCATCTTCATCAATAGGCTCTTTAGTTCTTCTTCACTTTCTGATATAAGGGTGATATCATCTGCGTATCTGAGGTTATTGATATTTTTCCTGGCATTCTTTATTCCAGTTTGTGCTTCATCCAACCCAGTGTTTCTCATGATGTACTCTGCATATAAGTTAAATAAGCAGGGTGACAATATACAGCCTGATGTACCCCTTCACGATTTGGAACCAGTCTGTTGTACCATGACCAGTTCTAACTGTTGCTTCCTGACCTGCATACAGATTTCTCAGGAGGCAGATCAGGTGGTCTAGTATTCCCATCTCTTTAAGAATTTTCCACAGTTTATTGTGATCCACAGTCAAAGGCTTTGGCATAGTCAATAAAGCAAAAGTAGATGTTTTTCTGGAACTCTCTTGCTTTTTCCATGGTCCAGTGGATGTTGGCAATTTGATCTCTGGTTCTTCTGTCTTTTCTAAGTCTAGCTTGAACATCTGGAAGTTCACAGTTCACGTACTGTTGAAGCCTGCTTGTTGAATTTTGAGCATTATTTTGCTAGCGTGTGAAATGAGTGCAATTGTGCAGAAGTTTGAACTTTCTTTGGCATTGCCTTTCTTTGGGATTGGAATGAAAACTGACCTTTTCCTGTCCTGTGGCCACTGCTGAGTTTTCCAGATTTGCTGGCATATTGAGTGCAGCTCTTTCACAGTATCATCTTTGAGGATTGGAAATAGCTCAACTAGAATTCCATCACCTCCACTAGCTTTGTTCTCAGTGATGCTTCCTAAGGCCCACTTGACTTCACATTCCAGAATGTCATTTTAGTTTCTCTTAAATCTGGAAAAATTCCACAATCTCCCTTCATCCCCTTTTAAGGATACCAGATCAGTTGTCTTCTAGAATGTTCCACGTTCTAGATTCTTCTTTTTTTTCTTTTTGGTGCTGCTAAACATCTTCTTTTTTTTTTTTTCTGCACCACATGGAGTGCATGTGGGATCTTAGTTCTCCAACCAGGGATGGAACCCCTACCCCCTGGAGTGGAAGCCCAGAGTCTTACTATACCATCAGGGAAGTCTCATCTAAACTTATTCTTGAACTTATGGACTTTATAATCTGCAAGTTAGGTATAAAGTCTTGATTAAATTCAAGTTATATTTTGTAAGAATGATTCATAGATTTATTTCACATTATGTCATACCAGGAAACAACACGACAGGATATGATGAAATGTTTAATCACTTAGGTAAGATTATGACTATTAGATCTTATAAGTAATCAATGACAAGGGTTTTTTTTTTTTTTTGTCATTTTTTGGTAGCCCATATGATATCTGATTGAATATTAGTGTTGTATTGAATTGAATATTAGCATTGTATTTCTATTAATGTAAATACAATACGAATATTCATCAGCCATCCTATGGACTACAAAAAAATAGCAAAAACAAAATGCAAATGTTGGAAAATACCCTTATCATGGATAAACATATGTTAAAACGCAAAAGAAATACAGTACTAATATTCAACATATTATATATGTCATAGTGGTCTTTATAATTTCTGTAGAATACTACTTTGGAGACTGTACACATTCTGCAAATGAATGGCCAGTCATGAATTTTATAGTCGTGTGATTGCTTTTCTTATATACTAGCTTCTCTTTCACTGATCTCTTTCATTTTTTGCTAATCTCCTTTTCTTTTAACCTTTATATTTAGTAAGGAAGCAATGACATAGAAGCGGGTTGAAACTAAAGTTAACTTGCTTTCTGCCCATTCAAATCAGTTGACTCAATGTGTCTGAAAATGAACTCATTATCTCTCTTACCAAACTTGCTCTTCTCCCTGTATTGCTTAACTTAGTGATTAGCCTCATTCAACAGCCCCAGCCACCAACAGAGAACTCATTTTTGACCCATCACTGTCACTCACACCTCTCATCCAATCCTTCCCCAAGGTGTGTCTATTCTAACTTCCTGGCTGTGTCTTCCTCAATAACTTGAATCTTATTATTATTACACAAGTTAGGTTTTCACCAACTCTCATGTAAGCTACTTCAAAAAACTGGCCTTCTTTCTTCTCTGTTCTTGCCTTCAAATCTTTCTTCTGCATTCCTCTCAGGAAATTTGTTCTAATGTGCAGTTTCTCATCTCAATATCCTGCTTAAAATCTTTTCATTATTTTTATAACCTGCAGGAGGCAAAGGCCTCCATATCAAGATACTGTAAAGCTTTGTCTCTTGCTCTCTCTACAAGAGCCCCCATATGTTCCAGTTACACAACAGGCTGTGCTATGCTCCCTCAGCTGCACCCTTGTGCTGTGATGTGGAATGTCCCTCCACACCATACTCACCTGGCTACCTCTACTCATGCCTCACTTCTCAGCTAAAGGACTGTCATTGTGTGAGTCCTTCCCTGACTCTCTCAGACAATGTATCATTGAATCTGAATACCTAGCAGAGGGCTGACACAAGTAGGTGATCAGTATATGTCCCCCTACCCTACTGAAGTGGGTACCCAGCCACACTTTTCCTGACAATCTTCAAAAGACTTTTCCTGATCCTTTTTTCCATCTGAATCAGTCCCATCCCCATGAATCTCTCTTTTAACAAAATTTTCTTTTACTGCCTGAACTTGTGATGGCTAGATATAAATACAAAGATATTAAAAATATAAAAATATATCCCCCCAAATGGACACTGAAGGCTTAAAGATCCTCAGACCAGCATCAGGGCCCCTGCCTAGGCCTATAGAGAAAGACAGAAGTCTAATGAGGTCACAGAAACCATCAGGACAGAGGATGTCACTTCCAAGAGTCAAGGGCCTAAACTCAAATCAGGGTTTGGGAGCCATGGCAATGCTAAAAGCCTAGAAGAAATAGCCTCAAGAATTCCACCGTATTCTTCCTTCCATGTCATCTTTGGCGATACACAAGGCAATGGTGAATCTAGAAGTTTATAGTTTGTATCAGCTCTGTGAAATCACACAATAGGACTGAAAATAGTTGTATAAAAAGGAAGACTGAGGATTGGTCTTAAATTGCAGTACATTGAATAACCTTTTTTATTTTTCCTTGAATGAATCTCTGTTTTTTTGCCTCTTTTAGAGAATAGCAAATGAAAGCCAGGGACCTAGAAAAGAATAAAAATAAACCAATGATGAATTTTAACAAGGCCAATTCAGAAGAATGCAAATACGACTGCATTAATCTGGATAGGAGAAGGAAAAATGTTCAAAGAAAAATGATTATACAAAGAATGATAAAAATAGCAGCACAGAGTATGGGAAAGTTTAACACATGAAAAAGAAGAAATTTCTATTTTCTAACTTCTTTGTGTGCTTAATATCTGGTAATCATGTCACTCTTCCTAAAATCCTCCAATGCTTTCCTAATGTATTTAAAATAAAACCCCACATCCTCAGCATGACCTGCAGAATCTTGGAGTTTATCCTCTGTCCACATTTCTAGCTACATCTTGTACCTCTCCCCTTCTCCCTCACCAGGTTCCAACAACAGTGGCTTTCCTTCTGGTTTTCACATAAACCAAGCTCCTTCTTGCCTCAAGGATTTTGCAGATATTCATCCCTCTTCCTGAAATAGTCCCAATCCCAGGCCAACCAGTTCTGTGTCAGCCTCCCCCAGCTGTACTTCTCCCTAAAAAGGCTTTGCCTGATCCCTCTTTCCATCTAAAGCCCCATCTCCATTAATCTCTCTCTTAGCAAAATTTTCCTTGATTGTACTAATCAAAAGTTGTAATCATATATTCCCCTAGGTGGTTATTCATTTAATGCTTGAAAGTTTTATGAATGTAGGAATCATGCCTGTCTTGCTTACTCCTAGACAGTGGGAACTCAAAAGTTAAGTTTTGATTGACTAAGTACTGCAAAGGAGGATGAAAAAATAGACTCATGTTTATCTTTGCAGTAGAGGCTGCTATTACCCCTCAATCTCTCCCAATATTATCTCTTCTTCATTAGTAATAGAACCTCAGTTTTGACTCAAACACATGACTTACCAGAAAAATGTGCATTTCCCCAGAATCCCTTGTATAGCTTGGTGACTAAGTTCTGGTGAATGGGATGTAAGAGGAAGTATCATTTGAACTCATAAGAAAGATCTTCACAAGGAGTTGTGTGTCCTTCCTTGATGTCTCACTCTTCCTACTGGCTGGAGTAGAGACATAATTGCTGGAAGAAGCCGACTTGACTTGGGATGGTATGTGAAGTGTGACAATGCCACAAAGAAGGACCTGGATCCCCGGTGACTTTGTGGAGCAAAGCTGCCCTTCCAGGTCAGGACTATGAACTGTTACTCTTAGCTGTACCTAATCTCTATAAGTAAACATAGATAAGATTCTTTGGGATAGGGCTTGGGGCTTTAGGAAATCTAAGTTGAGTCTTGAGAATATTGGAGTTAAATGGAGGAAGGACATTCCTGGGAGAGCAAACTTCATACACACACACACACACACACTCACTATGTAATTCAGGGTTCCCTGGTGGCTCATTTGGTAAAGATTCTGTCTGCCAATGCAGACAACTGCCTACAATGCAGGAGACCCAGTTTCAATCCCTGGGTCAGGAAGATCCCCTGGAGAAGAAAATGGCAACCCACTCCAGCATTCTTGCCTGGAAAATCCCATGGATGGAGGAGCTGGTGGGCTACAGTCCATGGGATCCCAAAGAGTCAGACACAAATGAACTTCCACCATCACACTATGTAATGAAGTAGCATAGAATATTTAGGCAAGGACAGTTAAAACTCCAGAGTCAGCGATGTACAAGAGACAGAGCAAAAGCAGATTGCTAATAAACAGTTTATAAGAGAAGGTTATAGACACATAAAAGATTGCATTTATGGCAGAAACTGCCTCCTACCCCAGCATCTACTCTATTCTTCCCTCTTAATTGTGGCAAGTCTTCAGTCATATTTACTAGATATTCTGTTTCTCTTCCTTTTGATAAATGGTAAGATTCCACCTCCCTGCTCCCTTGCAGTTAGACGTGTGACTTGCTTTGGCCAATAACATAGGAACTTTAAACCCAGAGTGAAATTCGTGCTTTCTCCCTCCCTCCCTCCCTTCCTCCTTTCCTCCCTCCCTGTTCTTCTCTCTCCTATGATGACTGTCAGTGTTTCTGACCATGGTTCTGGATTTCAGAGTGAAGATATCATGGATCAGAGCCCTAACAATCCAAGATGGTCATGTAACAGGAGAGGAAAGTAAGTCTTCAGTGTGTTAAGACTGTATGATTTTGAGATTCTTAGGACCTGCAGCATAAGCTGGCTTATTCTGACAGGACCATGGTTTTATTTAGAGTGGCAATGCACTCAGAGGCAATAATATTTCCCAGATTCTTTTCAAGGTAGGTATCATCAGATAAGGGATTCCCAGGTGGCACTAGAAGTAAAGAACCCACCTGCCAATGCAGAAGACCTAAGAGATGCGGATTTGATCCCTGGGTCAGGCAGGTCCGCTGGAGAAGGGCATGGAAATCCACTCCAGTTATTCTTGCCTGGAGAATCCCATGGAAGACAGAGGAGCCGGAGTGGCTACAGTCCGTGGAGTTGCAAAGAGTCAGACATGACTGAAGTGACTTAGCACGCACACATGCATTGTCTGATAACTAAAGGCTTGATATAAGACACAGTGGAAGTGTTGTCTATAATTTCTAGAAAGATGCATAAAGAAAAGTGACATAACTGAAAAGAACCCTTTTCGGCCTCTTGTCCTTCCTCCTTTTTGTCATCTGAAATTCAGGCAGTGATTACCAAGAGCTATCTTGGATCATGAAGCTATGTAATTCTTATAAAGCAACACACAACTACCATACAACCTAGTAATTGTACCCTTGGACATTTATCCCAGAGAAACGAAAACTTAAGTTCACACAAATACCTGTCCAAGAATGTTCATAGCTATTTTATTCATAATAACCCCAAATTGCCAAACAACCTAGAATTTCTTCAAGAAGTGAATTGCTAAGTGAACTGTGATATACCAATAATATGGACTACTACTCAGCAATAAAAAAGAAGCAAACTCTTAGTATACAACACACATAACGACACTGATGAATCTCCAGAGAATTGTTCTGAGTGATAAACCCAAATATTACATGCAATATGATTTCATTTATATTCTTGAAATGATGACATTATAAAAACAGAGAACAAATTACCGATTATAACTTGTACTGATGAAAATGTTCTGTATCTTGACTGTTATAGTTATCAATATCCTGATGTGATACTGTGCTATAGTTTTGCAAGATGTTACCATTGGGGAGAACTGGGAAAAGACACATAGTATCTCTCTGTATTATTCCTTACAATTGCATGTGAATCCATAATGATTTCAAAACAAAACAAAACCTGCCTCCCTAAGGGGAAAAAAAAAATCACAAAAACCTGAGATTTACCCCAGACCCTTGTAGGAAAAGGTCTCTAGTATCTGGAGTTGGAGACATATGACATTTTTAAAATAGTGTTCCAGATGAATCTAATATTCAGCTAGATTTGAACTCTCTAGAGAGCTGGTTAAAAAAAGCTACCATTTGCTGTCCCATGACTTATCTAAGACCATAAAAACAGCCTTATCCCCACACCCAAACATGGTCATATACAGATCTTCCTCAAATTACAATGGGGTTGCATCCCAATCAACCCATCATAAGTTGAAAATATCATATGTTGAAAATGCATTTAATAATCCAACCTACTGAATATCTTTGCTTAGTCTAGTTAGCATCACCTGGGAGCTTTAACAAATACTGGTACCCAAACTCACCCCCAGATGCCTCACCTCAGGTCTGTCTGACTCTAAAACCCATGGGACATTACCTTCCAAAAACATAGCACAGGGCATCTTCCTCATGGAGCTCCTCTTCGTTTGGGGTGCCAGTCACCCATCAAAAGTGGGCCAGAATGCAAGACTCTTAGTCACTCGTTCCTATAGCTACTCTGTGCTGATATAATCATAAGACAGCACAGACAGAGGCAAGCTGGGAGATTGCAAAGTAAATTGAAGAGAGTGCTCGGAAAACATGACAAATGAAAGCCATACACAGGCAGGATGGAAGAATCGCCCAGAGGCTTGTAGCTCCTATTTTACATGTGCACAAGGAATGAGTTATTAGTGAAAGGGGACAATAGGGCTTTCTCAGAGATGGAACATGCCTTTTACTAAAGGAGAAAGTAAACATTACTTAGAGCAAATCTCATATCATACCTTAATGTTTACAAAGGAGACAGAGGGAGAGAGGCCAGGAAAGAACAGATTTCCCAGGGGAGGAAATTGCAATGAGAACAAGTAATCTGGATCAAGCCAGAGCATGTTTGAACAAAACGAATACCCGAGGATAGAGGAAACTCAAAGGATAACACAGGATTTTACACAGTAGGAACCTCTACTAGATTGATTTTGGACGGTTTTAAAGTGGTAAATGTATGGAATTCCAGGGCAAGAAGTCCTATGAATGAATGCTATTTTCTATAGATTTTGATGCTTGAAGACTTCTTCCAAGTTCAGAATCAATATTTAAAAATTAATTTTAAAATTTGAGCTTCAGCTTTCAGCAATAAGGGAGTGGCTAAATGAATCATAGCACAAGCTGTGAAATAGAATAGTCTGTAGTCTTTAAAAATGATGCAGAGGACTGTATGCAAATGACATAAACCCAGGATAACTCTGATGAATTAGGTGAGAAAAAAAAAGATACAAAATATATGTGCTTACAAGTATGTGAAAAATATGTATTTTCTTTTATACTTTCTTTGTTCACTTCTAAATTTTCAATGAGTATGTATTATTTTAATAGACAAAATAAAAAAGATAAATGTTATTTATAAACTTGTAGTCCTCTTTTATATTATATATCCTTTTTTTCCTCCTGGGTACTCATAGAAGGTATTTTTGACCCCTCTGTTAGGTTCCTAACTTTTTATCTCTTCCCTGGGCTATAAGCATGGCTTTTTTTCCCTCAGTCTTTCTTCTCCCAGTTCTGACTTTGCTAAGATTTTGGTTTCTTCTTTCCTCAGGAATACCCTGACTACCAGGTGGACACATTCTAATATTTAGCACATGCTGTCTTCTATAGGGTTTGTATTGGTTTGCTATTGCTGTGTAACAAATGAACACAAACCTGAATTAGAATAAATTCATTTATTGTCTCACAGTTGGTCAGGAATCTAGGAATGGGTTACTTGGGTCCTTTGCTCTTCTCAAGGCTGAAATCAAGGTATTGGCTGGGACTATGATCTCATCTGAGGCTCAGAGTTCTCTTCCAAGTTCCATGTGTGGTTTTCCTTTTTGCTAAAATTCAGTCTTTCTGTGGTTTTAGGTCTGACATCCCCATTTTCTTGCTGTCTCTTGTCTGAAGTCACTCTCAGCTTCTGGAGGACACCCTCAGGTCTTAGCTATGTAGCTCTTTCACAACATGTCAGCTTACTTTTTCAAGGCCAGTGGAGAGTTGCTTCTATGAGTTTCTTTCAGGAGCTCAGGTCCACCCAAGGTAATTTCTTTTCAATTAACTCCTTGTCAACTGAATAGGATCTTTATTTACAAAGAAAAAAATCCCTTTGACCATAATTTAACCTAATTATAAGAGTACTGTTCCATACTAGTCACAAGTCCTGCCCACTCTCAATGGAAGGAGATTATATTACAGAATGTGTACAACAGGGAATGCAAGTCATGGGAGCTATGTTAGAATTTTGCCTACTATAAGATTACATAGGTAAATTAAGGGTACTACAAACATTGGATTAGAATTTACTTAAAATATGTTTTAACCGAAATTCATAATAAAAAATACTTTCTCGAGTACAAACCATTTTTGTGCAGATTTCAGCATAAAACTTCTTCTGCCATTTCTATTTGCTTGAAGAATTGCCCAAGAATGCAAGGTAAGCTACTTAAAAAAAAAAAAGTACCATTTGCAACAGTTATCCCTGGTAATCTGGTTTTTCTTGATTTTTATAAAACCAGTGAATGAATAAAATAATCAGTCAACCAACCAAACACAGCCTGGAAATGAATGCTGAGGAAAATAAAAGGATGCTTATTATCATTTTTTTTTATATTGGAGGGAAATTGCTTTTCAGATTTTCTTTGAAACAAAGAAGTCCTGCTATTAAAAACTTTGAAACTCTTTTCAGAAATATCCACTTGAGGTAGGGTAGGGCTATGTGATGAGTATTAAGGTGGGGTTGGGGTAGGGAAGGATAATGAAAAGATATGCCTGATCTTTCCTAGTTCTGTTTGGGATTCAACTGTTCTCCTTATAGCTTGTGCTGTAATACGGTGCTTCTGGGAAAGAATTTTAAAATCTTGCCTGTTCTCTTCAGAGCCAGGTCACACCCCAATATTTCCAACCCAGCTGGTATGATAACAGCAAATGACTGGCACTTTTATAGCACTTACTATGTCTCAGGTCTTTCTCAAAGCCCCTTTCACATAGTAACTCATATAGTCTTTCCAATAACTCTTGTGAGGTACGTGTACTATGACTATTATTATTACAAATTAAACCCACAGCTGGTTTTAGCTTCAATTTTCAGTTTGGCTTCCCTGTCCTTACTTTTCAGAACTCTATCTCCTGCCTCTCATTCTGGTTTTCCCTTTTTCTGTATCGGCCATTTTGTTCAGTCACTGGTCTTGGGATTAACTCCTTCACCTGGAAGCTTTGAATACTTTTGAAACAAACATGTTTATGTCTCCTCTAGTATTCGACCTATTCCATGCTTGCCTTAATTAGATGAGAGCTGTGCTCTCTTATGTTTTTTTAGAATGACCTTGTGGACAAAGCAGTCTCTAGAATGTTTCCACAGCACACGAGGGAAGAGGTTTTAGTCACGGCATTTTAATTGAAAGTGGCTGAAACCAACTGATCTTAAGCATAAAATATTAGATCTCACAGATCTTAAGGACCTGGAGGCTCCCAGAGGTGAACTCACAGAAGAAGCTCGAGAAGATACAATAGTTCACAGAACTTTAGAGCCCCAAGGACAAGCACTGTGAATTCATCTTTGAGTCCCGTCTCTTCTTGGCCTCTTTGTGTGGCTTGGTCCTCTTTATATGGCAGAAAAGATGGCTGTCACTATCTCCAGGGCTGCACCAGCCCATTTTATCCAAACCTGGTACCAACAGGACTGCTTTCACCCAGCGTCTGAGTATTACTTTCAGGGAAATGTTCTGATTGGCTTGGCTTGGGGGACTGATGGCGCCCTGTTATGGGACCATGAGCCTGTGTCTCAAGAATAGTGGTGAAACTCTGCCACTAGGCTCATGGGGGAGGATAAGAGCTCCTCAGAGGAAAGGGAGCTGATCCAAAAGCAGACAGGGAATCATGCTATGAGACAAAAATCCTGGCTGCCACTGCCCAGTGTGGTAGGGAGATCTTCAAACATAACTTAGTTTCCAATGAAGCGTCTAAATAATTCTCTCCCTAAAAGTCAGTGTTCATTTATGTGACATGAATTAAGACATGGCTTGCACTGAACGTAAACTATAGAACACAATTCAGCAAGAAAATCATGGTGCTGGTAAGTTATACAGGGCTTTGCTGCTGTTGCTGCTAAGTCGCATCAGTCGTGTCCAACTCTGTGCGACCCCATAGACAGCGGCCCACCAGGCTCCCCTGTCCCTGGGATTCTCCAGGCAAGAACACTGGAGTGGGTTGCCATTTCCTTCTCCAATGCATGAAAGTGAAAAGTGAAAGTGAAGTCGCTCAGTCGTGTCCGACTCTTAGTGACCCCATGGACTGTAGCCTACCAGGCCCCTCCGTCCATGGGATTTTCCAGGCAAGAGTACTGGAGTGGGTTGCCATTGCCTTCTCCGATACAGGGTTTTATGGCTATGCAAATCCATAAATTAAAAGTCACTGGTAGTGGGAATTTTTTGTACAAGTAGAGGAAGATCTCAGCCCCAGGAGGGAGAAAGCTGTAGGAGCTGGTACAAGAAACCAAAGGAGGACCATCTGGAACCCCAGGTGAGCACTGAATGTACTACTGTTTAAGGCGACGGCAGATATGGCTGACACAGAGCCCCACTGCCTTGAAGGTGCACAAGAGCTCAATGGGAGATTTTCAGGCACTCAGATTGGAAATTGAAGGTGTCTCAACAAGTGACAAGGGTACTTTCACCTTGCTCAGGAATCAGCAAAAAGAACCAATAAATTCCCTGCTCCAATACTGGTTTTTGCTGCAGTTAAGAGTCAAGAGTCCGGAAGTCATTTAAAAAGGAGATAGAGGAAAGGGCAGAGAAGGAGAAGAGGCATTTAGGAAATACTTCACTAATCTGAATTTGTGGAAAGGGTTCTGAGATTGCCTCGTAAGATGACACCTTAAAAGCCTAGATCTGAGTAACAATCAGATGCAATGTCCGAAGACAGCTTGTACCCCAAGGGTAGGATGTTCCTTTGAAGAGTTTCTGAAAGTTTCTTTTCAAGGAAGCCCCTGTCATAAGACAATAAGTTGTTTGCAGTTTTCTTCCCCCTTCCCCTCCTTTTTGAGGTAAATTCTGGCAGATGGTAATTCAGAATCATGCTTTTCCATGTTTAGTTTTCTTTTATGCAGACAGTGCAATGCTTGGACATGTCACGAACTTAGCAAAGAAGAAGAATATACCTTTTAAAAAATTCAGTACCCCAAATTTGGAACCCAGAAAATTGGAAACTATGAAGAGTGCACATTTAAATCTTTAACACTGCACCTCTCGGGGGTTGGGGGTGGAAGTGGGATGGGGAAGGATGTAATTCAAATACCAGCCTGGAGGAATCATTTCGATTAGGATGTGTAAGAAGAAATGTAAGAAGTTATTGTAATGAGGTCAGTTCTGTTCCTTATGTTATTAGCCGACCAGTGAGGACACAGATGAGGCAGAAGAGAAATTAATTAGAGTGTTGTGGAGGCTTTACAATCTGAGGTATTCAGAAACTTAGCAAAACTAGGTCTGTGTTCTTAAAAAAAAAAAAGATTATAGAGAGACCTTATTAAAGCACAGAAGGCTCAGCTATTTAAGATGGTGACATACATAGAGGTAGGAATGTGCAAAGAAAAGCTGAAAGGCAGCCAGGCCCTGAAGGAATTTCAGTGGAATTTCTTCACCGGAGGAGTAGTTAATAAATAGAGCAGATTTCTAAGGGCAGAAACTAGAGCAGCTACTACAAATAGTTTTTTTTTTTTTTTTTTTTGAGAAAGGAGTGATTGGAAGTCAGAGACAAAAATGGGGAAACAAAGAAAAGCAAGCTTCTTAGCCAGCAATCCCAATGAAAATATCTGTTCCCAGATATTGAGAATGTCATATCATTTAATAATCATAAAATACACTTAGCAGTTGGCCTTGGGTGTTACTTTCTTATTAATGCTAGATATCATTAAGAACTACATGGAATATAATACTTTTCAAAAGTCTGAAAGACCATTTGCTTGGCTTTGCTCCCAACATTTCCAGTATTTTCCATTGCACGGAAGGATAGGAACAAGGGCTAGAAAATCCTCTGTGATCTGAAGTGGTCCTCTTCCCACTTTTGATGGGGGACTCTTCCATATAAGCATATACCAAGCCTTGTCTGTGGTAGTTTTAATATACTGAATGCTTATGAATCTGAAGCTCTGAGTTTTTATTCCTGTACCTTGATCACGTAGGTTGGGATGGCTACTAGCTCATTATCTGCAAGAGTTGTTATCCTTTGAATAATCAAACGACAAAAGGGAATGGATGTGTGTCTAAGCTTGGCTAGTGTATCTATGACTTTATCAATATACAGATTTCCTCTCACCTCACCACTCAAAAAAAATTTTTTTTTAACTGAGATTCAACTTGGCAAAAACTAACTTTAAAATTTGCAGTGGATTCACAAGAATGGAACTGTTACTGGTTATTCCTGTTTTCAGTTCTCTATTTGTGTCCATCTCACTGTCCATGAACAGTGAAAGAAACTTTTTATTGAAAGCCTTGAGATTTTGTGGCAGAAGGATGCTGCCAGGGTAGCAGCTGCAGCAGCTGCTGTGAAGGGCAAGGCTGATGGGTGTGTGGAATGACTAGAGTGGCCACACTGCAGCATTTCCCAGACCCTGGGTCTCACGATCACCTGGGATGTTTGTAGAGATGCAGATTCCTAGGCTTCACACTAGAGCTGTTACAAAGAATTCCTGGATTTGTGGCCTGGAGAACTAGGATGTGTAAGTTAGTCGAAAGGGAAGACATGACAGGGCCTAAGGAAGCAATCTTATGGATGTCAGCTTACATTTAGCCCAGAACTTCTTGGTAAGAGTAATGGCAAACAAGGGTCATGGTGGGCCCTCAACAGCAGTGATTTGGGAGTGCCAGTCAAGCAGCACACATATGAAATTGCAAGAGCCTATGAGGCATGAACTGGGGCCAAATGACAGACAGGCAAGCATTCAGGGAGTGTGTTAGGAAGTATAGAATCAGCAATGAACAGAATACTCTGATATCCTGCATGTACTAGAGGTTATTGGTTGCAAATCTGGCAGATGCAAGCATAAAGCAATTCACTGAAAGGCTTGGGAAGGCACTTGCTGATTGAAGGTGAAGCTGAAGAGTGAGATAAGCCAGAGAAATGGAAGGTACAGCAAGTAATCTTTCTTATGGTTCCCTTGGCTAGGAGAGGGCATAGCACTTTGATGTATAACCACCCAGTCTGTATCAAAGGAAGAGAGAAATTCCCATAAAGGAACTCATGGTGCACTTACTGAAAGTAAGGATGCGAAATGGGGGTGGATACAGGGCAGTCAAAACAAATGACTCACTCAACCAAAAAACAAGCAAACCAAGGAAAGTCAGCTTCACCATGCAAACAGCCAGCAATGTGGGGCACCCCAGTAAGCAGGATGAACTGGGTGACGAAAGGGCAAGAGAAGAATCAGGAACTTTACAGGACCAGGAGCAGAAAGAGACAGAGTTGGCGGGAGGGCAGATACTCTGAAGCTAAGGGGAGAGACGCTGTGATGTCTTTCTGCTTAGGAAAGATCTGTAGAGCCGGCCCCTGCTCCTCAGCCACTGGATTCTTCCCAGTGGGCAATAGCTCCACTCCGTGAGCCCTCTCTAGGCAGAGGTGCTCCCTGCTCTGCAACCTTCGCTTCAGCTTGCTTGCCCTCCGAGACACCATTCAACCTCTTCCTGGAACCATCCTCCTCTGCCACCACACTTGCCCCTTCCACGTTGCCATGGGAACTGTTAAATTGCCTGGGGCTTCCACTCTGTTGCCTATCCCCCTCCCCCAGGGTCAACTTCTTTAGACTTCGCGGACCCCTCCACTGAGGACAGCTATGCTAGCACCATGGTGGGTTAAATAGGCCTTTGTGGGCTGGCCTGGGAACCATACCACTATTTATAACAATTTTTTCTATGGGGAAATTCTTTGAGTTCCAAACACCCCATTGACTGGTGACCTTTTAGAACACAACAGTCCTATCTCGGCTCCACAGTGGGATGAGATCACTGGGAGGTTTCAGAGCCAAACTGAGAAGAGGAAATCAAGGCTGGGGCAGGCTGGGGTCAGAAGCCAGGAGCCGGGAGGTGTCTGTGAAGGGACAGCAGGGTTGGGGAGGCAGGGGTTAGACGGCAAGTTCATAACGAGAGATGCCAAGGTCAAGAGGAAGTTTGAACGTGGATGGATCTCAGAGAAAACCTGCAGGAACAGGGGATGGGCAGGGAGACAGTAGATGACGTGACGAGCAGACAGGAAAACCAGGGTGAGTAAAGTGTGGTCAGACTGTCATGGGGCTAGAGACACATTGTGGCAGTGTCTTTATTATCTCAGCCCCCTCTCGGGGCTTGACTGCTTAGAGCTGGGGAACTTGGCCTTCTCGTATTTGTATCTGTTCTTGCACTGAGTGAAGTGCAGTCCCGAGGAAGCTGGGGTCAGGGAGGGCTTACTAAGAGCAATGGTCTTGGTTGCTGGTACATCCCTGTTGGTACCATTTCTTCCATTCAGATCCCTCAGGCTCATTGCCCAGATTCCCTGTTGCTGCTTCTTTCATTCTCCTGGTTCCTCTTTCTTTCCTTTCACAAAGAACTTCCGCAAGCCTGCAGTATCAGTCTTCTAGTCTCTCTGCATCTATGACCTTACTCTCTGCCTGCCCCACTACAGTGGATGAGTCAACCTGCAAGTCACCCTGTTTACACATCAGGACAATTTCTCCACTTGTGCAGTGGATGTCATTACCTACTGGTTATTTGCAAGTGCGCTGTCTCTCACTCCTGTATCACTGCCCATTGTGACATTACTTAAGGTAAAAACATACGTAGTAACTTTCACTCAGCAATTAGGCGTACCTTGACCTCACATTTCTCTCCAGCTTTTGTCCTGTTTCACAGGCCCCATGAAAAAGCTGTTCCTTTCAAGCCTCCTAACTCTGCTCGTTTTCTCTCTCCCTTCTGCCAGTCAGTTGCAGCTTTACAGAGATATAATCTATGTACTTTACATTTCACATATGCAAAGCTGTCCATAATTTTTAGTATACTCGTCTGTTGTCAACCGTCACCACAATCAGCTTTAGAACATTCTAATCACTTCAAGAAGAAAGCTTATACCCATTAGCAGTTTCTCCTCCTTCTTCCCAAGTCACCCCTCAGTTCAGTTCAGTTCAGTCGCTCAGTCGTGTCCGACTCATCATGTCTAGGCCCTAGATAATCAATCACTAATCCATTTTCTGTAGTCTTGCAAATGCAGTGTTCATTCTTTCTTTCCTGAATTTAGAGTGATTTGAGTATTCTTTTTGTTTGATTAGTCTAATCTGATAATTTTGGTCTTTCCAAAGAACCAGCTTTTGGTATCATGGTTTCTACTGTTTTTCTTTTCTCATTTCACTAATTCCTGCTCTAATTTTTATTATTTCTTTCTTTTTGGGGGTTTAGTTTGCTCTTTTTTCCCCTTTACTGTTTAAGTTATTCCTTCTATATTTTCCTTCTTTAATAATGCAGGTTTTTACAAGGATAAATTTTCCTCTAAGCATTGCTTTATCTGCATCCCATAAGTTTTGATATATAGCATCTTCATTTTTATTCATCTCAAAATACTCTTTATGTGATTTCCAATGAAATTTTCTTTGAGATTTTTCCTTTTGAACTATTGACTATTTTGGAGTGTATTGTTTAATTTCCACATATTTTCAGAGTTTCCAAATTTCTTTGTCAGTCATTTCTAATTTCACTTCATGGTGGTCTGAGAATGTACTTCGAATGATTTTATCCTCTGAAATATGTTGTTGCTGTTTAATAGCCAATACATATGGGGATAGGCAGCAGTTCAACTAGTGCTGACTAGTCCTGATTTTCTTTCAGTCTATGCTTTAAAAATTTGAGATACAGTCTTTTTCATTCTAATATTGTGGAATTAATTGAAAAACTAAGCACCTGCCTTAAGCAAGCAGATTATTGTATGGGTAAATATTGATCAAAGGCTGTCTTTCTACCCATGATCAATCAATCATCAACTGATTTTAAAACAAATTGTGATTTACTGTGTACGACCCTGGTGTGACTGCTGTCTAAAGCTAGCTAGGGTTTGTTGAGTTTGAGCTGCATGGCAGGTAGAAAACAAGGGTTTGATAAAGTTAAATATTTTATCTAAAGATACATCTCTAATTGGTTCTGGGTTGAAGTTACAACTCTTGTTACTATCTCTGATCTCTCATTCACAACTAACAAAGGATAAAGGAACAAGTTAAACGACACCATGAGGCAAATTCAAAAGATGGAACATTTTTTTAGGATAATTGGCCTAGTCTCTTCAACAAATTAATGTCATTTAGAAAAGAAGCATTAAAGGAGTTCATATTAAAAGACTCTTGAGCCATTTAAACAGTTGCAGTATGTCGTTCTGGAATGGATAGTCATTTAAACAAATTACCTGTAAAGAACATTGTCGGGTCATTGGGAAAACTTGAATATAGTCTCAGAATTAGATAAGTAGAACATTTACTGATGTGCTTGTTAACTCAAAAATCATATTTTTGAACTAGATGAGAGTATGATCTCATTTTGATAAAAGTAAGCATGTATGTAGAATAGGGTTTAAAAGTACTTACTCTAAGCATTATAGTAATGATTTGTTGCTGCTTCTGCTGCTAAGTCACTTCAGTCGTGTCCGACTCTGTGTGACCCCATAGACGGAAGCCCACCAGGCTCCCCCGTCCCTGGGATTCTCCAGACAAGAACACTGGAGTGGGTTGCCATTTCCTTCTCCAATGTGTGAAAGTGAAAGTGAAGTCGCTCAGTCGTGTCCAACCCTTAGTGACCCCACAGACTGCAGCCCACCAGGCTCCTCCATCCGTGGGATTTTCTAGGCAAGAGTACTGGAGTGGCTTGCCATTACCTTCTCTGAATGATTTGTAGATAGTAGGAATTTTAATTATTTCATATGTGCTTATTTGTATTTAAATTTTTTAGCATACATGCACCACTTATTGTGGGCTTCCCTGGTGGCTCAGATGATAAAGGGTCTGCCTGCAATGTGGGAGAACTGGGTTCGATCCCTGGGTTAGGAAGATCCCCTGGAGAAGTAAATGGCAACCCACTCCAGTATTCTTGCCTGGAAAATCCCATGGACGGAGGAGCCTAGCAATCTACAGTCCATGGGGTCGCAAAGAGTCAGACACAACTGAGCAACTTCACTATCACTGCTTATCTATTAATAAAATGTTACTTTTTTTTTTTTTTAAGAGAGTCAAGTACTGAATTTCAAATGCTTTGATTCCAGTCCACAATCCTGATCCTGATTTAATACTGTGATCTTGGACAAGTTACTTATCTTTGTAAGCCTTGCTTTTTTCAGTTCTAAAGTAGGCTTGATCACAGGATACTTTTACACAGTTACTGTGAGGATTAGAGAGGTAATGGATGGGAAGTACTTAACACAAAGTCTGTTATCTAGTAATAACCTGATAAATGTTAATTATTATTACTGTGCTCAAGTGTTGCCAGCAAACATTTCAATATAGCCTTTATCCAAGAAGCTGAACCTACTCAATGCTTAAAATCATGACTTTGGGTCATCTTGAGGCATATTAAGACTGAGATATCCATGAATGAGTTTCCTTAGATTCATATGCTAAGGGCCATTCTTTATGGCTTAGCTATAAACCAAATAAGGTCCCTGAACCAAGGCACACTCTGTTCCTAATGATCTGTGGGATCCAGATACATGCCAATGCCTGTCAGGCAACTGGTGAACTTGGGAGTTTATCCAAAGCATGCTTCTCTTCAGTACCCTTAATCATCATTCAAAGGTTTACATTTCCCAGAAAGGAATTTCACCATGATAAGGGCACTACTATATACTACTTATATTACAGAGCTATGTTATGTCAGTTCAGTTCAGTTCAGTCGCTCAGTCGTGTCCGACTCTCCGCGACCCCATGAATCACAGCACGCCAGGCCTCCCTGTCCATCACCAACTCCCGGAATTCACTCAAACTCATGTCCACAGAGTTGGTGATGCCTTCCAGCCATCTCATTCTCTGTCGTCCCCTTCTCCTCCCACCCCCAATCCTTCCCAGCATCAGAGTCTTTTCCAGTGAGTCAACTCGTCGCATGAGGTGGCCAAAGTATTGCAGTTTCAGCTTTAGCATCAGTTCTTCCAATGAACACCAGGATTGATCTCCTTTAGAATGGACTGGTTGGATCTCCTTGCAGTCCAAGGGACTCTCAAGAGTCTTCTCCAGCACCACAGTTCAAAAGCATCAATTCTTCGGTGATCAGCTTTCTTCACAGTCCAACTCTCACATTCATACATGACCACTGGAAAAACCATAGCCTTGACTAGACGGACCTTTGTTGGCAAAGTAATGTCTCTGCTTTTTAATATATTATCAAGGTTGGTCATTACTTTCCTTCCAAGGAGTAAGCGTCTTTTCATTTCATGGCTGCAATCAGCATCTGCAGTGATTTTGGAGCCCCCCAAAATAAAGTCTGACACTGTTTCCACTGTTTCCCCATCTATTTCCCATGAAGTGATGCCACCAGATGCCATGATCTTTGTTTTCTGAATGTTGGGCTTCAAGCCAACCTTTTCACTCTCCTCTTTCACTTTCATCAAGAGGCTTTTGAGTTCCTCTTCACTTTCTGCCATAAGGGTAGTGTCATCTGCATATCTGAGATTATTGATATTTCTCCCAGCAATCTTGATTCCAGCTTGTGCTTCTTCCAGCCCAGCATTCCTCATGATGTACTCTGCATGTAAGTTAAATAAGCAGGGTGACAATATACAGCCTTGACGCACTCCTTTTCCTATTAGGAACCAGTCTGTTGTTCCATGTACAGTTCTGACTGTTGCTTCTTGACCTGCATACAGGTTTCTCAAGAGGCAGGTCAGGTGGTCTGGGATTCCCATCTCTTTCAGAATTTTCCACAGTTGATTGTGATCCACACAGTCAAAGGCTTTGGCATAGTCAATGAAGCAGAAATAGATGCTCTTCTGGAACTCTCTTGCTTTCTCCATGATCCAGCGGATGTTGGCAATTTGATCTCTGGTGCCTCTGCCTTTTCTAAAACCTGCTTGAACATCTGGGAGTTCACGGTTCACATATTGCTGAATCCTGGCTTGGACAATTTTGAGCATGACTTTACTAGCGTGTGAGATGAGTGCACTTGTGTGGTAGTTTGAGCATTCTTTGGGATTGGAATGAAGACTGACCTTTTCCAGTCCTGTGGCCACTGCTGAGTTTTCCAAATTTGCTGGCATATTGAGTGCAGTACTTTCACAGCATCATCTTTCAGGATTTGAAATAGCTCAACTGGAATTCCATCACCACCACTAGCTTTGTTCGTAGTGATGCTTTCTAAGGCCCACTTGACTTCACATTCCAAGATGTCTGGATCCCTTATGATTATACAGTGGAAGTGAGGAATAGATTTAAGGGACTAGATCTGATAGACAGAGTGCCTGATGAACTCTGGACAGAGGTTCATGACATTGTACAGGAGACAGGGACCAAGACCATCCCCATGGAAAAGAAATGCAAAAAAGCAAAATGGCTGTCTGAGGAGGCCTTACAAATAGCTGTGAAAAGAAGAAAGGCGAAAAGGAAAGATATAAGCATCTGAATGCAGAGTTCCAAAGAATAGCAAGGAGAGATAAGAAAGCCTTCCTCAGCGATCAATGCAAAGAAATAGAGGAAAACAACAGAAAAGGAAAAACAAGAGATCTCAAGAAAATTAGAGATTCCAAGGGAACATTTCATGCAAAGGTGGGCTCAATAAAGGACAGAAATGGTATGGACCTAACAGAAGCAGAAGATATTAAGAAGAGGTGGCAAGAATACACAGAAGAACTGTACAAAAAAGATATTCACGAGCAAGATAGTCACGATACCATGATCACTGACCTAGAGCCAGACATCTTGGAATGTTATGTCATAAAATCTCAATTTTATAAGCTTTTTTTCATGACATATTGTAGGATTGCTCTGTATATGAAGTTCAGGATGAAACTCTTTAGGGAGACTTCTCTGAATGAATCAAAATCAAGACAATGACTTTTTTTTTTCAATAAAAAGTTAATATCCATATTCTGCTTTAGGAATCAAGGATGCAGGTTACAGATTTTGTGAGATGAAGGTTTGTTTTCATCAGACTGATGAAATTGTGTTAGTACTCCAGATCATCTTGAGTCAGGTAATCTTAACTGTCCACACACTGCTCAAGGCCCCAGGAGTTGAATCAAGTTCAATGGAATTGTTGGCTTCCCATCTTATCCTTCACCCACCCTTCTCCCCTTCAAATGTCCCAGTAAACATCAAGAAAATACAATACAGGAAGTTTCACAAGTCCTAGCTGATGATTATTGACATCACCAGGCATTACCCAGGTCAATAAATGTTTGTTTAAAATCTAATATGTGCCAGATTCTACTGGGTGCTGAGGGAGATAAAGATGAATGGATTTGGTCTGAAGGAAAAGTGATGAGAAAGATATATGAGTAATTGACATTTATTGAGGTATGATAGTGCTGAAATTGAAGTGTAAATAAAAAACGGTTAGTGAATGCCAACCAGGAAGATTTTAAATCCTGAACAAAGAGCAGAGAAACCTGATCTCTAGGCAGGGCTCTTTGTTTTCCATGAGAAGAGACCTACTCAAGCTAACTCAGGAAAAAAGGGGTTGTTGAAAGAATATGAAGATCACATGAATGAAAATACACTTCAGGCTTTGTAAGCAATGGCGCCTGAGGCAGCTGAACTCTGGCGGAAGTAATTTCCAGTCCCTCTTATCTGTGTTTTTCCCTGTTCCCTGTCTCTGCAGGTGCCCTCTACTTTCACTCAGCTCTACAGTATTGCTAGCCGTCGTTTAACAGGACCTTTTGGGTATGGTGTTCAGTACTATTGAAGGGATCTGATTTGTTGCTGATGAGCTGATAGACATGCTGGCCTTGGCTCAGCCATTGCTGAGAAGCAAGAGTGTGCAGAACAGTGCGAACCTGTAGCTTACTGAGTTAACCCTTAAGGGAGCTTTAAGCAAATTACTGCCTACTAGGGTGTTCATTGGAAGGACTGATGCTAAAGCTGAAACTCCAATACTTTGGCCATCTCATGTGACAAATTGACTCACTGGAAAAGTCTCTGATGCTGGGAAAGATTGGGGGCGGGAGGAGAAGGGGACGACAGAGAATGAGATGGCTGGGTGGCATCACCGACTCGATGGACATGAGTTTGAGTGAACTCCGGGAGTTGGTGATGGACAGGGAGGCCTGGCGTGCTGTGATTCATGGGGTCACAAAGAGTCGGACACAACTGAGCGACTGAACTGAACTGAACTGAACTGATAGTGAGTCAACTTCTAATTTACCATTAAAAGAGGTACTGGATTTTAACTGGGGACCAAGATTGGAGGACATTTCTGATTTGAGCAGAGCATGAGCAAAAGCAAAAAAAGAGGAAAGTCCAAGGATAAAAAAGAGGAAAGTGCCTCAAGTGACTGGAGTACAAGCACAAAATTGGGAGCAATGGATTTTGAAATTGTGAGGCTACAACCACGGAATTTAGTCTATAGAAAATGAAAAGAACTTGAAACTATTTTTCAAAAAGATATGTACAGAAGATGAAAAAAATGTTCACACAGGTGATGTCATTAATGGTCAGCATGGTTTCTTCACGAATAATTTGTCATCCAGCATCTTAATGGTCACAAAAAGCCTCTTGGTATGGAACTGATCACTCTAACAGGAAGATGCAATGGGATAGTTTACAAAAAACAAACAGGATCTCAGGCTTTGGAATCAGGAATATATGTGTTCAAATCCTGACTTTGCTATTTTCTAGCTGTGTGTCTTGGGCAGGTACTTAGTTTCTCTAAGCCTCTGTTTTCTCACCTGGACAATGTGATTGACTGTTCAGCTAATTTATACTTGTATGACATCATGGCTGGTTAAGTGTTCATTAAATTAATTTGTCAGTGTCTGTGTTGGATTATGGTGGAGTGTCAGGAATGTCTTCCCTACTCCCATGTTTGTAGTAAGGATTAAGTGGCACAATGTTTGTAAAACACTTTGCAAAGTGCCTGGCACATGGCAAATAGTCATTACATATTAGCTTTTTCCCCCTTCTATTTCCCTTTGAAAATTTCAAACGCCTAGTATCATGAGAACTTGAATCAACAAGGAGTCTTCGAATCAGCTACTTACACTGTGACTATCTGAGGCAATTAAACAACCCTCAACCCAGCACAGAGAGGTAGAAAGCTCCTCACTGTTCTGTGAGAGGAATTACTTTTTTCAATAAGGACTCTTGCCCAAGATCTTGGATGTAAATACTTCAGATGTCCAGCCATCCTTTCTGGACCCTTTAATCCCTCAACAGGTACTGATTTCTAGAACTCAGATGTGGTACCTCATTCCAGTGATTCCTTACTTTTGCAGTTGACAAAGGACAAACTCATGGTTAGACTTTAGATGGTTATTATACTTAACGACTAGGGGAAAAAAAGTGATCACCTCCCAAAGCAATGAGTATCAATTTCAGTCCAGAAAGAGAAAAACGAATCTGTGATAGGTCCAGGCCACAGAGAAAGAAAGAATGTGGTCCTCTTTCTTGTGAAAGTCTCTCAGTTGTGTCCGACTCTTTGTGACCCCATGGACTATACAGTCCATGGAGTTCTCCAGGCCACAGTACTGGAGTGGGTAGCCTTTCCTTCTCCAGGGGATCTTCCCAACCCAGGGATCGAACCCAGGTCTCCTGCGTTGCAGGCAGATTCTTTACCAGCTGAGCCACCAGGGAAGCCCCTTGTCCTCCTAGAGTTCCTCAATTTTACATACTTGAAGGAACCTACTAACTTTGAATTTCCAAGCATGAGAATACTGTCTGAAATATTTTTTGAAAACCCTTTAGGCTTTTGAATCTGTAGTATTGTAATCCACACAGTTTTGGATGAGACGTGGTCTGCTGGTAATTCCTATTGTCAGTTATTGTAAGGGGATATTTATTAGCATTATACAGAAAGTATCATGATGTCCTTTTTATTTTAACTCAAGAGGCGTGACTATTCTCATTGCTATGGTTTAAAGAAGGATGCTAACTTTTCACAGAGAATACAGATTCTGGGCAGGATTTGGCAAGACTAAGATACAACTTTTGAAAGATGCTTCAAAAGTATAAGCCCCTTTTCTTGTCTCTTGAGACTCTCCCTCCTGAGAACGAAGATGCAGTGAGAGAAACAAGTTCAAGGTCAGTGGGCTACTGACCTGGAGCCTGGCAGTGGTGTTGTCCCACGAGGAACAACTTCTTCCCTCTCCTTCTTTTTGTTTCGCTTACATTTTTATGAGTCTCTACTTAAGTGAGTACTTTTTATACTGTTTGCCCCAGAGACAGAGCTCTGAGGGTGACAAAGAGCTGCAAGTCAAGAACGAACTTGAGTATCAGACTAGCACATATTGGAAAATGGAGGATGAGAGCAACGCAAGGCTCTGAAGAGGATCCAAACTGGGCCAGAACTATTCTCTTCATCACTCTTGCTAAAGATTCATCATCAGTTCCATGGTGAAGCAGAGCTGGAGATTGATTGCCGAATCACTTATTTACTATTTACAGTTAATTGTATAGAAATATGTGAAGTAAAAGGGACATATTTCTCACACTACATGTAGTTTAGTCATTTTCATTAAGTCCTTCTATCTTCATACAATCCTAAGCTAGAATTCAGAACCCTTCAGGAATTGGTACTTGTGATTCCTGAGCTGTTATATCCGCCTAACCATGTAATTCAATGCACTGGTGTCGAGAGCAAGAGAGCATTGAGGCACTGATCGCTTTTCTTAAACACAGTGTAATTTGTAAAGTGGAGCTACACAGAAATTGACTACAAAGCCCTTGCTCTTGACAATTTCCTTAATTAACACTAAAGGTGCCTCTAAAACATGTGTTAAGTCTCTCTTCTCTTCTAGAAAGAACCAAACTCTTCAATTATGTCTCTTTAAAGAAATTTAGAATCTTTTGTCCAGTCTTTATGACTGCAATATTTTTGTAAGTCTGGAAGAACATTGCAAATATCTTTGCCCTAAACCCTGACTCTCTACAGACTCCAGATTCCATATTGTGCTAACATTTACTGATTAACTAATAATAATATATGGAATTCCACATATCAAATTTTGAAATAGATATGGAGGAAGTGGAAAACCATCCTGGGGAACTCAAGCCAGTTAACATGCCTTGTCATTTATGAAGGATCTCTTTTATGGTAATTTGACAGTTATTCTGGAAAATAATCAAAGTTTTTTCTTTTTTTTAAAGAAAGTGAAAAGAGAAAGTGTTAGTTGCCCAGTCCTGTCCAACTCTTTGCAACCCCAAGGACTGTAGCCTGTCAGGCTCCTCTGTCCATGAGATTCTCCAGGCAAGAATGCTGGAGTGGGTAGCAATTTCCTTCTCCAGGGAATATTTCTGACATAGTGATCTGACCCGGGTTTCCTGCATTGCAGGCAGATTCTTTACTGTCTGAGCCACCAGGGAACCACCCCATCCCCTTCACAAAAAAACAAGACAAGATCGAACCCAGGCCAGGGCACCCTGCTAGACCACCAAGCAGCATCAGGTTACATGCCTGGCCTTTTTTTTTTTTTTAAAGTCATGGTACTTAACATCACTTTCAGGAATTATTGTGGAGAGGAAGAAATTTTAACTCTTAACAATGAATTTCTGATTTTTATATCATTGTAAGTGAAAATGTATTAACACATCCTCAGTTGATTGGCAACATATACCAAAGACATTGATTTTTCCATAAAAAAGAGAACATAAATTCTTGATACATAATTGATAATTGATTGTTATATAACAGCAATAATTTGAATGATTCTTCAAATTTGGAAGAATTTTTTTATTATAGTATCCTGTGTTTTGAAACAAGTAGCATTTTGAATTATGTAATTCCAAAGCTCTGCATAACAAATCAAGCCTAATTTGTAATACACAGTTTGTAAAACGTACTGTCTGGCAAAAGCTCTGCACTTACTACCTGAGGCCCTGTAGACTGATATTATAACATTCTTACAAGGGTTTCAATGGTCATTGGTGGGGACTGCTGAAAAGACAGCTCTGCCTTTTCTGGATCAGAATTGCTTGACAGATAGTAGTGGACCATGCTTTATTATTATAAATAGTAAAGCAGCAGCAGCCTTGGGGACCATGAAATTAAGGGACAGCTCCTTTTCCTGTTCTGAGGCATTACATAAACACAATGGATTCTGCAGTGCTTGAAGGAGTGGCACCTAAAATTTGACCCCTCACTGTGATGAGGGGAACTTTGTGCTAGTATTAATTTCATTTAAAAATCTACAGGTTATTGGGATGCTTCTTGCCCCTAAGTACTGCTGACAGGTTCATACTCTCTACACAAGGTAAAATTTATTTTCTGGAGAATTTGCACATATAATCTCTCTTTTTAGTCTCGGTTATCACTGGGCATTCTCTTCCCTTTAGTTGTAAAATTGGTGTTGAAGGGTTCTTTACAAAAATTTCATTCTTTCACATGTGTCTGCTTTTAGAATTCACAAACACAATTCCGTTAATTCTTACTGTAGCTTTTCTAACTTAGTTCTTTCTTCGGACTTCCCTTTTAAAGCCAGTTTTAAAAGGCCCAATCTTTGTCTACCGTTGAATAACTGGAGTCATTATTTCAATAATAGCATTGGAGAGGTGCTAAAGTTTTTCAAAACTGAAGATTGACCTAATTAATGTCTTTTCTGAGTTGTGCTAATTCCCCCATTAACCACTCTGGGGCCTCTTAAAACTCCCCAGTCTCTGCCGCCATCTATTCAAAAGTGTTATGTGCTTAGAATAGGTTGTGATTGCTTTGATTATGAGTAAAATGGCAGTGTTTTAAAAATGTTTGCAGAGTGTTTTCCTTCTTGTCATTTATTTCTTGAATTAATCGTAACTCTCACTTATTACTTTGCCAACTTTTAATTGTCCTGCATTCTGCTTTCCTGTCCTCACCAAAGTCGTCTCTACCACGGTCACCCAGGAGCTCCTATTTCTTGATGATTGACAGTGAAGAGGATTAAGCATAGACCTGGATCAGAAGTATTCTCTTAACCACGCTGACTGAAGATAATTATTTCCCAGTGAGGATAGACCAAAGATTGATGCCAGAATCCTTGTATTGCCTTCATCATTTGTTACTTAGGACTGTGTACAGCAAACTGTACATAAAAATAATTTGGTCTGTCATCTCTCTGTTACATCTTTGTAGAGCTATAGTTACACATGGATCCTGAGGTAGGGGTGTTGACCTGACCATGGGATTAATATTTGTGTGCAGAGAATATAAATAGCTGTTCTGGCAGAATGATGACTTAAAGCTTATGTCAGGCTGAATGGCTTCTATGCTACATAAGTGCCTAGATGACACAAACCACCCTCTCTTATAGTATTGTGCTTCATCGCAAAATGTGATTGAATTTTCATATGCAAGACTCTTTTTTTTTTCCCATATGGGGGAGTTAATTCTGCATGGACAGCTAAAAACCAAAATAAAAAAGCAAAAGGAAACATATAAAGGTAGTTCAGCAAAAATCTGGATGCCCGTTTCATGGTTTGTTTGATAAATATTCTAGATTTGGGGATGGTTTTAGTTTCTCATTCTCCTTTTCCATGCCCTGCCATCTTTGTTTTTCAGAGCATTGTATTAACCGTATGTTTCATATGCTTTGAGATCTGGTGTCTTGTGAAACCTGGAGAGACTATCCCTGCCAGGGCTAGCTGATTGCTAAATATAGTAACTGACTGGCCTGTGAAAGAATTTTTTATATATAACCAGCCCATCCAGAGCCCATAGGCCCAGCTCTCTGTTTGATACAGCTCTTACACTCTGGGACAATGTTCCCACACCCAGATCACCCCAGGGCCAGGCATTTATGCCCTTGGACCTGCTGAAATTATTCAAAGTAGCCAATCCTAAACTTGTTTAGCCTGTCTCACCTGTTACTTCCTGCAGAAACCAAGTTGATGGCTCTTGCCCACATTTCCCCTTGCTTCTCCTGACTAATCCGGGTACTTCACTTTGTGTCCGTCCCCCCACCCCTGCCGCGAGATGGTGTGCCCTCTCCTATTGGAATTTGTGAGTGTAACAACTATCTTTTCAGTGCAGTCAGCCCATAATCTGTTGGCCTCACCATATTTGCGTTTATGCACGTGTGCTTAGTTGTGTCTGACTCTTTGTGACCCCATGCAGAGGTAGCCCACCAGGTTCCTCTGTCCATGGAATTTTTCAAACAAGAGTACTGGAGTGGGTTTCCATTTCTTACTCCAGGGAATCTTCCTGACCCAGGGATTGAACTCGCTTCTCCTGTGTCTCCTGCATTGGCAGGCAGATTCTTTACCACCTTTCCACCTGGGAAGCCTAAGCCTCACCATATCTGAATAACAATAAAGCCTACACCTTATAAGAACCTATTACTTTCAAAAACTGTATTATTTAATCATGTTAATTTTAACTGTCCAATTTCTTTGCTCTCTGCCGTTGGTCTGCTAGAATAAATTAGAAGACAGATATTTGTCTCTTGTTTACTGATGAAATTCTAATGTGTTGAATACTTTGGCCTATAGAATATGCTCAGTAAATATTTGTGGAAGGGAATTAGTTACTTATTTGATTTATTTTGTTATCTTTTATTCTTTTCAGAGGCACTCTGTAGAGACCAGCTGGGCCGTGGCTTTAGCAAGGATCAGAGAGAAGGAGAAATTTCTGCCTTGTCTTGTGATTTTTACACGCATGGAAGAAGCAAACAAAATAACCCAAGGGGCATTTTGTGTTCACTTACAGTTCACAGTACATAGCTGCTCTTGCCTGCAAGAGCTATCCAATATTAGCCTAAACTCAGGATCCTGACCAAAACATATCACTTCTCTCTTGGCTTATTCATTTGTAAACTGAGGAGATGGACTAGATTTATGGACTAAGTAATTTTCAGGAATTTTCTGTTTACTATTGCAAAGCCAATAAACATTATTGTCTTCATTTTAAAGAAAAAGAAATTGAGTCTCAGGGAAATCACATAAATTGCCCCAGGTCACACAATTTGTTAATGAGAAATCCAAGATTCAAACCTCTGGGAATCAGTCTATGTCTCTAAACCTATAGCCCCTACATCTCTTAACTTTTTTTTTTAAAGTCTGATATGCTTAGAAAGGTATACAGTGAGTTATCACAAAATGATTACATGGGTGAAACCCATGCCAAGACTCTTGTTAAGAAATAGAAAAATCACAGAAGCACTCCTCTCTTGAATTCCATCTCAATACCATGGCTTCCATCTTCCCCAAAGGTAACCACACCTTGAATTCCAAAGTTTAACCTAGTTTTGAAATTGATATAAATGGATTTCTATTTATATTCTTTTGTGCCCGGCTCTTCTGCTTAACATAATGTTTGTGAAATTCACTAGCATTTTGCATGTAAGTGCAATTTATCATTTGATATGTCATTGCATGAATATACTCTCATATGCTTATCCATTCTATGATTGATGAATACTTGGGTTGTTTCCAGTTGGCTTGTCATGACTAATGCTACCATGCATGTTTTTTGGTACATACTTTTGGTGTATGTGTGTGAGCAATTCATTTGAGTCCTTGCCTGGAAAAGAAATTGGTAGGTCCAAAGGTGTCTTCATCTTTCCTGTAAACAGTGTGTGGAAGTTCCAGTTGCTTCACATCTTTGCAATATTTGGTGTTGTCAATCTTTTTCCACTTTTGTCTTCTAGTGGATAGCTGTCGGAGAAGGCAATGGCAAGCCACTCCAGTACTCTTGCCTAGAAAATCCCATGGACGGAGGAGCCTGGTAGGCTGCAGTCCATGGGGTCGCTAAGGGTCGGATACAACTGAGTGACTTCACTTTCACTTTTCACTTTCACACATTGGAGAAGGAGATGGCAACCCACTCCAGTGTTCTTGCCTGGAGAATCCCAGGGATGGGGGAGCCTGGTGGGCTTCCGTCTATGGGGTAACACAGAGTCGGACACGACTGAAGTGACTTAGCAGCAGCAGCAGCAGCAGTGGATAGCTGTATTTAATTAGATATGAATTTGCATTTTTAATGACTGAGATTAAGTATTTTGTCTTTTATTTATTGGCTATTGGATGTTTTTTGAAGTGTGTCTTTAAGTATCTTTTCCATTTTTCTGAGTGGGTTGTATTTTTCTTCTTGATTTGTAGAAATCTTGGTCATCTCTGGATAGATTTGATTTTATGTGTCATAAGTATCTTTTCCTCCTGCAACAATGTTGCTCTGTCTCTTGACTGGTGACATCAATATTAGAACTAATATAAATGCTCCAGTGTTGCCAACCAGTCCATTCTAAAGGAGATCAGTCCTGGGTGTTCATTGGAAGGACTGATGCTAAAGCTGAAACTCCAATACTTTGGCCACCTCATGCGATGAGCTGACTCACTGGAAAAGACTCTGATGCTGGGAGGGATTGGGGGCAGGAGGAGAAGGGGATGACAGAGAATGAGATGGCTGGATGGCATCACCCACTCGATGGACATGAGTTTGAGTGAACTCCGGGAGTTGGTGATGGACAGGGAGGCCTGGCATGCTGTGATTCATGGGGTTGCAAAGAGTCGGACACGGCTGAGCAACTGAACTGAACTGAACTGAATGTTGGATAAACACAGGTTGACTTAGAGTTTACTGCTCTATCTTTTGTGTGAGTGTCATCACTAGGCATATTAAATTTCTCAGAGTAATTCTGGGCTGATTTCCTCAGGGTGGTTTTTGAGGGGGAGTGGGAAGATATAGATCTATTTACACATATATGGACTTTACAGAGACTGAAAACAAATTTCTAGAATTCATACTTTGGTAAGAGGAGTGAGAGAAAAGTGTATAGATTCAAGGATCTTGAAATAAAAACTCTAGCTGCAAATTCCAATCCATCCTTTCCCCTCATTTCACCTCTGAGCCTCATCTTCATCCTGACCCTCTGTCCATCTCTCTTGACCCTCACCTATGATAGCTGGTGATGTCCATTCTCTAAGGGTACATTTAGGGTTATATTTCAAGGATGAGACAATGTCAGGGATAAGCATGAGGATTTTAAAGAACATTGAATGATAATTTTAAAAACTGAAAGAATATTTTAGGTGTGATGTCAAATGTTTTACTTTTGGATGTCAAAATGGTGGAAGCCAGAACTCCACAGTATAGACCAGCACAGACAGTATATGGAAATGGAAGTTGGTTGGTGTCTTATTATATCCAGAGTTGGAGACATCACTCTGTAAGTCTTTGTTGAATGCAACCTGCCTGTGCTTTACATCCTTAGATGTTCTGATCTATTCATATAGGTAAGTGTGGTTTATTTTATGGTGTACAGATTGATATTTGATGTACTAGAATACATGTTAACTTAAAGCAAAATCTCTTCGTGCTCATACTGTGTAGAGGCAGCTGACCTGAATAAAGGGGAAAATATCTACCTTGGTCAGTCAAGAACAGAGCTTGGGAATGCACCTAAGCAAAATGCACATAGTGCCTAAAGAACATTATCTCCACATATAAGCTGGTCCAGAAACCAAAATCACAGGCAGTTTTAAAGCTCAAAGAAGGTTTCAAAGTTACATTAGATTATCTGGCTCAAAAGTTTCAAGACCCAGGATTCTTGACTAGGACTCCGTTGCTTTCTTCGTATTATTGTTTGCCACGTGTCCTCTGCACACGTGTTCATGCATTTTTCTGGGGAGAGGGTCCAGAACTTTCCAATGATTCTCAACAGGAGTCTTTGATTCCTCCACGGTTGCATCAGCTGATCTTGTCCAACACCTTCTAGGCAGATGAGGAAACCGTCTTACTTGAGACTCCACTTCTAATGTCTGGAGGAATAAGAACCAGACATCACTATTCCTGACTCCTGGACAGGCACTTTAGCCAGGACTAAAAACGAGGTTAAAAGTGGAAACTTGCATAGGGGGATAGCTTACCATCCCTATTAATGGGATTAGATGTTTCTTTTTAAAAAAATCAAATCTCACTTTCATTTATAAGAGGATTCAGTAGAAATCCAGGATTCAATGAACCAAAAAAGTTGTTTTATTGCTAAGGCATCCATTTATTTTGTAGGTTGGGGGAAGTCTGTAATTACAGTTAGCAGTAGACCTGATTAGTAAATTCTATCTGCTCTCATACTGTGCTAGGTTTTCTTCGAGTGCTGGGACATACTTTATTAACATGGAAGCGCTGTCACAGCTCACCTCTTGTCACTTGAATCAGTTGCCTGCTGGCCTGGCACTCAGTTTTGTGTGGCAGAACCTTACTGAGTCTGCATGATAATGGACCTTTTAAATCCTAAACAATAAACATTCATTTCACCACTCCACCCAGAACAGAAATGCTCTCTAACCTCATATCAGCCACAAATAAGACTTGGGAATCAATTCATGGTGCATCGGCTTCCTGCCTGGTTCATGCTTCGCAGCAAATAATTTTAGTAAAATATCCACAGAGCATGTGTGTTTTGAATATGCACAAGTCGAGGTATGGCATGCAATGGGGTCCTCAATCTTTTTGTGGCATTTCTGTTTTTACCCATAGAACAAATTTTGTTGCGCAAAGCTGATTTTTATGCATTGGTAACTAGGCTTAGGAAGCCCTGAGATGGGCTTCAGGGGAGGAAAAAAAAGTCCTGTGATGATTTCCCCAAAGTTTAGGGAAAAATTTTAGCATCCCCAAATCCTCTGGTTGTTTGAAAAATTATGTTTCATGGAAAACCAATTTATTATATTTGTGCTTGTCAGATTCATTAGAATATTCTCATGCATAAAGTATCAGTTGTTGAAGAAGCCAGGATGAGTGCCTTTGGCCCTGAAGAGAAATATTTTGTCAGGTTGAGACAGAAGATCAAACAGTTATGTCTCAAATTCCCTTCTGCTGGGGTTTGAAGTTTGAGTCAGTCCTTCTTCCTCGTATCTCCCAGGCCAGAGTTCCATTATTTCATCATGCTGTGGTGCTCCTGGGAGAATCCGATTTCTTAAAATTCATGAGAACTCAAGGCCAGCAGGGGCAAGGCTCAAATGTTTTCAGTTAGAGGACCACTTAGGCAGGCGAAGAGCCTTATCCCAGCTCTTGCTGTTGTAATCACTCCCCTTCCTCCTCCACTGCCTCCGTGCTGCTGCCATTAGTGGCAAAACTGATGCTACTTTTGGGAATTTCAAGGAGCTTATGTGTGGTTTTCATTAGCATAAGAAAATTAGTGACTTATGCCAGAAATTGAAGCTGTGGTTCTGTTCAACAATAACATAAACCTTCATATGCAGGAGACCAACCCCAAACAACATGGAGGTCTTCTTGGCCTCACTAGGATGGATATCTTAAAATAAGGCCTTGTGGTGCAGCCATTGAAGATTAACTAGGCCTTTCCTTATATTCATCCTTTCTCTTTCTTTTCTGGCCACATGTTTGCTTTCAGGCAGGGCTTTTTCCTAGTTCTAATCACATATTCTAATTAAAAATGGGGACCTCTCCAAGTTTATTGTATACTCTTTATGTTTCAAGAGCATCTTGAAAAAAAAAAAAGAGAGAAAGAGAAGGCACGTGCCAAAGCTATTGTAAGGTATGAATTCTATTTTAAAATCACTGCAGTGTGTTTGAGATAGAGGCATGATGCAATGGTCTTACTTATTGCAGTTATGATTAAATATAATGAGAAGGATCAGCCTGCAAGCTTATCACTATTCTGTGCTGTAAAATTGCCCAAGAGTAAAATGCAAATACAAACAAGGAGTTTTAATGAGCCAATGTAATAAAAGATTCAGGCAACAGAAAGCTGGTGGCTGTGCTTTGGCCCCTTCCCAAGGGGTATTTTGAACCAGACTCCTTTAGAGCAAGTCTGAGTTGAGTTGAGTCAGTTTCCAAATATAAAAATATTGCAGATGAGGTATAAGTAATATTATTCATTTAGAAGGGCTTTTTTTTTTCTTTTTCCTACATGTGAGAAGTAACATTGAACTAACCCACAAAAAGAACTTTATGAAAATAAGTAAAGCCAATTTTCTTTTTTTCTTTGTGAATTAGTGTAAATGTTTTAGGCATTTTAATTGACTATAACCAATAATTCTAGTATTGGAGTTTTAGCTTTAGCACCAGTCCTTCCAAAGGGAGCGATTGGGGGCAGGAGGAGAAGGGGACGACACAGGATAAAATGGCTGGATGGCATCACCGACTCGATGGACATGAGTTTGAGTGAACTCTGGGAGTTGGTGATGGACAGGGAGGCCTGGCGTGCTGTGATTCATGGGGTCGCAGAGAGTCAGACACGACTGAGCGACTGAACTGAACTGAACTTAATAATTCTAGATTAGGAAAAGGGTTTTTTTGGACCATTAGAACTAGAACTCTATCTCTACCACCCAGACATTACAGATAGACAAGAGCTCTAAGATTTACAATAAATTATCATCCTAAACTGAAGGTTTCTTTTTTTTATGTGTGTGCATATGTGGTGAGAACACTTAAATCTACCTTCTTGACATATTTCAATCTGTCACCATGCTGTGCATCAGCTATCCAGCACTTATTCATCTTGCATGACTGATATTTTGTATCCTTGACCACATCTGCCCATCCCCACCCCTGCAACCACCATTCTGTTCTCTGCTTCTGTGAAATTAAAGTTTTAATACAATATAAATAGTATTTTAATGGTCAGACTGAAGTGTATTTCAGTTATCTCTTTTAAAATGGCAAAAACCCTTTAGCTTTCCTCTCTGTGAATTTCATACTTTGGCCAGCATATAAATATTCTAAAAAAGCCAAAGACGGATCATGATAAATGGAATGAACATTTGGATTGATTCTGGCATATGATGAGTTTTCCTTTCTCTCTTCCTTTTTTCTTTTTTCACAAGAACTGGTTATGAGTTTAGTCTTTGGCCAAATGGAAGGCGGTGGTAACGTAAGTCTGCTCACTGTATCTCCAAGGGACTATTTTACTGATAAAGGTTTTGTGATGAGCAAGGACGGACATTCAGCCACTGATAGGGGAACTGATTTGCATGGTTCAAGGCCATTCTGGACATTCTGTGTCTGTTCTCCAAGGGCTTTGGAGGACAGAGTTGAACATCCCCAATAGTGAGAGAGACATCTCGAAAAGTGGTGGGTTCGTCAAAGAACGCTCACATATTAGACATTTGGATCCCAGTGGGCAGTTCTCAGGAAGCTGGGACATACACTGTCTTCCTTCATGGTGAGATTTTAACTTTTGGAAAAGAAAACTGATTTCTAATATTGTTCATGATTTTCTTTTTAACCTGGGTGCACATCCTGGAATGTTGGAATTTTAACTATATCCTGAATTTTAAATAAAATTCCTCTTGACAGAAACATTTAATTCAGTGATGATACATTTTCCCTTTGTGACTGCAGAGTCTCTGCCCAGGCTGATCAGGAGCTGGTACCCAAAATAGATTCCAAAATGTGAAAGCAGTAAATCAAGTCACCATTTTAAGAGGTGCAACTCATCTTACTACCACACTTGGGGGACAAATATGTTGTTAAGGAGGATTTTCTACTTGTTTTGAAGCCAAGAATATAATTATCACTTGGTAATTTATGGGGTGCCAACTCTTTAATGGCATCTAGTAAGCACTAAATTGCTTTAAGGGACACTGTGTCACCTGCAATTCATTAGAAGGTCACAGGCCTTTGTATAAAAACAGCAAGTCGGAGCTTCTGCTCCAGACAGATATTATTGTGTTCTGTCTGTGAAGATTCCAGAGTTTGAGGTTTTCCTGGAGTACCCATTTCCTGGGAACATGATGCTGAGGATCTGCTATGAATTGGGAGGTTTGAGTGGAACCACAGTGGCTTTTCAGAGAGATGCCCTTCAAAGCTCCAGAGGACCCAAAACAACTGACTTTCAATATATGTTGATCTGACTTCACCACTCACACAGTTTTGATGAACAAACTCCTGGTTATAATGCTTAATTAAAAATTCCTTTTGTGTTATGAACTTTCAACCTTATGAATATGCCAGAAACTTCAAAACTGTTAAAGGAATATTTTACCTGCTGCAAAAGTACATATTTGAGGAAGATAAAGGATTTCTAAGACATGAAAAGAGAATAAAATCTTTGTGATACTAAAATCTGCCGAAAAAAAAAAAAACCCACCTAAATTTAGATTTTTCACAGGGCTTAGGTACAGATGTAAAGGTGTTGCCAGAGAAAATTTGATACCCACATAAGAGTGGCAGCTGTTACTCTTTTAGCTTCCTTCACCTTCTCTTTTAAGTCAGATTTCCCCAATGGCCCTTTTATTATCCGAAAATCTCTTGGTTGTTCCTTCAAATGCACCACTGAAAGTTGTCAGGTACACACACACAGCATATATAAAGAGTCACATATTTCTTAAAATGTTGACAGGTGTCTGCAATACTCATCACTGGAAATACTTACTGCTGAAGTTAAAGCACAATATTGAGATTGATAAAGACTGAAACTGATGGGGGAAAAGAGACTGAGCTTGGTTCATGTAACAGCTGCAACCATTCCCAAATGTTTTTCTGCATAATCGTGCAAGAAATTCATCATGCATTTCCTATTAAATATTTATGCAACTTGCTCCATAGGAGGGCTGTGGTATTTATTAATTCCCTGGTGTTTGGTACGTTTTGGTACATCTACTGCCAGCAATAAATGTGTCATGCCTAGCAAATTCAATTCTTGGCAGAAAATATTAGAAGATAATACTTACTTACAGGATATTGCAAACTTTAATTATGCCTAAATGATTTTCAAGACTATTTTGAAATAAGCAACTGATTCCCTCGGCTTTCAGATGAAAGGAAGGGTCAGTGGAATGGGAAGTGGAAGGCCAGACAGAAGCATTTCACTTTAAGTGCCCCATCTTTGTGGGAGGTGATCTATTTATACCACATATTAATAATTACCACAAAAAGTAGTTTGGTCTAATGATTTTCAGCAAGTGTTCTACACAACTGAGATTTCCTTATTCTAAGACTTTATTAACTGAAAGGATGAAATAGAAAAAGCTAATTATAAAAAATTGTCCACTAAATTAGTCAGTACAAGACGTTAAAATCTCTAAGCTGAGATTTTACCAACATAGATTGCAAAATATAAAAATGAGCATTGTTATCTGTAATTCAGAATACTTCAATATGGGCAGACACAGGATAAAGTGGTATTTTTTTCAAAACAATGCTTATTTTGTGAATCACACTAAACTAGAAACCGCCAGAAATAAAATGGACAAGACGTGGGTCTTGTCCTTGGAGTGTTTCCAAACAGTTTAGCTGGGGGAGAAAGACATTCATCCAGTGAACAGTTAGAAAAGACAACCACGTATGTGGTCATGTAGAACTAACTAACTAAATGTTTTCCTAATGTACACCATGTTTATTTTTCTAAAACACTTAAATAAACTTTTTCTCATGACTACTCCATCAAATCAGAAGAGCAGATAATGTCCTCATTTATTAAGTGGGGAAAGTTGAATGGCTGGTCGATATTTATTCAGCAGGTTATTAAAGAATTCTGGTTAAAACTAGTTATTCTGACTCTTGGATACATAAGTAAAGCATCACCCAAGGAACCTTTAGAGGATGCATCCAGTGCGTGCTAAGCTGCTTTAGTCATGTCCAACTCTGTACGACCCCATGGTCTGTACCCACCAGGCTCCTCTGACCATGGAATTCTCTAGGCAAGAAGACTGGAGTGGGTAGCCGTTCCCTTCTCCAGAGGATCTTCCTGGCCCAGGGATCCAACCCGGGTCTCATGCATTGCAGGCAGATTCTTTACCATCTGAGACACCAGGGAAGTCCAATAGCTCCCCTTTCTTCCACAGCAAAGGCTACTCAGAACAAATTTTAAAAAACAATATGGATTTTTGCCTCTGTTTCTGAGGAAGTAGTTTGCAGCAGAGCATTCTTTAGCTAGAAACAACTAGAAAAGTCAGATAAAACAAAATAAAACAGTTAGTTTCAGGATATAGGAGAACTGCTGAAGCAACCAGGAATGGGGAGGGAGGGGATTTTCCAAATATGGGGGAAACCTCAGAGATTTCAATCATTGGTCTGCACTATTTCCCCTTGGGGCATTGCTGATTCTGACTGTGGGGAACAGGGATGAGAATCAGGAATTTGACTTCCATCAGTTCAGTTCAGTCACTCAGTCGTGTCTGATTCTTTGTGACCCCATGGATGGCAGCACACCAGGCCTCCCTGTCCATCACCAGCTCCCGGAGTTCACTCAAACTCATGTCCATCGAGTCGGTGATGCCATCCAGCCATCTCATTCTCTGTCGTCCCCTTCTCCTGCCCCCAGTCCTTCCCAGCATTAGGGTCTTTTCCAGTGAGTCAACTCTTCGCATGAGGTGGCCAAAGTATTGCAGTTTCAGCTTCAGCATCAGTCCTTCCAGTGAACATTCAGGACTGATTTCCTTTAGGATGGACTGGTTGGATCTCCTTGCAGTCCAAGGGACTCTCAAGAGTCTTCTCTAGCACCACAGTTCAAAAGCATCAATTCTTCGGCCCTCAGTTTTCTTTCTAGTCCAACTCTCATATCCATACATGACTATTGGAAAAACCATATCTTTGACTAGATGGACTTTTGTTGGCAAAGTAATGCCTCTGCTTTTTAATATGCTGTCTAGATTGGTCATAACTTGCCTTCCATAGAGAGAGCTATTTGCCAGGGGACAAAAAAGCCAGCAGAGATTTTATTGAGAAGGCAGGGAGTGGCTAAGATAAGAATGGAGTAGAAAGCTGAGATTGACCTAAGGCCAGACTTCTCCTCAATACATTTGGCAAGAACATAAACTTATAGTTCAGAAGGCTAAGAGATTGAATAGAAAACCTCCAAAAAACTTTCTGAAGCAGTTCTTGCCATGCTAAAGCATAAGGATTAGAATTTGGTCATGTCCAACTCTGTACAACCCCATGGTCTGTACCCAGAAGGAGGCTTTGATCCCTGGGTTGGGAAGATCCCCTGGAGAAAGAAATGGCAACCTGCTACAGCTTTTCATGGATCTATCTACCTATTTCTATATATATATATATATCTCTCAAGTATATATACATATATATATACCTCATGTTTATTTATTTATTTTTCTAGTATTACATAAAAAATTACTGAGCATACACTGAGACAAAATCATAAGAGAAAAACGAGAAGACCAAAACAGACCTTTAGGTGATGCAGGTATTGGTGTTAGCATACAAGGATCTTGAGTATGATTAGGATGTTAAAGAAAAAAGACAGAAATATAAAAAATTAAAATTTTGCCAAAGAGCAGGAATCCATTTAAGTAGGAATTAAATAGGAAATTCCTGAACTGAAAGAGCATTAACTCAATAGATGGGTTTCACAGAAGAACAGATTCAGCAGCAGAGATGACCGTGTTGACTGGAAGATATGGCAGCAGAAAATTATCTAAATTGTAGCACAGAGAAGTAAGAAAGGAAAATATAGGAAAGAGGATAATAGACACATATAAAGGAGTAAAATAATTCTATCATATGTGTCAATTGAACATATACAGAAAGGTGAGAGCACTAGCAATATATGAAAACACATTTGTCAAAAATTCTGCAAAAATGATAAACACATGGATTTAAGAAATGCCTAAAAATCTAAACAGGGTAAATTAAGAGAAAAAAAACCAAGACATATCACAGTAAAACTGCTAAAAGCCAAAGATGAGAAGAAAAAAGTTAAAGCACCAAAAATAGGTTAATTATCTCCAAAGAAACAATAAGAATTATATCTGAGTTTTTATAGAAATGATAGAAGTCAGAAAACAACATAATGCCATCTTTAAGGTTATGAAAAATATATATCTGGATTCTATGTTTGACAAAAAATTCTTCAAAAATAAGCTGAAATGATACAGTTTTTAGAGAAACACAACAAAGAGATGTTTAAGTAGTGTGTGTTAGCTGCTCTAACTCAGCTCAGATGGTAAAGAATCTGCCTGCAATGCCAGAGACCTGGGTTAGATCCCTGAGTTGGGAAGATCCCCTGGAGAAGGAAATGGCAGCCCACTCCAGGATTCTAGCCTGGAAAATCCCATGAACAGAAGAGCCTGGTGGGCTACAGTCCAAGGGGTCACAAGGAGTCAGACACGACTAACTTTCTTTTACTTCCCATGTTTAAGTAGTAGATACTCCCTAAAAAAGAGTTTTTGTGAATGAAATTTTAAGTTAAAAAAAAAGGCTCCAGATGGAAAAACAGAAATGCAAGGAAGAATGAAGAACACAGAAAGGTAACTATATCAGTAAAAATAAATCCTGACTGTGAAAACCATTAATACTAATATCTGCTAGGTTTATATATATATAATGCATGATAACAATGCCAAGGTAAGAGGTGCTGGGATGTATAGACAAAGTATCCTAAATTCTAGAGTTGTAAAGGGAAGTTGTAAATAAATAATTTAACCTTATTTTACTAAGTCTTTGATGCATACTATAATTTCTAGGGCTACCACCGAAAGAATATTAAAAGAAAGTATAAATACAAGGTAACATGGAAAACATGAAATAACAGGTTTGATTATTTTTTAAAAAATGGGAAATGAGAGAAAAAGGAGAATAAAACAGGTAGGACAAATAGAAAACCAGCAGAAATATGGTGGCTGTAAACTCTGATTTATTGTAATTACACTGAATAAAAAAGAGTTACATACTACTGAAAAAATTTAAGAATTTCAGATGATAAAAATAAAACCCAACAATATTTTTAAAAATATTAATTTTAAAACACATGCTTTAAGGACACAAAAAGTTTAAAATTAAAAGGATGGAAAAAGATATATCAACGCTAACCAAAAGACAGATATGTTTCGGACAAGTAGCCTTTAATGTAAGAAATGTTGAAACAGAAATAAATTCATAATGAAAAAGAGATAAGTGTACCAAAAGATATCACAACTTAATATCTGTAGCTGCCTAGTAACATGGTTTTGGGGATTCCTGGGTGGTTCAGTGGTAAAGAATTCGCCTGCCAATGCAGGAGTCATAGGAGATGTGGGTTAGATCCCAGGTCAGGAAGATCCCCTGGAGGAGGAAATGGCAACCCAATCCAGTATTCTTGCCTGGGAAGCTACATGGACAGAGGAACCTGGCAGGCTACAGTCCTGTGAGGTTGCAAAGTGTCGGACATGATTGATTGACTGAGCACACTTGCACACAGCACAGTTTCAAAATGTATAAAGCAAAAATTGATGTAAGTAAAAGATATAAGCATCTGAATGCAGAGTTCCAAAGAATAGCAAGGAGAGATAAGAAAGGCTTCCTCAGTGATCAATGCAAAGAAATAGAGGAAAACAACAGAATAGGAAAAACAAGAGATCTCTTCAAGAAAATTAGAGATTCCAAGGGAACATTTCATGCAAAGGTGGGCTCGATAAAGGACAGAAATGGTATGGACCTAACAGAAGCAGAAGATATTAAGAAGAGGTGGCAAGAATATACAGAAGAACTGTACAAAAAAGATCTTCACGACCAAGATAGTCACGATAACGTGATCACTGACCTAGAGCCAGACATCTTGGAATGTGAAGTCAAGTGGCCTCAGAGAGCCTCACTACGAACAAAGCTAGTAGAGGTGATAGAATTCCAGTTGAGCTATTTCAAGTCTTGAAAGATGATGCTGTGAAAGTGCTGCACTCAATATGCCAGCAAATTTGGAAAATTCAACAGTGGCCACAGGACTGGAAAAGGTCAGTCTTCATTCCAATCCCAAAGAAAGGCAATGCCAAAGAATGCTCATACTACCGCACAATTGCACTCATCTCACACGCTAGTAAAGTCATGCTCAAAATCCTCCAAGCCAGGCTTCAACAATATGTGAACCGTGAAATCCCAGATGTTCAAGTAGGTTTTAGAAAAGGCAGAGGCACCAGAGATCAAATTGCCAACATCCACTGGATCATGGAGAAAGCAAGAGAGTTCCAGAAAAACATCTATTTCTGCTTCATTGACTATGCCAAAGCCTTTGACTGTGTGGATCACAATCAACTGTGGAAAATTCTGAAAGAGATGGGAATCCCAGACCACCTGACCTGCCTCTTGAGAAACCTGTATGCAGGTCAAGAAGCAACAGTCAGAACTGTACATGGAACAACAGACTGGTTTGAAATAGGAAAAGGAGTACGTCAAGGCTGTATATTGTCACCTTGCTTATTTAACTTACATACAGAGTACATCATGAGGAATGCTGGGCTGGAAGAAGCACAAGCTGGAATCAAGATTGCTGGGAGAAATATTAATAATCTCAGATATGCAGATGATACCACCCTTTGGCAGAAAAGGAAGAGGAACTCAAAAGCCTCTTGATGAAAGTGAAAGAGGAGAGTGAAAAGGTTGGCTTGAAGCTCAACATTCAGAAAACAAAGATCATGGCATCTGGTCCCATCACTTCATGGGAAATAGATGGAAAAACAGTGGAAACAGTGTCAGACTTTATTTTTTTGGGCTCCAAAATCACTGCAGATGCTGATTGCAGCCATGAAATTAAAAGACGCTTACTCCTTGGAAGGAAAGTTATGACCAACCGAGACAGCATATTAAAAAGCAGAGACATTACTTTGCCAACCAAGGTCCTTCTAGTCAAGGCTATGGTTTTTCCCATGGTCATGTATGGATGTGAGAGTTGGACTGTGAAGAAAGCTGATCGCCGAAGAATTGATGCTTTTGAACTATGGTGCTGGAGAAGACTCTTGAGAGTCCCTTGGACTGCAAGGAGATCCAACCAGTCCATTCTAAAGGAGATCAATCCTGAGTGTTCATTGGAAGGACTGATGCTGAAGCTGAAACTCCAATACTTTGGCCACCTCATGCGACGAGTTAACTCACTGGAAAAGACTCTGATGCTGGGAGGGATTGGGGGCGGGAGGAGAAGGGAACGACAGAGAATGAGATGGCTGGATGGCATCACCGACTCTGTGGACATGAGTTTGCGTGAACTCCGGGAGTTGGTGATGGACAGGGAGGCCTGGCGTGCTGTGATTCATGGGGTCGCAGAGAGTCGGACACGACTGAGCGACTGAACTGAACTGAACTTGCCTGTTTCTTCTTTTCAGTTCAGTTCAGTCGCTCAGTCGTGTCTGACACTCTGTGACCCCATGAATCACAGCACGCCAGGCCTCCCTGTCCATCACCAACTCCCGGAGTTCACGCAAACTCATGTCCACAGAGTCGGTGATGCCATCCAGCCATCTCATTCTCTGTCGTCCTCTTCTCCTCCTGCCCCCAATCCTTCCCAGCATCAGAGTCTTTTCCAGTGAGTCAACTCGTCGCATGAGGTGGCCTAACTATTGGGTTTCAGCTTCAGCATCAGTCCTTCCAATGAATACCCAGGATCGATCTCCTTTAGAATGGACTGGTTGGATCTCCTTGCAGTCCAAGGGACTCTCAAGAGTCTTCTCCAGCACCACAGTTCAAATAGGCAAATCTGCAATCAAATCCATAACTCACCTTACTTAATGGGTGATTAGACAGGCAAAATAATCAGTGAGGTTATAAAAGTTCTGAACAAAAAAATCAACCAACTTAAGCTAATTCATACATACAGAACAATGTACCATACAATGTCAGAATAGTCATTTGTTCAACTGCAAATAAAACATGTGCTAAAATTGTCCATTTGCCACATCATCAAGCAAGCCTCAGCAGATTTTAAGGTTTCAGTAACTAGAATATGTTCTCTGACCATAGTGGAATTAACTTAGAAATCAATTAACTAGAAAATTCCCAACTTCATGAGAATTACATAATCTAAGTAATCACACATAAAAATAAGAAAATACTGTGTATTGAATGATAAGGAATATACAATTTATCAAAATTTTTATGATGCACCTAAGTTACATACAGTTACATACTAGGAAAAAAGACAGAAAAAGAATGATCTAAGCTTTTACTTCAAGAAACTAGGAAAAGAACAGCAATCTAATAAAATAAAAGAAAGATAAAACAAGTTATCAGCAGAATAGAAAACAAACAACACAGAAAATAATTTCAACAAAGTTAGAAGTTGGTTCTTTGAAAAGATGGATTAAATTGTTAAATCCTAGCAAGATTGTTCATGAAAATAAGAGGACACAAATTATCAATATTGGGAATGAAAAGTAGACATCATTAAAGATCATGGACATATGAACAAATAAAACTAGGATAGTATAGACAATTTTATACCATTAAGCTAGATAATTTTAAGGAAATCAATAAATTACTAAAACTTTTAACAAATCTGTCATTAAAGACCTTTTTATTAAAGAAATCAAATCCATTATTAAAAGCCTTGCCACAAAGAAAACTCTAGGTCGATGAATTATTCTAAGCATTTGAGAAAGAAATAATACCACTCTTTTATAAACTCTCCCAGAAAAAAATACAGAAAAAAAAAAAAGAGAGAAAGCATTTTCCACTGTGGTTCATGAGGTCAGTATAAACCTGTTACTGGAACATAAAAAGTTTATGATAACAGAAATTACAAGCTAATCTTTGCCATTTATTTAGAAGCAAAAATCCTAAACAAAACAACAATCAAATCCAATAATATACAACTTGGAAAGTTGCATGAAACCAACTAGGATTTATTACAAAAATTTATCTTAAGTTTTTCTTTAGGAAAAATTCAGGCAGCCTAAACAAATGGACAAAAGAATTGTATAGGCATTCCATAAAGGTAGATACCTGAATTTCCATAAATATATATAAAGGTGCTCAACTTTATTGAAGTTCAGGGAAATGCAAATTAAAACCACAATGACAGTTCGGTTCAGTCACTCAGTCACGTCTGATTCTTTTCGACCCCATGGACTGCAGCACGCCAGGCTTCCCTTTCCATCACCAACCCCCGGAGCCTGCTCAAATTCATGTCCATCGAGTCAGTGATGCCATCCTATCATTTGATCCTCTGTTGTCCCCTTCTCCTCCTGCCTTCAGTCTTTCTCAGATTCAGGGTCTCTTCCAATGAGTCAGTTTTTCCAATCTGGTGGTCAAAGTATTGGAGTTTCAGCTTCGGCACCAGTCCTTCCAGTGAATATTCAGGACTGATTTCCTTTAGGATGGACTGGTTGGATCTCCTTGAAGTCCAAGTGACTCTCAAGAGTCTTCTCCAACAACACAGTTCAAAAGTATCAATTCTTCGGTGCTCAGCTATCTTTATAGTCCAACTCTCACATCCTTACATAACTACTGGAAAAACCATAGCTTTGACTAGATGGACCTTTGTTGGCAAAGTAGTCTCTGCTTTTTAATATGCTGTCTAGGTTGGTCATAGCTTTTTTTTTTTTTTTTGGTCATAGCTTTTCGTCCAAGGAACAAGCATCTTTTAACTTCATGACTGCAGTCACCAACTGCAGTGATTTTGGAGCCTCCCAAAATAAAGTCTCTCACTGTTTCCATTGTTTCCCCATCTATCTGCCATGAAGTGATGGGACCAGATGCCATGATGTTTGTTTTTTGAATGTTGAGTTTTAAGCCAGCTTTTTCACTCTCCTCTTTCACTTTCATCAAGAGGCTTTTTAGTTCTTCTTTGCTTTCTTCCATAAGGGTGATGTCATCAGCATATCTGAGGTTATTGATATTTCTCCCAGCAATCTTGATTCCATATTATGTTTCATCCAGCCATATAATGATATATAATAAATACTCAAATGAGGTTTTTGAAGTAATTGGTAGTGAAAGTATAAATTAATTTAATTATTTTGGAAAGTCGTGTATTTGGCAGCATCTACTAAAGCTGGTCAAGCAATTCCACTTCTGGAATATAAATATATATATATTATATACATACACACTCACAAACACATATATATCTTTCACATATATGTTCACCAAAAAATATGTACAAAACTGTTCAAAGCATACGATTCATAATAGCTCCAAACTAGAATTAAGCCAAATGTCTGTCAAGAGTAGCCTACTTTTGTAGTAGCCTACAGCATTGACAATGAACAAACTAAGCCACACAAACATGAATGAGTCTCACAAACCTGTACTGAGCTAAAGAAGACAATCAGAGAAGAGCACGCAGTACACGAATTCATTTGTATAAATTTCATAAACAAGAAAAATTAATATATGGTGTTAGAAGTAAGAGAGTGGTTTTCTTTCAGTTCGTGATTAAAAGTGGACACTGAGATGATTCTGGGGTGGTGATGATGTTCTATTTCTTGATCTAGTGCCTATTATATGAGTGTATTTGCTCTGTACAGTTATGATTTATTCACTTTTTGGTATTTGTTGTACTTTGACACGAAGTTTACTTTAAAAGACTGCTAGGAAGCTCTTAGATAAAATGTCTTTCAACCAAAGAGCAATTCTCTCAGTTGACTGAAGAGAATTTTTTTCCAATGAAGAGAACAAAGGAAGACAGATAGGAAAGCGTTTCTTCCTTTACCCACAGATCCTGTGCATGCCCAGGTATAAGAGGATAATGTCAGTGTGAGGCAGGTGAGAAAGAGAATTCCAGATAAATGGAAGATTGGTGCTAAAGAAAGAAATATTTGAGACAGAGGCCTTCCGAGTGAGATGAGGACTCTGTTTGAAGCAATTCATCTTGCTGACTGTTAGCTGGAACTATGTGACTGTAGATAGAGTGATGTCCCTGAGTTGTGGCGGATGGGTACAAAGCCTCAAAGCAGCCATGGAGCTGGTTGAAATCATTAGCCATAGGGTGGATGGAGATGGGCAGATGACTCACATCTTCACATAGATTGTCTGTTCATCTCCCATCTGCCTACCACTAGGGAAATTTCTTCTTCCCTAGGAGATGAAGAGCTAGTTTACTTGTTTTATTATTTTGGTTTTCCAAGTACTCTTGTTTTAGTCACAACAGAAAGTGTTAGACTGCAAGAGAAATCCCAAATTCCACACTGAAAAAGTAATAAGCTTTTCTAAGTTTTAAATACCAGTTTTCATCATTACCATATTTTTCCCCCTAATTAGAGTTCTGATTTTTTTTTTGATGGTGTGACTGTGGGGTTTGTGTGTGTGTGTGTTGACATATACTCTGCTAACAGAGTGGGATATTAATTTTCTCCTCCTTTCTTTGATCATAAAAATAGTTCTTAGTGTATATAAGGTACAAAATCTGAGCTTCCTTGATCTCTTGGGCAATTTAAATCTTGTTTCTACTTGTGTAAGTCCCCTGAAAGTCATTGTTAGCTTCTTAACAGAAACACAGAATGACATGAATAAGCTTGTTTTACTATAGGCTGCAAATATATGCTTATCTGGGCCTAAGACATGTTTTTATGTTGCTAATACACACTTAAATGACCTGAATGGCTACACTAGAAGAATCAATTTAAAAATATAACCTAAGATGAAAAGAAAACCCACTCAGGACAGTTTATAATTTTAAGCTCTGAGAAAATTGGAAATGTTCAGCTGCATTAGATTAAAACAAAACAAAAACCTTTCCATAATATTAGCTGAGAAAATAGTGCATTATAATAATGTATATACCAATTTACCACTCAGAAGTCTTACACAAGTAAAACAATAAATTGGAACTCAACAATATATACAACCTAAAAGCCTTTCATAAAAGTCCTCTGCAATAAGAGTACATTATTTTCAGGAGCTATTATATTGCTGTACCTATGCGGGTTTGTTAATCCTTTCCTGAATGGAAATAGATAACAAAAGAAATGGTAATAAATGAAATCCCCATGGATAACCTTGACAAGAGAATCAGCAGGCTGCTAAAGTAGGGGTTCTGACCTCTGAGCACCTAGGGGTTGATGGTTAAAGCTGAAAGAGACCTCCAAGCCTCTCCTGGGCTGCTGTAAAATGAGAACACACCACCAGCAGCAGAATTCTGGAACTCACTTGAGCAGGTTTTGGATTTTGATCCAGAATGTCTGGGTGTGAGGTCTGGGAATCTACATTTTCATTTATTTATTTATTTTACCAAGCTTTTCCCAGGGATGGAGTGATGCTCACTGAAGTTTGAGACCTGCTCCTTTAGAAGCTATCTAATGAACCTCCTCATTTTCAGATGAGGTGGTTGAGGCTTAGAAAGGGGAAATGACCTTTTCGTGGCAGAACTTGAGTAGATCTAAGTTTTTCACTCCTCCTTTCCACCATACCTTGTGGCTTCTGAAGCAATTTGTTTCTTCTTTCAGTGAATGCTATAATCATCCTAAGAAATGATGCTATATACCCAGAAATAGGACTCTGGATAATTCTCAATTTCTCTAAACTACTGAGGTGACTTAACACTCACCACACATGCACACATATTTATTTAATTTAAAAAAATCCTGGTAAAGGAAAGTCCAAAGGATATGGAATGATTAAAATTAACTCCTTCTTTTTCATTCTTTAGAGAGTAAGGAAACTCTCCCTTCGACCACTCATGGAAGTGTGGCGGTGTTTAGTTGCTAAGACGTGTCCAAAACTTTTGTGACCCCCATAGACTGTAGCTCACCAGGCTCCTCTGTTCATGGGATTTTCCAGGCAAAATTATTGAGTGGGTTGCCATTTCCTTCTTCAGGAGATTTTCCCAAGCCAGGGATAGAACTCGTGTCTTCTGCGTTGACAGGTGGATTCCTTACCACTGAGCCGCCAAGGAAGCACTGAAAATGTGGTAGAGAGGTAAATAATTTTCATCTAGTGAGGAAAGATAATTCCAAGGGCTACAGTTTATTAACTTGTATGACATTAACCAGTTTTGTATATAACCAATCTTATCCTAAGATTCCCTTATTGGTTAAGTTGCTTATAAGCACTTACTTCTCCAGTTTTTATTTGAACCAGGTTTAACACCTATGAATGGATGAATTGGTTCCTTCATTAATGAATGAGTTAAATACAATCTTTGACATGTACTTATTATGTACTTGGAGTGTTCTCTAAACTTTTAAAAATTGTGCTTTAACATGAAAAATAAATCACTGTAGAAGTTATGGAGGAGTGAAGAGAAACTTTGTGATGTCTTCCCTAACTTCACTGGAGTGCATGGTGTTTCTTTTTCTCTGTTCCCATGACACTTCACATGTGCAGAACACACCTTTCATGTGTGTTTATTGCATGGCTGCAAAGGCTTCCTCAAGGCAGGGGCTGTTAGTGGGCCTTGCTTATTTTTTGTGTTTGTTTAATGGTGGATGCTTTTTGTTTCATGGAAGATTATTAAGTCGACTGGTTCTCTTAGTGAATGACTATCCATTACAGGACTTAACACTGAATGAGAGTCACATACATTTTTGCACTTCTCACTGTACACTGTTCCAAATAGATTTGCTGAAACAGGGCCTAGGTGGGGAAAATTGTGAAGAAGTTGCTTTGGTTTTCGAGACCTGCGTCTTAGTGGAAATAGTAATAATAGCATACACTATTACTCAGTTCAGTTCAGTCACTTGGTCATGTCCAACTCTTTGTGACCCCACAGACTGCAGCATACCAGGCTTCCCTGTCCATCACCAACTCCCGAAGTTTACTCAAACTCATGTCCATTGTGTCAGTGATGCCATCCAACAAGCTCATCCTCTGATGTTTCCTTCTACTCCTGTCTTCAATCTTTCCCAGCTTCAGGGTCTTTTCCTTTGAGTTGGCTCTTTGCATCAGGTGGCCAAAATATTGGAGCTGCAGCTTCAGCATCAGCCCTTCCAATGAATATTCAGGACTGATTTCCTTTAGGATGGACTGGTTGGATCTCCTTGCAGTCCAAGTGACTCTCAACAGTCTTCTCCGACATCACAGTTCAGGAGCATCAATTCTTCGGTGCTCAGCTTTCTTTATAGTCCAACTCTCGTATCCATACTTGACTACTGGAAAAATCATAGCTTTGACTAGATGGACCTTTGTTGGCAAAGTAATGTCTTTGCTTTTTAATATGCTGTCTGTGTTGGTCATAGTTTTTCTTCCAAGGAGCAAGTTCTTAAATTTCATGGCTACAGTCACCATCTGCAGTGATTTTGGAGCCCCCCAAAATAAAGTCTGCCACTTTTTCCACTGTTTCCCCATCTATTTGCCATGAAGTGATGGGACCAGATATCATGGATCTTAGCTTTCTGAATGTTGAGTTTTAAGCCAAATTTTTCACACTCCTCTTTACTTTCATTAAGACATATTACATACTTTGCAAAGAGAAGCACTTTTTGTTGTTTAGTCACTAAGTTCTGTCTGACTCTTTTGCGACTACATCAACTGTAACCCACCAGTCTCCTCTGTCCATGAGATTTTCCTGGCAAGAATCCTGGAGTGGGTTTCCATTTCCTTCTCCAGGGGATCTTCCCAACCTAGGGATCAAACTAGTTTCTTCTGCATTGGCAGTCAGATTCTTTACCACTGAGTCACCCGGGAAGCTCTAAGTACTTTTAGTTATATATATACCCCCGCATTGGTAGATGGGTTCTTTATCAGCTGAGCCACTGGGGAAGCCCATATATATATATATTTCAACCTCATTATATATATACTATTTCAGCTTCATAATATTCTAGAAGCTAAATAAATCTTATCCCCATTTTCAGAAAACACAGAGTGGGAACTTACTTGACAAAGTTATACATCTAGTAACAAACAGAGAATTTGAACTTGAGCCTCTAATTCCAAAGCCCAGGAGTCTATCAAGAGGTCATCAATTGCTGGCTTTAGATGCCTAGGCAAGTCACCCAACCTCTTTGAGCTTCCTTATCCTATCTGCATGAGGTTATGGAGATCAGAAACAATATATGAAAACCACTACCACGGTGTCTATCATTATCAGTGTCTAAAAATTAAAGCTAGCATCATCAGGATTTCACTGTTACCCCTCTGGACCTTTTCCCCTGCTTGAGCTTTGCCTGTTCCATTCACCTAATCTCTCCCTCACTTTCAGCATTTAGCCCTCATACCCCTTCCACCGGGCTTTCCCAGTGGCTCATCAGTAAAGAATCCGCCTGCAGTTCAGGAGCCTCAGCAGAAGCCCTGGTTTGATCTCTGGGTTGGGAAGATCCTCCAGAAAAGGAAATGGCAACCCACTCCAGTATTCTTGCCTGGGAAATCCCTTGCACAGAGAAGCCTGGCAGGCTGCAGTCCATGGGATCGCAGAAGAATTAGATACAACTTAGTGACTAAACACAAACACACACACACACACACACACACACAGACACACACCACTTCCCCTAGCTGTCAGGACTCCAGGCACCTGCACTCTACCAGGGTTTATTCTTTGGAGGTTCTGCCTCCTGCCCTAGAGCAGTGCTTCTCAGATTTACATCTGTGCAGGAATAGCCGGAGGGTCTTATTGAAATGAAAGCCCTGATTCTGAGGTCTGGGGTGGAGCCCAGGAGTCTGCATCTCTAACGAGCTCTCAAGCCAGTGTCTGTTCTCAGTGCCAGCACTACACTTGGAGAAGTACAGCCCCAACTTTTTACCACTTTCCCTCGCTGCCCCGCTTCTCTCCCCAGCCCAGTCTCATTCACTCAGAGTTTTTGTGTTTTGCTATTGTAATTTTGCTTTTTTTCCCCTGCTATTTATTTTGCTATATATTCAAAAAATATTTGTATTTTGCTATTTGTTTTTGGCTATTGTGATAACAGAAAACTATAGATATTCATGATTTTCCCAGGTTGACAAATTTACAGTTAAATCATTTTCTGCAATTCATGGTTCCCATCTCTCTATCACCTCCACGCTTATGAAGAAGAGTTTACTGATAATTTTAAATATGTGTGAAGAGGAAGCAATACTTGTGAGTGAGGTGGGGATAAGGTAGAAGATGCTTTTGGGGCTAAGTCACATGTCCTAATGGCCATTTACTTGCATAGGCCTACTGATCAATTAAATTAAGTAATTCATAGTACTAAATAACTTCAAAATTCCTAAAACAGGCCAGTGAATTCTCTTATGAACTTACCTTTCATTTTAAAAGTGGGCTATGGACGGCAGCACACACTCTTCCTGTGGCACTGTTAATAGTACTGTAGCTTTGGGAAATCTAACAAATATTGACAGAGCCCAGTGAAATGGTGTGATTATTACATCCTTTCTACCAAGACCAACTGGGGCCCTCCCAAAGCAAGCCTCAGGAAACTCTGCCCAATAATTGACACAACCAAAATTTATCCAAGTTTAGAAATAACTATCAGAGAAGAATTCATTATATACATATGTATGTATGTACGTATATAGGCTTCCCTGGTGGCTCAGTGGTAAAGAATCTGTCTGCAGTACAGGAGACCTGGGTTCGACCCCTGGGTTGGGAAGATCCCCTGGAGGAGGGCATGGCAACCCATTCCAGTACTCTTGCCTGGAGAACTCCCTGGACAGAGGAGCCTAGCGGGCCACAGTCCATAGGGTCAGACAGAGTCGGACATAACTGAAGTGAATAAGCAGCAGCAGCACCACTTTCAAGTGTTACCCATTTTTACAGATTGGGACATTGGGTCATAGGGTTTAAGTATCTGGATAAGATCCTAAAGGAATTAGCTGATATCTAATGCTAAAAAAACCCCAAACCCTAAAATCAACAACCATTCAGAAATTCCCAGTTTTATTGATCATTACGATGCTTTTGAACTGTGGTGTTGGAGAAGACTCTTGAGAGTCCCATATACTGCAAGGAGATCCAACCAGTCCATTCTAAAGGAGATCAATCCTGGGTGTTCATTGGAAGGACTGATGCTAAAGCTGAAACTGCAATACTTTGGCCACCTCATGCGACGAGTTGACTCACTGGAAAGGACTCTGATGCTAGGAAAGGTTGGGGGCGGGAGGAGAAGGGGACGACAGAGAGTGAGATGGCTGGATGGCATCACCGACTCTGTGGACATGAGTTTGAGTGAACTCCGGGAGTTGGTGATGGACAGGGAGGCCTGGCGTGCTGTGATTCATGGGGTTGCGGAGAGTTGGACACGGCTGAGCGACTGAACTGAACTGAACTGACTTATAAATATATTTCTCATTTTTTTAAACTGAGCTGATGTACAATATTATATACACTTCAAGTGTACAACATAGTGATTCACAAATTTTAAAGATTATACTCTATTTTAGTTATTATAAAATATTGGCTATATTCCCTATGCTATATAATATATCCTTATAGTTTAGTTTATACACAGTAGTTTGTACCTCTTAATCCCATCCCCCTATTTTTCCTCTCTCCCGTCCCCTCAATGATAAATGTTAGCTTATTCTCTACATTTGTGAGTCTGTTTCTTTTTGTTATATACACTTACTTTTTTGGATTCTATATATAAGTGATATCATACAGTATTTATCTTTTTCTATTTGACTTATTTCACCCAGCATAATATTTTCCAAATGCCAGTCAGTATCTTATGCCTTTATAACCATCATCAATATCATCATCATCTGGAAGGTGGCTCTGCTTCCCTCATTTATTACCTGAGTGTGCAAACAGAAATGCATGCTGGTAAAGGATGTTATTGTAAGTACAAAGGAGCAGACTTTAAATGTTTATGTTTAAATGGAGCTGCCATTACAGGCAGTTAACTTTCTACCAATGACCCTGTTGGTTGTCCACCCAGTTGCACCCTGCAGCTGCTCCTGCTGCCCGCTCAGCCACCACATCTATCTTGCTGTCAGACTTTGACAGGCGAGAGTGAAAGACAAGAAAATAACCAATATTGCTCTCCTCCCCTCCAGCAAGGAACTGAGCATGGACACAAATCCGATGTTAAGGACTTGAAGGCCATTCAACAAGGACATTTTGAGAAAGGTCTTCCTCCAAGAGATGCACGGAAAATCTGTCTTTCATCTGCATTTTGCAGTGACTCTGTGAAGACAGAATTCGCTGGAACTGAGGCAGTCATTTTGTCATCACCCAAAAAAAAGCCTGAGGACAAAACCCAAGGTCTGAGTAAAACAAACAGAAAGATGTAAAGAATCTGGGGCCTCGGTGGCTTTGTGGAGATCTTGCTTCAATTGCGAAATTGTCCCTGCTTCCAGACTGATTGTTCTGCGGGATGATAAATACCCTTTTTGTTTTCGCCGCTATCGGTGGGCTCTTCTGTTCCTTGTAGCCCAGAGCTTACCAGCTGGGATTGCAGTCCTGGGCCCTTCAGGGCAGAGTAAGCTGTGCTGTCTAGGCTCTTCCTGAGGAGGCAGAGAGCATAGTGTGTTCAGCTGCCCTTGAAAACAAGGTTTTAGTGGAAGCCATAGGAGTTTTCTCTGCCAGCCCTGATCAGGCAGCCTGACCCTGCCTTCTTTCTGTGCCAAATTCTTGGTGTCATTTGCAACAAAAATCTCGTTTTGGGGTCAATAGTGGTTTTTTAGAACTTTCAGTTTCATGGAGAGATGTTTGAGGGAGTTTATTTCTTTGAATATAGTCTATATAAATTATGGTCTCTCCAGTAATATGAGTGGAATGGAATTTAAAAGCAGATTATTAACAGATAGTGGCCATTTATGTCCTTTACAAGTGAGATCATATATAAAGGTCTTTTCCTTAATAAGGGAAACTGTTTTCACCATTGTAAGAATTATCTGAAATTCAACCCATGACCTCAAACTATATTGCGATGTGTTTCTATGTGTTTACAAACAAGGCAGTAACTCTGAAGTGAAATACTGTGGAAACTTATAGGAGTTGTTTGTAAAAAATAAATTATAAGGCATGCTGATCTTGCCTGTCCACTTTCCTTTTGATTTTTATTACAGTCAAAGTTGCTTTTTGATTTAGACCGATCCCCTTTTACACAGAGATTTACAGACTTCTGACTCTCTATAATCATATGTTATTGCAGTTACTATTTGAGTATATGACTTTTAACATTCAAAAAAAAAGATGAAGATTTTAGAATTAGTAATTCCTTACCATTTTGGACTTACTTAAAGCCTCATTGGTTCAAGATTTTAAATGCTTCCATGGATCTTAGTTCTTACAGTCCTCTCTGCTGCTGCTGCTGCTGCTAAGTCACTTCAGTCGTGTCTGACTCTGTGTGACCCCATAGACGGCAGTCCACCAGGCTCCCCCGTCCCTGGGATTCTCCAGGCAAGAACACTGGAGTGGGTTGTCATTTCCTTCTCCAATGTGTGAAAGTGAAAAGTGAAAGTGAAGTCGCTAGGTCGTGTCTGACTCGTAGCGACCCCATGGACTGCAGCCTACCAGGCTCCTCCGTCCATGGGATTCTCTAGGCAAGAGTACTGGAGTGGCTTGCCATTGCCTTCTCCGGCATTCCTCTCTACCCCGCCTAAATTTGGTCTTGAATATCCAGGGCCACTTCTAGCCAGATACTAGATATGAGTCCAGTTTTGGATATATTCAGGGGTGATATTAAAATATTTAATGAGGTGTGACATGGCATCATCCAGTCAGCACAGATGCTAGTGTTAGGCTATCCACGTGCCTATCAGCCCGGGATATATTACGCTGACTGGAGAGAGTAGGTTATAAAATAGAAGAACTTACTGGAAGTTCAGAGGGGTCCTCAGCTTGGGCAGGATCAAAATAAATTTCAGATAAATGTCTCATTTGAATTTCAACCTTCTTTTCCCTTTCCCTCTTGCTAAGAGTTAGATAGTACCTATATACTAGTGGTTAAGTAGTCAAACTTTTCTTGGATTCCTATCAACCCTTAAGTAGTTTGTCTTAAAATTAGAGCCTAGGGAATTTGCTGGTAGTCTAGTAGTTAGGGCTGTGCACTTCCACTGCAGGGGGCACCTTTTCCATCTCTTGTCCAGGAAACTAAGATCTCAAATGCTGTGAGGCACAGAACCCTGCCCTCTCCCACTCTGCAAAAATTACCCCTTGGTTCCTAGTTAAAGCACTTTGTTGCATACTGTACCCTAACATCATTTTTCATGACTTTGTAGTAACATGGCCAGCCTTTTCCCCTTCAGCATATAAAGACCTTTTTTTTATCCTCACCAACAGGAGAAAGTTGACTGCTCTGAATTTATGCAAATTCAGTTTTTAACCTGCCAGCCAAAGAATAGGGCACAGAGATTAAGAATTAAAGAATTTAAAAATTAAAGATGCTTTTCAGCTTTTGAATCTGGTGTTCCAAGGGAAGATGCTTTTGATTTTTCTTTTTGGCAGATATGATGTAGACGTAAAGATGGGAAGTTAATTGTTAGCTCTGGGCATTCAGAAAAGGTGAGGATTTTTACCCACCCTGCTAAGAAAGGACATATTTACTGCCTAAGGATTTAACTCCAGATTAGTAGCATCTGATTCAAATGGAAAATACAATAAATGTCAAATAAGCAAACTGGTTGCATGGGGGTGGGTGTCACTCATTAGAGAGGGAAGAGAATTAGCATCACTAATGAGAAACATTTCTAGCAAGACTATTGGGTTCTTGTCTCACTTTTGTTAGTGTCATACTAGGAACTCTGGAATATGAGATTTTGATTTTCCCCCAATTCCTTTACTTTTAGCACCGATCAAGGGGAAATCTGTTTCCCCTTTTACCTCACAGGTGTGTTGGACTTTTGAATATCTGGAAGACAATAGCTTGTGTGTCTACTGGTACCTCAGGCTGATTACAAGCTTGTATCCTTTTGTTTCAACTGGTTTAATGGGTACAAGGAGCACCGACAGCAGGGCTGTTTGTCAAGCAAGGCAGTCGCTTCCTTATTCAGTGGAGACAGATTGCCACCTGAGTCTTGACTCTGTTGTGAGATTTGCTGAGTGATGACATGAACACCCACTGAAACGTCTATGAAATGTCTGCCTCTTGAGTGTTCCAGCTGATCCATTCCCTACCCTCTGCCCTGACACTCGTTTCCTCACTTACCTTGCTCCAGTCCCGGGAGTGAGCTTCCTGGCCTTGATCCTGTGCTGGCAGAATCAGCGACCTCTTCTGAATGTTCAAAAGGCCCCTCTTGGCAAGCATCTCTCTCCCGGAGGAGGAGCAGGGAGTCAGGCACATCACTTCTTACTGATCTTCTTAAGAGTTCACTTTACTTGGCTTGAGGCCCAGGGTTATCTGGAAGGAATGATATGTCGGCTGACTACTGCATTTGCAGAGATAAGTTTAATGGATTTCTCAGTGTTTTGAGGTACATTCTTTACAGTTAAGACTGACTTCATGAAAAAAAAGCCTACCTATTCTCTGCCTTGACCCATGCCTACATTTTTTCTTATCTTGGAGTACAAAGTTTTACTTCACCTCATTGACTTATCACACAACTACATCAACACAACCGCCTTTCAAATTCCTGAACACATAGTATGTATTTACTAATTTTGTTAATTTCTTCATCACCTCGTCTCATATTAAGCCTTTGCAATCTGGTTTCCACTCCTACCAAACAACAGACATAGTTTTTTCTGTGCTTCTCTGCCAGCCCTTTGTCTTTTTTCTGTTACTACCCCATCATGTCACTCTGGAGCATGTGGAATTGTTGATTATCTTCTTTCCTTAAGAATCTGTTCTAGGCTTTGCCTCTGTAATGTGGAATTCTTTCCTCATCTCTGCAACATTTCCTTTGGTGACTCCTTTTTCTTTTTTTAGACATTAACTCAAGGTTTTGTTCTTGTCTCTGTGCCCAAGCATTTTCAAAATTAATACTTTTATCAAAATGGTACTGAATCCCTTTAAGGGTCTTTGACTTCTCACACACACACACAAATATGTTTCATTCTTCAGTCTACTTGATAGTCATTTCCATTTGGATGTCTAATCTCCCCTCCCAAGTTCTCCACTCCAGGAAACTGGTAGTTTGAATTGGGCTTGAATCTTGGATCTAAATTTATTGGTTGTGGTACTCTGGGCAAATTGGTTTATATTGCCTCAACTAGAGAATGGGGCAATGATGGTAAAGTCTACCTCAGTGAGTTTAAGACGTAATATATGGAGAAGGTTTAGCACCACACCCTGGCACCATAGTAAATGCTAAAAAGTTTATTATTGGTAGTCATTACCTACAATACTGCCTTCTCCTTAATCTTTACATCTAGTAATTCACCAAATTGTTTCTCTTCTACCTCAATTGTCTCTCTTTTCCATTTTGGCTTCATTTCTGCTATTCCATAAATGAATATTTTCATGGATAGAATATCAGAGTTTCTTTGCTGTGTGTTATATCATTTATTAAGCTGTTTCCCAGTTCAAAAAAGTTTCCCACTATCAGTGAATTATATTCAAATTTTTCAATTGGATATCCAAGTCTCAACATCATTGTTTCTATACTGGGAGTCACTTTCATCAGCTTCTACTTAAGACATAGAATTCTGTTCCAGTTAATGCAATCTTGTCCCTGAAAACTTCCTTGTCCAAGAAAATGCCATGCCATTTCCACTGCCCAATGTTCTTTAGCTGGCAATACCTTCCTTGGGTGGAGGATCATGGGTCCCATGTATTTGGCCCAAGTTATCTTTGATAACTTCCTAACAATGCATCTTCGATCAGTTGATTTTGAAGAAAGAAGAGAATCTTCTCAAAAGTTTTGGAAATAGGATACCAAGTGCTAGAGGGCATAGAAAGTATAAAATCCTAGAAATATTTGGTTCATATTATCGGTTCTCTGAATTAGACTAGTAATAGAAGGTATGGACTGAGCATTATTACATTTTGCCAAATACTGTACAGTACATACAATCAGCCCTGTTTCCTTCTAGTTGTCATCTAACCTTTTTTTCAGTATCAAGATATAGGACTGCACAGCCTGTTATGACCTCTAGATCCTCCTTATAAAGAGAAAATTATATTCCGGATTATATGCCATGGAATCCATTGCCAAATCAACCGAACTAGCATTTGAGTGGTCACTATTAAGCCGTATGTATTGATTGAGTTCCTAAAACATTCAAGGCACTGTTTCAGCTTGGGAACCTCAAGAAGAATAAAACACGTCCCTTTACTATGCATGTTCTGAACTTGGCAGTATTTTCAGGGCTGTATATGTATTTTCCAATATTAATTTTTATGAAATAAATACACTTACAAAATTAAGAATATAAAATACTATTTAAAGACTTCTGATGGAAAATGGCAGTCTCCTGCTGCATTCCTCCCTGAGTTTCATTACTCAGTTGCTGCTGCTGCTGTCACTTCAGTCGTGTCCGACTCTGTGTGACCCCATAGAAGGAAGCCCACCAGGCTCCCCCGTCCCTGGGATTCTCCAGGCAAGAACACTGGAGTGGGTTGCCATTTCCTTCTCCAATGCATGCAAGTGAACAGTGAAAGTGAAGTCGCTCAGTCGTGTCCGACTCTTAGCGACCTCATGGACTGCAGCCTGTCAGGCTCCTCCGTCCATGGGATTTTCCAGGCAAGAGTACTAGAGTGGGGTGCCATTGCCTTCTCCATCATTACTCAGAGGCAACCACATTTAGGTCTTGTGTTTGTTGATCTAATTAACTCAATTTTTATAAATAGTGTTACTTTTTAATTCTTATGAGATGAGACTTTAATTCTCTTATTTTCCCCACTTCTGTTATTTCTCACCTTCCTCTTTTTAAAATAATTATAATTTTTGGCAAAGTAAATATTCAAGGTTTATATTACTATATTTATATAAGCATTGTTTTCTACCCACTAATTGTATTATGATTACAAATTCTCTCTTGCATAACTTTTTGTTTCTTATATAATCAATAATTGTCTCACTTTGTCATTTAAAAATTATCTTTGTTTCTATCTTTATTTTTAAAAACTATAAATTTCTTTCTGTTGTGGTCAAATGTGTTAAATAACATCAGTTTTGATCCTGACATACTCCCCTCCCAGGAACTCTCTCTTAGATTCTGGATTTCATGTTCTTATCTGGACTGGCTGTTCTCTTAGTTTACTGAACAGCTAGCAGTATGGGAAATCTCTTGATCTTTCTCTTAAGTTGGATCTCATGTTTTCCTCTTTCTTGTTTTACTCTGTTTTTTTTTTTTTAATAGGACATGCTTTATTAGCTTCCTGGGGAGGAATTTACGAGAATAAAATTTTGAGATGTCTTTTTCTAGTTTCAAGCTTGAGTGATAGCTTGGCTGGATACAGAACTCTAAGTTAGAGATCATTGTTCCTTAGAATTTTGAAAGCATTGCTTCATTATCTTCCATCTTTCAGTGTTGCTGTTGGTAAGTTCAACAATTTGTTGACATCATTCCTCCACTGTTAACATTTCTTTTCTTCGACTCTGTGACTTTTTAAATTTTAAAAACATATTTAACTTTAGTTTCTGTGGTAGTTGGAGATAATTTCAGGGTTCAATTTTCCATCTTTATCTGGGAATCTTTAGTGTCATATTAGTTCTGAAATACTGAATTATATCATTGTGTAGAGTTTATTCTTTAATAAATCATAAGGAAGTGTCTTTATAGAACCATGAACTGATTACTTAGTGACTATCAATCTCATGTGTTTCCTATCCCTGCCTTATGTTTGAAATTAATCACCCCTTTCTCAGTACATCTCATTACTTTTTTCATCATTTTGAGCATAAAATATTTAATTATGCCATTATACTATTTTAAGACTGTGTCTGAGTCTGATTTTTTAAAAATATATATATTGAGACAATTTAAATGCCATAGAATTCACCTATTAAGCATACCATTCAGTTTTTTAGTATATTCCCAGAGTTGTACAACCATCAATGTAATCTATTCTATCACTCCCTAATAAAACCTTCTAGCTGCTAACAAATTTTCCCGTTTTCCATTTCCTCCTGTCCCTACAAACACTAATCTAATTTCTGTCTGCATAGATTTGTCTATTCTGGACATTTCACATGAACAGAATCATAAAGTCTGTACTTTTTTGGTGACTGATTTCTTTCACTTAATATATTTTCAGCATATCTAGAAGTTATTAATGTCTAACATATTTATCAAATAGATATATTAATAATTCTAAGTTCATTTTTCAAATATGCCATCAGTCCTTTCAAAAATTTTTATTTAACCATGCTCCCTCCTGAAGTTTTTATTTCAAAAACATTTGAGGAAAGTTTGGTTAAAAATTAAGTATTCTAAATATACATTATTCTTAATTTATCTTCACTGTATGAACAGTATATTAGCCACAACCAGTTCCTTCATACTTTATGCCTTCTTTAGGTTTGTTTTTTTTTTCTCATCTATAACTCAGGCACTTAATCAAGTCTGAAGTCATGACCAGGGCAAGATTGGAGCAAATAAAGTTTTTAAACTTGGTTCTAGAGTCTTTTTACTTTGCTAAAAGGGACTACCTTGGGCACCAAACTATTATAATGATTTAGTGCTTGTGGAACTCTTCTGGTTTAGCAGCAGAGTGGATTTTTCCCCCTGAGAGGACTAAGTATTTCCTATTTCAACCCTTTCCATTTCTTTAAACCAAATGGAAGGTCAAGGCCGGGGCACTGGCATTCCTTCCAGTGTTCTGTCTAGAATAAGGTCAAATTTTGTGGGTTTCTTTCTTTTTATTTCTCTGTCTAGTCAACATTTGAGAACCAGAGAATTTTCTAAGACTTCTAAAATGTAGTGCTCTGGTTCCCCCAAAACCCTGAATCCTCAAAAGAAAACACAAATACACAATGGTTTAGAAAGGCTTAAACCTGAGTATCTAAGGATAATTTAAGAAGACAAGTTTGAAGAAAAAGGAATAGAGTAAATGACTTCCTCAGTGCCTTTCTGTGATTCTAAAGAATTTCAAGTCCTAATATAATGAAACTAAAATATGTGGAAGATAGTGGTAGGGTAAGTATGAATTGAGCAAGTATTAAAAATTAAACTCATATCTACTTGCATGCTATAGTTTCCATCGATGTTTATGATTTCAAAAGCAAGGATTTCAATTTTAAAATGAGTTTAATGGCCTTGAATTGTTTTCGAACAGCTGGAAAGCTTTTACGGTAACATCAAAGGTGATTACTCCTTCATGGCAAGAGATCAGGGGCTTTGTGTCTCTTGGATTGATGTTAGCTCAAACATTTTTTTTCTAAACTCACACACAGTAATTTTTTTTAAATAAATCTTTTATTCTGAATTCAAGGGCTCTGAAAAAGCGTTAAATACCCCCTATAGGGGAGCTCAAACCCAACAATGCAAACATCTGACTTTATCCTTATGTTTTTTTCTTCAAAAAGATGAGAAAGACACAGGGGAAGGTTTGCCTATTTTTATCCATGAAACAAGGTCACTAAATATGTTATATCAGTTAAATCAAATTCTTTTCTTTTAAAAATGTTTCTGTGTAATATGTTAGGTCTTCTTTTTGCTGAAATTTAAGAGTGACATGGGTTCTGTAATTATTATTTCCTAATTGGTTATAAGCATCTGAATTTTTGGTTGACATTTCTGATATAAATATAGCTAGCACTAGCATTCTGATTTAAAAATCTGCCTACATTAGAAGAGAATTAACCTTTTTAAAAAGCCAGTGTTCTAAGGAATTATTTTAATCAAATGAGCTTTAAATGTTGTACCTGCAGTTAGAATTTTTATAGGGATTGCAACTCCCCAGTGATCTACATTTTGAAGAAGAAAATCAAATAAACAATGGGAAAAGTGACTGAAAATTGTCAGGAAGATCCAAATGAAGCTAAGTTTCTTTGAATGAAATGGTTTTTAAAGTAACATCAGGTTCAGAAATAAAAGTAGGAAGTGACTTTATTACAAGTAGTTTTGATATCTTCAAAAGAAATTATCAAGTTATATTAATATCCAATAAATTATATATTTTCTGTTGGAATCGTCTATGATATACTTAGTTATCTACTTATTTCATATTTGACAGATGCTTTCACTGTTTTAAATAGAAACACTGAGGGTGGGGCTAGGGAACTCTTGCAGAGAAGTGCCAGATCTATTATACATAGCAAGTTGTTAAAATATTAAGTACTTCATATACATATTAAACATTTGAATGAAAATTATAGCGCATGTGATTTTTAGTCTTAAGTTTGCTAGACATATTTTTATCTTCTTTTAATTTTCTTTCAGTTGCCTTAACTGGATGTTGAAGTCCTGATCCCACCAGTTAGTAAAAAATTTCACTCTGAGAATTCTTGGGTTTCCTTCTTATCCTGGGGCTAGGTTGAGGTGTTGGGTCTGTTGTGGATTAAATTGTTTCTCCCCAAAAGATATGTTTTGAAGTCTTAACAAAAGATATGTTGAAGTGTTAACCTGCAGTACCTCAGAATATGACCTTACTTAGAAAGGGAGTCGTTGTAGGTATAATTAGCTAAGATGAGGTTATATTGGAGGCAGATGGACCATTAATCCAGATTGGTGTCCTTAAGAGAAGAGGGGAGAGACACACAGGGAGAAGACAGCCATGTGATGATGGAGTCAGAGATTGGATTAATGCAGTTACAAGCTAAGGAAACTCAAGGCCTGCCAGTGCCACTGGAAGTGAGAAGAAGCACGGGATGGTTTTCTCCTACAGGTTTAAGAGGGAACAGGGCCCTACCAACACCTTGATTTTGGACTTCTAGCCTCCAGGACTATAAGACAATGAAGGTCTGTTTTGAGTTAGGAGTTGGTAGGAATTACTTTGTTAGGAATTGATACAGGGCTTTATACCATGCAAGGTGTTGATTCAGGGCACCTGGCTTCTGGTCCTCTGGACACACAGATAAACGTTGAGCAGAACACTGTCCCTGTTGACCCCCAAGCCTGGTATTCCCTGCAGTTTGCCTACCATGCTTGGGATTCAGGTACTGCTTAGGAGGCAGGGATCTCTGATCTCGTCACCTGGTACATCAAGTGTACAAGCTACCATTAGAGCCCTGACTCACCCTCAGAGCACTGCCCAGAGGTGTGAGACTTCCTCACTCCCTCTTCTAGCCCTGGGAGATTTTAATATTTTGGAAGGTAGCCCCTTTCTCCTGCCTGCTCTTCTAAATTACTGTTTCCTCTTGCAAAATTATGTCTCCTTTATCTTTTCCTCAGATCTTATAAATTCTCCTAAGGGATTCGAATTTTGGAAAACATCAGACAGAGGGTATTTTTCTGTGTCCACTCCCCAAACACTCATTCCTCCTTGGGCAATGAAACCACAAGCAGTGGAAGAGTGGTTGATACAGGTAGACTGGGGAAGGAGAAAGTGGAAAATATAAATAGGAAATGTTTATAAAATTCTCAAACTATTACCCAGTCACAAAATAATTAACAGGAATATACTAAATCATCCAATGGATTTTTAAATAATTTGCCCAGTCACCTTATGTCCTGGCAGTAAACTAAATTTAGCAGACTGATGCTGAAAAAACGAGATCAAGAAAGCAGTGTTTACTGCAATGCTTCAGTGATGGGAACCATTAATGGGTCTTTCCAAGATTCCATTTTAGGAAATTTTGGCATGGATAATTGACTGGCTCAGCCATATCCATTACTGATCACCAGATGACAGGTTTATTGATTTTTAAGACAGGCAAAGTAACCAGACACAACAAATTACGAGCCAGTTATCTTGGCCTTCTTCAGTCAGTTATTCCAAACCTGGCTCAGACTCAGTGAGGCTCATTTTAAAAATGCACACCTAGACTTCACTGCTGGACATGGCCATCTGGAATAAGATCAGGAAATTGGTGGTATTTAAAAATCCCTACATGATTTCAGCCAGTTTGGGGGAAGCCATGCTCTAAAAGATGAAGTTAATTTAATAATCTAAGCAATGATTATTAATATATGTGTAGTCTACATAAGGGCTTCCCTGGTCGCTCAGATGGTAAAGAATCCACCTGCCAAGGTGGAAGACGCAGGATTGATCCCTGGGTCAGGAAGATCCCCTGGAGAAGAAAATGGCTACGCACTCCAGTATTCTTGCCAGAGGAGATTGGAGGGCTATAGTCCATGCAGTCTCAAAGAGTTGGACGTGACTGAGTGACTAACACGCTCACAGTTCAGTTCAGTTCAGTTCAGTCGCTCAGTCGTGTCCGACTCTCCGCGACCCCATGAATCACAGCACGCCAGGCCTCCCTGTCCATCACCAACTCCCGGAGTTCACTCAAACTCATGTCCACAGAGTCGGTGATGCCATCCAGCCATCTCATTCTCCGTCGTCCCCTTCTCCTCCCGCCCCCAACCTTTCCCAGCATCAGAGTCTTTTCCAGTGAGTCAACTCGTCGCATGAGGTGGCCAAAGTATTGCAGTTACAGCTTTAGCATCAGTCCCTCCAATGAACATCCAGGATTGATCTCCTCCAGAATGGACTGGTTGGATCTCCTTGCAGTATAAGGGACTCTCAAGAGTCTTCTCCAACACCACAGTTCAAAAGCATCGATTCTTCGGCGGTCAGCCTTCTTCACAGTCCAACTCTCACATCCATACATGACCACGGGAAAAACCATTGCCTTGACTAGACGGACCTTGGTTGGCAAAGTAATGTCTCTGCTTTTTTGCTCACAGTCTACATAAATTCATGTATTTAATGTTTTTGGATACTGTCTTCTGTCATTTACATAAATCTTGCCCTAGCAGAATTAGCTCTATAGGTTATATTGTCCAACTTTATTTTGAAATCTATAATTGTTAATCAATGGAATTCATTAACTTCCTGGACATAAATCTTTATTACTGTCCCATCAGGCTGGTAGGGAGAATTTTTGCCATTTGATAAAAGAAAAATCTAAGCTTATTTCTTTTTAAAAATTTATTTATTTTTTAATTGATGGATAATTGCTTTACAGAAATGTGTTGTTTTTTCTAAGTGATACCAAAAAGTAGTCAATTAGCAAGACATCCCAAATATCCTTTAGCTGAGTAAGTTTAAATGTAAACTTCCACATTACCTCAGGCATTTGAATGCCTAGTTTGACCTCAGTTGACACTATCTAGTCCTTTTAATTTTACACTATTAGTATATATGAAACTAATCATCAAAGCATTCTAAATTAATTGTGCTGTTTGACTTCTAAAAAAAGTGACTCATTTTCAATAGAAAGTTGTCTTTGAAATACCACTACTTTTGTAGTAACCTACAAGGGGAAAGAATCTGAAAAATATTCTTTCTATATAATTGAATCACTTTTCTATACACCTGAAACTAACACAATATTGTAAATCAATTGTACTCCAATAAAATTTTTTTTAAACAAAATACTACTACAAGAGTCTCACTTGTTTCTGCAAGTATTGGGGATGTCATGTGAGTGTGTGTGTGTGTGTGTGTGTATGTGTGTGTAGGAAGTTGTGCCTATCACACTCCGTTTCCCATCCTTGGCTAAGATATATGCCAATTACAGACAACAGTGCACTGATCCAATGATGACAAGATCAGGTGAATTGCTTAGCTACCTGTATCTGGTAAATTTAGAACAAACTGTTGATCGAGTAGATTCAGGAAGACATAAAGTCTATCCAGGCACTAAAATTCACCTAATAACTGAGATAAAAATATACCTGTGGAGAAGCACCTAACAAAAAAGACACTGTCTAGTTAATTGTAGAACAAGGAAGAGCCTTTGTTAGTTTAAGGACTTGATAGGGAGCCCAGCCCAGAAAGCCAAAACGCTGGTGGAAAAGGTTCCAGGAAAGCAAGGAAAGGAATGCTAACCAACCCAACCTACTGGGGCTTATCACTTCTCCAGACCTGTGGTATTTAGAATTGTTTGTGTAAGAAGTAATAAAAACCTGGCAGGCTGGTACCTGTTAAGCCGCTGACATATGTTGTCCACGCGGCTTGTGGACGGGCTCTGCATTTCTACATGTGGGGGCCAAAGTCGCTACACAGCCCTCATGTCGGCAAAACAAAGCAAACTTTGCCACGAAACTCAGCTCTGACCTTAGTGCACCTCCTTTTCTTTCAATTCCTGTTCAAGGGTGATACAACTTGGTGTTTGGAGGTGCATACTGCTTGGGAGCCTCATCTTGATGCTGTGAATTGCTTTGCTCCTTTCTTCTCCTATGCCTGTTTTTCTGCACAAGATTTCTGGCTAAACTGCTTCTTTGACTTGGTTTTGTTTCCTAGTCTGACTTACATCTATGTCCTTTGGTCTTCACTGGTCCTCGAAACTCAGCATCTGGTTATTTTGACGTGATTCAGGAGCAAACAGAGTATTTGAGAGGAGGAGTGCAAAATGCCCCTCCAAAGGGATTTGAAGCAGGTTGCTTAAGATGAACATTTGCCACAGATACTGCTCTTCTCCATGCGAATCCTTTAGGGAGGATGGAATTCCAGCTTGGTTTGGAGTATGTTTAAATGTTTCCGCTTAGTTTATTGGGTTTTTAATAGAAAGTTTATCCTAAAATAATCTGCTGAACAAAATGAGAAGAGCAACAACCTGCTCAGTAGAAAGACTAATATATTTTCAGCAAATCGGTGCCACTCATTATGGCTTTTACTTTATAGTTTGTGAATAGAGGACTGGTGAAAAGTGGAAGGCAGGCTGACAGCTTTGTGTAGGCGGAACACTGACAACCCTAGGGTATACCATTTACACAGTTGTCTCTGAGTAACGACAAAGTGATTCGCCTTGCTCCTTTGGAAGTTTAATCTAGGAGGAGTTTTTCAGAATTAGATTCATACATGAGGGAAAAAAATCCTATGAAAATCAGAGAAGCTGGTCACCATTAAAATACAGTGTTGGGAAGTTTGTTATTTTTTTTCCTCAAGTTTGAGCAGGAAGTTTCAGACGTTCCTCAACTTGAACACAATTTCATCTTATTAAATGGTACCTCCATGTGTTGCTCTTGCCAGCTCTCTGGGGCTTGTCTTGGACAGCTCTGTGTGCTTTGCCTTCGTAGCCAACCCATTAACAAACGTGGTTGCGTCAATCTCTGAAGTACAGTGTAAGTCTGTCAAATCTTATGTCGGCCGCAGCCATCTTCTGCCCAGACATAACCCCTCATCGGTCCTCCGGCTTTCATTTGCCCCTTCTAATCAACTCTATCGAGAGCAGCCAAAATGATCTTTTGTGTGTGTGAATTTTTATTTTCATCATCGTTGTCTATGTACATAGTTTAAGAGGTCATAATTCTACAATTATAATAACTACTCAGAAACAACAAGGAGCTATCTCCTCCCCATTCTCCATTCTCAGTCCCAGCAGTAATTGTTTTCAAACCTTTTAGCTGCCCTTGTTCATTTCTCTGTATTTACTCTATACATTTCTAAATTGCATGTTTATACTACTTACTTAATTTTTATATTTTAGACATTATTTTCTGACTTTCTATTTACTATTGAAGATGAGAATTTAAGCCTTTTTAAATTCTTCTCTGCCCCACCCCATCTTCCTAATAGAATGATATCCTAATTTCAAGTTAGATCAAAATTCAATGTTTTTATTGCTGTGAATGTGATTTTTAGTCACAGCTGAGTCATGTGGCTTACTATATTTCCTTTCCTGTTTGACTTGTTCCTCTTGTTAATAGTTGTTTGGATTTGTTGGCTTAGTTATCTATATACATATCACCAATCCAACCCTCATTCTCCACAAAAAGTGGAAACCCCACTGCCAATATATGCTCATGTTCCAAAACAGTCTGGTGAGTTTCATGACCTGCAACAACAAGTCCCATGGATTCTATTCTGCCATCGTCCTGAAGATTTCTATTGCTTCTCTTTTTATCCTCTGTTTCCTAATATATTGAAGCAACTAAAAGGATTTTGTTCTGTCTCCATACTTGGTTAAAAGAATTCATTCTAGGTTGGAAATCACTCAAGTCACTGCTTCTTTGTTTTCTAGCTCCCGTATTAACTCAAGTAATCCATGGTATTCTGGTTCTGGATGCTTTATATGTGACACTTCTCCTCTTTTATTCCATGAGTTCCTCTTAGGAGGCCCAGGGTGCCTTGGTGTGAGTTTCTGGCTCCCTGCATTGGTTTCCCCTCTGTGTGTTCCTCTTTTTGCTATTTCTTTATTTCGTTTTTGACTCTCCCAGTAAAGACATTTTCCACTATCTAGTGATCTCTGGCTTTTCATTTATATTCAGACAAGCTGCTGGAAGCTTTATGGGGAGGATGTGTATGCTGGGGAACTTTACTCTAGAGCAGGGTTTGGCAACCTGAGGCCCACAGGTCAAATCTGACCCATGGCTTATTTTTGTACAGTGCTAAGGATGGTTTTTCACAAAGTGCTAAATGTTATATAGAAAGTCAGGAAGAGACTAAAATTTTATAACATATGAAACGTCTTCATATTTTACTTCAATTAGCTTACTGTAGAGAACAGTGAATCCTCTTAGCTGGAACTCCTGTATGGAAGAAAATGGTCTCACATTGCACACCCAGGTGTTGGGCTTGTATTCTTGGGTTAGAACATTTCTGATCTTTTCTTAGTCTGGATCCCAACTGCTAGAGAGTCCTAGCACCAGTACAAGCTAGTCAATTCAGGAACCATCCCCTCAAGCCTACTTCCACCTGAATGGTTGGAAAAGACAGTGCCGATGGAGCTGCTCTGGAAAGAAGACTGCTATGCCCAGAGTGGAAATGTGCTGTGCCAAGATTTGCACTCCCAGATGGGGACCTTCTGCCCCAGAGAGGAAGCACAGAGGCAGAAACACAACAGAGACTTATGGGAGCCCGTGCGCACTCAGCATCCAAGATTATCTGTGTATTTTTTAAAAAAATCATGTATTTATTTGGCTGTGTTGGGTCTTAGTTGCATCATGTGGGATCTTTCATTGTGGTACATACTCTCGAGTGGTGGCATGCAGGCTTAGTTGCTCTGTGGCATGTGGGATCTTCTTTCCCTAGCCAGGCATTGAACCTGTGTCCCCTGCATTGTAAAGCAGACTCTCAACCACTGGGCTACTGGGGAAGATCCCTGAGGTTACGTGTAATGTCAAGGTAAACACAGCATCTCAAAAATGTTGATCAGTTCACATCACTCTACTACTCAAATGTTCCCATGGTTTCCCAACACATTTAGCATCAACTCCAAGCTTTGAACCTAGAAAGCCCTTTGTGCTCTGGGCTCTCCTCTCTCACTCCACCTCCTAGGCTCCTGTTTACCCTTTACTTGCTCTGCTCCACCTACACTGGCCTCCTTGCTGCTCCTTGATCAAGCTGAGCTAGTTTCCTTCTCAGAGTCTTTGCATTTGCCCTCTCCCCTACCTGGTACCCCAATGACTCAGTAGTAAAGGATCTGCCTGCAATGCAGGAGACACCGGAGATGCATGTTCGATCCCTCAGTCAGGAAGATCCCCTGGGAGAAAGAAATAACAACCTTCTTCAGTATTCTTGCCTGAAAAAATCCCTTGGACAGAGGAACCCGGCAGGCTACAGTCCATGGGGTGGCAAAGAGTCAGACACAGCTGCATGCATATTAAGTTCTAACTGGTACATTCTCCAGATCTTCAGTTGATCTAATCTCTTATTTCATTCTGGTGTCCGTTTAAATATCACCTCCTTAGGGAGACCTTTCCTTACCATCCTCTATGAAATAGCCCCCACACATCATCTGTCACTCCAAATCCTCCTTTCAGTGAGTTTTGTCTGCGTCGTCTCAGGTCCGTTTTCCACCTTCATTTGGTCTTCATGGACTGCAGAGATTGAGTCTTGGAAATTACAGCTCCCAGCCTCCTTTGCCAACTGACTTCCAGTTAAGTTTGGTCAAGGCGGAAATTAGTCTTTGGGGAATGTATTGGGGGAGAAGAAAGGACGGGACAGGAGAATCCTGGAGGTTTCTCCCCTTTTCTCTTTGGGGATGGCATCTCCAGAAATAATTGCGTCTCTTCCACAGTTCTAGAATTACATGGTTCCTTGACCCTGGGCTTCAGTAATAGGGCTTCCCTGGTGGCTTAAAAGAATACTTTAAGCATTTCTAATTATGCCATAACTAATTCTCAAGATTAAATTATGCACTACTGTTTATTGGACTCCTGTTTTCCTGCCTGGATCCTGATTGATCTATCCTGTTTTATGTTTTTCATGGCATTTATCACTTCCTGTTATATTATTATCAATTTACTTCTTTATTTTCTTTCTCCCTTATGAGAATGTAACTTCCATAATGCCCACATGCTTGAGGACTTTGGAACAGGTATTTGAACCTGCTGAGAAATAGAGGGTCATGTATTTCCACTTCGTGATGAGTGAGCTGGAAAGAAGAACTAGCTGTGTGTTATTCCTGGAGAGCAGTAGGGAAGGAAGCAGGCACATTCAGAAAATGGAGGGTCAAGTTCTCCACTGAAAGCTCTAAAGGCTCTGAAGGTTCTCTATAATATTTCTAGCTTCAGGGAAGGAGGTTTATGTTCTGGATCCAGGAGCCTATTAAGAGGAATGAAAACTGGCCCTTTGGAAAGGAGGAACCTTGGGAAATGTTTGAGCATATTAGGGGACTTGTGGATGGGCAAGGGGAGGAGGCATCAGGACTGTCTCTTAAACTTAGTGGGTGGGAGCTCATGTGTTAAAACACTAACAGCTGATGTTGGACACTGTTTTGTGTCCTCTTGTAAAGATTTGCATACTTTACTATGAATGGATGTGAATAACAATCTGAAAATGGCATAAAAATGTGTATTTGAAAATACTCAAACTAACCACATGCTCTGTATGTTTTTTAAAAAGTTCAGTAGTTTAATTTGTTTTTGGATTCCTGATGTGCTTTTATTTACTCCTGGCTGTGCTGGGTCTTTGTTGCTCTTTGGGCTTTCCTCTAGTTGCGGTGAGTGGGAGCTACTCTCTAGCTGTGTGCATGGACTTCTCATTGCAGTGGTTGCTCCTGTTGTGGAGCTCAGGCTCCAGGATGCCTGGGCTTTAGGAGCTGCCGCACAGGGGCTCAGTAATTGTGGCACATGGGCTTAGTCACTCTGAGGTATGTGGGATCTTCCGGGATCAGGGGTTGAATGCCAGTATCTTGCATTGGCAGGCAGATTCTTTACTACTGAGCCACCAGGGAAGCACCCTGATGTACTTCTAAGAAAACAGACCAGTAATATAAATAAACAAACTGGTAAGTATCAATCCCAGACACACACCAATGTATAAGGTGAGTAAGTATACCTGCTTTGATAAATATGAGAATGACAGATGTGATGAAGGATGAGTTCTTGTCTCCTCACAGGGGACTGCTTACATGTAATATGTGGATTTCTTCTATCTACTTTAGGCCATTTTTAGTAGCCACTTTTATTTCCAAGTGTTATTTAAGAGTTATGGGTCTTAATTTCTAAGTAGGTAGAATTGCTTCTGTATGTTTTTTATTTATTCTAATTTTATTGGATTATGATTGTGGGATATGGCCTTAAAATATCTATTTTTAAGGTTTTTGCTAGAGACCTCTTTTTTGTGGCCATTACATAACTGATTTTGTAAATATGCAACAGGCATGCAGGAAGAAAAAGAATATTGTTTATTTGAAGTATTTCTAGTTACATTATAATGAGTGTTTACTGTTTTACTTAATCCCTTTTTTCTTATTTATGTCTTCTATGATGCTAAAGCTGAAACTGCAATACTTTGGCCACCTCATGCGACGAGTTGACTCACTGGAAAAGACTCTGATGCTAGGAAAGGTTGGGGTCGGGAGGAGAAGGGGACGACAGAGAGTGAGATGGCTGGATGGCATCACCGACTCTGTGGACATGAGTTTGAGTGAACTCCGGGAGTTGGTGATGGACAGGGAGGCCTGGCATGCTGTGATTCATGGGGCCGCGGAGAGTCGGACACGACTGAACGACTGAACTGAACTGATTGTTACTTATCGACCCATTTCCAAAGGAGCTATTTAAAAATCTCCCACTATGGTGGCTATTTGACACTTCTAAAGATTTTTCTTGTTTTTATTCTGCTTTGTACATATAGATCCATGAATATTACCTTCTTTGAAAGGTATGAGTTTTATCTTATGATTTTTTACTTTTATCATCATGTTCTCTATCTTGCTTGATACTTGAAACCAGAATTTTAACTTATGTGAAATTAATATTTCCTCTATTTATTTTTGTGATTGCCTAGTATTATTTTGTTCTCTCTTTTGTATTTATCCCTTTTAAAAAAATTCGACTGTTGAAAATTACTTTTCTTATAAGCAGTATATAGCTCAAGCTTAAAAAATTGCTTTTCTTCCTGAATATTGAGGTAACAGTACCTATTTTTATTTTATTTTATTTTGGACACACTGTGCGGCTTATGGAATCTTAGTTCCTTGACCAGGGATTGAACCTGGGCCCTGGCACTGAAAGCGCCCCGTCCTAACCACTGGTCATTTAGCACCTATTTTTAACTATAAAAATTCAACTTGGCGACACTCAGTGTTACAATTGATATACTTAATTTTATCATATCTAATTTAATTAACATTTGCAACTTAATTTCTTGTGCCTTTATTTCTTTTTTTATAAGTTTGATCGTTACTTTTCATTATTTACTTTCCCTTGTCAATTTGGAACTGCTCTTTAATATTTCTAGTCTATTCTTTTTTCTCACCCTTTTGATCAAACGCATATTAACCCATTGGATTGACCCCAGGTCTTGAATTATCCAAAACCTCAGGCCTGTGGTCAGTTCGTAAGTGAATGATGTTCTTCAATGATGCAGTGTTTTCCTTTCCACTGGTAGGGTTTCAGAAGTCTGAGACGTTAATGGTAAAAACTAGGCACATTCTAATGGTAACATTTGTGAAGAAGACCAGGAAAATACAAACAAGAGAGAGTGCCCTCTTTGGGTATCAACACAGGGCTCACAAGGGGAGCCACAGATGCCCAAACATGAGATTAAGAGTTATCAGCTTCAGATGCAATGGAGGATCAGCAGGTGGGCTGTTAGTCTGATTTGGCAGAACTGTCTTCTCCAAGTTTTCCAGGGTCTCACTTAGGAGAAAGCTTCTGGTTCAGTGTAGCCAGGAGATCAGAAGAATGCTGAAAAGTATGGGACTTGAAAATACAAATTAGTTGATAGCTTTATGGTGGGAAGCCTAATGATCAGTAGTAAGAATGATCAGAGTTTTATACAAGTGATGAATAGCAATTAAACCTGTTATTGAGTCCTCATGTTCCTAAGTTAAACATGATAGTGATGAACTAACAAATATGACCCTAAAATGCACCAGGTTCTTTAAAAATATAAACAAGCTATTAATCAGTGGATGTACTTCTCATCTACTTATGAAGCAGTGCTGTGTTTCCCTCCAAATGTCTGAGACAAACTCCCCAGGCCTCTGTGGCTTTGAATTTCTACTTTTTAAGACCATCACTTTTTTCTAATGGACAGGGTATGAAGTGGGATTTGAGTGAAGGCTATGGTCCCTCCAGAGACCATCTCTCTGGCTTTTCCCTCCTCATCCCATTTCTCTTTCCTATTCTGTTTTTTTTTTTCAAGTAACTCTGGAGAGGCCATCTTGCCTATTTTCTCCTAACGTTGTTTTTCCATCACTAAGTCATGTCTGGTTCTTTGTGACCCCATGGACTGCAGAATGCCAGGCTTCCCTGTCCTTCACTATCTCCTGGAGTTTATTCAAATTCATGTCCATTGAGTCAGTAATGCTATCTAACCATCTCATCCTCCCAACATATTTGGATTTTAAATTTGGCTCAAATTTTTGCTCAAGAGGCAGTTTTTTTCAAGAGAATTCCATGACTAATCTTAGCCCATTTTATAATTTTGGCTTTATGTACCCCTCTCAACTTTAAATATATATAATTTTCTCTCCCAATCTATAAAATAAGCTCTTAAAGTTTATAAAATGTGTCTTTTCTTGGTTTTCTCCTTTTAAACACTAGAATAGACATAATGGGCCTTACATACTTTAAAAATATTTATGTAATTGATGTTTGCACTGGAAGTGTAGAAATATGCAAATATAAAAGTGTAATGAAGAATTTTTAAGACACAGGTAGAACAGCATTCAAATTATTTTAGGGCAAGTTATTGGAATATCAATGGATTAAAGAAAAAAACTGTTTTAGAACTACAGGAATCAGTGAAGTATAATTCTAGCATTAAATGATGTCATTGAAAATGATAAAAGCACCAACAACACAGTAAGAATGGATGAAAGACATAAAAGCATTCTCAGAGACAAAAATACAAAAGCCCCTTCTTAAATGCAGAAGAGATACTCAACCTCACTTATATCATGAGAAATTAATAGTAACTGATATGAACCTCTTACTATGGCCAAGGCAGACTAAGAAATATCAGATTTAATCTTGCACCTTAAAAAAGTAGAAAACTAGACAAAATATATGAGACAATAATTTTGAGATATTAACAGCAGCCCAGTCTATGATCCCTGAGAAAAATTTAACAAACAAAAGTTAGACTTATAATTACTCTAGCTTACTGTGCCAGGAGAGTTTTCAGGCTTCAGTGTAGAAAGAGGGAACATAACAGAGCTAGACTATAAAGAGAACGGAATTCAGGGAGACTAAAGGCTAGAAACTATGGGGCAGGTACTTCAAAGGAGGTACTGGCGCAGAGCGATACAGATCTGCAGTGGGGTCTTTTGAATATTTTGTATTTTACTCATCACTAATACATGGGGAAACAGTGGAAACAGAGACAGACTTTATTTTTTTGGGCTCCAAAATCACTGCGGAAGGTGACTGCAGCCACAAAATTAAAAAATGCTTGCTCCTTGGAAGAAAATCTATGACAAACCTAGACAGTGTATTAAAAAGCAGAGACATCACTTTGCGGACAAAGGTCCACACAGTCAAAACTATGGTTTTTCCAGTAGTCGTGTATGGATGTGAGAGTTGGACAAAAAAGAAGGCTGAGCATTGAAGAATTGATGCTTTCAAACTGTGATGTTGAAGACTCTTGAGCATCCCTTGGACTGCAAGATCAAACTAGTTAATACTAAAGGAAATCAACCCTGAATATTCATTGGAAGGACTGATGTTGAAGCTGAAGCTCCAATACTTTGGCCACCTGATGGAGAGCACTGACTCCTTAGGAAAGACCCTGAAGCTGGGAAAGATTGAAGGCAGGAGGGGAAGGGGACGACAGAGGACGAGATGGTTAGATGGCATCACTGACTCAATGAGCGTGAATTTGAGCACACTCTGAGAGATAGTGGAAAAGGAAGCCTGGTATGTTGCAGTCCATGGGGTCACAAAGAGTCGGACACTACTGAACTACTGAAAAACAAAAACAGCAGTTTAAACATAGGGCTTCCTGGTGGAGCTGGTGGTAAAGAACCCAACTGCCAATGCAGGAAAGCAAGAGATGTGGATTTGATTCCTGGGTTGGAAGATCCCCTGGAGGAGGGCATGGCAATCCACTCCAGTATTCTTGCCTAGAGAATCCCATGGACAGAGGAGCCTGGTGGGCTATAGTCAATAGGGTCATAAAGAGTCAGAAACAACTTAACTGAACAACAACAATACATGCTTAAGATTACTTAATGTTCAATTTTCTGTCTTTCCACTGGAGTCAGTTGTCATACTGTTCATGGGGTTCTCTTGGCAAGAATACATGAGTGGTTTTCCATTTCCTCCTCCAGTGGATCACGTTTTGTCAGAACTCTCCACTATGACCCGTTCATCTTGGGTAGCCTCCACAGCATAGTTTATGGATTCATTGTTATGAAAGCCCTTTAGCCATGACAAGGCTGTGATCCATGAAGGAGAATTTTATGTAGTAGGGCTTTATTGGCCCTAGATTAAAGTCTGATCTGAACCTATCCCAATAAAGTTTAAAAGCAAACCTTGAAATATTGCAACTGATTTCAAATTACTTAATTGTGCATAAAAGTAAAACACAATATTTTTCAAAGTGATACAAGAAATCCTGCAACAAACACATAAAATCATAATGTCAAAAAAGAACTACTAGGCATGCAAAAATGCAAACAATATAATCCATTCTGGATAGTCAATACAAATAGATAGAAATGATGGAACTAGCAGGCGAGGATGTTAAAACAGGTACTATAAATATGCATCACTGACTCAATGGACATGAGTTTGAGCAAGCTCGGAGATGTCGGACAGAGAAGCCTGGAGTGCTGCAGTCCATGGGGTCACAAAGAGTTGGACACGACCAAGTGACTGAACAAATAAATATGCTTCACCTGTGTAAGAAAATACAAACAGTATGAGAAGAGAAACCGAAGACCAAAAAAATTATATTTGTATAAAGCACTTTTTATAAGTTTTCAAATAAATGAAAATTCAACATCCAATGAGGTTAATATGAAATTAGTAATTGTAAAATAAAAGATCAGCGAATTTGAAGACATTGCAATAGAAACTATCTGAAATGAAGCACACAGAAGAAAAAAAAGATGAAAGAAACTAGAGGAGCAATAATTTATAGAATACTATTGATGGTTTATTATACATTTAGATAGAGTCTCATAAAAAAGTGGGGATAGAAAAGATATTTTAAAAAATATTGATTAAAAGCTGCAAATTGATGAAAATTCAAACTCATAAATTAAAAAAAACTCAATGAATCCAGCAATTACACATACAGAAAACCAGGACAAAACATATCATAATAAAATTGTTGAAAACTGCTGACAAAGAAAAAAAAAATCTTAAAAGCAGACAGAGAATACCGACACATTGTGCACAGAGGAACTAAGGATAGGAATGATAGAAGCATTTTTATCAGATGCTATGCAAGCCAGAAGACAGTGGAGATATATCTTTAAAGTACTAAAAGAAAAGAAATCTGCAACCTAGAATTCTTCGAGTCAAAATGAAAAGTGAAAAATGTCATTTAAACATACGAAAGATGATGGAATTCATCATCAGCATATCTGTACTTCAAGAAATATTTTTTTAAAAAAATCATCAGGGAAAAGGAAACAATACCAGAGGGAAATGTGGATCTAGAAATGATGAGCACTAGAAATGGGTAATAGGCATATTTTCCTTACTTTTAAAATCTCCATGAACCTAGTTATCTGCTTAAAGCAAAAATACCAACTGTGTATTGTACATGTTAAAGCATGTGTGTTGTGCTTAGTCTCTCAATCATGTCTGACTCTTTGCAACCCCATGGAATGCAGCACCCCAGGCCTCCCTGTCCATCACCAACTCCTGGAATTCACTCAAACTCATGCCATTGTGGAAAAGGCAATGGCAACCCACTCCAGTGTTCCTGCCTGGAAAATCCCATGGGAGGAGCCTGGTGGGCTGCAGTCCATGGGGTCGCTAAGAGTCAAATACGACTGAGCAACTTCACTATCACCTTTCACTTTCATGCATTGGAGAAGGAAATGGCAACCCACTCCAGTGTTCCTGCCTGGAGAATCCCAGGGACAGGGGAGCCTGGTGGGCTGCCATCTAAGGGGTCTCACAGAGTTGGACACAACTGAAGTGACAGCAGCAGCAGCAGCAGCAACAGCATGCCCATTGAGTCAGTGATGTCATCCAACAATCTCATCCTCTGTCATCCCCTTCTCCTCCCAACTTCAATCTTTTCCAGCTTCAGGGTCTTTTCAAATGAGTCAGTTCTTCACATCAGGTGGCCAAAGTATTAGAGTTTCAGCTTCAACATCAGTCCTTCCAATGAACATTCAGGATTGATCTCCTTTAGAATGGACTGGTTGGATCTCCTTGTAGTCCAGGGGACTCTCAAGAGTCTTCTCCAGCACCACAGTTCAAAAGCATCAATTCTTTGGTGCTCAGCTATTTTTATAGTCCAACTCTCACATGACCACGGGAAAAACCATAGCCTTGACTAGACGGACCTTTGTTGGCAAATTAATGTCTCTGCTGTCTAGGTTGGTTTTCCTCTAAGGAGTAAGTGTCTTTTAATTTCATGGCTTCAGTCACCACCTGCAGTGATTTTGGAGGCCCCCCAAAAATAAAGTCTCCCCCTATTTTCATTGTTTCCCCATCTATTTGCCATGAAGTGATGGGACCGGATGTCATGATCTTTGTTTTCTGAATGTTGAGCTTTAAGCCAACTTTTTCACTCTCCTCCTTCACTTCCATCAAGAAGCTCTTTAGTTCTTCTTCGCTTTCTGCCATAAGGGTGGTGTCATCTTATGATAGAATAGAAGGATAGAATCAGTTCAGTTCAGTTCAGTTCAGTTGCTCAGTTGTGTCCGACTCTTTGCGACCCCATGAATCACAGCACGCCAGGCCTCCCTGTCCATCACCAACTCCCAGAGTTCACTCAAACTCATGTCCATCGAGTCAGTGATGCCATCCAGCCATCTCATTCTCTGTCGTCCCCTTCTCCTCCTGCCCCCAATCCTTCCCAGCATCAGAGTCTTTTCCAGTGAGTCAACTCGTCTCATGAGGTGGCCAAAGTATTGGGTTTCAGCTTCAGCATCTGTCCTTCCAATGAACACCCAGGATCGATCTCCTTTAGAATGGGCTGGTTGGATCTCCTTGCGGTCCAAGGGACTCTCAAGAGTCTTCTCCAGCACCACAGTTCAAAACATCAATTCTTCGGTGATCAGCTTTCTTCACAGTCCAACTGTCACATCCATACATGACTACTGAGAAAACCATAGCCTTGACTAGATGGATTTTGGTGGCAAAGTAATGTCTCTGCTTTTTAATATACTATCTAGGTTGGTCATAACTTTCCTTCCAAGGAGTAAGCGTCTTTTCATTTCATGGCTGCAATCAGCATCCGCAGTGATTTTGTAGCCCAAAAAAATAAAGTCTGACACTGTTTCCTCTGTTTCCCCATCTATTTCCCATGAAATGATGGGGCCAGATGCCATGATCTTTGTTTTCTGAATGTTGATCACAATAAACTAGAAAATTCTGAAAGAGATGGGAATACCAGACCACCTGACCCGCCTCTTGAGAAACCTGTATGCAGGTCAGGAAGCTACAGTTAGAACTGGACACGGAACAACAGACTGGTTCCAAATAGGAAAAGGAGTACGTCAAGGTTGTATCTTGTCACCCTGCCTATTTAACTTATATGCAGAGTACATCATGAGGAACGCTGGGCTGGAAGAAGCACAAGCTGGAATCAAGATTGCCAGGAGAAATATCAATAACCTCAGATATGCAGATGACACCACCCTTATGGCAGAAAGTGAAGAGAAACTCAAAAGCCTCTTGATGAAAGTGAAAGAGGAGAGTGAAAAAAAAAAAAAACACAACACCTAGTTAACCTAAAAGAAGACAGAAAATGAGCTAGTGGGGAGTGCGGTGGGGGGAGAAGAAACAAAGAATGACTGGATCAAAAAGAAACAAGTTGGAAACCAGTAGCTTTAAAGTACTCTGCATTATTAATCATGTTAAATGTAAACAGTCTAAATACCCCAATTAAAATATAGATACCGTCAGACACTGTATTAAAATGCAGGATCCAGTGATATACTGTTCATAAGAAACTGATAAATTTAAAGACCTAGGTTAAAAGGAAAAAACATGAAAAAATAACACCATACAAACACACTAAGTAAAAATGCTCTGATGCCTTTATTAATATAAACTGAATTTACAACAAGAAACAATAAGCAACAAGGGAAAGAGGAATATTTCTTGGGATAAACACGTCAGTTTATCAGGAGAACAAAACAAATATAAGTGTGCAGGCACCTACTAGCAGTGCTTCAAAATACATGAGTGAAAACTGATAGAACTTGAAGGAGAAGTAGGTAAATTCACAGTTTATAGGTTCTATAATGTTCTAAAATGGTATTCCCATTTTTTCCCTACATGATATTGGAGATATTAGCTAGTACAGTATGGCAAGGAAAATAAACAAAAGACACATAGATTAAAAAAATAAAATTCTGCAGATCTCCCTCAATTTATGATAAGGTTACATATCAGTAAACCCATCATAAGTTGAAAATATCCTAAGTCAAAAATTCACTTAATACATCTTAACTACCAAACATCATTAGCTTATCTTACCTTTATGTGCTCAGAATACTTATGGATGTGAGAGTTGGACCATAAAGAAGTCTGAGCACCAAAGAATTAATGCTTTGTAACTGTTGTGCTAGAGAAGACTCTTGAGAGTCCCTTGGACAGCAAGGAGATCAAACCAGTCAATCAGAAAGGAAATCAACCCTGAATATTCATTGGAAGGACTAATGCTGAAGCTCCAATATTTTGACCATATGATTCGAAGAGGTGACTCAGTGGAAAAGACCCTGAAGCTGGGAAAGATTGAAGGTGGGAGGAGAAGGGGAGGACAGAGACAGAGATGGTTGGATGGCATCACAGACTCAGTGGACACCACTTTGAGCAAACTTAGGAATAGTGAAGGACAGGGAAGCATGGAGTGCTACAGCTGAGTCGGACACGACTTAGTGACTGAACAATGCAATAACATCGGGCTTCTCAGGTACTTTACTGGTAAAGAATCTGCCTGTGAATGCAGGAGACTAGTGAACATAGGTCAGGAAGATCCGCTGGAGAAGGAAATGGCAATCCACTCCAGTATTCTTGCCTGGGAATTCCCATGGACAGAGGAAGCTGGTGGGTTACAGTCCATGGGGCTGCAAAGAGTTGGACACAACTGAGTTACTGAATGTGCATGCATAATAAGATTGGTATTAAAAAATCAAATATATTTCTATGTGATTCTGTGCTAAGCAATTGAAATTAAATGCCATTTATAAGAGCATCAAAATATGAAATAATTAGAATTGAGTTTTGAAGACAGATTCAAAATCTGTGCAAAAATCTACAGAACAGTGCTGACAGAAAAGAAAAATCAAAATTGATAAAAAGAAAAGTCATCTTTATGGATTAGAAGAAAATTTTTAATTAAAATCAAAAGCTTCTGCACAGCAAAGGAAACTCTAAGCAAGGTGAGAAGACAGCCTTCAGAATGGGAGAAAATAATAGCAAATGAAGCAACTGATAAAGGATTAATCTCCAAATTATACAAGCAGCTCCTGCAGCTTAATTCCAGAAAACTAAGTGACCCAATCAAAAAATGGGCCAAAGAACTAAACAGACATTTCTCCAAAGAAGACATAAAGATGGCTAATAAACACATGAAAAAATGCTCAACATCCCTCATCATCAGAGAAATGCAAATCAAAACCACAATGAGATACCATTTCACACCAGTCAGAATGGCTGCTATCCAAAAGTCTACATGCAATAAGTGCTGGAGAGGGTGTGGAGAGAAGGGAACCCTCTTACACTGTTGGTGGGAATGCAAACTAGTACAGCCACTATGGAGAACAGTGTGGAGATTCCTCAGAAAACTGGAAATAGAACTGCCATATGATCCAGCGATCGCACTCCTGGGCATACACACCGAGGAAACCAGAATTGAAAGAGACACATGTACTCCAATGTTCATTGCAGCACTGTTTATAATAGCCAGGACATGGAAGCAACCTAGATGTCCATCTGCAGATGAATGGATAAGAAAGCTTTGGTACATATACACAATGGAGTATTTCTCAGCCATCAAAAAGAATGCATTTGAATCAGTTTTAATGAGGTGGATGAAATTGGAGCCAATTATACAGAGTGAAGTAAGCCAGAAAGAAGAACATCAATACTGTATATTAACGCATATATATGGAATTTAGAAAAATGGTAACCTGAACCCTGTATAAGAGACTGCAAAAGAGACATAGGCATTTAGAACAGTCTTTGGGACTCTGTGGGAGAGGGTGAAGGTGGAATGATTGGGGAGAATGGAATTGTAGCATGTATATTATCATAAGTGACCAGTCCAGGTTCGACGCATAAATTTTCCTCTGTTCAAAAAAAAAAAAAAGAAAATTTTGTAAAGATGTTAATTTCCCCCAATTGATACATAATTTCAATGTTATCCCAATAAAAATTCCAGCAGTATTTATGAAACTGACAAGGTGATTCTACAGGTATGTCAGTCAGTCAGTCAGTTAGTTCAGTCGCTCAGTCGTGTCCGACTCTCCGCAGAAATAAAAAATACCTAGAATAATCAATACTCTGTAAAAAAACGTACTGAATTTGTCACAGTATTGTTTCTGTTTCATGTTTTGGTCTTTAGGCTGCATGGTTTGTGGGATCCCAGCTCTCTGACCAGGTATAGAACCCACATTCCCTGCATTGGAAGGCAAAGTGCTAACGACTAGACCACCAGGGAAGTTTCCCAACATGCTTTTGAAGAACAGCAAAATTATAGAACTTACAATATCTGAATTCAAGACTAATTACCTAGGTAAAATCATTAAGACAGTGTAACACTGGTGTAAATATAGACTGAGCAATGGAACAGAGGAGTGTCCAGAAATAAATTCTTATATAATGGCATTTGATTTTTGACCAAAGTGTCAAGGTAATTCAACAGAAGAGTATAGTCCTTTCAACAAAAGGTGCTAGACTAAATGAATATCTATACATAAAAAGATGAAACACACCCTTACCTTATATCATATGTAAGAATTAACTCAAAATGGATCATAGACCGAAATATGAAAGCTAGGTTAATAACTTTTAGAAAAATAAATATAGGTGAAAACCTATGTAATCATGGTAAACAGATTTGTTAGATAGGACAAATCATAAAGTTGTAAGTGGTTACTACAACAGACTGAAGTCCAATAAATAAAGTAAAAAAATTGATTCCTTTGATTTTCAAAAGACTGTTGAAAAAATGAAAGGAAAGCCATAGCCTGGAAGAAAGATTTGTAAGTTCAGTTCAACTGTTTAGCTGTGTCCAACTCTTTGCGACCCCATGGACTGCAGCACACCAGGCCTCCCTGTCCATCACCAACTCTCGGAGTTTACTTAAACTCATGCCCATTGAGTCGGTGATGCCATCCAACCATCTCATCCTCTGTCATCCCCTCCTCCTCCTGCCTTCAATCTTTCCCATCATCAGGGTCTTTTCAGATGAGTCAGTTCTTCACATCAGGTGGCCAAAGTATTGGAGTTTCAGCTTCAGCATCAGTCCTTCCAATGAATATTCATGACTAATTTCCTTTAGGATGGACTGGTTGGATCTCCTTGCAGTCCAAGGGACTCGCAAGAGTCTTCTTCAATACCACAGTTTAAAAGCATCAATTCTTTGGCGCTCAGCTTTCTTTATAGTCCAACTCTCACATCCATACATAACTACTGGAAAAACCATAGCCTTGACTAGATGGACCTTTGTTGGAAATTTAATATCTCTACTTTTTAATATGCTGTTGTCTGCTGCTGCTGCTGCTGCTAATTCGCTTCAGTCATGTCCTACTCTGTGGGACCCCATAGACAGCAGCCCACCAGGCTCCCATCCCTGGGATTCTCCAGGCAAGAACACTGGAGTGGGTTGCCATTTCCTTCTCCAATGCAGGAAAGGAAAAGTGAAAGTGAAGTTGCTAAGTCGTGTCCGACTCTTAGTGACACCATGAATTCCAGCCTACCAGGCTCCTGTCTAGGTTGGTCATAACTTTTCTTCCAAGGAGTAAGTGTTTTTTAATTTCATGACTGCAGGCACCATATGCAGTGATTTTGGAGCACCCCAAAATAAGGTCTGCCATCTATTTGCTATGAAGTGATGGGACCGGATGCCATGATCTTTGTTTTCTGAATGTTGAGCTTTAAGCCAAGTTTTTCCCTCTCCTCTTTCACTTTCATCAAGAGGCTTTTTAGTTCTTCTTCACTTTCTGCCATAAGGGTGGTGTCATCTACATATTTGAGGTTATTGATATTTCCCTGGCAATCTTGATTCCAGCTTGTGCTTCATCCAGTCCAGCTTCATTCATCCATCCAGCCTCATGATGTACTCTGCATATAAGTTAAATAAGCAGGGTGACAATATATAGCCTTAACACACTCCTTTCCCTATTTGGAACCAGTCTGCTGTTCCATGACCAGTTCTAACTGTTGCTTCCTGACCTGCATACAGATTTCTCAAGAGGCAGGTCAGGTGGTCTGGGATTCCCATCTCTTTCAGAATTTTCCACAGTTTATTGTGATCCACACAGTCAAAGGCTTTGGCATAGTCAATAAAGCAGAAATAGATGTTTTTCTGGAACTCTCTTGCTTTTTCGATGATCCAGCGGATGTTGGCAATTTGATCTCTGGTTCCTCTGCCTCTTCTAAAACCAGTTTGAACATCTGGAATTTCATGGTTCACGTATTGCTGAAACCTGGCTTGGAGAATTTTGAGCATTACTTTGCTAGCATGTGAGATGAGTGCAACTGTGCAGTAATTTGAGCATTCTTTGGCATTGCCTTTGTTACAGATTGGAATGAAAACTGACCTTTTCCAGTCCTGTGGCCACTGCTGAATTTTCCAAATTTGCCGGCATATTGAGTGCAGCACTTTCATAGCATCATCTTTTAGGATTTGAAATAGCTCCACTGGAATTCCACTAGCTTTGTTCATAGTGATGCTTCCTAAGGCCCACTTGACTTTGCATTCCAGGATGTCTGGCTCTAGGTGAGTGATCACACCATCGTGATTATCTGGGTTGTGAAGATCTTTTTTGTATAGTACTTCCGTGTATTCTTGTCACCTCTTCTTAATATCTTCTGCTTCTGTTAGGTCCATACCATTTCTGTCCTTTATTGAGCCCTTATCTTTGCATGAAATGTTCCCTTGGTATCTCTCATTTTCTTGAGGAGATCTCTAGTCTTTCCCATTCTATTGTTTTCCTCTCTTTCTTTGCACGGATCACCGAGGAAGGCTTTCTTATCTCTCCTTGCTATTCTTTGGAACTCTGCATTCAAATGGGTATATCTTTCCTTTTCTCTTTGCTTTTGGCTTCTCTTCTTTTCAAAGCCTCCTCAATCAGCCATTTTGCTTTTATGCATTTCTTTTTCTTGGGAATGGTCTTGCTCCCTGTCTCCTGTACAAAGTCACAAAAGATTTGTAAAATATATGTCTAATAATAGACTTTAGCTAGAATATAGAAGAATACCATTTACACTCAATATCAGGAAAGGAACTTGATAAATACTGGGAAAAATATTTGAATAGACATTTCACCAAAGAAGATATATGAATGGCAACTAAGCACACGAAAAGATGCTCAACATCATTAGTCATAAAGAAAAAGCAAATTAAAACCTCAATTACCATTACACATCCACTAAAATGACTATGGTTAAAAACTGGCAATATTTTGTATTGGTAGGAATATACTGTGGATGCTGATTGCAGCCATGAAATTAAAAGACGCTTATTCCTTGGAAGGAAAGTTATGACCAACCTAGATAGTATATTAAAAAGCAGAGACATTACTTTGCCAGCAAAGGTCCGTCTAGTCAAGGCTATGGTTTTTCCCGTGGTCATGTATGGATGTGAGAATTGGACTGTGAAGAAAGCTGAACGCCAAAGAATTGATGCTTTTGAACTGTGGTGCTGGAGAAGACTCTTGAGAGTCCCTTGGACTGCAAGGAGATACAACCAGTCCATTCTAAAGGAGATCAATCCTGGGTGTTCATTGGAAGGACTGATGCTAAAGCTGAAACTCCAATACTTTGGCCACCTCATGCAACGAGCTGACTCACTGGAAAAGACTGATGCTGGGAAGGATTGGGGGCTGGAGGAGAAGGGGACGACAGAGAATGAGATGGCTGGATGGCATCACTGACTCGATGGACATGAGTTTGAGTGAACTCCGGGAGTTGGTGATGGACAGGGAGGCCTGGCGTGCTGTGATTCATGGGGTCGTGAAGAGTTGGACACGACTGAGTGACTGAATTGAACTGAACTGAACTGAAGAATATGGTAAAAATGAAACTTTCACATATTGTTGATGGGAATAAAAAGTGGTACTGCAACAATTTGCCAGTTTCTTACAATGTTAAAAATACACGCAATAGAACTCTGCAATACCACTTCTAGCAGTTTATCCAAAGAAATAGACATTTTAACACAAGCACACTCAAATATTGACTGCAGATTTCTTCATAATAGTTCCAAATTGAAAATAACTAATATGTCCATGAAGTGGTAAATAGATAAGTGAATTTTAGTTTATCCTTACAATGGAGTACTACTCTGCAACAGAAAAGAATGTAAGGTAGGTATGCATGCTTGGGTGATGTTCAGAAAAATTTTGCTAAGGGAAATAATTACAGAAGAAGAGTATATACTACATAAAGTTTATATGAAGTTCTATAAAAGACAAAACTATAGTAACTGGAAGCAAATGAGTAGTTGTTAGGGGCTGGGGAAGCGGGTAAGGCACTGGCTACCAAGGAATCTGAGGGAATTTTTGTGTGTGATAGAAGTTCTCTGTGTTATATTTGTGGTTGTGGTGACATGACTACATATGGTTGCCAAAACTCATCAAATTGTACACTTAAAATTCATGTTGTTATAGGAATTCTTTCACAATAAAGATAACTTAAAAAATCTATCTTTAATCAATTTTTCATCTATTAAACTGGCAAAACCCCAAAAGTTTGATAACGTACTATATTTATAAGACTTTGGAGAAATAGGCACTGTTAATGCATCACTTGTGTGAGTATAAAATAATTTATTACATTTGGAGTAACTGTCAAAATTATACACGTATGTAAGTAACCTTTAGATGTGGAACTTCTATTTTTTAAAAGTTATGCCATGCATATACTTGCATACCTGCAAAAAGTTTATGTACAAGTATGCATGCTACCTCGTATAACAGTAAATGACTGGAAACAGCCTAAATGTCTATCAGTGGGGAACTGCTTCAGTAAATTATGGTGCATCATGTTATAGAAGGCCAGATAGCTGTTGAAAAGGATGTGGAAGACTTTACAGAACTGACGATATACTATAAATCGGGAAGAGCAAGGTGCTGAAAAGTGTTTAAAAAAGTACAGAAAAGTGGGTGGAAAAAAGAAGCCATATTGGCTTGTACATGCTTAACATTTCTCAGATGGAGTAAATAAGAAGTTAATAAAATAGTTACCCACTGGGAAAAAAGGGAACTAAAAAAGTAGGACAATATATACATTTTATACTTTAGAATTAGAATTCTAAATGACTTAGAATTCTAAAAATTAAATAGTAGATTAAAAAATAAAAATAAGATTTAGTAAAACACATGTAATATAAATACAAATATAGGAGGAAGAAAAAAGGGGAAAAGGAAGAACGTAGATGCCAAATAAGGATGTGGATGATGTTAATTATGATACAAATTGATTAGACACCTAATTAATGTTCTTAAATCTTTTAGACGTGCATGAAAGATAAACAAATGATGTCTATAAAAGAAGTTATGAAAATCTTGAAAACACACTCATTAAAATGTATTAAAAATATTCAACTCAGCATACAATTTAGTAGCTATGGATGACATTATTAAGATAATTACCATCTTTATTCATGAAATAATTATGGAAAACCTACTGTGGCTCTATCACTGTAACTACAGGAGATGTGAACCAGAGACATACTTCTTGCCTTTAGAAGGCTAGGAATTCTTGATGAGGGCAAAGCCCAAATACATGAAAAATTAAATAAGTAGGAGCAAAAACATGGCAAGACCTGCCTGTATGAGCAGGAAAGGCTTCAGCAAGAAGTTGGGGGCCAAGGCAGTAAGTAGGAACAAAACAGGAAGGGTATCCTTTCCAGGATGAGCTGTGTTTCAGCGGTAGGAAGTATGGAGCGGGGGAGAACAAGACACTGCATAGATTAGACCAGAGGGAAAGCCTCAGTGTTAGATATGGGGAGACAGGGGAAGATAAAGTAAGGGAGGAGACCCTTAACAGTAGACTGTGATGTCTGAACTTCTTAAAGGCAGGGGATGCCACTGGAAGCTCTGAGAAAGGATGAACTCCGCACAGTGGAGTTTTTCACTGAAGCATATCTAGCTGCATTGAACAGCATGGATTGCAGCAGTGAGTGAATGCAGGCGGAGACCAATTAGGAAACTGTTGTAATAAATTAGATGTGAAGAGATAACTAAGATTCTAGATTAGGGCGTGGCTGTGGAATTGGAAAGGAAGGTGTGGACGCAAAATAGATGATTTTACAAGAATCCACACCTCTGGTGACTGATCAGATCTGTAAGAGAAAGGGAGAAAAGGGAAGAATCAAAGATGAGATCCTGCAGATGAGATTGTCTCAGAGAGAGAACGATGGAGCAATGACAGAAGCAATGAAGTCAGGAAGAGATGCTGCTTTAGAAGAAGATGAGGAGTAGGATTTTTAAAATACTGTGTTGGAGTGGTACACTGGGTATCAAGTAAAAATGTCCAGAGGTGAGATCAGACTTGGATAATTTAGATACAGACGTCATCGAAGGACAAAGGATAAAGAGGGAAATTACAAGTGATTGAGGGGGAATCTGATGAAGGAGAGTGGTATGAACGAGTGGCTCTGATAACGGCTAACACAGGAGGAAGGCCAAGGGGAATAGAGACTGAAAAAAGGTCATTAGATACAGTGTTTAGCAGGTCAATTGTTCCAGTAAAGTGGGCAGTTGAGCGTAGGATTCTGGGATGGTGGAGGAAGAGGCTTTAATGCATTAGAGACATGGGTACTGGTGACTTGCTTAAAAAGGTGTCAAAAAAAAACCAAAAAGGGGGAGAAAAAATATAGCCAGTGAACCACCAAACGGGCATAAATTTTGGGAACCTGAAGAGGCACTGTGCCTGAGTTCTAAGAGCAATACTAACTGCTTAATGCGCACAGTTGTGTTAATTAAAATTTTAATGGATGGTGACATTTTTATCAGTGCATATATTTAAAAGAAAGCAAGTCTTCCAATAAAAGTGAAGAATACGGTCTTTCTTTGCACTCTGGAATGGAGGTCCCAGTTTCGAACTCCATAGGCCAAATCTGGCTCATATACATGTGTTGTTGGCTCACATTTTTTTGCTAGAATGCCACAGTTCCCTTGTCTCTTGTCACCCATAGCCAGCCCAAGCCATGCTGACCTTAGCATTTGCAACTCCTGCTGAAATACTTTTCTAATGCTAAACCGTTCCAAAGAAAGAAAAACATTAAAATAATGTTAATTACTTACTTAATTCAGTTGAGTTCAGTTCAGTCGCTCAGTCGTGTCCGACTCTTTGCAACCCCATGAATCACAGCACGCCAGGCCTCCCTGTCCATCACCAACTCCTGGAGTTCACTCAAACTATGTCCATCGAGTCGGTGATGCCATCCAGCCATCTCATTCTCTGTCGTCCCCTTCTCCTCCAGCCCCCAATCCCTCCCAGCATCAGAGTTTTTTCTAATGAGTCAACTCGTCGCATGAAGTGGCCAAAGTATTGGAGTTTCAGCTTTAGCATCAGTCCTGCCAATGAACACCCAGGATTGATCTCCTTTAGAATGGACTAGTTGGATCTCCTTGCAGTCCAAGGGACTCTCAAGAGTCTTCTCCAGCACCATAGTTCAAAAGCATCAATTTTTCGGCGATCAGCTTTCTTCACAGTCCAGCTCTCACATCCATACATGACCACGGGAAAAACCATAGCCTTGACTAGACGGACCTTGGTTGGCAAAGTAATGTCTCTGCTTTTTAATATGCTATCTAGGTTGGTCATAACTTTCCTTCCAAGGAGTAAGCGTCTTTTAATTTCATGGCTTCAATCAGCATCTTCAGTGATTTTGGAGCCCCCCAAAATAAAGTCTGACACTGTTTTCAGTGTTTCCCCATCTATTTCCCATGAAGTGATGGGACCAGATGCCAAGATCTTCATTTTCTGAATGTTGAGCTTCAAGCCAACCTTTTCACTCTCCTCTTTCACTTTCATCAAGAGGCTTTTTAGTTCCTCTTCACTTTCTGCCATAAGGGTGGTGTCATCTGCATATCTGAGGTTATTGATATTTCTCCCAGCAATCTTGAATTCCAGCTGGTGCTTCTTCCAGCCCAGCGTTCCTCATGATGTACTCTGCATATAAGTTAAACAAGCAGGGTGACAATATACAACCTTGACGTACTCCTTTTCCTATTTGGAACCAGTCTGTTGTTTCATGTCCAGTTCTCACTGTTGCTTCCTGACCTGAATACAGGTTTCTCAAGAGGCAGGTCAGGTGGTCTGGTATTCCCATGTCTTTCAGAATGTTCCACAGTTGATTGTGATCCACACAGTCAAAGGCTTTGGCATAGTCAATGAAGCAGAAATAGATGTTTTTCTGGAACTCTCTTGCTTTCTCCATGATCCAGCAGGTGTTGGCTATTTGATCTCTGGCTCCTCTGCCTTTTCTAAAACCTGCTTGAACATCTGGGAGTTCACGGTTCACATATTGCTGAAACCTGGCTTGGAGAATTTTGAGCATGACTTTACTAGCGTGTGAGATGAGTGCAATTGTGCGGTAGTTTGAGCATTCTTTGGCATTGCCTTTCTTTGGGATTGGAATGAAGACTGACCTTTTCCAGTCCTGTGGCCACTGCTGAGTTTTCCAAATTTGCTGGCATATTGAGTGCAGCACTTTCACAGCATCATCTTTCAGGATTTGAAATAGCTCAATTGGAATTCCATCACCTCCACTAGCTTTGTTTGTAGTGATGCTTTCTAAGGCCCACTTGACTTCACATTCCAAGATGTCAGGCTCCAGGTGAGTGATCACGCCATCGTGATTGTCTTCATTGTGAAGATCTTTTTTGTACAGTTCTTCTGTGTATTCTTGCCACCTCTTCTTAATATCTTCTGCTTCTGTTAGGTCCATACCATTTCTGTCCTTTATCGAGCCCATCTTTGCATGAAATGTTCCCTTGATATCTTTAATTTTCTTGAAAAGATCCCTTGTTTTTCCTATTCTGTTGTTTTCCTCTATTTCTTTGCATTGATCACCGAGGAAGGCTTTCTTATCTCTCCTTGCTATTCTTTGGAACTCTGCATTCAGATGCTTATATCTTTCCTTTTCTCCTTTGCTTTTCGCCTCTCTTCTTTTCACAGCTATTTGTAAGGCCTCCTCAGACAGCCATTTTGCTTTTTTGCATTTCTTTTCCATGGGGATGGTCTTGGTCCCTGTCTCCTGCACAATGTCACAAACCTCCGTCCATAGTTCATCAGGCACTCTATCAGATCTAGTCCCTTAAATCTATTCCTCACTTCCACTGTATAATCATAAGGAATTTGATTTAGGTCATATCTGAAAGGTCTAGTGGTTTTCCCTACTTTCTTCAATTTAAGTCTGAATTTGGCAATAAGGAGTTCATGATCTGAGCCACAGTCAGCTCCTGGTCTTGTTTTTGCTGACTGTATAGAGCTTCTCCATCTTCAATAATTGAAAGCAAACTCATCCTGATTTTGAGCATACCATATTTTTTTTAACAAATTGGTTTTGGTAAATTGTTAAGTTTTATTTCTCATTGCTGCTTTCTTCTGAATTATCTCAATGTGCTGTGCCTGCCCCTGGCCCCTGCCCCACAAGAAGCACAGATGAAGGTTTGAGGCCTCTTGCCCTGGCCTTTGCTATGTGCTTCTGGTTGCATGAGTGTTCCTTTCATCCTGCTCTGTTTAATTACCACGCAAACCCTCTGTTGAGCTTTTAATTAACAAGTTATCTTCATCTGAAGACTGGAAACCCTGGGCTCTTTCAGCGTATATTAGACAGCTAAAATATGAAATTAAAGAAAACAGAGTTTTAGCCAACAGAAACAAGTGACTCATTTCCTTGTGAAAACACACAAGGTTTATGTTACTCTGGCAACGATATTCCAGAACAGCGTCCTCCCCTCCCTGTTTAGAGCTTTCCTGTGTTCCTGTTACAGTCTGCGTTCCATGGTGACCTAATGGGGAACCGTCACTTACTGATTCATGAGACAAGGAAATGGTGCTTTCATGCTCATAGTTCATCCTGTGTCCTTTTGACCAAAGGAGAAGTTTAGTTTCTGCACAGAGATGGGCTGCAAGGAGAGACAAAGAACTCTGGATTTAGTGCTGTCCTAGGGTCTGCTATGACTTTCAAAATACCACCACTGCTTCCAATATGTTAGAATTCTAAGTGCCTGTTTTTCTAAAGGCAGCTGATTAAATCACAGTGTGTAGCAAGCAGCCTGTGTGTGTGCCGCACGGGGAAATGAAGATTTAGAGACTCGTTGCGCAAAGACCCCAGATGTTTTTGGGACTCACATCATGGGCGGGAATTTCATGGTGCTTCGGGCCAAAATTTCAACCCACATCAACATCAACGCAGCTCTCCCAGGCAGAAATGTCTAGAACAAAAAACAGTTGCAGGAACTCCCTTTTCTTCTAGATTTTAAACTCTCAGAGGTACTCAAAAAGAAGTGGAGAGGATCTTCAGTATATTAGGTTTTGCTGCTTTTGTTACTTAATAACTAGGATCTGGATGAAGGGAGAACTTCAAGGTTTTAACTTTAGAGTCTTTTTGAGCAGCTTTATATTTTTATTGGAAAGGCAGTGAATTTTGTAACTATTAGAATGCAACAGACCAAAAATTACTGGTGTTTCAGATTTTTAGTTTCTTTCTTGTACTAACAACCTATCTGAAAAGAGATATTCAGCTCTGCTCAGTCGTTTTTTTCCCCTCACACTGTCTTGCCAGTTTATCTTTGGAGACAAAATAGAACAGGCACAGGGAGAGAGAGATGGGAACAGTGGGAAGATGTTGAACAATCTACTGTCAGTTTATATATAATGTAAATTTATATAATCAGAGGCTAAGAGAGGGAAAATAAGTTGAAAATAGCAAAAAAAAAAAAAAAAAGATCATAAAAGTTGAAGGAATTTTAGGGGAAATTTTGGGGGGAATTTAGAAGAAACATCCAGGACTAATAGTGATGGTGACAGATAGGAAGGGAGAGAAAAAGAAAATTTTAAGAAGAATTACTGGGACTCATACACACTCATCATAGTTCAGGAAATACAATAATATGATTTATTTTGCAATTGAAATTCAGTTTATTTGCAAAGATGGTATATTTTTAGCCACAACACAGTTCTGGGACATAAACCATGCTGGTCATGGTATTATAAGCAATAAAAAAGTATTATTATTAAAAAATTGTTTGACAAAGCTAGGAATTATTCCTACTGGAAAGGTAGTCTTAACTTGGGAGAATGTTGAATATCAATTCTTTTCTATTTTTTTTCTTTCTGTGCAATACCCAAATATTAAGGCAGAAGGCAAAAGTCAACAGCAACTTATTAAGTCAAAACCTTGTCATTCTGTGTTGTCGTCAAGAAGGTGGCTCTGATATGAGAGAACTTCCCTTTCATTGAAACAAGTGAAAAGCAGTGGGAACAATTTTGAGTCCTAATCAGTTATTTATTAGGAGAGCATTTTTTTTATGAAACAATTTACTGATTTTTTTATTTTACTGTGACTTTTCTCTCTCTTCTCCAAACATCATCTCTGCTTCTAGATATTAAAAAAAAAAAAAAAAGTAGTCCATCTTTTGTGTGTGTGGCTTGTGAAATTACAATTACAAATTCCTGATAGAAATACTGATAAAATATTTTCTCTTTTGAAATTAATAATCCAAAGTAGTTGCAAGATATTTTCAATTTGTTCAGCAATATAAAATGATAAAGATAAATTTGCTGCACAGGATAAGGAAAGCATGTTTCACATTTTGAAAATGTTATTTTCTGCCATAAAAGTTAACGGATGACATATAATGGATGAACATAACTATATGAGTCAGATAATTTATATATATGACAAATTTGAAATAAAAAATGTGTGTAAATTATAATTGACTACAAAAACTGAACTTTGATAGAAATAAACACTGACTACAGCCTTGGCCATTAGTCTTGAAAAAGATGTTACATGCCACAATATAATGGCTATGAGATGCTTTATTATTGTTAATGAATCAGTGAAATTAATGTTGGATTCCCCGTTTGCTTGACCAACTGTTTCTTGGCTTAAGTATTATTAAATTTCATGATAATATCACCAAATTTGATGAATAATTTTACTTATGCAAATTTAGGAGAAAATTCTGGCGATTTTACTGTGTGAATAAACATTTACTATATCTATATGATAAGAGAATGGATAAAACTGGGGAAAACTCTGAAACCATGGAGCCATAAAAGGGCTATTCCCCATTCTTCCCTCCCCCTTAGCCCCGGCACCCACCATTCTACTGTCTGTCTCTAATGAACTTAACTACTCTAGGTACCTCATGTAAGTGAAATCATGCAGTATTTGTCTTTTAGTGACTGTCTTATTTCATTTAGTGTAATGTCCTCAAGGTTCATCCATGTTGTATCATGTAAAATATTTCCTATCTTTATGAGGCTGAATGATATTCCATTGCTTGTATACACCATGTTTTGCTTGTCCATTCGCCCATCAGTGGACACTTGGGATGCTTCCATCTTTTGGCTGTTGCACATAATGCTGCTATCAACGTGGGTGTTCATATATTTCTTTGAAACTATGCTTTCAATTATTTTGGATATATAGGCAGAAATAGAATTGCTCGATCATATGGTAATTTTATTTTGTATTTTTTTGAGAAGTCATTACAGTGGCTACATCATTCTACTTCCTTACTGGCGAATTACAAGTAATTACAAGGATTACTTCCTTGTAAGGATTAGGACTCCATTTTCTCCACATCTTTGCCAACACTTAAAAATTTTTTTTATTGGTCATCCTTATAAATGTGAGTCCTTGATCAAATTTAAGTAAATTAAAATATTAAAATTATGCCTTTTGTGCATGTAGTGAAAACTTCAAACATTAAAATTAACCTGTTATATATGTAGAAAGAGCTGTAATTCAATTTTTGCTTAAATTGCCTATTCTTTTATTTTTTTCAGTTTTTTTCTCTTTTAAAAAAGCTTTTTATTTTGTATTAAGGTATAGCCAATTAACAATGTTGTGATAGTTTCAGGTGAACATGGAAGAGCCATACATATACATGTGTCCATTTCTCCTCCAAGCCCCACTCCCATCTAGGCTGCCACATAATATTGAGCAAAGTTCTGTGTGCTTTAGAGTAGGTCCTTATGGTTTTGGGGTAAGGGGAGAAGGGTGGGGGAAGGGATACTTAGGGGATTTGGAATAGGCATGTACACATTGCTATATCTAAAATGGGTGCCTGTTCTTTTTTTAAAGCTTGTTTTTCAAAGTGAGATGTATGTTATGTAATAACATATTTTAAAATAGAATGACTTCACATTTAGGGGTCCATTTATCTGTTGCTGAGTAATGAAGCATCCCAAACCTAATGCGTTGAAATGACAACAATAACAGCAATCAGTAATTTAGCTCAAGAATCAATGACCTGTGATGGCTCTGCTTTCAATGTGAGGTGCAGCCCTCTTTTCTCCCCTCTCATTTTTTCTTCTTTCTTCCTTTCCCCTTTTCCTTCCTTTCCCTTGTTCTGTTTTTCTCTCTTTCCTTTCTGCCCTTTATTTCTTCCTTTTGTTTTTATATTTCCTTTCTATATCTTCTTAGCCCTTCTTTTTCCATCTTTGTAATGCCCAGCTCTCTGTTAAATGCTGGGACTTTGTTAGATGTTAGCACCAGCATTTGGGATGGATGGTGTTCTGACTTCATTTTTTTTCTTCATCTCCATCCTGTGTCATATCCCCACATGTCTAAGTTGGAATCTGAGCCTGCATATTGGTGCTAGTGAGCTCTGGGAGTTGGTGATGGACAGGGAGGCCTGGCGTGCTGTGATTCATGGGGTTGCAAAGAGTTGGACACGACTGAGCAACTGAACTGAACTGATACACAAACTCACAGTTTTAAGATTTAAAACCAAGATTTATTTCATATAGGAGCCAATTTATTTCAAGGTAACCAAGAAATGATTTGCCCTATTGACCTCCAAACATGCAGGAACAAATAACTTTTATTAGAATCGGTGATATTTGGAAAGGATATTCGGAAAGAGTGAGTCAAAGCTGTTTGGTAAGCTTGTGAAAAACATTTTCCCCCCTGGTTTTTAGTTTATTTAATTTGAGTACCTTACCAGATGCTTTGGGTTCAGTTCCAAATGGTCTCTCCAAAGCTAATATGACAGAATTAATTAAATCACTATTCACCTCCTTTCTCTCTTATCCTGTTTCATGCTCTCCTTCAAGTCTCCTTTCTGGCCTGAAATATTTTGTTATCTTGAACCTAACAGTTTATTTCCTCTCCTCAACTGAAAGGTTACTTTAGTTCCTACTGGATTTATATAGTCCAGATGGGTGATGCTAAGAGGTAACTAAACAATATTTCAATCAACTGCCTTTTATCTCTGCTGGCTTTTGTGTTGCAAAATTTTAAGGCCAAAATATTAATACTTACTTTTCTATACAAGAATGAACAAATAAGAAACAAGAAAGACATCATTACATAAACTCTTCAATATTAATTAAATGAAGAGCAGAATGTGTGTTGGTTTCAACTTTTATCCATTTAGATTTTAAGCAGGGCAGAAGCCTCTGGATACTGTGTTTGTAAATGACCAGAAGTACATGCTGGATGTACTGAGATTTAAGGCATTGGAAAGTGAAAACTAAATTTGATATGAAAATAGATCTAACCATCAACTCCTAATCCCCAAAGGTAAAATATACTTTGGGAAGCTTTGAGAAGTTAAGCATGGAAGCTATGGGCCACTACAGAATGTTCCAGTTTTTCTCATGCGATCTGCTTGATGAATACTAACTTTTGGTTATTCTTGAGAAAATATAAATTAAAAAAAACATATTTTTACTTTCAATTTTCAGGGTAGAAAATTTGGAAGACCATAAGAGAAAAGCATCATTAACATTTTCATGAACCAAAAATACTGTTTATTTCCATGAACACATGCTTTTGCTTATTAAAAGTGGTATATTTTTTCCATGACAAAAATGTTTTACAGTAATATTTATAAATATTTTACAGCTATATATAAAAATATTTTGTAAGTAGCATAAGCATATGGTAACAAAATTTCACACTATATAAGAGAGTTCAAAATGGAAAATAAAGTTTTCTCCTGGAAAATATGATACAGTTTTGAGGGTGTCTTCCAGAGGTTTCTCTCGGGAGGGCACTTTTCTCAGAGGCCCCCAGCAAACATCTTCTTTCCTCTCATTGGTCATGTGTCCATTCTTTTTTAATTAAAAAAAATATTTATTTTATTTATTTTTGGATGTGCTGAATCTCTTGGCTATGCAGGCTTTTCTCCAGTTGCCCCTAGTGGGGGCTTCTCTTGTAGTTGCAGCGTTTAGGCCTAGTTGCTCCATCGTATGTGGGGATCTTCCTGGACCACAGATGGAAACCGTGTCCCCTGCATTGGCAGGCAGATTACTAACCATTGGACCACCTGGGAAGTCCCCACGTGTCCATTCTTAAACCAATCCCTGTCCTCAGTGGCTTAGTGGATCCTGAACCGGTCAAGAAGCATGGAATCACCGTGACAGAACAGAACTAGGAAGGAGGAAAATGGACAGCTCTGATGCGTGTGTCTGCATCTACACACTCACAGCTGCATCCCTCCACCTCTGATGCCCAGATGATGCCATCCCACCAATTCAGCATAGCTTTCTTCATGTCCCTGCTCTGATTCAAGGTGTTCAAGAAGGAGAGGCAGCAATTAAGCTTGGTTTCTCATTGTTCTCGAAGCTCACTAGTATTTCTGGTCCTTCTCAACAAGCAGTAGCTTCTGTATCTCCTTAACTGAATTCTCAGCATCAAACTAGTTGTCAAGAAATTCCTATTGTCTCCACAGTCTACCAAATGTTTTACACCATTAGCACCATCCTTATTGGTATCCTCAGCTATCGCTGGGATGGTGCCATGACAATTCTCCTCTATGCAGACTGTATTTTGTTAGCTGCCAGAGGATATAAACATTTCAAATGTTGTTCGACATTTCCAATCACAATGAAAAGAGGTCAGACCAATTCACACTCCCATAAAGAAATGAGTATCTGTTTCTCATCAAATTCTTGCCAACAGGGTGTACAATCAGTCTTCTGATCACTGTAAATTTTATAGGTTAAAAGTCAGAAATATTAATTTTGCTAATCTTCAGGTCAGTGAGAGTATATCTTCAAGCAGTTTTTGTGTGTGTGTGTGAAGAGTTCCTGTGTGAAATATTCTCTAAGCCATTGCATATCTAGGGAAATCTATTGCCTATACACATGAATGACAAACCTTTAAGTTCTTGCTTTACAGTACAGCTATATTTTGTTTGTTGAAGCCAAGTGTGAAGGTAGGCTGATTTTTATCTTTACGTGTAACTTGATACCATTTTGGATCCTTGAATTTTGTGGGATTTTACTCTTTGTTTCTAGACTTTTTCTTCCAGAATTTATTTAGGTGTGTTTGTGTTTGTGTATACTAGCTTCCCTCAAGAACATTTCCTCATATTTTTGCTTTACTATTGCCACTGTCTATTAGTTTTAATTTCTTCTTCAGGAAATCCCAGTTTTCATAAATTGTATCTTGGCTCCCTGTTCCGTCTGTCTATTTGTCACTTTATATCTGGTCTACTTTTCTTCGCTAACTCTCCTAGGATAACACACACCACATCTTGTACATCTTCAAATCTGTTAATAACACATTTTGCTTATTTATTCACGTGTTTCATTCAGTTCAGTTCAGTCGCTCAGTTGTGTCTGACTCTTTGTGACCCCATGGACTGCAGCACGCCAGGCCTCCCTGACCATCACCAACTCCCGGAGTCCACCCGAACCCATGTCCATTGAGTCGGTGATGCCATCCAACCATCTCATCCTCTGTCATCCCTTTCTCCTCCTGCCCTCAATCTTTCCCAGAATCAGGGTCTTTTCAAATGAGTCAGTTCTTCACATCAGGTGGCCAAAGTACTGGAGTTTCAGCTTCAACATCAGTCCTTCCAATGAACATCCAGGACTGATTTTCTTTAAGATGGACTGGTTGGATTTCCTTGCAGTCCAAGGGACTTTCAAGAGTCTTCTCCAACACCACAGTTCAAAAGCATCAATTCTTCAGTGCTCAGCTTTCTTTATAGTCCAACTCTTACATCCATACATGACTACTGGAAAAACCGTAGCCTTGACTAGACGGACCTTGGTTGGCAAAGTAATGTCTCTGCTTTTTAATATGCTGTCTAGGTTGGTCATAACTTTTCTTCCAAGGAGTAAGCGTCTTTTAATTTCATGGCTGCAATCACCATCTGCAGTGATTTTGGAGCCCAAAAAAATAAAGTCTGACACTGTTTTCACTGTTTCCCCATCTATTTCCCATGAAGTGATGGCACCAGATGCCATGATCTTAGTTTTCTGAATGTTGAGCTTTAAGCCAATTTTTTCACTCTCCTCTTTCACCTTCATCAAGAGGCTCTTTGGTTCTTCTTCACTTTCTGCCATAAAGGTGGTGTCATCTGCATATCTGAGGTGGTTGATATTTCTCCCTACAATCTTGATTCCAGCTTGTGCTTCTTCCAGCCCAGCGTTCCTCATGATGTACTCTGCATATAAGTTAAATAAGCAGGGTGACAATGTACAGCCTTGACGTACTCCTTTTCCTATTTGGAACCAGTCTGTTGTTCCATGTCCAGTTCTAACTGTTGCTTCCTGACCTGCATACAGGTTTCTCATGAGGCAGGTCAGGTGGTCTGGTATTCCCATCTCTTTCTAATTTTCCACAGTTTATTGTGGAAAATTTATTTGACTGTGATCCACACAGTCAAAGGTTGTGGCCTGTTTCATTACAGAGACATTTAAAAATTTTATTCTTTGGAGTCACACACTAAATAATTTCAAAGATTAGCTGCTTGCAACGATGTTCCTTTGTCCATAACTAAATTGAGGTTATGGACCATACAATCAGGCTTTACTCAAAGACTTTCTCTGAGACTGTCTCCGTTGCACACATAATTCTTATATAAACATATCTGTGTAAGGAATTAAAGGCCAAAATGGGTGACATGTGTTTAACTTTATTTATTGTACCAATTATGAACTTTACTTCAAGAAGATTAATTAAGCTTTAGATACCCACACAATTTCTGTAAACGATCATTCCCTACTTCTTACATGTCATTGTCAGCATTTATAAATAAAAGACTCTGGGTTTCACAAATTACTAGATTAGATAATTTTGGCTGGAACAATTATGAAGAAACCACATGCAGCCTAACCTTGATTCACTGAATAGCTGGACAACATAGAAATTGGTATAAAACAGTAGTTCTTCATCTTGATTGCACTGTGGAACCATCTGGGGATTCATGGATGAGCTCAAGCACACCCATGTCTCCAGACACAGTGCCCACTTCAAGCCTATCACACAGTCTGAACATTCTGACCATCTTAATGTCAACCAAAATTGTGATGCATAGGCTCTTTGCTCCAGCAGTTACATTGCCAGGAATTTGTTTTATAGAAATGCTTGCATATATGCATAAAAATTCATTTTCGAGATGTTTATTCATCCAACAAAGATCCCTGGAGCCCATATTCAGGGCTAGCACTGTTCTAGACACTCGGAACAGTGAACTGCCTGTGCTCAGCAAGATTACAGCTGGTAGGGAGGAAGACAAACACGCAGACAGATAAACTGGAAAAGTAGCAGATACTTATCAGTGCTCTGCGGAGAATTCAAATATCGTCCAATGAGCCCCTCTGGAACTTTTACTTCTCACACAGGGCTATGGGACACACTGTTTTAGGCTCCTCTCTGCCTTGACTTCCCATGTTATCTCCACTCTACTGTGGAAGCCTGTGATGGGGAAGAACCTCTGTGAGGTGTCTCCATCTAGAATTCCAGAGACTATGACCTGCGAAGCAAAGCAATCTTTTTTGTTTTTGTATGCTCCCAACCTTATCTGTAGCTTCTTTTTCTCTTTAAAAAATTTATTTTTATTTGGGTGAGATACACATAACATAAAACTTACCATTTAAGCCATTTAAAAATACAGTCTTGTGATAGAAAACACATTCACAGCATTGTGCACCCATCGCCACCATCCATCTCCAGAACTTTTTCATCTTCCCAACCTGAAACTCCAAACTCCTTTAACAGTGACTTCCTGTTCTTCTCTTTCCCAGCCCCTGGCAACCACTCTTCTACTTCCCACCTTTATAGATTTGAGCCTTCTAGTACCTCATAGATGTGGAATCTTCCAATGTTCACCCTTTTGTGTCTGATACTCACTTAGCATTATGTCCTCAAGGTTCATCCATATTGTAGCATGTCAGAATTTCCTTCCTTTTTAAAGCTAAATAATATGCTACGTGTATGTATAGACCACTTTTTGCTTGTTCCTTTATCTTTCTATGATCATCTGAATTGTTTCCAAGTCTTGACTATTGATAATGAAGGTTGCTGTTATGAAAATGGAAATTTGAATATGTCTTTGAGGTCCTGCTTTCAATTATTTCGGAAGTATACCCAAAAGTGGGATTGCAAGCTTGTATGATAATTCCATTTTTAATTTTTTGAGGAACTGCCATACTGTTTTCCATAACAGCTATGCCATTTTACATTTCCACCAACAGTTAACAAAGATTTCAATTCTCATTAACAATTATTCCCTCATCCTTGTAGGAGCTCTTAATAGGTATGACATAATATTTTGTCATGGTTTTAATTTGCAGGAGTTGACTCACTGAAAAAGACTCTGATGCTGGGAAAGATTGGGGGCAGGAGGAGAAGGGGATGACAGAGAGTGAGATGGCTGGATGGCATCACCGACTTGATGGACATGAGTTTGAGTGAACTCCAGGAGTTGGTGATGGACAGGGAGGCCTGGCATGCTGTGATTCATGGGGTCGCGGAGAGTCGGACACGACTGAGTGACTGAACTGAACTGAACTGAACTGAATGATTCGTCATCTTTTTTCTGCTTATTTTTGGCCATTTTTATAAATTCTTTGGAGAAATTTGTCTCTTTTTAAGAATTGGGTCATTGGGTTTTTTATTGTTGAGTTGTATGAGTTTTTTATATGCTGTGGATATTAACTGACTCATTATCAGATACATGATCTGCAAATTTCACCCATTCTGTTGGTTGTCTTTTCACTCTGTTGATTGTGTCCTTTGATGTATAGTCATTATACTGGTATTTTGATTTCTGAGAGAGGTATATTAGTCTTTGTTATGACAGAACATTTATTAATTTCTTCTTATAGTTCCATCATATTTTGTGTTATATTGCTAAAGTTTTGTTTGCTGTGTGAAGTTTCTTGATTGACCATAAGTTTTATTAATGAAAAATATAACATTATTTGCCTATTCTTTTAAAATGTTTTTTTCTAGAATTCTGTTTTGTCTGGTATCATCTAGTCTTAATATTTCCACAATTGCTTTTAAAATATGATTCTTGATTCAAAAAAATTTTTCAGAACTTTGATAAACCTCTCTACTGTCTTCTTATACTTGGCATTGGCAATAAGAAATCTGCTACCAATCTGATTTTTTAGATGATATTTTCTTCTTCCTGAAAAGCTTGAAAGTTTTCTCTGTAGCTTTAACATTTCACTACAATATTTCTAGTTGTTACATTTCTGTTATTATTCTGCTTAGCCTTCAATGATCCCTTAAGCTTGAGAAACCAAGTCTTTTTAAGCTAAAAGACTTTACATTGTGACTTCTGGAGGACCTCCAAGATGGCACTAATGGTAAAGAAGCTGCCAGTGGAGGAGACATAAGATACTTGGGTTCAATCCCTGGGTTGGGAAGATCCCCTGGAGGAGGGCATGGCAACCTACTCCAGTATTCTTGCCTGAAGAATCCCATGGACAAAGGAGCCTGGTGCGCTACAGTCAATAGGGTCCCAAATGGTTGGAGATGACTGAAGCAACTTAACACACGCACACAGAGACTTCTGGATGAGAGGAAGTTCTGGCCGATACGGGGAGGAAGCATGGATGAGTGGTCACTGATAAAGAAAGAAGCACCCAGAACTCACACTGGTGGAGGGAGCGCATGGGCTCAGTCCATGGTCCTGATTCAGCTTCTGCCTGAATAACTTTCGAGCTTCCGGTTGTTCATGGTCTATATTTTAACATAGGGGATCTCATGTGAATTTTTATCTTAAGCCTGGTATAGGTGGGAGCAGACCCAGCACTGAGCTCCACACTTCAGATGATCCTAGATCCACATTTTTGAAGGTTGGTCTAGTGCCCAACACTGCACATACTACTACGAAGTCTTGTGATTAAATGAATAAAGTGCAAACAGACAGCTGAAAAGGAAGAAAAATAGATTTTAATAGTAAAAAAGAAGATGTAAATGAAGTAACGGGTAAAAATAAAAGAGATCTAAAATAATACACGCATGTTAAGTGCTTCAGTCATGTCTAACTCTTTTTGACCCCATGAACTGTAGCCTGCCAGGCTCTTCAGTCCATAGGATTTTCCAGGTAAGAATGTTGGAGTAGTAGCCATTCTCTTCTCCAGGGTATCCTTCCAGAACAGGGATCAAATCTAAGTCTCCTGGATTGTAGGGGGATTCTTTACCACTGAACCACCAGGGAACACAAAATAAATACAAACACTTTAAAAAGTATAGTTTTAGGTTCAAAACAAAATTGAGAGGGATATATAGAGATTATCCACATACCCCTTGCCTCCGTACATGTATAGCCCCCTACATTATCAACATTAAAATCACATCTTTTATAATTATAGCTAAGAAATAGGACAAATGTATTTTACTCCAGTTATCTACTGCTGAGTAGCAAATATCTTAAAAATATAAAAATAGCAATCATTTTTATATGGCCACAGATTCTTCTGGCCAGGAACTAAGTAGTCTGAACAGGGACAATTTGTCTTTGCTACACAATGTTAGGGTTCTTACTTTGGAAAACTTGAATGGTTGGGAGTGACTGGGTCAAATGATCCTGGAGTTACCTGGAGTCTTAACACAGATTCCTGGTACATGGGATAGAAGGACTAAAAGGGTGGGCTCAGCCAGGACAATTAGCCACAGGTTCTATGTGTGGTCTTAACATGTAGCTTGGGCTTGCTTTTGCGTGGTGGCTAAGAGGGGCACCTTCTGAGGGAGCATCTGAAGGATGAGAATTCCCATAGAACCAGGTGTGTTTGAATGACCTGTTGAAGTTCAGCAGTAGAAATTATGTAGCATCACTTCTGTCTCATTCTATTGACTATCAGTGAGTCCCCCAGGCCAGCCCTGATTCAAGAAAGTGCAATGGGGTAGTGACAAGCACACATGCAGAAAAGCAGGGGAATGGAAGATGTCATTGGAGCTCCTTTCAAATACAACAATCTACCACACCTGTGGCTCATGTTTGGATAAAAGGACAAGAAACTGATAAATGTTTCTCTGGAGAAATTGGAATGTGTGTGCATATACCTCTTAAATTTTTTTTTTTTTATAAAATGTTTGTTTTTGCAAAAACATTTTTAGGTGGTAATCATGCCCCTTGGCAATGTGTAATCTGCACAGCAAGGTTGGCTCCACTTTTCAGTCTACTTACCACATCTTCCTGACAGAAGAGGAAACTGCAGCACTTATTTCCTAAACTAAATTGAACTTAAGAAAAAAGGCAAAGGAGAGGTGTTATCTAACAGGAGGGATGTGGCTTATTTGTCTTCAGGGTTATCACCGTGACTTATTAGAAATGGTTTAAACTGTTGCTGAAATGATTTAGAACCGAAGAAGAATCTCTGGTACAATAAAGTTTGTTCAAAACTTCAGTGAGTTTTCTGGAGGAAGATCACGAAATCCCCTTTCTTTTAACTGTCAGTCTCACTTGAAAGTTTGCAAAAATGTTTAAACACAGAATGAACGGGATGAATGATAGCACATTAGTAGTCAAGCAGATGTTCTACCTTGACCTTAGGAGGCCCAGCTCTCTCAGAGAGTGCTGCGGGACTAACTTTACTCTTCCGGAAGAGGGAAGTGGAAGGGAGGTGTTTGAACTCCGAAGTAGATTGTTTCTCTCTGTGCTTTGAGTCTAGAATTTTCCCAAGTCTTGTAATAAGGATGATTGAGTTTTGTGGTGTCATTAAAAAGATTCCCATTGCTTCTATTTAGAAAAGCATTGCCTAGATTTTACCCAAATATTAGTTTATGAGTTGAAGCATTTTTCCAAGTCTTAGTAATTTTTGGTGAACTTCTGCTACTTCGTTATAGTAAGCCAATGTAAATGTGAAATTAAATCCATAGAACTAAATAAATGTGCATGATGAATGGAACTTTGGCTTGTGTTGAGTAGTCTCACTTAGAGTATTACTGAGCTTGAAGAAACAGGGAACAGCCATCAATGGAAACGTTGTGCTCTGCAGAAACCAGCCTACATAAATATTTTATTTCTCTGAGATAATAACAGATTCTTAGAATACCTTTTTTTTTTTACAGTTGCAATCAAATGTGATTTGGTCCATTAAATTTTGACTATAAATTTAATACCAGTGAAGTTAAACAATTATTTAGTCTCATCAAAGATTAACTCTGATTAATATTTTAGAACAATACACAGAATCTCGTAGCTAGGTGAGATCCATAGCTCTTTTTATAAGTAACCATTTTCCCAATTACACTGAATATATTTTGCATATAATTTTTCAAAAGAGTAACTTTAGGGTTGTTACATAAAATGTAACTGTTTTTTAAAAATAATTCTTAAGAAACCCAGAGATTTACATTTTGGAAAAAAGCATTATGATCTGAGAATTTCTAGGAGTATAAAATACAAGTAATGGACTGTCATTAAGATATGCTACCCTTCCACACTCTCCTTCATGCCTTCCCAGAATTCTGTCCTTCATCTCTACTGGAAGAAAGAACAAAGGAAAGCAGTTTAATCCTCAAGAAGAGAGATTATCATTAATTACAAGGCAGAAGAGCCTGTCCTTGAGAGCTTTTAGGCAGCAAGCACTGCTGTTTGGGAATATCCTTTTCATATTTTACAGTTGGATAAGTTCCCAGGTCCAGGCTGGGGAGATAGACAGCAAGCCTGTCACTCCGCTCCCAAAAGAACAGCCTCAGCCCTGGAGCACTCATCAGTCAGTGTTGTCCTCCTCAGTCTTGGTCCCCAGAGACCCAGGGATCTTTGCCAAGCCAAAATGACCAGGAAAGAGTGTTGTCCCCCAGCATAGAGACAGAATTGGCTTGCTTTCTGGCTCCCTACGCAGTCTCAGGACTCCTGTTCTGTTTTCCTGAAGATGGTGCTGCAGACATGGAACATCAACAGCACTTCCGATACCGCAGCAGCAGCAACCACAACCACAGCAAAGACTGTGGAACCCACTCATGGAAATGGCACCACCTCATTCGCGTCAAGCCGTGTAAAATGAAGCTTTTACATTTTACTCACACTTGGTTTTAAAATAATGTTCTATTTTGATGACTCACTAGAAACTACTGAAGTCTTTTGCTTAAGGGCTAATATTGATGCCCATACTTCTTTTTTTTGTAAGACTAATCATGTAACTCAACTGATTGTGTTTTTTTTCAATCACTGTTTCACTTAGGTGGATAAAACAATATGAATGAGATTGATGAAAATTAATAAGCATTAGTAATAGTGAACATATATTAAGTACTATGTGCCAGGCATTGTGTGTGTACTTTATCTCATTCTACATTAATAGTCACCAGAAGTCTATGAAGTATCACTCATTATTATCATCCCATTTTACAGATGAGTACCCTGAAGCCTACAGAGATGAGGTAAATTGCTTAAAATCACAAGCCAGTAAGTGGCATAGCCAGAATTAGACACTAGCTCTGCCTGACTCCCAAACCCAACCTGGTAACTGTCTTCATGCTCATGGGGTTATGAAGAATGACAACCGAATACAATGTCATGCTGATGTGGCAAATTCAGAAATTGCTTGGTTCCAGTGACTGACAAAAACAGTTAGCTCAAGACAATTCTTATCCATCTAAAACTCCAATTTAAGGCACACTGAAGTGATGCCAGGAGGCCAGGGACATTAATTTGACAAATGAGAAGTTTGTCACCCCTGGGCAAGAAAGTATGCTTTCAGAATACTGCTCCCTGTACTAGCTTGTAAATCTCAAGCTATCTATACGCCAACATTGAGTGAAAAGTCCAGTTGGGTGTTACAGATTTCAGACCTATACTGGGGCAATGATTCATGGCCAATTCAAATATTCTGCAAATTAAGCAAAGGACACACTCTCAAGGTAGAAAATCCTCATTAAAATCTACAACTTGTAACAAAAATATTGTCTGAAACTTTTTATGTTCTGAAGGTAATCCTTAGCAAATTTTAATTTCTCCAGATGTTAGTTATACTAAGAGATAACTTTTATTGAGCATTTACTATATACCAGATACCTTGCTAAACTTTGTTATGTATCGACCCACTATATCATCACATCTACCTTATGCATGGAAGACTATTATTAACATTGTTTCCAGCTGAGAAGATTTAGACTTAAAGCAGTTAAAGAACTCACCCAGTCACATGGTAATTAGGAGAGCTTGAATATATGATTCAGTAGCCAGTGCTTTCAGTGTAAGGAGAACAGGCAAGAAGAGAGAACAAGCTAAATTCAGAAAGGGAAGTGAATTTCTACCTCTTCCTTTTCCTTTATTTATGGAGATAAATCCTTCAAGGGCAGCCTTCAGGTTGACAGGAGTTAGACATTCCTTGGTCATTAATTTTCTCCTGTCTTCTATGCCTTCTAGCTCCTCTATCTGCCTCTGCAACTAATGCTCTATATTCTGTATCCTCACTTATCCTCTCCTCTGCACTGTCATTTTCCTTTTCCCTTGTTTTCTCTCAAAACCTGGCATATAAATCTCCAGTCCTGATGAATCCAGCTCTTGCTCCTCTTCAAACAAAGCCCCACCAGCTCCTAGGCACTGACAGAAAAAACTCTCCCAGCCAAGTGGACGTCTCACTACTCATGCTTGAGTAGTACTTAATAGTACAGACCCCTGGACATGTGCTTAGCTGTGCTTTGTCACATAGTAGTGTCTGAATCTTTGTGACTCCTTGGCCTGTGACCCACCAGGCTCCTCTGTCCTTGGGATTTTCCAGGAAGAAATACTAGAATGGGTTGCCATTTCCCACTCTAGGGGATCTTCCCAACCCAGGGATTGCACCTGCTTTTCTTGCGTTTCCTGAATTGGCAGGTGAGTTCTTTACCTCTTCTCCACCCGGGAAGCCATCCCAGGGCAGATGCTTCATTAATTCTCCTTCATCTCATTGCTGTATTTTCACCCCTTGCCCTGTTACTGCACATCTGCCCCTCAGTCCCAAGAAAAGAACTCCCATCTTCTTACCAAGAAGCTATTTAAGCTTGACCTTTTTTATCTCATCCCTACCTCACCCCTGTATGGACCCACACTTCATGGGAACTTCTCACGGGAAATTGTATGGATGACAGTCAAAATCTTGAGGATGTGTGAGATTGCCCCAGTGTACAGTGAGAATCTAAAGGAACTAAGATAGAAATTGACATTTATTAGATGGTCAAAGCAACAAAGATAGTGGGGTGGGGAAGGGGAGGGATCCAGGAGGAGGTGGTGTTGGATAAGCCAGCAGAGGAATGGAAGGTCCGTAGTGTTAAAGGCTGTAGAAGGATTGACTTAATACTTGAAAGTCAATTGGTAGATTTCATTGTGAGAAGTTCAGCAAGTACATATGCCCAAGAATATTCAGTGAAAGGACAGGAACGCAAGGTAAGAATGCTGTGGGTTGAAAAACAAATGGTAGAAGATTTTATGAAAGTCGTGAATTTGGAACACTCTATGTTTAGGGGAGTGTTCAGGACTCTATCATACTTTATCTTCCTGGTCTCTACTTGCCTTCTCTGCCTAACTCCAGTTGTGCACAATTTACCAGCACTTGGTCGTGAAGAGTCGGACACGACTGAGCGACTGAACTGAACTGATAGACGAAGCACTAGAGCATCTTTCAAGATGTTTGGTTATAAACAAAGCAGACATAGGTGGAAGAGTCTAAAAATGAATGTGGTGCTTCGAAGAAGTTATTTTCATTTTTTAAGATGGGACAGGTTTATGCATCACCAGATAATTGGTTCCTATCTACAAGAATGTTTTAGCTGAGCTAAAACAAGGCAAGGCCCTAGCCCTCATGGGGCCAAAGTCCATCATGATTAAATAATTATATTAATTAATGAAATAGTTAATTCTAAGCAAATTATAATTGGATAAACCATGGCATAACAGATACTCTGAGACTGTAAGAGAAGGATTGCCTGTGGGTTTGAGGAAGGACACATAAGGGCTAGCCCAGTGAAAGGAAGCGTGGAATGAAGAGAGCATTCAACCATAGTGTAAATCCTGTGCAAAGGCCCTGAGGCAGGAAGGTGCGTACCTGGAACTAATAGGCAGGACAGTGTGGCTGGAGCACAGAGGGAGAGAGTGAAGATCGGTTGAGGTGAGGCTGGAGATGCAGATGGGAACCATGCTGGGAATGTAGCTCCAAGATACCGGGCAGGAGCTTACAGAGAAGGTAAGGTTGGAAATAAAGCAGGGAGGGGATAATTGCCATGGCAACCTCCTGGGGAAATCAGAAAGAAATGGAATACTGCCTGCTGCTGCTGCTGCTGCTGCTAAGTCGCTTCAGTCGTGTCCGACTCTGTGCGACCCCATGGATGGCAGCCCACCAGGCTCCCCCGTTCCTGGGATTCTCCAGGCAAGAACACTGGAGTGGGTTGCCATTTCCTTCTCCAATGCATGAAATTGAAAAGTGAAAGTGAAATTGCTCAGTTGTGTCCAACTCTTCATGACCCCATGGACTGCAGCCCACCAGGTTCCTCCATCCATGGGATTTTCCAGGAAAGAGTACTAGAGTGGGGTGCCATTGCCTTCTATCTCTAGGCAATTCCACATTGATTTTCCAGTTTTCTCCAACATATCAAAAATGGAATTCATCTCTTCTCTTTTGTACCCCTCTTCTGAGATTTCCTCCCTACTCCATCCTTCTTTGTTAGCTTTTTACCCTGTATTCTTCTTCCTGGTAAATGAGATCAATTATGACCAAGACGCCTAGTTTAGAAAGTCATGAACCCAGAGATGGGATAACTCTAAACTGCTAGTAACTCTTATCTGCTTTATGTGATCAGGTCCTGAGTCCTGAGATGTCTAAATCCTTACAGCTTTCAGATCTGTTCCCTCTTCTCTACCCCAGACAGTTTCCTACTTCTGTCTCTCAGCTTCTCTTGGCTGGACCATTGTAACAACCTCCCAACCCCTCTTCCTGTCTCTAATCCATCAAGTGCACAACTGGTAATGCAGCCTTTTTAATGTTTGCTTCTATGGATGTGACTCTTTTCTGTAAGAGAAAGAATTCCTTCCTACTTTCTCCATTATCTGTAGTGTAAAATCCAAACCCCTTAGCTGAACATGAAGCCTCTGGCATCTGGAAGACTTCCGTATCACCTCTTGCTTTGCTACCTCATGCATATTTCAGAGATTTTTGCAAATTCTTCACTTTTGCACATCAGCCTGGAAATCCCCACCAGCCTGGAAATCCCCTCCAGTTACGCACATCAGCCTGGAAATCCACAGATATGTGCTGATTCAAATCATCCTCCAGGTCAAGTGTTAGTTCCTCCAGAACGTCTGCCCTGTCCTTCCCACCCCAGGCAGGTTCTGGTCCCTTCTCTCTCTCTCAGAGTGCCATGTGTGTGCATTGCCCATATCACTTTTCACACACTGCCATGGCTGTTGGTTTGCTGTCTGATTTTTCTACTTGACTGTGCATCTTGGGGCTAGGAACTGACATAGACTTCTTAACTGTCAAGTTTCCAGAATTCAGCACGGTGCCTGGCATAAGGCAGATTCTCAACATAAATGTTGCACTCCATATACAGTCCATGGGTCGCAAAAAGGCTCAGACATGACTTAGCAACTAAATAATGACGACAATATGAATGATGAATTGGATCTATTTCTTTGACAATTAACCGGTGTTTAGATTTTGATTTAGAAGTCAAATTAGCCAGGAAATTATACCCCATACATTTCAGTTGTATGATATCAGAAATTATCTGAGAAACTTTTGTAGTAACCTGTTGTAATTTGATGTATTTAATTTGTTATTATGACCTTTCATATCCAAAGAGACTTAAGGTGGTTTGTAAAGATAACATAAAATTCCAGAAAATGATTATGTTGGTCTCTACTGATTGTGAGTTTTCTACTCTTTCTAAATCAAACACAGATTTTGTCCATGTGGCAATGGGCCCAGCAAAGCAAATTCATTTCCCAGTGTTCCTTCAATCTAGGGTTGGTAATATGATAAAGTTTTGGCTAATGAAAATAAGCAGAAATGGTATGTGCCTTTTATATTTGTGTTTATTCTCCATTTTTGGAGTGAGGATTCAGTGCTAGAGAAGAATAGCCACCTTGAGTGCACACAATTGTGGAAAGGAAAATCTCCTTATCTCCTAAAGGAAAGATTCGTGGTTATATGAGCAAAATAAAACTTTCCTTGTTTGGTCATCTATTTAAGGAGTTTCTCAAGTTCACAGCCAAACCTAATTCTTAATTGATAGAATGTTGTTGTTGTTTAGTTACTAAGTCATGTCTGACTCTTTTGTGATGCAACGAACTGTAGCCTGCCAGGCTCCTCTGTCCATGGGATTTCCCAGGCAAGAATACTGGAGTGGATTGCTGTTTCCTTCTCCAGGGAATCTTCCTGACCCAGGGATTGTACCCATGTCTCCTGCATTGGAAGGTGGATTCTTTACCACTGAGCCACCTGGGAAGCCCTAATTGATAGGATAGTGAATATTAAAAGTGAATGAGAAATATGAGACAAAGGTCATGTACATAAAATAGAACCAGGGATGTATTTAATACAAAAAGTCTATACTGTGAAGTACAGTATACTTTGCATGGGCAGACCACACATTTGTTTCTAAGATGTTTAGAAGACAATAGCAGGAGGGAAATGTGGTCAGTTATCTATCCATAAGAGAAAAAGCAAAGTCACTTAGAAGAAGAAAATGAATTTTGAAGGAACAGCATGATATAGTAAACAATGTCCTTTTCAGCTTCCTTACAGAGGCAGACAGCTCTGAGTTGTCCTAATAACTGATGGCCTCATCCAAAGTGCAGTGAAGCAAAACAGAACATCTAGACAAATGATGGGTCACACTCGAGGCAGTCTTCCACATATGCACTTTCTTTAATTTTTTAGAGGAACTACATTAAAAATCTGATAAAAACTGTAAGTCTTCCAACAGAAAATGCACACGTGCACCATACTTTAACTATAATTTCAAGAAGCTGTGGACTTTCTAAGGATTTGGAAGTTCTAGGCTAAAAACCTAGCTTCAATCTGAATTTTTTTATACCCAGTAGCAATGAGGACTTATTTTATTACATGTCCGTGTTTTCATGTAAGAAGGGTAATTAACTACCTGGTTTTAGTTAGTTAGACTGAGGGATTTTCTGAGATGCAGGACTTTTAGTGCTAAAACCAGGTCAGTCTCAGGCAACCTGGTAGAGTTGGTCATAGTATATATAAGGGAAGAACCACATGGCTTAACATTCAGCCAAGTTTCTGTGTATGTGTGAGTTGTAAAGGTGGGCAGACTTCTTTCTATGAAAATGAAGGAATTCACAAGGATACATGTTTGAATTCATAGTCACCTATGATACCAAGGAACTCTCACTGGCAAATCCAAGAAGCTTCATTAAAGTAAATTTTGAAGGTACCCAAATGTACAAGCAAACAGATAAACATGTTTCCAAAATCCAATCCTTTTTCATAAATCTACAATGATTTGTATCCAGTACTCATCTTGATGGGTTTTGTTGTTGTTGATATTGTTCCCAGGTACTGATAATTGTAGCTTCTTGGTATATTTTCTGAAATAAATATTTTGTAAAACGTATTTCAAAGTAAGTAAGTTGAGAGATTTGCTATGTGGAAATAAGTAGCCATAGACCGTTGGGGAGAATTATTAACAATATATAACTTTGGTTGTAGGATGGTTGGTTTTAGCTTTTAGAATCAGTGAGGTCCTTCTTTGTGGTAATATTTATGTAGCAGGGCCAGACATTATTAAAGCCACAACTAGACTCTCATAATAAAACCATATGACTAGGTGTAAAGCAATTGTCAATTTTATAATCTCTCTAACAGGAAGGTTGGCTCTCAAAAGATGGTTAAGCAATAAAAATGGTTATTAAATTAAAAAATGGTTGTTATATTGATAGAGAAGTCAAAATCTCTTTGTTTCATCTGTTTGGCAGTTGTTAACTGTCTGGTCAAGAGGGCTTTCCTACCATCTTTTTCTTACAGTAGGTAGTACGCTCATAAAATTCTGAAGGAGCATCGATGGTCAGTGTTCTCAGTTCAAGTTGTTTGCCCATCCTCCAAATTCAAACTCTTATAAAAGTCAAGAAACACTGAAAACAATCATATAATATTTCTGAAGATTTCTTCACAAGATAAAGAGCCTCTCACTTGTAGGAGATACAGAAGATACTGGCAGGGGCCAGTCATGTTTGGATTGGGAAGAAGCAGCCAGATAGTGGCTGGAAACCTTTTGCATGAGCATTTCTGGCAAGAGAGCTCCCAGAAAATCTCCAAGACTCTAAATTTCTTGTGATTGCTTCTCTCATTCTAAAATTTACCTGATTTTGTGTTTGTAATTTTATATTATTCTTATTAAAAGTGGCCTTCCAAATTGTATAAGCTTCCAGTCCCACAAAACAGGAAACTGCCTTATGTGAAGACCACTAGATCCTTCTTTCCCTGAGACACTTTCTGTCTTGCCAACAAGAGACTTGCATATGTCTTTTCTATAGAACAGTTAAGAAACTAACTAGGGCCAAGGTCTAGCTTTCAGTAAGTAACCTGTTATAACTTTTGGTTCAACTCCAGGGAGCAAAGGCACTGAAAGGTGGAACACAGAAGGTTAATACGCTCCACAAGTTCCTCTGAGCAGCAGAAACGGCTATTTACCGTGACTTGGGCAAGTTGCAGTCCTGAATACAGAGTAAACTGGGGCAAAGTAAGAACAATAGGCATAATCCTGCTTGAGTAGGAGAGAAAAGTGATAGAGGTGGAGCCAGAGGCATTATTTTGCATTATACAAATAGAAAGTACAGCACTGGGCTTGCCTAGAACAAACGTACAACTCTGTTAGAAAAATTGTATGTGCATGTGTGTGTATGTGTGTGTGTGTGTGTATCCCCAATCTTCCCTCTCATCCCCAGATAGAGTTTCGAATGTGGGCTCTCCTATTGTAAAAGATAAAAATCATTCAAGAGTCTTCTTGAGTTGGTGATTTAGTCAATATGTCATGTCTGACTCTTGTGACCCCATGGACTGCAGCTTCCCAGGCTCCTTTGTCCATGGGATTTCCCAGGCAAGAATATTGGTGTGTTTTGCCATTTCTTTCTCCAGGGGATCTTCCCAGTGCAGGGATGGAACCTTTGTTAGATTGTCAGATATTATCACCAACTCAATGGACTTGAGTTTGAGCAAACTCTGGGAGATAGTGAAGGACAGGGAAGCTTGGCATGCTGCAGTCCATGGGATCACAAAGAGTTGGACAAGACTTAGCGACAAAGCAACAAATAATCAAAGTAAATGACCTCCTATAGAACTGACCAATCTGGGATTCAAGTGTCAGAAGGTCATCGGGATAAGAATAAGAGCATCAAGAGAAATAATCTTTGTGTTTAGCTTTATGAATAAAAGATATCATATTGATTTGGTGGAGCAGTGGTTAATAATGGTAAGATGCTGCTACTGCTAAGTCACTTCAGTCGTGTCCGACTCTGTGTGACCCCACAGACGGAAGCCCACCAGGCTCCCCCATCCGTGGGATTCTCCAGGCAAGAACACTGGAGTGGGTTGCCATTTCCTTCTCCAATGTGTGAAAAGTGAAAGTGAAGTCGCTCAGTCGAGTCCGACCCCCAGCGACCCCATGGACTGCAGCCTACCAGGCTCCTCCATCCATGGGATTTTCTAGGCAAGAGTACTGGAGTGGCTTGCCCTTAAAACCCCAAACAGCCACTGCATAGGTAGAATACACTTTGCCTTTCAAAACTTTTCTAAGATTAGAGGGGCAGATGGAAAGAATTTGTAAGCAAAGTTAGTCTTAGCACCAGTGACATATCGAAAAAAATAGCACCTGTTTGCAAAACCCCAGGTTATATCCCAATAGTGTTTGAAAAAATGGGAGTTAAGCATATTAGTCCGTCAAGCACATTATCAACATGAATGCAGAGGTGCTTTGTCATTCATTCCTCACCTCATGTCTCTCGTTGCATGTTTCCAGATTACTGATGCTTCCTTTCAAAGGAATAAACCACTGGACAAAGAAAAAAGAGTACATACCACTTTGGGATACCAGGTATAGGTTTCTGAGTCAATAACATTTGACATTTTAAGTGTCCAAGTGGAGAAAGGAAAATAGAGGGTGGGAAGAATTTTTAAAAGAAATTGTTGTAAGCTGAATATGAAGAGCTTGGTGACTTTGGGGGTTAACTTCTTAGTTCTTCCAATTGAAATGGTGTTTCTGTCTCTGAATTTCTGCTATATTATATAACTTAGGATTTGTGAATACCTTTATTTTCTTTTTAAATTAAAAATGTCTTTTATTGCCTTACCAAATAGCTTCCTGCTATTTGTGATGAGGGCTCCATTTCCCTTTGGTTAAGGGATACACGAATTGGTCTTATTATAACAACTATTCTTGAGCCAAATTTGAAGCAACATTATTAACGCAAATCTAATCTCTTCTATGTGTCTCTGTTTTACAAGGGCATGTTCTGAAACATGATAAGAAAAGCTATCCTTAAAGTATTTCTAGACAAATTAAAAGCAGGAAATACCAGAGATTTCATGTGCTGAACTCTCATGAGATTTACTGCCCAATTTAGCAGTTTCAGCATGAGCCTGGGACATGCCTCTGTACATTTTGATGTGAATTCCAAGTGGACTGAACTTGTAAAGCTTTAGAATTTCATCCATCACTTAGCATTTCTTTGATTTGGGGTTACATGTCACCATTAATCATAAAAATACGAGACCCCTTGAAGTATGGCTACTTGGGCTCTTCTGTGGAATTAATGGGATAAATGAACAAACCAACAAACAAATCAAGCTGATCTGGGAGTATAACGATCCAGATTTGAGTCTAAAAATTACTTAAAATTTTCAAATTATTTTCAGAATGACTTAAGTATAGCATTCTCTGAGGAGTCTGATGTGACTTTCTGGAATGCTTTTCTTTGCCTTGCTGAGGAAATTTAGCAGCAAATGTGAAACCTAAAGCCACATATGAAGTCTCTTGGGTGTCCTGCCCTCGATATAGCTATCACCACACTGTTAATGCCTCTCTGACATCCTGGTCCCCACATTGTTAAGATAATGAAGCAGGCGATTATACAAAATTAAAAAAAATACATGTGGAACTCATGGCTACTGGTTCCAATGAAATATAAGAGTTATTTTTATTTAGAAAAAAGGAAGTTTGCTTAATTCTCTTACTTGAAGTTTTTCATTAGTTCTTCACTAGCTGTATCTGAGGTTCTAGGATTCAAGCTCATTAAATAAGCACTAATCAGTGATAAAAGTTTTAACGTATTGAGGTTAAAGGAGAAGCGAAGATGATTATTGGGAATTTTTTTTCATAGAATAAATTTAAAGGATATTTACTGGGATTATGTTCTTTATACATTTTTTGACATTAAAAAATTCCTTTCCTTTATGAAATGCTGGTATTTGTAAATGCAAATTTGATTTTAAAAAATGACTCAATTGGACAAGTAAAGACTTGGTAATCTTAAAATGTCTTTGAAATTTACTGGTCTATAAAAGTCAAAAGTTTAGGAATCACTGCCCTGTGAAATGACAATTAACTTCTTATTATGGCATGTAAGACCCTTCCTAGTTAGGCCGTTGTTTGTTTTGCAACCTCATTTTCACCACTTTAAACACAGGAATTGTGGAACAGAGACGTGCTTAATGAGTTGTATCACACACTGTGAAATTCCTTCCATTCCTTGTCCTTCTGGAAAACTCTTAATTATTCTTCAAAACTCAGGGAGGAAAATGTTACCTCCCCTGTGAAGCTTTCCCTGACAACCCCATCTGGTATCCCCAGGAAAAAACTGGACACTCCTAGTTTTCCATTCCTACTGCTTCCTGGTCACATTTAATCATAACCGTGTGTTTGCTTGACCAAGTGCTCCGTGTAGAGTGAGATCCTTAGGTTAGAAATTTTTCTTTTCTTGTTTATTTCTTTACCCTCTGCATATACATCAATGATTGACACATAGTAGGTGCACAATAAATGTATGATTGGATTTTGAATGGATGAATAACTGAATTATATTTTGCAAATTGTCTTTTCATTCATCTTTTAGTCATTTACAAAGAAATATTTAAGTGCTTATTATGATATAGATTTATAAAGCACCCTAATAATTGCCTAGTGTAAAATACAACCTTTATTTGTGATTTGCTTATAATCCAATTGGGAAAGACCAAAAAAATTCACATAGAAAATGTTATATAACCAATACACAAAATGATCAAAGATGAGGGTAGCATGTTATTGTGAATTAGTGGATCCTAAGTCAAGGCTATGGTTTTTCCCGTGGTCATGTATGGATATGAGAGTTGGACTGTGAAGAAAGCTGATCGCTGAAGAATTGATGCTTTTGAACTGTGGTGTTGGAGAAGAGTCTTGAGAGTCCCTTGGACTGCAAGGAGATCCAACCAGTCCATTCTAAAGGAGATCAATCCTGGGTGTTCATTGGAAGGACTGATGCTAAAGCTGAAACTCCAATACTTTGGCCACCACATGTGACGAGTTGACTCACTGGAAAAGAGTCTGATGCTGGGAGGGATTGGGGGTGGGAGGAGAAGGGGACAACAGAGAATGAGATGGCTGGATGGCATCACCGACTCGATGGACATGAGTTTGAATGAGCTCCGGAAGTTGGTGATGGACAGGGAGGCCTGGCGTGCTGTGATTCATGGGGTCGCAAAGAGTCGGACACGACTGAGCGACTGAACTGAACTGAACTGAACTGAAGGTCAGTGTTTTCTACTTTTATTAGGAGACTTTGTAACAGTTTACATTGGCCAAATGTTTCAAGGAGGATGTGGGAATTGGTACAAATATTATGAGCCCTCTGTGCTAGGTAGCCAGGGCCACAGAAAATCAGAACTCTTGTTCTCTGTCCCAAAGTTGCTCCCTCCATCCACTCCACAGCCCTTTGACTCATCTGCCTGTTTATAGCCTCACCTCATCTCTCATACTTGACATCCAGGACTGCTTCTCTGTCTCTGACCCTTCAGTTTTTCTTTCTCAATAGTAATTGACACTTGCTGGTTGATTTTGCCGCCTTTCATAAAGGCTTAGGGTAAATAATCCACCTGGAATTTTCCAATCCATCCTTTTATTTTGTTGACAGGAAATCTGAGAGCTGGGGTGGCCACAGCTCACCTGGATCCTGCAGCTATGATTAAGTTTCTACCTCCAGGATTCTTCCCACTCTCTTACTCTGTATGCACATGAAACGTCTTTAAGATGATCAAAACAAATTAAAATGTGGGTGTCTCTGAATTGGGTTTTGTTGTTTCCATGAAAGCTTGGTCACTGTCCTATTCACTTGAGGGCAAAGGATCTATAACTTATTGAATCAAATGTGCATTAGATTTTTTTAATATGAATTCTACTTAACTTTGACATGTTTTATTAAAAATATTAAATGTTAAGTAGAAATAAAAATAAAAAGAAGCTAAGAGAAAACTGAATGATAAAATTTGCATTGTAAAGGGTTACCTGAGCACCACACTGTACACTGAGAACCACTGTTCTTTTCTTGATCTCAGTTCACTCATCTGTAGGGGGATATGGAGATTATTTATTTGTATACACCTGCATGCATGGGTGCTCAGTTGTGTCCAATTCTTTGGAACCCCATGGACTGTAGCCTGTCACGCTCTTCTGTCCATGGGATTTCCCAGGCAAGAAAAATGGATTGGGTTCCCATTTCCTTCTCCAGGAGGTCTTCCCGATCCAAGGATCAAACCCATGTCTCCTGCATCTCCAGCAATTGCCGGGCAGGTTCTTTACCACTTGAGCCACCTGGAAAGCCATTATATATACCTATTCCTAACTCACTGGAAAAGAGTCTGATGCTGGGAGGGATTGGGGGCGGGAGGAGAAGGGGACAACAGAGAATGAGATGGCTGGATGGCATCACCGACTCGATGGACATGAGTTTGAGTGAACTCCGGGCGTTGGTGATGGACAGGGAGGCCTGGCGTGCTGTGACTCATGGGGTCGCGGAGAGTCGGACACGCCTGAGCGCCTGAACTGAACTGAACATAAATATGTGCATTACACACACTCACATGCACATTCATACTCAGAACTGTAAGACACTGATTTCCCTTCATTCAGATTCACTTGTGGGGTATCTTTCAGACTAGTTTGTTTCCCTAAGGACGCAGAAAGTAAACCCTAAAATACCTTTCTTTCTTCCTAATTTAGTCTATGAAAAGTGGCATTCAAATAATAATAATTTGCAGAGTTAAACACCATTGAATCTTAGCAATTATTTGGAAGAAAATAACTACTTTCATTCCTAATTGCAATAAAGTAGAAAAAATTGAAGGTCATTTTCGTCTTTATTCAAGCCACTGGGTTTACTTTATTTCTTTTAAATCAACTTTCAAGCAGCATTTAAATATGATTTTGTTTAATTTAAACCAATTTGTACCCTATTTGTATTTACTGAGATATGACAGAAGTCCCAGTTTTCCATGGTTCTGTTTTCGTTTTTGGATGAAATCTTAGTTGTTTAATGAACTTCAATATTTATATTTAGTTAAAGCTCTGCTATCATTTATAACCAGATGAGACAGCCATGGGAAGATAAATTGATAATTTATTCCTTTTGCATTAGGGAAACAGTTCTTGTATTTACAATATGCTTAGCACAGCAATTCCCTGCCTAGCTTCCTAATATTTGTGTACATTTTATGGTGGAGTGTGACTTTCAAATTAAAAATGATTTGTTGCGAGAATATTGGCTAAGAAATACATTCTGAGATGAGATAGCAGAGAAGATGTAATGAAATTTTTCACCACTCTCAGCCCTGGGCTATTCAATAATTTTTGTTCTTTAAAGCTAAGAGGAAGAAAGGGAGCCTCAGACTGAGTGGCAGATGTTAAGTCAGGAAATGGGAACTCCGCCTTGCTCAGAGCTTCCAGTCTCTCTCTGACCTTTGTGGCCTTGTTGAAAGGATTTCTCTGAATTGAATGACAACGCGGAGGCTGTGGGTAGTGTTGCAAATCAGGGAATGCGGGTGTGACGGAGAAGCCATGACCCTTGCCCTGCATGGTGGTTCAGACCTAGGTTAGGGGAGAGGTGTGAAGGACTTTGCAGCACTGGGTGGTCTGGCCGGGTCTGAGATCCTCCCACCAGGAGGACTCAAGAGGCTTACTCAGCATGCTCCCACCCTGGCTCCTGCTCCACTTCTCTGGGTCTATCCTCCAAGTCTTCCTTCAGTATATCTCTAAATCAGGTAGTGTTTGATGCTCAGGCATGCAAACGTAGATACCCACAATAGGTCAGAAAACCACTCCTCCCTCCCACCCACTTCAGGGCGTCCACACCACGGTGTGGCTCAGAACAGATGCAAAGAATTGCAGTAAAAGGATACCAATTGGTACAGGATTGAGTGACAGGAAAAATGGTTCTGAGAAGAGTCTTCCCTCCCACTAGCTTTACTAGGATATGATTGACACATAACACTGTGTAAGTTTAAGGTATACAAGGTGATACACATTTATATTGCAAAAGGATTACCACCATCCGTCACCTCACATAGTCACCTGTTTTTTTGCAGTGAGAACTTGGTGAATTTCAAGTACTACTGGGAGAAATATCAATAGCCTCAGATATGCAGATGACACCACCCTTATGGCAGAAAGTAAAGAGGAACTAAAAAGCCTCTTGATGAAAGTGAAAGAGGAGAGTGAAAAGGTTGGCTTAAAGCTCAACATTCAGAAAACAAAGATCATGGCATCTGGTCCCATCACTTCATGGGAAATAGATGGGGAAACAGTGGAAACAGTGTCAGACTTTATTTTGGGGGGCTCCAAAATCACTGCAGATGCTGATTGCAGCCAGGAAATTAAAAGACGGTTACTCCTTGGAAAGAAAGTTACGACCAACCTAGATAGCATATTAAAAAGCAGAGACATTACTTTGCCAACAAAGGTCCGTCTAGTCAAGGCTATGGTTTTTCCCGTGGTCATGTATGGATGTGAGAGTTGGACTGTGAAGAAAGCTGATCGCCGAAGAATTGATGCTTTTGAATTGTGGTGTTGGAGAAGACTCTTGAGAGTCCCTTGGACTGCAAGGAGAGCCAACCAGTCCATTCTAAAGGAGATCAATCCTGGATGTTCATTGGAAGGACTGATGCTAAAGCTGAAACTCCAATAGTTTGGCCACCTCATGCGACAAGCTGACTCACTGGAAAAGACTCTGATGCTAGGAAAGGTTGGGGGCGGGAGGAGAAGGGGACGACAGAGAATGAGAAGGCTGGATGTCATCACTGACTCGATGGACATGAGTTTGAGTGAACTCCGGGAGTTGGTGATGGACAGGGAGGCCTGGCGTGCTGTGATTCATGGGGTCGCAAAGAGTCGGACACGACCAAGCGACTGAAGTGAACTGAACTGATTGTGAACTGTAGTCACCAAGCTGTTCATTAGATCTCCAGAAATTACTCATCTTATAACTGAAAGTTTGTTTTGTCCCCTTTTATCACCTTTACCCATTCTTGTTGTTCAGTCACTAGGTCATGTCTGACTCTTTGCAACCCCATGGACTGTAGCAAGTGGGACTTATTTGTCCTCCACTATCTCTCAACTTCCAAACCCCTAATCACCAATCTACTCTCTGTTTCAATGACTTTAGTTATTTTAGATTCCACATGTAAGTGAGGTCCTATGATATCTGTTTTTTTCTGATTTGTTTGAACAGGGTCTTTTGAGGTAGAACTCTATGCAAATTTTTGTTGTCACTACTGCAAAAATCAATGAAATAATCCTGTAACAATTTAAGTTTTTAAGTAGGAAATTCAAGAATTTTTTTTTCTTTTATGTGTTTTTAAGGGATACCAGTTACCAAGTCTAAGCAATTTATTGCCTTCTTTATTCAACTTGGTCTATTTTTCCCAAACCTGCATCTTAAGTATCACAGTTTGAGTCACTCCTGTCTCTCTGAATGTATTTGTCCAATATGTGTTATCTTGTGCTCTCCCATCATTGCTTGTTAACCTTGTAACCCATTAGAAAATGGGGCTTTTAGCAGCTTTCCCTGCGCTTCCCTATGTGAAACCCACTGCCAAGCAGATGAGAATGGTATTTATCACAGAGGGGCAGGTTTTCGCTGCCGGTAAGCATCGGTTGTCTAGAGATTAGGCACGGAAAAGTGATATGAGCAGTTTCTATGAAGAGGAGAAAACATGGAGAAGTGAGGACCCTAAAGGGCATTCCCAAGTGGATTGAAGAGAATGGGGAGTTCTATGAAAAAAGGGATTCTCCAAAAGCAAAGTAGTTTAGGAAAGAAGAGCATACCTTAGATCTCAGAATGTGGCACAACGATTTTATCTGAAGTGATTTGCAAGGCCATCAGCTACTGGGTTTCTGAAGATACAGCCTATCACTTTTCTTGTAGGGGTTCTGTGATTTTGGAGAGAGGCTGAAATACATTCCCTTCCCAAGGGGTTAGGATTTACTCTAAGAAGACTTTTGGACTTCTGCTGAACTGGAATAAGAAGGGATAAAAAATCCAGGCAATGGCAGGACCAAGGCATTGGCTGTGACGAGACCCTGCAATGGAGGTGCTTCTGATTTTGAGAGTACAGTTTCTTGGGATGACAAGTTTGGGTGTGTGGCAAGGGCAGTGGGAAGCAAGAGTGAAATAGAGATGAAAATCAAGACTCAGCAGTAGAAAAGCTTCAAGTCAAGATGTTGAGGTTTGTCTACATAGAGTTATGAAAAAAAAGACAAAAATTCAAACAATGTAGAAAGGTGTAAAACAAAAAGTGGAAAGTTTCTATCCCAAATCCCCACCCGCTTCTGACACTTGCTGCAGCTGCTGCTAAGTCGCTTCAGTTGTGTCCGATTCTGTGCGACCCCATAGATGGCAGCCCACCAGGCTCCCCCGTCCCTGGGATTCTTCAGGCAAGAACACCGGAGTGGGTTGCCATTTCCTTCTCCAATGCGTGAAAGTGAAAAGTGAAAGTGAAGTCACAGTGTTCGTTATTTAAAAATATTTTCATGTAGGTGGTGTTGAAAGTCAGTACAGTGCATAACCTTTGCAAGGGACTGGGTACTACTGTGCTGGTGGTATTATGTTTCTTGATCTGGGAGCTGGTTATACAGTTGTATTCAGTTTGTGAAACTTTTGTCAAACTTTTTACTAATTTTTTTTTGCCTATATTATACTTAAAGTTTAAAAGTTGATTTACTTAAGCTGTATTTATTTTTAAATATTTCAAACTTACAATAAGATACTAAGAATTATGCAGCAAGCATAAGCCTACATGTAACCACCCTTATTAAAAGATGCAGTATTACAGAGACCATATGCATCTTCACTTGAGCACATTTCCTCCCTCTTCTCCAGGTAACTACTATCTTCATTTTGTCATTTTTCTTTTCTGATGAGTTTCTGCTTTCCCCAAATATATATGTACCAGTTTCCTCCCACTGTTGGACAGTAGAGCCATTCCTATGAAACCTTTCACAAGCAGAAATGGTGTAAAGAGAAGAAGCAGTTACCTTAGGATATCTTGCTAATGGATGCACAAAGTAAATCAAGGTAAAGCACAGAGACTCCCGCAGTCTGAAGCTCTGGTGGCCGATGCTGAGATGCTGAGTTCAGTTCCAGGGAAGGAGCTTGGCCGTGTCGCTCTCACTGCTCGAGCTGTGCTCCCATTCTACAGTGGCTCCCCATCAAGCAAACACTGAATGCTATTTTCACTTTTTGCCTTTTTCCCTAAAAGCAAAACTCCACTTCGGTTTTCTTTTGGTTAGTTTCTAAGTCTTTTGTAAAAGCGAAGTGTTATAACAGGTACTTTTGAAAATTAGAGATGCTTGTATTCCTAAACAATTTACATATTGTTTTGAGTGTTCCATGGTTTCCTCCCATATGTATCTCTTAGTAATTTGTCTCATTTTTAAAAATTGAGGTGATATTCTCAACATACAGTTAACCATTTTAGTAGTACAATGAAGTGATATTTAGTATATTCACGATGCTGTGTAGCTGCCAGCTATTTCTAATTTCGATGCTTTGTCATCACCCCATAAAACACCTCATACTCATTAAGGAATCACTCCCCATTTTCACCTTCTCTTAACCCCTGGTAAACTCTATAATCTACTTTCTGTCTCTCAGGATTTGCCTATTCTGAATATATCAATAAAAGGGATCATATTATACATGACCTTTGTTGTCTCTCTTCTTTTACTTAGCATAAAGTTTTCAAGGTTCCTCCAAGTTGTAGCATGTTTCAGTACTTCATTGATTTTTTATTAAAGCCATCCCAGTGTGTGTGAAATGATATCTCATTCTGGTTTAATTTGCATTTCCTTAAGGACTAATTATGCTGAACATCTCTTCATGTGCTTGTTGGGCCATTTGTATATAGTCTTTGGAGAAATGTTTATTCAAGTCTTTTGCCCACTTTTAATTGGGTTGTTTTTCTTTTTATTATTGAGTTGTAACAGTTCTTTATATATCCTGGATACTAGACACCTATCAGATACATGATTTGCAATTATTTTCTCCCATTCTATATGTTGTCATTTTCACTTTATTAATAGTGTCCTTTCATATACAAAATAATTTTGATGAAGTCCATTTGTTATGTATTTCTTTTGTTTCTTGTGCTTTTATGGTTCTATCTAAGAAGACTTGCTTAACTCAGTAGATTTACTCGTATTTTTTTGAAAAATTTTAGAGTTTTAGCTCTTACGTTTAAGTATATGGTCCATTTTGAATTAATGTTTTTGTATAATGTCAGAAATTCATTTTTTTCACTATAAGGCTATCCAGTTGTTCCAGCACCATTTGTTGAAGAGACCATTATTTTATCATTGGGTAATCTTGCACCCTTGTTGAAAATCAACTCTCTTTGTGTCATTGCTGCATAGCTTTGACTTCTGTAACTTTGCATTAAAATTTGAAATTGGGAAATCTGAGTTCTCCAACTTTGTTGTTCCTTCTCTGGATTGTTTTGGCTAATCCAGGTTCCTTGAGTTTTCATATGATTTTAAGATGGCCTTTAAATATCTGCAAAATACCAGCTGGAATTTTGATACAAACTGCCTTGAATCTATATATCTGTTTGGGAACTATTGCCATCTTAGCAATATTAAGCTTTCATAAACTTGGATTGCCTTTATTTAGGTCTTGTCTAGCAGCCTTGATAGTATATTAAAAAGCGGAGACATTACTTTGCCAACAAAGGTCCGTCTAGTCAAGGCTATGGTTTTTCCCGTTGTCATGTATGGATGTGAGAGTTGGACTGTGAAGAAGGCTGATCGCCGAAGAATTGATGCTTTTGAACTGTGGTGCTGGAAAAGACTCTTGAGAGTCCCTTGGACTGCAAGGAGATCCAACCAGTCCATTTTAAAGGAGATCAATCCTGGGTGTTCATTGGAAGGACTGATGCTAAAGCTGAAACTGCAAAACTTTGGCCACCTCATGCGACGAGTTGACTCACTGGAAAAGACCCTGATGCTGGGAAAGGTTGGGGGCGGGAGGAGAAGGGGACGACAGAGAATGAGATGGCTGGATGGCATCACCGACTCTGTGGACATGAGTTTGAGTGAACTCCGGGAGTTTGTGATGGACAGGGAGGCCTGGCGTGCTGTGATTCATGGGGTTGCGGAGAGTCGGACATGACTGAGCGACTGAACTGAACTGAACTGAACTAGCATTTCCCAACAACACTTTGTGGTTTTCAGAGTGTAAGTTTCACATTTCTTTGTTAAATTTATTGCTAAGTATTTTATTCTTTTTGATGGTATTATAAATGCAATTTTTTTCTAATTTCATTTTGAAGTTTTCATTGCTAGTATATGGAAATACAATTGATTTTTGTATATTGATCTTGTGTTCTACAACTTTGATGAACATGTTCAAATAGCATTTTAGAGGATTCATTTGACTTTCTTTGATAAGGTCATGTCATTGGCAAAGATATATAATTTTATTTCTTCCTTCCTTTCAAATCTAGATGACTTTTGCTTCATTTCCTTACCTAATTTCCCTGGCCCTACCTCCTGTACAAGTGGCAAAAGTAGACATCCTTGGCCTATTCCTGATCTTATGGGAAATTTCATTGATTTATGTTCTCATATGTATTATAATCTCCTTTCTGCCTGATTTAGGTTTCATTTACTCTTTCTTTTAGTTTAAGTTGGAAGCTTAGATCAATTATTTTAGATATTTTTGCTTTCTAATATATGTATTTAATGCTGCACATTTCCCTCTAAGCACTGCATAGCTACATACCACGAATTTTGGTATTTGTATTTTTACTTAGTTCAAAATCATTTAAAGTTTCCCTTGAGATTTCTCTTTGACCCTTCTGTTATTTAGAAGCTTTTTCTTTGATTTCCAGATAGTTGGGAATTTTTCAGATATATTTTTTAGTACCATTCTGTTTATTTTTATTGTGGTCTAAGAACAAACTTGTATGATTTTTAATATTTTAAGTGTGTTAAAATTTTGTTATTGCCCAGAATATGGTGCACCTTAGAGAATAACTCATGCACACTTGAGAAGAATATGTATTCTACTATTGTCCAGTGAAATGTTTTATAAATATCAATTACATCAAGTTGTTTGATTGTGCTGTTCGGGTCATGTTTATTCTTACTGGTTTTCTATCTACTTGCTGTATCAATTCCCAAGAAAGGAATGTTGACATCTCCAACTATAATTATGGATTTGTCTGTTTCTCCTTTCAGATATATCAGGCTTTTGCTTTGTGTATCATAAAAGTCCATTGTTGGGCAAATATACATTTAAGATTCTTATGTCCTCTGGGAGAATTGGTTCTTTTGTCATTGTGTAGTATCCACCTTTATCCCTGATAATCTTGCTTATTCTGAGATTTACTTTGATTGAAATTACTAGAGCTATTCCAGTTTCCTTAGATTAGCATTTAATAGTTTATCTTTATTCTTTTACTTGAAAACTTGGTCTTTATAAAGTGGATTTATTATGAACAGTATATAATCTATAGTTTTCTATGTAAATTAATGCAATTTATGAATTTTCTTGACATTTTCTCCAAGAAAGTCAAGATTTTTTTCTTCTTGAAATATATGTAATCACTGGACTATAACAGAAAAATTTTTATAAAGAGTTTCCTTGGATTTTCTCAGAGTCACAAATACTTATTTTCTAAAGATGCTTACTTCAGGTACACTTATTTAATATTGAACATGATGAGTTGACACAATTATGTGGCTAAGGGCCCAGAGGACTCCGGAAAGATAAAACAACTAAACTGAGGAATCCTAAGTTTCAGGAATCTTTTCTTAAATTCAGACAGGATTACTTCATCATATGCTTATGCCTTAACATAACAACAATTTCAACTGAGTGCAAGCATAGAGCTTAGATGAGATCAAGTTCAACACTTTTTTGATTCACAGATGAGGAATCTGAGAACAAGGGCTATGTGGCTCTTTCCATCTTGCTTTCCAGGTGGTTTCAGCAGAATGGAGACAGTTACGTTGTTACATTGTTTCTGTGATTGTTTTACCAGTAAGATCCACCCCAGCAACTACTTAGATGGATGCTTGTGAGTGACCATGAGTGTAGAGAGAAATTGCGTTCTACGCTAAGGGTTGGGGTTCAGGAAGTGTGTTCTAATAAATAATTTGTCCCAACCTTGAGGTGTGCTCTGTGTCTAGTCTCTTTTTCAGCCATTTCTCAACATTCTTGTGTTGATTTTATTTACAACTTTGAAATTTGAATTAAGTTTTTCCATTTGCATTTGCCAATTCCAACTTAAATTGCTTTTTGTGAGACTAATTTTCTCTTTGTTTCTGCATCCTTTATCTTCCATCTAGAAGGTTTATTGTATAAATGACTACTACTTGGCTATACACAATTAACATTTCAGACTTACCATCTCTGGTATAAGTTATATAAACAAGGGCCTGAGAATTTCAGAGTCAGTTTTGATTTGGTTACAAAAAAATCCAAAAAAAAAAAAAAAAGCAACAAAAAATGAAGATCAGAATTGTGCAAAACTCAGATATAATATAAATATATTTTATATTTATATTATAAAAATAACAAGAGTTCTTCCTTAGATATTTTAAGTTTCTTATTCTGATTATTCATGATAATATCCAGCAAATAAAAAGGGTATTTAATTTAGAGAAAACAATCACCAAATATTTGCAGCATTTTTCTTTTCAAAGATTTGAATTGGTTTTGTTTCAGCATGGTTCTTAATTTAACCAAAGAGATTTCTCAGCCTGTGCTGTTACAGGGATTCCTCACAGTATAAGTAGAATGACAGTGTTAGTATGTCTTTCCATTATTAAAGAAACTCTATTTTTTGAAAGTGCCTTTAACAGGATTCTGGGAATTCAGTGTAGGTTAACAGTGGGGCTCCCACCATTTAGAATTCTTTTCTCCTAATGAAAGGAGTCTGAACCCTTGAACTCTGTCAGGGACTTAGGCATGTTCCCTGGGCCTGATTTTCATCCTCAGAAAATGGAGGTCAGACACATGTCAAGAATAAAGGAAGGGCAGATTAGAGTACTTAAAGACTTTGTACATGTCCAGATGACACTAATGTGTTGACCATAGTGTCTGGAACCTGCTAGGCACTTGGTGAGTGAGTGAATGAACAAACCAATCAATGAGTAAATAGTGAGTAGAAATGACAGCGAATAATCAGGGAAGCAACGAATTACACACATGGTAGAATGTCTTACTTTCAATGTGTTAGCCTGGGATAAATCGAAATTCTTATGAAAAATGTAATGTTTCCCAGAGACGCTCCTTTTCTAAGGGATTAAGGCAGTATAATTTGGTAATACATTTTCATTAAAAAATGGTTACTGGAGATGCTAATATAGGATGAAAAGAGTTTCATCATTTCTATAGAAATTGGCTTTATGACCACCTTACCTGGTGAGAGTACTTGTGCTTCTCACAGCCACTTTCTTCCTTCATTGATACAGTTTGATAAACATGTGACATAAAACAAAGAGGACAGTAATGTCTGCATTCTACCTCTGCAATTACAGTGATACTTGGTTTATGAGAGCAGGTGTGCAACACATAAAAGTTTCTTCATTGAGTCAACTTCTATTAGGTTGGCAGAAAAGGGGAAAAAACTAGAAATCTTTGTTAGATTCCACCACACACATATACACTCGGCTCTTGGAACTGTGCCAAGTTTCTTGGAATTTCCATCTGAATAGCACTCAGATTTGAATGAGGGGAAGGTGCAATGTACATTATTCCAGTCATTGTACCCACGTGATGCTGCCAAGATGTCCCTCATTCTTGTTTGTATGACTTCATCAGGTCCAGATGGCATCCTGGCTCAAACTTGGGGCACAGGAATTTTTTGGTAAAGCTGCCTAAAAGACCACTTTGCTAGATGTGTGCCCTAGTGCCCTTCCTCTTTGGGGTCTTCCTCTGTGGGGCTTCGCTACCAGCCTGGTGAGCTTCAAGGGATGTGTTTCTTTCCCTCGTCTCAGCCTGCACTAACTATCCTTCACTTCTCTTGCTGCTCCCCAACCAAAGAAACAACTCTGTCTAGCAGAGGGGCGATCCATCTGTATGTTTTTCCAAGCCACTCAGTCAGCGGCTTTTAGTGAAATATGTGAGAAAGACTTACAAGGAGCTTTAATATTTTGCTCTGCCACTTATCACCCTTTCACCAACTCCCTGCTTGAAGTAGGACAGAAAAGAGAAGCTGACAAGGAAAAAAGAAAAACACCTAAACAAAACAAAATTATTTTAATCCATAAACAAATATCTACAGTAACAACACAATCAGAGTGAAGTGCAAGGGGGAGTCATTGTTATTATTTTACTATGTTCCAAGCCTTCTGCTAGACTCTTTCAGACGTTTTACTTCATTTCATCATTACAACACACTCTAAATGGACGTACTAATTCCAATTTTACAATCAGGAAACCGAGAGTTAGAGAGATTTTTTTTTTTTTTTTTTTAAGGGTGAGTGAAAAGTGTTTAATGAAAGGACTATTCACAGATGTCTGGGTAGGATAAAAAGAATCCAGCAAAGGATGATTAAAAAACAAACAAACACAAAATTAGCCACAGTGGGGTGGCATGGCCACCCCTAGGCTTTAAGGGACAAAGGAGTGGAAAGCATGGTTACCAGAATCTGGCAAGAACTGTAGCTATAGGAAGGTACCGCCAGATAGGAGTTGTGAACTTTGACAGAGGAATGTAGCCACTGCCAAACAACAACCTAGAACAAAAGGAGTCAGGGGAACAAACACCCCTTATTCTCTCTTTTCTGCCCTCCAGTCTTCTGCTGCTCCTCCCACTGGCTGAACCCAGCTAGACGGTGAGGAAAACCAGGTGATGCAGTTCATGGCTGTCAGCTTCTTGGAGGGAAAAGCAAGATGGAGAAGGGCAGAGAATAGATTTGAACAAGCAAACAGAGACTATTCAGTATAAAACCCAATACGCAAAACTCATAAAGCAGAGCTTCTCTTGTTGAATTGGGGTGGTGAATTCCAATTTTACAATCAGGAAACCGAGAGTTAGAGAGATTAAATAGCCTACTCAATATTAAATTTGAAGTAAGGGAGTGAAATTCTAAATTCTAAATTCTGTACTTTTCTTTATCTACTTTGTTTCACTTCACAACCATATACATGTGATGATCAATGAAAGCAAGCATTGCAAATGAGAAATATGGGAGGATAGCTATTTATATTTGACCAGTTAAAAGATATACGGGGACATATGGAATGAGAATGAAGGTCAGAAACTTAAAGTTCGGTTAACATGGACCTCACTCTTTGCAGAACATACAGTACAACGTAGCTCAGCCCAAATATTCGTCAACCGGGAAACTGAAAAACAGACTGTGGTGCATCACAGCGGAGTATTGCGCAGTCTCAGAGAGGAACGCACTACCAGCACACTCAACAGTGCGGACGAATCTCAAATGCCTGATGACAAGTGGAGAGAGCCAGACTAAATGCTACCGAGTCCGTGATTCCATGTATATGACTCTCTGCAAAAGCCAAAATTATAAAGATTGTTTCACAGTTTGATTGAGGTGATGATTACGTGACTAAACATGTTTGTCAAAAATTGCAGAAATGTACGTGGTCATGTATGGATGTGAGAGTTGGACTGTGAAGAAAGCTGATCGCCGAAGAACTGATTCTTTTGGACTGTGGTGCTGGAGAACACTCTTGAGAGTCCCTTGGACTGCAAGGAGATCCAACCAGTCCATTCTAAAGGAGATCAATCCTGGGTGTTCATTGGAAGGACTGATGCCAGAGCTGAAACTGCAATACTTTGGCCACCTCATATGATGAGTTGACTCACTGGAAAAGACTCTGATGCTGGGAGGGATTGGGGGCAGGAGGAGAAGGGGACGACAGAGAATGAGATGGCTGGATGGCAACAACGACTCTGTGGACATGAGTTTGAGTGAGCTCCGGGAGTTGGTGATGGACAGGGAGGCCTGGCGTGCTGTGATTCATGGGGTCGCAAAGATTCGGACACTACTGAGCGACTGAACTGACTGACTGACAGTAAAGGAGTGAATCATACCAGATGCAAATTATACTTCACTCTTTAAAATGAGAGAAAAACACAAAGTTGTTTAAAATTAGCTGTTTTACTAATTTCATTAGAATTGTCTTACCTTATGGTTTTTAGGTAAAACTTGAAAAATAGAATGAATTCAGTCCCTTAATAACCAACTTCTTCTTAATATTATATAAAACCCACAGACCTAAGGTACCCCAAAGGTCATGTTTCCTCAACTAAATAATGATAACATAAGTTGTTTCGTTCATGTCCGACTCTTTGAGACACTGTGGACCATAGCTCATCAGGTTCCTCTGTCCATAGGATTCTCTGGGCAAGAATACTGGAGTGGGTTCCCACTTCCTCTTCCAGGGGATCTTTTCCACCCAGGGATCGAACCCATGTCTTTTATGTCTCCTGCATTGGCAGGTGTGTTCTTTACCACTAGTGCCACCCAGGAAGCCCATAGTGAAATCTAGATGCTTTTTAAACTGAAGAGAAGAGAAAATTGCCAGGTGCCTACAGACCAATAAGTTTTGAAGCAGTTCTTATTATTTGCAAACATATAAAATGTACAAAATGAGCCACTGAGTAATTAATAATTAAACTTAAATTTATTAATTATTGCTTCAAATACTTATAAAACTACTACACTTGGCTGTATGTTATTTCTGTGTACACAGAAGATTGACAACTGCCAGTAATCCAATTTAAGGCAGAAGAAACTGCTCAGTCCTGTATAAACAAGATGCTTCAAAGCTGGGAGAGTTTAGGGGTCATCATTTGATGTTTTTGGAGAATCATTACTCAAGCCCTGAATATCTACCTTTGCTAAGACAACATAAGCCATCAACTCTCCTTCCTGCCATGGAGAAGTCTCTTGATCATCCCCTTGGTTTTGGGGCTTTATAGTGGCAATTTCATGGTGGGTGAGAGGAAGACAGTCAACTTGGCTAATTCACACTGAGAAAAGCAAAGGGTTTCTTAAGGATGGGAGAAAGAGACCCAGGAAGAAGAGGGAGGAGAAGAAAGAGAAGGAGAGCATAAACATACATGGAGAAAGAATATCTGAATTTATTTTTCTGTGTGGTATAAACAAAAGCCTCTTCTGGCATTTTTAAAAGACGGCAGTAAAGATTTAAATTGCTTTTCCGTTATTTCTGGACATGTAGATTGCTTTTTCTCCTGAAGGTGACACCATGCCAGGATGAGTTGTGAAGAGGCTCAAGTTTTATAAGTAACATATCTGTCAAAAGCTTCAGACTGACTTTCAAGAAAAGCTGTTTAACTTCCAGTGATGTGTAATTTAATGAAGGAAAAATATAAAACTATTAGTTTAACCAAATAGGAAATGCAGAAGAAACTCTAATATTTTCAGTATCTCTCAGAATTATACTGTCAATCTTCAAGAGCTAAAGAAACCAAAATGATGAGCCCTGGTGATGCAAAAGAGCTTGTCAACATGATTCCAGGCATATCTGTCAAGGGCGAGTATGAATCCAAAGACTTTAGACAACATATATGAACAAATCTTTGACTCAAACGTTGGTCATTACACTGAAAAGAGAAGTTAGTCTGTAATTATCTGGATGTTTAAATGCTTTTTCAGTTATTAAAAGTACACACTTGCACAATTAATATGTGGGCCTCCTGAAAAGCTACTATTAAATCTATGACACATCACACAATTTATGGCATCTTAGAATCAGGTGCACGATACTCCAAAAGTAACTTTTCAGCTACCATATTTTTATTCCAAGAGACTCACAAAAGATGTTTGACTAGCGTGTTTCTTTGGTCCACATCTGTTTTCTAGTATTATTCTCATGACCTCCAGACATCCTGAACTGTTCCAATTTTGGATGCTCTAAAAGTCTGACTAGCACTTCATGTAAGAATTGTACTGGATGGGGGATGTGAGTGGAGGAGGAGGAGGTGGAGAGGCAGTGAAGGAACTGATGGTGGAGAAGAAGGGGTAGGAAGAAGAGAAAGGGCAGAAAACGTTGGCAGGTGTGCCCTGCTGTCTCCAGAGCGTGGCCCTGAACACCTGCCCTCAAGCACGGCGCGGTGAGAGACAGAAGGGTTGACAATGCAGTGGCAGTGCTCGCTGGTGGCTCTTTTCTTTTCATCCATACCCACAGGGTTTGGCAGGCTTTGCTGCTTGCAGTTTGGGGCCCTGCTTCTTAACTGTCTCTGTGGTTTATGATGGATCCACAAGGGATCACAAAGCAAGAGTCCCCTCTTGTAAATTTGGAGCTGTCTGTCCCCTGCACCAGCATCTGCTGACATTTCAACTAGGATTGTGGGAAGGTATGGGCTTATTTGAATGGCTGAACAACATCTTGGGAAATTTTCTTTAGTAGGAAGAATGTCTCTGCGTTGCCTGTGTACTTGGTTTTTAGGTGCTCTTGGCTTGCACTTTGCACTCTTGTTGATCAGACTCATTTGTATTTGGAGGGAGCAATAATGATTAAAAATAGCTCTATAGTTTGAAAAATTCATCATTTTTTTCTGAATTCTAAGTGATAAGACTGATCTCTGTTTCCTTGACTATCAACAGTTTGACAGTGTTTACTTGCTGGGTATACATCTTCTATTGAGGAAAATCAAGACTAAAGCAAGAACTCAAAAACCCAAGAAAACCTGACTTTATCAGTAAAGCAAGTATCATGTGCTCTACTTGATCTCAGCAGAAGATCAACTAAAGAGATCAAAGGCTGACTATGTCCTTATATGGGAGGGGTCTAGCATTTATTTATAATTTATTCAGCAAATGGCTGTGCCAAGCGTTGTTCTGGGTGGTGGATTTAGAACTAGACCAGAGCAACTGAGTCTTGGCTCAGATGCTGCCTATGTTGTGGTGTAGGAATAATGCACGACTGTGCTTAGTAGTGTGCTGTATTCAGAGCAGGTTTCACACTGAACTTCTCTAGCTCATTTCTCAAGGAATTTCACTTATTACTTTCTGTCAGTTGCTCATTATTTTCCTTTATAAATGAATTGGCTAAGTGACATGCATTACAGATATATCATATTTCCAAACCTCCTCAACCTTCCTTCTGGTAAACATAAGCATTCGCCTTGAACAGAGGAAGTCACAGTAGCAAGCTGAAGTTGTTATAGAAACAATGAGAACACTTCAATATTCAGGAATCATCATGTTTTCTAGAGTAAATGATACAATTAATGCTTGATACTGGATTGTTTACATACTTCCTCCTGACTCACAGCTCTTCACCTGTCAGTCCCAAAGAGATGGAAGGGTAATTCAGAAGACTTAAACAATAATTCAAATATTGGTATATGCAGTTGCTTTAAAAAATCTTGACAGGCTTTTGCCTATGATAGATTTATACTTCTTTCATTATTGTAGCAGAATATCAAAAATTGCATCTAAGAAAATTAAACTTTTTCCCTTTCTTCATAGGACAGCTAAAACATGCTCATCTAAGTAAGTATTTTTGCATGTCTAGAGAAGACCAGGAAACAGTAGAAGAGCTTAGCACACATGGGCTATGGAGCCAAGTGTGCTGGATTTGGGTCCTGGCTCTGCTGCTTCAGGCTGAGTGACTTTGGGCAATACTTTCCTTCATACTACCTCAGTTTTCCCATCTGGAATATGGAGATGGTAAAGTAAACTTCTTTCGTGGGGTTATTTTGAGGCTAATGTACATTATACAAGGGCATTTGCCCGAAGAAAGGATTAAAAGAAAATGTTTGCTTTTCTAATATCTGGTTCATGCACGCTAAGTAGCTTCAGTTGTGTCCTACTCTTTGTGATCCTATGGCAGTGTAGCCTGCCAGGCTCGATGAGATTCTCCAAGAAAGAATACTGGAGTGGGTTGCCATTTACTCCTCCAGGGGATCTTCCTAACCCAGGGATCCAACCAGCATCTCTTTCGTCTCCTGCATTGGAGGTAGTTTCTTCACCACTAGTGCCATCAGGAAAGCCCCTATATCTGATTCACATATTCACACTTGAGTAACATTTGATTCTGGCAAGATGAGGATGCTATTATAGTTGCTCATTACCTTCTTAAATTTCTCTATGGAACAAAGTATTTTATCTAGAGTATCCTCCCAGAGTATGGATCAAAAAGTTACTTAGAGTGCCTCAGTGTCCTCTTTGTTTTTGCCTGTGGGGATTAAATGATGGGAAGCAGCATGGAATTATGGAAGGAATAAAGTCTTTGGAGTCAGGCGACTGTGGTTCACATCTAAGCTCTGCCACGGATAATGACTTAAGTATGTTTACCATCTGCAAATGGAGGCACTGATACTTACCTCCTAAGGCTGTTGTGAGGTAAGCACAGTGTATGTCCTTAGCATATATCCCAAAGGTTAACAGATGTTGGTTCCTGTTTGGATGAACAGTCCTAAACCATCTCTGGGGCAGAATGGCCAACATCTGACTCAAGTAGGCCCATCCTCCTTACATTCTATTTTGCCCACCTACAAACCTCTCAAACCACTATAAACACAGCCAGTTCAAACAGAAGCCAGACATTTAACAGGTTGATCTACAGCCTACAAAGTCAACTGGTATGGAAAAACTCTCTTCAAATCAGTGTGATGAGATCAGCTTGACCAATCAGAACCTGTTTCAGTAAAAAAAAAAAAAAATTTGAAGGGAGATTATGGAGGGAAGAAGCAGGAGCTAAAAAGCCAAGACTTGAGGTGGTCAGGCCCACAGATATGTTGATGTGATGAGGAAGCAGAATCTATGGGCTGGCATCAGACCATGAGACAAGACGGAGTTAAGGGAAGAGAAAGTGAGTTGCTTGGCCAGCAGCATGAGCATCAGAACAAACAAAGCCCAAAGATCCAAGCCATCCAGATAGCAAAACCTCCTTCAACTCCTGATACTGAGGGAGTTCCTAGAGGTAAGCTATACAGGGACTCCCCAGTTGGTTAATCTCCCTGAGGTTGACCCTCTTCACTTTCCATTCTTCCTTGAAACTAGTGAATTCATATTCCTACGAGTTTCTAAGAAGGTCTGGGCCAATGGCAGAGGCCCTTGTTTTATCCATTTCTATTTCCATTCACAGTATAAATTACCTCTATTTTATTTGGGGCCACTTAAGCATGCATTGGAGAAGGAAATTGCAACCTACTCCAGTGTTCTTGCCTGGAGAATCCCAGGGACGGGGGAGCCTGGTGGGCTGCCGTCTATGGGGTCGCACAAAGTTGGACATGACAGAAGTGACTTAGCAGCAGCAGCAGCAGCAAGTAAGTCCCTATTCCTCTCTCTTCCAAAATTAGTATTGTACCTTCCGGAAATACCAAAGGAAGATAGTCTCTGACTGTGGGGTCTCATGTTGCCTGTGGAATTGTCCTGTTTATTTCTGGGTCCCAGCTTGGCTTGCTTTTTCAGCATAGATCCTAGTAGGAATTGGCTTCCTCAGCTTGAGTATTAGATGTCAGACACTTGTAGGGACTAGTGACTAATTAACTCTTCTTACAACCTTTAATTTTTCTGCCCTTAGATAGAGGCAGTGTATAAAGAGGTTAAGAACATGGCTGTGGCATCAAATTACTTATGTTTTATTTCTGCCTCTACAACCTACAAGCTTGGACGGGATTCTTATTGCTCTATGCCTGTTTCTTTATTACTATACGCTGTACTTAAAAATTATTGCTGAATATAATCTATCTTCTATAAAAACACTTATTTGTTTTATCTGTCTGCTTAGTTATATTTCTCTTGTTTGACTTTTATCTCCTTGAGAGTAGATGGGAATGTACTTTTGCATTTCCATTACTTAACACATAGTAGATACTCAATAAATTATTTTAATATCTCCTTTTTGAAAACAGCATTCTTGAAAAACTGTCATCCTGCTAACTTTTGGTTCTCTTTTATACAGACTTTTATATTGCTAATTCTTTTACCACATATGGATGTAAACCTGCAGTATGTATTATGCTTACTTTATTAATTAATTTTATTAATTATCCTGTTATTTAATTAACTTTAGTTCAGCAAATTTATGGCCCTTTAGAGTTCACTTTTATTTATCAAGTTTGTCCCATTCTTCTAACATATTCTTTTTTGCTCTATTTTTAATCTAAATTAATTATTGTGCTTATCATTCTTTATTGTTTAAATTAAGGTATAATTGACTTATGCCTAATGTTATACATTATGTTAGTTTCAGGTCTACAACATAGTGATTCTATATTTTTATACATTACAAAATGATCACCAGTATAAGCCTGGTTACCATCTGTCACCATACAAAGTTATTACAATATTATTGACTATACTCTCTATTATGTATATTGCATCCCATGACTTATTAATTTTATAACTGGAAGTTTGTGCCTGTTAATCGTCTTTACTTATTTCGTCCATCCTCCTCATGCACCTTCACTCTGACAAGCACCAGTTTGTTCTCTTGTATCTATGAGTCTGTTTCTGTTTTGTTTGGTTGGTTCTTTTTTATATTTTTTGGATCCCACATTGTGCTGATCATTTTTGCATGTCTTTCTGCTGGATCTATCTGCTTCTCCAGCTTAGCAAGGTCATTCTGACTTCCAATCTCATCTGCTTTGGAGTATACTTTTTCTCCAGGTAACTATGCCAGCTAAATCAATGAGTTTCCTATTTCTTTTTAAAAATAACTCACTGATAGAAGGTTAAATAAATAGACTTGATTTACAAATACAAGATGTATTCTTCAAAGCTATAAAACCATAATTAGATATGTGAAGAACCATGTTTAACGAGAGTACAATTGTTTTGTAGAAAACATTTTTTAAAATTTATTTAATTTTTGGTTGCACTGGGTCTTCATTGTCCACGGGCTTTCTCTGATTGCAGTGAGCCAGGGCTACTTTCAGTAGCCATGCACAGGCTTCTCAATGTGGTGGCTTCTCTTTTTGCAGAGCACAGGCTCCATGCATATGAACTTCAAGTTGCGACACAAGGTCTCAGCAGTTGTGGTTCACAGGCCCTAGAGTACAGACTCAGCAGTTGTGCACACAGGCTCAGTTGCTCCACAGCATGTGGAATCTTCCGAGATCTGGGATCAAAATCTGTGTCCCCTGCATTGCCAGGTGGATTCTTAACCATGTACCACCCAGGAAGTCCCTGTTCAAAACATTTTTATGTAAGAAAAACTTTTGTTTGTGAGGACAAATGGTCCAATAAATCTATAATTGCTCAATGCCCTAGAACCCAACATTTCAATTTATTAAGCCAAGAATTAGCCTCATGTAATTTTTTTAGTTGTCTTAAATTTAACTTGAGCCTGCCCACATCTGAGTTTTATCCAGTAGATACACATAGTATCCTCTACATGGGTGTAAATAAAAATTTAGCAAACAAGCAATGAAGAATGTATCCTAATTTTTGTGCAGTTTTGATGAACAACAGTTACAGTCTCGATCAGAACAGTTTGTATAGATTTTCAGCAGTAATTGGTAGAGTCTCGATTTTAATGAGGTGAAACTCTGACTCTGAGGTATGTTACTCTAAAGAGAAAGATGAACCAACAGATCAAAATCTTTTATTGTTTCATTTGATGAAAGTAATAAATCTCAATAATGTGTTTTCATATAAAAGGAAATCATTCTTTTTTATCTTGGAAAAATGCATCCTTATTAGAAATCTAAGATAGCATCTTGGGTAAAATTATACTCCAAAACACCTTGCCTCGTTTAAAAGTGTGTGCAGCTTTCTTGGTGTTCATGCTACTCTGCAGGTCACAGAAAGTGACCTGAGCTCTTTACAATTGGTACCTACAGGTTTTTGTTCAGTCCTCAGGAGAATGTCATTTCATTGCTCATTCAACGAAACAGACCTACAGCAGTTTGTTTATATGATCACCTCCTGAAACAGTAGAAAAAATCACGACAAAGGTGATGATTTACAGTCATAGTTACAATTTAGGCTGAATTTTAGTGGATTAATTTGCTTCATTGAAAAAGTCTTCTGCAGAGGTCTGAAGACCTGTATTCAAAGACTAAAACAGTCTCCTGGGGCTTTCAGCTTGATTTTTTTGTTTTGCCCAACTGGGGCTTTTCCTTAGGTTGTAAATTCCAGCTTTCTAATGTCAGATCCCTCTTTTGTTGAGCTTTAAGGCATTTCTGGAATTACTCAGCAAAGGGACTCTGACAATTCCCTGCCCTGTTCTTAGGTCATAGAGCTGATTTATGTCTGAAGGAGGTTCTCTAAACAGTAGATGAAATTGGTGAAATGTTATCCATTTATTAAAGTGGGTTCAAGAGTTCCTCCTGCTGATCAGTGGGAGTTGTCCTAAAAAAGAAATCGACCCTGAGTGCATTGACTTATTGTTATTTTGTGTTTTATTACAGGAAAGTGAAAGTCACTCTTAAAGAAATTGTTTAAGGTTGAGTAAACTAACCGTGTTTGGCACATTCTAAATATGCTATTTCAAGTTGATAGCATATAAGCAATTGTAGGAATGACTGTTCTTATTAACATGAATGCACAAATTAAATGTTTATTTAACCAACATTTATGAAGTATCATTTTTCTTCAGGAACTGCTCTATGTACTATGGACATGGCAGCGAATAAGTCAGACAAACTCTTTGCCTTTTGTAACTAAGTGGGGACAAATATCAAATAATAACAAATAAATGTATAGCAAAATCGTAAGTAACGTTCAGGATTGTAAAGAAAAGCACAACCCAGCATGGAGAATTGGGAGTCATAGTCCTTTTTGGTGTGTATACATTTTCTACTGCTGCTTTTAAAAAATTACCATAAATTTCATGGCTTAAAGTAATTTAAATTTATTATCTTTTAACTCTGTATGTTAGAAGTTTTTACATTCTTAAAATCAGTCCTAAAACCAGAGCATCAACAGGCCCCAGGGGGAATCCTTTTCCTTGATTCCAGCTGCTTCTCAACATTTCTTGGCTTGGAGTCCCCTTCCTCCATCTTCAAAGGCAGAAATAGCACATCTCTCCTATCTTTCATTTGTTATCACATCTCTTTCTGACCACAGCCGGGAAAGGTTTTCTGTTTTGAAAGCTAGTGTGATTAGATTAGCCCACCCAGATAATCCAGGACAAGCTCTTTCTTTTAGGTCAGTTAATTAGCAACCTCAATTCTAGCTGCAACCTTAATTCCCTTTGCCACATTAGAAAGCATATTCTCATTTATTCAGATGCTCAAAGTATATCAGATTTCACCAGTGGGAGCCTTTTCAAGCCAGGACCTGTGCTCTTCTGACATGCGCCTGCCATCATTTGAGACTTTCTCACTTCCGGCTCAGTAAGATGATCCAGGTTCACTTTTGTATATTCCCAGTCCCAGCCCAAGAATCAGTCATTTCTCCAGAAATTCTTGGTTTCTTTTAGTGAAAAACTAGTTCTTGGCTGCTAGGTCTGTTTAATGTTTTTGAGGTCTGGATGTGTTCTGAAGACAGAGTCTGAAGGCATGAGTTTAAGAAAAGGGAAACAAGATGAGTCCAGATTTTTTATTATTATTATTTTTTACCTGAGCTAACGGATGGAGTTACCATGAACAGAGTTGGGGAAGCCTGCAGTGAGAGGTGGGTTTGGAGGGAGGTTCTGAATTCAGTTTAGCCACGTTAGGCTGAGATGCCTATTAAACATTCTAGTGGAGTTGGCAAATTGGCAGTTAGATGTCTGGGTCTATAATTTTGGAGAGAATCCTGGAGTGGGAATCATCAGAGTATTGGCGGTGTTTAAATCCATGAGGAAGGATAAGAGCATCAGGGAAATAAGTGAAAGGAAGGGAGCCAAGGTCTGAAGTCTGGGGCACACCCGCAGACTTCAGAGGTCAGGGAGAAGAGGGACGAAGGAGACGAAAGGGGGGACCACTGAGGTAGAGGCAACGCGGAGAACGTGATGTTCCAGAAAGGGAAAGTGAAAGTCTCTCAGTCATGTCCGACTCTTTGTGACCCCATGGACAGTGGAATTCTCCAGGCCAGAATACTGGAGTGGGTAGCCTTTCCCTTCTCCAGGGGATCTTCCTGACCCAGGAAACAAACCAGGATCTCCTGCATTGCAGGCAGATTCTTTACCAGCTGAGCTATGAGGGAAAACCTTCTGGTATTCCAGAAGGCAGATGGAAAAAACATATCAAGGAGGAAAGAGTGATCAACTGGGTCAAATGCTACTACTAGATTAAGTAAAGAGAGGACTAAGAACTGACTGTCATTGGATGGCAGGGGCAGTTAACTTGGTTAGAATGGGTTTAAGCCAGAATAGGAAATATGGAATTACACAGAGCAAGTGTAGACAAATTCTTTTAAGGTACTTGCTGCAAAGAGGAGCAAAGGAATAGGGTAGTTAACTACCAGAGAATTAGGGTCTCAAGAAGGCTTTTTTTTTTTTTAATAAGATGGAAGGAATACCAGCATTTCTGTATGCTCATGGAAGTCATGACTGAGTAGGGAGTGAAAAACTGATAAATGGCAGCAGCAGGGTGGGCAGAATCTGTGTCTTTGTCATGTCTAGCCGTGTCCCTTGGCTCTTGGCTGCCTTTTGGCATTTTCAAACCAGTAGTAACAGGTGAGTCCTTTGCATACAACTTTCATACCTCTTCCTGTCACCTTCTCTCTGCCTTTGCATCCAGGGAACATTTCAGATTTTAGGATTCATACAATTAGCTTGGATCCACCTGACAATTCAGGAGTGTGTCCCCATCCCAAGGCCATTAACCTTGATCACATCTGCAAAATCCTTTCTGTCATGTAAAGTAACTTAATCACAGGTTTTGGTGATAAGAACTCCCTAGGGTCATTATTCTATCAACCACAAAATCCCAGGGATATCAGAATTCTTGAAATAGATGGTTTCTTGGTTGATTTAGTTTATTCCCTTAGTTAACTCTTTAATTATTTAAATTGAAGTAAACTTCTTGTAAATTTGCTTGAATTCTAAATGGATAGGGCTCAATTCTATGTGCACCTATACATGGGCTTCATGGATCTGTCATTTAAGTTATGCTGACGAGCTTTGCACTCACTCACTGTCATTGAAAGAGAAGCTCTCAGGTTCATTTCCCAATCTTTTCATGCAAATACTGTTTTCCTGACTTCCTTGCACCTGGCTTTTAGCTAAGTTCCAACAGCGGAAGCCTGGTTAGAGACTAGATTGCAGGATGAAGGAAGGAGCCTCTATTTCTATTTCTAGTCCTGAAGTGACTATATTTGTTTGTGGTTCCCACTCTCCTGGGCAGCACCATGGTTCATGGTTCTAGCTCCCACTGGAGGCCGGGCTTCTGGATTCTAGTACCATCATCCCCTCTCGGAATGGTGTGGCTTCCTGCTGTTGTTAGTCTTTTGGTTGCCTCTATTCCCTGTTTGGTTTCTTAGCTCTTCTATCACTGTGTAATCCATTAATTATATTAAATTTACTCTATTTGAAATATCTAGAGTAGATTCTGTCTTCCTGACTCAACTTTCACTGATAGAATGGAAAATAAAACTATAATAGTTTCAATCTTGCACTTGAAAAATAATCTTCTCATCAATCTGAAAGGGACTCTGGTATTCTTAAAAAAGAAAAAGTTCAACAGAAAATCCATTCCGCTTGTTTAGAGGTATATAAAGATATTTTAGCACCCTCTTGTCATTTCTGACATGAAATATGCAGCTTGATGTTTACTTACTGAGACTGATGTCATAGGGTACATGAGAAAGGAATTTCAGGAAGCCACTCTGTGAACTGCTGGGGATTAGATTTCTGAATGATGAGCCCAGTGGTGTTGGTATAGCAGAGAATGGGACCATATTCCACTGACAATGCCAATCAAGGACACTCAATCATGACTTTAGGGCCCAAAGAACAGGATAAAGAGAATTCCACATGTCTGAGAAGTGGTTTCCTCTATTTCAAGGAGAGGGAAAACTAGGGCAAGAATGCAATCTGGGCTGCTGGCTGGCTGGCTAATATTCATTGTTTCTTAAAAAAAAATTTATACACACACAGTGGAAAAGGAACGAAGGGAAGCCTGCTCGCCTCTGAATAGCAAGGCTATTAGCAAGAAGAAAGAGATTTAAAAGTAATTTACATACATGATTATTAGGACGGAAAAGGATGACTCCAACTGCAGTTCTTGACACAACTTTGTGACTTTCTGTGGTTGAGATAATGTACATAAAGCAGAGACCCCACCATCTGACTAATTAACTCGGCAGCAGGGAGGGAATGGATGAAAGGATAATTAATAGGTCAAAGACCCAATGCTGTGTTATGATTATTTGAATAATATTATGATAATTTGAATAACGTACAAGAGTTTCTGAAAATTGGTTGCCGGCTAGGACTCCAGCTGACAAAACATTTGAATCACGCTCATTTTATACCTCCTGGATAGCTTTCCTTCCTTCCTGAAAGTAGTAAGCATATGTTTGAATATGGGGGGAGGGGAGGGAAGAAGCGACCACGGGGAATAACTGTGGAAAGAGAAAAGACTGTTTTAAATGTCCGTGACAGGATGAAACTGTTGTAAAAGTCCACAGCAGAAATCCTCCAGTTCAGTTCACATTGAAGTGACCTTAACTGACAAGCACAGTTGCAGGCCCAGACAACAGATACGATGGCATTCAAGTTCACAAGGACTGTTCAATGAAATGAAAAACCCCGTGCCTATTTCCTGGTTAAAAAAAAAAAAGAAAAGATGAATTAATTAGTTTAGATCTATGTTTGATGGATTTGTATCTTTATTTAGAAAAACAATACCAAAGAATCATTTTTACTTAAAACCAGTAGGGGTTTTAAACCCGGACATTTATTTAGAATTTTTTAAGCACGTTGTATGTTGAAAGTGTCCTACTCAAAAATTTGTTTTAAAACTCATGTAGGTTATTGACAAACGTGAAGCATTTATAATATAATATTCCCACAATTGACAATCATGCTGCCCCATTTAGTATGTCATGCTTCCCTGGTGGCTCAGCTGGTAAAGAATCTGCCTGCAATGTGGGAGACCTGGATTCGATCCCTGGGTTGGAAAGATCCCCTGGAGAAGGGAATCCAGTATTCTGGCCTGGAGAATTCCATGGACTGTATAGTCCATGGGGTCCAAAGAGTCAGACACGACTGAGTGACTTTCACTTTCACATATCGTGTATCATTTCCGTGGCTTTTTTCCCCCCTTCAGTTCCTTTTTCCGAGAAAATGGACTTCACTGTCAGCATCCAAGCAGCAATCTGGAACGTGGCCTGAGGGTCTTTAGGGCAACTAATAAAAAGGCCAGCCTGTTTTCCTCTGCGTGAGTTTATTTCCTACAGGAGTTCTGTGTGAGTTTTATTACTTATATGAAAAGAGTAGCTTCCATCTACCTTCCCATTAATCCAGTGATTCTCATTGGGGGACAGTTTTGTCCACTAGGGGACATTTGACAATATCTGGAGACAGTTGCAAATTGTCACGATTTAGGGGAGATACTGGTATCTAGAAGATGAAGACTAGGGATGCTGCTAAACATCCTACAATTTGCAGGACAGCCTCCACAATGAAACCTGCAAAGAGCTGGTGCCAAGAAGCTGTATTAATCCAAATGTGGCCTTGGATGAATGCTAGAATGATGCTGCCTGGTCCAATGGCTGCACAGTTGTCAAGTGTGAATGGAAGCATTATAAACACTACTAGGTTAGTTAATAGTAATGTATATTTGCTATTGTGGGACCCATCCAGCATTCAATGTGTTTTGAATGTTCAAGTAATCCTTAACATTTCTGTAAGCTTTGGTCCTTCACTTCTAAGGTTATACTTCTAAAAATAGGGGAAATGGAGCAGGCACCCCACTGCATGTGACTAAACATCTAAGCTCTTACACTAGCATGTTAGGTATTGTGTAATCATATGTCTGATTCTTTTGTGACCCCATGGACTGTAGCCTGGCAGGCTCCTCTGTCCACGGGATTCTCCAGGCAAGAATATTGGAGTGGGTTGCCATTTCCCTCTCCAGGGGATCTTCCCAACCCAGGCATTGAACCGGAGTCTCCTTCTTGGCAAGCAGATTCTTTACCACTGAACCACCATGGAAGCCCAGGTATAGTTGTTATATGGTTTCAATTTGGTTATTAAGGATTAACATTAGTGAATGAGAAAGTGCAAGTAATTCTCAGTTCCAAGAAGTCATAGGTCAAAGATGAACCTAGGCGGTAAAAAGAGTATATGTTTCCAAACGGCTGTTCAGATAAGCAGCGACCCTCAGAGGAGCTTTAAGGCCACTGACAGACCGCTTGTGCAGCCTGATGGGATAGAGCTGTGAGTACTGAGAAAGGCAAGCAGGACTTCAGAACAAAGCAGGCTCTTTGCTCCTAAAGATATGATGTAGGTGCCCACCTGTGCAGGGACTGCAATTCTGTGTGTTCTCCCTTGCTATTTTAAAAAGTTCTCATTCTCAAAGATTGAGTTGCCTGCCACATATTATTGATTATGACTGGTAGGTAAATGAGACGGACAGCTTTATTCCTGAAGTAGAACCACAAACAAGGACTACACACTTTCAGCGGACAGCATTGAGAATAAAGAATACGCTGCTTCGTATTTAAGAATGCTTATCATACAATTTAATTAAGAATTTTACTTGTATTTTAGAAATGGTGGCAGGACTTTAGACTAGATTAGAATTTCAGTTTTCCAGCTTAAATATTCTCTCCTTCTTTTTCATCCTAAAGGAAACATTATTAACATTTAGGTTGTCAAGCAGCCCACAAGAAACACCTGGGTCCACCATCCAGTTTCTGTAAATAAATAAAAAAATCAAAAGGAGAACAAGTATCACTTCTATACGGTCAAGTTGCTTGATGTAGAGCAAGAAAAGATATACATTTTAATAATTAGAATGTAATTGCTGCTGCTGCTGCTGCTGCTGCTAAGTCACCTCAGTCGTGTCCGACTCTGTGTGACCCCACAGATGAAAGCCCACCAGGCTCCCCCATCCCTGGGATTCTCCAGGCAAGAACACTGGAGTGGTTTGCCATTTCCTTCTCCAATCTGTGAAAGTGAAAAGTGAAAGTGAAGTCGCTCAGTCGTATCCAACCCTTAGCGACCCCACGGACTGCAGCCTACCAGGCTCCTCCATCCATGGGATTCTCCAGGCAAGAGTACTGGAGTGGCTTGCCATTGCCTTCTCCAAGAATGTAATTATTGAACTATAAATATCTCTGGTTATGTACTGATATGTAATGCTTAAGTTACAAGGGTACGTAGTTATATAGCTATCTTTGAGAAATAGGAGTCGTCAGATGCAGAAATTTTCATGATCTCATGTCATAAGAATGTGGAATAATACATTCTCTCCTGCTTTCTGTCACTTATTAAGTCTTGTATTAATATTATAAATGCATGTTTCTTATTTTTGTATCCTTAACCTAAATGAAAATTTAATGAAGTCTTCCTGTGTTACAAAAATGGAGAATGTAAAAAAAATATATTGACTTTTGCTGTTGACAAAAAGATTAGGAAGTAAGGGATAAAGGTATTCTCCTGACATCCATCAACACAGTGGGAGATAAAATATGTGGGAGTGCACTTTAAATTTCTATTAAATAATAAGCTATATTTAAGTAATAAGCCTTTGCACACATTGTGGGGCTTCCCCAATGGCTCAGAAGGTAAAGAATCCACCTGCAGTACAGGAGCCACAGGAGATTCAGGTTTGATCCCTGGGTTAGGAAGATCCCCTAAAGGAGGAAACAGCAACCCACTCCAGTATTCTTGCCTGGGAAATCCCATGGAGAGAAGAACTTGGTGGGCTACAATCCATGGGGCTACAAGGAGCGGGACATGACTAAGCACATGTGCACCATGCACACTGTGGTGTTAAGTTATGAAGAAATGATTGTGATGCTTTGTTTGGGAATTTGAAGTAGATAACTTAAGTAAAATTTTGGTAGCTAGAAACAGTATTTAAAAGCCAGAATTCTGTTGGACTGATATTATGAAATCCCATTGATAACACATTGAATAACATGACTCTTCTGTAACATGAGGATTGTCAATATATGCTAGAAAAGGAAGCTGAATATTAAAGAAGGAAAGTTATTTTCCTGCAGGGAGCAAAAACAAAAAACAAACAAACAAATGCTAAAAGACTATTAAAAGCTATGATCCGGGATTGATGGGCCAAATGGCAAATGATAAGAAAAATGAATAATGAGTGTGTGTGTGTGTGTGTGTGTGTGTAACAGACATTAAAGAAGGGCCACTAAAATACAGAAGTCTTGCTTTCTAGAAGATTCCTTCACCAAAGCAGAGATCAGTTCTTAGGATACAGATTCTACCATGAGCAAGATCAGGTGAAGTCTTTTCTTAATTCAACAAGGGTCAGGTAGACATATGAGAAGTAGTTTCAAAAGGGACTCCCCCGTGATGTTCCTTGATGGGAAGTACTCTCTCCCTGGGGCTGAGAGGATGAGCTTTGGCAGAGAAGAGGGTGATCCTAAAGCCATTTTGTCCTAGCTAGTTTTTGATAGGGCTTCCCAGGTACCGCTAGTGGTAAAGGATCCACCTGCCAATTCAGGAGACATAAGAGACAACAGGTTCAATCCCTGGGTCGGGAAGATTTCCTTGTGAAGCAAATGGCAACCCACTCCAGAGGAACCTGGCAGGCTACAGTCCATGGGGCTGCAAAGAGTCAGACTCGACTGAACACACAACACAGTTCTTGATAGCTCTGAGAAGAGCAACTCTATTGACTTGCTAGCATTAATTAACATAAACTGACAGGAAAGAAAGAGTGGGCCTGTGACTTACTGACTTCATGACACACTATTATAAAAGCATGTCAGCCAGAAGTGTATTTCTTTCCTGCAATTATCATAATACCTAGCAGCTCCTGACTGAGTGGAATTTTCAGTAGGGACTCCAGTTTTTTCACCAAGCACTGTCACTATTTGCTAGTGGTGATGTATCTGTGATTTGTAATAGACTCTTATTAGCTTCTAATTGAACTCAACTCCAAACCGAGGGTTCTGGTGCCCAGCTCACCAAGTTTCTCTCTAGTTCAGCTTCTCAAATGATCTCGGGTAAACACAGCAGGTGTTATCAAAGCAACAGCTCTAACCCTTGGCACTCATTGCTGTCAGATCCACTGGTAATGCTGATGACAAGCTCCTGCGAATCTAGTCTAGCACCAGGAGTGCCTCGAAGTTACTGCTACCAAGAACTGCTCTTCTGTCAATGACAAAAGAGAGTTTGGGAAAGAAATACCCCAGCTTTCCAACTGCTAGAGGGAGCATGGATCATTGTGACAGGTTCCCTGAGGTCTCTTCTGGAATCACCCAGAAGGAGTGATCCCCAGTTGCCCACAGTGGTAACCTGCTCAATAATTCACCACAATGTTGGTTTCTTTCCTTTTCCTCCACTTCTCCCATTCTCCTGCCGCTGCTTTCTGGGATCACCTCCCAAATAAACTTCTTGCACTCAAATCTTTATCTTAGGGTCTACTGCAAGGGAAAGGCTTCCCAAGTGGCTCAGTGGTAAATAATCCACCTGCAATGCAGGAGACTTCAGTTCGATCCCTGGGTTGGGAAGATCCCCTGGAGTAGGAAAGAGCACCCTACTCCTGTATTCTTGCCTGGGAGTTCCCATTGACAGAGGAGCCTGGAGGGCTACAGTCCGTGGGGTTACAAAGAGTCAGACACGACTGAGCACTACTTCGAGGGAAACCCAACTGAAGAAAGTAACTGTGAAACACACATGGACAATTTCTCTAAGACCCTCACTTACAGAGTCACTTCTCCCCAACTTGGCCACTCCAAATCTCCTCTTTGAACTTATCTACATCTGCAGCCTTGGGTCTCCCCTGAATTTGATGTCACCTTCCCCATATCCATACCCACTGTTGGTCAGTTTAATTATGTTCGCCTGCATCCTCTCTGTTCTTTTAATCCCTTGATCACCTTTTACTCTGGTCTTGAACATCATTAAACATAGGTTAACTAGATCATATTCTTTACATTCAACTTCCTTCACCGGTCTTGCCCACATGCTCAATATATTCCAGCTACATACACCACCTCATTATTTACTGAAAATACTATATTTTTTAATACAACCCAGTCTGTGTTTCTGGTATGTTCTTCTGGTCTTTGGAACTCTTCTCCTGCTTAAAGATCACCCCCTCAGTGGTGCCTTCCCTGACACTCCCAGGCAGAATTAATTGCTATCTGTTGTGGGCTTTGTATCATTTTTATATGTGACTGTTACAACAGTCACCACATGGGACTGTAATTATCTCCATGTCTACCCTCTTAGCCAGAGTAAGAACTTGAGGACAAGGATAGTCTTTAATCATCAATATCCCGAATTCCTAAGACTAGATTGGCTGGAAGATCAGTTCAGTTCAGTTCAGTTCAGTCGCTCAGTCGTGTCCGACTCTCCGCGACCCTATGAATCACAGCACGCCAGTCCTCCCTGTCCATCACCAACTCCCGGAGTACACTCAAACTCATGTCCACAGAGTCGGTGATGCCATCCAGCCATCTCATTCTCCGTCGTCCCCTTCTCCTCCCGCCCCCAACCTTTCCCAGCATCAGAGTCTTTTCCAGTGAGTCAACTCGTCGCATGAGGTGGCCAAAGTATTGCAGTTTCAGCTTTAGCATCAGTCCCTCCAATGAACATCCAGGATTGATCTCCTTTAGAATGGACTGGTTGGATCTCCTTGCAGTCCAAGGGACTCTCAAGAGTCTTCTCCAACACCACAGTTCAAAAGCATCGATTCTTCGGCGATCAGCCTTCTTCACAGTCCAACTCTCACATCCATACATGACCACGGGAAAAACCATTGCCTTGACTAGACGGACCTTGGTTGGCAAAGTAATGTCTCTGCTTTTTAATATACTATCAAGGTTGGTCATAACTTTCCTTCCAAGGAGCAAGCGTCTTTTAATTTCATGGCTGCAATCAGCATCTGCAGTGATTTTGGAGCCCAAAAAAACAAAGTCTGACACTGTTTCCACTGTTTTTCCATCTATTTCCCATGAAGTGATGGGACCAGATGCCATGATCTTTGTTTTCTGAATGTTGAGCTTCAAACCAACCTTTTCATTCTCCTCTTTCACTTTCATCAAGAGGCTTTTGAGTTCCTCTTCACTTTCTGCCATAAGGGTAGTGTCATCTGCATATCTGAGGTTATTGATATTTCTCCCAGCAATCTTGATTCCAGCTTGTGCTTCTTCCAGCCCAGCGTTCCTCATGATGTACTCTGCATATAAGTTAAATAAGCAAGGTGACAATATACAACCTTGACGTACACCTTTTCCTATTTGGAACCAGTCTGTTATTCCATGTCCAGTTCTAACTGTTGCTTCCTGACTTGCATACAGGTTTCTCAAGAGGCAGGTCAGGTGGTCTGGGATTCCCATCTCTTTCAGAATGTTCCACAGTTTATTGTGATCCACACAGTCAAAGGCTTTGGCATAGTCAATGAAGCAGAAATAGATGTTTTTCTGAAACTCTCTTGCTTTCTCCATGATCCAGCTGGAAGATAGCAGGCAATAATTTAATGTGAGATGAATGAATAAAATTACTCATTAAAGTCATGGCCCTTGTTTCCCCAGTACACTGATCTTCACAGGAAACAAATTTGTTTCCTGTTATTTCTATGGGACCTAGTTTTTGTTTTTTTGTTTTTTTTTAATTAAAATTCCTTTATTTTAGCTTACCTTTACAGGTGGTTGGTATGTGTCATCCCCAATTATGACATGATTGGCCCACTGGTTTCTTCTGCTCACATATCTTAAATTTCAGCTAGATATTTTAATTACTAGCTTAGCTCAGACTGACAGTAATCAGATGGCCTTCTGCCACCACAGAAACCATGAAACAGCTTAGTGTCTAATTTGATCTGCTATCTCCCAGGCATAGTCCTACTTCTAGACTTCTGTTTTGGTAAACAGTAGATGTCCTTATGGTTTAAGTCATTATTAGTTTGGCTTTTAATTAATTATAGCTAAAATAAACCCTAGATGATGATCATATGAAATATTTTTAAGTTGCATTAAGGGATGGACACGTATTTAGAGAAGAAGACCGGAAGGAGCAGTAGAGGAAGTGAGTGGAGTGAGTGAGAAGTGAGCAATGAGGAAGAATTGACCCATGGAGGCTTCAGGACAAGTCTTAAACAGGTCGTTAACTGCAACGGAGGCATGATCTGGTCAAAAGGAGAGGGGAACACTCTTGAATGGGCATAGGCAATGGCACCCCACTCCAGTGCTCTTGCCTGGAGAATCCCATGGACGGAGGAGCCTGGTGGGCTGCAGTCCATGGGGTCACTAAGAATCGGACACGACTGAGCAACTTCACTTTCCCTTTTCACTTTCATGCATTGGAGAAGGAAATGGCAACCCACTCTGGTGTTCTTGCCTGGAGAATCCCAGGGACGGCGGAGTCTGGTGGGCTTCCGTCTATGGGGTTGCACAGTCGGACACGACTGAAGTGACTTAGCAGCAGCAGCAGCAGAAATAGGAGAGAGTAAGGGAATTCATTTTCCTTACACACACACACACACACACACAAAATCTACTTAAAAGCAAACGTTTGGAACACAAGTGTACATGAGTTAGCAGAACTCTATATCTGACTTGAGAATGAGCTAGAATACCTGACACAATATTTATCTGAACAGCACAACGTTATTTGGGCGTAATGGAGAGATGGTTGTATTAGACACCATATGGGGGTACCAGGGAACAGGGTTCCAGTGCTGCATGGGCAGTGACTCAGGAATGCCCTGGCGTTACTAAGATCATGTGTTCACGAATATGTGAAGCAGATCTGTACTGTCTTGGTTATAATATCATAATAATAGGATGACTTAAAGCTAGCTACTTAATACTGCTCAATTTCTTCATTTAAAAAAAAAAAAGAATAATTGTGATGATTCAGATCCTTACAACTCTACATTCATGGCTTAATGGTCCCAAAGCTGAAAGATACTTCCTTCTACAAATTCTGCTTTGATGACTTTATATTTTCTAAATCTTTGTTTAAAATATGCTGAAGTTCTTAAACATTACAAAATAAAATTGTAAGAGTAGGGCACTGGAGAAGGTTATCAAGAAAAATTTTATTTCATATTCAGTAAATTTTCTGAGCCAAATTACTGTTGACAGAGGATTTTCTGCTTTTACTACTTTAACTGCTCATTGCTTTTTGCCCATTAGATGCGTGATTAATGCTCAGAGTTGTACTTCAAGCACTAAGTTTTGTCAATACTAAATAAATAATTACAGCATTTCCTTTCTGCTTCTGGGATCCTGGGCCATGATCATAAAATATTTTAATTTTCAGAAGAATGAAAACATTTCCCTTTCTCAAAGAGCACACAGTTTAAAGGATGACATGTGCAAAATAGAGTACACCTCAATTAGAAAAATAGCTGCTTTATAGTAGAGGGAAAAATGGCAGCCTATGATGCACTGGACAGGTTCTGGGTCTTACAGAAACCAATGTTTGCAGATTCTGACAGTTCATGACCACCTGCTGATCTTGGATCAAACAGCTGCACACAGCATCTCAGTCTACATTGTCAAATGGAAAATGACCCAAAACTCACATCTAAAAATCCATGAGGCAACCTGACAGATGTTGACAATGATCTTGGACACAATATTTCAGACACAGCTTAGAACCACCCATGAACATTGGAAGAAAATCTTGAGATATTAGATCTATCTGCCTCTAAAATTATATTTGTACGGGTAAGTAAATTATACTTTCTCGTTTTCAATTGAATGTGTCAAAATTTCTTTGACTAATTGGCTCCATGTAGAATGTCTTTTTAAAAGCAGGACATGTATTTCTCTGAATTTACAGATGTCTTCCTAAGGACTGTCCTGTATACTCTTTGGTAGTATTTAGCTTTGTAATATATGTGGATGTTCTCAGTCGTGTCTGTCTGCAACCCCATGAACTGTAGCCTGCCAGGCTCCTCTGTCCAGGAGATTTCCCAGGCAAGAATACTGGAGCAGGTTGCCATATCCTTCTCCGGGGATCTTCCTGAATGGAGACAGAACCCACATCTATCTCCTGCATGTTAGGTGGGTTCTTTACCCACTGAGCCATTGGAAGCACTTTGTAATGTGTATGAACTATAGATATTTTGGGCCTACACAATAATATAAATTATTAATTCTAACATAACTTAAAAGCCTTTGTTTTTAACCTTGGGGAGCATACTTGTATTGAGGGTTAGGTTTAAGTTGTTATTGTTTTGTTTTGGTCTGAACTTCGTCTCATTTTTTTATCCTTATGGCTATGGCATGAAGGATAATTAAATCTGTATTGAGTTTTGTGAACCCTGTGGAGAAAAGATTTATATCCACCTAGGAAATCTTGGAGCAAGAAGTTTTGTACACAAATTCTGGGATTTCTGTTGCTAGCTTGTTAGAAATCTTGAGATTTAGCCAGGAAGTAGAAATGTAGAGCACATTTAGAGAATCTGGGAAAAAATTAGGTGTATTGACATTCAAAAATGTGAAATGTTTCATCCTTTCAGAATTTACCCTGTAATAGCTAAAGTAAATTGTCTAGATGAGATTGGGTTGAGAATAGAAACATAGTAAGAATTAATTTTTGAGATAAAAGATATGAAGGCTCTGAGGGTATACAATCATAAATAACAGAGTTTATACATAACTGTTTTAAATATTTAATCATGAACATTTTTTTTCAATCATTTTTACCATCGGTGAATTTTTTAGGTGGGCATATGATTAGATTCAGTAGGAAAAAATTGTAAGCTGAAATTATAATAGTAACGTATTCCCTAAGCCTTTTCTTGTGTAAGAAATAGGAATGTGTATTTGATACAACATATGATGGTCAAATGATCCACTGAGTACTGGATGTATTCAAAAGACATGTTTCCAGAACATTTGAAGAACACTAAAGGTCTGAATAAATTATTTTATAGAAGCTGGCTTTATTAGAGAAATGATTCACAAGAAACATTGTTAATTATTAATAAAGAGCGCCATCTGAAAAAACACAAAGCTGAGTAGTTTACTGAGTGTGTGGGCATAATTGTGGGGAAAAGCCAGATTGGCACAGCTGTGTGTTACCTTAGAAGGCAGGAAAGAGCAGACAGGTTAAACGTTTCCTTTTCTGAAAATGTTTGTCTGTAACTTCCTGCTAAAGCTGAAACTCTAATACTTTGGCCACCTCATGTGAAGAGTTGACTCATTGGAAAAGACTCTGATGCTGGGAGGGATTGGCGGCAGGAGGAGAAGGGGACGACAGAGGATGAGATGGCTGGATGGCATCACCAACTCAATGGACATGAATTTGAGTAAACTCCAGGAGTTGGTGATGGACAGGGAGGCCTAGCATGCTATGATTCATGGGGCCGCAAAGAGTCAGACACGATTGAGTGACTGAACTGAACTGAACTGAACTTCCTGCTGGCTGGCTATTGCCAGAAAGATGAGGTATAGGCCAATTCTTTTGATTTCTATTTTGGTGACATTTCCCAAATTTTTACTGGGTTATTAAAGTGAAGTGAAAGTTGCTCAGTCGTGTCTGACTCTGTGACACCATGGACTATACAGTCCATGGAATTCTCCAGGCCAGAATACTGCAAGGGTAGCCTTTCCCTTCTCCAGGGGATCTCCCAACCCAGAGATTGAACCCAGGTCTGCTGCATAGCAGATGGGTTCTTTACCAGCTGAGCCACAAGGGAAGACCTTGTGTTTATTTGAAAAGATTTATTAAAAGTTTATTAAAAAGGTTTATTAAAAGCCAGACCTCAATGGGGCTTCTCAGGTGTCACTAGTGGTAAAGAATCTGCTTATAATGCAGGAGACACAGGTTTAATTCCTGGGTCGAGAAGATCCCCTTGAGAAGAGAATGGCAACTTGCTGCAGTATTAGACAGAGGAGCCTGGTGGGCTACAGTCCGTGGGCTTGTAAAGAGTTGGACTTCACTGAGCACACACAGACTTTTCTGAGTTACCTTAATTGATATTTTTGCAATTGCACCTTCCTTGTGATCAATTAAGCCTTAGAAAACATTCCTTTCCACTGAAAACAAAACAAAATGAGATAAAAAGTTCAGAGGGTCAGCACACTATTTTCTCACAAAATCTGCCCTTGACTAAAACCTTTGCTGAGTTTAAAAGTATTATTATATTCATTCCTCCATGTTCATGGATTGGAAGACTTGGTGCCATGTCTCCCCCAATGCATTGATCTCAATGCAATCACAATAAAAATTCTAACAGGTGTGTGTTTGTGAAAATGACAGTTTGACTCTAAAATTTATGTGAACTACATAGAGCCAAGAGTTACCAAGACAGTCTTAAAAAAATGCAAAGCTAGAAGCCTTCCACTGCCAGATAGGAAGAGTTATTGAAAAGCTACCAAAATTAAGACAGTGTGGTTTGCGACAGGAATAAACAAATAGTCTGCAGAACAAGATAGAATTTCCAGAAACAGAACTACACATTTATGTCACCTGATTATGATTGCCTGATTCATGACAAAAGTAACCTTGCAGTGCAGAGGAAAAAGGGTGGTCTTTTCAGTAAATGACAATGGATCAATTTGGCTATCTGTAAAGGAAAAGTTTAACTTTACCCCATGTCACACTATACATGAAAACAGACACACAGAAATCACTCAAAATGGATGAAAGACTTGTGTAAACATATAACCTGGAACTGTAAAACTCCTAGAAGAAAACATAAGAGAAAGATTTTTTAAATGGGGACACAGAAAGCACTAACAATAAAGACATAATTTGGAAAATTGGCCTATGTTAAAAGTACAAAATTCTCTTTATCCAAAGACATCATTCAGAGAGTGAAAAGGCAAAGAACAGAGCAGAAGATTCTTTTCAACATATAAAACTTACAAAGAGCTCATATACAAGAGAACCCCAACACATTGGTAAGAAAAATAAACCAACCCAACAGAAAAAAATGCAACAGACTCACACAGGCATGTTTCAAAAGAGAATATATAAATGTCAATAAATACATAAGATTTGTATTGTACTAATCTCATTAGTCATCAAGGAAATGAAAGAAAAAGTACAATGAGAAATAGCTTCACACCTACTGAAAGGACTGAAATGTAGAAGGCCAATAATATCAAGTCTTGACTAGGATATGGATAACTGAAACTCTCATAAACTGTTGGTAGATAATTTTGTAGTATCTAATACGTTTGGAAGGATTGGGGGTGGGAGGAGAAGGGGACGACAGAGAATGAGATGACTGGATGGCACCACCGACTCGATGGACATAAGTTTGAGTGAACTCCTGGAGTTGGTGATGGACAGGGAGGCCTGGAGTGCTGTGATTCATGGGGTCACAAAGAGTCGGACACGACTGAGCAACTGAACTGAACTGAACTGAATACGTTTGGACATAAAGCATACCCTATGACCAGCAACTTTTACCCTTCAACACATGCTGCAAATAAATTCATATCTATGTTTTTGAACCGTGGTGTTGGAGAAGACTCTTGAGAGTCCCTTAGACAGCAAGGAGATCAAACCAATCCTAAAGTAAATCAGTCCTGACTATTCATTGGAAGGACTGATGCTGAAGCTGAAACTCCAATACTTTGGCCACCTGATGCGAAGAGCTGACTCATTGGAAAAGACCCTGATGCTGGGAAAGTTTGAAGGCAAGAGAAGGGGATGACAGAGGATGAGATGGTTGGACGGCATCACCAACTCGATGGATATGAGTTTGAGCAAGCTCTGGGAGCTGGTGATGGACAGGGAAGCCTGGTGTGCTGCGGTTCATGGGGTCACAAAGAGTCAGACATGACTCAGTGACTGAACTGAACTGATGTTCACCAAAATAGATGTACCAGAATATTCTCAACAGTATTGTTTGTAATAGTGTAAATCTGAGAAGAATGTATTGTTCATCAATATTTGAGTGGACAAATAAACTGAGTCAAATAAAGTCAATAAAATAAACACGTTTTTACTACATGCAGCAGTTATGGAGACTATCACACATGAAATGTTTAACAAAAGCAGCCACAAAAGAGTTACACACGGTATGATTCCTTTTATATGAAGCTCAAAAAGTGGCAAAGTTAATTATGGGATAGACGTCAAGAGAGCAGATACCTTAAAAGGGCATGAGAAGGACATCTGAAGAGTTGGCAACTCTGTTGATCCATTTAGGTCCTGGGTACATGGGTATGCTCGCTTTGTGAAGAGCTGATGCTGTACACTTATGAGTTATTTACATTCCTGTGTTATGTCATACATCAATAAAATGTTCATTAAAAAGAGTCATTATCTTATCTGCACATAATTCAAGCTTTGTGGTAGAAAGTTTGGCAATTTCTTCTAATATTTTATTGCATTCATAGCCTTCAATCAAGCAATTTCACTTTTAGGAAATTATGCTACTAAGAGACTTGAACAAAGGGACAGGTCTATGTTTAATGCCCACTGGTCATTCCCTTCCACTGGCACATTGTCATTTCTCAGTTTACACGGCACAGCATGCCTCTAGTTTCTCTCTGTGACGTTTCTTCTTGGTCTTCTTCACTCCCGCCTCTTCATCCACCCTCTAAACTCAGGAGAGTCCCACAGCTCCCACAGTGTTGTGCCTTCATCCCTTCTCTCCAAGTTCTTTCCCCGTGTGACTCCTTTTAGCCTAATGGCTTTAAGTGCCACCTGTACATCAGTGACTCCCAATTTTATTTCTCTTGTCTCCGGGTTTCCCTTAAACTCTAGCTAGATTCAACTTCTAATTTGCCATTTCTAAATGGCTTTCTACTAGGCATAGTAGATTTAATACATTCAAAAAGGCAGTCTTTATATTTAGCTTGATCAAACTCACTTCTGCTCAGTCTTCCCCAACTCTGTAAATGGCATCCTCCCCCTTGTTTGGGACCCAGATCCAGGAGTCTTCATTACACGTCCCCTTTTCTTTGCAATCTATTTCATTCACCAAGATGATTGTTGTACTTGAATCTGTTTGCTTCTCTTCATCTCTGCCACCATCACTGGAGTCATTAAATCCCAACTAAGTGATTTAAATATGCCCTTAGCTGGCTTCTTTAATTCAGTTCTTCCCTTTTAAAAGTTCATTTTCTAGCCAGAGTAATATTTTTAATCATAAACCAGACCATGCCACTCCCTTTCTTGAGACCTTAAATGGTTTTCTATTGCTTTTACGTGAGAATCGAGACTCTTCCCCCCAAGTCTACAAGGTCCTGCCTTTTCCAGTTCCTCCTTATATGATACACCTCTTATTACCCACTGTTCCCCCTTGCTCTCTGCGCTTCAGTCTCACTGGGCTCTCTGTTCCTTGAGCATCCCAAGCCTCTCTTACCCTCTGGGTCTTCGTATTTGCTTTTCCCTTTGCCAAGAGGGTTTACCTCTGCAGATAGCTGGCTCCTTCTCATCTTTTACGTCTCTTCTCAAATGTCCCCTACCCAAAGAAGTCTCCCCCCACCACTCTACCTAAAGCGGCCTCACAGCTTCCACACTGTCTCACCCTTTTATTTCCTTCATGGCATTTATCATGAACTGAAAAATATATGTCTATTCACAACCTACAATTTATATATTTTCTGTCTTAAGAAATGTAAGTGGAATGAAGGCAAGTTCCATGTTTTTTTCCCCTTAACTGCATCTATTACATTTGATGGAAATGCTAGACATTCAAAAATTTTTGTTGACTTAAGGTGTGGTCCCCAACCTCTTTGGCACCAGGGACTGGTTTTGTGGAAGACAGTTTTTCTACAGACCAAGGATGGATGATGGTTTGGGGATAACTCAAGCACATTACGCTTATTGTGCTCTTTATTTCTATTATTATATCAGCTCCACCTTAGATCCTGGAGGTTGGAGACCCCTGACTTAAGGAATACCTAAATTGCAACAGTCTTTTTAATTATGAAAAATTGTAAATAGCATAATTACTGGTTAAACGAGTTGTGGTGTATTCCTATAATAGAATGCAATGAAGGCATTAGAAAGAATATCTGAACATAGTGAAGGAAATACATGTACGTATACATCTTAGGTTATACAGATGAGAAATTCAGAAAGCAATATGCCCAAAAAGGAGGAAATGACTTAAAGACAAATTTGATGACAGACAATACGCACGTAGGTAGGTTCCAGGGCTTCAGGTAAATAAATCCAGAATTTCTCCTGGTCAGTATTCTTATCTGAGGGTGTCTTGGTTCTCCAGGAGATATTTGACAGTGACTGAAGACACTGTTGATTTTCACAGCTTGAAGAGGGAGGAGGTGCTTCAGGCATCTAGAGGGCAGAGACCAAGGATACTGCTGGGGATCCTGCAATACCCAGGACAGCCTCCACAAAAAAAAAAAAAAAGAATTATCCAACTGCCAATAGTGCTGGGAGGTAGGGAAACTCTGGGTGAGGGGATGCTATGTCTCTGTCTGTTACTAGTCAATGTCTGCTTGGGGACTTGAGGTACATGGAATGGTGGTTCAGTTTTAGGTCTTTACTTTTTTAAAACTGCCCACATCCAGCAGCCATTCAGACTGATAGAAACTGATACATTTATCACTAGCTATTAGAATGGCCAGTATTTTCCTACGTCATTCAGCCTGAATAATTTCCTAATTTTTAGTGGTTTTTTGCATAGTTCAGACTAGAGACATATTTCTCAAATATTTTAGGAGGCATTTGCTTTGTGACTGCCCTTCTGCTTCTCTTCCCCAGTGGATAATTAGAAGGATTTATTCTCTGGAGATGTCAAGTAGGCACCTTTCTCATTACCTAAATTCACTTAGAGAAAAATAAATCAGTATCCAAATGAAAGTTCAGGAAGTATCCAAGGGAGCTATTCCAACCCAGAGAAAATAATTTCTACTACGTATAGTCAAAAAGATGCCAAAGAATTCTTTACCTCCTCTTTTTGTAATAACCTTCCTACAGTCCCCAAAACTGTGTAAGGCAGAATTTATAACTTGCTTAATTTACAGTGCAAAAAAAAAAAAAGAATCCTCTACTCCTTAACATTTTTTTTTTTTCAGTCAGTGCAGGCCAAGTTCCAGGGTCTTGTGAGGTGGGAGGGGATCATAAGTTTCCCAGGATACAGCTGGGATATCACTTTCAGGAGAAACAATGTTATCATCTATCTTTTAGAAGGCTCCAATGAGAGAAAAATCAAATAAGTACCAGGGAACAGCACTTTCTGGAAGTTGTTGCATAAACAGAAGAAAAATAGTACAAGAAGGTAGAGGGTAAGCCTAAAATGGCATTTCTCCAATCCAAAGTCATGGCTCTTGAATTGAGAAGGGCCATGCCACAGAATTTAACTCAGATGACCATTATATCTACTACTGTGGGCAGAAATCCCTTAGAAGAAATGGAGAAGCCATCATGATCAACAAAAGAGTCTGAAATGTAGTACTTGGATGCAATCTCAAAAACGACAGAATGATCTCAGTTCGTTTCCAAGGCAGTCCATTCAGTATCACGGTGATCCAAGCCTATACCCCAACCAGTAATGCTGAAGAAGCTGAAGTTGAACAGTTCTATGAAAACCTACAAGACCTTTTAGAACTAACACCCAAAAAAGATGTCCTTTTCATTCTAGGGGACTGGAATGCAAAAGTAGGAAGTCAAAAAACACCTGGAGTAACAGACAAATTTGGCCTTGGAATATGGAATGAAGCAGGGCAAAGGCTAATAGAGTTTTGCCAAGATAATGCACTGGTCATAGCAAACACCCTTTTCCTACAAGGCAAGAGAAGCCTCTATACATGGACATCACCAGATGGTCAACACTGAAATCAGATTGATTCTATTCTTTGCAGCCAAAGATGGAAAACCTCTATACAGTCAACAAAAACAAGACTGGGAGCTAACTGTAGCTCAGATCATGAACTCCTTATTGCCAAATTCAGACTTAAATTGAAGAAAGTGGGGAAAACCACTAGACCATTCAGATATGACCTAAATCAAATCCCTTATAATTATACAGTGGAAGTGAGAAATAGATTTAAGGAACTAGATCTGATAGAGTGCCTGATGAACTATGGACAGAGATTCATGACATTGTACAGGAGACAGGGATCAAGACCCTCTGCATGGAAAAGAAATGCAACAAAGCAAAATGGCTGTCTGAGGAGGCCTTACAGATAGCTGTGAAAAGAAGAGAAGCAAAAAGCAAAGGAGAAAAGGAAAGATATAAGCATCTGAATGCAGAGTTCCAAAGAATAGCAAGGGGAGATAAGAAAGCCTTCCTAAGTGATCAGTGCAAAGAAATAGAGGAAAACAACAGAATAGGAAAGACAAGAGATCTCTTGAAGAAAATCAGAGATACCAAGGGAACATTTCATGCAAAGATGGGCTCGATAAAGGACAGAAATGGTATGGACCTAACAGAAGCAGAAGATATTAAGAAGACATGGCAAGAATATACAGAAGAACTGTACAAAAAAGATCTTTATGACCCAGATAATCATGATGGTGTGATCACTCACCTAGAGTCAGACATCCTGGAATGTGAAGTCAAGTGGCCCTTAGGAAGCATCATTACGAACAAAGCTAGTGGAGGTAATGGAATTCCAGTTGAGCTATTTCAAATCCTGAAAGATGATGCTGTGAAAGTGCTGCACTCAATATGCCAGCAAATTTGGAAAATTCAGCAGTGGCCACAGGACTGGAAAAGGTCAGTTTTTATTCCAATCCCAAAGAAAGGCAATGCCAAAGAATGTTCAAACTACTGCACAATTGCACACATCTCACACACTAATAAAGTAATGCTCAAAATTCTCCAAGCCAGGCTTCAGCAATACGTGAACCGTGAACTTCCGGATGTTCAAGCTGGTTTTAGAAAGGCAGAGGAACCAGAGATCAAATTGCCAACAACTGCTGGATCATCGAAAAAGCAAGAGAGTTCCAGAAAACCATCTATTTCTGCTTTATTGACTATGCCAAAGCCTTTGACTGTATGGATCACAATAAACTGTGGAAAATTCTGAAAGAGGTGGCAATACCAGACCACCTGACCTGCCTCTTGAGAAACCTGTATGCAGGTCAGGAAGCAACGGTTAGAACTGGACATGGAACAACAGACTGGTTCCAAATAGGAAAAGGAGTGTGTTAAGGCTGTATATTGTCACCCTGCTTATTTAATTTCTATGCAGAGTACATTATGAGGAACGCTGGGCTGGAAGAAGCACAAGCTGGAATCAAGATTGCTGGGAGAAATATCAATAACCTCAGATATGCAGATGACACCACCGTTATGGCAGAAAGTGAAGAGGAACTCAAAAGCCTCTTGACGAAAGTGAAAGAGAGTGAAAAGTTTGGCTTGAAGCTCAGCATTCAGAAAACAAATATCATGGCATCTGGTCCCATAACTTCAGGGGAAATAAATGGGGAAACAGTGGGAACAGTGTCAGACTTTATTTTTTTGGGCTCCAAAATCACTGCAGACGGTGATTGCAGCCATGAAATTAAAAGACGCTTACTCCTTGGAAGGAAAGTTATGACCAAACTAGATAGCATATTAAAAAGCGGAGATATTCCTTTGCCAACAAAGGTCTGTCTAGTCAAGGCTATGGTTTTTCCCGTGGTCATGTATGGATGTGAGAGTTGGACTGTGAAGAAAGCTGATCATCGAAGAATTGATGCTTTTGAACTGTGCTGTTGGATAAAACTCTTGAGTGTCCCTTATACAGCAAGGAGATCAAACCAATCAATCCTAAAGGAAATCAGTCCTGACTGTTCATTGGAAGGACTAACGCTGAGGCTGAAACTCCAATACTTTGGCCACCTCATGAGAAGAGTTGACTCTTTGGAAAAGACCCTGATGTTGGGAGGGATTGGGGGCAGGAGGAGAAGGGGAGGACAGAGGATGAGATGGCTAGGTGGCATCACCGACTGGATGAACATGGGTTTGAGTGGACTCCAGGAGTTGGTAATGGACAGGGAGGCCTGGTGTGCTGCTATTCATGGGATTGCAAAGTGTCGGACACACCTGAGGGACTGAACTGAATTGAACTGATGCCACAGAAAGACTGTCATGGTGTGTGTTACACCCCTCCTCGTCTTAAGAATGACAAGGAGGAGAGAGAGAATGAAGAATCTCTTTCTCAGGTGACACTGCATTAGGAGCCCTTGTCTTGGTCATTTCATATTGCTGAAGCAAAGTACTGTAGACTGGGTGGCTTGTGCACCACAGACACTCATCTCTCATGATCCTGGAGGCTGGGAAGTCCAAGATTGATGTGCCAGATCAAAGTGAGTTCTGAGCAGGATCCACTCCCTGGTTGCAGACTACTGATTTCTCATAGTATTATCACGTGGCAGAAAAATAAAAAGGGCACTTTTATAAACACAATAATTCCATTGATGAAGGCTCCACCCTCATGACCTAATCACCTCCCAAAGGCCTTACTTTCTAATACCATTACACTGGAGCTGAGGACTTTTTGGTAGGACACAAAATTTCATTTCATTGCAGACCAAGCCTTGATTTGTTTTGGTCTCTGACAGGACAGAGAAGCTCTTAAATTTTGCTAACACAAGGTAAAATAGTAGAATTACACTTCTGTGTTGTGCATCCCCATGAGGCAATCATTTGGATTTCCTTTTATCCCTCTACATGATGGGAAAATGTTGGAGGTGGTAAATATGGATGAAGAGTATCATGTCTGAAAGACTCTTGGGATCAACTTGAACACTGCCCCAGGACCCACCTCCCACCCACCATTCCTCTCAGAGGGTGGTAGAAGCATTGGATAGCATACCTTCCTGCACGTCCTCATTCAAACACACCTGATCTCCACCATCGCCAAATTGACCAGGAAAGTCAGCATACCTGAGCTGAATGAGTCTAACCTCTCTGAGTGAATTCAGGCTCAGTGGCTGGGCTCCTGTATTTAATTCTCAGCTTCAGCACCCAAGTCAGTGCTATCTGGGGGAAGCAACTGCCTCAGCTTTCTTATCCTCAATGATTGTATCTGCTTCTTGGGTTTAGGGGGCGGATTAAATGAGTGAATGCATGGAAAGTACTTAGCATGGTTCCTGGCACATAGTAAAGCCTCAATAAATGTTGTCAGCTGCTATTATCGCTGTTAATAATTCTAACAGAAATGAGGGATCTGCTCCTAGATGGTGAATAAGAAATAAAGGAGGAGAAGGTGTGTCACTTCTACTAGAATCCAAGTGGGCCCTGCTTAAGATGGAAGAGGGGATAATAAAAATAGGAAACAGCTCATCCTCTATCTTAAGGGCCACTGAACACTTCACCCTGAGCCCACCTTACAGGTGACTTGAGCCACACTCATGTCACTGCTATGCCAGTTTCACGTCCCCCAAAGCCATCCTCACTGGCTTCCTCTCTTTTCCTTCTCTGATTCCACCGCTGCTATGCCTGAATGCTACAGTTCCTCTTCAGAATGCCCCTCAAAGTTGTCCCTGTTCCTCCCCTCTTCCCAGTGAGCTGGCCTTTCTGCATCACAACACTTAACTCTGCTCCTCTCACTCCAGGCCCCTTGAAGGCAGAGAATGTACCTTTATCCCCAGTGACTATCCCAGTTTCCAACATACAGTGGGTCCTGAACGGCTGTTGGTGAAACAGTCCCCAGGCATCATACGCCTGAAGACACTGCCTCAGATAATTGGGGATTGGAATATAACTTTTCATATGTATGCTGTATCCTCTTAACCAGAATGGGAATTCCTTAAGAGAAGGAAAATACATTTATTTGTCTTGGTCCTCTTGAGGAAAGTGAAAGAGGAGAGTGAAAAGTTTGGCTTGAAGCTCAACATTCAGAAAACAAAGATCATGGCATCTGGTCCCATCACTTCATGGGAAATAGGTGGAAAAACAGTGGAAACAGTGTCGGACTTTATTTTTGGGGGCTCCAAAATCACTGAAGATGCTGATTGAAGCCATGAAATTAAAAGACGCTTACTCCTTGGAAGGAAAGTTATGACCAACCTAGATAGCATATTAAAAAGCGGAGACATTACTTTGCCAACAAAGGTCCGTCTAGTCAAGGCTATGGTTTTTCCAGTGGTCATGTATGGATGTGAGAGTTGGACTGTGAAGAAAGCTGATCGCCGAAGAATTGATGCTTTTGAACTGTGGTGCTGGAGAAGACTCTTGAGAGTTCCTTGGACTGCAAGGAGATCCAACCAATCCATTCTAAAGGAGATCAGTCCTGGGTGTTCATTGGAAGGACTGATGCTAAAGCTGAAACTCTAATACTTTGGCCACCTCATGCGATGAGTTGACTCACTGGAAAAGACTCTGATGCTGGGCAGGATTGGGGGCGGGAGGAGAAGGGGACGACAGAGAATGAGATGGCTGGATGGCCTCACCAACTCGATGGACATGAGTTTGGGTGAATTCCGGGAGTTGGTGATGGACAGGGAGGCCTGGCATGCTGTGATTCATGGGGTCGCAAGGAGTCGGTCATGACTGAGCGACTGAACTGAACTGAATGATATTGTCCAGCTGCCAGCAAAGCCCTGCTCCCAAATCCACAGACCTCACCACTGCGTGCACGCAGGCTCAACGTCCCGATCCCAGCAGCTCATCTCTTTGTCTAAGGGTGCTCTTTGGCAGCCAGCATCCACTCTGTCCCCTGTGCTTGTGGACATGGCAGGTCAGAAACGTCAGAGGACTGATACTCACCACCCGGGAGCAGCTGTCAACCAATAACCAATGGAACTGATGTATTAAAACCTCACCCTTTGGTGAGATAATTCCGAGTTGGATGTTCTACACTGACTGCCAGAAATCCCAGAAAGATGAAGCTCTAATTACCTAAAGAAGTAACTTGATACTACATATTTTACTGGTGGCTAGCTTAATCTGTTTGGGCTACTATAACCAAATATAATAGATTGGGTGGCTTATAAACAACAGGAATTTATTTCATATAGTTTTGAAGGCTGGGAAGTCCAAGATCAAGTTACCAGCATGGTTGAGTTCTATGAGAGCCCTCTTTGTAGTTCATAGCCAGCACCTGCTCACTGTGTCCACACAGGGCAATAGGGGCATGGGATCTCTATGGGGTCTCTCAGTTGTGTCTCCTCTTTCCATGGAATTTCCTAGGCAAGAATACTGGCGTGGGTTGGCATTCCCTTCTCCAGGGGATCTTACCAATCTAGGGATTGAACCTGTGCTTCCTGCTTTGCAGGTGGGTTCTTTACTGTCTGAGCCACCAGGAAAACTCTGATAAGAACACTAACCCAGGGACTTCCCTGGTGGTCCATGGTTAAGGATCTGCCTTCCAATGCAGGGGATGAGGATTTGATCCTTCGGGAACTAAGATCCCACATGTTGCAGAGCAACTAAGTCTGCATGTCACAACTAAGACGCAGTGCAGTCAAAAGTAAAATAAATACATCAATAAAATACTTTAAATAAAATACTTAATTTTTTAAAATAGGACACAATGCTTGTCTCCCTGCAGTTAAGTCCCACCCTCAGAGGCAACGACTATAACTCGTTTCTAACTAATTTTAAATTCTTTTAAAGGGAGGACCTCTCCATTCCAAAATAAAGAACACTAATCCCAATAATGAGGGCTCCACCTTCATGACCTACATATTTCCCAAAGGCCTGACTTCCTAATATCATCATCTTTGGGGGTTAGAATTTCAACTGATGAATTTGAGGGAAGACTTCAGATATTCGGACCATGGCAGCTGCCTACCTACCTTTCCCTGTCTCCCCTACCAGTGTTTTCAAAATAGGTATACCTTCCAAATAAACTATCACACAAAATCCTTGAATACCAGAATCTGCTTCTGGGAGAATCCAGATATGAAACATATAAAACAGATATGAACAGGCTGTATGAGAATCCTGCCTTTAGTGTCAGTGAGTGACGACACCAAGAACTGAGAAAAACAGATGGAGTTGCTCTTCCATGAGACAATAAAAAAAATATGTTTGCTCCAGAGAAGTTGTGAGATGGAGTAAAGTGGCACAAAGTTGCACCCTGGGATGATGGAAAGGGAAGCTGAAGGGAGGCTATAAGGACTGGGGTGAGCTGGGGGTGGGCAGTGACCATGTCAAGTGAAGTATAAATGGAGCTGTGGTAGGTGCAGTAGACTCCTTCTCTGCCTCTCCATGGGACCTTTCGTAAACCTGCCATTGCTCTCTCAGGAGATCAGTGGAAGTGGATTCTATTTGCAGATGGTCAGAGGTGCTGAGTGCCATCTAATGGTCGGTGTGATGAAATCACCTGTTGAGGCAACTGGACATTTGACTTATATTTGTGTCATTCACAACACCTAGCTCAGGGTTAAAGTGCACAAGAATTATTTACTGAATTCTTAATGAAAAACTGCATAAATAAATGTATAAATTTCCACCTTTGGGCTTCCCTGGTGGCTCAGTCAGTAAAGAGTCTGTCTGTGATGCAGAAGACCTGGGTTCGATCCTTGGGTCGGGAAGATCCCCTGGAGGAGGGCATGGCGACCCACTCCAGTATTCTTGCCTGGAGAATACCAATGGACAGAGGAGCCTGGTGGACTACAGTCCACAGGGTCGCAAAGAGTCAGACACAACTGAGCACAACTAACACTTTCACTTTCCATCTTCTGATCGATTTGTCGATTAATAATCAATGATATTGACTATGCCAAAGCCTTTGACTGTGTGGATCACAATAAACTGTGGAAAACTCTTAAAGAGATGGGAATACCAGACCACCTGACCTTCCTCTTGAGAAATCTGTATGCAGGTCAGGAAGCAACAGTTAGAACTAGACATGGAACAACAGACTGGTTCCAAATAAGAAAAAGAGTACGTCAAGGCTGTATATTGTCACCTAACCTCTATGTAACTTCTATGCAGAGTACATCATGAGAAACGCTGGGCTGGAGGAAGCACAAGCTGGAATCGAGATTGCCGGGAGAAATATCAATAACCTCAGATATGCAGATGACACCACTCTTATGGCAGAAAATGAAGAGGAACTAAAGAGCCTCTTGATGAAAGTGAAAGAGGAGAGTGAAAAAGTTGGCTTAAAGCTCAATATTCAGAAAGCTAAGATCATGGCATCCAGTCCCATCACTACATGGGAAATAGATGGGGAAACAGTGGAAACAGTGTCAGACTTTATTTTTTTGTGCTCCAAAATCACTGAAGATGCTGATTGCAGCCATGAAATTAAAAGACGCTTACTCCTTGGAAGGAAAGTTATGACCAGCCTAGATAGCATACTAAAAAGCAGAGAATTACTTTTCCAACAAAGGTCCGTCTAGTCAAGGCTATGGTTTATCCAGTGGTCATGTATGGATGAGAGAGTTGGACTATAAAGAAAGCTGAGCACAGAAGAATTGATGCTTTTGAACTGTGGTGTTGGAGAAGATTCTAGAGAGTCCCTTGGACTGCAAGGAGATCCAACCAGTCCATCCTAAAGGAGATCAGTCCTGGGTGTTCATTGGAAGGACTGATGTTGAAGCTGAAACTCTAATACTTTGGCCACCTCATGCGAAGAGTTGACTCATTGGAAAAGACCCTGATGCTGGGAGTGATTGGGGGTGGGAGGAGAAGGGGACGACAGAGGATGAGATGGCTGGATGGCATCACCGACTCGATGGACATGGATTTGGGTGGACTCCGGGAGTTGGTGATGGACAGGGAGGCCTGGTGTGCTGTGGTTCATCGGGTCTCAAAGAGTCGGACACGACTGAGTGACTGAACTGAACTGAGCTGAATCAATGATAATCATCTTCTGTACTCTCTGGTTGAAACTGCTTCCACTTCAAAGCATATCTATCTATTTAGAGTCATTTATTTCCTCCTTCTACCCTTATGTTAGTACACATACACACACAGGTCAGAGCTCTTCTAATACAATCACTTAAACACTCACAGATTTTAGTATTTGTGTTGCCCAGGAAAGCCCAGGAGAATAAAACTCATTTAATCATTCAAAAATATTTATACAACAAATATTTTTAAGTTATTGGAGACTCAAAGATGAAAAATAGGGTTCTTGTTTTCAAAAAAGTCTCAACCTGAATTACGGTCATTGTTCTCCCTCCAGCACTCTGCCTTCACTGTGAACCAGTCGTGAGTCACTCCACGGAAAATGCCTGTGTCTCATTCACTTCCGTTCTTTGAAGACAGACGTGCTTTGCTATTAATGTATCACTAGTCTTCTTTCTTTAAAGAAAACTCTTGACTATACTTCTTTTCGTCCTGGGAAGGAGGGCATGTAAACTAGAATGTAAGCCCATGTATTGCAACCTTTTTCATCCCCAGACTTTCTTTCAACCACCCACCTCCCTTGATAACTTGCCCCAATGGCAAAGCAGAGTGGCGGAACATTTGATTAGAAGAAAAAAGTTGGGGAACACACAGCTTCATTTATTTGGAAAGCACGCCACTGTGGGTTGATGGCTATTACAATGTAAGGCAGTTACAAGTCAAAACTGAGCCAAGAACTCTATGCAAGGGTGGACGAAGAGGAATAGGGAGCAAACGGGGATTCGGATGGTCTTAAAGTACAATGTGAGAGGGCTTTGTGAAAACCTATAAGCTTTCTATAAAAAAAGTAATTTTACAATTTATTACTGGCTTTGGGACTGTCAGTATTATTCTTTGGAAATTACCCATTTGAACATCTCAGAAAATCTGATGGATAAAACGAAAAAGAGAACAGCAAAAATAGTAAAGAAGCTTAAGTTGTAAGTTACAAATCCAGTGATTTTGACTTTAACCTTCAAAGAGAAAGAAAAATAGTTTCTGGCTTGAAAAAGAACAATTATGCACTCCTGTCTGTTCTCAGGCTCAATTTTTCTGTAAGCCCTTAAAAGATAAATCCAACTGTAAATCACCTTGGAAAATAGACTTGGAATCTGAGAGGGACTGCATTGTTTGCTTTTTGCTCCTTTCTACCCTTGATTTGTGTTTAAAAAGTTCTTTGACCCTAACAAATTCATCTCATGGATTTCAGATGATTTCTCACTAATGTACAGTGGTGTTTTTAACAACGATTTTTATCATGCAGTTGTTTCTTTTTAATAGCAAATAATAAAATGTACATTTTAATAAATATAAATATAATATATGAATATATTTATATACACACACACACACACATATAAAGGAAGGCCAATGAGTACTAAAGCAGATACTAGGTTCTTGACCATGCTGTAAAGGATCTGAATGTGGTTTTCTCTCGCTCTCTCGATTCTTTCTGATGCCATTTAAAAAGACTCACATAGCATTGTCCCTGACCTTGAAGGAACTTACAGTCTTACTGAAGACATAGTATTTTATTTACATACAACAAATGGAAAATAATCCAGAGCACTCTATGTTTATTTTTAAAGTTAAGAACTATAGGGATTCAGAGAAAGGCAAGGTCAATCTAGGTTATAGGAATGTGTCAAACTTTAACTAGTTAATTCAATGTTCATTCATAGAATGGCAACTAGAGGACTCTGTGATTGGAACTGGGCATCAGGAAGGTGTGTAAAACATGTGCTGCCTAGAAAGGTGTATGTATGGGAAGGGTGATGTGGGACAGTTCAGGCTCTGGTTGAGAAGAGAGGGTTCAAAGAATGTAACATGGTCAGAGAGAAAAGATGGAGCCTGGTGACAAAGGGACTTGAAGGAGGGACTTGACAGGGTAATTTCCTTGATGAATCTATGGCAAGTAGTAACTTATATCTTCAAAGAAGCTATTGTTACAGTTTTTCTTGATTAAATCAGTAAAATCTCTAGTCTTTTAATGAAAAAAAATCTGATTTTCTCCAATTGAAAGAAAAAACTTTCCTGAGGTTTAAGTAAACACTGAAGTGAGAAATCTAGTTATTTTTTCCAGCCATGATTAAGCAAAGAGTTATTCCTTTCAAAAATCATAATATATATTTAAAAGTATAGCTTGATTTTCAGACATCTTAATATATGAAGAGCCAGTATTTCTAGGCCCTCCATAGGAAACTAAAATATGCAGGGAAAGAGAATTTTTTAAAAGTACAGGCCCAGACAAATACATTCCTCCTCTGCCGTCTAAGCTAATATAAAATTAACGCAACTCTGGCTAGTGAGGTGAAACGTGCTATATACAAGAAAAGTAGTAGGCTGTACTTCAGGATTAGATGGCTAATTTGAACATTCATCTTACCCAAACTACCTTTGTTTGATTATTGAGAATCTTGAAGGTGGAAAGTTCAGCTAAATAAATACCCAAAGATATTTTAGAATTCCTCAGTATTTATTTTTACCTCATTTCCCCTGTGTGCAAATCTAAGACCATTTAACTTAGTTAATTACTACTTTCAAATCTATGTAAGATTTGTGACTTCATTTAAAAAATATACTGCTAATATGTTTAAGGGAAATAACAGTAACCATCATCATTTAAGCCAGAGGTTGGTGAACTTTTTCTTAAATGGCTAAATAATAAATATTTTAGACTTGAAACTTAACAGCTCCACTATTGTGGAGTCAAAGCAGCTGTTGCAGGGGGGGGACCAGAAAAACAAAATGGGCAAGGATGTGTTCCAATAAAAACAAATATATGAAAACAGGTAGCTGTCTCAGGATTGCAGTCTGCTTATTTCTCATCTAAATGATATGGCCACCATTCAGGTAGTTGCTAAACCTCTTCCAAGTCACCAGCACAAGCTCTCTCATCTCTAATTAGAACTTCTGCTGAAGGTGGGGAGTTAGTACGTGGAAATAGCAGGGGAAGGGGAGAAATAGGCTATTGGCATAAACAACTGTATTTTATTCATAAATACTATGTACTCCTCTTCATATTTTAATTTTAAATTCTGAAATATGTCAAGCAGGCAGATAGGTAAAAAAGCAATATAATAAATACATTATCCATACCACACAGATTTCTCTCCACTTAATATTTTTATATTTGCTCCAGGTAAACATTCAAATATTTAAATGTTTCTTTTTAAAGAAATAAAATGTCACAGATATAACTAAACACTTGTTCTAATTCCATCCTCCTTTCTCCATTCTAAAAGGCTAACTCGTCATTTATAGATAATCTGTCTTTTTTCTCTGGTTGTTTTTAGGATTTTCTTATTGTCTTTAATGTTCAGACATCTGTGGATTCATATCGTCTCTCAATGCTGAAAAATAATTGGGGACTTTGAATGTGGTATCTTCCCATACTCTATTCTCCTTCCTTCTGGAACTCCTGTCTCAACATATGTTGGATCCTCTATCCTAATGGTTTCTAACCTCTGTTTTGTGCTTTTTTTTAATGTCTGTGTGTGGCAATTGGGATAATTTCCTGGATTAGTTTTCCAGTTTTTTAATCCTCTCTCAAATTAATCTTTTTTTACGTGAATTGAATTTTTAATTTAAATTTCTAAATATTCACATTTCTTTTCTAAATCTGTCATATATTTGTAAAGTGTCCTATTCTTTGAAATTTATTTTTATTCCTTTTTTTAAAAAAATTCTACTCATTTTATATTACAGATTATGTCACATGTTTATATTATATCATGTTTGACCGGGGAAGAAAAACTTGCCTAATCCTCATATATGTTGTATATGCTGCTTTCCCTCATGGCTTGCTATTTGTTTGTGTGTGTGAGAACACATTATAACAAACAAATATTCTTGTCTTTGTGTGCTTTCTTTGTTTTCCTGTTGGAGTCTTTGCACTTACAGAAGTGCTACTTTGAAATGATTTTGTATTTGTTTTTATTGGGTGTTCCAGCAATTTCACCAAACTGAGATTAGTCTTATTGTTGCTATCTCAGATTAGACATGTCCATACCCCTGGTTAATAGAAATTTGGACAAGCTTGGAGTTTTTTTTTTCCATAGATGAGTTCATTTTCTCCTCAAAATCCTAGATAAACATATTTCCTTCTTGTTTTCTTGTGCCAGTAGGTAGAATTCTGTTCCCCCCTTTCACTAAGAGGATGCTCTTCCATTATCCCAACTTTGCAATGGAGTGTTATGCATTAGCTCCCCAACCTTGCCTAAGCCCAAAGGTATGTCTTCTATACCTGTATGAGCATGAAAGCATTTTTTAGGTATACCTTGGGCAATTTTCCTCTTGGTTGCTGGAGTACCAGTTCCTGAATTTGCCAATCTGATTTTTAATATCTCCCTTATAGCTGTCATTTTCTTGCTTTCTAACCCAGGTTTGTAAAAGTAAACATTATGTTATTGCACATAGGCATCATTTATTAATATATGTGTTTGTGATTGAACAATAAAGCTCTGACTTATTCTGTCATATTGTTGGAACCATTCTTTAAGTCACCGTGGTATCATTTCAAAGATTTATATTTATGATATACTTTTAAAATTACAAATCTCTTTTATGTTTATTTTTTAAATTTAAAAGAGGCTTTATTCCTTTATTGCAAATTATATGTTCTCTCATAGAATCTGTCCAGTTGAGTTGGGTTTGAACAAAAAACTTTATTTAATAATTATTTAGCTATAGAGAAATCATTTGAAAAATTCTTGACTTTAGGTACTATTTTCCTTGAGTGTATAATATATAGTATTAGTAGTACTATACATTCACTTTTTTAAAAAACTTTAAGATTTCACAATTTTCCTCTTGATACATAATTGAACTTGTTTATCATTATGCCAAAAGAAAGCCAGCATACTCCACGGTAAAGATGCTTTTGCCGTGGAAGCATTTTTGGAAATTACTTTTTTACATTGTAGGAAAATGTATGGCATTTGCAAATTATACCCACACTGCCAGGAATCCAAGCATTTAATATGACTTGGAAGCAGATTTTGCATATTACATCTATAATTTTGTTAATTCCATCCCGAATAAGGATCAGCATTGCAGCTAAATTTCTGCTTAAGGTGCTTCTTTCTAATGACTGGAATACAGACCATAGCCCTCTGAAAGTGGGAGCCCACATGAAAGTTGCAGACTGGTCGTCCTTAATAGTCTCTCCTCCTCATCATCCTACAAAATAGAATTTTAGAAAGTGCTTCTGAATCCAATTGTCTTCACATGGTTGGGATTGTGTCTAGGGAAGCACCATGTGCTGAAATGCTAAACCTAAATGATTGTTAACACTAGGTCTTCCTGGAAGATGTAACAGAAAAATGGCTCTGCCTCCCACCCTCCACAAAAAGTTTATAGCATCAAATAAATATCACAAGTTTAAGCATTTTCAAACTGGAAATTTAAAAATCATGTGACAGCTAGAATCATTTTGTTAATATATTTAGGTACTCGTGTTTGTCCGATTACAGCATGGATAAAACAGACGCTCAGTCTGGGTGATTGGCGCCAACAGCCAAGCTTTTCAGGCAAACAGATTGGCCTAATCCTCACTTGTTAAAATTTGTTTCCAACCCTTAGCTCATTAGCTTCTCCTTTTCTCCTGACCTCATCCTTTTGTGTTTTCTTGATCATTGGAATGTCTCCCTTGGAAATCCAGACTTCAGTCTCTCCTAAACAGAGCTACAGAAAAAGTGGTAGCGCTTTCATTATGTTTTCTTTACTCACTGGGTGAGGCCCAATTTTTCCCTCCTCTTGATATAATTAGCATTGTTTTCTCCAAGAGTCACTTGAAGAGTGATCTTTCTTCTTTATCTCTCATAAAACTCATTCTAACTCAGGTAAGTATTGGGAGAACAGAAACTAGGACAACAGATCTTTGCAATCAGGCTTAGGGCAAAACAACTTTTTTCTTCTGATTTTTCTCAAGTGATCTTTAGTTCCTTCCTCTTAAATTTATCTTATCTGATTCCATAAAGGTTTTCAGTCTCAACAATGCTAGAAGGTTACGGAGGTGAGTGATTTCTCAATTTAAAATGCATTAGAGTTATTTCTATGTCTTTTTGGCTTTATAAGTGCTTCTTGATATATTTCCTGAAAGTGAACTTTTTCATTTCTCTTTATACCCCTAAACTCAAACCATCATTTTATCTCTATAAAAGATGCACTGACCTATTTCCTTTTTTGCATACAGACATTTCTGAGCTTGACCTTAACATGAAAAGTAGGTAATATACTGTGCTATAAACTGGCTCTTTTAAAGTAGTCTATAAAATAGGTTATTTACCAAATAGTGACAGATAACTATAGAATGACCTTACCCACTACCAGCATATATATTTAGATATAGTTATCTAATATCTCCTGAGTCCCAAGATGTACATAGCAAAATAAAAGGAAATACAACCTCTCAAACTTATCAAGATCAGTAGACATATAGAAAGATATATATCACTTTTCCTATAAAGGAAATTTCAATTCACCAATAAAATTGGTGAATTCCCGTTAGTCACAGATTTCCTCTACTAATCTCCCTTCTGAGGTTGGCAGTCACCCACATTACTGGTTATACCTTTTTAAATGTCGACATAAATCAAAGGAACCAAAATGGCTCACAAATATTTAAGACAGTGAAAACTGTCAAGCAAAAAAGTCACTTGAAACTTAAATAAGAAGAATAAAAATGATATATGTGGATCTGGACATTCTGACCACTTGAGTTTATACTTTTTCAAGCCCAGGAAGAGAATGTGTCAGACCAGAATCACACTTAACACTCAATCAGGAGAGAGGTGACCACAGGAAATGAAAATGTCTTCCCTGTCCCCTGCAGATCTAGAGAAAGTGTTAGGATGAGAAGTGTCCTTAGACAGATGGATCATTAAGCAAGTGTTATCAGTGGTGGAATATCTGAGGAACAGGGCAGTGTATCTTCAACAGTAGAATTCCATTAAGCAGCAAAAGCTTAACTTTTGAAAAAATAATGTATGGCTTTCAAAAAATACTAAACCCACTTTTAACTCTTACATTGGATTTTAGGTAGGACACATTTTTTCTGAGCTACGTCTAAGGCTAGTCTTAAAGAAAAAAACAAGAGTAAACTTATCTTGTGTCAGAGTGTCAATGAAGTATTTTCTGAACATTTCAAATGAAATTCAAGATAGTGAGTATAATTTTTGGTCCTTGTGGGCATGAGCAGATCTTATATTTTTGTAACTCGTCACTCCTAACACCATCTGTATGCTACATATATAATAGATTCTTAAAAACACTTTGTGATAATTTTGTGATCAATCATTCATTACAGAACAAATTAATGTTAGAGCTGGGTATTCCATGTCCTAGTTCAAAATTTTTGATAGACACCAATAAAAATAATTTGATTGGGGAAAAGCAAATAGTATTGCCTAAAAAGTTTATATAAGAATTTCTTAGCTTAACATTTAATAAAACTTTTAAAGATTTAAAATCAACCATCTTTCCAATAGAAATAAAACATAGCCCTAAATACTCTTGGTGAGTTACCATTCAAATGGTGAATTTTTACCCTGACTTTTTTCACCACTTATTTCAATGAGTGACTTTTCATCTGCTGGAAGTGCTGGGACAGTCTATCATCCATTAATTGCAAATGCTGCTTTCTCAATGAACTCTGAAATATGAGTATTAAATTTGATTAACATGGAATGTAAGGGACTGGAATTTTAGTCAAAGACAGTGATTTATATATAATTGAGGATAAAATCAAAATAAGGCATGTTTTCCAGCATTAGTTACTGTAATTGCATTGAAACCTTCAGGAATACTTATTATGAAATCGAAGGACCATTATATTCTCACAGTATCATTTAAAGCAAAAACAAGATCATGTTGTTCTCTTGCATAAAATATTCCAGTGATTTTCCAAGGGACTTAGAATAAATTTCAAACTCCTTACCATGGCCTCACAGACTCTGAGTGATCTAATCTAGTCTCTGCCTACATCTCTTACCATCCTACTCTGCTTTGAAGAGGCCTTGGCCATTGGCTGCCCAAATAAGCCACACTCATGCCATCTTAGGACCTTTTCAATTGCTTTCATCTGCCTGGAATCCTCTTCTTCTATATCCTGCCCCTCTTTCTTATGCCTAGGGGTTCCCTGGTGGCTCAGACAATAAACAATCTGCCATCAGTGAGGGAGACCCAGGTTTAATCCTTGGGTCAGGAAGATCCCCTGGAGAAGGGCATGGCAATCCACTCCAGTACTCTTGCCTGGAGAATTCCATGGACAGAGGAGCCTGGTGGGTTACAAGTCCATAGGGTCACAAAGAGTTGAACACTGAACAACAAACACTTCCACTTTTTCAGAGTCCTTCCAGACCACCAAAGTGAACTTAAAGCCCTGAACATGCATTTGCACCTGTATACACACACACACACACACACACACACACACACACCATTCATTCCCTCTATCATTTTGCCAAGTTTTTAAATCATGGTACTTACATTTTTTCAGGGTCTATCTGTGTTTGCTCAGGTATTTTCACCTGTGATAGCTGCCTCCAGGCCACATGTCACACCCCTTCAACCCACCCTGATTTTAACTGCAGCAGCAATAGACGTTTCCCTGAAAGCTCAGACTTACCTCCCTAACAGCGATCCTTCTTAGCATCTCCACTGGTCTTTCTGCTTTCTTTTCTAGGGTTTTCTCTGGCCCCGGGTGCTTTTTTCAGCCAAGCATAAGCACAGCCAATAGGAGATGGGAACTAGTGACTGAATGCTTCAATCTCCCAGTCTTCAAGTGAACCAGGCTGGCAGGTGTTTGGTAATTACTTCAGGGATACCAGCAGAAGCCAAGACCCTGATACCATAGCAACAACCTTAGTATTGGCTGTTCCCTTTTTTCCCATCATGTACTCTCCTTCCCCTTATGCCTATTTCCTGGGATCACCTCCAAATTTACCATCAGTAACCAGTATTCAAGATTTTGCCTCAGGCTCTGCTTTCAGGGGAGCCTTAATTAAAACATATAATATAGATTAATATATACGAACCATAAGAGCCAAAGGCCTTGTCTTTTATGTGTTTTGTTGTTGTTTACAATATGCAGGGCTTGGCATACAGTGAGTGTATATTTTTTTGAAAAAATTATAGGAAAAGCAGAGGTTATGGGCAAATTTAGGGAGGAAAGGGTATTCATGAGAAAGGATGCTAGAAGAAAAAAATTCAGAAGGTATAGAATAGTAGGTATAGGATAGTATGAGAAGAATAATGCGAACTAAACAAAGAGAATGTGTAAAACGTGTAGAAGTTACTACAACGTTCTACGACAGTCAATTGGATAAAAGAGGGTTCAAGATTGGAAAAATCTGGGAAATTTCTATTATGTGTTGATCATCCTGTCAGAGAAGTCAGGTGGTGTTATTATTTTACTTTTAGTTGTCTGAACAGTGAAAAGTGCATTTTCTTGGCATTTCAAAGCCAATTCACATGATAAAAGGATGATTTTGAATTAAAAAATAATTTGCTAACTAGTACTTTTTTTTTAAAACAGAGGTGCAGGTCTCAATGTTCATTGCAGCATTCTTTATAATAGCCAGGACATGGAAGCAGCCTAGATGTCCATTAACAGAAGAATGGATAAAGAAGATGTGGTACACATCTGTAATGGAATACTACTCAGTCACAAAAGGAACAAAACCCTGCCATTTGTAGTAACATGGATGGATCTAAACATTGTCATAATGAGTGAAGTAAGTCGGACACAGAAAGACAAATATCATATGATATTGTTTATATGTGGAATCTTTTAAAAACATGGGTGCAAATGAACTTATTTATAAAATGGAAGTACAGTCACATATAAAGAAAACAAACATGGTTTTTCCAAGGGATAAGAGCAGAGGAGAATAAATCGGGAGATTAGGATTTACATATGCACACTACCAAATATAAAATAAATAATAAGAACCTGCTGTAGAGCGCAGGGAACTCCTCAGTACTCTGTAATGGCCTATATGGGAAAAGAATCTTAAAAAAAGAGTGGATATATGTATACGTATAACTGATTTACTTTGCTGTACACCTAAAACTAACACGACATTGTAAGTTGACTACACTCCAATACAAATTTACAAACAAACAAACGAAAACCCAAGCCAAACAAAAAAACAGGGATGCAGGGACTTCTACTTACAGTTTTGCCATAACTGTCCCGCATAAACAATGGGACAATATACATGAGGCAAGTGTTCTCAGTAATTGGAACACACAGACCACAGGATTGGGAACTCTGAGAGAAGAAAAACACGTAAGTTGAGCCCCATATTTAGCCTGGCTTTCTGCCTGAAGACACTTACCAGCTGGCACAGGCTGCCAAAGGCAAAGCTTTTACTGAACAGAAAAAGCTGAGGTGAGAGTTTGGGGTGGTGGAAGTGCCTGGAATTAGCTGAAAAGAGTGCCTGATAGGAAGGAGCTGACTGGGGAAGAGAGGTAGCTGGGACAGGCGCCTGCATGGCTGACAGCTAGAGACAGCATCAGAAGTCTTGCCGTGCCAGATAATATCGGAGCTCCAGCCTAGCCACAATGGAGAGAGCTCATTGAATTCCTCAGATACTCAGTTTAAAACCTAGAAAGGCCACACCTTCCAGGTATGCACCATACTCTACAGCAAGAGCCACACCCTCGGACTAAGGCATAAACCAAAATAGATGCGAACTGACAAAGAATAACATTAAGCCTGACAAGATCAAAATTGTTCACAAGTCATTTAATTAGTTGCTGGAACAAAACACTCTTTAAAGGAAGACACTGTAATCTGGACTCTTTACAACGTATCATATATAATGTCCAACATTCAGTAAAGAATAGTGTTTTGAAAATAGCTATTATAGTGCTAAAACCCTAATTAGACAGATTAATAAAAAGAAATAAAGCTCAAATTACTAATAACAGGAATTAAATAGACTATGTCTTACAGATCCCACTTACAGTAGAAAAACAATTAGGGAATTTTATAAATAACTTTATCTTAATACATTTGACAACTTAAAGGAAAAATTTCTTAAGTAACACAATTTACAAAGATGGACACAATAATCCAAAACATTAATGTGTGTGTGCATCTCTTTAGTTATGTCAGACTGTTTGCAACCTCATGGGCTCTAGCCCACCAGGTTCCTCTGTTTATGAGATTCTCCAGGCAAGAATACTGGAGTGGGTTGCCATGCTCTCCTCCAAGGGAAACTTCCCAAACCAGGGATCCAACTCACGTCTTCTGTATTTGCAGGTGGGTTCTTTACCCCTAGCACCACCTGGGAAGCTTCAAAATATTAATAACAGGGGCCTGAAAATCAAAACTATTCCTACAATCATATGAGGAACTTTGTTATTTTTTCCACTTTTAGTCTCTCACAAGCAGTTTCCCAGGGACTGCTGCTGCTGCTGCTGCTAAGTCACTTCAGTCGTGTCCGACTCTGTGTGACCCCATAGACGGAAGCCCACCAGGCTCCCCTGTCCCTGGGATTCTCCAGGCAAGAACACTGGAGTGGGTTGCCATTTTCTTCTCCAATGTGTGAAAGTGAAAAGTGAAAGTGAAGTCGCTCAGTCGTGTCCGACCCTTAGCGACCCCACGTTCTGCAGCCTACCAGGCTCCTCCATCCATGGGATTTTCTAGGCAAGAGTACTGGAGTGGCTTGCCATTGCCTTCTCCTGCTATCTTCTATTAATTTATACATGAAAAAGATTGGTAAAAACAGAGGACACATTTTTTCGTAGGACACACCTCAAGAGTGTTTATCAGTGATTCATTATTAGTTAAAAGAGAAGACTCCATTACTTAGATATCTCTTACTTAAGATCCCCTAAAGGTCAATTTTTTTCTATTTCCTTGCTGATAGTACATATTTATTAAATGAGTAGGCATCAAGGAGTTCTTTGGAAATAATCAGATTCTTATTTAGCCTTTTTTTTTGTCAACTACTTAACTCCTTGGAATCAGTAGGTTGACATACTTCTGGAAAAGTCTCTTGCAGACATCAAAACTTTAAAAAAATTAAAATAGAGATGTATAAAGATGAGTTACTGCAATTAATTCTTGTGCAGAATATAGATATTCACAGCCATACAAACCAATTTAGCTTTACCCGCTACCAGGCAGATGAGGGTGAATAAAACTGCTAATATTTCAGAAAGCATTTGAAAGAGATATCATGAAATTACAGCAATGAGTTTTGATGTGTCAATAGATCAGTTAATAAAAATTCTAGGCTCTAAAGGCAGAAAAGGGTTTCCCTGGTGCCTCGGTGGTAAAGAATCTGCCTGCAATACAGGAGACATGGGTTAGATTCTTGGGTAGAGAATCTCCCCCTGGAGAAGGAAATGGCAACTCACTCTAGTATCTTTGCCTGGAGAATCCCATGGAGAGAGGACCCTACCAGGATACAGTCCATGGGGTCGCAGAATCAGACATGACTTAAAAAACAGCAATAACAAAAGGCGGTAAAGAGCATGTAAGAAGGAGAAATAGAACTTTCATTCTATACTAGACAAGTCATTCTCAGACTTGGAGTGTGTACACCTCCTCTTCATTTATCCTAGAACACCAAACTCTGTGTGACAGCAGAGTTGGGAAGCTGGGGAGTGCTAATGCTAAGCAAAAACAAATATGTTTGTCATAATCCTTTATTTCATGGAATCCATTGTATTAGAGTGTGCCGTCCACCAAATAAAGGTTGATTTTTATAAACTCATCTTTCTAAGGCCAAAATTCCCTTTAGAATAAGAAAATATTCCTTGGATCTGTCTATTTGGGCAAAAGAAATGCCTCAAGCTTATGATAAATACTTGTATTGCACAGTGCTTTACAAAGTCAGCCAATTTGTGGCCTCCAAAGAATTTCTCCAGTAACTTCCTGAGTCTATTCCCTTGAATACGCATATTTGCCTGACTCAGTCAAAAATGTCATCAATCAGGATTATGCAGTAAATAATAGTGTAGAGATTATTCCCTGAGCACAATGAGTGATTGTTCCAACACACAATGTTCAGGATTATTAGATGAGAAATAAAGAGTCGTGGCAGGATGAATTTTGCCTACAGCTGAAGGCAGGTGACTCCTGCTCGCTACTGGCAGTAGCATGTCATGGGGAAAAGACTAAAATAATATGAATATGAAATTCCGATTGATCTTATTCAATAGGTATAAGTGCCTATAAAGATGACCAACACAAAGTCCTTGCCTGTGGAAATGCTCAACATTTTACACGTTATGAGAGCCGCAGGCTCATCAAAGTATTTTCCTTAAAATTTGTGCAACTTTGATATTAATTTGAAATTGCTTTTTCTATAACATATAAAACTTTATCAACATGTGTATATATCACTTGTGAAATGCCTTTGAATAAGTTATGTCTGTGAATATCCAGTAATAACTGTTTTCCTTTGTCCCTAAATAAGGTATGGACTATTTGGAAAACTTTCAATCAACCTTCAAGACAGCTTTTTTGTCACTTTCTAGGACTTTGCTTTTTTTTCTTCCACCCAGGAAGATGAATTGCTCCACCAGCTTGTGCCTGCAATTATAGTAATAGCAATAATAGTTCACAATTATCAAGTGCTTTCTATATGGCAAAGACTCTTCTAAGAAGTAAGTCATTTAATTCTCATAAAACTGTACAACATGAGCATTGCTATTGTACCTATTTTACATTTAAGGAAAACAAGGCATGGGGAAATTATATATGTTGCTCAGGGTCACACATGGGCTTCCCGGGTGGCTCAGTGTAAAGAATCCACCTGCCAATGCAGGAGATGCAGGTTCTATCTCTGGGTTGGGAAGATCCCCTGGAGAAGAAAATAGCAAGTCAAAGTGTTAGTTGCTCAGTCATGTCTGACTCTTTGCAATCCTATGGACTATAGCCAGTCAGGCTCCTCCGTCCATGGAATTCTCCAGGCAAGAATACTAGAGTGGGTAGCCATTCCCTTCTCCAGGGGATCTTCTAGATCCAGGGATCAAACCTAGGTCTTCTGCACTGCAAGTAGATTCTTTACCATCGGAGCCACCAGGGAAGCAGCAACCCACTGCAGTATTCTTGCCTGGGAAACCCCATGGAGAGAGGAGCCTGGCAGGCTACAGTCCATGGAGTCACAGAAGAATCAGACATGGCTAACTGGCTCAACAACAACAGGGTCGCACAGTCAGTAGGTTACAGAGCTGACGTGTGGACCAGGCTGATCGCATCATTTTGCCATGCGATGCTCCTTCTCACTAGCACTCATATATGTCCATCACAGAGTATTAAGTTGGAGTTTGGGATTTCATTTCACTGTAGACTGTTTTCTCTGTTAAGAGTAGGGCTATCCTTCATTATAGAGGACAATGAAACCCTACGACAATAACATCCAGGGTTCACGTTTTTACTTATTCACAAGTCACTGTCTACCAAATTTATTCATGACCCCCTCCTCCCATGCCCAAACAAACAAAAGCACTCTTTGTCCTAGCTAAAGAAATGACCCACTCCAGCATTTTATAAAAACAATACCCTGTTTCACTCCAGAGAGATTACAGGTTAGGTTTTAATGACGAAGGAAGCACTTTGTGCGAATATTTGAACAGTACCACCTGTTGAAACTTGTAATGTTATTGCCTGAGACTCCTCAGAATTCAAGATTTAAAATTTCCTTCAGTCACAAGAGAGCTTATGTGAGTATTGCCAAGAAAATAATGACCAGATCCTCTATCCCTGAAACTCAGACATATCTGAGTCCAGCTTCAGGGAGAAACAGCTCTCTGCACCAACAGCTGAGGCACGTTGTGTCAACAAGATGGAATGCACCCGATTTCACTTTGCAGCGTACACTGGAACCCAAGCCACAGCAGGAAGACTCTTTTGACGTGTGCAGCTACTTGGGAATAATGGCAGCACCCTTGCAATGTGCTCTGATGGGAAACAGCTGTCAGATTTGAAGCCCTGGTTAGATGTGGCCATCCTCTGTGTGTCCAGTGACTGCTTGTTCAGTTCCTACTGGTTAAGGAGAACAAGGGATGGAATTGTTTATTACTTCAAAAAATCGATTGTATGTATAGAGACTTTCTGGGCAGAGCTCAAGAAAAACAAACATCAATGCTTACTGTATATTATACAGAGAAATCTAGTAGTCTCACTTTGAAAATGTGGTATTCAACATAAACCTACAGTGATTGTAGTGAGAGGGCCATAGGCTGGGGGTTGCTCCTTTATGAAATCTATCTTGCTCTGCCCAGCTGGTTCAGAAAAATAGGTATAACTCATTTTAAGGGAAATGTTTTATATTCTTTCTGTTCATGATTGACAATTCCATGGGAAATACGGAGAAGATAATGGAAATTGATGGAGTCAATAACAGTAATAAAAAGTGGAAAGGATAAAAAGTCATTTTGTTGTTCAGTCCTAAGTCACGTCCAGCTCTCGTGCATCCCCATGGACTGTAGCCCACCAGGCTTCTCTGTCTATAGGATTTCCCAGGCAAGAATACTGGAGTATTGCCATTTCCTTAAGTCAGTGAGAAAATGAATTTAAAAAACAGATGTCATTAACTTTTCTTTCAACTACTTTATGTTAATACAAATAAGAAGGAAGTGAAACTCAAAGCATAGTATTGTATTATCTATCTATCTATTTTTAGTCCAGTTCCTTGATTCACCTTGTCAGAGCCCAAGGACTCCTTTGCCTTTGGATTTAAACAAGAGCAAGTTTCCATTCATTTCCCCATGTTTCTGAGCATTTTAAAATGATAGCTGAGTTATGAGTCATTGCCAAACTCTTCAGCATCATTGTACCAAAGGCACATAACATGTTTTCTACCTGTCGATGTAAATTATTGCCTGTGTGTAGAACTCCAGGAACGATTTGGCTTCCTGCCCACACAAATGACTTCTCATCATTCAGGTTTCAATTTAATGCCAGTATGTACTGTAAGATGTATGTTCAATCCTACAAATGAGTTGCATGTGCATTTCCATTTCAGAAAACCTGGACTGAATTTTAAAAGAAAGCACTTGGGATCTATTGTACTGGAGGTACTTCTGAGCTTAGTGCATTCTCCATAGAATGTAATACTACAGAAATAGAGTTAGACATTGGGTACTACACCAAATTTTTTGAAAAGAAAAAAAAAAAGATAAATGATGTCTTCAGTTTTTGAACTTCTTTTTCCAGAGAACGAAAAGGTATATTGTGAGTTTTCTTTTTCCAGTTACCTTTGCTTTGTAAAATTTCTGTTTGCTTTCTCTTGTCTGTCCACTGGCCTAAGAAGTCAAATCAACTTGAAGAGGAAAAGATCTTAAATAGAAAGCTAAGGATTTAGAAAGCTTTTGTTGAATAGGCAGAATCTACTCCAAGCCCTAATAAGAAAGATGTTAATACTTTTAGACTTCCTTGCTTCTTATTAGTGATTTTGTTGATGGATGAAAATATATATGAAACAAATTAGAATGCACTCTAACTTTAATAAATTAAAAATATTGTCAAAAATGCTTTTTTTGTAAATGTGGCAAAAAGTACTGCAAAGGCAAGCTAGTGAAAAGGTCAGAGGACTTGATAATAATAATACAAAGAAATATGATCGTCCACAAAAAGAGCATCAAAATATAAGATAAATCAGAGACAAGAGTGTTCTGAAATAACTGAAAATAAGGAATGTCTCATGTTGTTTTATATTACCAAAAATAGATGCGGCATTCTACTGACCAAAAGGACATCAGGAACAAGGATGAAGGCGTTCTCCTTTATGGTATGTCTGTGCCTTCTGTAAAATCCATCATCTCATTCTGCCTCAGAATCACACAGGTGACATGTTATGCCAATATGTTTTAATGGCTTCTCTTTCACTCAGTTGTAGAACAAAACCAGCAAAGTAAAACAGAGTTTGTGAGTCACCATTGCTGAAACTGAGAAAAAAGAAAATATTGGGATTTTTACACTATAATCCTTCCTTATTTTTCCTCTTAGCAGAGCATTTAAGCTTGTATTATTGCTGAATACAGGGTCGCAGTATTATTGCTGAATACAGGGTCGCAATATTTTCTACTTAGTAGAATTCTACTTGGTTTCAGAGAATACATTGTTCCACATTATATCAATGTCTATGAGCAAAGAAACACTGGGGACATGATGGAGTTGTTGGTTGTAAGCTACAATCTCATGCACTCTTCTGACTCTTAGATCTAAGGTAATGTTTATTCTTATACTTCATCATGTATTGCCATGTGCTATTTCTCTGTGTTTGTATTATGGCCAAAAGTAGATGGGAAGTTTCTTGAAGATAAGAACCATTTTCCTAATCAGTTTTATAGTATGATGTCAGACTCTGACACATCACTCAGGCATAGTTTTGGCTTTAACTCTGTTCACACAGAGTTTTGAGTTAGGTCCTGTACTATCGGTATCAATCATCTCTTCCTTTGCTATCAATCATAACGTCCACAGAATTGTAGATCTAAAACATGCATTCCAGATAATCAAGCTCTTTATTTCACAGACAAGAAAACCCAGACTCAGAGCCATTAAATATTTGGCCCAAAGTCAAAAGGAGATTCATAGCCTTCAAACATAGGAAAAGAGTTCATCTTATATTTGAGTAAACTCTGGCCCAGACACCTGCTGTTTCTTGGCAGCCTGCTGTAACAAGGATCATAACTGATGAATGGACATTTACAGTTTATTCAAATTAAGATAAATATCTCTCATCAGTTGGAATAAGGTAAATTAATCCCTAAGCATAATTTTTAGAAACCAAATGCTTTGGTGCAAATAAGGAAGCAAGCTCAGTAGCCTAGGTGAAGCTGCCAAGTTTTCCTACAAAGTCTCCCTATAAGGGTTTAGCAGACTACTTAAGAATCACTTAATTGCTTTATTCACTCATGCATGGACATATGTGAATACAGCAATACATCTGACAGCCTCCTTTCTAAAGAGTTTAAAAGAGTCATCAAATTCTCTAAAACATGTTGTCAGGATTTTCTAGGTTAGAAGGATTTGATTGAAATGGCACTGAATATTTTTCAGAAATAATTGCTTTTCCTTGGTGTTGAAAAAAAAATACTTGCTGAATTGATTGATGTATGAATTAGTAAAAGGACTTTGGATGAAAGCTTCCTGAACTTTAAATAAACAAATATTAGAACAAGATTAAGGGCAGAGGAGTAGATTTATAATGGGTACCAGGTATCTTGCTTTCTTTTTCTGGGTTGTGCTGGTTGCCCTGTGGCAAATCACCAAGTTTCTTAACATTTCTCTGGGTAAGGGTAGAAGCAAAACTTGAGCCTGGAATCTTTTTCTAATAGACTTTCCAAGAGAAGACAAAGGGGTTAAGAAGTTAGGAGCATTAATTAAGCTGAAAATTAATAATGTTCTTCTGAAATAGTCCTTTCTAGTTTTATTTCTACAGTATGTATAGAGAATACATATACTCCATGTTTTTTTGAAAATCCAAAGTTTTATCTTGATATGGATTGAGACCAAGTTCTCTAATAAATTTCTTTGTACTTTCTATTTTCAAATTCATAATTTGATATCAACATCACCAAGCAGGCTTCTCAACACTGCACCCATCAGATAATTTGTTCTAATTATCTCTGTGTAGAAAAAGAGAATACTTGAAAATGGATTTGACTTTCTGTCAAACTGTTAAGATAACCGAGGGCTGCATTTTTCTTTTCTAATAAACCAAGAATATTTTTTCCTCCTAACCATACTCCTTTTTATTGAGATATGATTTACATATAAGGAAAAGCATGTATTTATTTGATTGTATAATTAAATGATGTTGGAAAAAAATCACATCTGTGCAACCCATAATTCGGAAAGACCCTTATTTTTTAGTGCAATCACACATTTGTTTTGTTTATTTAGAACTTTAAATGCGATTGCACAGTAAGCACTCATTTTCTGTTTGACTTTTGCCCAACGTAATGCTTTTGTGATTTGTCCATGCCATTCCAGACATCAGAAAATCATTATTTTTCAATGCTGAGTGGCATTCCATTAAGTAAATATGCCACAATTTGCTTATCCATTCCAATTTTGATGGTCAATGAGTTGCTTCCAATTTGGAGAAATTATTTTTTCTAAATCTATTATGAACATTCTTGTACATAACTTTTTATAAAATAGTTTGTGTCTTAGGGTCATGATCCCTTTTAAAATACATTGGTGGACTACTTCCCACTAGGAATGTGCGAAGAGTTTCAATTGTTCTACTTCCTCATCATTATCTGATATTGTCAGCCTTTCTAATTTTTGCCATTCTAGTGGATGTGAAGTTAAATCTCAACTACTGATGGACATCTTGGTTGCTTTCAAGTTTTGGCAATTATGAATAAAGCTGATATATAAAAGCTCTGTTATTTTCTTTCTTTGTAGTCTTTTCTTTCACAATAAACTGGAAAATTCTTAAAGAGGTGGGGATACCAGACCACCTCACCTGTCTCCTGAGAAATCTGTATGCAGGTCAAGAAGCAATAGTTAGAACTGGACATGGAATAACAGACTGATTACAAATCGGAAAGGGGTACATCAAGGCTGTATATTGTCACCCTGTTTATTTAATTTATATGCAGAGTACATCATGAGGAATGCTTGGCTGGATGAAGCACAAACTGGAATCAAGATTGCCGGGAGAAATACCAATAATCTCAGATATGCTGATGACACCACCCTCATGGCAGGAAATTAAGAACTAAAGAGCCTCTTGATGAAAGTGAAAGAGGAGAGTGAAAAAGCTGGCTTAAAACTCAACATTCAGAAAACTAAGATCATGGCATTTGGTCCCATCATTTCATGGGAAATAGATGGGGAAACAGTGGAAACAGTGACAAATTTTATTTTGGGGGGCTCCAAAATCACTACAGATTGTGACTGCAGCCATGAAATCAAAAGACGCTTGCTCCTTGGAAGAAAAGTTATTACCAGCCTAGACAGCATATTAAAAAGCAAAGACATTACTTTGCCAACAAAGGTCCGTATAGTCAAAGCTATGGTTTTTCCAGTAGTCGTGTATGGATGTGAGAGTTGGACTATTAAAAAAAGCTGAGTGCCAAAGAATTGATGCTTTCAAACTGCGGTGTTGGAGAAGACTCTTGAGAGTCCCTTGGACTGCAAGGAGATCCAATCAGTCTATCCTAAAGGAAATCGACGAGTTGACTCACTGGAAAAGACTCTGATGCTGGGAGGGATTGGGGGCAGGAGGAAAAGCGGACGACAGAATGAGATGGCTAGATGGCATCACCGACTCAATGGACATGAATTTGAGTGAACTCCGGGAGTTGGTGATGGACAGGGAGGCCTGGCGTGCTGTGATTCATGGGGTCGCAAAGAGTCAGACACAACTGAGCGACTGAACTGAACTGAAAGGAAATCAGTCCTGAATATTCATTGGAAGGACTGATGTTGAAGCTGAAACTCCAATACTTTGGCCACCTGAGGCAAAGAACTGGCTCACTGGAAAAGACCCTGATGCTGGGAAAGATTGAAGGCAGGAGGAGAAGGGGACGACAGAGGATGAGATGGTTGGATGGTATCACCAACTCTATGGACATGAGTTTGAGTAAGCTCCAGGATTTGGTAATGGACAGGGAAGCCTGGCGTGATACAGTCTATGGGGTTGTAACAAGTCAGACATGACTGAGCAACTGAACTGAGTCTTTTCTTGGTTGGGGTATTAGGATAATTCTGATCTCATTGGATATATTTCTTCTGTTTGTATCCTCTAAAAGTGATTGTGTAGAATTGGTAGAATTTTTTCATAAATTCTAGGCAGAATTCATAAGTAAACCCATCAGAGCCTGGTTCTTTCTACTTTATAAGGTTATTAATTATTGATTCAACGTCTTTATTGAAAATAAGTTTATCCAGATTGTGTATTTCTTCTTTTATAGGTTTTTGCAGATTATGCCTTTCAAAAAATTGTTTTAAAAGTCCATTTTATCTTGGTTACTGAATATGTGAGCACAGATCTCTTTACAGTATTCCTTTATTATTATTTGTGTTCATCGAATTTGTAGTGATATCCCCTACATTTGTGTTTAGTACTAATGATTTGTGTCTTCTTTTTAAACATTAGCTTGACCAGAGATATTAATTTTAATGATGTTTCCAATAACAAGCTCTTATCATTTCATTTAGTTTCTCTTGATTTCCTGTTTGCAGTTTCATTGAATTTCTACTCTTTTTTAAAAATTAATTAATTGATTTTAATTGAGGTTAATTACTTTAAAATATTGTAATGGTTATGCCATAAATTGACATGAATCAACCATGGGTGTCAATGTGTTCCCCATCCTGAATCCCCTCCCAACTCCTCCTCTCTGCTCTTATTTTTATTAATTCTTTTCCACTATTTACTTTGGATTTAATTTGCTTTTTTTCTAATTTCTTAAAATGGAAGCTTAGATCGTTGATTTCAGATCATCTTTCCTTGCTAATGTATACATTAAATAGTATAGATTTTCCTAGAAACATTGTTTTCACTGCATCCCACAAATTTTGTTATGTGTTCATTTTCATTTAATTTGAAGTATTTTTCACTCTCTTCAGATTTCTCCTTTAACCATGTTATTTAGAAGAATGTTGCTAAACCTCCAAGTGTTCAGGGATTTTCCAACTATCTTTCTATTATTGATTTCTAGTTTAATTCCACTGTGTCTGAGAGCATACAGTGTATGATTCTTGGTTGTTTTTTTTTTTTAATTTGATGTGTGCTTTATGTGCCTATTGTAGAGATTTTTGTGAGGCTGGTTATTTGGGGAGAGGGTATTGCTAAATACATGAAAAATTGGTTAGACAATGTTTATTGACTAGAGTGCTTTACTTGTCAATCCCTTGATATTTAATATTCAATCTTAGACTTTAGTCTGCAATACCAATTGTACCTATATGTAAGTGAAAGTCACTCAGTCGTGTCTGACTCTTTGCAACCCCATGGACTGTATAGTCCATGGAATTCTCCAGGCCAAAATACTGGAATGGGTAGCCTTTCACCTCTCCCTTCTCCAGGGGATCTTCCCAACCAGGGATAGAACCCATGTCTCCTGCACTGCAGGCAGATGCAGATTCTTTACCAACTGAGCCACAGGGAAGGCCTGAGAATACTGGAGTGGGTAGCTTATCCCTTCTCCAACAGATCCTCCTGACCCAGGAATCGAACTGGGGTCTCCTTCACTGCAGGCAGCTTTACCAACTGAGCTATCAGGGAAGCCCAGTGGTACCTGTAGGCCAGTCTGATACTACATTTTGGCAACTTGTCCTTGCTCCAAATATTGATATGTAGCTTTGGCTGGTATTCCACTATTTTAGTCCAGGAAGTAGTTGAAGGCACACACATTTTGGCTGGGTACAGATTACCCTGAGAATAGCTCTCCTGCTCCAGCGTTGCAACAAGCCTACAATGCATCTTTTGAAAAAAATATTTCCCCTTTCCCATCACTGGTTGAGACAGGTCAGGTCTGACATTGCCAAGGGAACCACCTGAGGGCTTTCCTCAACTCTCTAATGGCTGCTGGCTTCATAGAATTTTATCTGTAATTAAATCTATTTTGTCTAATTTAAGAACAGACTTTGGTAGAGATTTCAGTTTCAGTGTGACAGACAGGTAGAATTGTTTTTAGCTGCAGACAGTTTAGAACTGTATAATCTTTTACTCTCATTTTGTTTAGGTTTTTCCAATTTGACTTCAGGCATTTGCTTAATCTTTTTGTGTCTCAATATTTTAATTTTCCAAAGGGGCAGCCAATTTCAAAAATGTTTGAAAAAGAGTATATATTTTTCTAAAATATATCTTTGCAAAAGTATTAGAAAATTTAGCTGAATTGTAATGAGGTGAATTGGCTTAATGTCAGCGCCGCACATTCAGTTAACCTCAAAGTCACAAAATCTGACTTATATATAGAGCATAATTCTACATAAAAATGACGTTCTGCACTTCATTAGATTTGATTGATCTCAAGCACAGTTATGTATATGCTACAGATTAGCTTAAATAGGATTTCAACTTTTAGGTGACTCCTTAGATTCTAAAATATCTTCCTAATTACTTGCCTCCTGATAGACTAGAAATCCTTGTACATTGAGGGGATTAACTGTTACTGTGCTTTTAAAGAGATTAGGTTCTCTCTGAGAGAGAAAAAAAAATGGGACCATTGAAAAATGGAAGCTTATCACCCTGTCTGAAATATAATTCTATCCCTGTATTGGGAGGCATACAGAACACTTTGGTGAACCTTCCCCCGAACAGCATTTTCTTGCTTTACATCATGTTGGAAAATAGAGCTTAAATTATTTTTTGAATATCTATGTACAATTTTAGTGAGTTCAAGTTTAACATGAAGGGTCTCTCAAAACTGACCTTAAGATTAGATTTACCAGCTTAAAACTCAAGGCCTAGAAAAAAAAAAAAAGGCTAATCTTTGTTGTACAACAAACTTGAGGGGACCAGAGAGGTTTATTTTCACAGGCAACTACAATAGCAATGATTTGATCACCATTTGCCTTTAGTGCTTACACAGACTGGGATCTTAACAATAAAACCCTTTATGTTCCTTTAGCATGCCAGCAGCCTTCTCTTTAAGAGCAGTGAGCGTCTCACAGAGCATATTTGTAAGATTGATACATTTTCTTGTGTCAGTCCTTCTTAAATCCAGTCTCTTAGCCCTCTTCACAAAACTCAATAAAATAGCTTCCTTGATTTACAAATTTTTAGGAGAAAAAAAGAGAGTCTGTCAAATTAAGAGCCTAATAATTACACCATTTTAAAACCCAACATCCTCGTTTGATGATTTTCTTTCCATTCCTGATTCCCTTTCTCCCAATATAGGAGCATAAACAAGCAAACCTTCCAAATTGATAAGAGTTTCAGAAAAAAAAAAAAAAATTTCTAAAGCATAGGACAGTGTAGCCCAAGTGATTAATGGTCCCCTATACAAATTTCCCTCTTTCTGTGTGGTAGTAAAATCTCTAATTTTTATCTGGGACTATGGCTACTCAGAACAAAGATAATTTTTCCCAACCTTACTTTTTTCTATAGGTGGCTGTATGGCTAAATTCTGACCTGTGAGTGGTACATGGAAAATTCTTATGGCAGCATTTGAGAACTTTTTTTAAAATGAGCTAGTGTGCATCTTTTGCTCTTTCCTCTTTATCCTGTACTATCTTCTAGATGAAATTCAGATGTCATGCCTGGACCTGATACAGCCAAGAAAGACCATTGGCAATGGTACCTGTTTCTCTGAAGATCCCTTCTTTGAACTGCCTGCTACTAGAATTCTACATAAAGAAAAAAAAATCAACATTTATGTTGTTTCAACTACTGTTTTTCAGGTGCTTTTTACTTGCAGATAAACCTACCTCTAACTAGTATATTTAGTATTTCTCATTCTTATTGGAAAGATTTTCCCCAAAGATATTAATTATAACAAATATACATTTCAATTACTGTAATTTGCAAATTAAAAGGTCAACAAATATTAGAAACGTCAGTCTTTTTTATTTTTGTGCACCAATAAGAAGATTTGCATTCCTCACTCAAAATGTATTTGTATATTAAATTTTCATCTTTGAATAATCTTGACAAATAATCAATTCTTCCATCTCCTGAAATATCACTGTTGATTTAAGGATGATCCACACTGATACAAATGATCATTGGGAATCTACCTCATCCAATTCTTCTGTCTCTGTATTATTATTTTTTGAAACATCCACAAGATGAAGGTGTGGTTTTTAGTTCTACACATAAGGAACTTGAACGTCAACATTACATCCTAATAACAAATGAAAAGCTGAATAGACTATAAAAATCAACTTTTTTTTTTATTCATAAAGGATATGAAGACACAGGACAAACCACTGCTCCTGATATTTAAGAGGAAGACAAGTAAATACAAGGGAGTCACAGCTAACCAGGGCAAAGACTCACCAGAAGCCATTGTGGAACCAGTGTCAGGATAGGAAAACCTGAACTGTAACTGATAAACTGCTGGAGACTCAGTGTGGACAATTCTGACAGTTAAAAACTCCAGGGGGACCCAGTCATAAGGTAGGATACCACAATACTGTGATTTACCTCTTGGAGCTTTAAAGGGTTCCCACGGTAAATATCAGAGAAAATACTCCTTGAACTTCTGACAGGGGGAGAGAAAAAGAAACCATTTTGAAATATGCCATAGCACGCTGTTTTTCTTTAAAAGTTTGCTCTCATGAGAAATTGGTTAACCAGAGCCTAACCTGCAGGGTATTATCAGAGCTGAGCAGAACTGGGGGAAGGGAAATGACCCAACTCCAGCCCACTCTAACCCCAGTGCAGTCATCCTCTCACAACTGTGGGAGGGCAAAAGCCCTGAGAAATACTTGTGAAGTTCATAGTGTGGGGACACAAGCTCATCAAAAGACTGAGGCCTAACTAAAAGACTGCACAACACTTTCTGCCCCCCCGTCTCAAACCACATTTCTAAGAGCCTATATACAGCAACTTTGTTTTTTATATCTAGTACATGATATCTAGCTACCAAGAAATAATTGCAAAGCTTATCAAAAGGCAAATGACCCAATCTGAAGAGGCAAAATTAGTATCAGAACTTGTGATACTGGAAAAATCAAACTAGGAGTTTAAAACTACTGTGATTAATATAAGGCTTCCCAGGTGGCTCAGTAGTAAAGAATCTGCCTGCCAATGCAGGAGATTCAAGTTCAGTCCCTGGGTTGCGAGGATCTCCAGGAGGAGGAAATGGCAACCCACACCAATGATCTTGTCTGGAAAATCCCATGGACAGAGGATCCTGGTGGGCCGCAGTCCGTGGGGCCACAAAGAATTGGACATGACTGAGTGACTGAGCACAGCACAGCACAGTGAAATAACATGGTAGGAACTCTAATGGATAAAATACAGGGCATTCAAAATGATGGCACAGTAAACAGGGACATGGAAATCCTAAGAATGAACTCTAAAGAAATACTAGAGATAAAAAAAACACTGTAGCAGCAATGTAGAATGCCACTGATGGGCTTATTATAAAATGGGACATGGCTGAAGAAAGAATCTCTGAGTTTGAGGATATCTCAATAGACACCTCCAAAACTGAAAAGCAAAGAGAACGGGGCCTGAAGGAAAAAGCCAGAACAGAATATTCAAGGACTATGGAACAACTCTAAAAGATGTAACATAGGTGTAAGAAGAATACTAACGGAGAAAAAAAGAAAGGAAAAGAAGAAATATTTGAAACAATAATGAATAAGAAATTCTCACAAATTAATGTCAGATGCGAAATCATGGATCCAGGAAACTCAGAGGGACACCAATCAAGATGAATGCCCCAAGATACACACAGCCATATCATTTTCTAACTACAGAAAATTAGAGATAAAGAAAAACATCATGAAAGAAGCTAGAGAGAAAAAGCACCTTACTTAAAATAGAACAAAGATAAGAATTACATTCATTTTCTCTTTATAATCATGCAAGCAAGTAAAAGAGTGGAGTGAAATATTTGAAGTATTGAAAGAAATCACTGATTTTGTACCCTGTGAAATTATCCTTCAAAATTGAAGGAGAAAGAAAGATTTTCTCAGACAAAAATTGAGGGAATTTGTTGCCAGACCTGCCTTATAAGAGATGTTACTAGTAGTTCTTCAGAGAGAGAGAAATATAGGTCAGAAACTTGATTCTGTATAAAGAAAGGAAAAACATCAAAGAAGGAATAAGTAAAAGTAAAATTAAAACTTTTGTTTTTCTTAGTTGATCTAATAGGCAACAGTTGGCTCAAATGAATAATAAGAACAATATTTAATTAGGTATGTTTATGTACAATATATATCATATATATATGTAAGCACAGAAACACTTAGGTGTAAATCTAACAAAATATGTGTGAGATCTTTGAGAAAAACTAGGAAACTGATGAATGAAATTAAAGAACTAAATAAATGGAGAGATATTTCGTGTTTATTGATACGTAAACTCAGTATTATCAAGGTGTCAGTTTTTTTCCCAACTTAATCTATAGATTCAATGGAGTCCTAATCAAAATTTCAACAAATTAATTTATGGCTATCAACAAATTCTAAAGTTTTTATGAGGAGACAAAAGACTATTCTTATTTCTATGAGTTCAACTTTGCTTTTTTTTTTCTTTTAGATTTCACATGTAACTGCAATTATACAGTACTTACCTTTCTCTGTCTGGCTTATTGTGCTTACATAATGCCCTCCAAGTTCATTTTCATTTATGTTGTTGCAAGTGGTAGGATTTCCTTCTTTTTTAAGGCTGGATAATATTTCAGGTGTATGTGTGTGTGTGTGCCATATTTTCTTTATCTGATCATCCATTAACAGACCCTTAGATTGTTTCCAAACCTTAGCTATTGTGAATAATGCTGCAATAAACATGGGAGTTCAAATCTCTCTTTGAGATAATTTTGTTTTCTTTGGATAATTATTCAAAAGTAAGATTGAAATTAGGATGTATGATGGCTCTAGACTTGTTCTTTTTCAAGATTGCTTTGGTTATCTGTGATCATTTTGTGGTACCACAAATTTAGGGGTTGTTTGTTCTGTTTCTTTGAAAAATGCCATTGGAATTTTGATAGGCATTCATAGAGTCTGTACATTGCTTAGGTAGTATTGATATTTTAATAATATTAATTCATCCTATGCATGAGCACAGAGTATCTTTCCATTTATTTTTGTCATTTTCTTTCATCAGTATTTTATAGTTAGCCTTGTAAAGATTTTTCAACTCGTTGGTTAAACTTATTCCCAAGCATTTATTCCTTTTGGTGCTATTAGAAATGTTATTTTTTCTTATTTTGTTTTTCCAGTAGTTAGTATATAGAAGCACAACTGATTTTGTATATCAATTTTGTATCCTGCATCTTTACTAACTTTTTTATTTCTAACAACTTTTTGGTAGAATTTTTAGGATTTTTTCATATATAATAAAAGTGTAAATAGTGTAATAATTTACACATTTGTAAATAGTGATAACCTTATTTCTTCCTTTCTGATTGGATGACTTTTGTTTATTTTTATTACCTAATTGCTCTGGCTAGGACTTCCAGTACAATGTTGAATAAACGTGGTAGGAGTGGGCATTCTTGTCTTGCTCCTGATCTCAGTAGAAAAGCTTTCAGTTTTTTACCTTCCAGTATGATATTATCTGTGTGCATGTCATATATGGCCTTTATTATATTTCCTTCTGTACCCAATTTGTTCAAAGTTTTTATCATGAAAGGATGTTAAATTTTGACAAATGCTTTTTCTGCATCTATTGAGGTGACCATATGATTTTTATTCTTCATTATGTTAGTGTGGTTAGTGTGGTATATGTATCACAATGAATAATTTTCAGATGTTGAGCCATCAGACAGTGAAGTATTATTCAGTGTTAAAGAGACACAAGCTACTAGTCCATGAAGACAGAGCAAAACATTAAATGAATATTGCTAAGTGGAAGAAGTCAGTCTGAGAATACGTATTGTATGACTCCAACTATATGATATTTTGGTAAAGGCAATACTATAGAGACAGTAAAAAGATCAGTGGTTGCCACGAAATGTAGAAAGTGGGGAGGAATGGTTAGGCAAAATACAGACAATTTTTAGGGGCGTGAAAAATACATGATAAGATACTGTAATGGATACACATCATTACACATTTGTCTAAACACATAGAACATGCAACACCAAGAATGAACTCTATAGTAAACTATGGACTTTAGCTGAGTTCAATGTGTCAATGTTGATTCATCAACTATAAAAAATGTACTTTTGGTGATGGACGTTGATAAAAGGAGAGGCTATGAGGTAAGGGATACACGGGAAATTTCTGTATCTTCTCAATTTTTCTGTGAATCTAAAGCTGCACTAAAAAAAATAATAAGATCTTTTAAAAAATGACCTCAAGAAAAATAGCCTCCAGGAACTCCTGGGTGGTCCAGTGGTTAAGAGTTTACTCTTTTGCTGCAGGAGGCCCAGGTTTGATCCTTGATTGGGGAGCTAAGATCCTACAAGTCATGCAGCAAGGCCAGAAAAACAAAAACAGAAAAGACAAGGAAGAAGAAAAAGACAGACAAAATGATGCTGAGAATGAAAGTAGTTTAGAGTAGAAGGTTCAGAAACAAATAATGCTGTTTAGATGTCTCTGTCTGCAGTAAGATTTTTACCCAGATGGTATCTGGTTAAACGTTATGGATCAAGAAAAACTTAAGAGCTTAAACATCAATTAGTAGGTATTAGTCATGTAGGGAAGAATTATAGTCAAGAACATGCTCTTCGGAGATAAAATTGAGAAATTTGGAAGGAATATATAGGTTAGCAGCAGCAAATGAATTTTATTCTAGTGTTTCAGCTATTACAGACCTGCACACCTCACTTTCTTTCATAACAAGACCCTAGTGATTGCTCCAATCTACTAATCCCAGTGGATGTCCTGGAATAATAATAGTGGTTTTCTTAAAGTCCAAATTCTTAACCTGTGATGGCCAGTAACTTATGGCATGATTCCTGGCCATTTTCTCCCCATTTTCCCTCTGGGCAACCACGTGCAGTCTATGTGTCCTCCAAATAAGCCCTTTTGCATCTTGAGTCTTTGTGCAATATTGTTCTCTCAGCTTTGACTACCCCACTTTTCTTTTACTTATGGGTGGACACTCTCAGATCACAGCTCATATATCGTCTTGTGGATGAAAGCATTCTTCAATCTCTTTGTGTCCTCTCTAGGCGGAGGAGGGAACTTCTCTGTGTGCCCACAGCATCAGGTATGTACAGCGTCTTTAACTTACAACAGTTTATTATGATAAAGTGTGTGTTTGGCTTTCTCTCCCTCTATACTGTGAATTCTTTGGAAGCTGAAGCAGTCTTGTTCCAATACCCACAGTGTTTTCTGGTATTACCTCTGTGAGCCCCATTGCTGCAATACATGAAATATGACCCCCTTGCAGAAACATACCACAGCAACCACATCATTTAGCACTGCATTCCTTAAGCGATCTGATTCTAGGCAGAGAGTATTTGAAGTATAGGCCAGAAGATCTGGAAATGCTCTTGTTAGGGTATAATATCACAAATCAGGGATTTCTGATAGGGTTGGATATGACCAGATTCCTATGTTGCATATTTTATTTCAAATGCAAATGCATAAGGGGGAAAATACTCACTAATATATGTATTTCATATATTTCTAGTATCTCCCAAATGTAACCACCTTGGTATTCCCAAGTCCTCAGCTTCAGCGGTCATTTTTGTCTTTCATATTTAAATAAAGTAACTCAAACTTCCCTATTTCTCCCCAATATCTCTCAAGATTATTGGGTGCCTGACTGATTCTAATTTCTTACATTGTGTTTTGATCTCTTATCTGAAAGTCACTTCTTAATCCCTTCTCTTCCCGCCTGCATCTCTTGTCTGCTCTCTACCACAACACTTAATATGACCTGGCATCCTTCATTTTCCTAGTAAACCACTAGCATAGACTTGTGTGTAAATCAGATTTTACTGAAGTTTGAGGGAAGTAACAGCACATTCTGAGCAATGACTTCAAAGTTAATATTAGATATCACTGTCATAAAATGTCAACATTCTTCGTTTGTAAGGGAATTCCTTAGTAGCTAGAATTCCTTCAGCCAGAACTTGCCATCTTTTCTGGACTCTATTTTTCCCATCAAGATATTCCAACTCACAGTATTCTAATATGCTTATGTTTTGTACAGAGAATTTAACCATCTCTACTCTAATTCAGCCTCCAATATGTTTTCAATCTACTTTTCATTTCCAAAAACTAGTAGGAAGCTCTGAAAAATGGCGTGATCATCTCTAGCATTCAGCAGCATAAAGAACCTGCAGATACTTTGAAATTCCAATTTCTGTTCTTATATAATTAAATTCTTAGGTGGGACTCCTTCCATACCAGTATGCAAAAAAGAAAAATACTTTTCTCACTATGTACAAAGTCTCCAGAGGTCATGATTCTGACACTTACAGGCACAAGCACACAAATACATTACACTCTATAGATATCAAAATATTTAGTCAGGTTCTTGCATGTATAGTTTCCAAGTGCTTGATGAAGTGATTCATAATCCACATTCTGGTCACGGTTAATAAACTGATAGTCTCAGACCAGAGAAAGATCTGGAAATGCTCTTGTTAGGGTATAATATCACAAATCAGGAATTTCTAATAGGGTTGGATATGACCAGAATCCTATGTTGCATATTTTATTTCGAATGCAAATGCAAATTCCTAGCCAGGAATCAGAGGCTGAGAGTTTCCTTTGACTTTCCAGAATAGGTGTATGTACCGAGCCATTCATGAGGGTATACAAGATCCATCTCTTTGTGTGGGCTTTCAACAGCCTAGAGAATATTATGTACATTCCCAAAGGCTTAGACCCAGAACAGCCTAGAATTGAGAACAAAGGCAATATTTTGCCCTGCTATTTTGTGCTCCAATGAGAGGCTTATCTGAGCGCTGAGGTACTACTAGACAAGCCTGCTCCATTTAGCTGCTTCTGATGGAGAAACATGATGAGTATTATCTGACTCCTTGTTCTTATTGTCATTGTCTACATGGTACAAGGACTGTGCAATCAAAGATAAAAGCAACATTTTTGTGGCCCTCAACATCTTAATAACACAGCTAATTTGACTGGTGTACCGGCAGGATTATAGCTAGGCTAACAGAGCATTAATAAAGGCAGGTCTCTCCCTTGTTAAGTCCTGCATCCAGCACATAAACATCAATTATTTACTTAACATGTGTTAGTTAGTGTTGTAAAGAGGACCAAGTAGAGACACAGGTACTAATACAAATCTCATAATTATCAAAATCAGAAAACAAGCCAATAAGCAAACTAATAAGGGTAAGGAGTAAGCATATTGTTACAGGCTTTTTTCAGAAATCTCTTATCAACTCTACAGCTTAACAATTTATCTGGGAGGAGAAAGTGGGGGAAGGGCAACGAATATTAAGCTGACTATTGTTTCACATTTATGAAGCAGGTTGGAACTTAAAACTTGATCACTGTAATCTAAATTGTTTTATTTAATCCATGCTATCTCCAGTTCACACTTAAGGAAACTAAGATTCAGAGAAGTTAGGTAACGTGACCAGGACCACAAAAGTGCCAAAGGATAGAGTGTGGACTCAGACAGGTGTTATGATTCCGGTCTAGATTTTCTTCCGTGTACAATTGCTGCTTCAGAAACCAAGTTTACCTTGCACATAATACAGAAAATTCTATTAATATTATTGTCATATAATCTAATGCCAAGGCTTCTCAGGTGGCTCAGTGGTAAAGAATCTGCCTGCCAATGCAGGAGACGTGGGTTCAATCCCTGGGTCGGGAAGATCCTCTGGAGAAGAAAATGGCAAGCCACTCCAATATTCTTGCTTGGGAAATCCCATGGACAGAGGAGCCTGGTGGGCTGCAATCCATGAGGTCACAAAAGTGTTGGACATGACTTAGTGACTAAGCAACAATCTGATGCCAGCAATTTCCAGAAACCTTTGTGCTGAATGATATGCTCAGCTCTTAGGTAACCTTCTTGCCATTCTTTTTTTTTGCATATGTTTATATATTTAAAAGTCTTTACAGGGTATCTTGACTAGATGAAGAAGATTAGGGTTTCAAAGAGGATAATGATTTGTTGATTCAGACCTGAGTTAGACTCACCCCAGGTAAAGTCATACTTCAAATATAAGCAAAGCTAGAAAACTTCTTGGTTGTGCAGTTTTCAAAGGAAGCAAAATACACACTAGTGACAGGAGGTATAGCTCTCATCAGAGCCCAGGTCCTTTGCCTTGGGAATAAATAGGAAAGAAGCTGTCCTCTTTTGCCCTTGAATCCAGGAACACTTGAAGTTCTTCTATATGTGGATGAAGTGGGAGGAAAGACTTCAGTTGTCTTCTTAAATCTCATCTCTTAAATGAAATTTTTGCAAAAGCAGTCATTTCGTAGATAAAGTTCCTCGAACTTTGCATATATTCAGAATAGGGAGTACCTTTTTACTACACAATTTCAGTTATTTTAAATATAGTTCTAGGAGGGAAAAATAGTTCTGTGAAACCCAGAATCAACATGGCAAGAATTTGTTTTCATTATTCTCTTCTGAGGACATTTATTTTAAGATAAGTTAAATGTGGCAGTGTGGGGCTTCCTGTCTATTCTCTTTTAGCTTTGAGAGTAATAGCTCACAGCAATGATGCACTAGAAATGGGCAGGATGGAAAAGAGAAGGAGAGGAAGAGGGAGCAGGAGAAGAAAAGAGAGATCGGGACAAAAAGCAACTTGCTGTCTTGACCACAAGTTACTGGAGCAGATTAAAGCTGAATACCCCTTGAAAGAAGAGTTGAAAGGAAGAAGCAGAGGGATTTTCTGGTATTTATGTGATGAAAAGACTACTTGAGGCAACCAGGGGAAACTTAACTTAAGCTATATAAATATATAGCTTAACTATATATTTATAGTCAGCTCCAGTGAAGATGAAGTTCTTTCTCATGATGGACTGAACTCGTGCATTTTCCGTCTTTGTTCAGTGGGACAGTAGGATTGTGGATATAACATTTGTATTGCTTTTATTTATATTCAAGGAGACATGTGACTCCAACATGCTGGTCATTCTGCTAAAAGGCTAAGTACCTAGATTAGGGAGGTAAACTACCTGCTGTATGGTGACGCGTCAGCCTCTCTTCCTTCCCTAGTAGTAAAGCTAGTGTTGGACAGTCTCATTAGATATAACACTAAACATGTGCTTACATCACACAATAGCAGAAGCAAAATTCCTGGTCAGATTCAAGTATTTGATGTTTTTAAATATGTTAAAGGCCAATAGGCACATGAAAATATTCCCAATGTCACTAATTACCAGATAAATGAATATCAAAACACATTGAGATCCCATCAACATAAAAATATAATAAAGAAATACTAGGAAAAAGTCTATGTCCTTAAGTTTGATAACCTAAATAATAGGGACAAAGTCCTTGAAAGACACAATCAGCCAAAATTCATACAAGAAGAAATAAGCAAACTGAATAGGCCTATATCTATTAAAGAAATTAAATTAAGTCTATAATTAATAACATTCCACTGTACAATTAAAACTAACACAGCATTGTAAATCAACTACACTTCAATTTTTTAAAAAAAGAAAAAATAATTGACAACCTTCCAAAACACAAATCACCAGGTATAGATGGGTTCATTAGCAAATTCTACCAAACATTTAATGAATAGACTATACCAATTCTACACAATCTCTTTCAGAGGGTAGAAGCAGCAGGACTACTTCCTAAACCATCATATAAAGCTGCATTACCTTATACAAACCAAGCAGACATTGCTAGAAAACTACAGACCTGTATCCCTCATGAACATACATGCAACAATCCTTAAAAAATATTAAAAAATCAATCTAATAATGTATTATTAGTCATGTCTGACTGTTTGTGACCCCATGGACTGTAGCCTGCCAGGCTCCTCTGTCCATGCGATTCTCTAGGCAACAATGCTAGAGTGGGTTGCCATGCCCTTCTGCAGGGGATCTTCCTGACCCAGGAATCAAATCCAGGTCTCCTGCACTGCAGGCAGATTATTTACCATCTGAGCTACTGGGAAGTCTAACAATGTATAGAAAAAAATCATATACCAAAACCAAGGGGATTTATACTAGGTATGTAAGGCTGATTCAGCTTTCAAAAATCAATTAAGAATCAATCCATCACATCCAATAGGCTAAAAAATAAATATCATATGATTATAACAATAGATACAAGAAAAATAATTTTACAAACTTCAACATTCACTCATGACAAAAAAAATTACTGTCAGTACACTGACATTAACTTCATCAACTTGATAAAGAATATTTACGGGACTTCATTGATGGTACAGTGGTTAGGACTCAGCACTTTCACTACTGTGGCCCCACATTCAATCCCTGGACAAGGAACTAAAATCCCAAAGCTGCACAGTGTTGCCAAAAAACAAACAAACAAACAGAATATTTGCAAAAAACCTTCCGTTAATATCATTCTTAATGGTGAAAAAGTTTAGCTTTCTCACTATGGTCAGGTACAAGCCAAGAATATTCCCTCTGATTCTTCCTATTTAACATTTTGCTGGAAGTCCCTGTTAATGCTAACAAGAATAGAGAAATAAAAGGTACACAGATGTGGAAGGCAAAAATAAATCTGTCTTTCTTCACAGATAACATGATTGTCTATGTAGGAAATTTGAAAGAATAACCAAAAACCTCCTGGAACTACTGAGTGATTAAAGCAAGTTTGCAGATTACAAGGTTAATACAGAAACATTAATTGCTTTTCTGTAACCAGTAATGAACAAGTGGAATTTGAAATTAAATGCATAATATCATTTACATTAGTATCTAAAGTGAAATACTTAGTTAGAAATATAACAAAATATATGATCCACATGAAGAAAACTATAAACTTTTATGAATTATCAAAGAAATAAGTAAATTGAGAAATATTTCATGCTAAAGGGTAGGAAGGCTCCATATTATTAAACTGTCAGTTCCTCCCTACTTGATCTGTAGACGCAACACAATCTCATTTAAAATCCCCAAAAGTTATTTTGGTGATATTGACAAACTGAATGTAAAGTTTATGTGAAGAGGCAAAAGACCCAGAACACCCAAGACAATGTTGAAGGTAAAAACAAAGTTAGAGGAATGATAAGACAATGTGGTTCTGGCCAAAAAAAAAAAAAAGAGAGAGAAAAAAAACAAAAAATAGATCTGTGGAACAGAATAGGGAGACCAGAAGTAAATCCATACACTTATGGTCAGTTAATCTATGTCAATGGAGATAAGAATACACAATGGAGAAAAGACAATCTCTTCAGTAAGTGATGCAAGGAAAACTTAACAGCTTTATGTAAAAGAATGAGATTATATTACCTCACATTATGTACAAAAATAAATTCAAAATGGATTAAAGAACTAATGTAAGACCTGAAACCATAAAACTCCTAGAAGAAAATATAGGCAGAACACTCTTTGACAGAAATTGTAGCAATAGTTTTTTTGGATCTGTATCCTAAGACAAAATAAATAAAAGCAAAAATAAACAAATGGAACCTAAACTAAATAGAGTACTGTAAATCAACTACACTTCGAGTTTTTTTTAAAGTCTTTATTCTTAGGAAATACATGATGAAATATTTAGGCTTTTGAACTGTGGTGTTGGAGAAGATTCTTGAGAGTCCCTTATACTTCAAGGAGATCCAACCAGTCCATTCTAAAGGAGATCAATCCTGGGTGTTCATTGGAGGGACTGATGCTGAAGCTGAAACTGCAATACTTTGGCCACCTCATGCGACGAGTTGACTCACTGGAAAAGACTCTGATGCTGAGAAAGGTTGGGGGCGGGAGGAGAAGGGGACGACCGAGAATGAGATGGCTGGATGGCATCACCAACTCTGTGGACATGAGTTTGAGTGAACTCCGGGAGTTGGTGATGGACTTGGAGGCCTGGCGTGCTGTGATTCATGGGGTCGTGGAGAGTCGGACACAACTGAGTGACTGAAATGAACTGAACTGAACTGAACTGTACTGTCAAAAAGTATAAAAATTACTTTTAATGATATGCAAATGCATGAAGCAAATATGACAAAATGTTAATCATTTAACCCAAAGGTGAGTACAGAGTTTTTGAAATCTTTCATGTTAAAACAATGGTATCAAAAGGAAACTGAACTCTCATCTTGGATCCAAGGTGGGTGAGCCCCCTCCTTAGCCTCAGTTTCCTTATTTGTAAAGTGAGAGAATTGGACTTCAGTGCATCTGTGGTCCCTTCCACTGTTCACAGGAAAAGTTGATTTCCTTTATAACAGATTTTTTTTTTTTTTTACAATAACCACCTTCTACTTTGAAATCTGTCACTCCAGGATATCAAGAGGTGATTCATCAATCTGGGTGACTAAATGGGGGGCCACTTTCTCCCTCACAACTCCTTAGGTGTCTCACCCAAAACAGAAGTCACAGAGGAGAACTTCCAAGACTGAAAGCTATATGTATATGCTCAGACACTCAGTTGTATCTGACTCTTTGTGACAAAACTGTAGCTCACCAGACTCCTCTGTCCATGGGATTTTCCAGGCAAGAATACTGGAGTAGTGTGCCATTCCTTCTCCAGGGATCTTCCCCACTCAGGGGTCAAACCTGGGTCTCCTGCATTGCAGGTGAATTCTTTACCAACTGAGCCACCAGGGAAAACTGTACTTTGATTGTAACAAATTCTACTTCTCAACATAGATATTTCCCATGGAGTGTAAGAAATTATTTGAAAATCCATCTTATTCTGTTTGCTTACTCTGCCCTCAACTATTTTTAAAATAGTTTTGGATGATCAGAAAATTCAAAATATAGTACTGAAATTTCCTGTATACTTCACACCAAATTTCTCTTATTGTTAGTAAGGTATATTTGTTACAATAAATCAACCAGTATTAATATATCATCTTTGTATAAAGTCTATACTTTATTCAGTTTTCCTTGGTGGTGGTGGTGGTGGTGGTTCAGTCATTTCAGTCGTGTCTGGCTCTTTTCGACCCCATGGACTCTAGCCTTTATCCATGGAACTTTCCAGACAAGAATACTGAAGTGGGTTGCTATACCTTCCTCCAGGGAATCTTCCCAACCCAGCGATCGAACCCATGTCTCCTGTGTCTCCTGCATTGCAGACAGATTCTTTACTGCTGAGTCACTGGGGAGCCCTCAGTTTTTCTTAGTTTTTACCTAATACATTTTCTCTGTTGCAGGATCCCATTCAGGCTACTACATTACATTTAGTCATCATGTCTCCGTAGGCTCTTCTTGACATTGACCATATCTCAGACTTTCTTTGTATTTGATGACTTTTGACAGTTTTTGAGAATACTGGGCAAGTGTTTTGTATTATCAGTTCAGTTCAGTCATGTTCAACTCTTTGCAACCCCATGAACCACAGCACACCAGGCCTCCCTGTCCATCACCAACTCCCGGAGTCTACCCAAACCCATGTCCACTGAGTCGGTGATGCCATCCAACCATCTCATCCTCTGTCGTCCCCTTCTCCTCCTGCCCTCAATCTTTCCCAGCATCAGGGTCTTTTCCAATGAATTAGTTCTTCGCATCAGGCCAAAGTATTGGAGCTTCAGCTTCAGCATCAGTCCTTCCAATGAATATTCAGGACTGTTCCTTTAGGATGGACTGGTTTGATTTCCTTGCTGTCCAAGCTTATTTTTCTCCTAGGTATATTTCAAATTAGTTATATTTACCCTCCCACTGCCCAAAACGCATTAGGATTTTTCTTCCGTCTTCACAGGAAGAACTTGTGGGGTTCTTAGAAGTAAAACCCATCAAAGTGGACTCCTCCAAACTCAAAACTGGGTCTCCTGGAGTTTTCAAGTCTCAGTTGATCTACATTCAGCCATCAGTGGTTCAAGGTTACCAGTAAGTGTTCCTACCAGTTTATGGCTTTAGTAGCTTCTGCTCCAGGTAAGCAGGTCATGGCTGGATCTTTCTGGATATATCTGTCTTTCCAAATTTTGTGGTGGCTTTTTGTTTGTTAACCTTAGTTTTCTGATACACCCAAGAAAAGTCATTGATTTTCAGTTTGCACAGCTTTTTCATGTTGTAAGGCTAGAAGTGATGTCTTCCAGTCTCTTTACATGTTGAAGCTGCATAGTTCACTCTGTTTTAATGCAAGTTTATTCAGCACTGCTCCTAAAGGAAATAAAATTAGTGGTCTAAAACCCTTGCTTTAATAGGCGAGTGATCTTTGAATTGAGTTATCTGCTAAGCTGCTTTCACTGTATGAAATTTAGAGTGCCTTGGAAACCAGCTTTCAACTGATTTCTCTGGACTAATTTGGCTTCATTCTGTTTAGAGGTACATGGTAAAAGATAAAAGCATCAGATTTTGAGTGCAAAGATAGAGATTTGGGGGCTTGGGAATAAAAATTTACTAGATCATCTGTATCTCTGTGAGACTCAGTCTCCTCATTTTTAAATTTCTTGACTACAAGAATGTGTCATCTGATTTATCTTTTTCCCTTAAGTGTCTAACATAAAGCCTGACCTAGAGTAGGCCTCCCTGAAAATTGAATTGAAATGTCTTCTCAATCAATCTCAGAGTGTTGTTTTGAGGATTAAATAAAATAATGTACATGGAAGCTCTTTGCAAACTTCAAAGAGCCTTACAAATGCTACACCTTATTTATTTATCAGTCATCAATCTTGAATGCCTGTCTACATGTAAGCATTTCACATTTCTGGAGAATTTGTTTGTTTGTTTGTTTGTTTTTGACATTGTGCAGATAAGGAGGAAATCTCTCTAAAGAGTTAATTTTTACTCAAATTGTGGGTTGATTTCTGTTATAGCAACAACAATATACATTCCTCAACGTGCCCAATTTAAAACCCTGGCAGTGTTTTGATATTTGACAGCTCTGCTGTCAAGTAATTCTGTTCTACAATTAATCATGCCATAGCCATTTCTTCCACTACTGCCACGATATAATGGCATCATTGTCTATGCATACATGGTACACTTGTATACTGTTTAAAATGAGACAGAGCAAATGAACTTGAAAAATTTACTACTCTATAGATTGCAGTTATACTGCTAAGATTTATTATTAAACCAATTTTATTTTAATGCTATTACTGCTCCAATCTGAGCTTAGATAAAACCATTCAGACATTGCAGTTTTCTATTTCCTTGGTCGGGAAATTGAGATTCTATGTTCTTTGAGACGTGTCAGGTAGGTGTGCTGTACAAACGGCTGGAATCTTTAATGATTGAATGTTAGCTCCTAGGTTTTGATTGCTGTTTTGTCTGGATCAGTGCTAGACGCAACTGTGGTGTCTATTCCTTCTGCACCCCCACTGTCAGCCACTTTCTGAGGCAAATGAGTTTGCCACAAATCAAGATGCTTTCAACAAACATCTCTATGAACCTGTTCCATCTCTCCTTGGCAACTTGCCACTTTGCCTCAGTCTTAACATTGAAACCCTTGCTTTTACCAAATGTCTTGGCTTCTTAGTCGAATAACTAGTTCACGGGAAACCTAGCCCTCTACAAGAATCATATGTTTCTTATAGGGAGACATCTTACTGTTTCAGTGATCTCAGTTAGATTTGAACAAATACATCATCACTATTTTTCATGACGATCACTTCGTGTTTAGGTGTCTAATCAGTCAAGAATCAAATCATAAATCACATAAAAGACGATCTACAAAGTACAGATATGTTGGTCAAAAATTCATGTAAAAATAGATTTAATCTTTTGCCTTCAGAGGTAATTGAACTACTTAACCCTAATGTTATTTTGTGACTTTTCAACTGTCTTGGCTATATTTTTATGCAGCTGCATAAAACTGCATTCTTCTGGGAGAAGAATGCTGTGAATTACTATGAATTGCTCAAGACAAATGTGATGCAAACATAATCACAACTTCATTTTAAGGGTTAAAAAATACATCAACAGAGAAATGCACTTTATGTGTCTACTGATAAGTACCAGAATAAGGTACTGTGGTCACTTAGGGAAGCAAGTGAATGTAATTACTGAGTAAACATGGTCCAGATCACATTGACTATGCGTGAGGAAAGAGGGGATGGCTGTGCCTAAGACTGCATGTGCACTGTCAGGATTTTCAAGCTCTTAATTTTATTTTTCCCCCACTGATGGATAGTTTGATCTTTAATATTTTCTGGAGTGTTTTGTTTTCCTTAGAAGAGATTTTTTTCTTAAAAGAAATATTATTTCTTAAACTAGAAATACCAGAAATATATGACATAATTTTGCACTTAGCTCTGCATTTGTTAAAAGAAAGTGAGTTCAGTTTCAGGCACCACTCTGTCATGGTCATAGAGGCTGTATGTTACAGTAGCCTCATGAGATAATAATAATTCCAGGTAAGGTTGTTCTTGTTATGGTCAGCAATCTTGATGTGTACACAACTCAACTACTCCTAAACCAGTACTCCTACAACCAGTGTTTCTCTGGCTCCACTACTGAAGGAATAAAAATGAAATTGTTCTCACTTTGTTTTGTTCTCCAGCATTAAAGATTAATTTTCATTGCTGTGGCCTCTTATTCAGTCCTTCTTGACATCAAAAGAACTTAGTTGAATGATCACTATACTTTGCAGTCATGGAAGAAAGCAAATTGAAAAGAATCTTTCAAGAATCAAGATTACACATGTACCATCATTAGTACCCATGTCCATTTATGTAAGGTAACTAGCAATTTATTAAAATGCTGAACCAACTCAAGTAATGGAGTCAAAGTCTTTGCATGTAGCTTCCTAGCTACTTTTTCATCAAGACTGTGATGAAATGTGGTTTTGGAAATTTAAGTCAATACTCAAGAAAAGACTATACCCAAAGTATGTAATTTTTAACTTTATCTTTTAGTCATATAAGTTCTCTGAGTCTGAATTTTCTCACTTGGAAAGTGAGATGTTTATTACCTACCTTCTCTGGTAATAATAGTTATCAGTTTTAAACCTCTGCCTTGTGCTGGATGCTATGAGACAGTCCATAGTCATCACCATAATCCATTCTATTCTGTAAACTAATGTTACATCCATTTTACAAATGAGAAAACTCAGGTAGGAGTTAAATAACTTGCCCTAACTAAAAGAGGTAGACAATGGAAGGGCTAAGATTTGAACTGATGTCTCTCAGATGTTAAACCATCATGAGCTATCCTAGGGGATTATTAAATTTTGAGGACATACAAAGAAAAATTAATATCCATATATAAACTGAGGGAATATTCTACAAGGCAGTGTTTCTGAGGTTTCAGTCACTTGCTCCGTCTACCTTCATGATTTTGGCTCTATCTGCTTACTATATTTGTTATGTATTTAATATTTTAAGTTGACTCACTTTTTTATTTGACATTTAAAAAAATTTCTTTTCTCCCTCTACTATTCATGATCTGAATTAAGACCCCTCAAGGAATATTTTTTACAAATCTCACGATTTGTAAATCAATGAAAAGTAAATTCCTATGCATAAAATAATGTGTCTAACTGATGGATCTTCCTTGGGAGATTTATAAGGAAAAAGATTATAATGTGTAATACTATTCTCCATGTGTAAGACTATTTAATATAATAGTATTAATTATAGTATTGTCCTTATTAATTATAAGGACAATAATATGAAAATGAAGTAGCAAAATTTACATACTCTAATATATGTAGATCGACTTTCACATTAATATCTTTCAGATAAGTTTAAATCAGATAGACCAAGGGATTATCTGTCTCCCTTATATATAGTGTCTTTTAGAAGCAGAAACTTAAGGAAAGGGGGAAAAAAAAAAACCTTTTCTCTGACATATAATAGTGAGACACAGGCTCATATTATTCCAAATCATTAAAATGTTTAAGGAATTATCAAATCTAAAGTATCTCTTTTTTTGCTCCATTATCCATATTATCTTTCTGGGTTATTTCTGTTTTTAAAGCGATCATCCCTTTGGAAAACTGCAAAATGGAATCTCTGTGGCTGAAAAGTCATTAGTCATCTCCTTCAAGTACATATGTAGCTCAAATTCTATAAGCTAAAAGATCAACATTCAGAGAGAAGATTGGAATAAACAGTTCTCATCTGCTTATCCCTGCCTAAAACTACCCCAACAAATTAGTATCCCATTAGCTGGGTACACCAAAGTATTAATCTAATGTCTCATCTACTACAAATTGATTTAGCTCTCCCTTCTTCCAACTGACCTTTCTTACTGCTGCTACTGCTAAGTCACTTCAGTCGTGTCCGACTCTGTGTGACCCCATAGACGGAAGCCCAGCAGGCTCCCCCATCCCTGGGATTCTCCAGGCAAGAACACTGGAGTGGGTTGCCATTTCCTTCTCCAATGTGTGAAAGTGAGAAGTGAAAGTGAAGTTGCTCAGTCGTGTCTGACCCTTAGCGACCTCACGGACTGCAGCCCACCAGGCTCCTCCATCCATGGGATTTTCTAGGCAAGAGTACTGGAGTGGCTTGCCGTTGCCTTCTCCAGACCTTTCTTACTAGGACATTGTTATTTCTCTATTAGTAAGTGTCATAAGTCATAGAGCACTTTCTGTTTGTTAGAGTATCTTCTATTCTTTAGCTCATTTGATTCTCCTATGCATGGTGGGAGACCTAATAAGTATATTTTTGTTTAGTCACTAAGTCATGTCCAACTCTTTTGCAGTCCCATGGACTGTGGCCTTCCAGGCTCCTCTGACAATGGGATTCCCCAGGCAAGAAAACTGCAGTGTGTTGCCATTTCCTTCTTCGGGGGATCCTTCCAACCTAGAGACCAAACCTGCATCTCCTGCACCGGCAGGCAGACTCTTTATCACTGAGTCACCAGGGAAGCCCAGTAAGTATCTTGGTGAAGGTGGTGGTTTACCACCTGAGTCACCAGGTAGGCTCAAATAAGTATCTTACCTGCCTGTATTTACAGATGAGCAACTTGAGGTGGCTCGCCCAGTATCACAGAGCAAACTGGTGATTGGACCAAGTCTAAATCCGTTTCAAGCTCTAGGTTCATTCTCTTTCTACCACACAACATTGGGTGGTCTAGAATATATTTTAAAAAATCCGTTCTATTATTTATGCTGCTTTTTTCCCCTCAAAGCTTTCTGTAAGACTATTTTTCTTTCCCAAGACTAAAGAAGTAGCCATTACAGCACTGAGGCTGGCATAGCACTGTATAGGTCTTCCTGATAGCTCTAGTATCTGAGGCAGAAAAAAATTTATCCCCTTAGTCCTCTGACCAGTGAGCAAACTTTTATTTCTATGAATTCAAATAGCTTTCTTTGCATGCTGAAGGAGCCAGCTTCATATTTCAATTAGCTAATTACTCCTCCCTGAAAAATCCAGTCATTAGTAAAGAGCAGACTGGAGGCCTGAAAGAGTTAATATTGCTTCCAAAGGTGAATTTATAACCTAGAAATAATTTAGGCAGCAAGAAAAAAATGTCTCACTTCAAAGATGGCAATGCTGAAGCATGCATACAAATGTGACTGCTAACTCGTGTATGACTCAAAATCAGCAACCATGGATTCCAGGGACTAAAAAGGACCTCAAGAAGCCATCTGGTCCACCCCCAGTTTCACATAATTAAAGTCTTCTCTTCAGTTTAGATGTGTGGCACCTGAAGCCCAGAGGAGTAAGGGACCTTGTAGCAGAAAGGCTGGTGAGAGAGAAAAGATGCCTAGATGACTAGAATTCAAGTCTCTACTTGCCCACTTGTAATGCATTTCTCTTTGCTATGGGCACCATCTTTTGGCCAGCCTAATTTGCTTCAAAATGAGAGAATGAGCAATATATCAAATGAGTTAAATGATCAAGAAAGAAAAGGTCACAATAATCCTTTAGATTTGTCCTTGTAGGAACCTTAATAAACACAATGTTAGTGACATGGTGGAGGGGAACAGAAGACAGAACAGAAAGTGAAAAACAGCGCTTTCAAGACATTGGCTTTGAAGATAAGGAAAGAGATAGAGCAGTAGTTGGAGGAGAAATGCTGAGGCGAGGATGCTCTGAGGGGTTTGTTTTGGGTTTGCTTTTAAGGGGACAAAAGAGGGAAGATTTCCCTTAACATTGAAGAGTCTACAGTCTTTTGAAGTGATGCTGGGAAGAATCCAGTAAAGGGAAAAAGGAATGTGAGAAACAGGATAAATAAAGTGTTCCTGATCAATTAACCATGTGTAAGGTCCAGAGGACAGAAGAAAATACGGAGGAAAGGATACCTAATGCACTGGAATAGGAGAGAGCAAAGAGGATGAAGAAATCTCACAGGTGGAGCTGCAGACCTGGTGGATTAGTAATTCAGCAATTAGCTTCCAAAGGCTTCTAATTTCTCTATGATACAGGAGGCAAGGTCAGTAGACTGACAGGAGGGAGGCATGTATTGTTGTTGGGGAGTGGTCAAAGGTTTGAGGAGAATAGGAGAACCTTGTGGTGGTTGTTGAAAAGGGCAAAAGAGACATAGGTGTATAGAACAGTCTTTGGAACTCTGTGGGAAAGGGTGAAGGTGGGATGATTTGGGAGAATGGCATTGTAGCATGTATATTATCATATGTGAAATGAATCACCAGTCCAGGTTCGACGCATGATACAGGATGCTTGGGGCTGGTGCAGGGGGATGACCTGGAGGGAGGATATGGGGAAGAGGGAGGTGGGAGTGGGGTTCAAGAAGGGGAACACATGTACACCCGGGGCGGATTCGTGTCAATGTATGGCAAAATCAACCAATATATTAATGTAAAGTAATTTGCCTCCAATAAAAAAAAAAAGGAAAAGCAAAAAAAAAAAAAAAAAAAGAAAAGAAAAGGGTATAGAGAAGAGTAGCCAGGTGGTGTTGGAAACCCACTTTAAGTTGGAGGAATGTGTAGCGATCCTTGCACCCTCAATTGCGCAAGGATATGAATGAAGAGAAAGTAGAGATCCTCAAATTGTTTTCTCTTTTTAAATGTGAACGTGATGGAAGGAAAAGGTATGGGAACTTATCATACATTAAGAAGAGTGTTTGAAATAAACCATGGATCTGAGCTGTAGAGAGAGGAAAGCGAAGACAAGAGGAGTTTGATAGCTGAAGGAGTACGGCTATCAATGTTTGGGAAACCCATCCGCTGGATCATGGAGAAAGCAAGAGAGTTCCAGAAAAACATCTATTTCTGCTTCATTGACTATGCCAAAGCCTTTGACTGTGTCGATCACAATAGACTGTGGAACATTCTGAAAGAGATGGGAATCCCAGACCACCTGACCTGCCTCTTGAGAAACCTATATGCAGGTCAGGAAGCAACAGTTAGAACTGGACATGGAACAACAGACTGGTTCCAAATAGGAAAAGGTGTACGTCAAGGTTGTATATTGTCACCTTGCTTATTTAACTTATATGCAGAGTACATCATGAGGAACGCTGGGCTGGAAGAAGCACAAGCTGGAATCAAGATTGCTGGGAGAAATATCAATAACCTCAGATATGCAGATGACACTACCCTTATGGCAGAAAGTGAAGAGGAACTCAAAAGCCTCTTGATGAAAGTGAAAGAGGAGAGTGAAAAGGTTGGCTTGAAGCTCAACATTCAGAAAACAAAGATCATGGCATCTGGTGCCATCACTTCATGGGAAATAGATGGAAAAACAGTGGAAACAGTGTCAGACTTTATTTTTTTGGGCTCCAAAATCACTGCAGATGCTGATTGCAGCCATGAAATTAAAAGACGCTTGCTCCTTGGAAGGAAAGTTATGACCAACCTTGATAGTATATTAAAAAGCAGAGACATTACTTTGCCAACCAAGGTCCGTCTAGTCAAGGCTATGGTTTTTCCTGTGGTCATGTATGGATGTGAGAGTTGGACTGTGAAGAAAGCTGATCGCTGAAGAATCGATGCTTTTGAACTGTGGTGTTGGAGAAGACTCTTGAGAGTCCCTTATACTGCAAGGAGATCCAACCAGTCCATTCTAAAGGAGATCAATCCTGGATGTTCATTGGAGGGACTGATGCTAAAGCTGAAACTGCAATACTTTGGCCACCTCATGCGACAAGTTGACTCACTGGAAAAGACTCTGATGCTGGGAAGGGTTGGGGGCGGGAGGAGAAGGGGACGACGGAGAATGAGATGGCTGGATGGCATCACCGACTCTGTGGACATGAGTTTGAGTGAACTCCGGGAGTTGGTGATGGACAGGGAGGCCTGGTGTGCTGTAATTCATGGGGTCGCGGAGAGTCAGACACGACTGAGCGACTGAACTGAATTGAACTGAACTGATGAAGTGAAAGAACACTGGCAGAGCGGGTACTTTACCAAACAAATTGGAAGTTTAGGGAGTTGTCATCAGAAACGGAATGTTCAAATCAAGTGACTTCAGAGGTGGAGCCGTACCGCTGACGAGCTTCAAAGTGTGACTTAGAAAGAAATGGCTGGAGTGGAATGGCAGAGACCGCCATTGGGAATGAGGAATTCAAGGGCCGAAGAAACGAGGTTGAGTGGGACAGCCCATCGGAAGAGAGTCTTCGATGAGAGGAAGACTAAACTGTGGGTTTTCACTGAATGGAGGGAGAATAACAGAAAAGAGGAGTGTGGTAAAGAGTGCTGTGGTCCAATGATCTGAGTCTCATGGGAACAGGCATTTGTTTGTTAGCAAAGGAGTGAAGATCTCGTCTCGGGCTGAAAGGCATTGTTGTAAAGACCATGCTGCTGCTGCTGCTAAGTCACTTCAGTCGTGTCCGACTCTGTGTGACCCCACAGACGGCAGCCCACCAGGCTCCCCCGTCCCTGGGATTCTCCAGGCAAGAACACTGGAGTGGGTTGCCATTTCCTTCTCCAGTGTGTGAAAGTGAAAAGTGAAAGTGAAAAGTGAAAGTGAAGTCGCTCAGTCATGTCTGACTCATAGCGACCCCATGGACTCATGAGGGAGAGGAGAAAGCACCGACTTTACCTCCTAATCCTGACGGATGTGTTTGTGAGAGGGCAAACAATCTCAGTCTGAGAGCAATCTTATAGGGACAGTCAGATTTTAAAGATGGAAATATGTCAAGGAGACTGAGGTATAGTAAACGTTTTTTTAACTTAATTTTTATCAGAGCATAGTTGCTCTACACCGTTGTATTAGCTTCTGCTGTACAGCAAAGTAAATCAGCTATATGTATACACATATCCTCCCTCTTTTGGATTTCCTTCCCATTTAGGTCTCCACAGAGCCCTGAGTAGAGTTTCCTGTCCTATACAGTAGGTCCTTATCAGTTACATATTTTATACATAGTAATATGAATGTCAGTCCCAATCTCCCCATTCATCTCACCCTCCCCTATCTCCACTGATAAAAGTCATGAAGAACTTATTGATCCTAAGGGCTGACTTGAGAGGGCACAGGAGGAGGGTTTCAGATGGAGGGGGTTACACTGGGTCAGAGGAGACCCATCAAGGTCCAGGGTGGACCAGGCTCTCTCATGGCTCCCTACACGGAGCAGTTCACTAAGCCCCACTCCAGTGCTCCACCAGCTCTAGACTTAACCCCGCTCCATCTCTGCTTTCTTCCCATGCATTTATGTCAATTACTTTATTCTTTCTTCACGTCAAATTTTTCCTAAAATAGGTTCCCTCAGTCGGTCTCTACCAGTCCTCATGGGCAGAGCGTTCGTGTCAGAGCACGTACTGGCCAGGGGCCCGGTCCTGGTTCAGCTCCCCAGAGTGTGTGGTCACATGTACCAGCAAGGGAAGTTATTTGCCTTGAATCCCTTGGAAAGAACCTGAGAAACTGGAACCCTCATATTTTGTTGATGAGACTATGAGCTAGAAGAGCCATTTTGAAAAATACTTCAGTAGTTCCTTGAAAAGTTTAATGTATACTTACCCATATAAGGGAATATGACTCAGCAATGAAAAGGAACAAAATACTAGGATATTCAAGGATATGCAATGACATGGATGAGCCTCAAAAATATTCTAAGTGAAAGAAGCCAGATACAAAGACTATTTTTATTATTCTGCTTGTATGAAATTTCTAAAAAATGGTGAATCTATAGATTCAAAAAGCAGATCTATGGTTTCTGGGAGTAAGAATGTGGATTGATGACAAACATGTACGAGGGAGCTTCTGATGGGATGGAAATGTTCTAAAAGTGGATTGTGATGATGGTTGCAAAACTGTATAAAGTTATCAGAGATCACTTTATATTCTTACAATGGTGAATTTTATGGTATGTAAATTATACTCTAAGTAAAGCTATTTTTTAATTTTTAGAATCTTTTAAAGGGTAAAAGATTTGAACAAACAATTCATCAAAAAAGATATATGGGTGGCATTTAAGTACACGAAAAATATTCAACATCATTGGTCGTTAAAGAAATGCAAATACAAATCACACATACCCACTCCAATGGCTTCTTTAAAAGACAAACAATACCAAATGCAGGTGAGACTGAGCAGCAACCAGAACTTATTTATGCTATTAGTAGGAATTAATGATTCAGTCATTTTGGAAAACAGTTGAGCTTTTTCTTAGAAAGTTACACATAACACCTATTATACAACTTAGCTTTCCCATTCCTTTGTATATATCCAAGAGAAATGAAGACATACATCCACAAGAAAACTTGTCCACAAGTGTTCACAACAAGTTTTTTTTTAACAGCCACCAATGGAAATAATCCAAACATCCTTTAGTAGGTGAAAGGATAAACAAATTATGTATATCCATATGATAGAGTACTCTCACCAATGAAAAGAAAACCCATGGATTCAGATAGCAATATAGATAAATAACAAAATAATTATGCTAAGATCCTCAATAAATAAGAGTATATACAGTATGCACATGTGTATGCGTGCACACTAAATCGCTTCAGCCGTGTCTGACTCTTTGTAACCCTATGGACTGTAGCCCCTGAGGCTTCTCTGTCTGTGGGATTCTCCAGGCAAGAATGTAGGGGTGGGCAGCCATGCCCTCTTCCTGGGGATCTTCCCAACCCAGGAATGGAACACATGTCTCTTAATATCTCCTATATTGGCAGATGGATTCTTTACCACTAGCACCACCTGGGAAGCCCATTTATAGTATAATGCCATTTATATGAAAGCAGATCACTATTTGCCTGGGACAGATGTGGGAAGTTAGGTTGTGAACAGAGAGATTACAAAGGGCTGCATGGAAACTTCTGAGAGTGATGGGTACATTCATTATTTTGATTTCGGTGATGGTTTCATAGGTGTATTAAATACTGAAACTCATCAAATTGTGCATTTAAATAATATTATTATACCTCAATATACATATTTTAAAATTGCCAGCCACCACTACCTTTCCCTTCCACAGGGGCATCAGTATGTCATAAGAGAAAACTGAAGGGTCCCTCATCAATGTCCCTTGCCCAAGCATTGCTACAACATCAAAAAAATCTACCACTGACTTTTTCATTCCCCTTGAGATCATTACTGTTTCATAAGACAGCACACTTGGGTGCATCTTTCAACCCCAATTTGAAACCTAACTGGAACTCTTTTAAATTAAAAGAGGGATTTTATAGAGCAAACCAAAGACAGAAGAGACTTGGAAATGGCCTCCGGGAGTACATCCTGCACTCCCCCGCAGTCATTCACTGCTGTCTCATTCTCTCACTCTCCCAGCTGCTCTCACTCTCACGGTCTCTCTCTCTTACCTTTCTCTCTACATTTCTGGAATGTTCTAGTTTGGCTACATTCTGTCAACCTGGCTGTCCCCAAGTGATGAGAACAGTGGCCTTAGTCAGTTTGATCTTGCCTTCTTAAAGCTTCAGAGAAAAAGAAGAGGGCTGTCCCCACAATTTCAGCTTTATTTAAAAAAAACAAAACAGAACAGAACAATGTAGCTTATATTCCAGGCTTGTGCTAACGAGTGGGCAGGTTCACGGTGATTGGGAGAGTGGGACTTGTAAAGTCTTTACTGCATACTCAAGGGAGTTGGGAGAAAGGGGAGAGTGAGTTAAAATGAAGAGCCACATGCAATGAATTTTCTATTTCATGATCTTGCTTAGTATCAGCCTAGATCCCAAACTCTGGCAAGATCAAAAACTGTTGTTTGTTTTATTTTGTTTTTACTGACTGTGGTACCAGGCATGGCTTCCTTTCCCAGAACGGCCTTCACAAGTAGCTAACACTGCTAATAGAACCCTTGAGACCACTTCTCTGCCTATCTAAAACTGTCTTATGACATTCTGTTTTTCTTACCTCAAAAACAGGAAACTACCTTAATGCTCATCCTTCTCAACTCCCTATGAAATAGTGATTATAATTTTTCATCTTCCAGAAAGATTTCTCATATTCTCCCCATTAGATGAAAAAGCCAAGGATGTTTGCATGCAAAATAACTCAGAAAGGAAGGAAGTGTTGGCAGAGGCTGCTGGCTCTTTCTATCCTAGGAACATGTTCCCGCCCCTTGAGAAAAAAGTCAGTTCAACCTACAAATGTGAGTGAAGAATTAGTTAAGAAATAGTTGAATATACCCATGCTGCATTGCCCAATAACAGTGAAAATGATGCAACCTACTACTGTGTTACTAACAATTATTGAGTTAGCAATAGGAACCTATTTAGGAAAATGCAGAAGTACAAAGATTTTTCATTTTACAAATTTCAAAACTTTTACATTTCAATTTATGTTTGGTTTTGAAAAAAGTAAAGTTAAAAATTGCTACTTTTTATAAATTTTTGTTTCCCTTTACCATTCGAAACACAAAAACTCCAACTATAATCTTCTCATATTTTATTTTGAAATATGCTTGTGCATGTGTGCTAAGTTGCTTCAATTGTGTCTGACTCTTTGCCATCCCATGAACTGTAGCCTACCAGGCTCCTCTGTCTGTGGGATTCTCCAGGGAAGAATACTGGAATAGGTTGTTATTCCTCCTTCAGGAGATCCTCCTGATCCAGGTATCAAACCTGCATCTCTTATGTCTCCTGCTTTGGCAGGTGTGTTCTTTACCACTAGCACCACCTGGGAAGCCCCTTAAAATATGCCTATTTACCTCCAAAAACGGTCATGAAAATGAGAGCCATTCCTGCCCTTGTCTAACCCCCCCACTTCAAAGAGGACATTCTTTGTAAATTATTTTTCAGTATTTTGAATTCACTTCAAAGAGTCTGGATAATATTTAAAAGGTTTTTTCCAAAGTCTTAGACATTACCACATGGACAGTTTTGATCTCATAAGCATTACCACTGCAAGTCAACTGGGAATTCTATTTGAAGAATTCAAGTTTCTCTTGTTCTGGATCATATCTACTGACATTTCTTGAAAATATCACACACACACACACGCTCCTTGTGGCATGGCTATATAGTTTCTAAACCATGCAGCACTGAAAAGTGCATTACAAATTTAGTTTTTAAATCTTTAAGTTTATCTATACCACTGTGCCCAGAGTGTAGTAAATGGATGTCATTCACTAATGTGATAGGAAGATCTCCAGGATAGCCATATACTTTCCCCCAAATTCATAGAGAATGGAGCAAGTACAAGCCTGAATTCTTTGCTTGTTTTTGCTGTCATCATTATTATCGTTATCTAAAATATTTAGATAGTTTTATTATTACCAAAGTCATTTATCAGATAGTATTAAAGCATCATGGCTTCCCAGGTGGCTCAGTGGTAAAAAATCCTCCTACCAGTGCAGGAGACACAGGTTTGATTACTGGGTCAGGAAGATCCCCTAGAGAAGAAAATGTTAGCCCACTCCAGTATTCTTGCTTGGAGAATCCCATGGACAGAGGAGACTGGCAGGCTACATAGTCCATGGGGTTGCAAAGAGTCGGACACAACTTAGCAACTGAGCACACATGCAGGCACTAAAATATTGACAAGAAAAACAGCAATCCCTTTCTTTAGGCCCCATACTTCCTAACTTACAAGCTCAGTTTATTAGATTCAGCCACTATTTATTCTCTTTGCTATTTCATCAGAGAGTTACCTTCTTACTTCTAAATAATTGCACGCTGCTACTCCTCAATTTGTTGATTTTAGACATTAGTTTCCTCTTACTATAAACAGGATTTAGCTCTCTTAACTGGATATGCAAATATTATGTCTTAAATTTTTTCCCTAAATCATCATAATATCTTTCAACAATTTATCTCGCTTTTGTTTTGCTTTATTTTGTTTTTCCAAGTGACCTCTCTTATCAGATGACCGTTTTCCTGGTGGCCTCCTCTTAGTACCCTCTATCCTCTGGCTGCATTCAGGACCAGTCACTCCCCAGATGGACTGTTGAGCTGTATCTGAAACATCTCTTTCCTGTGCTCTTAAGTTTGGTACACAGCTTTCTGGATCCCATGTCACCCTTGTGCTTAGTTTAGTACTTCTTTTCATTGGAACCTGCCCAGGTTCTCAAGAAAGGGATATGGAAAGTAAATTTCCCAAGTCCTCTCACGTCCGGAAATGTCCTTTTCTGCCCTCAGACTTTATTAATGATTTGGCATTCCAAGTTGAAGATCATGTTCTCTCAGATTTTTGAAGTCATTGCTCCACTACTGGCTAACATCCAATAGTGTTGTTAGGGAGTTTCATTTGAATTTATTCCACAATTGGGTATTGCTTGCCTGTAGTGTAATAGGCAGTGCTGGAAATACAGCAGTGTAAAAAGAAACAAACCTCCCATCATCATGGAGCTTACATTTCAGCGTTGAAAACAGAACCACCCCCCCAAAAAAAAAACCCACACAAGTAATAAATAAATGATTACAAATTATAAACAGTCTATGAAGAAAACAAGAAGGTATAAAGGAGTGGGAGTGCACGTGCTGCTTTCCGATGGTACTAGGGGGGACGCGGTACTAGGGAGGTGGCATCTAGGCTGAAACCCGGACAGTGGCTAATGGGACTGGAGGTGGAAGCAGGTCACACTGAAGCAACCTCAATGACTGGAGCCCGGTGAAGAAGTGGTGAGAGGCCTGCTCCTGGTCTTTCATCATGAAGACTCTTAGAGAGCAGTGTTCTTCTTCATGGCAACAGAGAACCACTGGAAGGTTTTAAAATAAGGTAATGAAGCAGTCCAATTTAAGTTTTTAAAAGATCATGCAAGTATGAAAACTGTAAGAGTAGAAGCAAAAATACTAGTTAGGAAGCTGTTTGTTGCTCTGGACTCTGTGAGAGGCAACAGTTGTCTGGGATCTGGCGATAGCAGTGAAGCTGTGAGCAGTGACTGTAGTGGGCATATAGTTGAGAAGCAAATTCAACAAGATCTCCTAGCATTAACATGTGGGATAAGAGAGAAACAAGGTTTCGAAGAGGCCTTCAACATAACTGGGATATTTTGTGTCTTTAAAAATATGTATACAAAGAGAATAAGGGAAATGTTAATATATTTGAGAAGCCTGATTTGAATGGTCATTGTATTCTCTTCAGTTCTCTATTATGTATTGTTTCTTTTGCCCCCTAGTAAATCATGGCCTTAAAGAGCTAGCTGTAACACCACATCTGTGGGTAAGCCTTGTAGCTTCCCTGAGGGGTGGTTGACAGAGGCTGGTACAGACAGGTTTGCAGACTTTCAGCTGCTCCTCTGCTGAGTCCTGCATTTCCTTGTGAGTCCCAAGCCTGTCTGTTTCAGGATGTCTTGAGTAGGGAGGGACACAAATTTTGTGGAGCCTGAAGATTTTGTAATATGGGACTCTCTTGAATGAAAAGAATAACAAATTAGAAATCCAAATTTAGTATGAAAGTGACAATAATGAGAAAACTTTATGATTAACAGTACATTTGAAAAAACTGACAAATTCCATAAATGTCACAAAATCTGGGAAAATAACAGTTTTTATTAATTCATTGTATAAGACCTTTTCTCCTACATTCTTTGGCAATAGACTCTGCCTCTTCATATAATAGTCACATAATATCATTTCTGTACAGAGACGAGGAAAATAATTCCTCTAGCTTGACTGAGGACTTCCCAGATGGCTCAGTGTTGAAGAATCCGCCTGCAATGCAGGAGACGCAGTTTGACCCCTGAGTCAGGAAGATCTTCTGGAGACAGAAATGGTAACCCACTCCAGTATTCTTGCCTGGGAAATCCCATGGACAGAGGAGCCTGGCAGGCTACAGTCCATTGGCTCACAAAAGAGGTGGACACGACTGAATGACTAAACAACAACTTGATTGAATATTTGAAAAAATAGTGATAGCTTAGGTGCTTCTTTCAGCTTCGCAATTCATGGCTGACGTCATGTAAATTAAGATTGCTGGCAAATGTGGGGAGGCTTCTATTATATTTCTTTCATCATCAGGTGAGAAATTTCAGAGCATTTCAAGGTGTCTTGTGTAATGACTAGTCTTTAAAAAATTTTTAAATTGATGGCATTCATTAACTCGCTTGTCATCAGTGTCTGCATTGTGGTGGCAATTATAAATTTCATATTATCTTTACACTATCAATATTTTATGTAAAGCAGTCAAAAATTAATTTTTTTTCCATTGTGTTCACAGGATTCTCTTCCAAAAGTCATTATTTCTACTTAATTTTTTTTCTCTCGCAGTGAATTATTGCCTTAATATAACCTGAAAATTGCTTGTTTCAAGTTCTTTCTTTATCTCAGAATAATTTCTACCAATGTCAGTTGTCATTGTTATCACTTTCATTTCGTGTTTCTTCAAATGTCTGTCTAAATTTTCTTTCAGTCTCTAACTAAAGACCTATACCACATATTTTGTCTTATTTTCTAACATATATGAATTTTAACACTAGAGCCATTTGTTTTAGAACATTTTGCCTTGAAGACAGTCTAATCCATTGGGATACCTAAATCATGTGACTTCACACAAACACACTTGCTATGTGTATGTGTTTGTATTCACACACACAAGAATTCTGATTTTTATTCTATTTTGTGCAATTCACATAAAAATATGTACATGTACAGTGTATTTAAAATTGCACAGATTGCATTATCATGAATGTTTCTGACAAGACAGAATTTCCATTTTGATCAGACACTGATGAGAACCAAATCTTTTGCTTTCTATTTATAAGCCTGCTGATTGGAACAATTTTTCATAGATTAACTTGTCTTTTCTCCATTATTTATTATTGCTTGTACTCAAAACCATACCATTGTTTGACTTTTGTCCATTTAATTGATACACTAGATGGTAATTGATACAATGGACTGCCCCTTCTACATTGGGATAACTAACACACTTTGACTATACACAAAAATGCCTAAAGCCACATAAACATATCCTGTAAATCCATGTTAAATGGATGTCCAATTCAACTTTCCCTTAGATAAATCCTCCAAATGCCATAGTCACTCCAAAGTTGTCTGAAATGAAAGAAAGTATGATGGAGAGACTTGGGAAGAGATAGCAGTCTTCAATGATTGCAGTTAATATGTTTTACTTTTGCAAAGTTTAAAAAATATACATGGCTATGTGACCACATTGTAGGGTCCCTTCCAGGTGCTCTCTCTTACAAGCGGCCCACACTTGTGTGGGACTTTGAAGTCTCAGCTTTATTACCCTCTCAGTAAATCTGTCTACGCGCTATTGAAGAAAGTTCTGGTGCCTTCCTGTGTGGAGAAGGTGGGAGTGCATAGGAGAGCATTGATCTGGCGCTCTGTGTGGAGGGGCAGCATTGGGAGTGGCAGTCTTCTTGCCTAGTCTTTAACTCAGTGTCCGTTTGCTCCATCTGGGGCTTCACCTCCTCCTCCGGTGCCTCCAAACGCTGAGCTTCCCACTGGTTCTGTGGTGCCAATCCACCCCCTTCCTCCAGCCTTCCTCTCTGTAAGCACTATAAATCAGGCCTCCTCCTCCTGTTCAGTGAGCCACCACACTTCCATCTGCTCCTTGATGGCTTTAAATCTTACATGCACCTGGATGCCTCAGCAGGTGATAGGCTCCTCTAATAGGACTTCTGATCCCAGGCTGACCAAGCAGAATTGTTTATAACCTAGTCCGAGGAGTCAGCAATTTTGTTCTATTATGAATAGACATAATTAGGTTGGTGTATATTAACTAGGTTACATAATAGATTAGGTGAGTATATGTGAACCAGAGGGAAAGAGAGTCATTTGCATTCCCACTGCAAAGTAAATTACAAACAAAAAACTCATATTTCCTAATGTTAAGTCTTCATTTCTCTTGTTCTCAAGGGTTCATGCTTTCTTTACTCCTTTCTCTTCTGGTTTTATTGAGATATAATTGACATATAACACTGTATAAGTTTAAGGCATACAGCATAATCATTTGATATGAAAGTGAAGTCGCTCAGTCGTGTCCGACTCTTTGCAACCCCATGGACTGTAGCCTACCAGGTTCCTCCGTCTATGGGATTTTCCAGGCAAGAATACTGGAGTGGGTTGCCATTTCCTTCTCCAGGAGATCTTCCTGACCCAGGGATTGAACCCAGGTCTCCCGCATTGTAGGCAGACACTTTACCACCTGAGCCACCAGAGCGGACTCTCATATGTCATAAAATGATTAGCACAGTACCTTTAGCGATCATCCATAGTCTTATATAAATAAAAATTAAATAAATAGAAAAGGTTTTTCTTGTGATGAGAACTCTTAGGATTTACTCTCTTAGTAGCTTTCATACATAATACACAGCAGTGCTAATTCTATTCATCATGATGTACACTATGTCCCTAGTACGTATTTATCTTGTAACTGAATCTTATATCTTGTACTTTTTGACCATCTTCATTCAATTCCCCCTCTTCCTGCCACCCCTGCTTCTGGTAACCACAAATCTGACCTATTTCTATGAGTTTGTTTATTTTTGAAATATGCTTGTTACTTGAATAAAGTGGTATAAATAATGTCCATAATTATAAAACTGTTTTGATTGATTTATTCTATAAATGTTTTAAAAAAGCCATTATATGGAAAAAATTGGTTTTTAATCTCCATGAGACCAGAGACTTGATCTGTTTTGTCCACCTTTGAATTTTCAGCACTATGAACAGTACCAAGCCCACAGAAGGCCCACAATATACATTCGTTGTTGTCAAATAAGTAATTGAATATGTAATAGCTAACTGGGGGGCATAAACAAATGTAGTAATCTACTAGAGAAACTATATAGAGGCATATCTAGTGTATTAGTTTATTATCACTACTGTAACAGATGACCACAAATTTAAGTGACTTAAAACAACACAAATTTATTATCTCACACTTCAGGAGCTCAGTAGTCCAAAAATCATTAAGTTGGTAGGAATTCCTTCTGAAAGCTATAGGGGAGAATCTGTTTCTTTGCCTTCTTTCACTTCTAGAGGTCACCTGCTTTCCTTGCTTGGGACCCCTTCTTTCATCTTCAAAGGCAGCTGGGTAGCATCTTCAAATCTGTTCTGTCTCTCCCTGTCCTCCCACTTGCTCCTCTGATTGCATTGTCACAGCGCCTTCTCACTGTGACATTTCTGTTTCCCTCTTGAGCTTACATTGAACCTATCAGATAATTCAGATAATTTCTTTTTTTTCTTTTTTGGTGTTAAATTTTTTTTCTTTATTTACACCTTTTATTTTATTTTATTTTATTGGAGGCTAATTACTTTACATTATTGTATTGGTTTTGCCATCTCAAAATTTTTAATTTAATCACATCTGCAAAGTCTCTTTCACCAGGTAAAGTAACATATTGCAAAAGTCCCAGAATTGTGGACATATGGGAGGTCATTTATTCTTTTTGCCACACCTAGGATACAATGAGTCACAGAGGGAAGGAGCTTCATTTCAACTGGAATACAGAAAAAGTTTTGTGGAAAAGGTTATTGTTGCCCCAAGTCAAGAACATAAGCAGATAACAAAGACTTTTAAAGCACCGAAAACAGCCTGAGACTAAGTAAGAAGGCAAGAAATAGCAGGTTTGCCTGATGACTTCATGAGGTTTAGTAGGATTTGAATGTGGAACGAGATGGATAATTGGAGAACAAGTGTTGAAGAAAAAAATAGCTGAAGTCTGTCATCAGCATTTCATGAAGAGCACTGTAGACTTGCTAAGGAGTTTGGACTTTATCCTGTAGACAAGTTTAATCAATGAAGGATTTTAAACAGCTTAAAATGTTTCAATGGTTTTAAGAAAACTTAGTATCCTTAATATGGTGCCATGTTGGTCCCCTGTGGGAATCTGTTAGAACCTATGAACCCCTTCCCAGAATAATATTTTTACATACATAAAATTTAAAATAATGTAGGGTTACAAAAGAAACCAATTTCTTTGAAATGTAAACTTATATCCATCAGCCCACTGGGAGTCTGTGGATCCCAGGTTACAAACCACTCAAGTATCTGGCTGCCCTGGTGGCTCAGTGGTAAAGAATCAGACTGTCAATGCAGGAAACACAGGAGACCCGGATTTGATCCCTGGGTCAGGAAGATTCCCTGGGGAAGGAAATGGCAACCCACCCTAGTATTCTTGCCTGGGAAATTCCATGGACAGAGGAGACTAGCGGGCTACAGTCTGTGGGGTTGCAAAGAGTTGGACACAACTTAGCAGCTAAACAAGTGTCTGGCTTCTCTTTCCTCTCTCTCTCTTTCTTTCCTCTCCCATCTTGAGCTCAAAACTCAAAGAAGGATCTTTGCGCTATGAAAATGTGAAGTTCTTTCTGCCTTAGCACTTTACAATGTAATATTCCTTTGTTTTCAGTGTTTTTCTTCTCCTCAACCCCTTCCCCACCCACACCTAGATAACTCCTATTTGGCTTGACTATCACTCTATTGACTCTCAGACTAAGGTAAGTCTTCCATTAGGATATCATATCATTCAGTAACTTTCTTCTATACATTAAGAATATTTATTGTTATTAATGTGATTATTTACTGGTATCTGTCCCACTGACCAGACAAGAATTTCCACGGGGGCAGGGGATATTTCCTGTATTCCCAATGTCTAGCTCAGTGCCTGGCACATTGTAGACACTGCATTTTTTAATTCTAAAACAGCTTTAGAGAAAAATTACAAAGAGAGCTGCCAAACTCAACAGCTTTTCCTATTATTAATATCTTACATAGGTATGTTTCATCACAATAAATGAATAAATATTGATATATTCATGCATTGGAAGGACTGAAGCTAAAGCTAAAACTCCAATACTATGGCCACCTCATGCGAAGAGTTGACTCACTGGAAAAGACTCTGATGTTGGGAGGAATTGGGGGTGGGAGGAGACGGGGACAGCAGGGAATGAGATGGCTGGATGGCATCACCGACTCGATGGACATGAGTTTGAGTGAACTCCGGGAGTTGGTGATGGACAGGGAGGCCTGGCGTGCTGCAATTCATGGGGTCGCAAAGAGTCAGTCACTACTGAGCGACTGAACTGAAGGCACTTTAGTTGTGTTCAACTCTTCATGACCCTATGGACTGTAGCCCACCAGGCTCCATTGTGCATGGGATTCTCCAGGTAAGAATACTAGAGTGGGTTGCCATGCCCTCCTCCAGGGGATCTTCCCAACCCAGGGATTGAACTGCATCTCTTATGCCTCCTTGTCTGGAAAAAAAGTGAGAGAGTTCCAGAAAAATATCTACGTCTGCTTTATTGACTATGCCAAAGCCTTTGTGTAGATCACAACAAACTGTGGAAAATTCTTAAAGAGGTGGGAATACCAGACCACCTGACCTACCTGTTGAGAAATCTGTATGCAGGTCAGGAAGCAACAGTTAGATCTGGACGTGGAACAACAGACTGGTTCCAAATCGGAAAAGGAGTATGTCAAGGCTGTATATTGTCACCCTGCTTATTTAACTTATATGCAGAGTACATCATGAGAAATGCCGGGCTGGATGAAGCACAAGCTAGAATCAAGATTGCTGGGAGAAATATCAATAACCTCAGATATGTGGATGACACCACCCTCATGGCAGAAAGTGAAGAAGAACTAAAGAACCTCTTGATGAAAGTGAAAGAGGAGAGTGAAAAAGTTGGCTTAAAGCTCAACATTCAGAAAACTAATCATGGCATCTGGTACCATCACCTCATGGCAAACAGATGGGGAAACAGTGGAAAGAGTAACAGACTATTTTTCCTGGACTCCAAAATCACTGCAGATGGTGATTGCAGCCTTGAAATTAAAAGACACTTACTCCTTGGAAGACAAGTTATGACCAACCTAGACTGCATATTATAAAGCAGAGACATTACTTTGTCAACAAAGCTCTGTCTCGTCAAGGCTAGGTTTTTCCAATGGTCATGTATGGATGTGAAAGTTGGACTATAAAGAAAGCTGAGTGCCAAATAATTGATGCCTTTAAACTGTGGTATTGGAGAAGACTCTTGAGAGTCCCTTGGACTGCAATTAGATCCAACCAGTTCATCCTAAAGGAAATCAGTCCTGAATATTCATCAGAAGGACTGATGCTAAAGCTGAAAATCCAATACTTTGGTCACCTGATATGAAGAACTGACTCATTGGAAAAGACCCTGATGCTGGGAAAGATGGAAGGCCAGAGGAGAAGGGGACGACAGAGGATGAGATGGTTGGATGGCATCATGAACTCAATGGACATGAGTTTGAGAAAGCTCTGGGAGTTGGTGATGGACAGGGAGGCTTGGCATACTGCAGTCCATTGGGTGGCAAAGAGTCAGACACGACTGAGCAACTGACCTGAACTGACTGGCAGATGGATTCTTTACCACTAGTGCCACCTGTGAAACCCTATTGATATATTCAGTTCAGTCACTCAGTAGTGTCCAACTCTTTGCGACCCCATGAACTGCAGCACGTCAGGACTCCCTGTCCATCACCAGCTCCCGGAGTTCACCCAAAGCCTTGTCCATTGAGTTGGTGATGCCATATAACCTCTGTCGTCCTCTGTCATCCCCTTCTCCTGCCTTCAATCTTTCCCATCATCAGGGTCTTTTCAAATGAGTCAGCTCTTTGCATCAGGTGGCCAAAATATTGGAGTTTCAGCTTCAGCATCAGTCCTTCCAATGAACACCCAGGACTGATTTCCTTTTGGATGGACTTGTTGGATCTCCTTGCAGTCCAAGGGACTCTCAAGAGTCTTCTCCAACATCACAGTTCAAAAGCATCAATTCTTCAGCACTCAACTTTCTTTATAGTCCAACTCTCACATCCATACATGACCATTGGAAAAACTATAGCCTTGACTAGACGGACCTTTGTTTACAAAGTAATGTCTCTGCTTTTGAACATGCTGTCTAGGTTGGTTGTAACTTTCCTTCCAAGGAGTAAGCATCTTTTAATTTCATGGCTGCAGTCACCATCTCCAGTGATTTTGGAGTCCAGAAAAATAAAGTCAGCCACTGTTTCCACTGTTTCCCCATCTATTTGCATGAAGTGATGGGACCAGATGCCACGATCTTAGTTTTCTGAATGTTGAGCTTTAAGCCAACTTTTTCACTCTCCTCTTTCACTTTCATCAAAAGGTTCTTTAGTTCTTCACTTTCTGCCAATAGGGTGATGTCATCTGCATATCTGAGGTTATTCATAGTTCTCTGTCAATCTTGGTTCCAGTTTGTGCTTCATCCAGCCCAGTGTTTTTCATTATGTACTTCGCATATCAGTTAAATAAATTATCATTAAGAAAATTCCATACATTATTTAGATTTTTCTTTTTAATCTAGTGCTAATTTTCCTGTTCCAGGTCCTATCCAGGATACCACATTACATTTAGTCATCATGTCTCCTTAGGCTCTCTTTGGCTGTATTTCTCAGACTTTCCTTGCCTCTGATAACCTTGAGAATTTTCAAGAGTACAGGTCAGGTATTATGTAGAATGTCTCTAATTGTGATTTGTCTGATCGTTAAACTAGAGTTATGGGTTTAGGGGAGGAAGACCATAACAGTAGAGTTGTTTTTATCCTATCATATCAAGGGTGCAACTTGACATCATCATTTTTGACCTTGATCACCTGGCTAAGGTCATGTTTGTCAGCTTCCTCCATTTTAAAGTGACTTTATTTTTGTCCTTTGCATATTATATTTTTGGGAGAAAGTCACTACACATGTAAGGAGTAAAGACTTTTGCTCTAACTTCTTGAGGTTGGAGTATCTACATTAGTTACGTGTTTTTTTTTTTTTTTCTGTGTGAGACATTTGTCTATTCTGCCCATTTATTTCTTCAATCATGTATTTATAACAATAATAACTCAAGGGCTTCCCTAGTAGCTCAGTCAGTAAAGCATCCGCCTGCAGTGCAGGAGACCTGGGTTCAATCCCTGGATCTGGAATATCACCTGGAGAGGAAATGGCAACCCACTCCAGTATCCTTGCCTGGAAAATTCCATGGACAGAGGAGCCTGACAGGGTATAGTCCATGGGGTCACAAAGAGTCGGACACGACTGAGCAACTAACACACACAAATATTAACTCATGGTTTTTATTTTATATTTTGTCTTACAATCCAATACTACTTTATCTTTTTCCTCAAATTATTCCAGCTTTGGCCATTGGGGGATATTTTAGTTGGTTCCTCTGTCCCTTTTCAGTTCAGTTCAGTTCAGTCGCTCAGTCGTGTCCGACTCTTTGAGACCCCATGAATCACAGCACACCAGGCCTCCCTGTCCATTACCAACTCCCGGAGCTCACTCAAACACATGTCCATCGAGTCAGTGATGCCATCCAGCCATCTCATTCTCTGTCGTCCCCGTCTCCTCCCACCCCTAATCCCTCCGAGCATCAGACTCTTCTCCAGTGAGTCAACTCGTCGCTTAGATACCCCTATTACTGTGTGTGTTTTCCCTCTCACTTCTTTACTTTCTGGTACAAAAGGATACTCAACACATCATGTACACTTTCTGCCCCAGTCCTAGAACTGGCTATTTTCCAAGGACCCCTAGCTCCTTTCATTGGAAAATCAGATTAGAAATCAAGATCTGAGTTCATTACTACCAATGGTTGGGCTTCCCAAGTGGCACTCACAGCACCAATGTTTATTCCTTCTAGGTCCTCTCATCTGACAGAACAAAGAAACACATTTGCATACTAATTCACGTCTGTATATATTTATATATACAGACATCAAATACATATATTTAATATATAAATATATGTAATATTTCTATAAATATTTATCTGTGTGTCTGTATATATATGGAGCTAAACATGAGTTCATACTCATGTCTCCAACCCTAATTTATTACCACAGGACAATTCTAGTCTCCTCCCCTTGCTTATATGTAACTTCACACACTGCATTATTGGGAAACCTGGCTTCCACCATATGCCATTCATTAATAGAACTGTTCAATTCCATTATACACATACAGTAGATTCAGAATTGTTAACCCATGGGAAACAACTTCATTAACTAGATTACGATGCTTATGTACAGTTCCTTTCACCTTTAATCTCACAGATTTCAATCATTTCCAAAATTACTGAAGTCAGCACCTTTTTCCTTCATACACCTTAGTAAGGTTGTTTCATATATTTGTAATACAGTTAGATTCTTTTGTCTCAGACTGCATCTCATTCCGGAACCTTCCTGATCACCTAAATGATTTTTAAATTTGCATAGATTAACATGCACTCGCTATTAAGTTTCAAGCTTCTGACAGATGCGCCATGTCACATCTCCACCATTACATGGTTATGTACAATGCTTTCACCATCCTAAAATACCTCTCATGCTTCACCTATTTAAGTCTTTCTTCTTCCCAACCCCTAACTTCGTGACAAACACTATTTACCATCTTTACAGTCTGCCTTTTCCAGAATGTCAAGTAAATGAAATCATATAATGTGAATTTTTTCAGAGTGACTTTTTTTAACTGAGCAAATACATTTGGGATTATCCATGTCTTTGCCAGGTTTAGCAGCTCATTCCTTTTTATCTCTGAAGATGTCACTGTATGGATGTACCACAATTTATTTATCTACTCACCTGTTGAGGGACATTTTGATTGCTTCCAGTTTCTGACAATTGTGAATAAAAATACCACAAACATTTTTTTCAGGTTTTTATATTGATGTGTGTTTTCAAATAAGCTGGGTAAACACCAAAGGGCATACTTGTTAGATTGTATGGTAAGATTATGTCTAGCGTTGTAAGAAACTGCTAAGCTGTCTTCTGAAATGTATGTGCTTCAGTGCATTCCTAATGGATTATGAAGAGGTCATTCTGGAGGCAGTGTGCAGATGTCAATAAAATTGAAAACTGGAGGTTAAATTTAGTTAAGAGACTGCTGCAATGGTTCTGGCCAGAGATAATGAAGGTCTGGAAAACAGAGAACCTGGGAGGATAGAGGGTAGTTTCATAGCCATGAAGAGATAAGGATGCAGCATCCTGTCCACTCACTAGATATGGGACTGTGATGATGGGTGGGACTGTGATGATGGGTGGGGCTCCCAGGTGTCTAGTTCAGGTAGCTCAGTATACGGGAATAGGGAGGAGAGGCACTTTGGGAAGACTGGAGCTTTGGGGAGCATTCTGATCACATGAGTCCAAAGTGCCTATGAAACTTGTCAAGGGAAATATCTAGAATGCAGCTTTATGCAGAAGTCTGAGCTCCATAATAAAACCTGTTTACTAGCATAGAAAGAAATAAAATTGCTCACAGTTGTAAAGAGAAGCCTGTAGTAAATTCTACCTTAGTAAACTGTCAATTTTAGTTTAAGAATCACCTTTTCCAGTAAATTTAAATCTTTGCTGTGCAATGTATTCGTCTGTTAAGTGACAGAGGCTTTAAAATGAAGATAGATACCTACATCTCCATCCTCCTATGCTGGGTTGCTAAATTATTCTACCTGCCAGCCTGTATAATTCAACCTCCATTCACGAACTGTATTCTGAATATTCCCTTAGAGTACCAACATTTTCTGATTTAGAACCAAGAAAGAGCTTGGAGACTATCTAGTTTGACCACTTATTCTTGAATATAAACTTAATTGTGTATGTAGTTGAACCTAATCAATTTAATTACCATCATCTTGCTATACTTCCTTGCTTCTTATTAAATCAAGTAGCTAAGACATCTTAAAGAAAAAGCAACATTAACATTGAAGTTCAAAGGAATAAGTTGTTCCAAACCCTGGAATGAAGATAGTGTTGCATTTCTTTATTTTTCTAAATCTAATCAAACCTAACTCCAATTCTCTGCCCACCAAAATTTGAAGAAAGTCCAGATACAGTGTCAATAGATTCTGGGGACCCCCTCTCTTTCTAGGGCATATGAGATCCTGGAAAATGAGAACTTGGTCTCAGGTTTTAAAGGTTGCTGTTGCCCTTGTACTTTGCAGAGGCCCCTGAGGCCTGGAAAAAGATGATGGCTCTAGAGTGGCTCTAGTTCTTTATGGCAAGATTAGTTACTGGACACTCTTACTAAGGCCGAGCAGTTAGTTCTTAGGACTCAGAGGCCCTTTCCTGTTCTGGCCATATCAGACATGTGCCTTCCAGAAGGCTCTTTACCACTCTCCCATTGTTTATTCTATTCCCAGAAGATGTAGCTTCACTAGGGTTAAACCACTCTCTTCTTTACCCTCAAATCACAAACTTCCATTTCTTTGACTCTTCCAGACAATCCACCTTAATTATCTGGAAAAAGTATAGACAAGGAATTATAATTTCTGTTGATCAGAACTTTTGTTGATGAGAGCAAATAAGGTGTAAGCTGGCCAGGTGTAAGACTGACAAGTTAGGGACTACATACTCTGTCTGTAGGGTACAGGCACCACCTAAAAATACCAGCTCTTTTGGTTCAACAAGAGAAACTACCATACACTCTTATAGAGAAATTCTTCCAAGTTTCAAAAGTTGGTGATTATTTCAAAATATTTTAAAATTGCCTTTGGACCAAACCAAGAATACCTGTAATGAATGGGTCACCATTTTGAAATTCTTTACCTTGATCTTGTAAATGTACTAGTATGTTAAAAAAGGACACATTATGGAAAATTCTACCTTCCAATCGTAGAATCAAAAAATAAAAATAAATGCTGCTGCTGCTAAGTCACTTCAGTCGTGTCCGACTCTGTGTGACCCCATAGACAGAAGCCCACCAGGCTCCCCCGTCCCTGGGATTCTCCAGGCAAGAACACTGGAGTGGTTTGCCATTTCCTTCTCCAATGTGTGAAAGTGAAGTCGCTCAGTCATGTCCGACCCTTAGCGACCCCATAGACTGCAGCCTACCAGAATAAATGACAGTTACTCCTAATTGGAGTTAAGGGAAATTCACCACCTAAGCAACAAAGGCTAAGTAGTGAGTGAGAGAATTCAGAAAATAATTTTTTATAATGAGTGTTCATTAAGTCTATGCTCCAACCAGCAATACTGAAGAAGTTGAAGTTAAATGATTCTATGAAGACCTATAAGATCTTCTAGAACAGACATCCAAAAATGATGTCCTTTTTATTACAGGGGACTGGAATGCAAAAGTAGGAAGTCAAGAAATACCTGGAGTAACAGGCAAATTTGGCCTTGGAGTACAGATTGAAGCAGGGCAAAGGCTAATAGAGTTTTGCCAAGAGAACACACTGGTCATAGCTAACATCCTCTTCCAACAACACAAGAGAAGACTCTACACATGAACATCACCAGATTCACTTCAGTTCAGTTCATCTCTCAGTCATGTCCAACTCTCTGCAACCCCATGGATTGCAGCACTCCAGGCCTCCTGGTCCATCACCAACTCCTGGAATCCACCCAAATTCATGGCCATTGAGTCAGTGATGCCATCCAACCATCTCATCCTCTGTCGTCCCCTTCTCCTCCTGCCCTCAATCTTTCCCAGCATCAGGGTCTTTTCAAGTGAGTCAGCTATTTGCATCAGGTGGCCAAAGTATTGGAGTTTCAGCTTCAACATCAGTCCTTCCGATGAACACCCAGGACTGATCTCCTTTAGGATGGACTGGTTGGATCTCCTTGCAATCCAAGGGACTCTCAAGAGTCTTCTCCAACACCACAGTTCAAAAGCATCAATTCTTTGGCGCTTAGCTTTCTTTATAGTCCAACTTTCACATCCATACATGACCACTGGAAAAAACATAGCCTTGACTAGATGGACCTTTGTCCAGCAGCAGTAATGTCACTGCTTTTTAATATGCTATCTAAGTTGATCTTAATGTTCCTTCCAAGGAGTAAGCATCTTTTAATTTCATGGCTGCAATCACCATCTGCAGTGATTTTGAAGTCCAGAAAAATAAAGTCAGCCACTGTTTCCACTGTTTCCCCATATTTGCCATGAAGTTATGGGACTGGATGCCATGATCTTAGTTTTCTGAATGTTGAGCTTTTAGCCAACTTTTTCATGCTCCTCTTTCACTTTCATCAAGAAGCTCTTTAGTTCTTTACTTTCTGTCATAGGGGTGGTGTCATCAGCATATCTAAGGTAATTGATATTTCTCCTGGCAATCTTGATTCCAGCTTGTGCTTCCTCCAGCCCAGCATTTCTCATGATGTACTCTGCACATAAGTTAAATAAGCAGGGTGACAATATACAGCCTTGACGTACTCCTTGTCCTATTTGGAACCAGTCTGTTGTTCCATGTCCAGTTCTCAGTGTTGCTTCCTGACCTGCATACAGGTTTCTCAAGAGGCAGGTCAGGTGGTCTGTTATTCCCATCACCAGATGGTCAATACCAAAATCAGATCGATTTTATTCTTTGCATCCAAAGATGGAGAATCTCTATACAGTCAGCAAAAAAAAGACCAGGAGCTGACTGTGGCTCAGATCATGAACTCCTTATTGCCAAATTTATACTTATTTGAAGAAAGTAGGGAAAACCACTAGACCATTGAGGTGTGATCAAATCAAATCCCTTAAAATTATACAGTAGAAGTGACAAATTGATTCAAGGAATTAGATCTGATAGAGTGCCTGAAGAACTATGGATGGAGGTTCATGACATTGTACACAAGGTAGTGATCAAGACCATCCTGGAGAAAAAGAAATGCAAAAAGGCAAAATGGTTGTCTGATGAGGCCTCATAGATAGCTGTGAAAAGAGAAGTGAAAGGCAAAGGAGAAAAGAAAAGACATACCCATTTGAATTCAGAGTTCCAAGGAATAGCAAGGAGAGACAAGAAAGTCTTTCTCAGTGATCATGCAAAGAAATAGAGGAAAACAGTAGAATGGGAAAGACTAGAGATCTCTTCAAGAAAATTAGAGATACCAAGGGAACATTACATGCAATTATGGGCACAATAAAGGACAGAAATGGTATGGAGCTAACAGAAGTAGAAGATATTAAGAAGAGGTGGCAAGAATACAGAAGAATGATACAAAAAAGATTTTCGTGACCCAGATAACCACAATGCTGAGATCACTCACCTAGAGCCAGACATCTTGGAATGTGAAGTCAAGTGGGCCTTAGGAAGCATCACTACAAGCTAAGCTAGTGGAGGTGATGGAATTACAGTTGAGCTATTTCAAATCTTAAAAGATGATGCTGTGAAAGTGCTGCACTCAATATGCCAGCAGATTTGGAAAACTCAGCAGTGGCCACAGGCCTGGAAAAGGTCAGTCTTCATTCCAATCCCAAAGAAAGGCAATGCCAAAGAATGCTCAAACTACCACACAATTGCACTCATCTCACACACTAGCAAAGTAATGCTCACAATTCTCCAAGCCTGCCTTCAACAGTACGTGAACCATGAACTTCCAGATATTCAAGCTGGATTTAGAAAAGGCAGAGGAACCAGAGATCAAATTGCCAATACCTGTTGGATCATTGAGAAAGCTAGAGGGTTCCAGACAAAATCTACTTCTGCTTTATTGACTATGCCAAAGACTTTGACTGTGTGGATCACAACAAACTGTGGAAAGTTCTTAAAGAGATGACCTGTCTCCTGAGAAATCTGTATGCAGGTCAGGAAGCAACAGTTATAACTGGACATGGAAGAACAGACTGGCTCCAAATCTTGGGAAAGGAGTGCGTCAAAGTTGTATATTGTCATCCTGCTTATGCTGGACTGGATGAAGCACAAGCTGGTGTCAAGATGGATGGGAGAAATATGAATAATCTCAGATATGTGGAGGTTATCTAATAACCACCCTCATGGCAGAAAGCAAAGAAGAACTAAAGAGCCTCTTGATGAAAGTGAAAGAGGAGAGTGAAAAAGTTGGCTTAAAGCTCAACATTCAGAAAACTAAGATCATGGCATCCGATTCCATCACTTCATGCCAAATAGATGGGGAAACATTGGAAACAGTGACAAACTTTATTTTGAGGGGCTCAAAAATCACTGCAGATGGTGACAGCAGCCATGAAATTAAGACACTTACTCCTTGGAAGAAAAGTTATGACCAACCTAGACAGCATATTATAAAGCAGAGACATTACTTTGCCATCAAAGATCTGTCTCGTCAAAGCTATGGCTTTCCAGTAGTCATGTATGGATATGAAAGTTGAACTATAAAGTAAGCTGAGTTCCCAAGAATTGATTTTTTTGAACTGTGGTGTTGGAGAAGACTCTTGAGAGTCCCTTGGACTCCGAGGAGATCCAATTAGTCCATCCTAAAGGAAATCAGTTCTGAATATTCATTGGAAGGATTGATGCTAAAGCTGAATATGTGAACAACTGATTCATTGGAAAAGACCCTGATGCTGGGAAGGATTGAAAGCAGGAGAACGGGATGACAGAGGATGAGATGGTTGGATGGCATCACCGACTCGATTGACATGAGTTTGAGTAAGCTCTCGGAGTTGGTGATAGACAGGGAAGCCTGGTGTGCTGCAGTCCATGGGGTCGCAAAGAGTCGGACAAAACTGAACAACTGAACTGAACTGAATGAGTGTTCAGAAGGGGAATTTATTTGAAAGTTAAACTTTTTACCTTGTTCCATATACCTTACTGTGTTTCATCTATATGATCATATTGGATGTGTGAGTGATATATATTTGTGTTGTAACATAAGGCATTTGGGTCAGGGTTGAATCCTTGATTTCTCTCCTATTGACTTTGCCCAGTGCTTTCCTCAGTGAGTTCAAAAACTATATGCATAATTGATGGGTTAATGGAAAGGAGGAATAATAATCTAGTTACTATTTCCTGGTAATATAACAAGATGACTGAATAATGCATTTCTGTTTGAATAATTTTTGATAATGATGTGTGAGTTTTTTTTTTTTTGTGTGTGTGTGTATATGGAAAAATTTGGCTATGACTATTTGTCTTAGTCCATTCTGGCGGCTGCTGCTGCTGCTGCTAAGTCACTTCAGTTGTATCCGACTCTGTGTGACCCCATAGACGGAAGCCCACCAGGCTCCCCCGTCCCTGGGATTCTCCAGGCAAGAACACTGGAGTGGGTTACCATTTCCTTCTCCAATGTGTGAAAGTGAAAAGTGAAGTTGCTCAGTCGTGTCCGACCCCTAGCGACACCACGGACTGCAGCCTACCAGGCTCCTCCACCCATGGGATTTTCTAGGCAAGAGTACTGGAGTGGCTTGCCATTGCCTTCTCCAAAACTAATTACCACAGACTGGGTGGCTTACAAACAATAGAAATGTATTTTCACAGTTCTGGAGCCTGGGAACTCCAAGTTGCTAACAGATTCAGTGTCTGGTGAAAATCTGCTTCCTAATTTATAGACAGCCATCTTCTCTTTGTGTCCTCACATGGTGGAAGGGAATGAGGGATCTCTCTTGGTCTCTCTCATAAGGCACTGGTCCCATCATTACAGCTGCACCCATAGACCTGTCCACATCCTACCTAGGCCATCAGTGTTTGTGTGCTCAGCCATGCTCAACACTTTGCAGCCCCACTGACTGTAGCCCACCAGACTTGTCTGTCCGTGGAATTCTCCAAGCAAAAAATACTGGAGTGGGTTGCCATTTCTAATCACCTCCCAAAGTCCCCACCTCCTAATGCTCTTACAGTGGGGGTCAGAAAGGGGTGGGTGTCACAAACACTCAGTCTAGAGAAGTATTGAAGCATTTTATGAAAATCATTTGGAGACACAGGCATAAGTCCAGTCAGTGGACTCATATAGCAGAGCAGGTGTGCCTCTTCAGTCGCTCAGTCATGTCTGACTCTTTGCGACCCCATGGACTGTAACCCATCAGGTTCCTTAGCCGATGGGATTCTCTAGGCAAGAATACTGGAGTGAGTTGCCATTTCCTCCTCCAGGGGATCTCCCTGACTCGGGCCAAAACCATGCCCCCTGCATTGGCAGGCAGATTCTTCACCACTGAGCCACCTGGAAAGGCACCATATAGCAGAGAGATACCTGCAAAATGAAGGGGCCTTTCTCTGGAACTGAGATGGAGTAATGGGACCCTTCTTTCCTGCTTCAGTTTGGGAAAACCTGATTTTTCACTTACTGAAATGAGTTAGTATCTCCATGTCTTGAATTTCTAGAAAGTAAAAACTCATTCTAATTTACCATGATTACAAAAAAAATTTACAGTAAATCACTGTGCACCTTTGTTTCCTTGAAGCACAAAGAGCTCCATGCTTAGTATTCAATGCAGTATGATTCTGAATGACAGCCAGCCCTAGGAGGACCACCATATTCCACACTCAGAGGCCTCCTTAACTCAGTGGTAGGCACCATGCATTCATTTCCTCATCATCTAATCAACTCTGTCCATGTTACCCTACTGTGCCTCTGTAGTATTCTTCCCCCAAGCCCATCATCTTGTTCTAATCATGTGAAAATATCAGACAAACGCAAACTGAAAGACAGTTTATGAGATACAAACCAGTGCTCTTCAAACTGTCAAGGTCATGAAAAACAAGGGGAAAAATGGAGAAACTGTCACAGAACAGAGGAGATTAAGAAGATATGACAACTAAATGCATTGTGATATCTTAGATGGAATTCTGGAACAGAGGAAAAACCTGAGTGGGAAACCCAAATAAAATCTGGTAACTTAGGTATGCGCCACTGTTTTGACAAAAATGCCATGGTTATGTGAGATGTTGACAGTAGAGGAAAAAAAGGCAAAGAGTTTATGGGAACTTACTGTAATGTCCTTGCAACTTTTTGTAAATACATAATTACCAAAAACAAAAAGTTTATTTAAAGCAAAAAAAAATTTGTTTTAATTGTTCTTAACTTCCTGATACCCAGTTTAACTGGGCTTCTTTGATAAAGCGAGTTGATAATAGGCTTTAGACATCAACACAAAGCTCCAAGTGAAGTTTTGTTCTTCATTATCCTATGGCCCCTAGAGAGTTTGTCCTAAATCAATTCATCAGTCAGGAAGGAATCTTTTGGTTTCAAGTGACAGAAATTTCAAATTGAAGCAACAAACAAAAATGGGAATTTCTTGGTTCATGTAACTGAAAGTCCAGGGTTGCACTGTCTCTAGAATAAAAGAAATGTTGTCTCCAGTTCTTCCTAAGTTCTTGGTCCTGCCTTCTGCTCTGTGCCTTCATCCTGAAGTCTTTTATCATGACCCTCTGCAGATCCAGACTCACATCCCTAGGAAAGGGAGGGGAGACGCCAACAATAAACATATGAACTAAATAATATAGGCTTTTAGTGTATGATGCATGCTTTGTACAACAGAAAAAAATGGACTGGAATAAGGGGCATTGGGAGAGTTGGTGGGGAGAGAAGTTGTACTATAAATTGGATGGTCAAAGCAGGCCTTCTTTTGGAGGGGACTTCTAAGAAAAAAAACTAGAAGGAGTTAGCCAAATAGTTATAATAACACAGCTAGATCACAATCCCTAAAGTGGAAGCATGCCTGGCCTGTTCTAGCAGCAGCAAAGTCAGTGTGGCTGGAGCAGGTTGAGAGAAGAGAATGGAAGTTGGGAAGGTCAGAGGGACATCAAGTAGCCACCTCATGGGTGGCCTTGTGGATGATTAGAAGAACTTCGGTTTTTACTGAGTGATGCAGAATTCATTGCAGGATTTTGAGCAGAGGAGTGTCATACTATGTTGTGGAATAAATTACTGGCAATATGGGAAAATAAGGGAGACCAATACGAAAGCTCCAGCAGTAATGCAAGTTGCTACAGCAATAAATGAGGGGGAAATGCTAGTAGCTAGCACAGGGTGATAGGAGCAGAGATGGTGAGAACTGGTAGGATTATACATACATTCAGAAGAAAGAGCCTACAAAAATTCCTAATGTATCAGATGAGACATTGTAGGGAAATAAAGGAGTCTGGGCATTTCATCAGAGCAATTGGAAAGATGGTGTTGTCATCATCTAGATGGAGGAAGGCAGCAGGTAGTACAAGTTTGAAAGTAAAACACAGAGTTTAGTTTTAAACACAATAAAGATGAGGACAAGGCAGTTGGATATAGGAGTCTGATGTTCAAAAAAGAGAGTTCTGGGCTTAAAAGGGTCAGCATATAGACTACATATCAGTCAAAGTCCTGGCATGAAGCAGAAGGCCAATTCAAACTGAATGGCTGAGAAGAGAGACATCTACAAAAGTGTGCAGGATTAAGGGAACGCAACAAGAAATGGTAGAGAACTCCAAAGGTGAGAACATCATGGTATAAGGCACGTGGAGACAGTACTCATCAACCTGAAGAGGGTGGCTGTGCGGAGGGGCCAGTTTGACAAGAGATGCAGCCTTCGGGGGAGGACCTCGGCCAGGCCGTGGCAACCTGTCCGGGAATAGACACTCCAGCCTGGCTTTCCTTCTACCCACCAATCGCATGCCAGTGCCCCCCATGGGCCAAACCCGAATGGAAAGTAGAGATCAAAGGAGCACGTTGCTGTGCTTCCAGGAGTGCAGGGTGGAAACGGGTGAAGAGTGAATCTAGGAAGATCAACAGAAAAGATGAAGCATTTAAATTTTTTAAATATAAATCTAAAGTGTCTGGATGAGATTAGCAGAAAAGCACATGTGGATAAAGAACCAGGAGGGCTAAAGTCTAAGCCCTGCACATCCCAGCATGAAGAGGAGCCGAGGACAGTGGTGAGCAGGGAAGTAGGAGGAAAATCAATGACTCAGGGAGGAGAAAAGAACTTTATTGAAAGCTGCGGCAGCATCAGATAAGATGAGGGCTAAAAGCAGCTATGGATTCCGCAGCATGGAACGTACTGGTCCTGTGTACATGAGTGGTGTGTGCAGAACACGGGGGCACACAGCTGGCTGATCCAAGTGAAGAAGAAATGGATGAGGGAACTCGCCTGAGCTGAGTGCTACTTCAAGGCATTTTTCTGCAAAAGGGATAAGAAACAGGATGGTAGCCTCAAAGGGAAGTGGAGTCAGGAAAGGGCTTTGTTGTTTTCTTGTCTTGTTTTGTCTTGAAAGAGAGAAGAACTAACATCCTGTTTGCCTTCCAATGGGGATGACCAAATGAAGGTGCCGAGGTGGCACTAGTGGTAAAGAACCCACCTGCCAATGCAGGAGATGCAAAAGACGTGGGTTCAACTGCTGAGTCGGGAAGATTCTGTGGAGAAGGGAATGGCAACCCATTCCAGTATTCTTTCCTGGAAAATCCCATGAACAGAGGAGCCTGGCAGCCTATAGTCCATGTGGTCACAAGGAGTTGGATGGAACTAGCACCATGTTTACCTTCTAATGGGCATGATCTAGTAGATAATAATTAATGACGCAGGGGTGAGAGGGGAGGAATGTGGGACCAATGTCCTCCCACTATACAAAGGCGTAAAGAGCTGATACTAAAGCACATATTAAGAAAAATGTCAGTACAGAACTCACAGGCCCGCAGTGAGGAGTGAAAGAAATAATGCATGAAAAACAATTGTTTCTAGCATAATAATAATTATTATAATTTTATAATGAAAATTTTAATACATTTTTCTCATCTATAGAAAGAAGCAGGCATATACTTTTAAAGTGCTGCCCAGCTCTAACAAGTTTTGAGATAAGATAACTCAGGAAGCTGCACGTGATGTCTAAAGAAACCCTAATTTCCAGGCTGAGGTCATGAGGTCACTTTGTAATATTGAAAATGAAATGTAAATACAACTTAAATGTATACAATTCAACAGCAGGCACCATGAAGAATTATACTGCCACGGGGTCAATTGCTACAGTAGGAAAATGGTGAAGAAAAAATTCTTGGGACACCAGAGGCTCTAAGACTCTCTAAAAGCAATTGAGTCGTTCAACACCAACCCTAGAGTGGGTTGCTATGTAAACTGTGCTCCGCAAGGCATTTAAAGACTTAGCACAAGTGGCTTGACGTTTAATCTTTTAATTCCATTGCTCCATAAGTTCCTTGTAGGTTCAGTGAACAAGGAATTTAGACATAATATTAGAAACCTATTTTCAGGAAAGGGCTTAAGCATGGAAAAAATGCCCTGCATTTTCGTGCACAAAAGAGGCTCCAGACTAATCTCCAGATTCACTCAGTCTAAGGGTAATTCTCGTGCAGGGATCCTGCTGCAAAGACTCGTGCTTACACAGTAAATTGTCTGAGGTGTACTCCTCTATCATCAACTCTTCCCTCAGCACCTCCAAAGACCTCCTTCATCAGAGGCCTTGTGTAGATGGAAAAGCTCACACACATGCCAATTTGGGTCATTTTCTCTCTGATGAAAGCCCGATTCACTGTGAAATATTCTGTGCCACTTATGGACTTAGGGATACTGGCACTTTCAAACAGCAGAAGTAATCACATGATGATGTGATCAAGCCCAGCGTGGATGTTCCTACCACTTACCACCCAGCCAAGCAGAATGAAGGTGTGTGTAATTCCCGTGGTACCCCCGAAACCCCAGATGAACATTCTGGGCTCTGTCTGCGGCGCTGCTCCAGGCTCGGGAAAAGCCGCACACCCAGTCTTACAGCAACTCTGTGACGATCTCAGAGGTTGATGGGATGAAGACCAATTAAAGTCATATAACCCACAGAGGCAAATAGACATGTTTCTGTGACATTTAAGAACCACCTCACATATTGAATATGTGTACATTAGCAGCCCTGTAATAGATGGAGAAATAGAGTGTCAGGAAAAACAAGTCACAATTTTTCCAGCCTGAATAGGCAAAGCTAGTTTACATATATCAGATTTAATTTTATTTTTCACGAGTCACTTGAGGGCACATTTTGCCTTTGAGGAAGTGCTGAATTTGCTCTCCTCACTTTCCCTCCTCCTCCTGGGAACTTGACGAGTTACTTGACACTTTCTAAAATAACTTATCAGAGTCTTCTTCAGTTTTTAATTTTCAGTTCCTTTAACTGCTCAGTAACTCTAGGTGCTTGGACCAGGATTTATGACACTGGAGGGCCATGAGTTAAGTCCCTGGGATCAGGGGGGTCGGGTGGGGAGCTTGTAATGAGCTTGTGGCCCACACATGATGTCCCAGATTTCTTGTTTGGACAAAGAAGGTAATTATCTGCACTTTCATTTTCCTATCTGGAAAATCCAGACAATGATAATCCCTTCAAAGGAATGTTGGACGAATTAGTAAAGTACTCTAAAATCTCTTGGCATTTCTGGATTCTAAATTCCACTACTACTGTTTTACATTATTATATATATTATGCTTTATTTTGATAATGGTGCTGTCAAGGATATTTCTTCTTTAACCCCTAGTTCTGTGTATCATAGGGTTTAAAAAGAAAACCTCATCTAAGGTTGCAGAGAGAAAAACGCAAGGGAAGTATGTTTGATATAGTAAAGCAATTTTACTCTGAGCCATCAAGGCATAAAGGAGATATAAATTGTGGCATGTTTTATGACTTCAAGATAATAAACCCAAATTTCACTGATGTTTATAAAAGTTTAACATTAAGCCAAGTACCATTGCTGTTTATAAAAGTATAACACTGAAATAAGAAAATTCTTTTAAAGTAAAGATTTCTATTAGAACTGTTATTTGTATGTATTCTGCCAGATGGCTCAGTGGTAAAGAACCTGACTGCCAATGCAGGAGACATAGTTTCCGTCCCTAAGTTGGGAAGATCCCCTGGAGAAGGAAATGGCAATTCACTCCAGTATTCTTGCCTGGAGAATCCCATGGACATAGGAGCCTGGCAGACTACATTCCATGGGGTTACAAAAGAGTCAGACGTGACTTAGCAACTGCAACAACAACAACTGCTATGACAGGAGTTTGGAATTTTCATCTCCTTTTTGCTACATTGGTGTTCAGACCTGCATAATCTTGGTGGCAAACATGCTAGGGTTACCAGATTTAGCAAATAAAACTACAGGACACACAAGTAAATAAGAATATCAGATAAATAACCAAAATTTTTAGTATAAGTGTGTACCATGCAGTATCTGGGGCACATGCTGAGAAATCACTTGTTTATGTGACACAAAAGCTTAACTGGATGTCTTGTGTGGTATCTGCCAACCTAGCATGCTGACATTGTTTGACACACTTGTGGAAGAGGGGTGAGCATGCTAGCATTGTCTAATAGACCTGTGGAAGAGGGGTGAGCTGGGTTTGGCAGAGTTAAGGGGCCTAGGGTCAGATGTCCCCCTAAGAAGCATGGATCGCAGTGCTTACCGGCTATCATTACGCTTGGTGAGGCCTGACTTGATGCTGAGAGAGCAGAGCTGGTGGGTGTGGGTAGCAGAGGCAGAAAGAACAGAAAAGATGGAGCTTCTGCCCCTCTATGCTCAGGCTCAGGTAGGCGGCCTCACACAACATTCCAAGGACCTGTGTGGAGCTGATGCTGAAGTCCTGGGAGCAACAGTCCAAGGACTCATTGGGGAATTCTGACCTTGGATGGCAGAGCAATTGCGGACTTTACCTTTCAGGTGAAAAGTTTAGTTCTTACAGCCAAAAGGAGCTAGGGCAGGTCAAGTGGCCTGATGTACAAATGTTCTCACATTTTAAACTTCAGCATAGAATTATTATTATCACTTCATGCTTGATATTTCACCAGTATAAAATGAAGATCAAAAGCACTGGCTTTCAAGTCAAACTGACTTGGGTTTGAATCCTGGCTTCACCTTCTAGTTGTTAGACTTTGAGCAAATTGTGTGAACTTCTGAACTCTGTAAGTAAAGGTACTAACAGTACTTCACAGGGATACTGGAAGGATTAAAATACATTGTTTCTAAAATTCTTGATACAGTATCTGTCAGAGTGTAAAATCTCAGTAAATAGTGTCTATGGCAACCCACTCCAGTGTTCTTGCCTGGAGAATCCCAGGGACAGCGGAGCCTGGTGGGCAGCCGTCTATGGGGTCGCACAGAGTCGGACATGACTGAAGCGACTTAGCAGCAGGGTGGATGTGGTCAGTTGCTCAGTCGTGTCCGACCCTATGAACTGTTGCCCATCAGACTCCTCTGCCCACGGCAAGAACCCTGGAGTGGGTTGCCATTTTCTACTCCAGGGGATCTTCCTGATCCAGGGTCAAACCCACGTCTTGTGTCTCCTATATTGGCAGGCAGATACTTTACCACTAGCGCCCCCTGGGAAGATCCAAATAGTGTCTGTGTGTTACTACAAATTTTTCTAAAGGTCAAATTCTTAATCTGAACTGAATTCACACAAGAAGCTCTGTTCCAGTTGTAGACTTAATAATATTCATTGACAATCTCTGATGAAAAATCCATAGCAAGTGCTAGATTGACGCTTAAAAATTATCATCCTATTGGCAAAGAAGCCATTAAACTTTCTGTTACTTATGCTATAACCCCATAATTACTGATGAAAAAAATCTTCTCTGATTAACTAAATGCATGAGCTCCAACCAAAGAAAATCCTTCAACTCAATACAGGTATTTGGATTGATCAAAATGAGCTATTTCATCAATTCTTCAGTAACATGTCCAAATGTGGACACTGCCTGCCCATGATATTGTCACTCCCCAGACACGTCTTGGGTGCTGAGAGTTAGCTCGTGTGGAGTTGGTGGTTCTCATTTTGAATGTACTAAAGCATCATCTGGAAGGCTTCAAAAAAATAAAAGCAAAAACAAACACAAAAAAACGAAGAAAGACCAATTTTATTAAAATCTTCATGGCAAATAAATGGGGAAACAATGACAAACTTTTTTCCTAGGCTCCAAAATCACTGCAGATGGTGACTGCAGTTATAAAGTTAAAAGACGCTTGCTCCTTGGAAGAAAAGCTATGAGCAACCTAGACAGCATATTAAAAAGCAGAGACATTACTTTACCAACAAAGATCTGTCTAGTTAAAGCCATGGTTTTTCCAGTCGTCATGTATGGATGTGAGAGTTGGACTATAAAGAAAGCAGAGCCCTAAAGAATTGATGCTTTGAACTGTGGGGTTGGAGGACTCTTGAGACTTCCTTGGACTGCAAGGAGATCCAACCAGTCCATCCTAAAGGAACTCAGTCCTGAATATTCATTGGAAGGACTGATGCTTAAGCTGAATCTCCAATACTTTGGCCACCTGATGTGAAGAACTGACTCTAGAAAAGATCCAGATGCTGGGAAAGGTTGAAGGCAGGAGGAGAAGGGGACAACAGAGAATGAGATGGTTGGATGGCATCACCGACTTGATGGACATGAGTTTGAGCAAGCTCTTGGAGTTGGTGATGGACAGGGAAGCCTGGCATGCTGCAGTTCATGGGGTAATAAAGAGTCGAACACGACTGAGCAGAGCGATTGAACTGAACTGAACTGAGATAAGACATGAACATCACTATGTTTCAAAAGCTTTCTAACTGATTGTAACAAGTCAATTTGAAAATATTAGGTAGAGGAAAGAACATGAGTTTTTAAGCCACAGCAGGTTATGTCCAAAGCCTAGTTTCTGTGTTTGTTAGCTGTGTTGCTTTGTACAATTAACTAATTTTTCATAGCATCAGTTTTCTTTATGAGAAAAATAATAGAAATACTTAATCTCCTAAAGATCCATGAAGCTACTATAAAAATGATTATTATTCTAGGGTTTGTGTAGAAGAAGGTGGTCTTATTTAGACATCTCCAGCCAACCAGCATTTCTTTCTCTCCATTCACAAAGACTGCCAAATCACAGGAGTTCACCTGGGGATTCTGGCCTTGGACAGCAGAGTAATTTCAGACCTTACCTTTCAGGTGAAAAGTTTTGCTTCTGCAGCTAGATGGAGCTAGGGTAGACTGAGTGGTGTGATGTTCAAATGTTCTCACATTTTGAACTTTGGCGAGGAATGTCTAGTGTCATATGTTTAAGTAAGCATAAAATAAGGATCAAAAATAAAATATCCAAGTATTATATGTAACTATTATAATTTTTTCAGTATTTGTCTCTCTTGCCTTTCTATTTTTATTGTGTGCTTGAAATCTGGTTCTAACTGTAAATATACTTCTTAATTATAATATATATATACATATATATATATATAGTTTTGTTATCTTGGCATTTTCCAGAACCATTTCTGAAAACTGAACCTGTAGAGCTGAAGATTCTGGTAACATAATTTTAATAAAGGACATTTAAATTGGCTTCACCATACTATTATGTCCTTATGCTTCCCACTTTTAGTTTTGTAGTAGAAGAATTTCTCCTATTGTGCCCTTCTTGCTAAAGAGTTTCCACTCTCTCCTCTTAACCCCAAATTTCCAGATTTGGAGGTTGATTCTTATCAGTTCAGTTCAGTTCAGTTCAGTTGCTCAGTCATGTCCGACTCTCCGCGACCCCATGAATCACAGCACGCCAGGCCTCCCTGTCCATCACCAACTCCCGGAGTTCACTCAAACTCATGTCCACAGAGTCGGTGATGCCATCCAGCCATCTCATTCTCCGGCGTCCCCTTCTCCTCCCGCCCCCAACCTTTCCCAGCATCAGAGTCTTTTCCAGTGAGTCAACTCGTCGCATGAGGTGGCCAAAGTATTGCAGTTTCAGCTTTAGCATCAGTCCCTCCAATGAACATCCAGGATTGGTCTCCTCTAGAATGGACTGGTTGGATCTCCTTGCAGTATAAGGGACTCTTATACTTAATATTTATTTCATGGTAATCTCTCTTCCTAAAATCACTATTTAATATGGGTTTACTTTAATTTTTTTATACATTTAATTGTCAGAATATGCTTTAATTCTCATTGCAGCCCTGGGGATTCTGGTGACAAAAGTGTCACATAATTAGGGTTAGAAACCCTATCTCCAACTATCTTAGATATAAAAGAGTTGACATTAAATAATCTTAGAAACCAGTACTATAATATAAATTATAAATAATACAATTAAAAGTGTAGTTTCTCCTTTTATCAAAGTAACCATATTGATGGTAAAATTATTATTAATCAAGTAACATGAGATGTAGCAACAAATCATCTTATCAAGTCATTTTGATAAATTCCAAATAATTCATTGGTTTTTAAAAAATGTGTTATCTAGATTGAAGGCAAAAGGAGAAGAGGCTAGTAGAGGATGAGATGGTTAGATAGCATCATCCGCTCAGTGGATATGAATCTGAGCAAATTCTGAGTATAGTGAAGGACAGGGAAGCCTGACAGTCCAGTTCAGTTCAGTTCAGTTGCTCAGTTGTGTCCGACTCTTTAGGACCCCATGGACTGCAGCACACCAGGCTTCTCTGTCCATCACCAACTCCCAGAGCCTACTCAAATTCATGTCCATTGCATCAGTGATGTCATCCAAACATCTCATCCTCTGTCGTCCCCTTCTCCTCCTGCTTTCCCAGCATCAGGGTCTTTTCCAATGATTCAGTGCTTCACATCAGGTGGCCAAAGTATTGGAGTTTCACCTTCAGCATCAGTCTTCTAGTGAATATTCAGGGATGATTGCTTTTAAGATTGACTGGTTTGCTCTCTTCACAGTCCAAAGGATTCTCAAAAGTCTTCTCCAACACCACAAAAACAACAATTGTTCAAAAACATCAATTCTTCGGTGCTCAGCTTTCTTTATAGTCCAACTCTCACATCCATACATGACCACTGGAAAAACCATAGCCTTGACTAGACAGACCTTGGTTGGCAAAGTAATGTCTCTGCTTTTTAATATGCTATCTAGGTTGGCCATAGATAGCAAGGAGCAAGCGTCTTTTAATTTCGTGACTGCAGTCACCATCTGCAGTGATTTTGGAGCCCCCCAAAATAAAGTCTCTCACTGTTTCCATTGTTTCCCCATCTATTTGCCATGAAGTGATGGGACTGGATGCCATGATCTTAGTTTTCTAAATGTTGAGTTTTAAGCCAAACTTTTCACTCTCCTCTTTCACTTTCATCAAGAGGCTCTTCAGTTCTTTTTCGCTTTCTGCCATAAAGGTGGTGACATCTGCAAATCTGAGGCTATTGATATTTCTCCCGGCAATCTTGATTCCCGCTTGTGCTTCATCCAGCCCAGCGTTTCTCATGATGTACTCTGCATATAAGTTAAATAAGCAGGGTGACAATATACAGCCTTGACGTACTCCTTTCCAGATTTGGAACCAGTCTGTTGTTCTATGTCCAGTTCTAACTGTTGCTTCCTGACCTGCATACAGATTTCTCAAGAGGCAGGTGAGGTGGCCTGGTATTCCCATCTCTTCCAGAATTTTCCACAGTTTGTTGTGATCCACATAGCCAAAGGCTTTGGCATAGTCAATAAAGCAGAAATAGAGGTTTTTCTGGAACTCTCTTGATTTTTCTATGATCCAGAGGATGTCAGCAGTTTGATCTCTGATTCCTCTGCCTTTTCTAAATCCAGCTTGAACATCTGGAAGTTCACAGTTCATGTACTGTTGAAGCCTGGCTTGGAGGATTGACCACTACTTTGCTAGTGTGTGAGATGAGTGAAACTGTGTGGTGCTTTGAGCATTCTTTGGCATTGCCTTTCTTTGGGATTGGAATGAAAACTGACCTTTTCCTCCTGTGGCTGCTGTTGAGTTTTCCAAATTTGCTGGCATATTGAGTACAGCACTTTCACAGCATCATCTTTTAGGATTTGAAATAGTTCAACCGGAATTCCATCCCCTCTACTGGCTTTGTTTGTAGTGATGCTTCCTAAGGCCCACTTCACTTTGCATTCCAGGATATCTGGCTCTAGGTGAATAATCACACCATCATGGTTATCTGGGTCATGAAGATCTTTTTTGCACAGTTCTTCTGTGTATTCTTGCACCCTCTTCTTAATATCTCCTGTTTCTGTTAGGTTCATACCATTTCTGTCCTTTATTGCACCCATCTTTGCATGAAATATTCCCTTGGTATCTCTCATGTTCTTGAAGAGATCTCCAGTCTTTCCCATTCTATTGTTTTCCTCTATTTCTTTGCATTGATCGCTGAGGAAGGCTTTCTTCTCTCTCCTTGTTATTCTTTGGAACTCTGCATTCAAATGGGTATATCTTTTCTTTTCTCCTTTGCCTTTAGCGTCTCTTCACAGCTATTTGTAAGGCTTCCTCAGACATCCATTTTGCCTTTTTCCATTTCTTTTTCTTGGGATGGTCTTGATCACTGCCTCCTGCACAATGTCACAAACCTCTAAAATGTCACGAACCTCCATACATTGTTCTTCAGGCACTCTGTCTATCAGATATAATCCCTTGAATCCATTTGTCACTTCCACTATATAATCGTAAGGGTTTGATTTAGGTCATACCTGAATGGTCTAGTGGTTTTCCCTACTTTCTTCAATTTAAGTCTGCGTTTGGCAATAAGGAGGTCATGATCTGAGCATGGGGTCACAAAAAATCAGACACAACTTAGTGACTGAACAACAACAAAAAGGACTTCCTTGGTGGTCCAGTGGTGAAGACTTTGCTTCTCAATACAGGGAGTGAAGGTTTGATCCCTGGTCAAGGATTAAGATTCCACATGCCTTACAGCCAAAAACCCAAAATATAAAACAGAAGCAATACTGTAATAAATTCGATAAAAACTAAAAATGGTCCACATTCCAAAAAAAAAATCTTTTAAAAAATGTGTTATCGTTTTACTCACTTGGTCTTTTGGCTTTGCTGGTTTGTTTAATATGGTTCAGTTCAGTTCAGTCGCTCAGTTGCATCCGACTCTCCACAACCCCATGAATCACAGCACGCCAGGCCTCCCTGTCCATCACCAACTCCCGGAGTTATCACTAGTTAAATCATAATTTCATCTGAGCCATGATTTAACACAAAAAATCTTTGTCAAACTCCATTGAACTCTTCCATTGGCTTTGCCATTAAGTAGATTGTCAAGTCTTAGAGAGAAAAGTGCTTTTCTTATATTAAGGGTATTGCCCATGGGACAGAGCCTTAGAACCTTAAAGTTTTTTAGCATTTTAATTATGTTTTTATAATACTTTTAAGAGAAACAGTTAAAGTTTCATTGATTGTCATTTTAATGCATTTAGGTTGCTCAGATGGTAAAGAATCCACCTGCAATTCAGGGTTCAATCCCTGGGCCAGGAAGATCTCCTGGAGAAGGGAATGGCAACCCACTCCAGTATTCTTGTCTGGAGAATTCCATGGACAGAGGAACCTGGTGGGCTGCAGTCTATAGGACCACAAAGAGTCAGACACAACTGAGCAACTAATATTTTCACTTTCAGTGCTTAATGCATTGATTTATAAGCTTTCCAAAATGTTGTTTTCTCATTTTGGTAGATAATGAGTTAGAAATAATTATATTTTTACCAAGAATATAATAATTAGAAATAATAATTATTTCTACCAAGAGTTAGAAATAATTCCAGGTTGTAAAGACCCACTCATAACAAACTCACTTTAAAGAAAATCCTTTAAATATCTTATGACTATGTCTTGTTAAGCTTTTTTTTTTTTAATAAAATTTTCAGTTTTGGAAAAAATTTTTATTTTCAGGATAGTTACAAATAATAGTACAGAAAGTTTTCACATACCTTCCACCCAGTTTACTTTAATGTTAAATCTTACATAAATAACCATTGTCCATTTGTGAAAAACAAGAAATTAACATTGGCAAAATACTATTTACTAAACTATAAACTTTATTTGGATTTCAGTAAAACTCAAGTCCCCTTCACTACCAATTGAACATTTCTCCAGAAAGGTATGTACTATTACTAGTTAAGTTTGTGTGCTTATCATATACATATCTATAGATCTACCTGTAGAATTATAGTGTTCCATTTTATGGTTGTGTTGTTAGATATTTTTTCACAAAATGTTTTCATATTGGTCAAGTTCTCTTTATTCAAAGACATGCATGTTATTGTGATTTTTCCCAGTAATATTTCTTCTTTGATGTCTGTCTGATATCAATATAGGCACTGTAACTTCCTTTTGATTAGAGTTAAAATGACATAACTTGTTTTATCATTTTGTTTTTAACTTATCTATGTCTTTATATTTAAAGTGGTTTCCTTGAGATGATATTTAGTTGTGTCCTGCTTTAATATGCAGTCTGACAATATCTGTCTTTAATTGGGGTCTTCATACCATTTATATTTAATGCAATGATTGACAAAGTTGGGCTTTCCTGGTGGCTCAGATGATACAGAAACTGCCTACAATGCAGGAGATCCAGGTTCGATTCCTGGGTTAGGAAGATGCCCTGGAGAAGGAAATGGCAACCCACTCCAATATTCTTGCCTGGAGAACTATATGGACAGAGGAGCCTGGGGGGGCCACAGTCCAGTGGACTGCAAAGAATGGACACGACTGGGTAACTAACACTCACACTTTCTTTTCTTTGATAGAATTGGGTTTAATTCTAGGAACTTGCCAGTTACTAGTCTTATCTTTTATTTATTCCTTTTCCTTCTTTCTCTGCCTTGTATTGGATTATGTTTTATGGCTGGTTTGATTTACATTATTTGCTTGTAAGTTATACTTCTTTTAAATTTTTTCTGGTGGTTGTTGTAAGGTTTGCAATACACGTTTTTAACTTGTCACAGTTTATCTTTAAATGATATTATAAGACTTGCTGTATAAGAGCCTTACAGCAGCATACACCCTTTTCCTCCTTTCCATTGTTTGTGCTATGTTTGTCATATACTTTACTTCTACATAAATTATAACTCCATAATAAATTGTTACTGTTTTGGCTTTAGACTAAGTATCAGCAAACTATGGCCTGAAAGTCAGTCACATGTTTCTGTAAACAAATTTTCATGTGGTTGCTGCCCACTCATTTATTTACATTTTGTCCACATCGACTTTCATGCTGTAGCAGCAGAGTTGGATAGTTACAGCAGAAAGTTTTATGGCCTTCCAGTCGAAAATATTCACTGTCTGGTCCTTTAACAAAAAGTTTGCTAACTCTTATCTTAGACAATTTTTCTCAAACCACCACACAATTGCACTCATCTCACACGCTAGTAAAGTCATGCTCAAAATTCTCAAGCCAGGCTTCAGCCATACATGAACCGTGAACTTCCAGATGTTCAAGCAGGTTTTAGAAAAGGCAGAGGAACCAGAGATCAAATTGCCAACATCCACTGGATCATGGAGAAAGCAAGAGAGTTCCAGAAAAACATCTATTTCTGCTTCATTGACTATGCCAAAGCCTTTGACTGTGTGGATCACAATAAACTGTGGAACATTCTGAAAGAGATGGGAATCCCAGACCACCTCACCTGCCTCTTGAGAAACCTGTATGCAAGTCAGGAAGCAACAGTCAGAACTGGACATGGAACAACAGACTGGTTCCAAATAGGAAAAGGAGTACGTCAAGGCTGTATATTGTCACCTTGCTTATTTAACTTATATGCAGAGTACATCATGAGGAACGCTGGGCTGGAAGAAGCACAAGCGGGAATCAAGATTGCTGGGAGAAATATCAATAACCTCAGATATGCAGATGACACTACCCTTATGGCAGAAAGTGAAGAGGAACTCAAAAGCCTCTTGGTGAAAGTGAAAGAGGAGAGTGAAAAGGTTGGCTTGAAGCTCAACATTCAGAAAACAAAGATCATGGCATCTGGTGCCATCACTTCATGGGAAATAGATGGGGAAACAGTGTCAGACTTTATTTTTTTGGGCTCCAAAATCACTGTGGATGCTGATTGTAGCCATGAAATTAAAAGACGCTTGCTCCTTGGAAGGAAAGTTATGACCAACCTTGATAGCATATTAAAAAACAGAGACATTACTTTGCCAACAAAGGTCCGTCTAGTCAAGGCTATGGTTTTTCCCGTGGTCATGTATGGATGTGAGAGTTGGACTGTGAAGAAAGCTGATCGCCGAAGAATCGATGCTTTTGAACTGTGGTGTTGGAGAAGACTCTTGAGAGTCCCTTGGACTGCAAGGAGATCCAACCAGTCCATTCTAAAGGAGATCAATCCTGGATGTTCACTGGAAGGACTGATGCTAAAGCTGAAGCTGCAATACTTTGGCCACCTCATGGGACGAGTTGACTCACTGGAAAAGACTCTGATGCTGGGAAAGGTTGGGGGCGGGAGGAGAAGGGGACGACAGAGAATGAGATGGCTGAATGGCATCACCGACTCGATGGACATGAGTTTGAGTGAACTCCGGGAGTTGGTGATGGACAGGGAGGCCTGGCGTGATGTGATTCACGGGGTCACGGAGAGTCGGACACAACTGAGCGACTGAACTGAACTGAACTGAAAATTAAGAAACAATTTTTTTTATATTTGCTCTTAGTTTTGCACTTTTTGTCCTTTGTTTTGAACACTGTAGTTTACGTAGATCTAAATTTTTATTGAAATATAGTTGAGTTACAATATTATATTAGTTTCATATATATAGCATTGTGATTCAGTGATTTTCCAGATTATACTCTATTAAAAGTTATTATAGCATCATGGTTATGATGCCCTGTGCTATACAATATATCCTTGTCACTTATCCATCATATACACAGTAGTTTGTGTCTCTTAATCCCGTATCCCTATCTTGCTCCTTTTCCCTTCCCTTTCCCTACTGGTAACCTCCAGTTTGTTTTCTTTATCTGTGAGTCTGTTTCTGTCAATTTAGTAGTAAGTATACTCTTTTTAACTGTGGCACTGAATTCTACAGTGAGATATGTCGTGGTCCAAAAGAATTTATCCCAAGTGGTTCAAATAAAGAGACTTTATTGAAGGAATATTCATAGATGTATGGACAGGTTTAGTGGAACAAGTAACTTGCTTGAGGTTTCCAGTGTTTGTATATGTTCCTTAGACGCTTACTCCTTGGAAGGAAAGTTATGACCAACCTAGATAGCATATTAAAAAGCAGAGACATTACTTTGCCAACCAAGTCCGTCTAGTCAAGGCTATGGTTTTTCCCGTGGTCATGTATGGATGTGAGAGTTGGACTGTGAAGAAAGCTGATCACCGAAGAATTGATGCTTTTGAACTGTGGTGTTGGAGAAGACTCTTGAGAGTCCCTTGGACTGCAAGGAGATCCAACCAGTCCATTCTAAAGGAGATCAGTGCTGGATGTTCATTGGAAGGACTGATGCTAAAGCTGAAACTCCAATACTTTGACCACCTCATGCGACGAGTTGACTCACTGGAGAAGAGTGTGATGCTGAGGGATTGGGGGTGGGAGGAGATGGGGACGACAGAGAATGAGATGGCTGGATGGCATCACTGACTCAATGGGCATGAGTTTGAGTGAACTCCGGGAGTTGGTGATGGACAGGGAGGCCTGGCGTGCTGTGATTCATGTCACGGAGAGTCGGACACAACTGAGCGACTGAACTGAACTGAACTGAACTGAATCCCCAGATGCATGTGGAAGTGGGAAACATCATAAACATAAACCAAGTGAGCCTGCTATTGATTGGATTTCTTTTGTTTCAAGGCAGTTGCATTAGTCAGGGTTCTCTAGATAAATAGAACCAACAGGATATGAACATGCATAAGGAAATTTATTTTTAAAGAATTGACAATTATGGGGGCAAATCTCAAAATCTGCAAGGTGAATTGGTGGGCTAGAAACAGGGAATGATTATGAGTTTATTCCAGTCTAAGTCCAAAGTCCTGAGAACCAGGGGAATCAGTAGTGTAGTTCCTGTATAAAGGCTGGTAGACTCAAAACCCAGGAAGAGCTAATGTTTCAGAGCAAAGACAGGGAGAAAAAAAGGCCAGTGTCTCCATACTAAGGCAGTCAGGCAGGAATAATTCTCTGTTGCTTGGGGTCAGCCTTTTTGTTCTATTTTGGTCTTCCACTGATTGGATGAAGCCCACCCATATTAGAGAGGGCAATCTGCTTTATTCAGTCTAGTGATTTAAATGTTAATCTCATCCAAAAACATCCTCCTAGCAACACCTAGAATAATGTTTAATCCAATATCTGGGCACCCTATGGACCAGTCAAGTTGACACATAAAATTAACCATTACAGCTGGGAATAGACCATCTGCTCATTTCAATTCATGAGGCACTTTATCTTTGAGGACTGTCATTCTTTCTAATTAAGAGCTGATGGTGACGTCCTTTTGGGGTAATGTAGGCATGGCAGCCGGAGAAGGCAATGGCAAGCCACTCCAGTACTATTGCCTAGAAAATCCCATGGATGGAGGAGCCTGGTAGGCTGCAGTCTGTGGGGTCGCTAAGGGTCAGACACGACTGAGCGACTTCACTTTCACTTTTCACTTTCACACATTGGAGAAGGAAATGGCAACCCACTCCGGTGTTCTTGCCTGGAGAATCCCAGGGATGGGGGAGCCTGGTGGGCTTCCGTCTATGGGGTCGCACAGAGTCGAACACGACTGAAGTGACTTAGCAGCAGCAGCAGCAGGCATGGCAGCATGTGTGTGTAATACATGATATATATGTACACATATATAGTTACATATTTTTTTACAGGAAACACAAGATCTTTGGACCAGAAAACAAACCATTTATTATTCACTGAGCATTTAGCTATGTGCTTCAGTCAACATGACGGCTTGATGCCACTCTGCACATGCAATAGAATTGCACCATAAAAGAGGAACCCTGAAGTTATGAAACTTAGAACCTTTATAGGTTGCTCCCACATTCATTTATCTTCCCTTCCAAAGGGGGAGAAAGACCACTACTCTGAAATGCATTAATAAACGAGAGCTTCTCTGGAGGGGAGAGTGGAAGGAGTCTACCTTTTTTTCACTATCCTGGAATGCGAAAAAAGATGCCAGTGGGGATAAGTTCTATACTTTCTTCAGAGCAACGCACTGAGTCCAATTTCCAAGACACGTTTTCCTTTCAGACTTTAAATGCAATGATCTTCTTTTCTGATTTCCTCAGAGTGATTATTAATTACTAAGATTTTAGTTCAGTTGGCAAAATAATCTCTGGTAAAATAAGGTGCCAGAGATCTTTATAAATCATAAATAATTTTTCTCTTTAGTTGGTTTTCCTAATCCTTTTCCCCACTGATAAGCAAGAATTGAGATGGCCTTAGAAGTTTGCCTCCTTTTTTCCTGTAACTTAGACGAGAGCTGACTCAGCTGAACTAAGCCAGTCTGCAGAGGGGTAGAAAGCCTTTAGTTGATGTCAATACTCATGTTAGGCAGGGTATTCCCAGGGTCCGATGTGTATATTCCTGAGGGCTTTTTGTGTCTAGAAGTCCCCTGATATATTTATTGCATCTTAGAAAAATTTTCTGTCTCCAATCCTTCCAAGGTTAACCTACAGGTAAGTACTACAGTGCAGGAATGGGACCCATTTTTGTTCTTGGGGTGCTCTCTGACTGTTGGTCAAAGCAGGGCCCTGTATGTGGGAACTTGTCCATGGTGGAGACAGAACATTTCTGCCAGGAATGTGCTGTGGAATAATTGAGGGGCTGAGGGATGACATGTTTTCTACTTCTCTGGGCTTTGTTTTGGCTGTGCTAGGTCTTCGTTGCTGCATGCAGGCTTTCTCTGTTTGCGGAGAATGAGGGCTAATCTCGAGTTGCGGTGCACAGGCTTCTCATTGCAATGGCTTCCCTTGTTGTGGAGCACAGGTTCTAGGGCACTTAGGCTTCAGTAGCTGCTGTGCACGGGCTCAGTAGTTGTGACACAAGGGCTTAGTTGCCTCACAGCATGTGGAATCTTTCCGGACATTGAACCTATGACCCCTGTTGGCAGGGGTCTTAACTACTGCACCATCAGGGAAGCCCACTATTTATTTTTAAGATTTTTTCCCCATCAATATAATTTTGTATCTTTGCCGTGTATTGCTAGTATGACCATTATGACAGTAAAGAGTGCAGATCTTATATTTTGAAAGCCAAAGACAAAGCTTTCAAAAGCTTTTTTAAAATTTCTTTGCCAGGACCTTTCTCCAAGAAGCAGTTTCCTGGTGATCAAACAGCCCATATTCTTTCTCTTCATGTTGAAACTGTCTCATTCCACTTATCCTAATTGGAAGTAATGAAATTACTGTTCTCTCTGATATCTTCATTAAAATACTTTGTCATTTTGCTGTCATCAGTTTCTAGAATTTCTGTGAGTGAAATTTCATCCTTCTGATTGTCTCATTTTATGGAATATGATTTTAAGTATGAAGTTTTTCTTCCTCATGATTATAATTTTTTCTATCTAGAGAGACTATGGATAACTGAAACTCAAATCCTTGTCATATCTCAGACATAATATCCTTCTACAACAGAAAATATACTCAAAATGCTAATGTGCTTACCAAGCAGGTGGTGTTTGATAACACTAAGAAATATAACCATAATCGCGTCTGCCCAGTGGAAAAGAGGAAGTTCTGTTTTTCATCTTATATTCCAAACTGGAAGCTACTTTTCTGAGAAAACAAGAGGGTTTATATGATTTTTCCACAGTGACAGCCAGAGAAAAGGAACTAACTTAGGTTTAAAGCACCAAGCCACATTTGAAGTGCTCAGTTCAGTTCAGTTCAGTTCAGTCGCTCAGTCGTGTCCGACTCTCCGCGACCCCATGAATCACAGCACGCCAGGCCTCCCTGTCCATCACCAACTCCCGGAGTACACTCAAACTCATGTCCACAGAGTCAGTGATGCCATCCAGCCATCTCATTCTCCGTCGTCCCCTTCTCCTCCCGCCCCCAACCTTTCCCAGCATCAGAGTCTTTTCCAGTGAGTCAACTCGTCTCATGAGGTGGCCAAAGTATTGGAGTTTCAGCTTTAGCATCAGTCCCTCCAATGAACATCCAGGATTGATCTCCTTTAGAATGGACTGGTTGGATCTCCTTGCAGTATAAGGGACTCTCAAGAGTCTTCTCCAACACCACAGTTCAAAAGCATCGATTCTTCGGCGATCAGCTTTCTTCACAGTCCAACTCTCACATCCATACATGACCACGGGAAAAACCATTGCCTTGACTAGACGGACCTTGGTCGGCAAAGTAATGTCTCTGCTTTTTAATATACTATCAAGGTTGGTCATAACTTTCCTTCCAAGGAGCAAGCGTCTTTTAATTTCATGGCTGCAATCAGCATCTGCAGTGATTTTGGAGCCCAAAAAAACAAAGTCTGACACTGTTTCCACTGTTTTTCCATCTATTTCCCATGAAGTGATGGGACCAGATGCCATGATCTTTGTTTTCTGAATGTTGAGCTTCAAGCCAACCTTTTCACTCTCCTCTTTCACTTTGAAGTGCTAGTTACAAGAAAATCGAATACCTTCAATGTATAAATGCTATTAAGTTTTTAAAGGACTCTGGAGTATAAGTAAGTTTGTTTAAAGAAATTTAGTCTGTTCAACTTGAAAAAAATAAATAAATAAAATTGGAAAAAAAAAATAAATAAAGCACCAAGCCAATCTGTCCAGGACCACTGAAAGCTTTGAGCATCAGAATAGATACTGCCAGAAACAGAGTCTCTCAAACAGAGAAGCTAGACCCAGATGTCAAGAGAAAATGTGAGACCCCTTTGCAGTATATGTGAGGAAAATCTAGCCTTTTAACAATAAGCTTCAGCTTAGGGAAGCACAGGGAATAATAGACCTCTTAGGTCCCTAGACGGAGAAGGCAATGGCAAACCACTCCAGTACTCTTGCCTGGGAAATCCCATGGCCGGAGGAGCCTGGTAGGCTGCAGTCCATGGGGTTGCTGAGGGTCGTACATGACTGAGCGACTTCACTTTCACTTTTCACTTTCATGCATTGGAGAAAGAAATGGCAACCCACTCCAGTGTTCTTGCCTGGAGAATCCCAGGGACAGAGGAGCCTGGTGGGCTTCCGTCTATGGGGTCGCACAGAGTCGGACACGACTGACGTGACTTAGCAGCAGCAGCAGCAGCAGTAGGTCCCTAGAAACTAGTACAGTGGTTGGAACATGGTAAGCACTTAATAAATGCCAGCTGAATAAATAAATGAATGAATGGCTAAACCTGAACACATGGCCCAAGGGTGCCAGGCTCACTGTATTGACTTTTCAGGAGAGGTTATTCCAGATTCCTTACCTCTCTTAGGCTACATGCTTGGTAGTCTCATTCCCAGGGATGTGGTAAACTTAACCGTTCATCTGCTCTTCCAGGAAGAACTAACCCACCACTGATTTCTCACTACTATCCCAGGATCCAGGGTAGAAAGATACCGGATTCATAGCATTGTTCTAGGGAGGCTGCAGAGAGTACTGGGGGACCAAATGGATGGGGTGGTGGTGGTTTAGTGGCTAGGTCATTTCCAACTATTGCAACCCCATGGACTGTAGCCCGCCAGGCTCTTCTGTCTATGGGATTCTCCAGGAAAGAATACTGGAGTGGTTTCTCATTTCCTTCTCCAGGGGATCTTCCTGACCCAGGAATTGAACCCAGCACCCCTGCATTGCAGGTAGATTCTTTACCTACTGAGCTATGAGGGAAGCCCCATGGATGAATGGGGTAAGTTAGCACAATTAAGTGATTTATGAGCAATCTGGACCCTAGCTGTGTCTCTTTCTGTGGTAGGGCCATTCTGAGGGTTTAACACTCTCTTACCAGATCAACTTCTCAAAGAAGGGACACTTTTGTTCCTGCATCACTTCAAGGATGTAAAAACCTTATCTGCCTCTGTCCTTACCTAGGTCTATCTTAATCTAACCTCATTCTTAGAGCGTTTAAGCCAATTGCTTCTCCAACAGACACGGAACTCACCTACTGTAGTCATTCTAGGTTGCTTCCATCAAATCCAGGTCTTCCACATTGCAGGCAGGTTTTTACAAACTGAGCCACCAAGGAAGCCTTCCCCAACCCTCTCTTTCCCCAAAGAAGGTGGACAGCTGACAGCCTCTTCCACAGCACTCACAACAGTGGGGAAAACAAATCCTTTACTGAAGGACAATCAGATGGGTGGGTATCACATCTGGATGCTTTGGAGAAACTGACCCCTGCCGCATTCCATTAAGACTAGAAATTGCTAAAAAAAAAAAAAAGACAGAAATGAGAATAGTGATCTAGAGGAAGGAATATTACTGAGAATTTGGATGGTCAGGGAAGGCTTCATTGAAATAATGACTTCCATTGGGTCTTGCAGGAAGTATTGGTAAGAAGGGGAAAGTGTTGGTTGGAAATGGTGGGGGCAGAGGCAGGATGAGGAATGTTGTCTTCTGAAGACAATCAACAGACCATTGGACAGAGAATGTAGATGTGGAGTAAGAATTGTGGGTGGGAAAGTTGAGTGTGCAGCTCAAAAAGGGCTTCACATTTCAGGCTAAAAGGTGAGACTTTCTTCTGTTTGCTAGACTATGAAATGTTCAGGTGAGTTTCACAGCTCAACCAACTTTAGCAAAAAGAACAGGATATGGTTAACGCACTTAGGGGAAAAAAGGTCTAAACATCTTACCATAGCTAACAAGACCCCACAACATCTGCCTACCTCCCCAAACCTGAAGTGAAGTGAAATGAAGAAGTAGCTCAGTCATGTATGACTCTTTGCCACCCCATGGACTATACAGTCTATGGAAATCTCCAGGCCAGAATACTGGCGTGGGTAGCCATTCCCTTCTCCAGGGGAACTTCCCAACCCAGGGATCAAATCCAGGTCTTCCACATTGCAGGCAGGTTCTTTATAAACTGAGCCACCAAGGAAGACTTCTCCAACCCTCTCTCTCCCCAAAGAAGGTGGACAGCTGACAGCCTCTTCCACAGCACTCACAATAGTGGGGAAAACAAATCCTTTACTGAAGGACAATCAGATGGGCGGGTATCACATCTGGATTGGGATCACACATGAGCTTCAGGATAGTTCTTGCCTTGAGCTAGGGGGAAAAGGGATGGAGGGACGTGGAATGTTAGCTGGATTTTTTAAAATATATTTTAAACACTAGAAGGTGACCTGAAGCAATGCTAACATCTTTTATATTCACTGATTGACTTATTGGTGTCCACTGTATTATTTTCTCTACCTTTCAATATACTTGTATACTTGGAATATTACATAATTATAAATATTTTAGTGTTCAATCAAATGCATTTTGATCACATTTCTAAGTAGGAACTAACAGTGAAGTTAAAGTTGCTCAGAAGTGTCCGACTCTTTGCAACCATGGACTATACAATCCATGGAATTCTCTAGGCCAGAATACTAGAGTGGGTAGCCTTTCCCTTCTCCAGGAGATCTTCCCAACTCAGGGATTGAACCCATGTCTCCTGCACTGCAGGCAGATTCTTTACCAGCTGAGTCACAAGGGAAGCCCCAGGAAATAATAAGGGGTAAGAAAAATGAGTCACTCATAATTAATATCACAGCCATTTTTAAGGAATAAATATTCTTCCCAATTTTTACTTTTTCTGAGGATGTACCAGGAAATCACAATAGCTATTTCTAACATTGGGTTTCATATGATTGGCATCTCTTCCCCCACAAATGTTCCATACTCCCTTGGGTAGAGCTATATACCTGGGGATGATAAAGGGCTATTATAGGCTGAAAGCTTGTGTCCCCTTTAAATTCACATGTTGGAGTCCACGTCCCCAGTGTGATTACATTTGGAGGCAGAACATTTGAGGGCTGAGTTGGTTTAGATGAGTGGTGGGGCCCCAATGATGGGATTGGTGCCCTTGTAAGAAGAGGAAGACAGAGAGATTTCTCTGTTTTTCCATGTGAACACAAAGAAGAGGTGGAAGGAGGAAGTGACCGCCTGCACACCTGGAGGAAGTGACCACACAAGGAGGAAGTGACCGCCTGCACACCTGGAAAGTGGTCACCAGGAACCACCAGGAACAGAAATTGCCAGCACCTTAAACCTGGACTTCCCAGTCTCCAAAACTATGAGAAATAAACATTTGCTGTTTAAGCCACTATGCCATTTTGTTATAGCAGCCCAAGAAAACTAAGGCATAAGCATTGTGGTTGAATGGGAGAGAGGAAACTGCTTACTTTCTGTCTCTTTTAGAGACCCAGGGCCTTCTGCTCTTTAAGTTTAAAAACCTCTCCCCTCCCCCCATCCATTAGCCTTCTGCTTTATTGTTCTCTTTTTTTCTTTCCAGTAACCCTTTCTCTTGCCATGCCCCAAATTGTGGTGGTAAGTAGGTACATTTAAGATGTGGAAGCAGGAAACATTTTAGTATTTCATTTCCCCGACTGGCAGTACTGCCAGAAGCACACTCTTTTGTTTTCTCAGTTCACTGTCTTGCCTTAGTAACCAGATTTTGTTTGTCATCTTTTTTTTGCCAGTTCTTAAGTTATACAGTCTATGGGGTCACACAGAGTCGGACACGACTGAAGTGACTTAGCAGCAGTAGCAGTAGCAAGTTATATAGTAGGTACATTGAGTCCTGTTATATCATGCTTAGTTGTGAACCCTTTTAGTAATCATATAATTTTTTTAGGGAATAATCTATAGTTCTTAAAATAGGCCATAAAAACCTGGTATAACAAGTCATCCTTAAATTTGAGTTGTTTCCTACATTAGGGAAGAGTAATACTTGGCACCTGAGGATGTCACCGAGTACTTCACGTACGCATCCCTGTTCATCATTGTCAGCTGTTTGTTGACACACAGAGTTCATAATATTGTACAACAGAGCCTAGCACAGGGTCTTGAGCAAAACACAATAAATCCTGACAGGTTTTAAAGCATACCTTACAAGCTACAATCTCTTAGAAGATGGCAGAATCCTAAAATACTGCTCTTTCCAAGTAAGTCCACAGTGATTATCCCAAGTATTGTAATTATACCATTAATTTATGATGATGCCACTTTTAAGTCAAGTAGAGCCTCATAATTTTCAGCTTAATTTGCAGGAATAGTATATTTGGAAGTAGGGCAGTGGTGGATAAGGAAACATGAACAAATCTGTTGAAAAAGAAAACTTCGACCAGCACAGGTGAGAATAGAATTAAATCCCACGTTTACTTTTAAAAAGGTCATTAAACCCTGATTTGAGACTAGTTGGAAATTAGTTAATTCTGCCAGCAGTTAAAGGTTTAAAGCCTAAAGCCATTGCACTTAACACTTCAATTTAAGGTGGAGGATGAGAACAGGAGCTGGGTTTAAATACCTCCCAGGTAGCCTGTGCTCTGTATGTGTGTGTGTTTAGGGGAGAGTGGTGTTTGACATACAAGACATTTATTTTATAATTTAAAGGCTGTGGGAAGACTTTTGAATCACTAATTGGGGGTCATGACATTAAATGTGGGCTTTAGTAGGATAGGGCTTAGCAGGATAGAAGATTCAGTTCAGTTCATTGTTGGGCCTGTAATTTTGGGTTTGAGTGCTGGATGTCTTTAAGCAAGACCGGGTCTCCTGAGTCCTGGATGATCTTGAAATTCTAAAATTCTATATTCTCTGCATTATTTGTAACAGTGCAGAATCCAAAAATAAAATATCAAAAGTGGAAGGAAATTTGGGCGCTGAAGGATCCAATCTTTTGGCTTTGAATATAAAAAGAATATAAAGAGATCTTTCCAGGTGGCACAGTGGTAAAGAATCTGCCTGCCAACGCAGTAGACGCAAGAACTGAAGGTTCAATCCCTGGGTTGGGAAGATGCCCTGGAGAAGGAATGGCATCCCACTCCAGTATTCTTGCCTGGAGAATCCCAGAGGAGAATCCCAGATAGAGGAGTCTGGCAGGCTACAGCCCATGGGGTCACAGGGAGTCAGACATGATTGAGCGACTGAGCACGCACACACATACACACAGAGAAACCAGAGCCAAGCAAGGGAGCAAACTAACAAGATAATTCTGGTAATTACTCCAAATTCAGGCTTAGAAACCAAAGTCGGTGACACCCAGGCCAGTGTTCTTCCTGGTGACTCAAGACAGGTGCCGAGGAGCACCACAGAATTTCAAGTGCATGCTCATGGCACTCCCTTGATGTCCAGCTTTCACGTCATCCTCCTAATACCTGCTTTCTCTCCAAGCTGTGAAATGTATGTGCATATAAGAAATATCTAGAATGGGAAAAAATTCAGAATTTCTTCTTAAAATCTAGCTTGAGGCATCTACCTGGGTAGACTCTTAATCTCATTATGAACCTGTAACTTGTTATGTTTGAAGTGTATCTTAATGTGTGATAACACAGTAATATTCTGGTGTGATGAGATAATCTCAATTCACTATAAAACATCTGTATGTGGCGCATTGTCTGATGCTCTCAAATAAGAATATTGCTTCTCTAGGTAGAATTCTCAGCATCTCAATTTTCTGTCTGGCTTTTAAATTGTGCCTAATTAAAGGATTTCACATTCTTTCATAATATCGCCTCCTCAAGCAGAAATAAAATGACAGAACCACTTTTTTGTTGTTTTTTTTTTTTTGTTATGAAAGACATTCTGTTAATATTTGGATGGGTTATTTCTCCTGAATGGGTTAATTACATTAATTAGCCTTACTTCAAGAACAGTAGCTAGAAGTTGCTGGAATGAATCTGAGCTAGAGTACTGTCCTTGGAAAACCTCCTTCCCTTCCTCATTCCCCACCCTTGCCCAGTCTTCCCACCAAAAAGAAACCAGGATATTGGAACATCCTACTCACTTGGAATTGCCATCACATCAAGTGCGTTATTTTTGAGAGGAAAGTATAGAAGCTATAAAATAATATTCAATAATTTTATTAATCTCACAAAGAATGATGAGGATCACAGAACAAAAACTGCACAGGAATCATGCACACATAATACAGGATTCTAATCTTAACAGAGGCAAGGCCATCTTGTGTTTTCCCCATGTGTATTCGTTGAGTCACCTACCTGGAAAAGAGAAAAAAAAAGAACAATCTGTGGGGTGGCAGCCCTGAGCAGGCAGGTCATAGTGAGCTTCCAATCACCTTTATTGAAGCAGAAAATACTGTGGGCTAAACTTCCTCCACAGACATCACTATTTATGGAAACTAAAAAGGACCAAAATTTTTCTGTGTGTATGCTGGCTGCTGATGGAAAAACATTACAAAATCCTGAAAGAATAAATAACTTGGCTGATGTAAACTCTGTCATCATTTCCGAGGCAGCCATGCCCTATGGACTTTGACAAGGGTCACCTCCTTTAAGGCAGGCGAGGAAAAACAACCGTGATGCCAGGTCTCTATTCAAACTTTGCAAAGGTCATTGCCCTCACTCCAGTTCTCAGAGGAATGCAGAAATTGTATTTTACCCGTTGTAGGCTCAGTGAAGCTACCTGCCAAGATGGAGCTTCTCAATCTTCTATGTATATGTAAATCATTTGAGGATCCTGCTGTAAAATACAGATTCTAGCTCAATAGGTTGGGGGTGTACCTGTGTCTCTAACAAATTTCACCAAAGCGGATGCTGTTGATGCACAGACCATACTTTGAGCAGCAAGGGTCAAGGACAGTTGCTTTTAAAATGTGTTGATTATGAACCAAGTAAGAAATATATTTTATATTATACATTATATTTATATATTTTATGCCATAATTTTTTATAAATGCATACTATGTGTCTGTGAATATGAATATAAAACAAAATGAAACAGCAGCTTCATGGAGCAATTCTTATCTTTACTAGTTGATTATTTTTTAAAATAATTTTATTTCTGGTGTTATCTTGTGTTGGTAGGGGCTTCCCAGGTGGTTCAGTGGTAAAGAATCCACCTGCCAATGCAGGAGATGCAAGTTTGACTCCTGGGTCAGGAAGAGCCCATGGAGAAGGAAATGGCAACCCACTCCAGTATTTCTTGCTTGGGAAATCACATGGACAGAGGAGTTTGGAGGACTATAGTCCGTGCAGTTGCAAAAGAGTTGGGCATGACATAGGGACTAAAACAACAGCAAAAATCTTGTGTTGGTATTTTCATGAATCTACACAATGTGATAAAATTGCATCTGTGAATATATATGCACAGGGCTTCCCAGGTGATGCTAGTATTAAAGAACCCACCTGCAAATGCAGAAGATGTAAGAGACACTGGGTTCCATCCTGGGATCAGGAAGAACCCCATGGAAACCCACACCAGTATTCTTGCCTGGAGAATCCCATGGGCAGGAGCCTGGTGGACTACAGTCCATAGTGTTGCAAAGAGTCAGACACGACTGAAGCGACTTATCATGCATGCATATATATGCACACTCAAATAGACATGTATTGTTAAATCTGTAATGTAATTACATATAATGTAATCTGAATAACTCTGAGAGCTGTACCAATGTCAAGTTCCTGGTTTGGATATTGTGCTCTAGTTACATAAGACTTCAACAGTGGGAGTGGCAGTCAAATGTGCATGAAGCCTCTCTGTACGTTACTTTGTAACATCCTGTGAGTCTACCACAGTTTCAAAGTAAAAAGTAGGGTGGGATAGATTGGGAGATTGCAACTGGCATATATACACTTGTTGCTTAGTTGCTAAGTCGTGTCCAACTCTTTGGGCCACAATGAACTGTAGCCTGCCAGGCTCCTCTGTCCATTGGATTTCCCAGGCAAGAATATTGGAGTGGGTTGCCGGTTCTGTCTCCAGGGGCTCTTCCCAACCCAAGGATGGAACCCAGGTATCCCGCATTGGCAGGTGGGTTCTCTACCACTAGCGCCATCTGGGAAGCCCACTACAATGTATAAAATAGATAACTAATGAGAATTGATTGTACCACACAGGGAACTCTATTCAGTGATCTGTGGTGACCTAAATGGGAAGAAAATCCAAGGAAGAGTGGATCTATGAATGCATGTGGCTGATTCACTGTGCAGTACAGTAGAAACTAACACAACATTGTAAAGCAACTGTGCTCCAATACACAAATAAAAAGTAAAAAATAAATAAGGGGATTGGAACATGCAAAATTGGTATCAAGGCTACTAACACATTGAAAGAGTTTGGATGACTCTAGGATGAAAGTGAAAGAGGAGAGTGAAAAGGCTGGCTTGAAGCTCAACATTCAGAAAACAAAGATAATGGCATCTGGTCCCATCACTTCATGGGAAATAGATGGGGAAACAGTGGAAACAGTGTCAGACTTTATTTTTTGGGGGCTCCAAAATCACTGCGGATGCTGATTGCAGCAATGAAATTAAAAGACGCTTGCTCCTTGGAAGGAAAGTTATGACCAACCTTGATAGTATATTAAAAAGCAGAGACATTACTTTGCCAACCAAGGTCCATCTAGTCAAGGCAATGGTTTTTCCCGTGGTCATGTATGGATGTGAGAGTTGGATTGTGAAGAAAGCTGATCGCCAAAGAATCGATGCTTTTGAACTGTGGTGTTGGAGAAGACTCTTGAGAGTCCCTTATACTGCAAGGAGATCCAACCAGTCCATTCTAGAGGAGATCAATCCTGGATGTTCATTGGAGGGACTGATGCTAAAGCTGAAACTGCAATACTTTGGCCACCTCATGCAACGAGTTGACTCACTGGAAAAGACTGTGATGCTGGGAAAGGTTGGGGGCGGGAGGAGAAGGGGACGACCGAGAATGAGATGGCTGGATGGCATCACCGACTCTGTGGACATGAGTTTGAGTGAACTCCGGGAGTTGGTGATGGACAGGGAGGCCTGGCGTGCTGTGATTCATGGGGTCGCGGAGAGTCGGACATGACTGAGCGACTGAACTGAACTGAACTGAACTGAGGATGTTGTGAACTTTGACGGGTTGTTTTCCCAGAGCAGCTGCTAGAGGTGGGTGGGGCTGATCTGAGCCTTGGACTGGGATGTGAAGGTGGCCAGGGTATGAGAGGAATGTGAGGAGGAAGAGAGGAGCCTGGGAAGAGGCTCTCAAGGGCCTGCTGGGCAGGAGATGACACAGATAGTGTCTCACAGAGCTTTAGGGGTAGCCCACAAGGGAGGGGAAATAAGAAACACTCACCACTGTCGACTGGGTGCCAAAAATGTATCTCCTGACACTTCCAGCCTTTCAGAGTGGAGCCCGTTCAGAGTTCTGGTTTTGCTTGCATGTGTTCTCAAAGTCTGTGGTTCTGTGTAATGCAGTGTAAACAGGGACGCGAGAGGACTTGATGGAGAGGTTTGGGGAGGAGAGAGTCTGGAGGATATTTGGAACATAAAAAGTGGGAAATACTTGTATAAAGTCAAGCCTGGAAAAAGGGTCAGGGCTTGGGGAATGGCCATGATTGTTAGCCCAAAATTCAGACGAAGGAATCTAAGAAGCAATTTTATGTATTTAACTTGTTAGATATTATAATAGAGCAACAGTACCAAGCAAACCACAGAATTGTACGGCCTCATTTTTTCTCAGAGTAATACAAATCACAAGAAAAAGAGTAAGGAAAAGTACCTTCTTTGATCAGAAGCTCGTTAATGTAGAATCGGTGACAGGGTGTGTCTTCATCAACCTTTACTATTCTTCAGTTCATTTCAGTTACACAGTCATGTCTGACTCTGCAGAGTCAGCATGCCAGGCTTCCTGGTCCATCCACCAACTCCCAGAATTTGCTCAAACTCATGTCCATTGGGTCAATGATCTCATCCAACCATCTCTGCCATCCCCTTCTCCTCCTGCCTTCAATCTTTCCCAGCATCAGGGTCTTTTCCAATGAGTCAGTTCTTCACATCAGGTGGCCAAAGTATTGGAGTTTCAGCTTCAGCATCAGTCCTTCCAATGAATATTCAGGACTGATTTCCTTTAGGATTGACTGCTTGGATCTCCTTGCGGTCAAAGGGACTCTCAAGAGTCTACTCCAACACCACAGTTCAGAAGCATCAATTCTTTGGCACTCAGCTTTCTTTATAGTCCAACTTTCACATCCACACATGATGACTGGAAAAACCATAGCTTTGACGAGATGGACCTTTGTTGGCAAAGTCATGTCTCTGCTTTTTAATATACTATGTAGGTTGATCATAGCTTTTCTTCCAAAGAGTAAGCATCTTTTAATTTCATGGCTGCAGTCACCATCTGCAGTGATTTTGGAACCCCCCAAAATAAAATCTCTCACTGTTTCCATTGTTTCTCCATCTATTTGCCATGAAGTGATGGGACCAGATGCCATGATCTTAGTTTTCTGAATGTTGAGCTTTAAGCCAACCTATTCACTCTCCTCTTTCTCTTTCATCAAGAGGCTCTTCAGTTCTTCGCTTTCTTCCATAAGACTGCTCTCATCTGCATATCTGAGGTTATTGATATTTCTCCCAGAAATCTTGATTCCAGCTGTGCTTCTTCCAGCCCAGCGTTCCTCATGATGTACTCTGCATATAAGTTAAATAAGCAGGGTAACAATATACAGCCTTGTCGTACTCCTTTCCAGATTTGGAACCAGTCTGTTGTTCCATGTTCAGTTCTAACCGTTGCTTCATGACCTACATACAGATTTCTCAAGAGGAAGGTCAGGTGGTCTGGTATTCCCATCTAAGGAATTTTCCACGGTTTGTTGTGATCCACACAGTCAAAGACTTTGGCATAGTAAATAAAGCAAAAATAGGTATTTTTCTGAAACTCTCTTGCTTTTCTGATGATCCAGCGGATGTTGGCAATTTGATCTTTGGTTCCTCTACCTTTTCTAAATCCAGCTTGAACATCTGGAAGTTCACGGTTCATGTACTGTTGAAGCCTGGCTTCAAGAATTTTGAGCATTACTTTCCTAGTGTGTGAGATGAGTGCAATTGTGTGGTAGTTTGAGCATTCTTTGGCATTGCCTTTCTTTGGGATTGGAATGAAAACTGACCTTTTCCAGGCCTGTGGCCACTGCTGAATTTTCCAGATTTGCTGGCATATTGAGTGCAGCTCTTCAATAGCATCATCTTTTATGATTTGTAATAGCTCAACTGGAATTCCATCACCTCCACTAGCTTTGTTCATAGTGATGCTTCCTAAGGCCCACTTGACTTTGCATTCCAGGATGTCTGGCTTAGGTGAGTGATCACACCATTGTGGTTATCTGGGTCATGAAGATCTTTTTTGTATAGTTCTTCTGTGTACACTTTTCACCTCTTCTTAACATCTTCTGCTTCTGTTAGGTCCATACCATTCCTGTCCTTTATTGCGCCCATCTTTGCATGAAATGTTCCCTTTGGTATCTCCAATTTTCTTGAAGAGATCTCTAGTCTTTCCCATTCTGTTGTTTCCCTCTATCTCTTTGCATTGATCACTGTGGAAGGTTTTCTTAACTCTCCTTGCTATTCTTTGGAACTTTGCTTTCAAATGGGTATATCTTTCCTTTTCTCCTTTGCCTTTTGCTTCTCTTCTTTTCACATCTATTTGTAAAGCCTCCTCAGACAACCATTTTGCCTTTTTGCATTTCTTTTCCTTCGGGATGGTCTTGATCTCTGCCTCCTGTACAATGTCATGAACCTCTGTCCATATTCTTTAGGTACTGTGTCTATCAGATCTAATCCCTTGAATCTATTTGTCGTTTCCACTGTATAATTGTAAGGGATTTGATTTCGGTCATACCTGAATGGTCTAGTGGTTTCCCTACTTTCTTCAATTTAAGTCTGAATTTGGCAATAAGGAGTTCACGATCTGAGCAATAGTCAGCTCCTGGTCTTGTTTTGTTTCTTTTTTTTTTTTTTTGGAGGCTAATTATTTTACAATATTATATTGGTTGGTTTTGCCATACATTGGCATGAATCCACCCTGCGTGTACATGAGTTCCCCTTCCTGAACCCCCCCTCCCACCTCCCTCCTCCCCTTATCCTCCCTCTGGGTCATCCCCGCACACCAGCCCCAAGCATCCTGTAACATGCATCGACCCTGAATTGGCGATTCATTTCATATATGATAATATACATGTTTCAATGCCATTCTCCCAAATCATCCCACCCTCACCCTCTCCCACAGAGTCCCAAAGACTTTTCTATACATCTATGTCTCTTTTGCTGTCTCGTATACAGGGTTATCATTTGCATCTTTCTAAATTCCATATATATGCGTTAGTATACTGTATTGGTGTTTTTCTTTCTGGCTTACTTCACTCTGTATAGTAGGCTCTAGTTTCATCCACCTCATTAGAACTGATTCAAATGCATTCTTTTTAATGGCTGAATAATACTCCATTGTGTATATGTACCAAAGCTTTCTTATCCATTCGTCTGCAGGTGGACATCTAGGTTGCTTCCATGTCCTGGCTATTATAAACAGTGCTGCGATGAACTTTGGAGTACATGTGTCTCTTTCAATTGTGGTTTCCTTGGTGTGTATGCCCAGGAATGTGATTGCTGGATCATATGGCAGTTCTATTTCCAGTTTTTTGAGGAATCTCCACACTGTTCTCCATAGTGGCTGTACTAGTTTGCATTCCCACCAACAGTGTAAGAGGGTTCCCTTTTCTCCACACCCTCTCCAGCATTTATTGCATATAGACTTTTGGATAGCAGCCATTCTGACTGGTGTGAAATGGTATCTCATTGTGGTTTTGACTTGCATTTCTCTGATTATGAGGGATGTTGAGCATTTTTTCATGTGTTTGTTAGCCATTTTTATGTCTTCTTTGGAGAAATGTCTGTTTAGTTCTTTGGCCCATTTTTTGATTGGGTCATTTATTTTTCTGGAATTGAGCTGCAGGAGCTGCTTGTATATTTTGGAGATTAATCCTTTATCAGTTGCTTCATTTGCTATTATTTTCTCCCATTCTGAAGGCTGTCTTTTCACCTTGCTTATAGTTTCCTTTGCTGTGCAGAAGCTTTTGATTTTAATTAGGTCCCATTTGTTTATTTTTGGTTTTATTTCCAATATTCTGGGAGGTGGGTCTTGGAGGATCCTGCTGTGATTTATGTCGGAGAGTGTTTTGCCTACGTTCTCCTCTAGGAGTTTTATAGAATCTGGTCTTACATTTAGCTCTCTAACCCATTTTGAGTTATTTTTTGTGTGTGGTGTTAGGAAGTGTTCTAGTTTCATTCTTTTACAGGTGGCTGACCAGTTTTCCCAGCACCACTTGTTAAAGAGACTGTCTTTTCTCCATTTTATATTCTTGCCTCCTTTGTCGAAGATAAGGTGTCCATAGGTGTGTGGATTTATCTCTGGGCTTTCTATTTTGTTCCATTGATCTATATTTCTGTCTTTATGCCAGTACCATACTGTCTTGATGACTGTGGCTTTGTAGTAGAGCCTGAAGTCCAGCAGGTTAATTCCCCTGGTTCCATTCTTCCTCAAGATTGCTTTGGCTATTCTAGGTTTTTTGTATTTCCATACAAATTGTGAGATTATTTGTTCTAGTTCTGTGAAAAATATTGTTGGTAGCTTGATAGGGATTGCATTGAATGTATAAATTACTTTGGGTAGTATACTCATTTTTACAATATTTATTCTTCCAATCCACGAACACGGTATATTTCTCCATCTATTAGTGTCCTCTTTGATTACTTTCACTAGTGTTTTATAGTTTTCTATGTACAAGTCTTTTGTTTCCTTAGGTAGATAGATTCCTAAGTATTTAATTCTTTTCATTGCAACAGTGAATGGAATAGTTTCCTTAATTTATCTTTCTATTTTCTCATTATTAGTATATAGGAATGCAAGGGATTTCTGTGTGTTGATTTTATATCCTGCAACTTTATTGTATTCATTGATTAGCTCTAGTAGTTTTCTGGAAGAGTCTTTAGGGTTTTCTGCATAGAGGATCATGTCATCAGCGAACAATGAAAGTTTTACTTCTTCTTTTCCAGTTTGTATTCCTTTTATGTCTTTTTCTGCTCTGATTGCTGTAGCCAAAACTTCCAGAACTATGTTGAATAGTAGTGGTGAGAGTGGGCACCCTTGTCTTGTTCCTGACTTTAGGGGAAATGCTTTCAGTTTTTCACCATTGAGGATAATGTTTGCTGTGGGTTTGTCATATATAGCTTTTATTGTGTTGAGATATGTCCCTTCTATTCCCACTTTCTGGAGGGTTTTTATCATAAATGGATGTTGAATTTTGTCAAAGGCTTTCTCTGCATCTATTGAGATAATCATATGATTTTTATTTTTCAGTTTGTTAATGTGGTGTATTATGTTGATTGATCTGCGGACATTGAAGAATCCTTGCATTCCTGGGATAAAGCCCACTTGATCATGATGTATGATCTTCTTAATGAGTTGTTGGATTCTGATTGCAAGAATTTTGTTAAGGATTTTTGCATCTATGTTCATCAGTGATATTGGCCTGTAGTTTTCTTCTTTTGTGGGATCTTTACCAGGTTTGGGGATTAGGGTGATGGTGGCCTCATAGAATGAATTTGGAAGTTTCCCTTCCTCAGCAATTTTCTGGAAGAGTTTGAGTAGAATAAGTGTTAGCTCTTCTCTAAATTTTTGGTAGAATTCAGCTGTGAAGCCGTCTGGACCTGGTCTTTTGTTTGCTGGAAGATTTCTGATTACATCCTCTAGTTCCGTGCTTGTGATGGGTCTGTTCAGATTTTCTATTTCTTCCTGGTTCAGTTTGGAAAGTTGTACTTTTCTAGGAATTTGTCCATTTCTTCCAGGTTATTCATTTTATTGCCATATAATTGCTGATAGTATTCTCTAATAATCCTTTGTATTTCTGTGTTGTCAGTTGTGATCTCTCCATTTTCATTTCTAATTTTATTGATTTGGTTCTTCTCCCTTTGTTTCTTGATGAGTCTGGCTAGTGGTTTGTCAATTTTATTTACCTTCTCAAAGAACCAGCTTTTGGCTTTGTTGATTTTTGGTATGGCCCCTTTTGTTTCTTTTGCATTTATCTCTGCCCTAATTTTTATGATTTCTTTCCTTCTACTGACCCTGGGGTTCTTCATTTCTTCCTTTTCTAGTTTCTTTAGATGTAGAGTTAGGTTATTTAGTTGACTTTTTTCTTGTTTCTTGAGGTGTGCCTGTATTGCTATGAACTTCCCCCTTAGCACTGCTTTTACAGTGTCCCAGAGGTTTTGGGTTGTTGTGTTTTCATTTTCATTCATTTCTATGCATATTTTGATTTCTCTTTTGATTTCTTCTACTATTTGTTCATTATTCAGCAGAGTGTTGTTCAGCCTCAATATGTTAGCATTTTTAATAGTTTTTCTCCCGTATTTGAGATCTAATCTTACTGCATTGTCGTCAGAAAAGATGCTTGGAATGATTTCTATTTTTTTGAATTTACCATGGCTAGATTTATGGCCCAGGATGTGATCTATCCTGGAAAAGGTTCCGTGTGCGCTTGAGAAAAAGGTGAAATTCATTGTTTTGGGGTGAAATGTCCTATAGAGATCTATTAGGTCTAACTGGTCTATTGTATCATTTAAAGTTTGTGTTTCCGTGTTAATTTTCTGTTTAGTTGATCTATCCATAGATGTAAGTGGGGTGTTAAAATCTCCCACTATTATTGCATTGTTGTTAATTTCCCCTTTCATCAGTTCATTTCAGTTCAGTTCAGTCGCTCAGTCGTGTCCGACTCTCTGCGACCCCATGAATCACAGCACGCCAGGCCTCCCTGTCCATCACCAACTCCCGGAGTACACTCAAACTCATGTCCACAGAGTCGGTGATGCCATCCAGCCATCTCATTCTCCGTCGTCCCCTTCTCCTCCCGCCCCCAACCTTTCCCAGCATCAGAGCCTTTTCCAGTGAGTCAACTCGTCGCATGAGGTGGCCAAAGTATTGCAGTTTCAGCTTTAGCATCAGTCCCCCCTTTCATACTTGTTAGTAATTGTCTTACATATTGTGGTGTTCCTATGTTGGGTGCATAAATATTTATAATTGTTGTATCTTCTTCTTGGATTGATCCTTTGATCATTATGTAGTTTCCTTCTTTGTCTCTTTTCACAGCCTTTGTTTTAAAGTCTATTTTATCTGATATGAGTATTGCTACTCCTGCTTTCTTTTGGTCTCTATTTGCATGGAATATCTTTTTCCAGCCCTTCACTTTCAGTCTGTATGTGTCCCTCGTTTTGAGGTGGGTCTCTTGTAGACAACATATATGGGGGTCTTGTTTTTGTATCCATTCAGCCAGCATTTGTCTTTTGGTTGGGGCATTCAACCCATTTACGTTTAAGGTAATTATTGATAAGTATGATCCTGTTGCCATTTTCTTTATTGTTTTGGGTTCGAGTTTACACACCCTTTCTGTGTTTCCTGTCTAGAGAAGATCCTTTAGCATTCGTTGGAGAGCTGGTTTGGTGATGCTGAATTCTCTCAGCTTTGGCTTGTCTGTAAAGCTTCTGATTTTTCCTTCATATTTGAATGAGATCCTTGCTGGGTAAAGTAATCTGGGCTGTAGGTTATTTTCTTTCATCATTTTAAGTATGTCTTGCCATTCCCTCCTGGCCTGAAGAGTTTCTGTTGAAAGGTCAGCTGATATCCTTATGGGAATCCCCTTGTGTGTTATTTGCTGCTTTTCCCTTGCTGCTTTTAATATTTGTTCTTTGTGTTTGGTCTTTGTTAATTTGATTAATATGTGTCTTGGAGTATTTCGCCTCGGGTTTATCCTGTTGGGGATTCTCTGGGTTTCTTGGACTTGGGTGATTATTTCTTTCCCCATTTTAGGGAAGTTTTCAACTATTATCTCCTCAAGTATTCTCTCATGGTCTTTCTTTTTGTCTTCTTCTGGGATTCCTATGATTCGAATGTTGGGGCATTTAACATTGTCCCAGAGATCTCTAATATTGTCCTCATTTCTTTTAATTCGTTTTTCTTTTTTACTCTCTGTTTCATTTATTGCTACATTTCTATCTTCTAGCTCACTTATCCTGTCTTCTGCTTCTGTTATTCTACTGTTTGTTCCCTCCAGAGTGTTTCTGATCTCATCTATTGCATTATTCATTGTATATTGACTCTTTTTTATTTCCTCTAAGTCCTTATTAAACCTTTCTTGCATCTTCTCAATCCTTTTCTCCAGGTTATTTATCTGTAACTCCATTTTGCTTTCAAGATTTTGAATCATTTTCACCATCAAAATTCGAAATTCTTTATCAGGTAGATTCCCTATATCTTCCTCTTTTGTTTGTGTTGGTGGGCATTTATCTTGTTCCTTTACTTGCTGGGTATTTCTCTGTCTCTTCATCTTGATTATATTGCTTTGCTTGGGGTGGCCTTTCCCTCTTCTGCCAGTTTGTGGAGTTCTCTTTATTATGTAGTTTCCTTGCTGTGTGTGGGGTTGGACAGGTGACTTGTCAAGGTTCCCTGGTTAGGGAAGCTTGTGTCGGTGTTCTGGTGGGTGGAGCTGGATTTTTTCTCTCTGGAGTGCAATGTAGTGTCCAGTAATGAGTTATGAGATGTCAGTGGGTTTGGAGTGACTTTGGGCAGCCTGTATATTGAAGCTCAGGGCTAGTTTCCTGTGTTGCTGGAGAATTTGTGTGGTATGTCTTGCTCTGGAACTTGTTGACCCTTGGGTGGTGCTTGGTTTTAGTGTAGGCATGGAGGCATTTGATGAGCTCCTATCGATTAATGTTCCCTGGAGTCAGGAGTTCTCTGGTGTTCTCAGGATTCGGGCTTAAGCCTCTTGCTTTGGTTTTTGGTCTTATTCTTGGAGTAGCCTCTAGTCTTCTCTATCTGTCATTTCCAAGGTGATTCCCTCTGTTTTAGCTTCTGTTTGTTGGTCTCTTCAGTGTCTAATTTCTGCCCTGATACTAGGGGGCGGGTGGACACTTTTTTAGGCTCAGTTGTTCAGTCCTGTTCTGGGAAGGGAGGAACACTGCAGACAAATATCTCTGGCGTCTGTGGGGAGTGCTCGCAGCATCTTGGCCACAGTGGGTTTGTCCCCGTCTACACTGCACAGGCTCCAGGTTGCTCTGCCGGGAACTGTCCGCGGCCAGCACTGGGTTGTATGCACTTCCCAGGTCTGAGCGGCTCAGGTTCAGGTCCTCAGGTACTCCACAAAAGGTGCAGACTTGGTTGGGCCTGCGTTTTGTGCCTTCCCCTGTCCGAGCAGCTCAGGTGACCAGGCGTTTGGTGAGCGTGGTCGCTGCGACTTATCGCCTCCCCAGTCCCTGCCACTCAGTTTCCTGGGTGTACAACTGGCACACCTTCTCAGGCGGATATCGACCGGCCCAAGCCCAAGAAGTCTTGATTAGCAACAAGTGCCTGCAGTTTGTATTGGATGCCTTTCTGGGGCCGCGGTTGCCCCCTCCAGCTCTGGCTGCCCTCCCTGCCTGTCTCGGCGCGGGGTGGGGGAGTGAGGGGGTTTGGGGGGATGGGGGATGGGCCAACTGAAGCCGGCTCGCTCTGCTCAGTCCTTTGTTCTCCCCAGTCTTGTTTTTGCTGACTGTATAGAACTTCTCTATCTTTGGCTGCAAAGAATATAATCAGTTTGATTTCAGTATTGACCATCTGGTGAGCCATGTGTAGAGTCTTCTCTTCTTTTGTTGGAAGAGGGTGTTTGCTATGACCAGTGTATTCTCTTGGCAAAACTCTGTTAGTCTTGGCCCTGCTTCCTTTTGTACTCCAAGGCCAAATTTGCCTGTTACTCCAGGTGTTTCTTGACTTCCTACTTTTGCATTCCAGTCCCCTATAATGACTTCCTTGGTGTCTCCCACATTCCTACAATGCGGGAGACCTGGGTTTGATCCCCGGATTGGTAAGATCCCTTGGAGAAAGAAATGGTAACCTACTCCAGTAATCTTGCCTGGAAAATCCCAAGGTTGGAGGAGTCTGGTAGGTTACAGTCCATGGGGTTACAGAGAGTCGGACATAACTCAGTAACTTCACTTCACTTCACTCCCCTATAATGAAGTGGACGTCTTCTTTGGGTATTATTTCTAGCAGGTCTTGTAAGTCTTCATAGAACTGTTCAGCTTCAGCTTCTTCAGCGTTACAGTTGGGGCATAGACTAGGATTACTGTGATACTGAATGCATCTGTTGTAATGTGAGGGAAAGAATGATGTAGCCCAAGACACAACATAAACCAATTAGAATCAAATGGTCCAAGATGGCAGACAAGTCGACTTTGACTGGATCTTGATCCTCAATCAGCAAGCTAAATGACACACCCAATTACAAGGCACTTCCAATGACAGTTCCAAGGCACTGTCCAAAGACCAAGGAGTAAGCAGTGGCCAAATTCCTGGAAATCTCCACCCCTTCCCCAACGTTCAGTTCAGTCACTCAGTCATGTCCGACTTATTGCAATCCCATGGACTGCAGCACGCCAGGCTTCCCTATCCATCACCAATTCCCAGAGCTTGCTCAAACTCATGTCCATCAAGTCAGTGATGCCATCCAGCCATCTCATCCTCTGTCATCCCCTTCTCCTCCTGCTTTCAATCCTTCCCAGGATCAGGGTCTTTTCCAATGAGTCAGTTTTTCACATCAGATGGCCAAAATATTGGAGTTTTCAGCCTCAGCATCAGTCCTTCCAATGAATATTCAGGACTGATCTCCTTTAGGATGGACTGGCTGCATGTCCTTGCAGTCCAAGCGACTCTCAAGAGTCTTCTCCAACACCACAGCTCAAAAGCATCAATTTTTCAGTACTCAGTTTTCTTTATGGTCCACTCTCATTTCCATACATGACTACTGGAAAAACCATAGCTTTGACGAGACTGACCTTTGTTGGAAAAGTCTCTGCTTTTTAATATTCTGTCTAAGTTGATCATAGCTTTTCTTCCAAGGAGCAAGCCTGTTTTAATTTCATGGCTGCAGTCACCATCTGCAGTGATTTTGGAGCCCCCCAAAATAAAATCTCTAACTGTTTCCATTGTTTCCCCATCTATTTGCCATAAAGTGATGGGACCAGATGCCATGATCTTAGTTTCTGAATGTTGAGCTTTAAGCCAACTTTTTCACTCTCTTCTTTCACTTTCCTCAAGAGGCTCTTTAATTCTTCACTTTCTCCCCTCCATTAGCATATGAAATTATCCAGCCCATAAAAACTAACCACACCATGTTTCACTGCTGCACTAACATTCTGTAATAGTCCAGTCTGTCTGTGGTGGAGTGTGCTTCTCCCTGAATCTGAATAAATCCATTTCTTATCTATCACTTTTTCTCTCACTGAATTTCTTCTGCAGTGAGACATCAAGAACCTGAGCTTCATTAGGTCCTGAAACCAGGTACCATGCATTTTGGCTGGGTTCGAGTCCCAGCCACGTGGGTTCAAGTCCTAATCTGAGATCAATGGTTTCACTGTCACGAAGTGCTGAAAATATGAATCATACAATTGTTTGAACCTAATAGCTCATGGATTTATTTAAATTTAAGGATGAACTTTTACCATTTTTGTCAGGCTTGCTTTCTGTCATTCACTTCATTTTTGCTGAGATGCATATTCCTTTTCTAACTAAATAATTCTGAAGCATTATTTTGCTCTCATAATTCAATTGCAGGTAAATCAGAGATATCTGCAAAGTCTAATTTAGAAGAAAAGAAGGATTTTTCTGCCTGGTATAATAATTCATTTCAATTAGCGTGATGAAACCAACTGCAGAGTCATTTTTCACTGAAAATGTTGTGGTGGAGTTCAGGGAAATATTAAAGACATTTCTAGAAGCACAAACAAGCTTACACATGCACTTATTCACCCTAAGGAAAAAGAGAAGATTACAAATCATCTCATCACACAGATAACAATGCTCTTTCCTCTTCAACACTATGGTGAAAGGGGATTGTATGCAGCTTATTTACAAGCACTCATCATGATCCCAGGACATAAAAAGAATCCTTTTATTTGCATTTTTCTTTTTTAATGCAGTTATCTAAGGAAAAGATAAAATAGAGTCTATTGTGGGTTTTAATGAAAATATGGTAGAAAAATATCAATAAGAACAGATACCATTTCCAGGAATAAAATTATATTGAATAAAACTGATATAAGTAAAGGTTGCCAAGAAATTTCTGATACAAGCTTAAGGAGATTTTAAATTTTGTAAATAAGAAACGTAAAAAGATAAATCTAATTAATATAGAGTCTGTCTTGTCCGTGAATATATGTGTTGGTAGAGATGGAATGAGCAAAGCCAGTTGACTTGTAACAAACTGAAGAACGAAACAGTGGGAGGACAAGACGAGCTGTAAAACTAATTGGGGTCCAATATGTTTTGGGCTGCATTTAATTTTCCTGAGGGGAAAAGAGGTCAGGAATGGAATGAAGTCAATGAGAACTAGAATAAGACTCACCGGAAAAAGTAAAAAGCAAAATAGCCAACATTGAAAGGTCAGTGAATATCCTAGAGACAGGAAATGAACTTTAAACAAAATAGAAGGTGGTATTTCTATCTATTTGAGAGCTGTTAAAATTGCTATTGAAAAAGGCAACATAAATCGCCAGGTGTTGCTTGCATGAAATCTATTTAACTTATTAGAAATATCAAAAACATAGATGTTTCACTGGGCCATAAAAGAAATATTAAAACTCACAGCAAAATTGTTGCTATTTATCAAAACTCACTTCATATTTTACTGTAATACTTTTTCTTGAAAGGAGAAAAAAGCAACTCCTAAATTATCTCACCTAGGAAGTCTTCATTAAGCTAATGATTATTAGTATAAAACTTTACCCATAAATGTGAAATCAAATAAGATAATTTCCTTCTTTCATTAAAAAGCTGCTGCCAGTCAAAACCTTTTAGGTTTGATATCTGACATGCAGCATTTTACATCAAAAAATATGACTGCAAGGTTGGTTGATGTTCTCTTGCACTCACTGTCTTAAGCAGTAGCAGTGACTAAATAATGCAAATAACAAATTAGCATCCAAATACTTTCAAAGTAAAACTAAAGCAAATAATTGCTACTTCGAATGCCCCATCTAAGGGCATCTTTTGATTTTAGAAAGATTGGCTTTTAGAAATAAAAGTTCATGGGGTTTTTTTTGAGGGTTAATAATCTGCCTACAATGCAGGAGACTCAGGAGATGCAGGCTCGATCCCTGGGTTGGGAAGATCCCTTGAAGGAGGCCATGGCAACCTACTCTAGTATTCTTGCCTGGAGAATCCCATAGACAGAGGAGCCTGGCGGGCTACAGTCCATGGGGTCACAAAGCGTCAGACATGACTGAAGTGACTCAGCACAGCACACAGCAATCATTAAAATTAACGCCAATTTTTAGATGGTTTCTTTCCTCAAGGAGGCATTCATAATTGTGATGTACTTGTGTCCTTGTCTTCTCCTGCCTTCCTGTCTGATGCTGTGAGATTTTGGGAAAGACCATATGATGTAGCAGGATGATGCTGGGGTAACAGACAGCATAAACAGGCTTGTAAAACTCCAACAGGTCGCCAACAAACCCGGTGTTGTGCCTGGAGCTTCCAGTTAACACTCCCGTTCTCTTTTCCCCTCAAGCATTCTGTTAAGCTTTCTTTTCATATATCGCTATTGCATGTAAATATTTGGACTGGCCCTTTCTGGCACTATACACCTATGTTATGCTTTTAAAACTGTGACTTGTCCGCTTCCACCCACTTGTGGCAAAAACTGTTTTGCCTACATTTTTTTCCCCAGTCACACGTATTCTGAATCTTCCTGGCATCGCCGCCACTCGACAGTTCGCTCTCATTTGGCTCTGCAGTGAAGTGTCACCAAGGCTCTCTTTCCCCCTCCCTTTAAGCAAAGGAATGAATTGGGAAATGTGCTATATACTTTGCTATCTTGGCAAGAGATGAGGAGGGTCAGAAAGGAAACAGGAATGTTCTTTGCTCATGCAGCAGAGCTCTTATAGAAAGTTGGAATTCAATGGAAGAGTAGCCTGGTGGCATTCATTATAAAGACATATACCCCAAACTCTTCAAAATTGCTTAAGGGCAGCACTCTGATTGTTGAGTGGACAAAGGGAAATGGCTTTGAAGCCATATTTGTTCCACAAATGTGCTTTTTTACTTTGTTTGTATGTTTATTTGGGAAGAATGATGGGGTTTGTGGATTAGGATTAAAGATCTAGAGTTCTCCCCTCCCCACCACCCCTCCTGCAAAATAGACCTCCTTCTGCCCCAAATTTAGCCATCACAAAAATCTACTGACATGTATTTATAATGTACTTGAACTGTGAAATGGTAATATATGTTTACACACTATATATATTTTTTCCCTTCAGTCCTTTGTTAAGCACATGAACGGTAAGCAGAAAGAACTTATCTTAAAAATCAGCAGGGCAGCACTAGCTGGAATGTAATTTTACAAAACCTGGCCATCTTTCAACAAGAGTGGGTGGATTTTTAGCGCTACAAATGTTTGTGTATTATGAAGTATTTGCCATGGTGACAAAGCTGGGAGAAACATCCCATTAGCCACAGACGGGCTACAGATTGTTCTGATTATCCATGTCCAAAACTCAGTCTGGCTACGGCTTTGTGTTATTTTCAGTGTTTATAAGTGCTACGTTTATTCTCTCTTTTTTTTCCCCCTAACACACTAACCTACAACTTAGCAAATATGGATATATGTAGGCATTTCATTTAAAGTTATCTTTAAACATGTTTAAAGCTTGTTCGTATAACCCATGTGTGGATTCTGTATGTGTCATAATTACATTTAGAGTGAATGTGTTTATAGTGTTAAAAATAATAAGCTTTGAAAGAAAGAGAAACTTGTGAAAAACATCCTGCAGCACTTATTAAAAATAAAAAAGGTCACGGAGAGAGAAAGTGAACAAGAAGCAATGAAGTGTCTGCCCTAATTTACTTCCAGAGATTTCTGACTATTGATTTCAGTTTTAAAAGTTATAGCCTCTATTTTTAAAAGTGACTTTTATCTCAAGTACATGGGGAGAAATGTGAATTATAAATAGCCAACAGAAAATCTGCCACTGCATGTAAAGAATCTACATTTTTCCTGTTCCAAACATTTCCCTGCTAAGAAAAATATAGGAAAAATTTTAATGACTCCTTTTGCCCCTATTTTTGGGAGACGATTTATAAGCAAACGTTGTTTTATATAGTAGAATGAATCGCCATGTAACCAAAACCTAGTATCAGACAGAGAATTGCTTTGAAGTTACTCATGGCTGTGCAAGGTAGAAGGCAGGTAGAATAAGAGAAAAAGTAGATCTAAAAAAAAAAAAAGGTCATATAAAGGTTAAAGAAAATAGGTCACAGCAAATTAATCCTTATCATCTGAGTAGCATTGCTGCTAAATTAAACCACAGTGGAAGCTGGAACAGTCTGAAAACTCAGTGAAAAGACATTACACAATTACTTCTGCAACTGCGATGTCTCAAACTTTTTCTTAGTTTTCTGGGTGACTTTTAGTGGAGGTGACACTGATGTTTCTTTCTCACATAAATAAGGAAAAAATTCTAATTCCCTTATTTATCATTTGGTCTTTCAGGGCAGGCAATGTAGCAGATCATTTCTGTACTTTGATACTTTTAATGAGGAAATAAAATGCCTGTTACAGGTATCTTGAGTACATAAAGTTTTGCTTACTCCTTCCAAAAGTGTGCTAATTCAAGTGTACATCTTGAAACAGTTGTTTCAATAAAATATATATAAGATTTTAATACTCCCTAAATATACTCATGCTCAAAAGGGGACCTACCAGTACATTATACAATTTTGGAAGAGGCAAATTAAAGAAACTCAGTTTTACAAGGACAAAGGATTCTAAAATCTTATTTCTAGGATATTGAACATGTCTGAATTAAGCATTTTAAATAATCCTATTTCTAAAGTTTGTCTTGAGATTTGCTTCTAATACCAGTTACAGTTGTTCTTGCCAACAAACTGGTTAAGGCTGGGAATATACAATGAAGACTTCAGCACTCATGCAACCCAAGTTCCTACTACAGCTAAACAATTTCAATGGCCAAGGAGCAGAGAGTCAGAATGGTGCATGGGCACTCAGGACAGTATTCTATGTAATATTTGGCCATAATCATTTATTTCTGGCCTACATTTGCTTCAGAATTTACATTTGGCATTCTCCAAAAGACACCCTGGACCACTGCCTTCTAAACTTCAGCTGAGATGTTCTTTGGAGATTTCTCTATCATATTTGGCTCATGACTAAATAGAACTAGACAGACATAAAAGACTAAATTTCTGACACATCTCTTAGAATGGCAAATTTTCATATTTAAAGAATGCCCGGCACATATTTGTGTTTCAATTGAGCCCTACACATCTGTTACTTATTTTGGAGCAGCCTCTATCACATATGCAAAAGTCTTTTGCAGATAAATTACTGCATTTCAATCTAAAATTACATATAAAGGATTTCATTCTGTAGAAGAAAATTCTTTGCATGGTTATCACAAAAGGATCATGTGGGTCCCCACAAAGGAGTTCGGCATCATACTGCGAGTGCATTAACATGTGTTGAGTTACTGGAGGTACTGCTGTAATAATAGTATGCATGCTTTCTTTATTTGAAGGCACAGATGCACAACAACATCACTGAAGGTATAGACAAACAAAAGCCTCCCATTTACCTTATAACTGGGGGCCTAGGATTTATATAAGTTCCTCTTTGGAAAATGCATTGTGTACCTTCTTCATCCCATAATTTCTCTCCCAAAGCCTAAAGAGTCAGCAGGAAGACACTTGCAAGAATGCTTCCTCTGTATTTGCATTTTCTGTACACCAGCTTCTTCACCCCTCCCTCCCACTTGGTAAGTAGAATACTAGATGCATACCCTTCAAAGAACCAGCCATTCAAATCTGGGAAGTTTTGAAACCCTGGAAGGTATAGCGCTGGAAAACCCTACCATACCTTCTCTTTACTCCCATGGCAAGAGGACTGGCTTACCTGATTGGTGAGACTGGATACAAGGCCATATTTCCACTAGAAACCCAGCCTTTCAAAAGCTCCCTGGACCTGACTCCCCACAAACAAAACACATTCTCCTTTTTGTTTTCTGCTATCTTGTCTGTACTAACCAGAGCAACTGCTCTGCTCACCACCCCCTGAAGGTCAGTTCGGGGAGAAGTAAAGACTAGTGGCCTTGGGTTTAAGCCGTATTCTTTAATACATTAGTAGCAAGAAAGCCTTCTTTTGATCCCTATCTGACCCCTTTGATTTACTTACCTACCTCAAATTCAGAGAGAATAAGAAGTAAGCTATCTGGGATTTTGAAAACACCAGTTCTCCTTTATAGCAATTATCTTATTGGGCTTTAAGATTTGCTTGGCCATATACTTTTTTACTGGGCTTCCCTAGTGGCTCAGACAGTAAAGAATCCACCTGCAATGCAGGAAACCCAGGTTGGGAAGATCCCCTGGAGAAGGGAATGGCTACCCACTCCAATATTCTTGCCTGGAGAAATTCATGCACAGAGGAGCCTGGCAGGCGGCAGTCCGTGAGGTAGCAAAGAGTCGGACGTGACTGAGCAACTTAAGCTTTCACTTTTCGTTATTTTCTTGCTAGACTAAGCAACTTGACAGTGAGACATATTTCTTTCCATCTTTGTAAACCCTGGCTTAACATACAACACAATGTTCAATTAATGTGGTTTATATCCATCAACCAATGGCACTAGTACCATATAAAATAGTAATGAAGTGATAATCTGGCTTAAAAGGACTTCACTCAACCAATGACATCAGCTGTATTAATAGATATAAAATCATCATCTAGGGAAAGTGCCATGTTGTTTGATTTAACCTAGTAAATCTTAGAAGTACTGACGTGTACTCCCCACTCTCCCCTCCTGTTACTCCCCCGATACTCCCCCTTCCACTACATACAAACTACTATAATGTATAACACGCTCCACTTTTCAACAAGCCGTTATGGAGACTGAGTAAAGAATAAGATAGTGACTATGTAAATGTCTCATATATCAGGAATCTCCAGTCTTTTCTTGAAGGATGTTGTTGTTGTTTAGTCGCTAAGTTGTGTCCAGCTCTTCTGTGACCCCATGACTCTAGCTCTCCAGGCTCCTGTGTCCATGGGATTCTCCAGGCAAGAATACTGCAGTGGGTTGCCATTTCCTTCTCCAGGAGATCTTCCCAACCCAGGGATCGAACCTGAATCTCCTGCATTGGCGGGAGGATTCTTTACCACTGAGCCACTGGGGAAGCCCTTCTTGAAGAATAACACTTGTTATTTCCCTAAAGTGTTTTCAATTATTCTGGGCCCAAGGACTGAGCTAGGAGCTTCTTCTCTTCTTTTGCTCTCACAAAAAGGAGAGAGGGCCAAGAGCAAGATGACATGGACCTCTGAATACCTTCACAATCCTGTGGAATTTCCTGAAGTTATACACACAAGCTTGAAAGTATTTTTCACATAAAAGTTGAGTCCTGCTAAATACTTTTCCCATAAATATATGTTGCTCTAAATATGGGCCAACTCAAGTAAGTTGTTGTTCTTAGCAATAAGCATTAAACAGTGATAACTAAACTAGAAAACTTAATTTTAAGAGTCACTATAAGACAAACTGCTGAAGTCTGGCTTGGAGAATTTTGAGCATGACTTTACTAGCGTGTGAGATGAGTGCAATTGTGCGGTAGTTTGAGCATTCTTTGGCATTGCCTTTCTTTGGGATTGGAATGAAGACTGACATCTTCCAGTCCTGTGGCCACTGCTGAGTTTTCCAAATCTGCTGGCATATTGAGTGCAGCACTTTCACAGCATCATCTTTCAGGACTTGAAATAGCTCAACTGGAATTCCATCACCTCCACTAGCTTTGTTCGTAGTGATGCTTTCTAAGGCCCACTTGACTTCACATTCCAAGATGTCTGGCTCTAGGTCAGTGATCACGTTATTGTGACTATCTTGGTCGTGAAGATCTTTTTTGTACAGTTCTTCTGTGTATTCCTGCCACCTCTTCTTAATATCTTCTGCTTCTGTCAAGGCTATGGTTTTTCCCGTGGTCATGTATGGATGTGAGAGTTGGACTGTGAAGAAAGCTGATCGCCGAAGAATTGATGCTTTTGAACTGTGGTGTTGGAGAAGACTCTTGAGAGTCCCTTATTCTGCAAGGAGATCCAACCAGTCCATTCTAAAGGAGATCAATCCTGGGTGTTCATTGGAGGGACTGATGCTAAAGCTGAAACTGCAATACTTTGGCCACCTCATGCGGCGAGTTGACTCACTGGAAAAGACTCTGATGCTGAGAAAGGTTGGGGGCTGGAGGAGAAGGGGACGACAGAGAATGAGATGGCTGGATGGCATCACTGACTCTGTGGACATGAGTTTGAGTGTACTCCGGGAGTTGGTGATGGACAGGGAGGCCTGGCATGCTGTGATTCATGGGGTCGCGGAGAGTCGGACACGACTGAGCGACTGAACTGAACTGATAAGACAAACAGATTCACATGAAGGTAACCAAAGCAACACAGATTATACTATCCTGAGAGGGGGCTGAAGAGCTGTGAATGAACAATTCTCCTTTTTTGTTCAGCTACCCATGAATGAATTGCCATCTTTCATTTTGTTATTCTTATTGTTGTTATTGTCACTGTGTGAGAGTTTGCATAGTTTCTGATGACAGGTGGTTATGGTCAACTCTTCATCATTATGCACACGCGTGATGCTCATATTCTGTCTCAGATAATTGGAGTAATTAGCAATTAATTTTTTGCCAATAGAGACTACTAAATAAACCTGAAAACCCATTAACAGCACCAATACTTTCTCTTGTGTATTCTGGCCCATTAATTTGACTAAATCCACTGTACTAGTCCACTAATCTATTTAATCAAATCAAATATCTTCAAATTGTCCCTCATCCTCTATCAGAAAAGCAAGAATGGATTTAGTTATAAATATTCTGGATAGAAAAAAACATTAAGGAAGCAATGTTTACCTAAGTCCTGGCTTAGTAGGAGCTGGAAGAAAGAGTGGATCACGGAAGAGGCAGTAATAGGATATAGATGGTCCCCAGCTTACAATGGTTCCACTCAGTGTTTCCAGTTTATGATGGTGGGAAGGTGATAAGCATTCAGTAGAAATCATACTTTGAATTGTGAATTTTTATCTTTTCCTGGGCTGGTGATATGTGGTACAATCTTCTCTTGTGATGGGAGGCAGCCACACTATCAAGAGAGTAAACAACCAGCACACTTACAGGTACTCTGTTTTATACTTCCAGTGGTCAGTAAAGTACATGAGATAGTCAACTTTATTATAAAATAGCCTTTGTGCTGGAGGATTTTGCCAACCTGGGAGATAAAAGGTTGTTCTGAGTGCCTTTAAGGTAGACTGGGCTCAGTTATGATGTTCCGTCCGTTCCGTCGCTCAGTTGTGTCCGACTCTATGCGACCCTGTGGACTGTAGCCTACCAGGCTTCTCTGTCCATGGGATTCTCCAGGCAAGAATACTGGAGTGGGTTACCGTTTCCTTCTCCAGGGGATCTTCCCGACCCAGGGATCGAACCCTGGTCTCCTGCATTGGAGGCAGACGCTTTAACCTCTGAGCCACCAGGGAAGCCCATGATGTTAGGTGTAGTAAATACATTTTTTATTTATATTTTCAACTTATGATGGTTTTATTGGGATGGAATCCTATCCTAAGTTGAGGAAGATCTGTATAAGGGTTTTGGAGAAGAAGATGAATGAGAGAGGCCAAGGGTTGAGAGGAAGACAAGAGGCTCTGTTGGGTGATGGGAGACAGGGAATTCTGGGAATGTAACCTGATGTTATTGGGAAGGGTGTTGATGCCGGCTGACACTGAGGTTTTTTCCCAAATATTATAGAATGAGCTGTGATATCATTATAAGATCAATGAACTATAAGATCACTTTGTAGCTGCTCAAGCAAACTTCCCTTCTAGGCTACTTCTATATGGATGTGAGACAGAACTCCATCTAAGGGAAAATAAATAAGCCCACTTCTCTGTTTTTCAAAACTTGTCCCTTTTGCTGCCTGATATTGAAAATATATGCATCTGGCTTTAATATAAACTATATCTAAACTCTAAATAATCTGTCAGAGAGCTTAACCTGGCCCATTGTATGCAGTTTTATTGCATTATACCTTGAGTTTTCTTCAAGAGTAAGTATGATATAAATTATAAATAAAACAAACTTTAAAAACAAGCCCTTCTGCTCCAGGGTTGACAACACTATTAGATATCCCTGAATCAAAAAGAAAATATGCCTTGTATTTTCTTTGCTCTGTTTAACAAGGCAAGAACCTGTTGTCTATTTTAGAAAGATTTTTATCCACAATCTTACCTTAAAATGTAAAGGTGTTGGCATAAGAAAGAGTTGGCTTCAGTAATCTGGAAAATGTGTTTACGTGGAACACTTCATTCCCCTGCAATGTCAACCAAATGATGTTACAAGAAGCATGGATGCATGACATCAAAGACAGTTGGACCCACCACATTTCATCACCCTTCTGCTAGCATTCCAGAAGACCTTCTCGTTCTGCCTTCTTACCATTGCTGCAAGAGTCAAGTGAAATATCCAGAGTTATCCCTGACAATTATATAAAGAATATTTTGATTTTTGAATCTCCATTAAACTCCGGGAGATAGCAAAGGACAGGGAAGCCTGTGCTGCAGTTCATGGGGTTGCAAAGAGTTGGATATGACTTAGGACTGAAATTAATGCCTAGCTATGTGACAAGGGAAAAGGAAGCAATAATGTGAAAAGCTTAGGCACATCATAACTTTATCATTTTCTACAAAGGTTCTTAAATTTTAAAATAGAAAGCAATGAGTCATTAGAGGAAAGCTATTGCATCCTTGTGTTACAACGTTACTGAGTTTAATGCTGAATGTGTTTTCATCAGCCACAGAGAAGGAAGGAAAGGGTAGAGCTGCTCTTCACTGACCTTTCAGGCATTATTCAAGACCATGGCCACATCATGCAAATATTTAATCAGCTTCTGAAAATTGTCAGCAAGAGGCAGTTAGAGGCAGCATTCTTCATTTATTACTAGCATTGCTGTAAAAGCACTTAAATACAGAGGAGCATGTTAATCCCCTGCCCTTTAGCTATACTACTGGGAATTCTCACTCCATCAGCAAAACGTGTCTGCCTAAGGGGAGATATAAAGTCCTGAAGACAATTTCATTTGAGAAAACATGAAAAAGTGTTAAATGATGGAAATGAAATCTGGAAATTTTTTATTCTTATTGGCTTACAAAGGGTTTCACTGCCCCTCAGATTGTAATATGCCCCCCTTTCTGGTGATAATATAACAAAGCTCCCTAAAACCATCTTCTCAATAATTTTTTCTAGACTGTCCAGGATACCTAATCCAGACCACCATGGAAATCAGGAGGCTGCTCCAGATGGAGGCTCAGGTTCAAAAATCACAGGACTTCTCCTTCTCAGGTCCCTTTCTTAGTTTTGGGGTTAGGGCTCTGGACAACCGTGTCAGATGAGGACACAAGGATATGACAAGATTGTGGAAAAAACAGAGTTTTGCAATCCAGAGAGCCCTGTTGACCACAGATCCATAACTTTAGACAAGTCACTTAAGAATAAGGAGGGCATACAAACTGGTTTGTCTACAATGGTACCGGTTAACGGCTACTGTCCCAGAAAATTTGTAAATAGTGCCTCACTACTCTTAAACTGAAATTAAAAGACGCTTACTCCTTGGAAGGAAAGTTATGACCAACCTCGATAGTATATTAAAAATCAGAGACATTACTTTGCCAACAAAGGTCCGTCTAGTCAAGGCTATGGTTTTTCCCGTGGTCATGTATGGATGTGAGAGTTGGACTGTGAAGAAAGCTGATGGCCGAAGAATTGATGCTTTTGAACTGTGGTATTAGAGAAGACTCTTGGGAGTCCCTTGGACTGCAAGGAGATCCAACCAGTCCACTCTAAAGGAGATCAATCCTCTGTGTTCATTGGAAGGACTGATGCTAAAGCTGAAACTGCAATACTTTGGCCACCTCATGCGACGAGTTGACTCACTGGAAAACACTCTGATGCTGGGAAAGATTGGGGGCGGGAGGAGAAGGGGACGACGTAGAACGAGATGGCTGGATGGCATCACCGACTCTGTGGACATGAGTTTGAGTGAACTCCAGGAGTTGGTGATGGACAGGGAAGCCTGGCGTGCTGTGATTCATGGGGTCGCGGAGAGTCGGACATGACTGAGCGACTGAACTGAACTGAACTGATTCTTAAATATCCCAATTTTCATTCTGTATTATCTGGGCATACTATTAGAAACATGATTTACAAAAATGACCTCTGACTGAAAAATGCATACAAAAAATCATTTGTAAGTGGAAACACACTGTAGATAGCTAAAATAGGTTCTATTCACTAAAGAATCAGCTCTGGTAAACTGACAATAAAAAGTAGAATATTATAGAAATGTAAACCCTTTTAGAATGGCTATCTTCATCTCTATGTTGGCAGCAGTGGTAGTAGTTGGGAGGTGCTTTGTGTGTGTGTGTGTGAGAGAGAAATTATTTTTTTAAACTGCCTCTTAAAAGGTTTTAGAAATCTCTAAGTAAAGATTTCATACAAAGTAGTATTATTACCAGAGAAGGCAATGGCACCCCACTCCGTTACTCTTGCCTGGAAAAATCCCATGGATGGAGGAGCCTGGTGGGCTGCAGTCCATGGGGTCGCTACAAGTCAGACATGACTGAGCGACTTCACTTTCACTTTTCACTTTCATGCATTGGAGAAGGAAATGGCAACCCACTCCAGTGTTCTTGCCTGGAGAATCCCAGGGATGGGGGAGCCTAGTGGGCTGCAGACTATGGGGTCGCACAGAGTCGGACACGACTGAAGCGACTTAGCAGCAGCAGCAGTATTATTACAGGGCTTCCCAGGTGGTGCAAGTGGTAAAGAACCCACCTGCCAACGCAGGAGACTTAAGACATGGGTACAACTCGTGATTGGTGAAAAGGGTTTAAAAAGCATTTGAAAAGGCACAGAGGATGGGCATGGTTAGAGAAATGGAGTGGCTACACTTCTGAATGACTGTAAGACCCTATCTTCTGTCTCATGGAGAATGTGTGGGATGCAACATACACATGTGCATGCACTCACACACGTGCACACTCAGAATGAAACCAAAAGCCAACAGATCTATCAGGGCTCAAAGATGTGTGTGTTTGTCGTTTACATGAGGGAGTGGCAGCAGGACTGGTGGGGCATTTTGTATTAGGAAATTGTGGCAAGAGAGAGAAACCTTGACAGTGTTTAATTCTTTCCAGAGAACTTTGTCCTTGAGAGTGGACTAAGCTAGTTGTCACCCAGCTCGCTGGGGAGTAAAGAATCACCTTCAGGGTCTGGAAACAGAGCACAGATGTTGCTCCTAGAAGCAGGGTGGGGTCGTGGTGAGGCTTTGGCTATTTCAGAGTCTTGCTGGGATCCCTTTAAGGTCCCCTGGTCTTTCCGTCAATCACACCTTGATGGAAACCACTTCAAAACACTCGTTTCATTTCTGCCCTTTTTGTCTGTAGCTGTAAAACGCATGAAAACCTTGTGAAGTATAACATAAGAGGGCCTGACATGATGGTGATTTTGTTCCTCTCCATTCAAGAGGCAGGAGTGAGCCCAGATATGGGTAACAGGAGTCCAGGAGGTGGAGGCCCCATTTATTTTTTTGTAATGGCTCCAGCCGACGTTGCCTTACTATCCACTTAGGCCCACACGACAAGTTCACTCTGGAAATCTCTTCAGCTTGACTGCCTGCAGATGTAATCGGACCTGCTCTGGGCAGCCTTAATTGCAAACACATTTCTCTCCCTCCGCGGCCACTCCTAAGCAGGCAGTGGTCAGAGCCTTGCCAGGGTTTTCTGGCATCTTTTTCCTGCTTTGTTTCCAAACCTGCATTTTTCTATGAGAAAAGATGTACGCAAGATTGTAAACAGGATAATTATATGGCAATATGATTTCCAATGCAGGCTTTCCTTGTGGATTATTTCGAATGTGTAGGGGTTTGTTTTGGTGTGTTTTTTTCCCACTCTGCCTGTGAGTCAGGGAGATGAAATGTTGTTTTGAAAGCACAAGTATATGGATCCACGAGAAACCTCCTACGACGTTCAGACATTTTATGAAAGATTATCGGGAGAAACCACAAACAAAAGAGAAGTGATGGGAGGGGCGAGTAGGTGCACAGGCCCCGGCATCTGGCTCGCATCGCGGTGGACGTGGGGGCTGGACGCTGTGTCCTCTCCTTTCTAGAACAGCAGAGAGAAATAAGAAAACACACAACAGCTGCAAGTTCAAAGTGTTAGGGAGTTACAGAGTTATCCTGCCTGAAATGACAGTGCTTTGGCTTGGGGTGGGGTGTTTAATAGGATGATCCTCTGAAAGGACACATCCTCCTGCCCTCCGCTGTGCCTTCACTAAACTTCCTGATGTTCAACAGTTCTGAATCTATGGATGGGATGGGGTAATATTAACACATGCTCAGCCTTCACGTTGCCTGTGTAGACACAGTGCGTTGGTTTCTGTGGGTATGTGGAATCCTATGACTTGTGACAGTTTGAGCAAAGAAGCACACCAGAGGGCTGTGGGGCATACTCCCAGGTTGCATTGGGCACGTGGACAGTGGTGTGATTGGTGCCCCTGGAGCTCTATGGCAAAAATGCCCTAGTCCAGATGGTCTGTTTTTTCACTGATGGTTTGGCCACACTACCTGGAGTATATTGCTGCTACTGCTGCTAAGTCACTTCAGTCGTGTCCGACTCTGTGTGACCCCATAGACGGAAGCCCACCAGGCTCCCCCATCCCTGGGACTCTCCAGGCAAGAACACTGGAGTGGGTTGCCATTTCCTTCTCCAATGTGTGAAAGTGAAAGTGAAGTTGCTCAGTCGTATTCGACTCTTAGCAACCCCATGGACTGCAGCCTACCAGGCTCCTCCATCCATGGAATTCTCCAGGCAAGAGTACTGGAGTGGCTTGCCAAGTATATTAGGTGCTCAGTAAAGTTTTTAAAATTTCTAGTCTGCCGCCAGAAGATTGAGCTTGTCGGTAGTGCAGGTACCTCCAAAAAACAAACTATTGATTCATTCTTCCAACAGCCAGTAGTGTAGGGATAAAGAAAGTACCATCCTGCTTCCAGGAAGCTACAGTTTAATGAGAAAAACACACCTACACGAGTTGGGTAAACACATGGGGAGCACAGAGAGAAGTGAGGAAAGGTTTCACAGAGCAAATGATCCAAGCAAAGCATACTTTGCAGTCTGTAGTTCCGAATAGCACAGGAAATAAAGCCAATGTCTGATCTCTACCAGTCCCCACATTTTCAAGAGGGGGGAACAGTGGTTTCAGATCTATTAGAAACTTTACTAACTTTGAATAATAGAAACTAACATAATTTTCCTGTATATCTCCCTCAAACAGAACAAGTTCTTTTTCTAAAAAGTTCTTCCTTCATATATTGGGGACTAGCCTGATGCTAAAGAGTCAAGCAATCCTCAGTTCAGTTCAGTTGCTCAGTCGTGACCAACTCTTTGCGACCCCATGAACCACAGCACGCCAGGCCTCCCTGTCCATCACCAACTCCCGGAGTTCACTCAAACTCATGTCCATCAAGTCGGTGATGCCATCCAGCCATCTCATTCTCTGTCGTCCCCTTCTCCTCACACCCCCAATCCTTCCCAGCATCAGAGTCTTTTCCAGTAAGTCAACTCGTCGCATGAGGTGGCCAAAGTATTGGAGTTTCAGCTTTAGCATCAGTCCTTCCAATGAACACCCAGGATCGATCTCCTTCAGAATGGACTGGTTGGATCTCCTTGCAGTCCAAGGGACTCTCAAGAGTCTTCTCCAGCACCACAGTTCAAAAACATCAATTCTTCGGCGATCAGCTTTCTTCACAGTCCAACTCTCACATCCATACATGACCACTGGAAAAACCATAGCCTTGACTGGACGGACCTTTGTTGGCAAAGTAATGTCTTCTTGTGGCAGAAAGTGAAGAGGAACTCAAAAGCCTCTTGATGAAAGTGAAAGAGGAGAGTGAAAAGGTTGGCTTGAAGCTCAACATTCAGAAAACAAAGATCATGGCATCTGGTCCCATCACTTCATGGGAAATAGATGGGGAAACGGTGGAAACAGTGTCAGACTTTATTTTTGGGGGCTCCAAAATCACTGCAGATGTTGATTGCAGCCATAAAATTAAAAGACGCTAGATCCTTGGAAGGAAAGTTATGACCAACCTAGATAGTATATTGAAGAGCAATCCTAGGTGTACGTTTATTAGCTGAGTGGTCTTGAGAACATTACTTGTCATCTTTGGTGACACCTTCATCCTAAAATGAGGTTCAGTTCAGTTGCTCAGTTGTGTCCAACTCTTTGTGACCCCATGAACTGCAGCATGCCAGGCCTCCCTGTCCGTCAACAAATCCCGGAGTTCACCCAAACTCATGTCCAGAGTCAGTGATGCCATGCAACCATCTCATCCTCTGTCTCCCCTTCTCCTCCTGCCCTCAGTCTTTCCCAGCATCAGGGTCTTTACCAATGAGTCAGTTCTTTGCATCAGGTACCCAAAGTATTGGAGTTTCAGATTCAACATCAGTCCTTCCAATGAATATTCAGGACTGATTTCCTTTAGGATGAACTGGTTGCATCTCCTTACAGTCCAAGGGACTCTCAAGAGTCTTTCCAACACCACAGTTCAAAAGCATCAATTCTTCAGCACTCAGCTTTCTTTATAGTCCAACTTTCACATCCATACATGACTGGAAAAACCATAGGTTTGACTAGATAGACCTTTGTTGGCAAAGTAATGTCTCTGCTTTTTAATATGCTGTCTAGGTTGGTCATAACATTTCTTCCAAGGAGCAAGTGTCTTTTAATTTCATGGCTGAAGTCACCATCTGCATCAGTGATTTTAGAACCCAAAAAAAAAAAAGTCTCTCACTGTTTCCACTGTTTCCCTATCTATCTGTCATGAAGTGATGGGACCAGATGCCATGATCTTAGCTTTCTGAATGTTGTGTTTTAAGCCAAATTTTTCACTCTCCTCTTTCACTTTCATCAAGAGGCTCTTCAGTTCTTCTTCACTTTCTGCCATAAGGGTGATGTTTTCTGCATATCTGAAATTATTGATAATTCTCCCATCAGTCTTGATTCTAACTTGAGCTTCATCCAGCCCAGCATTTCTCATGACGTACTCTGCATATAAGTTAAATAAGCAGGGTGACAATATACAGCCTTGACATACTCCTTTCCCAATTTGGAACCAGTCTGTTGTTTCATGTCCAGTTCTAACTGTTGCTTCCTGACCTGCATACAAATTTCTCAAGAGGAAGGTCAGGTGATCTGGTATTCCCATCTCTTGAAGAATTTTCCACAGTTTGTTGTGATCCACACAGTCAAAAACTTTGGCATAGTCAATGAAACCGAAGTAGATGTTTTTTTGGTACTCTGTTGCTTTTTCGATGATCCAGTGGATGTTGGCAATTTGATCTCTAGTTCCTTTTCTAAATCCAGCTTGGACATATGGAAGTTCACGGTTCACATACTGTTGAAGCCAGGGTTGGAGAATTTTGAGCATTACTTTCCTAGCGTGTGAGATGAGTGCAATTGTTTGAGCATTCTTTGGCATTGCCTTTCTTGGGGATTGGAATGAAAACTGACCTTTTCCAGTCCTGTGGCCACTGCTGAGTTTTCCAGATTTGCTGGCATATTGAGTGCAGCACTTTCACGGCATCATCTTTTAGGATTTGAAATAACTCAGCTGGAATTCTGTCATCTCCACTAGCTTCGTTCGTAGTGATGCTTCCTAAGGCCCACTTGACTTTGCATTCCAGGATGTCTGGCTCTAGGTGAGTGATCATACCATCATGCTTATCTGGGTCGTGAAGATCTTTTTTTGTATAGTTTTTCTGTGTATTCTTGCCACCTCTTCTTAATATCTCTTAATATCTCTCTTCTGTTAGGTCCATACCATTTCTGTCCCTTATTGTGCCCATCTTGGCATGAAATAGTCCCTTGGTATCTCTAAAATGGGGTAGTATATGTCAAATGCCCATGAATACCGTCCCCTCTCTTATAGTCCCCACCTGAGGTACACTGGGCATGTTAATATTTTTATAAATAACCTACTTGGAGAAGGGTTGGTAACCATCACAAAGGTTGTAAAGATTCTTATTGAATAGTTCACTGATATTTTGCCTCTTAATCTTCTCAAACCTAAACAATAGCAACACTGTTTCTTTTTGAAGAGCTTTCTGGGGGAGGCAGGGAGTGAGACTCTAAAACATTAATCTGAAGTACCAATAGTTCACCATTATCTTTATCAGAAGAGGAGACTTCGAACACTATCAAGGAACACATCAACCTCTCCCAACTGATAGAGTAGATATTTGTAACCAGTGGTACCCTTTAGGCATCCCATTTTTAATATTAGTAAGGCAAATGAGAGTTCCTTGGACTGCAAGGATATACAACCAGTCCATTCTAAAGCAGATCAACCCTGGGTGTTCATTGGAAGGACTGATGCTAAAGCTGAAACTCCAATACTTTGGCCACCTCATGCGACGAGTTGACTCACTGGAAAAGAGTCTGATGCTGGGAAGGATTGGGGGTGGGAGGAGAAGGGGCAACAGAGAATGAGATGGCTGGATGGCATCACTGACTTGATGGACATGAGTTTGAGTGAACTCCGGGAGTTGGTGATGGACAGGGAGGCCTGGCGTGCTGTGATTCATGGGGTCACAAAGAGTTGGACACGACTGAGCGACTGAAGTGAACTGAACTGAAGGCAAATCAAATCTTTCACAGAATATTTTAAAATTAAACATATTTGATAAGTCTATTTTCTTTTGACTCCTATTTACATTTTCATTTTAAAAGTTCTTGACTACCATGTCTAATTTCACTCTAGGAGCAGTTAAAAATTTGCTAGAAAGAGTTTCAGGAAAGTCTGTTTGGAAGAAACCTTTGAAAGATGTTCAGCAATCTCCATAATTCACATAAACAGAAGCAAGAAGAAAACCCAGATCAATGACATTTTAGTTAATTCCAGAGTCTCGTTTATAGCAATTCAGTTGAATTTATTTCGGCTTTCTTCCTTGAAGACTTTTCTCATTGCTGCTCAGTAACATATTCCTTTTCTTAGTCTGCTGGTTGTGTTATTAATTAGCATCAATATCCTCTCTCCCCTCCCCAGTAAAAGAGGGTAGGAAAAGAAATTAGAATCTTATGTAATTAGACCTAGCTAATATATTAACTCAATAGCTGAGCTATGACAAATTCTACACTTAATTCTAGATTATCCATCCATAGATAATGCTTAAGGCAATAATTATAGAGCATTGTGTGACATCTGCTTTCGCAGGTACTGAGAAGACATTCTTTTCACTACTTTATCTATCCTCAACATGTAGGATAGCATCTAGTACGTTGTGGGGTCTCAATAAATATTTGCTGATTGAATAAAAGAATAAAAGAAGGACAGCATGGATCTTTCCATGTGGTAACCGTCTGGCGGGAAAATTGATGTGTATACCATTAATTAAATACCTCACAGCCCATCCTGCTCTCTTTTTACCTGCCTCTTCATGATTTCCAGACTTCTTTTAGTCATCTTGTAAAGTCTTTTCTTATTCCATATTTCAAGTAAAAGAGGCTTGGCTTTAATTTTTGACTTCACTACTGGCTGTGTGCCTTCAGACAAATTATTTACCAACTTTAATCTTTAGTCTTTGATTTATCAAATGGAGGTAATAGTAGTTGCCATGTAGAGACACTCTGGAGAGTTAAATGACATTGTGTAAAACCTTTAGTGAGGTTTATCACACAGTAATTACTTAAGGGACTGAATCTCCAATATTGATCTCTTTCTTTCCTCCTACCTAGCTTTCTCCCCCAGCTGTGTTCACCTTTCTTGGGGATCCCTGTCTTTCTAGTCACTTTAAGCTTCCCCACCATGACTGACTTCAGAAGCACTGGGCTCAGCCCAGACCTATAAAGCTGGATTCTCTTGAACATGTCTCAAAACTCGATCAGCTGTGTTTGGGGATCACTGCTCTTCAGCAATCAAATGTTCCTCAGGGCAGTGGGTCTCAAACTTGAGCGTGCTTCAGAATTTCCTGGAGGGCTTGTTAAACTATAAATTGCTGGGTCTCACCCCCCAGAGTTTCTGATTCAGTAGGTCTGGAGTGTGACCTAAAAATCCACATTTCTAACAGATTCCCAGAGTATTAGATGCTTCTGTTGCCAGGATCACACTTTGAGGTCTTGTTTTAAGGTCTTGCTACTCAGAGTGTGATCTGCTGACCAGCAGTCTCAGCATCTCCAGGGAGCATCTTAAAAATGCAGATCCTCACTCCCCATCCCAGACTGACATTGAGGTTTGAGAAGAATAGATTAAGGGAAGAGTTTCATAAAGGTGGTCTTGAAATGCAGGTTCCTGGGCTCCATATACTAGTGATTCTGTTAGAGCCAAGGAATCTGCATTTTAATGATGTCATTCAGTTCAGTTCACTTCAGTCGCTCAGTCGTGTCCAACTCTTTGCGACCCCATGAATCACAGCACGCCAGGCCTTCCTGTCAATCACCAACTCCCAGAGTTCACTCAAACTCATGTCCATCGAGTCAGTGATACCATCCAGCCATCTCATTCTCTGTCGTCCCCTTCTCCTCCCGCCCCCAATCCCTCCTAGCATCAGAGTCTTTTCCAGTGAGTCAACTCGTCACATGAGGTGGCCAAAGTATTGGAGTTTCAGCTTCAGCATCAGTCCTTCCGATGAACACCCAGGATTGATCTCCTTTAGAATTGGATGCAATCAATTCCTAAACCACACCCAGAAAAGCACTGCTCAAGTGGCTCCATGCAGCAGACTCAGCTACAATCTGTTAGCCACAAAAATCAGTCACGGTGCTTGCTACTTGAGTCTGCCACATGAACCTGGACAGCCTTGCTAATTATCTTGCTGTTACAAGGATTCGAGCAACCATGCACTGATTTTTTTCTATGTATAAGTCAAAGAGATAATCTGTGCTTCCCAGCAATCTAATCATGACCTGCTAGAATAAGATAAAGATTGAAATAGATTCATTTTGAAGACAGATGTGTCTAGAGAAGAATGTCTGAAATCATTATTTATACCCATTTGTCAAGGCTATTTTAATTCTAAGTAACAGAAACCCACTCTCTCAGGCATGCACACACTCAAAGTGAAAAAGTGCATCTTCTGGAAAGAGAAAGGGTATCTAACAAAAACAAGGGAAGACAGTATGATTGGACATCATCTCTTGATGGTCCAGAATTGAGACTATTTTCTGTGGCAGATTGCATTTTCCAAAATGGTCACAACAATGTTTTACACCCACATCTCTTCCTGAACCTTTCCACTCCTACAAGAGTTGGAGTCTACAACCCTTCTTTTGAAACTTCATGGGCGTTTGTGACTGCCCAACCAAGAGAGAACCATATTGACAGAGCACCATGACATGGGAAGCACAATCATGCCACAGAGAATGATGTGGTTTCCATTTGGCCACCTCTTGTGGTTTTTACTTAGCTATCTCTTGTGGCATTTGCCACTATAACCCTGAGCCTCAGTATAAGAAGTCCAGGTCTCCTGAAGCTGCTTATGTGGCCTTAGAAAGGCCACATGGAGTTAGAGATGCCCAAGGAACCCCATCTGTTCCAGTGCACCTGTTTGAGTCTCCCTAACCCAAGAACCAGACATGTGAGACAGAAGTCATCAAAATGAATTCCATGGGTACTGTCTGACTGAAACCACTTGAGAGACTCCAGCAAGAGCCACCAGTTAAGCCCCGAACTGTAAGAGATGTTAATAGTGACTGTTGCTTTACACCACTTTGCAACAATAGTAATGGGACTGCTCTCACTGTTGGTCTAGAACTCTGTGATTTTGCTCTTCTGTTTCTCTTGGCGTACCTGATTTATTCTCCTCTGTCTGTAGATCAGGCTCAGGCATGTGTTCAAGTACACAAAACATATGGTTGTTCGGTTAGACTGCTTACCCTATAGAAGTGCTGTCTTAAGCTTCAGCATGCATAGGAATCAACTAGAAATTTTGTTAAAATTCAGATTCTGATTCAGTAGTTCTAGGTGGGACCCAGAAGTGTGCATTTCTACAAGCTGCCAGATAATGTTGTTTTTTCTCTGTGAACCATTGGACCAGGGTTTCCCTGGTGGACCTGTGCTTCCCTGGCTTTCCTGGTAGCACAGACAGTAAAGAATCTGCCTGCAATGCAGGAGACCCAGGTTTGATCCCTGGGTCAGGAAGTTCCCCTGGAGAAGGGAATGGCAACCCACTCCAGTATTCTTGCCTGGAGAATCCCATAGACAGAGGAGCCTGGTGGGCTACACCCCATGGAGTCACAGAGAGTCAGATATTACTGAGTGACTTTCAAATTCACATTTATATGCTCGTTTGCTCTCTCTCTCTTTCTCACTCTCCCTTTGTCCCTCCTTCTAATTATCTTGGATCACTTGAAAACAAGAAGCAGACATCATGGTAGTTCATCACTAGATCCTTCAGTATAACTCTTCTAAGAAAAAGAACATTTTTTTCTATATAATCGGGATACTATTACACAGTTCATATTCAAATGTCCTCGTTTGTCTCAAAGACGTCTTTCAGAGATGCTCCTTCCATCACCTTTGACCCAGGATTCAACCATGGATCACGTATCTTTGATACCCTATACTTTAGTATAGTTACTTTACTTTTTCTTGAAGTGCCTTTGATATTCTTGGAGAGTTCAAGTAAGTTGTCTAATGAAATGGCCCATAATCCAGATTTGATTGCTTCCTCATGAAGTGACTGAAGCTATACATTTCTTGCTTCCTAGCTTTCAAGGCTATCACCACATGGAAACATGTCAGGAGACTCATGGTTTCTCTTTGCCCCTTTTTCGCTGACTAGGTTGGATCACTTGTGTTATGATGGTGTCTCATGTTCTTTTTGAAGTGCAAAGAAGTCACTTTTCACTTTTTCCTCTTTCATCTTATTGGCCAAAATGAATCACATGGTCACCACCAGCCACTCATTGACAAAGAAAAGAATATTTTATGACCTGCTTATCACAGTGGATGGAGAGCAACTCAGCCTTCCTGGAGGTGGAGATTTATCAAGCTGAGGATGAACTGATCAATGAGAGTTATTAGCCTGGAAGAACGGCATTTGGGTAGACAATCAAGAATGCCTGCCACATTTACCTAATGTTATAGAGCTAGTTAGAGGAAGAACTGTTCTCTGATTCCTATTCCAACTTAGCATGCTGCCTTCTCAGGAGATTAAGAATTTATGGCTTATAAAATACTTTATAGGTCCCTTGTGAGAAATCCAATATTTATTTGCCCTGTAAGATAAAAACAGAAATTTATTTTTTTCTTATTTTCTTTTCAGATTTTCTCAACCCATGATTCTTTACAGTGTGATAATGATATAGCCATATACATCCTCTGCAAAAACCCACATTTTTTCCTTCCAAAATGGGCTAATAAGTTACACACAGAATAGGTTCTTGGAATGTAAATAGTATAATTTAAAACACTTTGCACTCTATTATTCTTTCAAAAAGTTCTAGAGATGGAAAATCAAAAGGAATTATAATGCTATCAGAAGAAGAAGCCAAAATTGTAGATGCTTTTATGAAGTTTATCGAGACCATTATTAATGGCTAACCAAACTTTTGGAATCTGCCGAACTGGGGTGGATATTTTCAAACTGTAGTTTTCTTAGGAGAATTCTGGCACTTCTGATTCTTGCTTCAGCTGAAAACTAGGTATGGAAAACATTAAGTTGATTCTGAATCTCAGAAAAATGTTCAGTTTAATTCTGAAAATCGAATGTAGTGTCTTGGGCTGGATACAAGGACCACTGGTTGTGCCAACCAAGTGATACTTTTCCACAGCTATTGTAACCTGTTGTTCCTGCCTTCAGAAGAAGTAGGATAGGCAACTCTCCACATTCTATGATTTAAAGGATTCAAATACAGCTTTTTTTACTAACTTGTACCAGCCCCTAAAAGTTTTATCATTTGAATCTTAAAGTCACACCTCACGCCATTTCCAGCAATGATCTCCACCCACACCCACACCTATCCTCACTGGGCCAAAGCTATTTCCCCTTTGTTTATCTATATAATGGGCCCAAAGTCGACACTGCCTAGGTTTAGGCTATAGCCACCTCTCCACATCTCTCTCAAGCATTGGTCAGGACTGTAGCAATAGAACTCTAGGTTCCATTGAAAGCTAAGTGCCCAGAGACCCAGATGTGTGCAGAATGGAATTAAGGTGAAGGAAAGGAGTGGAGGTGTAGGGGGAGAGGAAAAAGGAGAGAATATAGAAGACAAACTTCACTTGCTTCACAATTTTGCCAAAACCAAGCTTCCATTTTTAGAGCTCACCACTTCATTTTCAGTAAGTCTGACCTCGATCTTCATGAACTCTTTCTTTCTTTGTTGTAATCTTGACTTCAGTAGAATGGTGTTTGTGATTTATCTAACCTTGTTTCACCCTGAAACTAAAAAACAGGAGATGGCCAAATACCACAGAGAACTGTGGGGTTATTTTTGTACGGGCACCAAACAAGATTTCTACGTAGATTTATCATCTGCTGCCATACAATGAATGGGTTTTTAAAGCACGGAGAGATTGCTCAAAACTATTATTCCAGCTATTTTGCTCTTTGGCATTTACCCACATACCCCAAGAGAGGCAGATATGAAAAAACAGTATTTGACCATGTAGCTATAGTTACAGGCCACAAACAGCAAAGGGAACAGAAATTTAAAGATGAATGTAATATGCAACTTTGGCCTGATTCTGTCTCCCTAGATAAACTCTGCTCACCACTTACATCTAAGTGTTCCCTAGCCCTAGGTAACTGACAGGCAGTGGGAGAAGGTAAAATCAAGTCTAAATTGAACACCGAATAGAAAAGCAGCTCCTTTCCAAAAAAAATTCCATTTTATTTTGGAATGATGAAAATGCCCCATTCTTTTGTTTAGGTAAATTCCAATAGTGTTTGTGCTGATTTCCCCACAGGGAGAAAAAGAGACTCTGAAAAGCAATTGACACAGAAAGACTCAGGTTCAATTTGGTTTCATCCTGAAGGTCGAAGTAAAACAATTCTTTTAAGGGTTTATAAATAAGATATTCATTAATTAAGCTTTACAATATCACTTTGAAGTGAATACTATTGAATTCATTTAACTAGTGATGAGATTCTGGTAGAGAAATTAAGCAATTAGACTTGTTCAGTAAAGCATTTAAAAGTCTAGAAAAAGAATTTGGGAGTTTCCTGCATGTTGAATTCCTCTCTGTTTTAGAATCAGAAAATCAGCATGTAATTGCGATAAGGGAATTCTGCTGTGACCTAGATAGAATTGTAACTATAACCTAGACAAACTGCGTATTATAGGATCAGTATTTCCCACCTGGAATAGCTATCCAAAACATATCACATCTGGATGAAGAGGCTTCTGGTAAGACCGTGAGTGCTTTCAGAGGCCTTTCCCAGGGTGGAACATCTGTCCTGATCACTTCTCCAGTTTTGAAGCAATCTCAGACACCCCGCCCCCAAGGCAGTTCTGCTCCTAGACAGTTCAGATATTATAGCCCCAAAGTATCTTGGGTATCAAAATTTTTCCTCAAGGTCAACCTAGCGATCTAACTCTGATGGAACTCTGCCTGCTTCTGATTCCTCTCTTTTTCTATCTCAGCAACATCCACACATGTCAGCTTGTCACTGGTCCCCAAGCCCAGGCATTTTTTGGTTGCCACATCCCTCTTCAACCTGATTCAGGACTTAATTATAGTATACTGTAATCTCTTCCTTCTGCACTCCTTTCTTTCCTGTCTATTGCTAACATTTCATTTTGTCAGGAAGGACACCTTCACTGCCTGGTCCAAGTCACTCTTCCCCCTCAGCTTCAAGGTTTTCTCCCCTGATGCCCAGAATCCCTTATTCTCATCTCACACTCAGGCAAGCAAGGCCTCTCCAGGTGTCCCGCAGGCACCTTTCTTTTCTTTCTATATCACCGCTATAGTGATGCATCCCTCAAATCTCTTTGCATGTCTTCAGGATCAGTTTATCTACTAACCTTTAACTGATCCTCATGGTCCACTTCTTGTCCATCTTTCCCCTGTGCAGTTTTACACAATAATTCAATAAATATTTATTGCCATGTCCTTGTGCAACACATTGTATGTAACAAGGATGCTTCAAGGATAATTCAGATACACAACCTGAATTTGAGGACCTTCCTGTCTTGTAGAGAGGTAAGATGTAGATGGACCACATAAATAATTCTAATACACAGAAAGTAGTAAATGCCACTAAAACAATGTAGATAAAGTGATAGAAGAGTTCAAAATCAGGAAAAATTGCATCCAAAAATGAAAACCAAGAGCAGAATCAGGACAATTTCATGGGAGAATTAGCTTCTCAGGAAGCCTTGTAGACAGATATACCAGACAGAGAAAGGTATTTCAGGTATTAAAACTACCAGCAAAAACATGGAGTGGGGAAGAAACCAGGAGTAACAGATGTGACCAAGTGCAGACTTGCTAGAACATGGAATATACAGAAGGATGTTGGGAAATAAATATGGAACCAGGGGTGCAGCATTTTAATGGTATGCTATGGTGTCTAACTACTGTTTTGAAGCCTCTGATGATAAGTGAGATGATCAGAGCTGAACTCTAGAAGATGAAGGTAGCATTGGTACAGGCAAAAACAAGAAGCAAGGAGTTTTAGGAAACTATTCTAACCAACTCCAAGGAAAAAAGCATTGAGAAACTGAACCAAGATAGTGACAATGGAATGGAAAGGAAGAAATAGATCTAAAAAAGATTCTAAAAGTAGAATCAGCCGAAATTGGCAATGGGCTGAATTAGAGGATGAAAAGACTAGGGGAGAAAGTGACTCCAAGATTTTATAATAATATCGATGCACTGAACAGATAGCTGCTCTTTTATTCAGGTAACAAGTACTTACTGAGCACTGACTGTATTCCCAGAACTAGGCAAGAAGGAGATATAGTAGTCAGTGAAATAAATAGACTGCTGCCCCAAGGGAGCTGCCAATCTGAAGAAAGAGCTACATACAGAGAAAAAATGTTGGAGACACTGGGAGAGGTCAGGCGCAGAATACAGAGGGTGCCCCAAGAAGGGGGGATTAAGTCACTGTTGCATAGAAAAACCTCAGAGCCTAGGTTGTCTCAAACCTGGCTGCACGTGACCAGGTGTACAAGTGTGGAGAAGCCTATCTCCTCTTGGAAAATTCCTCTCCCTCTATTTGGATGCCTGCATCTCAGCCTTAATTAAAATTATACATGGGTTATACTGAATTCTTTCTTTCATTGTTACCCAAAAGATGTCATTTCCATTGCATTTGTATCAGGTAATGGTATCAGACGGAACGACATGTGGTAGTGAAGGAAGGGGTCTAGCAGCTGATGTCATGCAAAGAGCTCTAAATTCAGTCAGTTAACCAGACTTACTCTCTGGTTCTTCCACTGATTAGCAGGATGAACTTTTAACAAATATTTAACTTCTCTTAGCCACAGTTTTCTCACTTATAAAAGGGCAATTTAAAAGGAAAGTCAGCTTTGCTTACATCATATTTTGTTGTAAAGACAAAAAAATAAAATCGATTTGCAAAAGACTGTGGGTCCGCCAGGCTCCTCTGTCCATGGGATTCTCCAGACAAGAACACTGGAGTGGGTTGTCATGCCCTCCTCCGGTGGATCTTCCCAATCCAGGAATCGAACCCAGGTCTCCCACATTGCAGGTGGATTCTATACCATCTGAGCCACCAAGGAAACCCTATAAAATAATACTAGATATATCTGTTTCAGTCAAGATTCCTAAAGAAAGCAAATGGTGCACTTACATTAGATTGGAGGAGAGTTTATTTACAAAGAGCTATTTTGAAAGGGCAAACAGGGTCAGGGGAGCAGAACAGTTCTCTTGGTGAGTAAGACCAGAGGAGCTGTTACCACATCCAGGCCCAAGGGATAAGAAGTGTGAGTCACTATAGGATAAGAATCAGGAAAAAAGAAAGTCCTGTGGGTTACAGAAGGCTGCCTTCAGGCAACATAGCTAAGGAAGCCCACGAAATACCTCTGTCATATTTCTTCTTTCCAGTATCCAAGGTCCACTGGCCAGTGAAGTAAGGGAATGTGTCAGTCACTCACTCATGTTTGACTCTTTGTGACCGCATGGACTGTACCCTGCTAGGCTTCTCTGTCTATTGGATTCTCCAGGCAACAATACTGGAGTGGGTCGCCATGCCCTTCTCCAGGGGATCTTCCCGACCCATGGATCAAACCCGCGTCTCCTTCCAAATAGGCAGATTCTTTACCATCTGAGCTACCAGGGAAAACCTACTGACCAAGCCAACCAGAATTCAGAGAAGGAGAGGTCTTGGTTGATGTGATCCATCTAGGTCAGCCTCTGGGATCAGTGACTGGGATGGAGAGGGTATCTGTCCCAAAATCAGTGGTTATCTATTACTTAGCTTTAGTAGTGAATGTGAGCTTGTTAGACATCAAAGTCCTGGGTACCCAGCAATGTGACACTTTACTGAGCATCCCACAGATTCTGATGCACGTGGTCAATGGACTACATTTTGAGAAGGCTGAAGTAGGTAGCTTAGTTTTCTAGATAGATTAATAAGTTATTTCAAAGAACTTAAAAAGATCTTGTGATGGGGGCATCTTAGGAGTAAGATCAAACTAACCCACTAGGAAAGAAAGCATTTGATTCTCTTCTCCACTGATCTGTATACCTTTAAAACTGAGGTGTGATTCTTGGGAGTTGCATTTTTTCTAGGACTCTTGCCTTGGCACAGTTAAAAGGGGCTCTGAGATCATCCTTTGCCTGTAATGAGACCTGAATCAGCTAAGAAAAGAAAGTTTGGCTAAAACATTATGTTTCCTTGCACTTTTGTTTAAGGAAATGATGCAGAATGTCACTCCATGGAGAAGGGTTCAGGTTTTTTACAGTATCCTGTTGCACTGGAAATCACTGCATTTTTTCTATCTTTGTATCTCTAGTACCAGCAGGAGGATAGATGATAAATGCTCAGTAAATGTCATTACATTTATATTGCATTTACATTACATTTACATGCCATTTTATTACTGGACAGAAAGAGGAAATGAGTGCAGTTTAAATGTGTGTTGTAAGTCTAATGTGTGTTACAAAGGCATGGCATGTGCAAGCATGCTCAGCCATGTCTGTCTGTTTGTGACCCCACGGACTATAGCCCGCCAGGCTCCTCTGTCCATGGGATTCTCCAGGCAACAATACTGGAGTGGGTTGCCATTTCCTACTCCAGGGGATCTTCATGACTTAGGGATTGAACCCATGTCTCCTGTGTCTCCTACATTGCAGGAGGATGCTTTACAGCTGAGCCACCTGGGAAGCCCATGTGTTACAAAAAAAAAAAGCAAGAAAACTTTCTTTTAAACTTCCATTTAAAACCAAACCCTACAAAAGTTCAAACAAGTTTTGAAGATCGCATGCACTTGCAACACTTCCCAACATAGTGAGTGGGTCTCTGGGAGAGAGAAGACTGCAAATCTGTCTGTCACTCCTCTCAGGCTCCCACCTACTGTTTTGCACATCTGTGTCGTTGTTATTCAAAGTAACTGAATTTTTTAAGAAATGATTGTCTTGTGAAGACAATGCCACCTTGGAAATGTGGGCTCCTCTTTTCAAGAGTCTTTGAGCCTTTCAGTCATAGACTTGCTTTCCTGTGTGTGTATCTCAAAAAACCTTAGCAACTAGAGCACAGAACTGCAGCCTAAGAGTAAATTTATTCCACTCTGGTGTACACTGCCCATGGCACACCTGTTCCCTGCAGAAGATATTAAGCATTTTGTGCACACCTACACATTCTTGGGGCAGGAATCACAGCTGTTTGTAATTTAACTGTAGCTGTAATCCCAAGTGTAAAATCGAACTAAAACAGTCAGTTATGAGACCTTAAAATAAAGACTCATGCAGATGACCTTTTTGTGGTAAAGTCTCAAAAGTGTAAAATAAAGAACAAGATAGTTATTCAATAGTTTCCAAAAGGAGTGAGCACAATTGAATTATTTTCTGAAGATGAATAATGTTTTCAAGATTTCTTCCACAGAATGGGCTGATTCATGACAATGTATGGCAAAAAACACCACAGTATTGTAAAGTAATTAGCCTCTAATTAAATTAATTATTTAAAAAAAGATTTCTGCCACAGAATGAAACAGCCTATCAGCACAGGAAATCTCTTCACTGCACCTTTGTTCCTACTTCTATATCAGTCCTAAGACAATTATTCAGTTCTGGAATCTTAAATGCACTCATTTAGCCTGACCTTCTTAGCCAGTGAAAGTTAAGTTCTTTGTTATCTGAAGGAAAATGACCCAAATACCATTATGTCATTATCTTAAACTCTCTAGAGTTGACTAATGTTTATTACCTACTAACTGTCTTCTGATGGTTTCTGTGTTAATTTGGTTGCTTTCAGCTTCAAGTGGAAGCTTGAAGACCCAACTCAAAATGGCTTAAAGAATAAAAGGATTTCTTTTCTCTCATCACAAGGAGTCCTAAACAAAGGAGTTTCTGGGACTGATACTCAAAAGTTAAAATCGTATTATAAAAGACCCAAGTTCATTCCATATTTTCACTCTTTCATCTGAGTTTCCAGACTGAAAAAAGGACAGTATATTAGGGTTCTCCAAAAAACAGAACCAGAAGATTAGCTAGCTAGCTAGAGAGATTTCAAATAATTGTTTTCTGTGATTGTGGTAGCTGGAAAGTTTGGAAGCTCTCAGGCAGGAGTTGATGCTGCAAGCTCAAGGCAGAATATCCTCTTCCTCAGGGAGTCAGTTCTGCTCTTGGATCTTCCACCTGATTGAAAAAATCACTCAGATTATCGAACGTAACTTTCTTTATCTAAAATAAATTGCCAGTAGATGGTTACCATATCTGTTGTACTTTCACGGCAACACCTAGATGAGTGTTTAACTGAATAACTTGCTACAATAGACTAGCCACATTTACACATAAGACTATCACAGACAGCTTCTTCCCTGTGTAACTCTTAAGAGCAAAAAAGCCTTTTACAGAAACTCCTCCCACCAACAGGCTTCCTTTCATTTTCCATTGGCCAAACAATCCTTTGCAAGGGAAATGAAATCAACATTGCTTTAAACCAATTGGTTTTCAGCTGTGCCATGTGGGCCAAGAGTAGATATTAAGACTAAATTTTTGGGTTGTACCATGTGGAAACATTATTGGTGGATAGGCACATGGAACTTAGCAGGAGCTCAATAAATACTTGAAAAAATCAATAAATGAATGATAACATTCTAGAGGAGATCAATCCTGGGTGTTCATTGGAAGGACTGATGCTAAAGCTGAAACTGCAATACTTTGGCCACCTCATGCGACGAGTTGATTCACTGGAAAAGACTCTGATGCTGGGAAAGGTTGGGGGCGGGAGGAGAAGGGGACGACAGAGAATGAGATGGCTGGATGGCATCACCGACTCTGTGGACATGAGTTTGGGTGAACTCCGGGAGTTGGTAATGGACAGGGAGGCCTGGCGTGCTGTGATTCATGGGGTCGCGAAGAGTCGGACACGACTGAGCGACTGAACTGAACTGAACTGAACTGAACTGAAAGTCTACTGAGGATAATGAGTTCTAATTGTCATTCAAGAAACAACTTTAGCAAGTAAACAGTATATGTGCTGTATGTGTGACATATGACTCTTTTTGTGTGAAATCACACTCAAATCTTTGCCACACAATGTCAGGGATGATCACTCATAAATACTAAGTGAATATAAACTATAATCATGGGAATGAACTAAAAAAAGAAAGGCAGAGAAATACTGTTCTATGTTTATAATCTATTTAATTTAGGAAATTAAATGCAAAAGCTTCCATGTTGGTTTACCTTAATTCTTAATTCTAGAACACACACGAAGATATAGTTTTTTTATAAATAAGACTACAATCTAGAGAAATCTCCTAGGAGGGCAGAAAACCTCATGTGGGGACTATGCATTTTTCCAGAGTATCAAGCTATATTCAGGGGGGAAAACATGACACCTTCTTGTTGCATTTGTTAAGGGTTTTTATGTTTAACTGTCTAGTCAGGGCTTCTTTGGGCCAAGAGTCTGAGTTGATATAACATGTGATATAGGAATAAATCGAGATATGTTAAATAATTGAGATACTGATTTACCACACACACGCACAACTTAACACTACACCTAGTATTTACTATTTTCTCACCAATTTAATAATTAGAGACTGTGCGGCATTCCTTTAATACTACTTTTTCAGGGGAAACACTCAGCTGGCCCAAAAGAAATTATTTCCGGTCGCCTGACTAAAATGCAACGTTATGTATTAGAAATACTATCAGAAACGTAAACTTGTGAGGAGTTCCTGTGCATAAAAAGAAGTCTGTGACTAATTTCTCCTCCTTAAGCATTTTGAAAACCACTTCCCTTCATCTTCCTCCTTTCTGTGTGGATCCTGGCCAATTTATTCCTATGTATCAGTCTTGTAATCCTGGCAGAGTTCTTTACTCTTTCGAAGATTTAGTTGGTTTCTTTCCATGCAAAATAGGAAGAACAATAGTTTTCTTAAATGCCTTAGAAGTTTCTAGACTTTTGTTTCCAATGTCAGTTTTTTCCACTAAAATGTGATATTCTTTGACTCAGAAATTATGTCATTTTCACCTTTATCCCTAGGTTTTCAATAAGTATTGGCTGGTTGAGGTAATGAAATAACCATACCATATCAATTAAGATTCTGTCTCAAGTATTTTTAAAGCATTTCCTTCTACCAACCTGTTTTCTGATTGTTTACTTGACCTTTTGCTCTAGAACCACTTTTGTATTGTTCTTCATGCTTCTTCTTCCCAGTGGAGTTGTGCTTCTTGGGAAACTCTTGAGTACAGTTTTGGACCTTGGCTTTTGGTCACCATGTCTTACTTTTAGCTAAGAGTGGTTTAGATATGGACAAGGTGCTAGGCAAGGCTTATGCAAGGTAGAAGGTTGCTAACAATTATTTATTGATGATTATATTGATAAATATTGATAGTGAATCACCACATATTGCCTGTCATTGTATGGTGTGGTTATCTGAATAAGAATTTGTATATTTAACCGAGAAGACTAAGATTCTTTTGGGAAAGCAGCAATAAGATACTTACTTCATCCAGACCAACTGAATGTGGGAGGAGCAATGGTAACTGGATCCATTTTATTCATGAAAAGGGTAAAACTTAGGCCCATGCACATTATTTCCATTACACCAAAACAAAGTAGATAAAAACAGTGACAGGTGACTATTTTTATTTTTTTTTAGAAAGAAAATCATTTTATTCTAATCAATTCACAAACAAAAACATCAGAAAAGCACGCTTAAGTGGCCACAACCGCCTCTTTTGCCCAACCCCAAACTCAATACCATCTCAATGAACTTCTATATAGTGACAATGCCCTCTTCCACTGCAAGTGTGAAGCACAAAAGCTATTAATGATTAAGGAGAGGTTTAACGGGTGGTCTCAAACTTCACATCTTCACTAATTATACTTTAAATGCTAAATCAACATGGTCAGGAGAGGTGATTTTTCATGTCTTCAATTGGAACTTCTTGATTAAGCTAACCCTTTGGCCAATCTGCACTGTTTCAGCACCTCGCTGAAACCCTCGCAAAGTTTAAGGTCACCCTGGCTCTGGGCACACTCCAAAAACTGTTTCACCTCGTAGAAGCAGGGGCCATTCTGCTGCACTTGTGCTGGCTGGGTTCCCTGAGGTTCCTGGTAAGTGATGTCAGGCCTTGAGGGTTCAGCGCTGCTTCCTCCACTGAAGCCCCCAGTGATGGCGTGACCCAGAGTGTGGCCTACGGCAGAACCCACAGCCACGCCAGCAGCTGTGGTTGCCATCTGAGCCATCAGACCTGGCTGCCGGGGAGCAGCAGCAGCAGTGGAGCCAGCGGCAGATGGTGGAGCCACTGCTGGTGGCTGAGGTGCGGGCGCTGGCCTGGGCGCTGCTCTCATCTGAGGCGCGCGGCTAGCAGGAGAGGCCACGCGGGAAGTGCGGCTTCGGCTTCCACGAGGCATCTTGACTGCACTACTAAGCGACTCGACTGGCAGGTGACTATTTTTAAAATTGCGTGGTTTGAGAAAAAAAAAATCCCTCTCACTTTTGATTAGTGCAAATGTTTTCTGGAAGTGGTTAAAATATGAAATGTCACTTTAATAAGATTTGGAAGGGCTTCCCTGGTGGCTCAGTAGTAAAGAATCCTCCTGCCAATGCAGGAGACATGGGTTCAATCCCTGATCCGGGAAGATCACACGTGCTGTGGAGAAACTAATCCCATGTGTCACAACTATTGACACAACTATGCTCTAGAGCCTGGGAGCCACAGCAGCTGAAGCCCTTGAGCCTGTGCTCTCCAGCAAGAGAAGCCACCAGCACGAGAAGCCCATGCCCCACAACCAGAGAGCAGCCCCAGCTTGCCACAACTAGAGAGAACCTACGCAGCAATGAAGACCAATGAAGACCCAGCAAGCCAAAAATAAATAAATAGATAAATAAAACAATAAAATTATCATAAGACTCAAGAGAGTGGCTGATGACCTGGGATAAAACTAGGACTTCACTTTTACCTTATCTGAGAAAGGCAATCCAGGACCAGAGCAGATATGTGAGAAGTGTGAGACATGGCAGTGAGCTCACAGATAAACAGTGAGAAAAACTCAAGAAGTAGATGTTCAACGTGGGACTGTAAGCAGCCCAGGTTCAACATCTGGGCGACTAAAAGAAAACAGGGTCAGTAATGCCTCTATCTTGAATTTTCTTCTCAAAATTTTGAGTATATAGAGGGGATTTAAAATTTTATTGAACTATAGTTGGCTTACAATATCATATTCCCGTCAGGTGTATAACATTTTTATCCAATATTTCTATAGATAATGCACCAAAGTACATGTATTATTATTGACTATATTCCCTGTGCTATACATTACATCCTCGTGACTTATTTATTTTATAAATGGTAGTTTTTACCTCTTAATCCTGTTTACCTATTTTCTCCATCTCCCATTACACTTCCCCCATTGCAAACATGTGTTCCTCTATATTGGTGAGTCTGTTTCTATTTTGTTATAATCATTTATTTATTTTAATTTTTAGATTCCAATATAAGTGATAACATACAGTATTTTTCTTTGTCTGACTTATTTCACTAAGCATAGGGCCCTCCATCCATCCATAGGTCCATTCATGTTGCAAATGGCAATGGCAAGCCACTCCAGTACTCTTGCCTAGAAAATCCCATGGATGGAGGAGCCTGGTAGGCTGCAGTCTGTGGGGTCGCTAAGGGTCAGACACAACTGAGTGACCTCACTTTCACTTTTCATTTTCACACATCGGAGAAGGAAATGGCAACCCACTCCAGTGTTCTTGCCTGGAGAATCCCAAGGACGGGGGAGCCTGGTGGGCTTCCGTCTGTGGGGTCGCACAGAGTCAGACACGACTGAAGTGACTTAGCAGCAGCAGCAGCAGTATTCCACTCTGTGTGTGTGTGTGTAAATGTATATATATGAATCACATAGTAGCTCTGTTTTTAGTTTTTTGAAACACCTCCATGATGAATGGGTATATGTCTGAGGAAAAATGAAAGCGCCAGCTCAAAAAGATGCAGACACCCTGATGTTCATAGAAGCACTATTTACAATAGCCAAGATATGGAAGCAACCTAAGTGCCCATCAACAGATGAATGGATAAAGAAGATTTAATATATGTATAAAAAGGATGCTACATGTGAAAGAATGAAACTAGACCATTTTCTCACACCATATATAAACTCAAATTGAATTAAAGACTTAAATATAACAGTTGAAGCCATGAAACTCCTTGATGAAAAAAAATGGGAATTTCATATTCTTAATTTAACTTCCCATTAGAGACCAAAAGGAATAGAGTGTTAAAATGGACTCATTATGTCCTTTTGGTGGGTGTGCAGCTAAAAGTGCAGAAGACAAGATGGAGGCTCTTAAGAGGTACTGTCATTACAAGAACTTATTCCTGAGACTTTTGAAAACTATTGAGATCTCCTTATCATTTTCCAAATCTGAAGTAAGAAACTTTCAAAAAATGCAATGCTAACAGAACCAGGAGTATCTTTCAATTTGCCAAACATCAAGAAAACAGTAGACTTTTTTCTAGTAGTGTACTGTCGTGCAGAGAAGTTTAAACTATTTGGTTTCCCTAAAAACTGAGAACAGGGGTTTGCAATTGGGTGATAGGAAGTGGGCCCTGGGGTGGGAAGGGAAGAACACATAGAGCATATAGCCTGGCATATCATTGTGCTATCCGCACGGAAGATGATGGGGGAGAGTGGAAACTTGTCTGCCTTTCTTGCTTTGAGTTTGACTTGGATTATAATCATGGAATGCAGGTAGGCCTTGGCAAATTGTGGTTTGAACTTGCTGGAATTAGATAGTACATGCAGACCTAGTACCAGAGTACACTTTGACATCTGTATGGTCAGTCTGGCTTTTTCTAGATTCCATGGGATTTGGAGTTCTTATCTCTACCTTCAGATTTCCATCTGTAGTGTGAAATTATGAGTCTCTAAAAATGAGGTTAAGGTAATTTTGCCCCTTAAAATAAAGGCCACAAGTGTCTCTCTAGGCATTATATAGTGTTCTTCTGTTGGGGGCACTTGAGATAATATGTGTGAGCATGCTTTATAAACTGTAAAGTTTATCTAGAATCTAGATAAAAATTTTGTAGCTACTGCATGGTTTAATGAAGCTTTGCAATGAAAGGAGAATTGTGGTTGTGACTGAACTGCAATTCTCAGTCTGGAGCCCACTTTCAATTAGGCTTAAAGTTTCATAAATTTCCTATTTAATTGTTTTAAGTCATCCAAGTGTCAGGCAATGTTCTTGTATTCATTCTTTCATTAAGCAGTAGAACAAATACTTAAGTTTAATGTAAAAGTTGACAGAGACAGAGAAAATATTTTTGTTTTTAGGACATTAAAAGACAGATATTTGGAGAAATGCTGTTAAAATATATTGGATTCTGGCTAAGTTCATGGCTTTCACCAGCTGTCCCCCAGGTTTGTTTCTCTCTGTTTCCTCCCATCTTCAAGAGCCTGTATTAAAGCTTTCCTCACTGATATTGGTTGGTCCAGTGGCTCCATGTGTTGAATGTCTAGAGAGGGTTATGTCACTTTATTTTTAGACTCATAGTGACTTAAAAAATTAAGAAATTATCCTAACAGGTTAGCAAAATTATGGCATATTTTTAAAAATTATGTCTGCTTATTCATACTTAGATGTAGGTTATTTTTATAGTTTTATTTTTGTAAACAGATTGCTTAACAGTCACTGAATTTCTAGGCCAGTTTCAGATAACTGAAGCACCTTTGAAAGTAGCTTATATTGTCTGCAGCTGGGATGCTGCAGCCCAGTCTGGAGCAAAATTGGAAATAACATCTTTCTAAAGACAGGCTTGGGCTTCCCCAGTGACTCAGTGGTAAAGAATCTGCCTGCAATGTAGGAGATGCAGGTTCACTCCCTGGGTTGAGAAGATTCCCCTGGAGTAGAAAATGGCAACCCATCCAGTATTCTTGCCTGGGTAATCACATGGACGGAGGAGCCTGGCGGGCTACAGTCCATGGGTTCACAAAAGAACTGGACATGACTTAGCGACTAAACAACAGCAACAAAGACAGGCCTAGAAATCCTAGTCGAATCATTTAAGATGTTTCCTTTCTTGGGCAGCAGGACTGAGTTATACCTGACTGCTCGGCCATTGTTCACAGGGCCACAAAACAGTGCAGGCCACCAAACACAAGACCAACCAATCCACCTTACGTATTGGTACAGGTTTCGCAATGCAAATCACAAAACCTTTGTCAGATACGTGTGCCATCAAAAATGGAATCACTGCCTTTGGTAAGCCACCAGCTATTTGAGCCCGTGACACAGGTAAGATGGGTTAAAAAAGACTATTTGCTATTAGGTCACAGAAAGCAGCATTCAGTCCAATATATGTTGATCCATTTTTAAGCAGATTTCTTTCTGCTTCCAGTGTTGGTTGATTTTTCTGATTATAATATCAATTAAGTTCTCCTTGACAGTACCATCTGGTTCATGATGTTCCATCTTGAGCTTTTCCCTCTTCTCCCAGCAATCTTCCTCAGTCTTCTTCAGCCACACAAGGGCTCACTCAAGCCTTTGCTCAACTCACCCAGGCACAGCCATATTTTCGGCTTATTTTTAATGTTCATACCTAACAAATGAACACCCTGGACACAGGGCATAAAGATGATTAAGACATAATAATTCCTCAAGGAATTCTGAGTCCAGCAAACTGTAAAATAATATATGATAAATAATTGCACATAATTGTTGATAAGATTATGCAACCAGGAAGTATTTCTATTGCATCATCTTTTTTCATAGAGAAAGTCAAAACTTCAAACCTAAATTCTTTCCTGTGTGGAAACCTAGACCAAGGAAGCTCTCAGCCCCTTCATGGACCCTGCGTGCACTGGGCTGGCTGTTCACCTCCCCGGGGACCCACTCTCTGGGCCACTGAGGTTGCTGGAGAATATGCAGCCACATTCTTTTCACTGTGATTTTCAAGGTGACAGTTGCCGTTTCACAACTGGGAAAGCCCCATTGTCTCCTTGCCCATCAGTGGTGCTGAAGCTTTTTTCAAATCAGTTGTCTCACTTTGAAAGCTCTTTTCATGTTTCAAAACACCAGAGAGAGCAAACTGATGCTAAATTACATAAGCTGTAGAGCAATCCATCGGACTAGGGGAAAAAAAAGTTGGTCTGGCCATTTTGTTCCACTTGGCACAGATACCACTCAATATCCTAATGGAACTAAAACACATTACTGTCTAGGAGAGAGAGAGACTACAATAACAAGTAGTCAATTTTCCCTCCTGAAAAACTTCTTTTTGAGAAGACATACTGAATACATTCTACACAAATCCTAGTTCCTATTTGCGCATTATAATGCTTCAATATACCTGAGGATTTTTTAACCTCATCAGATACCTCCCAATCTGTGCCTTGTGTATCTCCTGTCTCACCATCAACTCAGAGCAATTGGAAGAGACTAAGTGATTCAGTTCTGAAAAAAAAAACCTCATCATATTGGAAAATCCAATTAACTTTAGATACAGTAGCCACATACCAGTAACAGCACTGTAATTTTGCCTTCTATGAAAATGGCTTAGCTGTTCGTTGGGTAGCATGTCAAAAATTAAACAATGCTGATTATTTTCCTTGTCTTGAGATCTAACACTACTGGGTGAATTAGAAGACCAACTACTGATATACATTTAACTAGATTTAATTCCTGGAATCTCTGTGTTTATTTTGTGATTTATTTTGCATGTTCTGGGGTGAAGGAAAATAATTATCTCTGGGAACCCAGACTGAACTCCTGTTCCACAGTTTGTAGATTGTGAAATGATGATGTTGATAATGTTGATGTCATTTTTAGCTTTCCTAAGTGAAAAGTGATATGAACTGGTGATGTTATCATGCTTACTGTCTCGGCTGCTTTGTGAGAGAAGTCAGAAAGTGATTGTTATCCCTTCTTAAGGGAAGATAAACTGAGAGGCTGCAGGAAATGTTGCTGAAATGTTCATATATGATTGTTGGTGGAGCTGAAACAAAAGCCAACCTCAATACCAAGCTCAGTGTCCAGCCTCCAGACTATTCCTTCTCACATTCACAAAGGGGGCACACCCCGGGTTTCCAGTGCAAACCTTACTTTTATTACTTTTTACAGATATGAGTTAGTTGCGTTCAAAACAAATATCCAGTTTTTACCAAAAATGGCAAAGGATAGAAAGATGGTAAAGTCCTAATCCTTGCCCTCTAGAGGGTTTAAACAATATGACAAATACAAAGCAGAGAAATCATAGCCAGCATGTTAGACATATAAGAAAATTATATTAATGTCTTCTTGAAAGTAGGTAAACTATAAATTATGGGTATGTAAATACATACTTGGGCTTCCCTGGTGGCTCAGACAGTAAAGAATCCGCCTGCAATGCAGGAGACCTGGGTTCGATCCTTGGGTCAGGAAGATCCCCTGGAGAAGGGAGTGGCAACCCACTCCAGTATTCTTGCCTGGAGACTCCCATAGACAGAGGAGCCTGGAGGGCTACAGTCCATGGGGTCGCAAAGAGTTGGATAGGACTGAGCGACAACACTTTCACTTTTCTAATACAAGAGTAAAGTGGAAGGAGGTCTCTTGAAAGGAAAACCAGGGAAAGCAGATGAGGAAAGGGGGGAGAAGGACTGGGCTGCCCTTCCCTCCCCTGTGGTGTCTTTTGATTTAGCCAGGCTGCTCGTCCCCAGGCAGAGTTTCTGCAACTTAATACTTCATGTAAAACCTACTGAGGGAAATTAAAAAAAAACAAAACTGCAGATTCATGGGCTCCACCCACAGACATCCAGATACCACTGGTTCAGAGTGATATTTAAAATCTCCATTTTAAGTCAGCCTCCAGCGGCTGAGAGTCAAGCTTTGGACTTTGAGTTGGAAAACAGTGCTCTGAGATCAGTCATGTGTTGTAAGGAAGGGTGAGAACTGACTTGGAAGATATGGGTGATGTGGGGGTTCACACAATGTGGTCTCTGCAATCTTTGTCTTATATATAGGAGAGCAGGACTGAAAGAGGAGAGGAAAAGTCAGCTCTCCGTAATTAACTAACACAGCCTTCTCCCAACCCAAGTGTACTTGGGCACAGCCCCATGTGCCTGCATCAGAGAAATCTGACTCCTGACAGTCTCCTGACACTTTCCCTGTCCGTCTCCTACATTTCCTCTGACCCTCCTATTATTCTCCATCTGGGGCACGGCTGCTCCCACTTTCGATTTATGAATAATTTGGGGCTATATTTAGGCATCTCCAGTCATTAGGTACCTATGGTTTCTGTATACAGCCTATAAGGTTTTATTTTATTTTTTAGAATTCTAGAAATTCATAAGAAAGAAAGCTCTTAATATTAGGTCACTTACTCAATTACCTCCTTTCCTGCCTAATGCAAAATTATTCCCAATAGTCCTGTTTCTAGTGCTCTGTCACCTATTTTTAAATGTACTGATGGTGGTTCTGCCCCTCCCCTCAAGAGACCCTTATCCTGCCTCACCGAGCTCAGTGTCAGGGGCTTTCCCTGGTAATTAGCTCCAACTTGCTATTTCTTCTCTTTCCCATTATCCTTGGTTATCAATTCCCTTGTAACAACATTATTTCTCTCACATAGGCTCTATATTTTTAGACAGTTTCCACAGTTTCACAAGCCACTGTTAAAAAAGAGTTGAGCTACTTAGTACCAGCCCATATCTTAATTAGTCGCACTATTGGATGATGAAGACAGACCTAATGGAAACCGTCTTTGGGTCCCACTCTGTCCCGCCACGGGCCACATTACCTTGTGCCTGCATCTCTGTGGTTGTCTGCATTGATTTTATCAGTCTGAGGTCATCCCCTTCTACAGAGCAGTGTCTCTTTAAGCATAATGTGTCTAGATCATATGAAGGTGTATAAAAAAGGGCCATCTCATTATCTGAAAATTGGGAGTGAGACCGCTTACTTGGTTACATTTTTATGAATGTTAAATGACACCAGGTTCAGAAAAAAATTAGCAAAAATTCTAGTGTGCAGTCAACATAATAAAATCCTGAGGCATATCTGTATGGTACTAATACAAATATACTTCATTCTGTTTCTAGCTCTCTCACTTGCTAGTTGTATGACATCAACACAATGTGCAATGATCTATTATATAATCCTTCACAGTTGCTGGACTGAGTATTCTTCGAGGAGAGGAACTGTGCCTTATTCATCTTTCTGCCCAGGGCATCAGACTTAAATGTATCAGCCTAAGTTGTTTTACCTTCCTGAGCCTCAATGTTGACTTCTGTGAAGTGAGCACAGATGATCTGCCTTTGGCTCAGACACATTTTATGCCTTAGCTGACATCTTCCTAGCCCACATTTTTGCTCAAGTCATTGATGCAGATAACACACTTGCACAGAAAGAGATGGAAGACACCTCACTTCCCCTGCACCCTGAGGAATCCTTCCAACACCCAAGGGACATCAGTAGGAGCCTGGGTCCAATCACCCAAGCAGTGGTTCTCACCAGGAAGATGCGGTTATCACACTGTGGGAAGGAGCTGAGAGAAATACATTTGTCTGCCCCAAAGAGGCAGAAGCTGTGATAAGCTGTTCTTGGAAAATACACCCTACTAGAAAGAGGCCAGGGACACTGTTAACAACCTACAGTACGCAAGGTAGCCCCAATGACAAAGAACTGCCTGACCCATATGCCAGTGGTGCTGTTGAGAAACCCAGACCAAGAGACCCTACAAAAACCTCATCTGAGGAAAATGCCTCATAAGATACGCTCCTTCCTCTTGTGTTCAGACACTGTCACCTTCTCCACTGCAGAATGGACCCATTGGAAGGTTATTGCTCTGCTCTATAAGTGCATACACAAATACAAAAGATTTATTTTATATAGAGTCGGACACGACAGCGTGACTAAGCACAGCACAAGAGCAAGACATTGGTACCTGCCCTGAGTGTCAGAGCTGTAATGCTAGGAGTGCTCAGGTCACAGCACCATCACGGGGGATATATGCTCCTTGCTCTGGGAAGAAACAGCAGAGCTAAAGAATTGCAAGGCAGAAACCAAGGGAGCAAGTGTAGGAGCACATGCTGAAGGTGCTCATATACAAGGTTAGAGTATTATACTAGAGAGGGGAGAATTTACTGATACTGGAAACTTCTCCCATGATCTAGAGTTTAATGTCTTAGTGAGGACAAACAAAATTGGTCCTAATGCATTGCTTTGGAGAAGGAAATGGCAACCCACTCTAGTGTTCTTGCCTGGAGAATCCCAGGGAGGGGGAGCCTGGTGGGCTTCCATCTATGGGGTCACACAGAGTCAGACACGACTGAAGTGACTTAGCAGCAGCAGCAATGCATTGCTTGGATTGTTCTTTGAAGGTTATCTGACCAAAGGAAATCAGGAATAGAATTGCCTTGGCAGAGTATTGGGGAAAGGATCAAAAGAGAGAGATGGAATGTTGTTAGATGGATTTATGTTAGAACAAAGCACTCACCACCAAACTATGATCCCTGAGGAGGTCTAAAGGACACTCTTCCACCTGGTTAATAAAGAATGTGTCAACACGGTGGAGAAATTTGGCCGTGGCTGCTGACTGATGGTGGGAGATACTACATTGGAACTGGTTTCTCTGGTATTGCTGGGATTCTAAAATAGCAGAAGCAATTTTGTCTTTACAGAAACAAGGTGGACATCATTATTGAAATGGGCAGCAAGGCCAGAGTGACAATCAGAGTGCCTTAACCTATATGGGTAGTCAACTAGAGTTAGGTTTCATCTGTATAACCAGAAGTTGAAATTCAGCAAGCAAAGAACTTCTGCCAGTCACTACAATAGAAAAATCACACACTCACCCATTTTCTAAATCTAAGTAAATTCTCAGAGTCTGAGCTCAGTCTCAGATCCAGAGCTCACCAACTAATGAAGAGGCTAGATCCTCTCAAGGAAGTATCCTGAAATACCACTGTAAATACATGATAAATATTTCCCAATACCCAAGGAACTCTGAAGCTAGTTACCAGAATAAGTATGTACTAGGAAAAGAAGCAGAGAAGGCAATGGCACCCCACTCCAGTACTCTTGCCTGGAAAATCCCATGGACAGAAGAGCCTGGTAGGCTGCAGTCCGTGGGGTCGCTAAGGGTCGGACACGACTGAGCAACTGCTCTTTCACTTTTCACTTTCACACATTGGAGAAGGAAATGGCAACCCACTCCAGTGTTCTTGCCTGGAGAATCCCAGGGACGGGGGAGCCTGGTGGGCTGCCGTCTATGGGGTCGCACAGAGTCGGACACGACTGAAGCGACTTAGCAGCAGCAGCAGGGGAAAGAAGAATTCCCAGACCATTCAAGAGGCTATAAGGCAGAGGATCACAGTTGATTCTGATAGCAAGAAATCTAAAATTCCACTATACCCTTCATTAGAGCAAGGCTCACGTAAGCAAGACAGTGAATGGAATCCTGGCCCATGTCCTTCCCAGAGAGGTCCAGGGGGTCTGCTGACATCTGTGCAGTTATTGCTCATTCCCTTATGCAATCAAGATTAGTTCCTTGACTGAAGGAATAAGAGCAATGGTGTTTGGAAAGGACAAGAGGAGGTCTCTAAACCTGCACTGTTATGTCTCAGAAGGCATTTCAGAAATTAGCGTCACTATCAAAGATTCAAAGGATGAAGGGATATCTTCATTTAGTTTACCTATTTGGTTGCTGCAAAAACTAGATGGATCATGGTGAACGACAGTGGACCAAAACAAACATAAAAAGTGGTTGTCATCATCACAACTGCTATACCAGATGTAGTATTTTCCTAGAAAATTATCACCTTCTGGTACTTAATATGCAGCTTTTGAGCAGACAAATGTATTTTTCTCAATCCCCATAAATAATAAGGATTAAAAGCTGTTTGCTGTGATGTAAGAAAAACGTACGCATCTGAATGCGGAGTTCCAAAGGAAAGACATACCCATCCGAATTCAGACTTCCAAAGAATAGCAAGAAGAGATAAGAAAGTTTCCTCAGTGATACAGAGGAAAAGAATAGAATGGGAAAGTCTAGAGATCTCTTCAACAAAATTGGAGATACTAAGGGAACATTTCATGCAAAGACGGGTACAGTAAAGGACAGAAGTGGTATGAACCTAAAGAAGCAGAAGATATTAAGAATGCACAGAAGAATTATACAAAAAAGATCTTCACGACCCAGATAAACATGATGGTGTGATCACTCACCTAGAGCCAGACATCCTGGATTGTGAAGTCAAGTGGGTTTTAGGAAGCATCACTACAAACAAAACTAGTGGAGATGATGGAATTCCAGTTGAGCTATTTCAAATCCTAAAAGTTGATGCTGTGAAAGTGCTGCACTCAGTATGTCAGCAAATTTAGAAAACTCAGCAGTGGCCACAGGACGGGAAAAGGTCAGTTTTCATTCCAATCCCAAAGAAAGGCAATGCCAAAGAATGTTCAAACTACTGCACAATTGCACTCATCTCACACACTCGCAAAGTAATGCTCAAAGTTCTCCAAGCCTGGCTTCAATAGCACATGAACTGTGAACTTCCAGATGTTCAAGCTGGTTTCAGAAAAGGCAGAGGAACCAGAGATCAAATTGCCAACATCTGCTGGATCATCAAACAAGCAAGAGAGTTCCAGGAAAACATCAACTTCTGCTTCATGACTATGCTAAAGCCTTTGACTGTGTGGATCACAACAAACTGTGGAAAATTCTTCAAGAGACAGGAACACCAGATGACCTGACCTGCCTCCTGAGAAATCTGTATGCAGGTCAAGAAGCAACAGTGAGAACCAGACATGGAACAAAAGACTTGTTCCAAATTGAGAAAGGAGTATGTCAAGGCTTAATATTGTCACCCTGTTTATTTAATTTATATGCAGGGTACATGATGAGAAATCCTGGCCTGGAAGAAGCACAAGCTGGAATCAAGATTGCCAGGAGAAATATCAATAACCTCAGATATGCAGATGACATCACCCTTTTGGCGGAAAGTAAAGGGGAACTAAAGAGCCTCTTGATGAAAGTGAAAAAGGAGAATGAAAAAGTTGGCTTAAAACTCAACATTCATAAAACAAAGATCATGGCATCTGGTCCCATCACTTCATGGCAAAGTGATGGGGAAACAATGGAAACAGTGACAGATTTTATTTTCTTTGGCTCTAAAATCACTGCAGATGGTAACTGCAGCCATGAAATTTAAAAATGCTTGCTCCTTGGATGAAAAGTTATGACCAACCTAGACAGCATATTAAAAAGCAGAGACATTATTTTGCCAACAAAGGTCCATCTAGTCAAAGCTATGGTTTTTCCAGTATGTATGGATGTGAGAGTTGGATCATAGAGAAAGCTGAACACTGAAGAATTGATGCTTTTGAACTGTGGTATTGAAGAAGACTGTTGAGAGTCCCTTGAACTGCAAGGAGATCAAGCCAGTCAATCCTAAAGGAAATCAGTCTTGAATATTCACTGTAAGGACTGATGCTGAAGCTCCATTACTTTGGTCACCTGATGTGAAGACCTGACTCATTAGAAAAGAACCTGATGCTGGGAAAGATTGAAGGCAGGAGGAGAAGGGGACGACAGAGGATGAGATGGTTAGATGGCATCACCAACTCGATGGACATGAGTCTGAGCAAGCTCCAGGAGTTGGTGATGGACAGGGAAACCTGTGGTGCTGCAGTCCATGGGGTCGCAAAGAGTCCGCTAAAACTGCGCAACTAAACTGAGGAAAGACCTATTATTCATTGTCTGTTTTATCCTAGCACCAGATTAAATCTCTGTTCTCTGTCACAATATAGTCCGCAGAGATCTCAATCATCTTGATATTCCACAGAATCAGCATGATTGCTGGTTGACAACACTGATGACAGCAGGGTAATTGGTAAGTAGGAAGTGTTTAGATTGTCCTGGTAAGACATATTTTATTTTCTTAGACTCTGAAATCACTGTAGACAGTGACTATAGCCTTGAAAGTAAAAGACACTTGCTCACTGGAAGAAAAGCTGTGACAAACCTAGGCAGCATATTAAAAAGCAAAGACATCACTTTGCTGACAAAGGTCCACACAGTCAAAGCTATGGTTTTTCCAGTAGTCATGTACTGGTGTGAGAGCTGGACCATAAAGAAGGCTGAGCCCTGAAGAATTGATACTTTTGAATTGTTGTGCTGGAGAAGACTCTTGAGAGAGTCCGTTAAACACCAAGGAGATCAAACCAGTCAATCTTAAAGGAAATCAACTCTGAATATTCACTAGAAGGACTGATGCTAAAGCTGAAGCTCCAATACTTTGGCTACGTGATGTGAAAAGCCAAATCATTGGAAAAGATCCTGATACTTGGAAAGATTGTAGGCAAAAGGAGAAGGGGTGGTAGAGGATGAGATGGTTAGATAGCATCACTGACTCAGTGTACATGAATTTGAGCGAACTCCAGGAGATAAAGACAGGGAAGCCTGGTGTGCTGCAGTCTATGGGGTTGCAAAGAGTTGGATATGATTCAGTGACTGAACAAGAAGAAGAAGGCGATAAAACCGTCAAACTTTTCAAGTACATACCATATGAATGATGCTTTTAAAGATACAAGGAACTGAAATGTGGGGGAAGTCTGCTCTAATATATCGTGTCCACCTCTTTGCTAGCCCATGGACTGTCGTCCTCCAGGCTCCTCTGTCCATGGAATTTTCCAGGCAAGAATACTTGAGTGGGTTGCCATTTCCTCCTCCAGAGGATCTTCCAGACCCAGAGATAGAAACAACATCTCTTGCGTCTCCTGCATTGGCAAACAGATTCTTTACCACTGCACCACCCGGGAAGCCCTTTTTAAATATATCAATAAATGACAAATTGTTCACCTACATGTCCTACCACTAAGCTAGAGGCACTGCACCTGGTAGATTTATTGTTTTTTAAAGCACTTTTTTTATTTTGTGTTGAACTATAGCCAATTGACAATGTTGTGATAGTTTCAGGTGGGCAGCAAAGGGACTTTACACACACACGTATCAGTTCTCCCCCAAACTCCCATGGGGAACTCTGCTCAGTGCTGAATGGCAGCCTAGAGGATAGGCTTATTTGGATGCTGATGTCGGCACTACCACACATACTCTGAACCAGTTATCAATGTCTTGGAAGGCTGACATTTGTAGGTGTGGTATATGCTGCCCAGAATCATCAGACCTGCCTAGAGGAGGTCCAGGCTGCACTCTGAGCTGCCCTGATGCTCAGGTAGTATAGAAGATGAATGCTGAATTAGGATGCTGTATAGAGTGTCTGTCAAATCTCATTATGAGATCCCCAGCACAAACCCTGTTCTGGAGCAAGGCCAAATCTTTGAAGAAATGGAACAACTCGCCATTTCAAAAGCAGCTCCTGGCATGCTTCTGAAGCCCTAGTAGAGGCTAGGACTCAAGTGTGTCTAAGTACCTAGAGTTGCCTATGATGAGGGGATTATGAGATCCACAACGTCATAAGGTTATCCAGGAATGGAAGGAAACCTCTATATGATGTGAATAGTACGCTACATGGAGGCCTGAACCGAGGCAGACCGAAGAGCACAAGTTGCACAACCACATGGCTTTGACTTGCCCGGGCATTTCCTTTGTTGCACTGTCTTCCTTTCGCTACGCCGACAGTCTCATGGAGGCTTCCCTATAACCAGCTTACGGAGGAGAAAACATTTGAGCCTGGTTCACAGGCAGATTAGGTCAATTTATTTACGATAACTGAAAATGCACATTACAGCCACACTCAAAGGAGGCCCTGAAGGTAAGCGGAAAATGAAAGTTTCCCCAGGAGCTATAAGAGGAGCCAATGATTTACTGTTTATATACCTTGTATGCAGGGAGAAACTGCCTGAAGTGAAAATAGGCAGTAGACTTCTGGGCAGACAGATGGCTTTACTGATTGGTCAGGGTCCTGAAATGACCACAAAGAGGTTTGGAGACAAGGAAGTTTGAGAAACAGGTTTGTGGATGAATCTTGGCAGAGAAGCCAAACCATGTATTGGTATTTGTGTCTTGTGTTAATGTTCACTTTGAACATCCTAGAGCGTTCAGAGAGGTTCTGGACAATCTGGTAAATGGGTTTACTTGTCCAGGGGATATCAGTCAGCTTCTGACTTCAGCCACCCCGGTGCTTGCACAGTGGTCCCATGGATGAAGCAACCTTAGAGGCAGAGATGGGCTCTCTCTCACTAAGATGGAACAGACTCTGATCACTGCTGACTTCCTAAGCTTCCAGCAGCACATATGCAGTATGGTGCCTCAGTATAGAAACATCCAAGAAGGTCAACTACGTGGTGACAAGTTGGTGACATCCTAGAAGGGCAGTAATATATCTTAACACTTGCTTTGATTACAAGTTTGCTTTTCTTATCCAAGATTCCTCAGTTAGCATCATTCTGAGGGCTTGAAGACTGTATAGTTTACAACCTAGGATCCCAGTAACATTGTCTCAGATCGAGGGACACACTTTAGAGTGAAAGTAAATGAAATGAGTGCATGGCAAAAGAATCCTCAGATCCCACAGTGTACCATAGCACTCTAAAGAAGCCAGCCTGGTAAAATGATGAAATCGCATAGTAAGGGTCCAGTTAGGAGACCAGCTTGGGGAACACATCCAACAAGGTTGACTGTGTCCTCCAAGATTCCCTAAATGCACTGAAGCTATAGCCAACACACAGTGAAGCGTCATTAAAATGCAGGGCCTGAAAAACAGGGGACAGAAGTAGGATTGGCCCCTTTATCCCCAACCCTCGTGACCCACTTTCAGAATTCATGCTGCCTATTTCTACATCCTTAGGCTCTGTTGTCATTGTTATTGTTGTTTAGTCACTAAGCTGTGTCCAACTCTTTCGCAAACCCATGGACTGTAGCCTGCCAGGGTCCTCTGTCCATGGGATTTCCCAGGCAAGAATACTGGAGTGGGTTGCCATTTTCTTCTCCCCGGGATCTTCCTGACCCGGGGATTGAACCCACATCTCCTGCACTGAAGGGAGATTCTTTACTGCTGAGCCAACAGGGAAGCCCTCCTTAGGCTCCACTGGATTAAAAACCCTGAGTCCTGGCATTCGATGTGAAAATGAAGGGCAGGAGAAAGAGTTTCTGCCAGAGAGCACAGAAGGAGTTACACTGAATTTAAAGCTATGACTACTACATATTCTGTCATTTGGGAGCCTCTCAAAGCAATGGACCAACAAGCAAAGAAAGGAGTTGCCACACTCCCAGGCAACTGATGAAGCAACTGACTCTGATTACCATCAGGAAATTTGGTATTTCTGTATGTTATCACTATGCATGCATGCTAAGCCACTTCAGTTGCATCCGACTGTATGTGACCCTATGGACTATAGCCCACCAGGCTCCTGTGTCCAATGGGATTCTCCAGGCAAGAATACTGGAATGGGTTGCCATGCCCTCCTCCAGGGATGATATCACTATCTGTGGAACCTAAAATATACCGCAAAGTAGTGAATATAATATAAAAGAGGCAGACTCACAGACACAGAGAACAAATGAGTGGTTACCAGTGAGGAGGGCAATATAGAGTGGGAGAGTGAGGGGCACAAACTTTCGGAGGAAAGAAGCTCAAGTATGTATCGTACACATGGGAAATATAGCCAATATTCTGTAATAACTGTAGATGGAAAGTGATCTTTAAAAACTATTTTTTTAATTTAAAGAAATTAGATATTTGCTACATAATTGTGGCATGAAGGAATGTATTTCTAACCCACGATATTCACTGGGGCGTCTCTTGATCCTTGCAGACAATTTCAGCAAACAGTCTAACAAAGGTAAAGCAAGTAAGAGATCCAGATTCTGGAAGATAAATGGTCAAATCAGGAACTCAAAGCATGTTAACACCCTCTGGAGCAACTTTTGGCTAAAGGAGGGAATGGAAGCTGGTAGACAAATACTTTCCTTCTACTATTTCAGGTGAATAAGCCTGAAGCACAGCTGACACAATTCCTCAAAAGGCCCCCAGGTAAACTGAACCCTAGTTGCCCAGGTTGGTAACCAGCTCAATACTGTACCCTGAGCCTGACTTTCCCTCCTCCCCGCCTTCACTCTTCCCAGTACCCTCAGTCTCATTCCCTGTGATACCTTCCCGAAATCAGCTGCCCACAGTGTCATCATCTCAGTCTCTGCTTTTTGGAAGAATCCCCAAAGTATTATTGTGACAACCTCTAAGAGTATTATTGTGAATATCTAGTGAAATAGCCTAGAGTTGGCATAGGATATTGGGGGGGAAATGTACAAGAACTTAAATATATCTTGGTAACTTTTCTAATGCCCAAAGATAAAAATAAAATCCTTCAAACTTCCAGGTAGAAAATAACCATAATAATAATAACAGGTCACCTGGAAAGGGAAAAGAATTCTTACTGATATTGAAAATCTTATCTATAACACTAAAAACTAGAAAATAGTCATATTTGCAAGTAAGAAGAATGTGACTCTAAGATTCTATACCCACACTATTCCTGTGTGACAGTAAGAAACAGACATTTTCAGATAGGTAGGGGTTTCAGAAAGTTGCACAACAGCAGAGACTATCTAGAAACATCACTTGAGGTAATCTTTATCCAGAGGAAACTGCAAAAATAACTTAAGAAAATGGAATACATGGTATATAAAAAGCCATGATCAGTCTTGAAATTAGTAAAACGGATAGGCAAGTCTAGCTATCATGGTGATGTATCACTAACTTTTATAAAGGTCACAGAAATCTAACATTAAAAATCTGACCACTTATTTTGTGTGCCACCACAGTCCGGTGGACATTGTTATTGTTGTTGTTATCGTTCCGTCACTAAGTCATGTCCGACTGTGAACCCATGAACTGTAGCATGTTAGGCTTCTCTGTCCTTCACTATCTCCCAGACTTTGCTCAGACTCATGGCCATTGAGTCGATGATGCCATCCAACTATTTCATCCTCTGCCACTAGGGACACAGTAAATATTAATTTGTTCCTTTCCTGACCTGTTATTAATATTTCATGTCATCATGAAACATACATTCAAACAAAAGAATGCATATTTAACATATAACATGCATGCATGCTTGCTAAGTCACTTCAGTCATGTCCAACTCTTTGTGACGCTATGGACTGTAGCCTGCCAGGCTCCTCTGTCCATGGGATTTTCTACACAAGAATACTGGAGTGAGGTTTTTAAGAGTTTAGGGAAGAACAAGATGGTGGAGGAGTAGGTGGACGTGGAGTACATCTCTCTCCACGTATACGTCAGGACTACACCTTCAGACACAGAAGTGCATGAAGAACACCAGCTGAGAGCAGACAGGAGTACCTGAATAGTGGAAAAGAATATACAGAACCACACAAACCTTGGTAAGACGAAGGAACTAGCGGGAAAAGCAAGAGTGTTAGCAGGACTGGACCTGCCCTCAGCAGGTGGGGAAACTGAAGCAGGGATCCGAGCCCCACATCGGGGCAATTGTCTGAGTCAGAGGAGAAACATATAAGGCTGAGAATGAAACAGCTGATCCGTGGCAGATTAAATGGAATGAGAATCAGACAGTCTTTGCAGCAGCCATACATACCCCAGACAGGAACGCTGGTCTCCCAGAAGATGCAGTGGCTAGGAGCTGGAGTTTAGGGATTGTGAAGCAATCCCAGGGTGAGGACTGCTGTTGACTGCAGAGAGACAGATTGAGAGGATGTGAGGGAGGAGATCGTGGTGGGCAATGCCAGGAGCCAGGCAGCCATGGAAGCAAGGTGATACTTTTGAGTCATGCTTAGGGGGTGGAGCCATCACCATAGCTTCTCTCTCCCCACACGCCAGCATGGCAGCTGAACAAAGAGAGGCTGGCTCGTCAAACGCCTGACACACTGAACTATAGAGTAGGACCCCACCCAGGATGCTCTTAAAGGTGCCTGATGCATGATCTACAGAGAAGGACCCCAGCCAGGGGGGCCCTCTCTGTGCCTGATGCGTGGAGCAATAGAGAAGGACCTCAGGCAAGGGAGCCCTCTAAGTGCCTGAACGAGTGGAGCTATGGAGAAAGACTAGCCAAAGAGGCCTTCTGATTGCCAGCTACAAGAGGCTTGAAAAAAGACTCTGATAGAGCCATAACTCCTGCGGCAGAGGGAGTCCATGTCCCTGCACTCTTGATCCTGCCAGGGTCTCTACAAGCCAAGCAGCTGCATCACCTTCACACTCAACCTTCACTGGGGCAGAGCTGCCACAGGCAAAAAAATGTCTTGCATCTGTGTAAACAGGGTCACTTTAATGGTGTCCAACTCTTTGCAACCCTGTAGACTGTGGCCGGCCAGGTATCTTTGTCAGAGAGGGGGTCTCCAGGCAAGAATACTGGAGCTTATTGGCCAACACTGGTTACCATACCCTTCTAGAGCACCATACTTCCTGCTGCCCTAGCCGCCAACCCCCCTTCCCCCCACTCCCTCTTCTGGTGTTGCCAGAAATCCTGCAACCTAAGCAGCTGCACCGCCTCCACACCTGATCCTCACAGGGGCAAATCCAAGCCCTACAGAGCAGCCTCAGGAGTAAAACCTCAGTGGATGGCACACATGTAGAGGTGGAAATAAAAACACAATTGAAACCCAGGGGCAGTGTGGCTAAGGAAGAAGACACAAAACCCTCCCACTAACTGTACAAAATGCAGATTAAATCCACATGATCAACCAGGCAGACTCTGTGTCTGTGGAATATATAAAAGGACATTGAGAGCTCCCACAAAAGAAAACACACGAGTTCTGATAGCTGTGGATATTGGAGGCAAGAACACACAGGAGTAGGACCAGATTAGAATCTGAGCTGCCCCCACAGCAGGTCCAGAGATCAGCACAGGATTGGAGGGCATCCTAGGGAGCTGAGGTGGACTGTGACTCCCAGTGAGGGAAAGGACTCTGACAGCAGTGACTCAAGGAAAATATTTATTATTCTTATTTCTTGACATGTTCTGTAGATTCTTTTGGATTTTCCCCCCTTTGTCACCCTCTGTTGAAGTTGTCAATTTTATTGGCACTAAGAAATCCAGTTAAGCTTTTGAGCGTTTTTTTTCTTTCCTCAGTCACATTTTTTATTGTTGTCATAAACCTCTGCCTCTACATTGGGCTTTTGAAGTTCTGTGGAGTTTTCTTTTTTTCTCTCTCTCTCTCTCTTTTTTTAATTTAAATTTTTTAAATCTATTATTATTTTTTCTATATTTATTCCGTCTGCTTTTCTTACTGTTCTTTTCCCCTTGCAGTTAATCTTTAATGTATATAAATCTTCTTTATCTACCTCTATTTAACTTTGCATATCAATTCTTTCTTTCTTCTCTTTCTCTCCTTTCCTCTCAAAATATTTGTTAGTTTTATTTCCATTGCTTTATTTCCCAATTGACACCTTGCTTTAGTTTTCTTTTCCAGTTTGTGCCTTAATTAGTTCTGTCTGCTAGATACAATTTTTGGTTTCCTTTGTTCACTGGGTCAGTCTATTGTACTTTATTTTTGTTGGACTGTTTTGATTTTGTTTATGGGTGTAAATGTTATGTGTATATTCCATTATTTTAATTATTATATGCCTGATTTTGTAACTGCCATTTGTCTGGGGTTCATCTTTGGTTTCTTGTTTTTGGATATTTGTTTTAATCTCATTTAATGCCATAAAAAACCACTTTTGGAATCTTCATTCCTGACCAGAGATCAAGCCCTGAGCCTTTGGAGTGGGATAACTGACTCCGAGACCCTAGAGTACCAGAGAACTAACCCTAGGGAGTAGGGTTAGTGAGAACTCACACAAAGGAAACCATTTGAATATAAGACCCAGCATCACCCAACCACCAGTAGCACCCTGTCTAGGATGCCTCATCTAAACAACAAACAGAACAAAAATACACCAGAGGGATGAGATGGGAGGGAGGTGAGAGGGGGGCTTCAAGATGGGGAACACATGTACACCTGGGGCAGATTCATGTCAGTATATGGCAAAACCAATTCAATAATGTAAAGTAATTAGCCTCCAATTAAAATAAATAAATTTTAAATAATTAATTAATTAACTAAAAGGAAAAAAAAAACCAGTCATAAGAGACAGGATTGCCACCTCATTCAGCCTTGCCCATTAGAGGACAAACAAACAAAAACTCAGCACAAATCTCACCCTATAGGAAGTTCACAGAATCCTGGGCCAACCTTGAAAGTGAAGTCTCTCAGTCATGTCCAACTGTTTGCAACCCCATGGACTGTAGCCTACCAGGCTTCTCAGTCCATGGGATTTTCCAGACAGGAGTACTGGAGTGGGTTGCCATATTCTTCTCCAGGGGATCTTCCCAACCAGGGATCAAACCCAGGTCTCCCACATTGTAGGCAGATGCCTTACCCTCTGAGCCACCAGGGAAGGCCAATCTTGCTGCTGCTGCTGCTAAGTCACTTTAGTCGTGTCCAACTCTGTGCGATCCCATAGAGGGCAGCCCACCAGGCTCCCCCGTCCCTGGGATTTTCCAGGCAAGAACACTGGAGTGGGTTGCCATTTCCTTCTCCAATGCCAACGTAGGAGGGCAGAAACCAAACGGAAGAAAGTATTCAACCTTCTTCAAGGAAAGTGAAAGTGAAGTCGCTGGGTTATGTCCCAACTCTTTGCAACCCCATGGACTGTGGCCTACCAGGCTCTTCCATCCATGAGATTTTCCAGGCAAGAAACCTGAAGTGGGTTGCCATTTCCTTCTCCAGGAGATCTTCCCCATCCAGGGATTGAACCCAGGTCTCCCGCATGGTAGACAGACATTTTACTATCTGAGCCACCAGGGAATTAGAGTTCAACTTTCCTTGAAGCCTGGGGAAAGGAAACCTCAAACACAATAAGTTAAAAAAAATAATGAAAAGGCAGAGAAAGACTACATAAATGAAGGAACAAACTAGAAACATAGAAGTGTTTCTAAGAAATAGGCAAAGAATTCAGAATAATGATAGCAAAGATGATCAAAAACCTTGAAAACAAAATGGAAAAAATTCAAGAAGCATTTACCAGAGACCTAGAAAAATTAAAGAATAAACATACAGAGACAAACAACACAATTACTGAAATTAAAAATACTCTACAAGGAATCAATAGCAGAATATCTGAAGGAGAAGAATGAATCAGTGAGCTGGAAGATAAAAATGGTGGAAATAGCTTCTAAAGAGCAGAATAAAGTAAAAAGAATGAAAAGAACTGAGGACAGTCACAGAGACGTCTGGGACTATATCAAACGCATCAACATTCAAATTATAGGGGTCCCAGAAGAAGAAGAGAAAAAGAAAGGGTATGAGAAAATTTTTGAAGAGGTTATAGTTGAAAATTTCCCCAACATGGAAAAGGAAACAGTCAGTCAAGTCCAAGAGGCACAAAGAGTCCCATACAGGATTAAACCAAGGAGAAACACACCAAGACACATACTAATCAAACAAAGAATAAACACAAAGAAAGAATATTAAAAGCAGCAGGGGAGAAGCAGCAAGTAACATACAAGGGAAAGCCCATATGCTTAACAGCTGATCTTTCAGCAGAAACTCTGCAGACCAGAGGGGAATGGCAGGATATAGTTAAACTATTGAAAGGGAAAAATCTACAACCAAGATCACTGTACCCAGCAAGAATCTCATTCAAAATTGATGGAGAAATAAAAAGCTTTTCAGACAAGCAAAAATTAAGAGAATTCAGTACCACAAAACCAGCTTTACAACAAAGGTTAAAGGAACTTATATATTCAAGAAATAAAAGAGAAAGAAAAATATCTACAAAATCAACCACAAACAATTAAGAAAATGGCAATAGGAACATATATATCAATAATTACTTTAAATGTAAATGGATTAAATGCTCCAACCAAAAGACACAGACTGGCTGAATGGATACAAAAACAAGACCCATATATATGCTGTCTACAAGAAACCCGCTTCATACCTCAAGACACGTATACTGAAAATGAGAGGATGGAAAAATATATTCCATGCAAATGGGAAGCAAAAGAAAGCTGGAGTAACAATCCTCATATCAGACAAAATAGACCCTAAAATAAAGAAGATTACAAGAGATAAGGAAGGACACTACATAACCATCAAGGGATCAATCCTAGACGAAGACATAACAATTGTAAATATCTATGGACCCAACATAAGAGCACCTCAGTACATAAGACAAACACTAACAAACATAAAAGGAGAAATTGACACTAACACAATAATAGTAGGAGTCTTTAACACCCCACTCACACCAATGGACAGATCATCAAAACAGAAAATTAATAAGGAAACACGAGTCTTAATTGATACATTAGATGAGACGGATCTTATAGATATCTTCAGAACATTCCATCCAAATGCAGAAGAATACACATTCTTCTCAAATGCACACAGAATATTCTCCATTATAGACCACATCCTGGGTCACAAATAAAACCTCAGTAAATTTAAGAAAATTGAAGTCATATCAAGCATCCTCTCTGACCACAATGCTATGAAACTTGATATCAATTACAAGAAAAAAAAGTGTAAGAAACACAAACACATGGAGAATAAGCAACACATTTCTAAATAACCGGCAGGTTACTGAAGAAATCAAAAGGGAAATCAAAAAATTTCTAGAAAGAAATGACAATGAAAACATGACAACTCAAAACCTATGGGATGCAGCAAAAGCAGTTCTAAGAGGGAAGTTTATAGCAATACAGTCCTACCCAAAGAAAAAAGAAAAAATACAATAGACAACCTAACTTTACACCTAAAACAACTGGAAAAAATAGAATAAAAATCCCCAAAATTAGTAGAAGGAAAGAGATCATAAAGTTCAGAGCAGAAATGAGTGAAAAAGAAATGAAAGAAACAATAGGAAAGATTAATAAAACTTAAAGATTGTTCTTTGAGAAGATAAACAAAATTGACAAGCCTTTAGCCAGACTCATCAAGAAAAAAAGAAAAATCAAATCAACAAAATTAGAAATGAAAAAGGAGAGGTTACAACAGACAATGCAGGAATACAAAGAATGATAAGAGACTATTATGAATGACTATATGGCAATAAAATGGAAAACCTGGAAGAAATGAACAGATTCTTAGAAAAGTTCAATCTTCCAAGATGGAACCAGGAAGAAATAGAAATTATGAACAACCCAATTACAAGCACTGAAATTGAAGCTGTGATCAAAATCTCCCCCCTAAAAAAGCCCAGGACCGGATGGCTTCACAGGAGAATTCTATTAAACATTTAGAGACGAGCTAATGCCTATCCTTCTAAAACTCTTTCAAAAAATTGCAAAGGAAGGAGCACTTCCAAACTCATTCTACGAGGCCACCATCACCCTGATACCAAAACCAGACAAAGACAACACAAAAAGAAAACAAAGAAAAACAACCAAAAAAAGAAAACTATGGGCCAATATCACTGATGACCATATGCAAAAATCCTCCACAAACTTTAGCAAACTGAATTCAGCAGCACATCACAAAGTTCATACACCAAGATCAAGTTGGGTTTACTCCAGGGATGCAAGGATTCTTAAATTTACATAAATAAATCAATGTGATACACTGTATTATCAAATTGAAAGATAAAAATCATATAATCTCAAAAAATGCAGAAAAAGCCTTTGACAAAATTCAGCACCCATTTATGATTAAACCTGCTCAAAAAATGGACACAGAAGGAACCTGCCTCAACATAGTAAAGGCTATATATGGTAAACCTACAGCAAACATCATTCTCAATGGTGAAAAACTGAAAGCATTCCCCCTAAGATCAGGAACAAGACAAGGGTGTCCACTTTCACCACGATTATTCAACATAGTTGGAACTCATAGCTACAGCAATCAGAGAAGAAAAATAAATAAAAGAAATCCAGACTGCAAAAGAAGTAAAGCTCTCACTGTTTGCAGATGACATGATATTGTACAAAGAAAACACTAAAGATAGTATCGGAAAATTAACTAGAGCTAATCAGTGAATTTAGCAAAGTTATAGGATACAAAATCAATACACAGAAGTCACTTGCTTTTCTGTATACTAACAAAGAAAAATCAGAAAGAGAAATTAAGGAAACAATCCCATTCACTGTTGCAACAAAAAGAATTAAATATCTAGGAATAAACTTACCTAAGGAGACAAAAGAACTGTGCACAGAAAATTATGACACAAATGAAAGAAATCAAAGATGACATAAACAGATGGAGAGATAGTCCATATTCTTGGGTAGGAAGAATCAATACTGTGAAGATGAATATACTACCAAATGCAATCTACAGATGCAATGTGATCCTTATCAAATTACCAATGGCATTTTTCACAGAACTAGAACAAAAAATTTCACAATTCATATGGAAACACAAAAGACCCTGAATAGCCAAAGCAGTCTTGAGAAAAAAGAATGCAGCTGGAAAAATCAACCTTCCTGACTTCAGATTATCCTACAAAGCTACAGTCATCAAGACAGTATGGTACTGACAAAAATGGAAATATAGACCGATGGAACAAGACAGAAAGTCCAGAAATAAACCCATGCACCTATGGGTACCTTATTTTTGACAAAGGAGGCAAGAATATACACTGGGGCAAAGACAGCCTCTTCAATAAATGGTGCTGGGGAAACTGGACAGCTACATGTAAAAGAATGAAATTAGAACACCTCCTAGCACCATACACAAAGATAAACCCAAAATGGATTAAAACCTCAATGTAAGACCAGAAACTATAAACCTCTTAGGAGAAAACATAGGCAGAACACTAAATGACATAAATCAAAGCAAGATCCTCTATGACCCACCTCCTAGAGTAATGGAAATAAAAACAAAAGTAAACAAGTGGGACCTGATTAAACTTAAAAGCTTTTGCACAGCAAAGGAAACAATAAGCAAGGTGAAAACAACCCTCAGAATGGAAGAAGATAATAGCAAATGAAACAAAGGACAAAGGATTAATTTCCAAAATATACAAGCAGCTCATACAACTCAATACCAGAAAAACAAACAACCCAATCAAAAAGTGGGGGAAAAGACCTAAAAAGACATTTCTCTTAAGAAGACATACAGATGACTAACAAACACATGAAAAGATGCTCAACATTGCTCACTATTAGAGAAATGAAAATCAAAACCACAATGAGATATTACCTCACACTGGTCAGAAGGGCCCTCATCAAAAAGTCTACAAACAATAAATGCTGGAGAGGGTGTGGAGAAGGGAACACTGTTGCACTGTTGATGGGAATTTAAATTGATACAGCCCTTATGGATGACGGTATGGAGATTCCTTAAAAAAAAACAAAAACTAGTAATAAAACCACCATATGACCCAGCAATCCCACTCCTAGGCATATATTTTGAGGAAACCAAAATTGAAAGAGGCACATGTCTCCCATTCTTCACTGCAGCACTATTTACAATAGCTAGAACATGGAAGCAAGCTAGATGTCTATTGACAGATGAGTGGATAATGAAGTTGTGGTACATATAAAGAATGGAATATTACTCAGCCATAAAAAGGAATGCATTTGAGTCAGTTCTGATCAGGTGGATGAACCTAGAGCCTATTATACAGAGTGAAGTAAGTCAGAAAGAGAAAGATAAATATCATATTCTAACACATATATATGAAATCTAGAAAAATGGTACTGAAAAGAATTTATTTACAGGGCAACAATGGAGAAACAAACATAGAGAATAGACTTATGGACATGGAGAGAGGGAAGGAGAGGGTGAAGTATGGAGAGAGTAACTAGAAACTTACGTCACCATATGTAAAATAGATAGTCAACAGGAATTTGCTGTATGGCTCAGGAAACTCAAACAGGGGCTCTGGATCAACCTAGAGGGGTGGGATGGGGAGGGAGATGGGAGGGAGTTTCAAAAGGGAGGGGATATATGTATACTTATGGCTGATTCATGCTGAGATTTGACAGAAAAAGCAAAATTCTGTAAAGCAATTATCCTTCAATTAAAATTAAATAATCTTTTTAAAATAAAAAATAAAAAGAAAGAAAAGAAGAATACTGGGGTGGGTTGCCATGCTTCCTACAGGGGATTTTCCTGACCCAGGGATTCATCCCACGTCTCTTATGTCTCCTGCTTTGGCAGGGAGGTTCTTTACTACTAGCACCACCTAGGAAGCCCCCAACATATGACATACATAGGTATATTTAAAAATAATAACGATAGAAAAAAATGTATGCTTTCTCCATCCAACTCAAGATTATTTTTTCCCTTTTTCAATATTTTTAATTTTTGTAGAGAAACCTAACTTATCTAGTAGTTCAGGTGGTAAAAAATCTGCTTGCAATGCAAGAGACCTGAGTTCAATCCCCGAATCACGAAGATCCCCTGGAGAAGGGAATGGCAAGCCCCTCGTAATACTTCACTAACACACTTCTGTTTTTTACAATGCAAAAGTTCTTAACTTCTTTTTAAAATTTTTTTAATTGTTAAAAATTTAATTGTAATTTTACTTATCTTTTGTTTACTTCTTGAACTAATAAGGCTCTAGAACAAACCTCTGCTACCACCATTAGCTGTGTGAACTAGACCCAGAGGCTAGATCTCTTGGAACTTCAGTCTTCTCTTTTGTAAAATAGGGACCAAAATCCTTACTTTCTCGGCAGGAGCATCACGAGAAGTACAGAGGAAGCACATCATCACTATGGAAGAAGTGTTCCATAATGTGTAACTACTTCTGTTATTGTTTGGCCTAAAGTAAAGAACAGAGGAGCATATACGTAAGAGAAGCATCTGGAATAACACCATCCATCCACAGTGTGTCTGTTCCCCAAAGCTCATGCAATCAATTCTGCAGAAACGCTTGGACAGGATGGGTTTCCCCTGGCTAACCTTTCTTTAGTCTTCCTGATCTGGCATATCCTATTTCACTTTGTTTACCATTAAAAACTGTGCTCATCAATATATGCTTTTGCTCTTTTCTCCCTTTTTAAAAATCCAGTACATGAAGGAATCACCACTGAGTTTGAAAAAAACTGCTTGAAGGAAAAACTAAAATAAACAAATGTATCTGTTACAAGGTGCCAGCAGTAAATTTTCAAAATAGCTCTGTGCAATGGCCAGAATTAACTTTCCTTTTATTCTTCTGGCAGGATGTCTCTGCAGAGTTTGGCAGAGACATTTAACAGAACAGAACAAAACTTTATTTTCTCCTTGTATTGGTCTGACACTAGCAGCTTGAGCATCTTTTGGAATGCCCCGGCGCACTCAGAATGAGCTCCTTGAGCTCACAGGAGGCTGGAATAATGGCTTGCAGACTGCTGAAGTGGGCAGTCCTGCAACCTGGAGCCACACCAGCCCTGCTGGGAAGGAAGCCTATCTGTTTATCAAATTGACAGCAAGGCAGCAAAGGGAGCTGCTGAAGCATCCTTTGCCAGGTACAGGCATCATGTAGAAAAGTACGTCATTGCTGCTCGTGAATGAATATATTTCTGGTTCAATAGTTGGACCATATCACTAGTCATCTAAGGTAATGGCCGGCAAAGAATGACCAAGGATCACATCCTTCAACCAAAGCTGAAAATAGGAAGGACTTGGGGCGGGAGGGGAAGGGGACGACAGAGAATGAGATGGCTGGATGGCATCACCAACTCAATGGACATGAGTTTGAGTGAACTCCGGGAGTTGGTGATGGACAGGGAGGCCTGGCGTGCTGTGATTCATGGGGTTGCAAAGAGTCAGACACGACAGCGACTGAACTGAACTGAACTGAACTGAAAGTGAGTTACTGGGTTGAAGTCAGACTTGCTGGCCTCACTGAAGGAACAGAACACTGACCACCATCTTACTTATATTCCAAAAGCTACTGAAGTCCTCACCTTAAAGAACACCCACTGTACTGTGATCATGAGTCAAGGTTACCCTGCTTTAGTTTAGAACCTCCTTTTCCCCATGTGGTTCAAACTACACTGGCAAGAAGCTATCATGTTTAGACAGATTCCAACTAAGCAACTTCTGCAAGACAATACTGGAGACACTATTGCTGTCTCTCAGAAGAGTAGTTTCCAATGTATTTTTACACAGGATGAGAAAAATGTGTGCTATTTTTAGATTCTGTTTCACCATCACTATGAAAAGCCATTTTGCTTGGGAAAGCCAATATTACCACTAAACTATTGAAGGCAGAGTAGTATGTTGTCACGCCTCCCATTTACAGCACTGTGGCTATTGCAATATTACATTGTTACCTTCATTTATGTGATTATTGACTTGATGTTATCCCAACCATCAAACTATAAACTCCATGAAGCCAGGAGATATCTCTTTCTGCTCACCTATTACAGTCCCTGGTATGCAGAACATAACCAAAAATATGTTTGTTCAATTAATATTATTTAGCAGCATCATTGGTAATGATTTTTATATTAGCTACTCATGATATGTTCAGAATTGGATAATACATAAAGGAACCATCAGTGTAGGCTCAGTATAGGCTCCAGTCTTGAGAAGTTTACAGTCCAAGTTTGTTCCAGGTGACAGTGTTCTAGGTAACTAACACCCACACATCCTCCCCAGTATTCCTGGTCCCTTGCTTTCCCATATTGATCACCTTCAAGCATACTATACAATTTACTTTTTTGGCTTTTTCACTGTCTCCCCTAGAGACAGATTAGAATATCAAATACAGGAGCAGGACTTTTTCATCTGTTTTGTTCATGGATGTTTTCCCTGTATCCAGTAATTATACCAATTGGTCATTACCTTCTCTTTGGAATACTTGTGTACTTCTGACCTGGCTACCTTTTCTGTCCTACCTGTCTCCTACCCTCACTCACACCATCCTAGTCACATGGAGGGGCTTCACTGGTCCAGCCTTGTGGTCTCTGCACTTACCAGCCCTTCTCAACAGGATGTTTTTCCACCTGTTACCTCCACGCTCCTTCCCTTACGTATTTCAAATCTTTATTCCAAAGACAGCAAAGTCTTCCCTGATAGTCTTATTTAAGTATGAATCCCTTCCCTGCAAGCCACACACAGACTCTTGAAACTTGACAAATTCCTGCTCTGCTTTTTCTCGATAACACTCATCACAGTCAAATACACAAGGTTAGTTATATGTTGTCTGTTGGTCCCCCTCCCTCCCCACCCACAGACACACATATTTTAAGCTTCATGAGGGCAGACATTATCCTTTCCTTTGCTCACTGTTATTTCCCCAAGATCTAGAATACTGTGTCACACTTGGCACTTGATAAATATTTGTTGAACGGATGAATTATCGTAAAGGCAATTTTTATATTTAAAATACCAGTTTTTACAATGTCCCACTTTAGTTCAGAGAGCATACATGGGATTATAATAAGATGTTTGAATTTCAAATAAGAAGTTGAGTATGAAATAAAAAACATAATAAGAAGCAGGTGGCTTGGAAAGGTCAAGAAATATAAGGCATACATCTTTGCCTTTGATGAATATGCTGCTAAAGTTTAGGTTGTTGATACATTTTGGCTTGAAAATCTCTAAGCAGTTGTTTGCTATCAGAAGCTATTTTTGAAGGCAACAATCAAAATACACAAACACACGCACATATCCTAGCCCTCACATACAAGTTTTCATCTGGTGCCCAGGGAAAATGAGAGGAAATGACTTTTAAATGGCTAAGGAAAGTGTTCATGATTCATTAGTTCACTGAAACAGCAGAACAGGCATCCACTTAACGAAACAGGCAGAACCAACCTTAACCAGGTAAGAGTGGATGTGGAGACTCGTTGACAAAATGCCTACAGTTACAGCTGTGTGATGATGAATGACCCTGAGAATTAGAAATCTACAATCTTGTCTCCATCAGCCTGGAGACAGGAAATTTGCAAGGAATAATTCTTTCTATGTGAAATCCAGTCCAAAGTATACATCCTCCCTCCATCCAGGGACTCGTGAGCAGAATTTGAAAGAGTAGAAGCGATTGTTTGTTCTCTCTGTGACTGACATAGAATCACATCATTTCAGAGCACAGACTTTCGGAAGCATGCCCTCCAATCACAGTGTTTTATGAAGGAAAAAACTGAACCAAAATTTCCTCAGCTAACTTTAAGGGAATACCCCAAATAGCCTCAAGATCCCTGAAACCCACACCAGTGTCCCCTCCCCAGGTTGAAGTGTCATTGCTGATGCTCCAGTTAGATCCAGTTAGATTTCCAGAGAAGCACTCATTTCAGCCCAAATAATGCATGCATTCAAATCTATATATGCATAGTAGAGAGACTGAGGGATAGACAGAGAAATGCAAATGTACTACACATAGAAAATCGGTGTCACACACCTCATTGATCTTATTTGTTTTTTAATAAAAAGAAGAATGAAGGAGAAAGTTTTTCATAATCTCAATGCCTTAATAGCACCTGTTGATATTTAAAGTCCTTGAATATTTAACGTTTTTATGTCTTCCATATAAATAGTATATAGTCACAATCTCTTGACCAGTTTCTATGTACCAGGTTCTGTCATAGGGAAATTATTTATGTCAACTTCATAGCAACCCTCTGATGAATGTATTATCAGCCCCATTTTACAGAGGAAGGGATGGAGTTCAGGAAGTTGACACAGAAAGTAAATTGGCCAAAGCTAAACAGCCCAGGTGTGGCTGGGTCTGTTCCGAAGCCCAAATCAATCAATCTCCAAGGCCAGCGTTGCTCCTAGTGCCCCTCACTGCAACCCCCTCTTCCCTCAAGGAAATAAAATCTCCATTTTCTTCCTCATACAAGATAGATACTTAAACCCTGTATTTATGAGGACAGCTAACAATTACGGTCACTTTATTTAGATAGCAATGAAGTAACATCACTAATATTTAAATAACATATTTTATAGAAGTTTAAAATCCATGTAAGATGAATTTATTTTCACCCATGTATTTGACAATCAGGTCTGTAAAGCCAAAGCTATGATTTTTCCAGTAGTCATGTATGGATATGAGAGTTGGATTGTAAAAAGACTGCTGCTGCTGCTGCTAAGTCGCTTCAGTGATGTCCGACTCTGTACAACACCATAGACAGCAGCCTACCAGGCTCTGCTGTCCCTGGGATTCTCCAGGCAAGAATACTAGAGTGGGTTGCCATTTCCTTCTCCAATGCATAAAAGTGAAAAGTGAAAGTGAAGTCCCTCAGTCATGTCTGACTCAGTGACCCCATGGACTGTAGTCTACCAGATTCCTCCGTCCATGGGATTTTCCAGGCAAGAGTACTGGAGTGGGTTGCCATTGCCTTCTCTGGTACAGAAGGCTGAGTGCTGAAGAATTGATGCTTTTGAATCATAGTGCTAGAGAAGACTCTTGAGAGTCCCTTGGATACCAAGGAGATCAAACCAGTTAATCCTAAAGGAAATCAATCCTGATGTTCATTGGAAGGACTGATGCTGCAGCTGAAACTCCAATACTTTGGCCACCTGATGCAGAGCCAACTCACTGGAAAAGACCCTGATGCTGGGAAAGATTGAGGGCAGGAGGAAAAGGGGACGACAGAGGATGAGATGGTTAAATAGCATCACTGACTGAATGGACATGAATGTGAGCAAACTCGAGGAGATAGACGGAGGAGCCTGGCATGCTGCAGTCCATGGGTTGCAAAGAGTCAGACACAACTTAGCAACTGATTAACAACATCTGAGGACAATCCACCTGAGCAAAACCCTCCAGGCCAGGAGTGGTGTTTCTCTGGCTGTCAATTGAAGACTTAGCCTCCTGTAGAGAAGCAAGCATCTCAGTGATTTTTCTTGTCTGTGCCCTGCCTATTATGCCTTCCTCCAAGCAGGACAGATCTATAAATTTGGAAGGAAAGGTTGACTGAACCAGGAAGACATGATGTCTCCTTTTGGAATGAACAGGCCATGCTGAGAGGAGACAGGGCTGTGTTCTTCCATGGAGGTAGCAGGTAGAATCACTAGGGCTTGACCCCAAAATGTGGCTGGGATTCCAAGCAACACGCCTCTCAGGGGTGAAGGGGGCAGGCAGAAATGTCTGTGTTTCTTCAGATTCACTCCTGGTTCTACACCCTGTCCCCAGGTCAAGGAGAGATTTCTTGTCAAGATCTTTGGCAGTAGAATAATACAACTTAAAGAGGTTCCTTTAAGAACTTAAGGAGTCTTTCCAGAAATAGCCAGAGGGCCAGAGCGGGGCTGCCAGTCAACCTGCTGGGATCCAAACTCTGAGAGAACAGGAGACAGCTTTCCAGAGCCCCACCCTCCCAGTTCTGATCCCTTGCATCTGCATTTTCCCTGGGGAAACTGAGGGGTGGAGACCTGGAGGCAGGAAGGAAATCTTTGGGTCTGCTCTTCATTCATTGTCCCATCATTCTGGCGACTGTCAGCCTTTATTTTTAAAGCATGAAACACGTCAACAGCATTGCTTTATTTTTCTTTCAAGGAGATAATGCTCTACTATAAAAGGGGGGAAAACTTGTTTGTTGCTTCCAAAGGAAATGAGATGTTTTAGATTTTTAATTTTGTCTCAAACTAAGAGGTTTCAGATGGTGCAAAGTGAGCTTTGCCTTTCTTACTTAAGTTACCCTATTTTGCATGTTCCTTTTTTCCCATTGACACAGAATACAATTATTGCCACCCTTTTCTGGCTAGCTAGCTGGCTCTTATGAAAATGTGAACAATGAGTTGAAGAAGTTTCTTGGCAGGTCTCTCCATAGCAAACTCTTCCATGCCCTAGGTCACTAGAATGCTCTTGGAAGGAGTTCCTCGTAGGGTTCTGTTGTATAGTTTCAGAAGCTACAATCTATTTAATTGTTTCTACCAGACTACATGGCACAATTCATTCCAGGACACTTTCTTCTTAATAGTTTTCCCTTCAATCCATCTTATTTCTACTATGAGCTTCCCTGGTGGCTCAGATGGTAAAGAATCTGCCTGCAATGCAGAAGACCCCAATTCGATCCCTATTTCTACTAGTTATGTTCAAATGTGTCCACATTACAACTCATTTTGTTGAATCCCAGCAGTCAAAAAGTCTCAGAGGTATCAGCACCATACATTTATCCATGTATATGCAAACATATAGATCTGATAAGGTTAGTGCCCTCAGCTATCTGGCCACCAATCCTTTCTGCTCTGAGGAATTCAGAATGATATTAGTAGAATGTATTCATAAATGGAAACATTTATGAATAAATGGAAGATCCCCTGGACAAGGAAATAGAAACCCACTCCAGTATTCTTGCCTGGGAATTTCCGTGGACAGAGGAGCCTGGTAGGCTGCAGTCCATGGGATCGCAAAAGAGTTGGACACAACTAAGCGACAAAACAAACAATAGATCACGATAGCCAGAATGGCTGAAAATGGTGATAATGAAAAAATGGCTGCTCTGGAGGCCAAAATCTGTCATCAAATTGAGTATTATTTTGGAGACTTCAATTTGCCACAGGACAAATTTTTAAAGGAACAGATCAAACTGGATGAAGGCTGGGTACCTTTGGAGATAATGATAAAGTTTAATAGGTTAAACTGTTCAACGACAGACTTTAATGTAATAGTAGAGGCCCTGAGCAAATCAAAGGCAGAACTCATGGAAATAAGTGAAGATAAAACTAAAATTAGAAGATCTCCAAGCAAACCCCTCCATGAAGTGACTGGTGAGTGTAAAAATGATGTAAAAAACAGATCTGTTTATATTAAAGGCTTCCCAACTGATGCAGCTCTCGATGACATAAAAGAATGGTTAGAAGATAAAGGTCAAGTACTAAATATTCAGATGAGAAGAACGTTGCACAAAGCATTTAAGTGTTCAATATTTGCTGTATTTGATAGTATTGAATCAGCTAAAAAGTTTGTTGAGACCCCTGGCCAGAAGTACAAAGACACAGACCTGCTAATACTTTTCAAGTAAGATTACTTCACAAAAAAAAAAAGAAGAAAGAAAGCAAAATAAAATGGAAGCTAAATTACGAGCCAAACAAGAGCAAGAAGAAAAAGCTAGCAGAAAATGCTGAAATGAAATCTCTAGAAGAAAAGATTGGCTGCTTGCTGAAATTTTCAGCAGACTTAGATGATCAGACGTGTAGAGAAGATTTGCACACCCTTTTCTCAAATCATGGTGAAATAAAATGGATACACTTTGTCAGAGGAGCCAAAGAGGGAATAATTCTATTTAAAGAAAAAGCTAAGGAAGCACTGGATAAAGCAAAAGAGGCCAATAATGGTAACCTACAACTAAGGAACAAAGAATTCACCTGGGAAGTACTAGAAGGAGATGTGGAAAAAGAAGCACTGAAAAAAATAATAGAAGATCAACAAGAGCCTCTAAACAAATGGAAGTCAAAAGGTCGCAGATTTAAAGGAAAAGGAAAGGAAAATAAAGCTGCCCAGGCTGGGTCTGCTAAAGGAAAAGGACAGTTTCAGGGCAAGAAAACTAAATTTGATAGTGATGATGAACGTGATGAAAATGGTGCATCTGGAACAGTAAAAAGAGCAAGAGAAGAAACAGACAAAGAAGAACCTCCATCAAAACAACAGAAAACAGAAAATGGTGCCAGAGACCAGTAGTTTAATAAATAAATTTTTAGTTCATTTTAATTAGATTTTAAGCTGCTTTTGTCTTTGGAGGCTGTTAAAAAGAAAACCGAATTAGATCCACTTCGATGTCTACCTGTAAGAAAGGAAGATTTTTTTGTTGTTGTTGAACTTGTCTTTTGTTATCGAATAAGTTTTTTAATGTGAAGTTCTGTTTGTGTTCTTTCGGATTATTCAAATATCAAAAGAAACATTCTTCTATTAAGTTGCCTTTGTAATATGAGAATGTATTAGTATGAAGTAATAAAATGTATACTGCATAAAAATTTAAAAAAATGGAAACATAGATAAGAACTATTCTGTAGAATACAAGATATTATCTCTCGATTAACCAGGAGAACAATATAGATGCTAACAAAGTTCACTGAAGTTCAGCATTATTGATGTTCTTTTTATTTCCTTTGCTCAGTTTTTTCTTCAAATTAAAGTGTTTTGCTAAATATGGTCTTATTACCAAATTATTTCTCAATCAGTTAGAATGTGGGTGTACAGATTTCTGTTTCCTATTTACTGAATTCAATCACAAGTATTTAAGCATGTATAAAAAGCTAAGGGAAAAGAGAATACCTTAGTATTATCTTTAGAAGCACATTGTCCTTCTAAAAGCCATTTTGTCACTAAATAATGCTTAGAGCATTGTGGAACAGAAATAACCCTCTTCATAATAAAGGAAATTAGTCACAAAGAACTCAAACAAGTCACTACATAGTCATTGATTAGTTAACAAATGGAACTCAAGAGTCCTATTACTCTCATATGCTTTTTTCATATGCAAATAGAAGGAAAGCTGGAGCAAACTTGGGTCAAAAATGTCAACTTTCTCAGAAAGTACATCAGTAGATGCCAAGGGCCAGAGTTGGCAGGTGGGGTAGGGAGGGAGAATGGGAACTTCATGTTTAATGTGGATGGAGTTTCAGTTTGGGCTTCCCAGGTGCTGTGTTAGTAATGGTAAAGAACCTGTCTACCAATATAGGAGACATAAGAGATGCCAGTTTAATCCCTGAGTCAGGAAGATCCCCGGGAGGAGGAAATGGCAACACACTCCAGTATTCTTGACTGGAGAATCCCATGAACAGAGGAGCCTGGTGGGCTATGGTCCACGGGGTCACAAAGAGTCAGACACAACTGAAGTGACTTAGCAAGCGTGGATAGTTTCCATTTAGGAAGGTGAAAAATTCAGGAGATGGATGAGCACTGCACAACAATGTCAATGTACTTAGTGCCACTGAACCCTATAGTTAAATATGTTTAAAATAGTGTGTTTTATATTATGTGGCTTTTACCACAGTTTAAAAAAATAGCGTTTAAAAAATGTCAGCTCTTGGGGACTTCCCTGGTGGTCCAGTGCTTCCAACGCAGAGGGTGCAGGTTCCATCCCTGGTAGACAAACTAAGTTCCTACAAGCTGCATGGCCAAAAAAAAAAGTCAACTCTCAGGGAGAATACAGTCAGTCCTCTGTATCCTCAGGTTCCACAGATTTGATCAACAAGGGATAGAAAATATTCAGGTGAAAAAAATCACAGAAAGTTCCAGAAAGCAAAACTTTTGCTGCACCAGAAACTATTTACATAGCATTTACACCATATTTACAACTATTTACATAGCATTTACACCATATTAGGTATTATAAGCAATCTAGAGATGAGTTCAAGTGTACAGGAGGATGCGTGTAAGCTACATGCAAATATTTTGTCATTTTTTACAAGGAACTTGAGCATCCCCAGGAGGTCCTAGAACCATTCCCCCATGGCTATGGAGAGACACAACTATAATTTTAAAAATGAAAAAGCTTACACCTGATATTTTCTTTGATACACCATTGTCCTTAATGCTAAGAAGAAATAAAATATTCTTTCTTGTAGATATATCTCACATCATCCTAAATAATTCATGTTCCTTAAGACACTTCTAGACCAAAATCTAACTTTCCTTATAAAGTACAAAATTTTCCCAAGTTAGGAACAGGCTTTGTGAAGCCATAAAAGCTCCTGGAAGTTTTCCTTTGTGCCACCTGCATGCCATGCTTAGCCATGTGGCAGTATACCTTTGCCAGCAAAGACATTCAGGTAAGTAATCACTCCACAGGCTTGTGAGCTCTGCCCTCAGAACTCACTGCTGCTGAACCACTAGTGAGAAGAGAATAAGTGACTCCAGAATTCTGAAAGAAATCACAGAATCTCTAGGTTGTAAGAGAACTTAAATTTCATCCAGTCCCACCACATCAGAATAATCTGCCAGCATCCTTGAAAAGCATTGTAAAGTGAGATAATGTTACAAGTTGAGGAAGATTAATGGCAGACAAATCACCACAGCACCCACAGGTAGAATGTTTTAAGAACACCAAAAAGAATGAACTTGGAACTCAGAAAAAGTACACCAAAAAGGTCTTGTTCCTCTTTGAAATTTGAGAAGTAACAATCCTTTCAACACTCTCCAGGAATTCTATAATCCAAGAGCACGTGTTACAAATTTAGACTTGCTTTTTTTCTCACTCATTTATTCAATAATATTTTCTAGTACCTACCATGTGAAAGATAATCTATCAAAGTGAAGATTAACACTTATGACCACTATAAAAGTCATTTCTGTCCCCCCAAAAAATCTCCATTCAAAGTTTTTTTTAACGTTTAACATAGGTGACCATGAATCATATATACTTCTACTTTTCTGAAGAGGAAAATACCATAATAGCAAAGATCAAAATCTTATAAAAATGATTTAAAAATTTTAGAAATCCTTACTAACTCACTAGCTACTATTACTAGAGTAAACAGGAATCAAAATCTAATAGATATCTGAAAGAAAATAGAAGTCGCTCAGTCCTGTCCGACTCTTTGCGACTCCATGAACTGCAGCCTACCAGGGTCCTCTGTCCATGGGATTTTCCAGGCAAGAATACTGGAGTGGGTTGCCATTTCCTTCTCTAGGGTATCTTCCCAACCCAGGGATCGAACTCCAGGCCTCCCGCATTGTGGGTAGACGCTTTACCCTCTGAGCCACCGGGGAAGCCCTGAACGCAAATATAAAACATGAGAGTATCGGTTAGTATGAGCAAAGAGGTGAGAATTAAGAGAATGAAGAAATGAGGGACACCCTTGGTGATGCCGTGTTCCCTGGATGCTATGACTCTGTGTTCCCAATGCTGGGGGGACAGGTTCAATCCCTGGTCAGGGAATTAGATCCTGCTTGCTTCAAGAAAGATCAAAGAGACTATGCTCTGCAACTAAAACCCAGTGTAGCCAAATGAACAAACAAAAAATTTTTTTAAAAGAGAGGAAATGAAGAAATGAAATCATGTGAAAATTTAAAGTAGGTGCTGAGCAAAGTTTCAATTAATGGACTATACGAAGATGATGAAAGGGCAGAGTACAGAGAGGGAATTTTATATGGAGGTTTTCTCTAACACAACCTGAGCTGTGAGTTCTCATCATCCCCTCTTTCTCCAGATGAAGGGGTTGTTGACACTTCTCTGCAGGACTAGAGCTAGGGGCTTCAACAGGATCTCTCAGAGATGTAAGTTCCTTGAATAGAGAAGGCTTGGCAGACTAGAACCAGACTCATCCAATAAACTTTAAGAAGCCCAGGGCAGCACAGAGAGGGCTGCAGCTGGAATGTATACACACTTCTCCTCAGCATTGAGTCAAACAGCATGTCCCAGGAACCCAATGTGGAGCCTATGATAGGACTGCCAGGACCAGTGCATGTAAATGAAATTCTGGTTAGGAGAGCAGACTGCCAAGGTGAAGGTAATACAGAATTAAGAGTCTGAGTGCAGAAAATGCTGTGGAGGGGGATGGGTTAATCATAAGTGTTTTTGGCAAGCATATGCACCCCGAGTCTTAGATCTTTAACATTAATTCTCCATGACTCTAACTTGCAGACATTAGAGCCAAGATCATCCTGTTGAGTTGGCACCTCCACAGACTATGAAATGTAGCAGTAATGACATCACTGAGATTGTCAAGTCAATATGGTAGAAACTGAAGTGACAGAGAAGGATCCTCCCTTGTGGAAAAATTAATCAAAAAACAAAATTTGCATACACAATCAAACTTCAAATTTGGAGTGTGAAATCTCTGAGTGTGAAAAGAGGAGCCAAAGTCAGAGAACTGAATAGGATCTTAAATCAAAGCAGCTATTAAGTTCCATACTCTTAATGGATATAGAACTTACTAGGAACTGGGGCTCTAGGACCATCACTAGCACAAGAGTTCAAAATATCATTCCATGAGTGTATAGAGCCAACAGAGACTAACAGAAGATGTCCACTGGTGACAAAAACGCTGAATTGCAATGAAGTAATATTTTCAGAGTGGTAGAATGAAGTTACTATTGACCACTTAAACTCTGTCAAGTGAAGATAAATAAATATAAATGCAAAGAAAGAGTTTACTATCCATAGAAGCTTACTTAAAAAATTACTAAATAACATTCAGCAAGAATAACAGTAACTAGAAGAAAGGAGTGGACTCATGAAATAATGATAAGGAAATGAAGCTGGTAGGCATGTTTGTAAATCTGAATTAACTTCAGATATAAAACAAAGATAACATTTACTAATTTATCTTGCTTTAATGCAAGATAAAACTAAAATGCTAGATGATAACTTGGAATATATTGTTCAACAGAAAGAGGATTTGAATAACTTTACATTTTGTTCTGATCATGCCATCTGGCCCCATTACTTCATGACGAATAGAAAGAAAAAGGGTGGAAGTGGTGACAGATTCCCTCTTCTTGGGCTCTAAAATCACTGCGAATGGTGACTGCAGCCATGAAATCAGATGATTGCTTCTTGGCAGGAAAACTGTGTCAAACCTAGACAGTGTGTTGAAAAGATGAGACATTACTCTGCTGACAAAGGTCTGAATAGTCAAGGCTATGGTCTTCTTAGTGGTCACATACAGTTGTGAGAGCTGCATTGTAAAGAAGGTAGAGCTCTGAAGAATTGATGTCTTCAAAGTGTGGTGCTGGAGAAGATTCTGAGAGTCCTTTGGACAGCAAGGAGCTCAAACCAGTCAATCTTAAGGGGAAAACCCTGAACACTCATTGGAAGGACTGATGCTGAAGCTGAAGCTCCAGTATTTTGATCACCTGATGCAGACAGCCCGCTCATTGGAAAAGTCCTTGATACTGGGAAAGATTGAGGGCAGAAGAAGAGGGCATCAGAGGATGAGATGGCTGAATGACAACACCAATGCAATGGACATGAACTTAGGCAAACTTCGGGAGATAGGAACAGGAAGACCTGGTGTGCTGCAGTCCTTGGGGTCACAAAGAGTCAGACATGACTGGGAAAATGAACAACAACAACAACACATTAAGTTAGATATACATGTTAGAAACTCGAATTCATGTCAATGTATGGCAAAACCAACCAATATAATATTGTAAAATAATTTGCCTCCAATAAAAAATAAATTAATTACCAAAAAAAGAAAAACTACCAGAAAGAATAAAAGTCAATTGTGTAATTACCAAAAGAGTTGAGAGGAAGTAAAAGAATAAAGAAGATTTGGTCAATTAAAAAATTAAGAAAAGAGAAAAAGCACCAAAACATAAAATCAAATAGTGCATTAGGCACTAATATATTAATAATCACAATAGACACACAAAGATTAAAATCATCTTAAAGTGGACTTTATAAAAAGAAAATAACATCTATCAATTTTATTTATTTTAAGAAGTATACACAAAATGTAATGACACAAATAGATGAACAAATGCTTACCAGTAAACATTGATCAGAAGATCAATAGTGTTGGGAATTCCCTGGCAGTTCAGTGGTTACAACTCTGCACTTTCATTGTTGGGTGCATAGGTTCCATCCCTGGTCAGGGAACTAGATCTTGCATGCATGCTGCAATTAAAAGTCTGCATGCCACAGCTAAGAAGATCCTGAGAGCTGCAACGACGACCCAGGCTAAGAAAAAAAAATTTTTTTTAAAAAGGACTCAAAAGCTGTTGCACAACAAGGGACTCTATCAGCAAAACAAAAGATAACCTACTGAATGAGAGAAAAGATTTGCAAATGATATGACCAGTAAAGTGTTAACATCCAAAATACATAAATGGCTCTTATAATTCAACATCAGAAACAAAACAAACAGCCTGAACACCTAAATAAATATTTTTCAAAATAAGACCTATAGATGACCAACAGGCACATGAAAGGATGCTCAACATCATTAATCATCAGGGAAATACAAATCAAAACCACAAAGAGATAGCACCTCACACCTATCAGAAGGGCTATCACCAAAAAAAAAAAAGACAAGTAACAAATGTTGGCAAGGAGGTGGAGAAATGAGAACACTTTTGCACTGTTGGTAGTATGTAAATTTGTATATCACTATGGGAGAAGGCAATGGCGAGCCACTCCAGTACTCTTGCCTAGAAAATCCCATGGATGGAGGAGCCTCGTTGGCTGCAGTCCGTGGGGTCGCTAGGGGTCGGACACGACTGAGCGACTTCACTTTCTCTTTTCACTTTCACACATTGGAGAAGGAAATGGCAACCCACTCCAGTGTTCTTGCCTGGAGAATCCCGGGGACGGGGGACCCTGGTGGGCTTCTGTCTATGGGGTCACACAGAGTCGGACACGACTGAAGTGACGCAGCAGCAGCAGCAGCATGAAAATAGTATACAATTTCCTCAAAAAAGTAAAAATAGAACTACCATATGATCCAGAATTCCACTCAGGGTACATATCCAAAGAAAATGAAAGCATTAATTCAAGAAGATATATACACCTACATGTTCATAGAAGCATTATTTACAATAGCCAAGATATGGGGGCAACATAAGTTTCCATCAACACACACCACACACGCACAATGGAATACTACTCAGTTGTGAAAAAGAATGAAATGCTGCCATTTGTGACAACATAGATGAACTTGGAGGGTTTTGAGTTCCGTAAGATAAGTCAGAGAAAAACAAATACTGTATGATATCACTGAAATGTGGACTCCTAAAAAATAAAGCGAATGAATGTATCAAAACCAAAACAGACTCACAGATATAGAGAACAAGCTAAGGTTACCATGGAGAGAAGGATGAGAGAAAGTGCAAGATAGGGGTACGGGATTAAGAGGTATAAACTATTGTGAATATTGTACAACACAGAACATAACCAAAAATAATCATAAATAGAGTATAACCTTAAAAAAAGATAGCTAAGTTTGCAATTTTCAAGTCAAACAACATAGGGTTTTAAGTCAAGAGGCATTGATAGAAATATAGTTTCATAAGATAAAAACAACAACTCAACAAGAAAGCAAAAGTCATGAAATTGTATATAATTAGCAACATAGCCTTGAAATACATAAAGTAAAAAATATAAGGAAGAATTGACAAATCTACAATCATAGGGAGAAATTTTCATATACCTCTTTCAGAAACTGACACATCAGGCAGACCAAAAAAAAAATATTAAGGATTTACAAGATATTTGAACAACCCAAAGAGTTAACCTAAAGGACTCAATTATATGTAGAAACCTACACATGGTAATTAGAAAATAGAAAATACACATTCTTTTCAAGCACAAATGGAACTGTCAAAAGAACTGACCACATAGCAGGTCAAAAAGGAAATTTCAAGAAATAACAAAGAACCTATATCACATCTCTGTATTGTAAAATAACCTAGTAGTCAAAGAGGAAACCACATGAGAATACTATTTTATAAATTCAAACTATACGACAATAAAAGTGCTATATGCCAAAATGGAGGATATTTCTAAAGCAATACTTAAGCCTTAAGTGAATTTACTTAACATAAAAGACTGAAAGTAAATAAGCTAGAGATGACATTGACAATTAGGGGGTTAAAAGCATAAGAATAAAGTCAGAAGAAAAAAGGATATAATGATGATAAAAGCAGAAATTAATGAAACTGAAACAAAACCAATAAAGATGGTGAGGCCATCAGAATATTCCATCTGGCTCCTAAATAGTCCCTGAGAGTCCATGATAAAGGATGAAGCTGTCTCATTCTTCAGTTGTCGCTGGTGTGGATTATCTACCAGCACTACCCATCAGAAATACAGGGTGAGCCACGTATACAATTTAAATTTTATGGTAGTCATATTCTAAAAGTAAGGAGAGACAGATGAATTTAACTTTAACAACACATTTTATTTAAGGCAATGTATCAAAAATATTATTTCAACACATAATCAATATTAAAAAATTATTGAACTATTTTAAATTCTTTTTTCTACACTAAGTCTTTAAATCTGGTTTATATTTGTAATTGCAACACATCTCAGTTTCAAGTAGCCATCTTTCAATTGCTCAGTAACCACATGCTAATGTCTATTGAATTGGACAGAGCAAATCTGTACTCAAATAGCATACCATATAATTTCAGAATTCCTCCTTCACAGACCCTATTGTATCATATTTGTTTCTTGATTTTTCAGACAAGGTAAAGATTTGTATAAGCATCATCATTTTGTCTGCATTCTAGGTTCTGCAAGGTGGTGGCAAAGGTTCAATTATCTTGCTGCCATGTAGAGGGAGGTATGGCATCACTTTAGCAGCCAAAGTTCTGATCATCAAGTAGTTGATGGCATCTCAACGAGAGACCTACTTACTTTTTTTTTTTTTTACTTACTTTTGGTATTAGTGTTTACACAACAGAGAGTCACTACATTCATCTCTATTCCCCAAGAGTTTCATGTTGAAATAACGAAATGGCCTAGATCCGCCTGAAGATAAATTGCTTTAATTATTAGGCAGATTGTGAAGCTCACTGTTTCAAATATCAGGTCAGTGCAGTGCCCAGCATCAGCAATGGTTTTACTGTGATATTTCTCCGCATGCTACCACTGAGCCTTAATATTAATGAAATGCCTCCCTTTAGGACTAGCTTTAGCTGCGAGATTTGTTCACTTCTTCAATAGAAAAAAAACTGATCTCAGTAATTAGGGGAGGAGACTATTATTTTCCAGTATTGCAATATTTGCTTCTTGACAGTTTAATTGTCAGCATTGTTGCTAACATCTATGGAAATCTCACAGTAGAATTTTTTAGATCTTAGAATGTATATACTGAAGTTATATAGATACTTATCAACTTTTACATTTTTAACACTTCATGTGAGATCACAGAAGAGAATACAGTGGTAAAACCAAGAGCACACAGGCTGAAGTTGGACTGCTTGGGTTTGAATCCCATTTACCAGTTGTGCATCTGAATTTCAGCTTCCTGTTTCAAAATAGGAAAATATTAAAGCTGCAAAGAGGGTCACACAAAGCACATATAAAGTGCTTAACACAGTGCCCAACAGAAGTACCAGAAGTACTTCATATACATTAACTAGGTCACCTTAGGTTCATAATTCAGGCAAATTTGGGAGCATTAAAAAAGTGACCACCTGATAGCCTTTCTAAAGCAGAGAAGACAATTTTTTTCCAAAAGAAATTCTAGTTGACCTGCTTCTCTAAATCAGAAAGGTTTCCCTAAATATGACTTGACTTACTTTCTAGATATTTATTATGCAACTATGCCAACATATTGGTTTGGAAACACCCTGATTCAGATCTCATTATTAAGAACCAAGCCAGATTAAAATTCTCTAAACATAATTGGCATCAGATAGTGAAGCAACCGTCTAGTCAAGGCTATGGTTTTTCCAGGGGTCATGTATGGATGTGAGAGTTGGACTGTGAAGAAAGCTGTTTGCTGAAGAATTGATGCTTTTGAACTGTGGTGCTGGAGAAGACTCTTGAGAGTCCCTTATACTGCAAGGAGATCCAACCAGTCCATTCTAAAGGAGATCAGTCCTGGGTGTTCATTGGATGGACTGATGCTGAAGCTGAAACTCCAATACTTTGGCCACCTCATGCGACGAGTTGACTCACTGAAAAAGACTCTGATGCTGGGAAGGATTGGGGGTGTGAGGAGAAGGGGACGACAGAGAATGAGATGGCTGGATGGCATCACCGACCTGATGGACATGAGTTTGAGTGAATTCCGGTAGTTGGTGATGGACAGGGAGGCCTGGCGTGCTGTGATTCATGGGGTCGCAAAGATTCGGACACGGCTGAGCGACTGAACTGAACTGAACTGAAGTAACCAAGCTGATATTCTTTTTTAATTGGAGGGCAATTACTTTACAATGCTGCGTTGGTTTCTGCCATATAACAATGTGAACCGGCCTTAATTTTATATATATATATCTCCTCTCCCTCTTGAGCCCCTCTATTTCCTCCTATTCCACCCCTCTGGGTCATCACAGAGTTGTCAGGCTGTGCTCCTTGTGTTGTACAGCAGCTTCCCACTAGCTATCCACTCTACACGTTAGTTTCAGTTCCATTCAGTTCAGTCGCTCAGTCATATCTGACTCTGCAACCCCATGAAGAGGGGTTCTACTTTCTCAATTTGACCTACCCTCTCCTTCCCCTGCTGTGTCTACAAGTTCATTCTCTACATCTTTGTCTCTATTCCTTCCCTGCAAATAGGTTCATCAGTACTATTTTTCTAGATTCCATATATGTGTGTGTTAATATATGATACTTTTCTCTTTCTGACTAAATTCAGTCTGTATGATAGATTCTAGTTCTTCCACACCACTACAACTGACTCAGTTTCATTCTGTTTTATGGCTGAGTTATATTCCATTGTGTATATGTACCACATCTTCTTTATCCATCTAGGTTGCTTCTGTGTCCTGACTATTGTAAGTAGTGCGATAAACATTGAGTAACTGAGTTTTAATATGTCATTTTCCTGAATTTTGCTCTGAATCAAGAGAAGACATTGTAAGGCCAAAGATTTTAAAATTTTCTTTTTTCCTAACTACATGATTTTTTGGTAATACATTTGCTTAGGGTAAGGGGAGGCCAAGTCTGAACTGAGTAAATGAAATAATAGGATTCATGTAAGCCAGGTGGGCTTCCCTGGTGGCTCAGATGGTAAAGAATCCACTTTTAATGCAGGAGACCTGGGTTTGATCCCTGGATTGGGAGGATCCCCTGAAAGAGGGCATGGCAACCACTCCAGTATTCTTGCCTGGAGAATCCTCATGGAGAGAGGAGGCTGCAGGATACAGTCCATGGCGTCTCAGAGTCGGACACAACTAAGTGACTAAGCACAGCACAGCAAGCAAGGTACTCAGATGGGAGTTTCATCCCAGGCATTTCTTCCTCTGCTGCGAGCTTAAAGCTCATTTTTAGACACTCACATATCTTGGTGGGCAATTCTCCCCTGTTTTGCTGTTTACATATATACCTCCTCTCTCTGAGGTTCATGTTCATTAAAACTATAATTTTCAGGCCCACTATCCATCTGTTGAAGTTTTAGTATTCTGGAGCTAAAATTGCACTTTCAGAGAATTTTTATCAATTAATCGATAATGTGGTATAAAACTAGATAAGTTTTTGCCATTTTTTCAGGAAATCTGCTTTAATGCTAAAATATTCTCTTTTAAAATTTTCAGGTTAATAGTTACTGTAATGATTAGTGTATGCCAGGCACCAAAATATTAGTATTTTATTTTACATAATAATGCTATTAAATCCTCACAATAACCCTATAAGGAAGATGTTAATTGTCATGATTTTCACTTTGTAGATGAGAAATGTAAGGGATAAAGAGGTGAAAAACTGTCAAGTTTTTATAGTCGCCAAGTGATGAAACCAGGATTTGAATGCAGCACACATTTCAGAGTCTAAGCTTTTAACCATAATAGCATATTCTGCCTCTCACAAAAAGTATTAGCATAGTAAAGTAAAAAAGAAGACTTTGTGTGTTAAAAAGCAGGTTTGTCACATTTTAACATATCTTTGGAACCCAAAATAAATAACCCATTCTTAATTTATATATAGCTCAGAAACCATATGTCTTATAAATCACCAGCGGGTAGGAATATCAAATAATTATGAAAATTAACCAGAAGGTGAATCTAGTTTCCACGATGGTACTTAGGTGTCTTCAATATAGAATCATCACTCCCTCCACCCACATTCCCCAGCTGTAAAAAAGAAGAGATCTTGTGCTTTGGATGATGTTTACCTTTTTTTTTTTTTCAGTTGTGCAGAAAATCATTATCCAAGCCCAGCCACAAATATGTGCTACAAAACAATTTATCTACCAAGAGTTCATGGGCAGCTGGATTGGGAAAAAACACATTAATTATCATTCAAGTGGAATTGCCCCCATAGACATACCATTTAATTAACAGAGAGGCCAGTATTGGAAATGAATAATTTGAGGCAAGGCAGAGAGAGATGTGTGAGATAAACCCTTAGGTGATTTAAGGTTATTATCTGTGAATAAATATTTTTTTAAAATACATGAAATATACCTCTACCTTATAAACGCCTTGAAACATAAAAAGGGATCTTAGAAAAAAAGGCCCTTTCAAGCCTTTTCTTTGCCTGGATTAAAAGTCATCATCTGCAAGCAGAGGCAGAAAGCGAGTTGGAATTTCAGGAACATCAATTCCTTTAGAGGCTGGAATATTCCACTCCCGTGAATTTAAACTCTGAAAAAATGAGAGCTAAAATCACTTTGTGTGGCAGACTTCCTCTGTCTCCAAAAACCCTTGAAATTTGTAACTCTGCCAAGATTAAAAATAGAAGTGATATGGCAGCAGCGGATTGATCATTCTGCTAAATGTGCTCATCCCATTTGGGATAGTTTTATGAAGCATGGCGGCAGCTGGGGCAGTGGTGGCTGCCACCACCGCCGCTGCTACTGCTGCAGAATGCCTTTCCATTTTTTATTTCTTTACTGAGCAAAGCCAGAAGATATTTTCCTAAAGCATTAAAAAAAATAAAATTACAGCCTAAAGGCTGTTTTCTGAAGCAGTCTGAGAGGCACAATCTGAAATGAAATCGCATACACCCATTGACTTCCTGCAAATATGCCAAAAATCAAAATCCTGGGACCTGGTTTGGCATCGTTTTGTCAGTTTTGTGTCATGATCCTTGAAAATATCACCCTTAATAAGATAAGCCAAATGCCATATCCAGCTGGAATGGAAGGTAGGTTTTTATTTCTGACCTTGGTGTTTTCCTTGAAACCATCTGTAAAGAGAGACAAGTTCATCTTCAGTGATCTTTCTTTTTTTTTGTATTCTCCTCTTGACTTTCAGCTTCTCTTTTCTTTAACAGCACCATGCCTGCAAGCTTGCTAAGTTGCTTCAGTCATGTCCAACTCTTTGAGACCCCTTGGTCTGTAGCCCACCGGACTCCTCTGTGCATGGAATTCTCCACGCAAGAATACTGGCATAGATTGCCATACCCTCCTCCAGGCGATCTTCCTGACCCAGGGATTGAACCTGAGTCTCTTATGTCTCCTGAATTGGTGGGTAGTTTCTTTACCCTCAGCACTACCTGGGAAGCCCTTAACAGCACCAGGTTTCTTCATTTAATTCAATTCAAGGAGTATTTATTGAGCAGTTATTGAGTTCCCAGTATTGTACTAGATATTTGGAGAAGAGAATTTACTTTTAAAATTAAACAAAGCATTTTCATAATAAACTCCATAGCACTGGAATAAGAAATGAGGGTGCAGAGAAGGGTGGAGAGATTTGTGACCTTATTTCTGGCTCCCTCCCAGGTTTTACGTTCACTGTGGAAGCCTTGCCCTCTGCTTTTCTACATCACTTTCATGGTCATCTCTGGGAGTGATCTCACTGTGAGCAAAAACTATTCCCATACCCAGCTGAGAGACTTTCAACAAAAGTTTCCAAATTCCAAGAATTAACAAATGAAAGAAAAACTGAGAATGCAATATTCAAGATAATCTAGGTACAAGGGAAACTGGTTATCTCCCTTAACATTTTTTTCAGCAGGAAAACCTGTACTTCAAACAGAGTTTTACCAAAGACCTAAAAGACAAAACAGAAAATCCCAGCGCTGCTCTGTTAAGTGTAGGGGAGAAACACTCCTCCAGGCCCTTACTCACTACTTATCTACACCCCCAGGGAGATCCAAGAGTCTCTTCTGTGGATCCCTAGGGCATCTCTGAGCATCTTTCAAAAACAACATTAAGAAGAGACCTCTATGTGGCAGGTACTATCTTTAACACACTTCATGGTCACAACAGACGCACATTCCAACCCCTCCTTCAGAGTCAAGACCAAAACAATACTGCACTCCTCTCTCCTACACCATCAGTGCTGATCTCATATATAGGTTCCTTCCCCAAGTGACAGATATTAGACTAAACCTTATTTTTAGCTGCAGTTGAATCCCAGATATAGATGTGACCTGTCCCAAATATACACCTTTCCCATCAAATAACGACATATTAATATAAAATAAGAACCTAATATTTACTTCCTAGGAATGTAATATAGAGGAAGTAATTTCTTCACAAACTAAAATGGTTCCCATTTCCTCTAAGATTTTAATGTTTTAGAGGAGACAAAAAATGTCTACACATGAAGCAATCTGACTTATTGTGAAAGATTTCTAAACTGAAAGTGAACAAATTATTAAATGTGTAAGTACTGGGGTGGTAAGAAAGGAAGGGATCTGTATTGGCTGGACTGATCAGTGAATATTTGAAAGTATTAATAGTTTAGACTTAAGACCCTTCAGGAGGAATAGAGAGAGGAGAGATGGAAAGAGAGGTAAGGCACTCCTGGCAAGGGTCTGGTAATCTAAGGCATGTTCCCCAGGAAGTTTATGTTCTAGGGGAAGAATGCCCAAGAAGAGCTGAGTTTTACTCATAAAAATAAACATCTAAGAAGAAATTTAAGTTACACTTGATCCTTGCTGGACGAGGCATTGTCCTACCAAGGACATACGTGGAACTTCTCAAATAACTTTCGGCAACCCAGAGGTATTTCTCATTGCTATGTGATGAGATCTCTGCTCAAGGCATTTTAAGGAAGAAATATGAGTAACCTAGAAGTTTGCATTCCACTGTGTTGCTGGCTGTAATTTTGAGACACTTACCAACATATTTCTCTATACCTCTCTTTGCCTTCCATGCCAGCTGTTCTAAGCTCATTGCTTGATAAAGGGAATACGATCACAGAAAAGTAGGGGAAAAAAGGAGACTTTTTCTCTTTTTTGACTTTCAAAATCCTAGATGAAAGATTTGGAAGAAAATAGGACGACTCTGGGGAAGTTGTCTTCATCCATACCTTCACCTCCCATCTCTCCATCCTCTCTCAAAGCTAAGAAAGAATTCCCCAAGTTTGGAGAAAGGGTGGGATAACAGATGGGAGGGAAGTGATGTGAGAAAAAGGTCCTGGAAGAAGGCCTTGGACCCAATGAGACCTGAGGAACAAGAGTTGACCAAGTTCAACAGCCACCCCAGCCTAAGGACTGTGCTCCCTGTCCCTAGTGAGTCCTGGCAACTAGTGAGGCTTCTCTTCCATGGCATTCAGCACTTTGGCCATTGACTCACTTGAACTCCATCTCTTTTTTCCAAATTTCATGTAAATGTCTACATAGTCTAGTGGTTTTTGAACATTCCAGTGCATCAGAGTCACTTGGAATGCTTGTTTCATACAAATGGTCAGGTTCCACCCAGAGTTTCTGATGCGTTAGGTCTGGGGCAGGGCCTGAGAATGTGCATTTCTGACAAGCTTTCAAGGTAGGCATGCTAATGTTGCATGTTTTGGGCTGACACTTTGAGAATGCCTGCCCTAAGCAAACTTGTAAGACATTCATAACACAGAGAAGGGAAAAGGGATGCTATGCATCTAGATTTTAATGACAAAAACAAAAGAGAAGGTAGGTCCTCACATTTGAACTGGGAGGAGGTTAAAGAGAACCAGCTTGAGATGTCCTCTGAGGGCTTGCATGATGGTAAAAGAATACTGGGAATAAAACAGTTTGAAATGATAGTGTGCTTTATCCCTGAGTGTCTAAAACTACAGTCCCAACTGAGTGCCCTTGGTCTCCCTAGTTTCACTAACAATTCTTTGCCCTAGAGATTCTTTGACTAGATCACAATGGGAAAAGACATCTTGGGTCACATAGGTGTGATGTCTCACCTTGGGGAAGGATTTCCCCAGGGTACTCCCCCCATCCAAATGACATATGTGTTCCCTGAGGACCTGGCTTCTTTACAACTATGTTGAGTTTAGCAGAAGGAATATACTACTGGGACCTAAGTCTCCCTTTCTCTGATATTCTTAAATGGGACCAAATATGTCTGATTCTAACTTGAAAGCCTGATATCTATGCTATGTCATCATCTATGAATCACAATACAGAGCAACATTTGATAGCACAGGTTCTGGGGTGAAGAAACTTGACCTTGAATTTTAGCAATTATGCTTACAAGTTGCATCAACTGAGCCATATTTCCTTACCTCTCTTTCCCTCAATTTCCTTATGTTAAAAAAAGAAAAGGATATAGTACCTGCCTCATAGAATTCTGGTGAAGACTAAATGAAAAGTTGCTAAAGCATTTGGCAAGGGACTGGCTCATGGCACATAAATATTGCTGGCTATTCTTTATAATGCTTTCCAGGTGGCTCAGTGGTAAAGAATTTGCCTGCTAATGCAGGAGATGTGGGAGACACCAGTTTGATCCCTAGGTGAGGGAAGATCCCCTGGAGAAGGAAATGGCAATTCATTCCAATTTTCTTTCCTGGAAAATTCCATGGACAGAGGGGCCTGGTGGACTACAGGCCATAGGGTAGCAAAGAGTCGTACACAACTGAGCACCACCATTCTTTTTAATAGTAGTTAGTATAATGCTTTTGGTGGCTCAGATGGTAGACAATCTGCCTGCAATGCCGGAGACCCAGGGTTTGATCCCTGGGTCTGATCCCTGGGTCAGGAAGATTCCCTGGAGAAGGTAATGGCAACCCACTCTAGTATTCTTGCCTGGAGAATTCTATGGACAGAGACCCTGAAAAGCTGCAGTCCATGGGGTCACAAAGAGTCAGACACGACTAAGCGACTAACACTTTCACTTTTTTCACATAATTAAGTACTCTTGCCTGGAAAATCCCATGGACGGAGGAGCGTGGTAGGCTACAGTCCATAGGGTCGCAGAGTCGGACATGACTGAGCGACTGCACTTTCACTCTCAAGTCTTCAACAAATGTTTTCTGGCTAGTTGAACTGTCACCAAATTTTGAAAGTCTCAAAAGTAAGTTTGAATATACTTCCATCTCTCTCTATTTTCATGCCCACACCTTAACAATGACAGGACCCAGAAATTTATACTGCCTGTGTCCCCTCCAAACCCATCTTCCAGACCCTGCCAATGAAATTTAAAGACTGTCAGACGTGAGGCTTCTGTTGTTGAGAAGCAAGCTCCCAGAGTTGTAGTCCCAGCAGGAATTCAAAACCTCCCCGTATTCTCAGCTCCCACTTATCTTGGGTTGAGCCTTTGTTAGGATTAAGAAAAAAAAAAAAGGCTAAATGGTCTTGTGAAAACCAGCTTCTCAGTAAACTATATAGGCACTTCCTGGTTACCCATGCTATGGGGATAACCTTTAAACTATTTCCATTTCTGATCCTGGCTGGAAACAGGAAACGCATGGGGTACAGCTTTAAACAAAAACAAAAGGACCAAGAGATAAATCAGATTGTCCCAGAGTTCAGAAGAGGTTTACGCTGAGTGTTAGAAGGTTCAGATTTAGTGAATCCTCCCCTAGTTTGTGTCATTCCAGAAATTCCTTTTGAGGGGTGGGGGAGTAAAGGGTTGTACTAAATTGCACAGCACTGCCATCTTCAGGGCCAGCTGGGAAAATTTCTCAGGGTCAGTTAGATAAATCATCCTCCTAAACACTTGATTGAAATATAATCAGATGGTTAAAAATTTGACAGCAGATAGACTGGAACAGATTTTTCTACTGTTTCCAATGTTTGAAAAGTCATAGACACAGCTTTTCTGTGGTGTATGCACATTTTAAAAATATTTGCTGATTGAAAAGCCATTTACAATAAATAGGAAAGTTTAAATAGCTCATACTGCATTGCCAAATGATGGGAGTAACACAGACACAAACATATTGTTCTGAAAAAAAAAGTTCCTTAAAAAGAAAAGTATGAATCAAATGATTTCAAAGTGCTGTTTGAACAGATGGTGTGATTAACAACTACCATGTTAGCCATCTCAGGAGCTTACAAAGAAGTAAACAAATGCAAGGGGAAAAATCACTTTATTCCCCCAAAGAGTGTTTAGTTCATTTCATTAGGAAAATTTGAAAGTCTGCAATTTGAAAGTTGGATATCCCTAGGGGATATTGGGAATAAGAAATGAAGGGAGTCTTTTTGGAGAAAACCACATCAAGACAAATGCTGATGCTCCATGCACAGCTGAGGATGAGACGGGAGACTCTTAGACTGTCGTTGTCATCCAAAATGATAGAGGCAGGTGGCACAGCACAGAACACACTGGCTTTGGACTCAGAGGGCCAGGTTCTCATCCTGGCTCTGGCACCAGCTGCCACTGGCCTTGGAGCCAACCTTGGTCTCTCCGGTCCTCAGTTTCTTATTTGGAAAATGAGTGAGAACCAGATAAGCTATACAGCTGTGCTTGAAAATGCTAATGTACACCTGGGGATCTCATTAAAATACAGATTATAACTGGTAGGCCTGAGGTAGGGCCTGAAAGTTAGAATTTCTTACAGGCTCCCAGGTAATGCTGATGCTACTGATCCACAGACCTATGTTTACAGTCAGGGCTCTAAACTCCTTCCAGTGATGATACTTTGGTCTTCTGATATATTAGATGTGGCTCAGAACAAGGTGAAAAAGACCACGTGTCTATCTTCCAGGTAGAATGACTCAGAAATGTGTATGGATAAAAGTGCATAATGAACATGCCAAATGCTGAATCAATCTTCAAAGCAACTCAAGTATTTATTTATAATACATAATAAACACTTTGAATTAACTTTTGAGCAAGTGATATGAGAGCAAAGTGCTGGGAATTGGATATGGAGATCAAATATTTAGGGATGAGATGAGGGGGAGATTGGGAAATTGAGTATCAACCAGTTTCCACATAAGTATTCAAGACCACGCCTGAGACTTCATTATATTTTAAAACTTTTGCTCTGTGAAAGACACTGTTAAGAGAATGAAAAGATAATCTACAAACTGGGAGAAAATAGTCACAAATCACATATCTGACAAAGAACTTGTATCCAGAATATATGAAGGATTCTCGAAAATAAGAAAACAACTCAGTTTTTTAAGTGGAAAAAAGACTTGAACATATACTTAACCAGAGAGGAGATATGGATGGCATAAAGCAAATGAAAAGATGTTCAACATTATTAGTCATTAAAGGAAATTCAAATTATACCTATGATGAGATACCATCATATTCCTATTACAATGGCTAAAATAAAAAACACTGACAATATCAAGTGCTGATAAGGATGTGAAGGAACTGGATCATATATATTGTTAGGAGAAATATAAAAATAAAGCAGACACTCTGGAAAACATTTTCAGCAGCTTCTTATGAAGTTAAACATAAAGTTTCCACATGACAGCAATCCCAATTTTACATATTTACCCTAGAGAAATACTTACATTTGCACAAAAACCAGTAGGAAAGTATTTATAGCAATTCTACTCATAAACACCAAAAAATAGAAACAATTCAAACATCTTTTAGTAAGTGAGTAGAAAAATAAACAGTGGTACATCCATACAATGGAATATTATTCAGAAATATAAAAGACCAAACTGTTGATACACACAACTTGGATGAATCTCAAAAGCATTATGCAGAGTGAAACAAGCCAGTCTCTACTTTTCCTACCATACGATTGCATTCATATGATACTCTCAAAAAAAACAAAACTAAAGTGATAGAAAACAGATCGGTGGTGGCCAAGGGTGAGATGTGGAAAGAGAGGTGAGTACAAAGGAATAACAAAAGGGAGTTTATGGGAAATGTAACTGTTCCCCACCTTGATCATGGCAGTGGTTACACAGATGGACCCATGTGTTAAAATTCATTGAAATACACAGTCAAAAAAGTCAGTTTTAGTGTATGCTATATTAATTTTTAACAAATCTGAAAAAAAAAAAGGATTTTTTCTTTCTAAATTTTGAGGAAAAGTGTGCAGCCACTATAGATTATATAGAGTTTCCTTAAAATACAAAAAATAAAGCTACCGTTTGATCCAGCAATCCTCCTCCTGGGTATGCTACTGCTGCTAAGTCACTTCAGTCGTGGCCAACTCTGTGCGACCCCATAGACGGAAGCCCACCAGGCTCCCCCATCCCTGGGATTCTCCAGGCAAGAACACTGGAGTGGGTTGCCATTTCCTTCTCCAATGTGTGAAAGTGAAAATTGAAAGTGAAGTCGCTCAGTCATGTCCGACCCTTAGCAATCCCACGGACTGCAGCCTACCAGGCTCCTCCATCCATGGGATTTTTCTAAGCAATAGTACTGGAGTGGCTTGCCATTGTCTTCTCCGCCTCCTGGGTATATATCTGAAAAAAATGAAAACTCTAATTCAAAATAATACATGCACCCCAATGTTTATAGCAGCACTATTTGCAATAGTCAAGACATGGAAACAACCCAAGTGCCTATCAGCAGATTGGTTTAAGAAGGTGTAATGCGTGTGTGTATATATACAATGAAATATTATTGGCCATAAAACGGAACAAAATATTGCCATTTGCAGCAATGTGGATGCACTTAAAGAGAATTATATTCAGTGAAGTAACTCGGACAAATAGTATATGATATCACTTACATGCAGAATTTAAAAAATGATACAAAAGAATCTATGAGCAAAACAGAAATGGACTCACAGTCAGAACCAAACGGGAGAGGGAGTTGGGGAAGGACATATCAGAATTATGAGATTCAGTTCAGTTCAGTTCAGTCCAGTCGCTCAGTCGTGTCCGACTCTCCACGACCCCATGAATCACAGCACACCAGGCCTCCCTGTCCATCACCAACTCCCGGAGTTCACTCAAACTCATGTCCACAGAGTCGGTGATGCCATCCAGCCATCTCATTCTGTCGTCCCCTTCTCCTCCCACCCCCAATCCTTCTCAGCATCAGTCTTTTCCAATGAGTCAACTCTTCGCATGAGGTGGCCAAAGTATTGGAGTTTCAGCTTTAGCATCAGCCCTTCCAATGAACACACAGGATCGATCTCCTTTAGAATGGACTGGTTGGATCTCCTTGCAGTACAAGGGACTCTCAAGAGTCTTCTCCAACACCACAGTTCAAAAGCATCAATTCTTCGGCGATCAGCTTTCTTCACAGTCCAACTCTCACATCCATACATGACCACTGGAAAAACCATAGCCTTGACTAGACGGACTTTGTTGGCAAAGTAATTTCTCTGCTTTTTAATATACTATCTAGGTTGGTCATAACTTTCCTTCCAAAGAGTAAGCGTCGTTTAATTTCATGGCTGCAATCAGCATCCACAGTGATTTTGGAGCCCCCCAAAATAAAATCTGACACTGTTTCCACTGTTTCCCCATCTATTTCTCATGAAGTGATGGGACCAGATGCCATGATCTTTGTTTTCTGAATGTTGAGCTTCAAGCCAACCTTTTCACTCTCCTCTTTCACTTTCATCAAGAGGCTTTTGAGTTCCTCTTCACTTTCTGCCATAAGGGTTGTTTCATCTGCATCTCTGAGGTTACTGATATTTCTCCCGGCAATCTTGATTCCAGTCTGTACTTCTTTCAGCCCAGCATTTCTCATGATGTACTCTGCATAAAAGTTAAATAAGCAGGGTGACAATATACAACCCTGATATACTCCTTTTCCTATTTGGAACCAGTCTGTTGTTCCATGTCTAGTTCTCACTGTTGCTCCCTGACCTGCATACAGGTTTCTCAAGAGGCAGGTCAGGTGGTCTGTTATTCCCATCTCTTTCAGAATTTTCCACAGTTTATTGTGATCCACACAGTCAAAGGCTTTGGCATCGTCAATAAAGCAGAAATAGATGTTTTTCTGGAACTCTTGCTTTTTCCATGATCCAGCGGATTTTGGCAATTTGATCTCTGGTTCCTCTGCCTTTTCTGAAACCAGCTTGAACATCTGGAAGTTCACGGTTCATGTATTGCTGAAGCCTGGCTTAGAGAATTTTGAGCATGACTTTACTAGCGTGTGAGATGAGTGCGATTATGGGGTAGTTTGAGCATTCTTTGGCATTGCTTTTCTTTGGGACTGGAATGAAAACTGACCTTTTCCAGTGCTGTGGCCACTGTGAGTTTTCCAAATTTGCTGGCATATTGAGTGCAGCACTTTCACAGCATCATCTTTCAAGATTTGAAATAGCTCAACTGGAATTCCATCACCTTCACTAGCTTTGTTCATAGTGATGCTTTCTAAGGCCCACTTGACTTCACATTCCAGGATGTCTGGCTCTAGGTGAGTGATCACACCATCATGATTATCTTGATCGTGAAGATCTGTTTTGTACTGTTCTTCTGTGTATTCTTGCCACCTCTTCTTAATATCTTCTGCTTCTGTTAGGTCCATACCATTTCTGTCTTTATCGAGCCCATCTTTGCATGAAATGTTCCCTTGATAACTCTGATTTTCTTGAAGAGATTTCTTGTTTTTCCTATTCTGTTGTTTTCCTCTATTTCTTTGCATTGATCGCTGAGGAAGGCTTTCTTATCTCTCCTTGCTATTCTTTGAAATTCTGCATTCAGATGCTTATATCTTTCCTTTTCTCCTTTGCTTTTCACTTCTCTTCTTTTCACAGCTATTTGTAAGGCCTCCTCAGACAGCCATTTTGCTTTTTTGCATTTCTTTTCCATGGGGATGGTCTTGATCCCTGTCTCCTGTACAATGTCACGAACCTCCATCCATAGTTCATCAGGCACTCTATCTATCAGATCTAGTCCCTTAAATGTATTTCTCACTTCCACTGTATAATCATAAGGGATTTGATTTAGGTCATATCTGAATGGTCTAGTGGTTTTCCCTACTTTCTTCAATTTAAGTCTGAATCTGGCAATAAGGAGTTCATGATCTGAGCCATAGTCAGCTCCCAGTCTGGTTTTTGATAACTGTATAGAGCTTCTCCATCTTTGGCCACAAAGAATGTAACCAATCTGACATTCTAGGAATCAGTGAACTAAAATGGACTGGAATGGGTGAATTTATCTCAGATGACCGTTATATCTACTACTTTGGGCAGGAGAAATTGAGTAGAAGAAATGGAGTAGCCATTATGGTCAACAAAAGAGTCCGAAATGCGGTACTTGGATGCAATCTCAAAAACGACAGAATGATCTCTGTTCGTTTCCAAGGCAAACCATTCAGTATCACAGTAATCCAAGTCTATGCCCCAACCAGTAACGCTGAAGAAGCCGAAGTTGAACAGTTCTATGAAGACCTACAAGACCTTTTAGAACTTACACCCAAAAAAGATGTCCTTTTCATTATGGGGGACTGGAATGCAAAAGTAGGAAGTCAAGAAACACCTGCGGTAACGGGAAAATTTGGCCTTGGAATATGGAATGAAGCAGGGCTAAGGTTAATAGAGTTTTGCCAAGAGAACGCACTGCTCATAGCAAACACCCTCTTCCAACAACACAAAAGAAGACTCTACACATGGACATCACCAGATGGTCAATACCAAAATCAGATTGGTTATATTCTTTGCAGCCAAAGTATGAGATTAACAGATAGAAACCTCTACACATAAAATAAATAAGCAATAAGGATTTACTGTGTAGCACAGGGAACTATATTCAATATTTTTCAGGTAATTTATGTCAAACGATTCCTTGGGGGAGGGGGAAAGACAATCAGGCATATACTTTATTAGTAATTTAAGAATTTTAAATTAGGGTACAATGCCTTTTTTAACCTATTAGCTTTGTGAAGGTTAATAGAATAATGTTATACTACACTGAGAAAGGTGTGGGGATATAGGGCACGGAGGTAAACTGATTTACCTTTCAAGAGATCTGTTTAGCAGTCTACATCAAAAGCCTTAAAAATGTGCATTGTCTCTGGGATGGAAATTCAACTTCTAGGAATTCACCATAAGAAGTAATCAAGCAAGGATGTTCTGCTTAGCATTGTTTTAATGGTATAATATTGAATGCCAAAGTTCTAAAATCAGTTCCAGTGAATAGAGATAAACACTCTATAATTCACTGTTGGTGGGATTGTGAATTGAGGCAGCCATTGTGGAAGAGAATACGGAGGTTCTTCAAAAAATCAAAACTAGAACTACCTTATGACCTGGCAGTTCCACTTCTGGGAATATATTCAGAGGAAACAAAAACACTCACCTGAAAATGCATTTGTACCCACCATGTTCATAGCAGCATCATTTACAATAGCCAAGACAGGAAAACAAGTGTCCGTTGATGGAAGAATGGATAAAGTTGTACTGAATGTGCACCTGTGTGCTCAGTCACTAAGTCGTGTCTGACTCTGCGACCCCATGGACTATAGCCCGCCAGGCTCCTCTGTTCATTGTATATATGCAATGGGATATTGGTCAGTCATTTAGAAAATGAGACCATCCTGCCATTTGCAATAATATGGATGGACCTTGAAGGACAGGAAGGCCTGGCGTGCTGCAGTCCATGGGCTCGCAAAGAGTCAGACACAACTGAGCGACTGAACTGAACGGAAGGTATTACGCTAAGTGAAATAAGTCAAATAGTGTATAATCTCTTATATGTGTAGTCTAAAAAAAAATATCACATAAAAAAAGAGATCAGGCTTGTGGTTACCAGACTTGTGGAGGGGAGGGGCAAGAGGAATTAAAGGAAGGTAGTCGAAAGGTACAGACTTCCAATTATCAATAAGTAATAGGTGAATAATATATAACAATGACTACAGCTAACACTGCTATATGGTTTATAGGAAAGTTAAGTAAATCCTAAGAGTTCTCATCACAAGGAGAGAATTTTTTTCCTTTTTTCTTCTTTCTTTTCATTATATCTATTGATGTATGAGAAAGTAGATGTTAACTGAACATATTATGGTAATCATTTCTCAATATATGTAAATCAAATTATGCTGCAAGCCTTAAACTTATACAGTGATGTGTGTTTCTCAGTAACACTGAAAAAAATATTCTATCATCTCTAGTGTGCTAGAAGCTGCACAGAACATAATATTATAGTCTGAGAGTATAATATGATTCATAAATCTATACAGATTAATACATATAAAGAGCCTACTGAGAGCAAAATATTGAACTGATTTGTAAAAGTAAATCAAATATTTATTTAAATTATGTGACCAAACATAATCCAATTATCAAAAAGATAAATTAAACTACATAATGTCCAAACACTAAAAACTGATACTGTATTTACTTTTACGGACATGGATGAATTTGCATTTCATACGTTTCTAAGTGAAAAATGCAGAATACAAAATTTTATTATCTCATTTTTATGCAAAATGTACTGAAAGACAGAAAACATATATATGGGGGAAAATCTATAAGAATATACCTTAACATTTTACTATGGTTATTGCTGCATAGTGGGATGATAATCCATTTTTATTTTCTTTATATTTTTCTGTTTTTTTTCAGGTTTTTTCAATGAAAGTATATTACTTTCATGACTGAAAAAGTCCAATAAAACTGTTTCAAAAAACAACTCGCAGTTGCATCCCAGATGGCTTTCTTTACATTAACATCGTTGCCTTTCTCCCCAAAAAGGATATGATTCTTCCTGCCTTTCTTGACAGATTCCGCAGGCTTGCCAGGGAGATCAACCATGGCCCAGAGCACTTAGAATCACATGGCAAACCCGCAGCCATTGGCACTGTGGCTCAATGAACAGCTGGAAATAAATACTGAATATACCTAAAGTCCAGTCAAAGATCTTAGGTGGGAATTAATCACTCCCAATGAGTTGCTCCATCCTGACTTTTCTTAGTAGCTCACAACTGTCTGCTTCCAAAGTTAGCTTGGAAGCAGGATGTAGCCTCAAAATCTTTCCATACCATCTTCCTTTGATATTTTACAAGAAAAAAAGGTTTTGAAACTTTTGGGTTTCAATAAAAATTTGCAGTGTTTCTAATTTTTTTCATGTAATAAAAGGCAAAAGAGATAAGATCAGCATTTTCTGAACTTTTTTTTCTTTTTAGGTGCTGTTTGTATTTCTAGTCAAGAAAAAGGAAAGAAAAAATGGATTAACTGGATTACATCATTTATTTTCCAACTATGCACATTACTTTTTCTTAGCTATGTAGCTTGCTGATTTGATGTATCTGAAAACAATAGTTCTATTATTAATTTCAGAAAAGTTTGCCATGTACTTCTAGAATTATTTAGTCATTTAACTCATTTCAGTTCAGTTCAGTCACTCAGTCATGTCCGATTCTTTGCAACCCCATGAATCACAGCACGCCAGGCCTCCCTGTCCATCACCAACTCCCAGAGTTCACTCAAACTCATGTCCATCGAGTCGGTGATGCCATCAGCCATCTCATTCTCTGTCGTCCCCTTCTCCTCCTGCCCCCAATCCCTCCCAGCATCAGAGTCTTTTCCAGTGAGTCAACTCGTCGCATGAGGTGGCCAAAGTATTGGAGTTTCAGCTTTAGCATCAGTCCTTCCAATGAACACCCAGGACTGATCTCCTTTAGAATGGACTGGCTGGATCTCCTTGCAGTCCAGGGACTTAATTCATTTAGTTCATCCTTAATATCTCGACATTTTATCTTTGGCAAATAATTTTCATAAATTCATAAAAATGCTTTTAGTCAGCCTTTAGGGTTTTTTCTTTTAATGTTACTTTAAAATCTGTTTCAGCCAAGTTTTCTGACTAGTGCTTAAATTTTTTTCTAAAAGGGTGATTTTTACTTTAATCTACTTGCTAAAATATTGAATTGATCTTGCTATTATTTCATGAAAAATCACTCATAACCACCTGACTAAACCAGTTCATGTTCATTTCGCAAACACTCCATGTTATGTAGGGTTATTTTACTTTGTTAGAAATAGTCATTTGTCTCATCCTAAAATCTCATCTCTGCATTTCAGTCTGAATTAGGTAGCCTGACAACTGATGGGTAGATAATTGAAGTTTTTAATTTCTTACCTGACCTACCTTTCCAGCTTCCTCAGTTTCATTGGGAAACTGATTTTCAATATTCTGGTCAAGCGCTTTTTTCTATTTATATTGTTTTTAATTTTTTTAAATAATTATGGAATTTATGCCAGCAGAGATGTTAGAGGGATACTTGCTTAGAAGAAATTCTGATGTCATTTTTAATGGTATTTTCCCTCACAAAGAATGATACAACTCCCTAAACACTAGCCTAGATATACCATTTGTTACCCATCTTTCTCCAATTATATCAAGACCACTTATTTCACACCGACCCTCCCTCACATACCAGCAAGCATTCCATTTCATCTAGTTAATGGTTTCCGCATTTTTATATTTTGACCTGACTTTTCTCTCATTTCCCACAAATGTCAAATAGCATTCTGCTGATAAATTGGACACCATTTTCCTCAAATAAATCATTGACTTCCCTTCAGTGACTGTAACTACTTATCATGTGCTTTTCTTAACTTGTTGGCTTCTCTGTTATTTACAAACTATTCCATCTCCTAAATTTTTTTTAACCAGTTTCCTGATATTCTTCCTTTCTTATCATCCTCCATGACTCCAAAAGTTTTGTAGTTAATGCTAATAGATACTATTTATCAACTACTATTAACTATTTACCAACCACTTTTGAGACATTATGTCTTATCCCCTTACATACATTGTAAGGAAAAAATACTGTTATTCCAGTTTCACAAATGAGAAAACTGAGGGTCAGGAGTTTAATTTGCCCAAGCAAGCTCAGCTAGTAAATCACCACTGGGATTCAGATTTGGGTCTCTCTGATACCAAAGCTACTTCTTTCTTTATGCCGCCAGGTCTTACATGAATGCAACATTTCCACCCAGGCACCCACATCTAATTGTCTTGTCTGGTTCATGGACCACTGCTCCAGTATTGCCCTGAACTCTGAGCTTCCTGTCTGCAACAATAACCTATGCCAAACGAAACTGGCATAGGACTAATCAGATGTAAGTTTCTCTCGATTAATAATTTTATGGTCTTTTCTTGGTGCCCCTAAAGATCCTCCCAAATGCAATATATTTTCCTTTCAGAAACTTAATTCCCTTTTTCAAGTCTTATGTGGTTCCTTAAGCTAACACTACTTTTCCCTGCTCTCTCAACAGAGCTAGTTATTGAATTATTACTTTTTCTGTGTGGCAGTAGATCAGTACAGCAGGTAGCAGTTTGTCAGATGATCCAAGAATACAGGACAATTATATTCTTAGGGAAATGAACACCAGGCCTTCCTGTTTGGGAATCATGGGTGATGCCATCTTCCCAGCCCTTCTTTTGTACTGGAGCAGAAAAAGCTGGTCTGGTGATTACTCACATCATATTTCCAGCTTTGCCATTCCCTTGGGCACTAACTTATTTTCTGGCATTTGAAAAGATTACTCTCCCAGGGTTTAATTGCAATTAGAGGAACAGGTTCAGTTCAGTTCAGTTCAGTCGCTCAGTCGTGTCCGACTCTCCGCGACCCCATGAATCACAGCACGCCAGGCCTCCCTGTCCATCACCAACTCCCGGAGTACACTCAAACTCATGTCCACAGAGTCGGTGATGCCATCCAGCCATCTCACTCTCCGTCGTCCCCTTCTCCTCCCGCCCCCAACCTTTCCCAGCATCAGAGTCTTTTCCAGTGAGTCAACTCGTCCCATGAGGTGGCCAAAGTATTGCAGCTTCAGCTTTAGCATCAGTCCCTCCAATGAACATCCAGGATTGATCTCCTTTAGAATGGACTGGTTGGATCTCCTTGCAGTATAAGGGACTCTCAAGAGTCTTCTCCAACACCACAGTTCAAAAGCATCGATTCTTCGGCGATCAGCTTTCTTCACAGTCCAACTCTCACATCCATACATGGCCACGGGAAAAACCATTGCCTTGACTAGACGGACCTTGGTTGGCAAAGTAATGTCTCTGCTTTTTAATACACTATCAAGGTTGGTCATAACTTTCCTTCCAAGGAGCAAGCGTCTTTTAATTTCATGGCTGAACAGGTTAGAGAGAACATCAAATTGGGATCTGGATTTTTTTTTTTTTTTTTTTACTATGGAGAAAGGAAGTTAGATGGTAAGAAGGAAAAAAAAAGTTAATCATTTCCAAAATACATTTTACCGAAACACAAAGCTAATAACTTATTCTTGGTGCTCATTCTGCTTTTGCTATTTGGCTCTTGACAGGCAATGTTATTTACCACTCTCTAAATTAATCACAAAATCAAACTGCTGCATAGCATGTCCACTGGCTCCCTAAATTATCCCTGCATCCACTGGCTGACAGTTCTGACATGTGCATATAGTCCCAGCCATGAAATGCTGACCTATCTTAATCTGAGATTCATCTTTACCCCATCCCTTTAGGGGTTGAGTTACCTACCTCTTTGGCTAAGCCAGTCATTGCTGTCTGGACCAACTAAACTTCCCATGGGGGTCCCTTCAGCCTTTTGAGCTTCCTGTGTCTTGAAGAAATAGCTTTTAAAAACTCAGTTCTTTTTAAGGCATCTTGCCTAAGGAACTTTTTGCGTGTGTGGTAAAACATAAAGAAACTCTTTTTGAATTTTTTTAATTGAAGTATAGTTAATTTATAATGTGTTAATTTCTGGTATGGAGAAAGCTGATCGCCGAAGAATTGATGCTTTTGAACTGTGGTGCTGGAGAAGACTCTTGAGAGTCCCTTGGACTGCAAGGAGATCCAACCAGTCCATTCTAAAGGAGATCAATCCTGGGTGTTCATTGGAAGGACTGATGCTAAAGCTGAAACGCCAATACTTTGGCCACCTCATGCGACGAGTTGACTCACTGAAAAGACTCTGATGCTGGGAGGATTGGGGGCAGGAGGAGAAGGGGATGACAGAGAATGAGATGGCTGGATGGCATCACCGACTCGATGGACATGAGTTTGAGTGAACTCCAGGAGTTGGTGATGGACAGGGAGGCCTGGCGTGCTGTGATTAATGGGGTCGCAAAGAGTCAGACACGACTGAGCGACTGAACTGAACTGAATTTCTGGTATATATATATTTACATATATATAACTGAATATATATATTCTTTTTCATTTTATTTTCCATTGTGGTTTATTATAATGTATTGAATATAGTTCCCTATACTATACAGTGTTATTGCTTATCTACTTTATACATAGTAAGCTTGCATCTGCCAATCCTGTTTCACTCTCCCCCACCACCTGAATTGATGCTTTTAAACTGTGGTATTGGAGAAGACTCTTGAGAGTCGCTTGGACTGCAAGGTGATCAAACAAGTCCAGCCTAAAGGAAATCAGTCCTGAATATTCATTGGAAGGACTGATGTTGAAGTTGAAGCTCCAATACTTTGGCCACCTGTTAAGAAGAATTGACTCACTGGAAAAGACCCTGATGATGGGCAAGATTGAAGGCAGGAGGAGAAGGGGATGACAGAGGATGAAGTGGTTGGATGGTATCACGGACTCAATGGACACGAATTTGAGCAGGCTCTGGGAGCTGGTGATGGACAGGGAAGCCTGGGGTGCTGCAGTCCATTGGGTCGAAAAGAGTTGGACACGACTGAGCGACTGAACTGAACTGAACCATAAGTTTGTTTTCCGTGTCTGTGAATCTGTTTTTGTTTTGTAAATAACTTCATTTGTAACATATTTGAGATTTCATATGTGTGATATTATGTGATACTTGTTTCTCTGTCTTACTTCACGTAGTATGACAATGTCTAGGTCCATCCATGTGTCTGCACATGGCATTGTTTCATTTTTTATTATGGCTGAGTAATATTCCAGAGTGTGTTTTGTGTGTGTGTGTGTCTGTGTGTGTGCACCACGTCTTCTCTATCCATTCATCTGTTGGTGGACACTTAGGTTGCTTCCATGTCTTGGCTTGTATTGTTAATAGTGTTACTATGAACACTGGGGTGCATTTATGTTTTCAATTTAGAGTTTTCTCCAGGTATATCCCAAAGAGTGGGATTGCTGGACTATATGGTAGCTCTATTTTTAGTTTTTTTAAGAAATCTTCATATTGCTTTACATGGCTGCACCAATTTACATTGAAGGGACTTTTTTATACATATCAAACTTAAGGTCAAATTTATTCATCAAACACCTCAAAATTAGATCCAATCACAAACTGAGTTTTTGCCTGCTCTTCAGAGCTCTAAATTATCTACTCCTACCTACTGCAGTCCCAGCTCCTTGGAGTGATCTCCCTCACTTCCTGTGTGTCTTCTTGCTGTACTGTGCTTAATCACTCAGTCATATCCAATTCTGTGCAACCCCATGGACGATAGCTTGTCAGGCTTCTCTGTCCATGGGGATTCTCCAGGCAAGAATACTGGAGTGGGTTGCCATACCCTCCTAAATGTGTTTTCTTTTTTTTTTTTTACTTTCTCAAAATTTATTTATTTATTTATTTATTTATAATTTTTTTTTCTTTACAGTTAAAAGTATTTTTATTAAAAAAGCACAAATGCAAAGAAATGAACAGAGGAAAAATTATGCGTCGAACCTGGACTGGTCACTTATGATAATATACATGCTACAATTCCATTCTCCCCAATCATTCCACCTTCACCCTCTCCCACAGAGTCCCAAAGACTGTTCTAAATGCCTATGTCTCTTTTGCAGTTTCTTATACAGGGTTCAGGTTACCATTTTTCTAAATTCCATATATATGCGTTAATATACAGTATTGATGTTCTTCTTTCTGGCTTACTTCACTCTGTATAATTGGCTCCAATTTCAGCCACCTCATTAAAACTGATTCAAATGCATTCTTTTTGATGGCTGAGAAATACTCCATTGTGTATATGTACCAAAGCTTTCTTATCCATTCATCTGCAGATGGACATCTAGGTTGCTTCCATGTCCTGGCTATTATAAACAGTGCTGCAATGAACATTGGAGTACATGTGTCTCTTTCAATTCTGGTGTCCTCGGTGTGTATGCCCAGGAGTGCGATCGCTGGATCATATGGCAGTTCTATTTCCAGTTTTCTGAGGAATCTCCACACTGTTCTCCATAGTGGCTGTACTAGTTTGCATTCCCACCAACAGTGTAAGAGGGTTCCCTTCTCTCCACACCCTCTCCAGCATTTATTGCATGTAGACTTTTGGATAGCAGCCATTCTGACTGGTGTGAAATGGTATCTCATTGTGGTTTTGATTTGCATTTCTCTGATGATGAGGGATGTTGAGCATTTTTTCATGTGTTTGTTAGCCATCTTTATGTCTTCTTTGGAGAAATGTCTGTTTAGTTCTTTGGCCCATTTTTTGATTGGGTCACTTAGTTTTCTGGAATTAAGCTGCAGGAGCTGCTTGTATAATTTGGAGATTAATCCTTTATCAGTTGCTTCATTTGCTATTATTTTCTCCCATTCTGAAGGCTGTCTTTTCACCTTGCTTAGAGTTTCCTTTGCTGTGCAGAAGCTTTTGATTTTAATTAGGTCCCATTTGTTTATTTTTGCTTTTATTTCCAATATTCTGGGAGGTGGGTCTTGGAGGATCCTGCTGTGATTTATGTCGGAGAGTGTTTTGCCTACGTTCTCCTCTAGGAGTTTTATAGTTTCTGGTCTTACATTTAGATCTTTAATCCATTTTGAGTTTATTTTGGTGTATGGTGTTAGGAAGTGTTCTAGTTTCATTCTTTTACAAGTGGCTGACCAGTTTTCCCAGCACCACTTGTTAAAGAGACTGTCTTTTCTCCATTTTATATTCTTGCCTCCTTTGTCGAAGATAAGGTGTCCATAGGAGCGTGGGTTTATCTCTGGGCTTTCTATTTTGTTCCATTGATCTATATTTCTGTCTTTATGCCAGTACCATACTGTCTTGATGACTGTGGCTTTGTAATAGAGCCTGAAGTCTGGCAGGTTAATTCCCCCAGTTCCATTCTTCTTCCTCAAAATTGCTTTAGCTATTCGAGGTTTTTTGTATTTCCATACAAATTGTGAGATTATTTGTTCTAGTTCTGTGAAAAATATTGTTGGTAGCTTGATAGGGATTGCATTGAATGTATAAATTACTTTGGGTAGTATACTCATTTTTACAATATTTATTCTTCCAATCCACGAACACGGTATATTTCTCCATCTATTAGTGTCCTCTTTGATTACTTTCACTAGTGTTTTATAGTTTTCTATGTACAAGTCTTTTGTTTCCTTAGGTAGATATATTCCTAAGTATTTAATTGTTTTCGTTGCAACAGTGAATGGAATAGTTTCCTTAATTTCTCTTTCTATTTTCTCATTATTAGTGTATAGGAATGCAAGGGATTTCTGTGTGTTGATTTTATATCCTGCAACTTTACTGTAATCATTGATTAGCTCTAGTAGTTTTCTGGTAGAGTCTTTAGGGTTTTCTGTGTAGAGGATCATGTCATCAGCGAACAGTGAAAGCTTTACTTCTTCTTTTCCAATTTGTATTCCTTTTATGTCTTTTTCTGCTCTGATTGCTGTGGCCAAAACTTCCAGAACTGTTTTCTATTTAATATTTATTTTTAAGAATTTCATTCTACCAATTTTTTTAATATCAGTAAGCCATTTTAAATTCTATTTGGAACAAACAAAGGTATACATAAGGAAATTACATGTCTGGAAAGGAGCCTCGATCAGGAAATAAAATTTACCAATAATCAGCTGTGGGACCTAGAGCAGGTCATTTAAACGTTCTGGGTCTCCATTTCCTCATCTGCAAAATTATACTTTAGAATAAAATAATCTCTAAGTTGTCTTTCTTTTCTCATTCTGATTTTGATGTAACAGAACTGCCAATCAACGGAACAGATAAAATAGAGGGAATATCTCAGCTACCAAGACAGGATGTACTCAATTAGCTCTTCACGTTCTTCCCACTTCCTTCCTATGTGTGTTTCTGTACTTCAGAGGCTGCAAAGCTGAAAAGTACGTTCCTCGGTCTCACAGCTAGAGTACTCTATGTGAATAGGGTTCCACCCCTAGATGCACTTGCATGATATTTAAAAGATAGAAATGAAACAGAAACAACTTTAGTGCTTTTTGTTGCTGGTGGGAAACAGTGTCAAGGGAATGCCAGTGTGCAGTCTCCAGCTTCAAGGGGCAGGAGGAGGTATGAGTGGTGAATGTCACAATTGGTGTTCCAGGCCTAATCACTATATTTCGCTAGGAGTGGTCGAGAAACATTTGTGGTAGCAGTTTTTTTGTCTTCCCAAGCCCGACTTTCTTAACCCCTATTTCATAATTTTTGATTGTGAATCCAGCGCTTTGCAAGGGTCCTATCTGTGGAAGTCATTGCTTGTCTACCTCTAGAGCCTACTCTTTTGTTCCTCTAATGGTTTTGTGAGCATCTAGTTCTCTGTATTCCCTGGCTCAGTGGTAAAGAATCTGCTTGCCAATACAGGAAACTTGGGTTTAATCCTTGGGTCAGGAAGATCTTCTGGAGAAGGAAATGACACTCCACTCCAGTATTCTTGCCTGTGAAATCCCATGGACAGAGGAGCCTGGTGGGATACAGTCCATGGGGTCACAAAGCGTTGAACATGACTTAAAGACTAAATATGCACTGTTCTCTGTGTTCAGTTCAGGTCAGTTCAGTCTCTCAGTTGTGTCTGACTGTTTGTGACCCTATGGACTGCAGCACCCCAGGCTTCCCTGTCTATCATCAACTCCCAGAGTTGCTCAGACTCATGTCCATTGAGTCGGTGATGCCATCCAACCATCTCATCCTCTATCATCCACTTTTCCTCCTGCCTTCAATCTTTCCCAGCATCAGGGTCTTTTCCAATGAGTCAGTTCTTCACATCAGGCGGCCAAAGTATTGGAGTTTCAGCTTCAACATCAGTCCTTCCAATGAATATTCAGTTTTGATTTCCTTCAGGATTGACTGGTTTGATCTCCTTGCAGTCCAAGGGACTCTCAAGAGTCTTCTCCAACACTACAGTTCAAAAGCATCAATTCTTTGGTGCTCAGCTTTCTTTATAGTTCATCTCACACCCATACCTGACTACTGGAAAAACCATAGCTTTGACTAGATGGACCTTTTTTGGCAAAGTAATATCTCTGCTTTTTAATATGCTGTCTAGGTTGGTCATAACTTTTCTTCCAAGGAGCAAGTGTCTTTTAATTTCATGGCTACAGTCACCATCTGCAGTAATTTTGGAGCCCAAGAAAATAAAGTCTCTCACTGTTTCCATTGTTTCCCCATCTATTTGCCATGAAGTGATGGGACCGGATGCCATGATCTTAATTTTATGAATGTTGAGTTTTAAGCCAACTTTTCATTCTCCTCTTTCATCAAGAGGCTCTTTAGTTCCTTGCTTTCTGCCATACGGGTGGTGTCATCTGCATATCTGAGGTTATTAATATTTCTCCTGGCGATCTTTATTCCATCTTGTGCTTCATCCAGCCTGGCATTTCTCATGATGTACTCTGCATAGAAGTTAAATAAGCAGGGTGACAATATACAGCCTTGATGTACTCCTTTCCTGATTTGGAACCAGTCTGTTAGTTCTCTGTATTAAATTTTCTTTTCTTTAAAATACTGAAGGGGGTCAGAAGATTCCATAACAAAATATGTTACTTTGGTGTAAGGATTATTTTGAACTGAGGGCAACTGGTAAATAGCAGACACAGAAAAAACTCTACTCTCCCCCGCTTTATGCCTAAAGATAGGGCATAAATTTCCCTTTGTGGAGGTCTTCCCTCCTCCTCCTCAATACCTGGAAGAGGAAGCAACTCATACTGGAAACAACACTGACTTGAATCTGCATAAAGTTGATTAAAAAACCCTTATCTTCCATTAGCTACCCCCCACCCCACACGCAAGTATTCACTTTCCCACAGTTTATCACTCCTAGAAGTCCACTTCTCCTTTATCTCATCATTTGTCTGCCAATGTATCACTTTTTATTAAATTGGTTTATATATATAAGCTCTCAAGTAGAACTTTGTCTTTGAGTTTTCACTTCCTTTTCTGTGAGAGACCCTCATGCACACCTACAAATTAAAATATTAACATCAAATAAAATATGCATGCCTTTTCTCCTGTTAATCTGTCTTTTGTCAGTTTAATTTGCAAGAGCTCAGTTCCTGAACATAAGAGGGTAGAGGGAAAAGCTTTTATACTATGATGCCTAGAGTAGATTTGGATTCCTTTCTTCAGGCATATATTTCTTTTGAGGTCTGGTTTCTTCTTCCCTACTTCTTGCTAACTTGTTATTGTTGTTCAGTTATATTTTATTTTCATAATGCCAAACCTGGTCCTGTGAGAGCTTGTTTTAATACCCATTCCAGTCCAACTTTTTCTTCTTCAAATCAAGCCAAATGTTCTTTCAGACTTGTTCAGTTCTCAGTTCGATTGTATCCTACCTCCTCTTCTGCACAAGGACAAGCAAGATCCAGGGTTTTCTTGGAAACAATGTATAATGTTTCTCTTTCTATTTCTTTGCCTCTAGTTTGACCTGGATGTGAGAGTTGGACTGTGAAGAAAGCTGAGCGCTGAAGAATTGATGCTTTTGAAATGTGATGCTGGAGAAGACTCTCGAGAGTCCCTTGTACTGCAAGGAGATCCAGCCAGTCCATCTTAAAGGAGATCAGTCCTGGGTGTTCATTGGAAGGACTGATGCTAAAGCTGAAACGCCAATACTTTGGCCACCTCATGTGATGAGTTGACTCATTAGAAAAGACTCTGATGCTGGGAGGGATTGGGGGCAGGAGGAGAAGGGGATGACATGGGATGAGATGGCTGGATGGCATCACCGACTTGATGGACATGAGTTTGAGTGAACTCCAGGAGTTGGTGATGGACAGGGAGGCCTGACGTGCTGTGATTCATGGGGTCGCAAAGAGTTGGACACGACTGAGCAACTGAACTGAACTGAGTTTGATCTGCTATTTTGAATTTAAGCTTTTACCCTTCAATACCTGAATTAAAATATATATGGTGGTGGTCGTTTAGTTGCTAAGTCATGTCTGACTGTCAGGCTTCTCTGTCCGTGGAATTTTCCAGGCAAGAATACTGGAGTGGGTTGTCATTCCCTTCTCCAGGGGATCTTTGGATCAAACCTGAGTCTCCTGCATTACAGACAGATTCTTTACCATTTAACTTTTTACATTAAAATAATTATAGATTCATTAGATGTAGAAAAAAGTAGTACTGAGAGACCTACTGTACCCTGTACTTTAACAAATACTTTTTATCGTCAATAAAATTTTAGTCACAGAGTTGGACTGTGAAGAAAGCTGATAGCCGAAGAATCGATGCTTTTGAACTGTGGTGTTGGAGAAGACTCTTGAGAGTCCCTTATACTGCAAGGAGATCCAACCCCTCCATTCTAGAGGAGATCAATCCTGGATGTTCATTGGAGGGACTGATGCTAAAGCTGAAGCTGCAATACTTTGGCCACCTCATGCGATGAGTTGACTCACTGGAAAAGACTCTGATGCTGGGAAGGGTTGGGGGCAGGAGGAGAAGGGGACGACGGAGAATGAGATGGCTGGATGGCATCACCGACTCTGTGGACATGAGTTTGAGTGAACTCCGGGAGTTGGTGATGGACAGGGAGGCCTGGCGTGCTGTGATTCATGGGGTCGCGGAGAGTCGGACAAGACTGAGCGACTGAACTGACTGACTGACTGAACCCTCCAACTTTTCTAACACATTTCATGCCACACTATTTCCCTCCTCATAAACCTGAAGTAGAAAATACCATCCCTGATAATGGCAGAGTGGAAAATTCCAGAGCTCCACTCATCATAAAAGCAACTCATAGATAGTGATGGTTGCACAACAATGTGAATGTAATTAATGCCACTAAACACTTACTGCCAATTATACACTAAACATTTGTTTAAAAAGAAAACTTTATTTACATATGTTTTACCAAAATGGAAACAAAATTTTAATACATGAGAGAAAAAGAAGCAGCTAAGACCCTGGCACAAATTGTCAGACTCATGTTTTGCAAAACACTGGGTCTAGTCAAATGGTCACAACAACTGTGTCATTTTGTATCGCCTGTCTACAATCCCTCATTCCTCAGAGCAGCAACAGCCATGAAGATGGTAGCATGCACTCCTGATATACGTTGCTACCGGCAGAGGAAGCAATATAGACATCAGTCTGGAAGAATTGTGGTTGTGTGTATCAATGTCTTTCAGTTCAGTTCAGTTCAGTTCAGTTCAGTCGCTCAGTCATGTCCGACTGTTTGCAACCCATGAATCACAGCACACCAGGCCTCCCTGTCCATCACCAACTCCCGGAGTACACTCAAACTCATGTCCATCGAGTCGGAGATGCCATCCAGCGATCTCATTCTCTGTAGTTCCTTTCTCCTCCCGCCCCCAATCCTCCCAGCATCAGGGCCTTTTCCAGTGAGTCAACTCGTCGCATGAGGTAGCCAAAGTATTGCAGTTTCAGCTTTAGCATCAGTCCTTCCAATGAACACCCAGGATTGATCTCCTCTAGAATGGACTGGTTGGATCTCCTTGCAGTATAAGGGACTCTCAAGAGTCTTCTCCAGCATCATAGTTCAAAAGCATCAATTCTTTGGCGATCAGCTTTCTTCACAGTCCAACTCTCACATCCATACATGACCACTGGAAAAACCGTAGCCTTGACTAGACGGACCTTGGTTGGCAAAGTAATGTCTCTGCTTTTTAATATGCTATCTAGGTTGGTCATAACTTTCCTTCCAAGGAGTAAGCGTATTTTAATTTCCTGGCTGCAATCAGCATCTGCAGTGATTTTGGAGCCCCAAAAAATAAAGTCTGACACTGTTTCCACTGTTTCCCCATCTATTTCCCATGAAGTGATGGGACCAGATGCCATAATCTTTGTTTTCTGAATGTTGAGCTTCAAGCCAACCTTTTCACTCTCCTCTTTCAATTTCATCAAGAGGTTTTTGAGTTCCTCTCCAGTTTCTGCCATAAGGGTGGTGTCATCTGCATATCTGAGGTTATTGATATTTCTCCCGGCAATCTTAATTCCAGCTTGTGCTTCTTCCAGCCCAGCGTTCCTCAAGATGTACTCTGCATATAAGTTAAATAAGCAGGGTGACAATGTGGCTCCTTAAAGGACCAGTGCAACGGCATGCCTTTGTTTTGCTCTACTCAGAGCATGCTCAGGGCTGGAATGACTTCCCCAGGTGGCATTTGCCAAAAGCATTTAAAAGCAAAAGAATTGATCACAGGAGCTTGAGGCAAGGGATAGCAATCAGGACAAACAACAGACAGCTTGAAAACCCTGAGGAAGGAAGAGAAAAGGAAAGGAGATACAGAGGAGGATAGGGAATTTAGAAACTCCTACCCGCACTGGAGCTTCTAAATTCCTTATCCCTCTCTGTATCTCACGGGGTTGCAAAGAGTCTAAATGACTGAAGCACGCACATATATTGGGGAACTGAAAAGACCACACACATTCCCAAAGCTGAATGAACGCTCAGAAAGTCCTGAGAAGACCTTAAGCTTTCACCTCTGACTGCTCTTCAAACTTAGATCATGCAGGGAAAGGCAGAACTATAAATGATGTGCCTAATTCTTTTAAGACGTATCCCAAACCAATCACCAATCAATAAAGACTGGAAAAGTTTTGAGCTTTGTTTTTTTCTTTGCCTCCAGGCATTTAAGGAAAGTCTGTCAAAGCACTGGGTGAACACCAAGCTAATAAAACACAGATTTCAGTGGCTACACATGACAAAAAATACAGACTCTATAAAAATAGTTTAGAAAAGTCACTAAATAAGCAAACAACAGCCCAAAAGAAGCAATATCAACAAAGCACGGACCAGAGAGAGATTCTGATTTTCAGAGTTGCCATACTATAATATTTGAAATGTCCAGTTTTCAGCTAAAAAAATATAAGGCACACAGAGAAACAAGAGAAGGAGGGAGAACAAGATGGTAGAGGAGTAGGTGGATGTGGAGTTCATCTCTCTCCATGGATACATCAGGAATATTCTTTCAAACACAGAAGTGCATGCAGAACACCAGCTGAAAGTGGACAGGAGTACCTGACCAGAGGAAAAGAATATATAGAACCAGGCAAAGCTTGGTAGGATGAAGGAACTAGGGGGAAAATCAGGAGTGTTAGTAGGACCGGACGTGCCCTCGGTGGGAGGGGGAACTGAAGCAGTTATCGGGGCAATTGTCTGAGTCAGAGGAGAAACATTTAAGGCTGAGAATGAAACAGCTGATCTGTGGCAGCCTAAATGGAACGAGAATCAAACAGTCCTTGCTGCAGTCATGCATACCCCAGGGAGAGGGCTGCTGTTGACCGCAGAGAGACGGATCGAAGGCTATGAGAGAGGAGGCTGTGGTGGGAAACGCCGGCGGAGGAAAGTCAGGCAGCCATGGAAGCAAGGCATTACTGCTGAGTCACACATAAGGGATGGAGCCATCACCATAGCCTCTCTCTTCCTGCATGCCAGCATCAGCAACTGAACAATAGAGAGGCTGGCCTGACACACTGAACTACAGAGTAGTACCCCAAACTACAGAGTAGGACCCCAACCAGGGTGTCCATTTAAGTGCCTGATGCATGATCTACAGAGTAGGACCCTAGCCACGGGGGCCCCCTCTATGTGCTGAATGTGTGGAACAGCAAAGAGGGGCCCCAGGCAAGGGAGTCCTCTAAGTGCCTGAATGGGTGGAGCTATGGAGAAAGACTGGCCAAAGAGATCTGATCGCCAGCTACAAGAGGCTGGAAAAAAGACTCTGCTAGGGTCATAACTCTTGCGGCAGAGGCAGTCCATGTCCCTGCACTCTTGACGCCGCCAGGGTCCCCACAAGCCAAACCTTCACACTCAACCTTCCCTGGGGCAGAGCTGCCATAAGCAAAAAAAGTCTTGCGTCTATGCAGACAGAGTCACTTAAGTGGTATCCAATTCTTTGTGACCTGGTAGACTGTGGCCTGCCAGGTATCTTTGTCAGAGAGGGGTTCTCCAGGCAAGAATACTGGAGGTTATTGGCCAATACTGGTTACCATACCAAGAGCACCATATTTCCTGCTGCCCTAGCTGCCAATCCCCCTGAGTAGCTGGTGCTGCCAGAAACCCTGCAAACCAAGCAGCTGTACCACCTCCACACCTGATCTCACAGGAATAGACCCAAGTCCTCCAGGGCAGCCTCAGGAGCAAACCCCAGGGGACAACCCACATGTAGAGGTGGAAATAGAACCACAACTGAGACCTAGGGGCAGTGTGACTAAGGAAGAAGACCCAAAACCTTCCTACCAGCTGGACAAATGCAGATTAAATCCACATGATCAACCAGACAGACTCTGTGTCTATGGAATATGTAAAAGGACGTTGAGAGCTCCCACAAAAGAAAAGGCACTAGTTCTGATAAGTGTGGCCATTGGAGGCAAGAACACACAGGAGTAGGACCAGATTAGAATCTGAGCTGCCCCACAGCAGGTCCAGAGATCAGCACAGGGTTGGAGGGCATCCTAGAGAGGTAAGGTGGACTGTGACCCCCAGTGAGGGAAAGGACTCTGACAGCAGTGACTCAGAAAAACATTTATTCTTCTGTTGTGACTTCTGTAGATTCTTTTGGATCTTTTTTTTTTTTTTTTACTTTTTTTCTTTTCCTTTTTCCCTTCCCCCACCCTGCCACTTTGTGGTTGTCAATTTTATTGGCACTATGAAATCTAATTAAGTTTTTGAGCTTTTTTTCCCTCAGTCACTCTTTTATTGTTGTCATAAACCTCTGCCTCTACATTGGGCTTTTGCTCTTCTGTGGCGTTTTCCTTTTTTTTTCCCTTTCTTCTTCCTTTTTTTCTCCCTTTCTTCTTCCTTTTTTTTCCCCCTCTTTTATTATTTTTAATTTTTTAAAACCTATTATTATTCTTTTCTACATTTATGCCTTTGTTTGCTTTTCCTACTGTTCTTTTCCCCTTGCAGTTAAACATTAATGAATATAAATCTTCTTTATCTACCTCTATTTAACCTTGTACATCTATTCTTTCTTTTCTTTCTTTCCTTTCCTCTCAACATATTTCTTAGTTTTGTTTTCATTGCTTTATTCTCCATTTGGCACCTTGCTTTAGTTTTGTTTTCTAGTTTGTGCTTTAGTTAATTTTGTTCTTAACTGGTAGATGGACATGTTTATTTCATTTGCTCACTGGGTCAATCTACTGTACTTTATTTTTGCTGGTCTGTTTTGATTTTGCTTATGGGTATATATGTATATGTGTATATTCCATTATTTTAATTATTATATGCCTGATTTTGTAACTGCCATTTGTCTGGGGTTCATCTTCGGTTTCTCGTTTTGGGGTATTTGCTTTAATCTCACTTAATGCCATAAAAAACCACTTGTGGAATCTTTGTTCCTGAACAGAGATCAAGCCCTGAGACTTTGGAGTGGGATCACTGACTCCAAGACCTTAGACTACCAGAGAACTAACCCTAGGGAGTATCAAATAGTGAGAAGTCACACTAAGGAAACCACTTGAATACAAGACCTGGCATGATGCAACCAATAGTAGCACCTTGTGCAGGATGCCTCATCTAAACAACAAACAGAACAAAAATACAAACCAAATCATCATCAGACAGGATTACCACCTCACTCAGCCTTGTCTGTCAGAGGGGGAAAAAAAAAAAAATCTCAGGACAATCTCACCCTATACAAAGCTTACACAAACCACTCGACCAAACTTAGGAGGGCAGAAACCAAAAGGAAGAAAGACTTCAATGTTGAAACCTGGGAAAAGGAGACCTCAAACACAATAAGTTAAAAAAAAAAAGAAAAGACAGAGAAACACTACACAAGTGAAGGAACAAACGAGAAACATAGAAGTCCAATAAATGAAGAGGAAATAGGCAAAGAATTCCAAATAATGACAGTAAAGATGATCAAAAACCTTGAAAACAAAATGGAGAAAATACAAGAAGCATTTCCCAGAGACCTAGAAGAATTAAAGAGTAAACATATACAGACAAATAACACAATTACTGAAATTAAAAATACTCTACAAGGAATCAATAGCAGAATATCTGAAGCAGAAGAATGAATCAGTGAGCTGGAAGATAAAATGGTAGAAATAACTTCTGAAGAGCTGAATAAAGTAAAAAGAATGAAAAGAACTGAGAATAATCTCAGAGACCTCTGGGACCATATCAAATACATCAACATTCAAATTATAGGGGTCCCAGAAAAAGAAGAGAAAAAAATGATATGAGAAAATTTTTGAAGAGATTATAGTTAAAATTTTCCCCAACATGGAAAAGGAAAAAATCAATCAAGTCCAAGAGGTGCAAAGAGTCCCCTACAGGATAAACCAAGGAAAAACACTACAACACATACTAATCAAACTAACAAAGACTAAACACAAAGAAAGACTATTAAAGGCAGCAAGGGAAAAGCAACAAGCAAAATACAAGGGAAATCCCTTATGCTTAACAGCTGATCTTTCAGCAGAAACTCTGCAGGCCAGAGGGGAATGGCAGGATATATTCAAAGTACTGAGAGGGAAAAATCTACAACCAAGATTACTGTACCCAGCAAGAATCTCATTCAAAATTTATGGAGAAATAAAAAGTTTGTCAGACAAGCAAAAGTTAAGAGAATTCAATACCACCAAACCCAGCTTTACAAAAAATGTTCAGTTCAGTTCAGTTCAGTTCATTCGCTCAGTCGTGTCCGACTCTCCGCGACCCCATGAATCACAGCACGCCAGGCCTCCCTGTCCATCACCAACTCCCGGAGTACACTCAAACTCATGTCCACAGATTCGGTGATGCCATCCAGCCATCTCATTCTCTGTCGTCCCCTTCTCCTCCCGCCTCCAACCTTTCCCAACATCAGAGTCTTTTCCAGTGAGTCAACTCGTTGCATGAGGTGGCCAAAGTATTGGAGTTTCAGCTTTAGCATCAGTCCTTCCAACGAACACCCAGGATCGATCTCCCTTAGAATGGACTGGTTGGATCTCCTTGCAGTCCAAGGGACTCTCAAGAGTCTTCTCCAACACCACAGTTCAAAAGCATCGATTCTTCAGGGATCAGCTTTCTTCACAGTCCAACTCTCACATCCATACATGACCACGGGAAAAACCATAGCCTTGACTAGATGGACCTTGGTTGGCAAAGTAATGTCTCTGCTTTTTAATATGCTATCTTTGTTGGTCATAACTTTCCTTCCAAGGAGTAAGCGTCTTTTAATTTCATGGCTGCAATCAGCATCTGCAGTGATTTTGGAGCCCCAAAAAATAAAGTCTGACACTGTTTCCACTGTTTCCCCATCTACTTCCCATGAAGTGATGGGACCAGATGCCATAATCTTTGTTTTCTGAATGTTGAGCTTCAAGCCAACCTTTCACTCTCCTCTTTCACTTTCATCAAGAGGCTTTTGAGTTCCTCTTCACTTTCTGCCATAAGGGTGGTGTCATCTGCATATCTGAGATTATTGATATTTCTCCCAGCAATCTTGATTCCAGCTTTTGCTTCTTCCAGCCCAGCGTTCCTCATGATGTACTCTGCATAGAAGTTAAATAAGCAGGGTGACAATATACAGCCTTGACGCACTCCTTTTCCTATTTGGAACCAGTCTGTTGTTCCATGTACAGTTCTGACTGTTGCTTCCTGACCTACATACAGGTTTCTCAAGAGGCAGGTCAGGTGGTCTGGTATTCCCATCTCTTTCAGAATTTTCCACAGTTGATTGTGATCCACACAGTCAAAGGCTTTGGCATAGTCAATGAAGCAGAAATAGATATTTCTCTGGAACTCTCTTGCTTTCTCCATGATCCAGTGGATGTTGGCAATTTGATCTCTGGTGCCTCTGCCTTTTCTAAAACCTGCTTGAACATCTGGAAGTTCACGGTTCACATATTGCTAAAGCCTGGCTTGGAGAATTTGAGCATGACTTTACTAGCGTGTGAGATGAGTGCAATTGTGTGGTAGTTTGAGCATTCTTTGGCATTGCCTTTCTTTGGGATTGGAATGAAGACTGACATTTTCCAGTCCTGTGGCCACTGCTGAGTTTTCCAAATTTGCTGGCATATTGAGTGCAGCACTTTCACAGCATCATCTTTCAAGATTTGAAATAGCTCAACTGGAATTCCATCACCTCCACTAGCTTTGTTCATAGTGATGCTTTCTAAGGCCCGCTTGACTTCACATTCCAAGATGTCTGGCTCCACGTGAGTGATCACGTTATCGTGACTATCTTGGTCGTGAAGATCTTTTTTATACAGTTCTTCTGTGTATTCTTGCCACCTCTTCTTAATATCTTCTGTTTCTGTTAGGTCCATACCATTTCTGTCCTTTATCGAGCCCATCTTTGCGTGAAATGTTCCCTTGGAATCTCTAATTTTCTTGAAGAGATCTCTTGTTTTTCCTATTCTGTTGTTTTCCTCTATTTCTTTGCATTGATCACTGAGGAAGGCTTTCTTATCTCTCCTTGCTATTCTTTGGAACTCTGCATTCAGATGCTTATATCTTTCCTTTTCTCCTTTGCTTTTCACTTCTCTTCTTTTCACAGCTATTTGTAAGGCCTCCTCAGACAGCCATTTTGCTTTTTTGCATTTCTTTTCCATGGGGATGGTCTTGGTCCCTGTCAAAAGAGACTTATATATTCAAGAAATACAAGAGAAGGAAAGTTCCACAAAATCAACCACAAACAATTAACAAACTGGTAATAGGAACATATGTATCAATAATTACTTTAAATGTAAATGGATTAAATGATCCAACCAAAAGACACAGACTGGCTGAATGGATACAAAAACAAAACCCATAAATATACTGTCTACAAGAAATCCACTTCAGACCTCAAGACACATATAGACTGAAAGTGAGAAGATGGAAAAATATATTCCATGCAAACGGGAAGCGAAAGAAAGCTGGAATAGCAATCCTCATATCAGACAAAGTAGATCCTAAAATGAAGATTACAAGAGATAAGGAAGGACACTACATGATAATCAAGGGATCAATCCAAGAGGAAAACATAACAATTGTAAATATCTATGCACCCAAGATAAAAGTACCTCAATACAGAAGACAAACACTCAGTCAGTCAGTCAGTCAGTTCAGTCGCTCAGTCGTGTCCGACTCTCCACGACCCCATGAATCACAGCACGCCAGGCCTCCCTGTCCATCACCAACTCCCGGAGTACACTCAAACTCATGTCCACAGAGTCGGTGATGCCATCCAGCCATCTCATTCTCCGTCGTCCCCTTCTCCTCCCGCCCCCAACCTTTCCCAGCATCACAGTCTTTTCCAGTGAGTCAACTCGTCGCATGAGGTGGCCAAAGTATTGCAGTTTCAGCTTTAGCATCAGTCCCTCCAATGAACATCCAGGATTGATCTCCTTTAGAATGGACTGGTTGGATCTCCTTGCAGTCCAAGGGACTCTCAAGAGTCTTCTTCAGCACCACAGTTCAAAAGCATCAATTCTTCGGCGATCAGCTTTCTTCACAGTCCAACTCTCACATCCATACATGACCACGGGAAAAACCATTGCCTTGACTAGACGGACTTTGTTGGCAAAGTAATGTCTCTGCTTTTTAATACACTATCAAGGTTGGTCATAACTTTCCTTCCAAGGAGTAAGCGTCTTTTAATTTCATGGCTGCAATCAGCATCTGCAGTGATTTTGGAGCCCAAAAAAACAAAGTCTGACACTGTTTCCACTGTTTTTCCATCTATTTCCCATGAAGTGATGGGACCAGATGCCATAATCTTTGTTTTCTGAATGTTGAGCTTCAAGCCAACCTTTTCACTCTCCTCTTTCACTTTCATCAAGAGGCTTTTGAGTTCCTCTTCACTTTCTGCCATAAGGGTAGTGTCATCTGCATAACACTAACTGACGTAAAAGGAGAAATTGACAGTAACACAGTAATAATAGGAGACTTTAACACCCCACTCACACCAATGGACAGATCATCAAAACAGAAAATTAATAAGGAAACACAAGTTTTAAAAGATATGGATCTCACTGATATCTTTAGGACATCCCATCAAAATACAGAAGAATACACATTCTTCTCAAGTGCACATGGAATATTCTCCATTATAGACCACATCTTGGGTCACAAATCAAACCTCAGTAAATTTAAGAAAATTGAAATCATATCAAGCATCTTCTTTGAACACACATTATGAGACTAGATAACAATTACAAGAAAAAAAGTGTAAGAAACACAAATACATGGAGATTAAACAACACATTTCTAAATAACCAACAGGCTATTGAAAAAATCAAAAGGGTAATCAAAAAATTTCTAGAAAAAAATGACAATGAAAACACAACAACTCAAAACCTACGAGATGCAGCAAAAGCAGTTCTAAGAGGGAAATTTATAGCAATACAGTCCTACCTAAAGAAACAAGAAAAAATAGAATAGACAACATAACTTTACACCTAAAACAACTGGAAAAAGGAGAACAACAACAACAAAAAACACTTAGTAGAAGGAAAGAAATCATAAAGATCAGAGCAGAAATAAGTGAAAAAGAAATGAAAGAAATAATAGTAAAGATTAATAAAACTAAAAGCCTGTTCTTTGAGAAGATAAACAAAATTGACAAACCTTTAGCCAGACTCATCAAGAAAAAGAGAGAGAAGAATCAAATCAACAGAATTAGAAATGAAAAAGGAGAGTTTACAACAGACAATGCAGAAATACAAAGGATTATAAGAGACTATGGCTCAGAGGTTAAAGCGTCTGCCTATAATACGGGAGACCCAGGTTTGATCCCTGGCTCAGGAAGATCCCCTGGAGAAGGAAATGGCAACCCACTCTAGTACTCTTGCTGGAGAATCCCATGGAGGGAGGAGCCTGGTAGGCTACAGTCCATGGGGTTGCAAAGAGTCGGACATGACTGAGCGACTTCACACACTCACACACACATGAACAACTATATGGCAATAAAGTGGATAACCTGGAGGAAAAGATTATATTCTTAGAAAAGTTCAATCTTACAAGACTTAACCAGGAAGAAATAAAAATTATGAACAACCCAATTACAAGCACTGAAATTGAAGCTGTGATCAAAATCTCCCCCCTAAAAAAGCCCAGGACCTGACGGCTTCACAGGAGAATTCTATTAAACATTTAGAGAAGAGCTAATGCCTAGCCTTCTAAAACTCTTTCAAAAAATTGCAAAGGAAGGAGCACTTCCAAACTCATTCTACGAGGCCACCATCACCCTGATACCAAAACCAGACAAAGACAACACACCAAAAAACAAAGAAAAACAACCAAAAAAAGAAAACTACGGGCCAATATCACTGATGAACATATGCAAAAATCCTCCACAAACTTTAGCAAACTGAATTCAGCAGCATATCACAAAGTTCATACACCATGATAAAGTTGGGTTTATTCCAGGGATGCAAGGATTTTTCAGTATACATAAATAAGTGTGATACACTGTATTAACAAATTGAAAGATAAAAATCATATAATCTCAAAAAATGCAGAAAAAGCCTTTGACAAAATTCAGCACACTTTTATGATTAAAGCTGTTCAAAAAATGGACATAGAAGGAACCTGCCTCAACACAGTAAAGGCCATATATGGTAAACCTACAGCAAACATTATTCTCAAGTGAATAATGAGAATGTTATTGAAAACATTTCAGTGAAAAACTGAAAGCATTCCCCCTAAGATCAGAAACAAGACAAGGGTGTCCACTTTCACCACTATTATTCAACATAGTTGGAACTCTTAGCTACAGCAATCAGAGAAGAAAAAGAAATAAAAGAAATCCAGACTGCAAAAGAAGTAAAGCTCTCACTGTTTGCAGATGACATGATAATGTACATAGAAAACACTAAAAATAGTATCAGAAAATTAACTAGAGCTAATCAGTGAATTTAGCAAAGTTGCAGGATACAAAATCAATACACAGAAGTCACTTGCTTTTCTATACACTAACAATGAAAAATCAGAAAGAGAAATTAAGGAATCAATCCCATTCACCATTGCAACAAAAAGAGTTAAATAACTAGGAATAAACTTACCTAAGGTCATGTATGGATGTGAGAGTTGGACTGTGAAGAAAGCTGATCGCCAAAGAATTGATGCTTTTGAACTGTGGTGCTGGAGAAGACTCTTGAGAGCCCCTTGGACTACAAGGAGATCCAACCAGTCCATTCTAAAGGAGATCGATCCTGGGTGTTCATTGGAAGGACTGATGCTAAAGCTGAAACTGCAATACTTTGGCCACCTCATGCGACGAGTTGACTCACTGGAAAAGAGTCTGATGCTGGGAGGGATTGGGGTGGGAGGAGAAGGGGACGACAGAGAATGAGATGGCTGGATGGCATCACCGACTTGATGGACATGAGTTTGAGTGAACTCCGGGAGTTGGTGATGGACAGGGAGGCCTGGCATGCTGTGATTCATGGGGTCGCAAAGAGTCGGACACGACTGAGCGACTGAACTGAACTGAAGCAGACAAAAGAACTGTGCACAGAAAATTATGACACAAATGAAAGAAATCGAAGATGACATAAACAGATGGAGAGATATTCCATGTTCCTGGGTAGGAAGAATCAATACTGTGAAGATGAATATACTACCAAATGCAATCTACAGACGCAGTGTGATCCTTATCAAATTACCGGTGGCATTTTTCACAGAACTAGAACAAAAAATTTCACAATTCATATGGAAACATAAAACACCCTGAATAGTGCAAGCATTCTTGAGAAAGAAGAATGCAGCTGGAGAAATCAACCTTCCTGACTTCAGATTATCCTACAAAGCTACAGTCATCAAGACAGTATGGTACCGACAAAAACAGAAATATAGACCGATGGATCAAGACAGAAAGTCCAGAAATAAGCCCATGTACCTATGGGTACCTTATTTTTGACAAAGGAGGTAAGAATATACAATGGGGCAAAGACAGCCTTTTCAACAAATGGTGCTGGGAAAACTGGACAGCTACATGTAAAAGAATGAAATTAGAACACTTCCTAGCACCATACACAAAGATAAACCCAAAATGGATTAAAACCTCAATGTAAGACCAGAAACAATAAACCTTTTAGGGGAAACATAGGCAGAACACTCAATGACATATATCAAAGCAAGTTCTTCTATGACCCACCTCCTAGAGTAATGGAAATAAAAACAAAAATAAACAAGTGGGACCTGATTAAACTTAAAAGCTTTTGCACAGGAAAGGAAACTATAAGCAAGGTGAAAACAACCCTCAGAATGGAAGAAAATAATAGTAAATGAAACAAAGGACAAAGGATTAATTTCCAAAATACGCAAGCAGCTCATACAACTCAATACCAGAAAAACAACAACCCAATCAAAAAGTGGGGAAAAGACCTAAATAGACATTTCTCTAACGAAGACATACAGATGGCTAACAAACACATGAAAAGATGCTCAACATTGCTCATTATTAGAGAAATGAAAATCAAAACCACAATGAGATATTACCTCACACTGGTCAGAAGGGCCCTCATCAAAAAGTCTACAAACAATACATGCTGGAGAGGGTGTGGAGAAAAGGGAACACTGTTGCACTGTTGATGGGAATGTAAATTGATACAGCCCTTATGGATGACGGTATGGAGATTCCTTAAAAAAAAACAAAAACTAGTAATAAAACCACGCAATCCCACTCCTAGGCGTATATTTTGAGGAAACCAAAATTGAAAGAGGCACATGTCTCCCATTCTTCACTGCAGCACTATTTACAATAGCTAGAACATGGAAGCAAGCTAGATGTCCATTGACAGATGAGTGGATAATGAAGTTGTGGTACATATAAAGAATGGAATATTACTCAGCCATAAAAAGGAATGCATTTGAGTCAGTTCTGATCAGGTGGATGAACCTACAGCCTACTATACAGAGTGAAGTAAGTCGGAAAGAGAAAGATAAATATCATATTCTAACATACATATATGAAATCTAGAAAAATCGTACTGAAAAGAATTTATTTACAAGGTCACACAGAGAATGAGGTGGCTGGATGGCATCACCGACTCGATGGACATGAGTTTGAGTGAACTCTGGGAGATGGTGATGGACAGGGAGGCCTGGCGTGCTGTGGTTCATGGGGTCGCTAAGAGTCAGACACAACTGAGCGACTGAACTGAACTGAACTGAATGTAGAAACATACATAGAGAACAGACCTATGGACATGGGGAGAGGGGAAGAGAGGGTAAGATATATGGAATGAGTAACATGGAAACTTACATTATCATATGTAAAATAGATAGCCAATGGGAATTTACTGTATGGCTCAGGAAACTCAAACAGGGGCTCTGGATCAACCTAGAGGGGTGTGATGGGGAGGGAGATGGGAGGGAGGTTCAAAAGGGAAGGGATATATGTATACCCATGGCTGATTCCTACTGAGGTTTGACAGAAAACAAGAAAATTCTGTAAAGCAAGTATTCTTCAATTAAAAATTAATTTTTAAAAAAGAAATAAGAAAGCATGGCCACTCACTGGGGTGGAGGGGAGTAGAAATTAATAGATGCTGTCCCCATGAAATCACAAGCATTGGACTTACTAGACAAAGACTTTCAATAAACTACATTTAATATGCTGAAAGAGATTAAGGATATCATGGACAAAGAATTAAAGGAGACTTGGAGAACAGTATTCTGCAAAATTAATGTACAGATTCAATGCAATCCTTATCAAAATCCCAACAGCATTTTTTGCAAACATAAAAAAGTTGGCCTTAAAATGTATATAGAATTGCAATAGCCAAAATTATCTGAAAAAAATGAAAGTAAATGTAGATGACTCACATTTCCCACTTTCAAGACTGCCACAAAGGCAGCAGCAATTGAAATTGTGTGGTGTTGATGTAAGCATAGTCATACGATCAACAGACTAGAACTGAAAGTGAAGTATAAATGGATTAATATACAGTGAATTGATTTCCTACAAAGATGGACACCATCACACCATATGCAAAAATTAAAATGGATCAAAGACCTAAATGTGAGAGCTAAAACTATTAAATTCTCAAAAGAAACCTTAGGGAAAAATCTTAACGACCTTGGATTTGGCAATGGATCTTATATATGACACAAAAAAATACACAAAGGACAACAACAGTAACAAAATTAATTTGACTTTATAAAAAGTTAGTGTTTGTGCATCAAAAGACACTATCAAGATAGTGAAGATATCAAGAGAATGAAAAGAACCCACAGAATGGGAGCAAATATTTGCAAATCCTATCTTTAATAAGAGTCTATCATCAAAATACATAAAAAGTTCTGACAACTCAACAACAAGAAGGCAATCCAATTAAAATATAGGTAGAGGAGTTAATAGACAGTACTCCAAAGAAGATATACAAATGGTCAACAAGGACATGAAAAGATACTCAACTGGATCACCAATCATTCAGTTCAGTTCAGTTCAGTTCAGTTCAATTCAGTTGCTCAGTCGTGTCCGACTCTTTGCAACCCCATGAACCACAGCACGCCAGGCCTCCCTGTCCATCACCAACTCCCAGAGTTCACTCAAACTCATGTCCATCGAGTCAGTGATGCCATCCAGCCATCTCATTCTCTGCCGTCCCCGTCTCCTCCTACCCCCAATCCCTCCTAGCATCAGACTCTTTTCCAGTGAGTCAACTCGTCGCATGAGGTGGCCAAAGTATTGGAGTTTCAGCTTTAGCATAAGTCCTTCCAATGAACACCCAGGATTGATCTCTTTTAGAATGGACTAGTTGGATTTCCTTGCAGTCCAAGGGACTCATTAGGGAAACACAAATCCGAACGATAATAAGACATCACTTCACACCCAGTGGGATGGTTATAATTTTTAAAAAATGGAAAATACAAGTGTTGGAGTGGCTGTGGAGAAATTGGAACGTACTTCCATTGCCAATGGAATGTCAAATAGTGCAATCATGGTGGAAAACAACTGTCAGTTCCTCAAAAAGTTAAGCTTAGAATTACTGTATGGCCCAGCAATTCCACTCTTAATTATATAATCAGAGAACTGAAAACAGGTATTCAAACAAAAACGTGTACATAAATGTTCAGTGCAGCACCATTCACAATGGCAAAAAATGGAAATAATCCAAACTTCCATAAAGTCTTGAATAGATAAATATGTTGTGGTATATCTGTACAATGAATAGTATCCATCTATGCAAAGTGGGGATTCCCTCGTAGTTCAAGGGTAAAGAGCCTGCCTGCAATGTGGAAGACCTGAGTTCGATCCCTGGGTCTGGAAAATTCCCTGGAGAAGAAAATGGCAACCCCCTCCAGTATTCTTGCCTGGAAAATCCCATAGAGTCTCAAAGAGTTGGACATGACTGAGAGACTTCACCTTCACTTTCATGCAAAGGAAAGCGGTACTGGTATATACTACAACATGGATGGATCTCAAAAACATACTAAGTGGAAGAACCTGGACACATAAAGTCACATAAAATATGATTTTGTTTAAATGAAATATCCAGAATAGGTAAATCAATAGAAACAGAAAATACTGGTTGCCAGGGGTTGGGGAGAAAGTGGAGTAGACAGTGATTGCTTATTGGGTACAGGGTTTCTTTTTTGGATGATGATAAATTATGGAATTAAATAGTGATGATGGTGCGCAACATTGTAAATGTACTAAATGCTGCTGAATTGTATGTATAAAACTTTAAAATGGTTTGCTTTGGTACTTCCCTGGTGGTGATGGTCCAGTGGTTAAGAATCCACATTCCAATGCAGGGGACCTGAGTTCAATCGCTACTTGGGAAATGAAAGTCCCACATGCCACAGGACAACTAAGCCTGTGTGCCACAATTACTGAACCCACGTGTTCCAGAACCTGCATGCATCAACGAAGATCCCACAGACCACAGCTAAGACCCAACACAGCCAAAAAAAAATTTTTTAAAAAAGAAAGAAAAAGTCACATTATAATAGATAAATATATAAATAGTTTGTTTTATGTCGTGTGAATTTTTGTCTCAATTAAAAAGAAAACCCAGGGCTTCCCTGGTGGCTCAATGGTAAAGAATCCACCTGCCAAAGGAGATTTGAGTTTATCCCTGGGTCAGGAAGATACCCTGGAATAAGAAATGGCAACCCACTCCAGTATTCTTGTCAGGAAATCCCATGGACGGAGAAGCCCAGTGGGCTACAGTTCGTGGGGTAGCAAGAGTTGGACACGACTTAGCTATTAAACAACAGCAGCTCAGTGTATATACAAAAGTGTATGTTTGCAGCCTCTTTGGAAATGGCAACCCACTCCAGTATTCATGCCTGGAAAATCCCATGAACTGAGGAGCCTGGTGGGCTACAATCCATGGAGTCACAAAGAGTTGGACACAACTGAGTGACTTCACTTCTTCACTTCACTTGAATAAACAGTTCAAGAAAAACAACAAACAAAACTTGAAGCAGCTTTCTCTTGTGTTGTCTGCAGAATAAGGCACAAACCCCTCACTTAATCTGGCATTCACTCCTTTTCATCATCTGGTCCTGTCTCTCTCCAACCTCATCTTCTTTCACATCCCAGTCTCACCAGAGATGTACTAATTACTTGACTCTTCCACACTCTCACTCACCTCCTTGTCTTTCTACATGACATGTTCTTTCTTTCACTTTCTCTTGCTTGGCTAACTCTTAGTTCTACTTTAAGATTCTGCTGCTTGATTTACCTTCTGCAGTAAGCATTTCCTAACTCCCTTCCCCAGTCTTAATTCCTTTGCTGTAGTTGGAGTATGGATTTCTAACCATGGGCTTCCACAACACCCTTTGCATACTGCATTTGTCACACTACCTTCTAATTACCTCCCCTTCTAAACTGTGAGATTCTCAAGAACAGAGATTGTGCCAGAAATAGCTCCTGGCAGTGGTCCTAGCACAGAGCACATGCTCACAAAGTGTTGAATTGTTCAACTGGATCACAACTTTCTCCAGCATGATTTTTGCTTATGTGCTTCCTTGTTTGGGCACCACTTTTCCTCTGTTTCTTTACTTCAACCTTTACTTCAAACTGAAATGCCAGCTAAGTCACTTCAGTTGTGTCTGACTCTTTGTGACCCTATGGACAGAAGCCCATCCATAGGGCTCCTCGGTCAATAGGATTCTCCAGGTAAGAATACTGGAGTGGGTTGCCGTGCTCTCCTCCAGGGGATCTTCCTGACCCAGGGATCAAGCCGTGTCTCTTACACCCCCTGCACTGGCAGGCAGGTTCTTTACCATTAGTGCCACCTGGGAAGCCCTCTTTTCTTCAGCCACAGTCTAACTTAGTCAGTGCCCTCACTCTTGTGGGCCATTGTTTACCAGGAGCCCCAGGAAAGTGTGGGACTGTATCCTGACACATACATGACCTCTGGAGAAACAGCTCAGCAGTCACACCTTTTTTATGGTGGATCGGAAATTCCATCTTTATTCAGTAGTATACAAGGGGAAGAACACGAGGGCCTTGGAGTCAGAACCAAGTTCAAGTTCCTGCACCATTCACTTGTGCAATTTGGCCAAGTCACTTATACCATATGGGATTCTTTTTCCTCATCTATAAAACAGGAATGAAAATAACTGCTCTGTGTTATTTACAAAGTTGAGGATTAAATCAAACAATGTATTCATGTAGATTTTGTTTTCTAAATGCTATAGACCTTATTTCCTAACAATGATATCACAGATCAGGTAAGAGTATATCACGATAAACCAGAATCCAGCTGGTTCCAATAGACCCAGTTAGTCAAATATGTGGGACAGAGCCTCTTCACAACATTCTTCTAAGAATAAGTTTCAATAATGCTGCCTTAGGGAGACGTGATGCATGTGTGCTAAGTCGCTTTAGTCATCTGACTCCTTGAGACCCTGTGGACCATAACCCATCAGGTTTCTCTGTCCATGGAATTCTCTGGGCAAGAATACTGGAGTGGGTTGCCATTTCTTCCTCCAGGGGATCTTTCCAACCCAGGGATTGAACCTATGTCTCTTCCGTCTCTTGCATTGGCAGGTGGGTTCTATGGACAGAGAAAACTGACGGGTTATGGTCCACAGGGTCTCAAGGAGTCAGATGACTAAAGTGACTTAGCACACATGCAGCACGTCTCCCTAAGGCAGCATTATTGAAACTTATTCTTAGAAGAATGTTATGAAGAGGCTCTGTCCCACATATTTGACTAACTGGGTCTATTGGAACCAGCTGGATTCTGGTTTGTCGTGATATACTCGTACCTGATCTATGATATCATTGTTAGGAAATGAGACAGTGTGGGACAGTCATGTCCATGTTCATCACTACGGAAGCTGCTTAAACTCCCAGATTTGATCATATTGTTTTAAATATCCCAATAAACAGCTCCTTGGCTTGAGATTGGAATTAAAATTCTTCAGAAATGGAGTTGCTTGATTTTACCAGATGTGGAAGATATTGCTATATATTTTTCCAATGAGCTATATTTTTTAAACGCTATTCTTGCACTGAAATACTTTATGACTCCATTTTGCAGCTCCCACTAGGGATGACTCAGGGGTCACTTTAACCTGTCCTGTCATCATAGAAACTTAAAGTCAACTAAAATTTCCTACACAAAGTCCAAGACTATAAGCCTCTCTGAGATATTAACTTAAAGAACCAATGAGTAAGTTTTATATAATTAACATTGATTATGGAGAATATGCTAATTGCCTAGTGAAGACCAGAATGTGCAGCTTTGTACTGTTTTCTAGCAGTGAATTTGTATCAACAGAGCCCAACAGGTAGACAGGGAGGCCTGAAAATATGTTCATTTGTGTCATGCTCTATTCATGTGTGGCAGAAAATACAAAAAGCAACTGGAAAAGATAAGTACTGTGCTGCATGCTTTAGGATTCTTCAGCGGGGTTGTTAGTGAAGATGCACTGTGAGGATTTATAGTGAAGAAAGACAATAAATACCTGATTTAACTTGTTTAAAATATATATCACATATACACTGTGCTCTGTGGTCATGGTCTGTTGTTCTGAAGCTTCCCTTGGGCTCAGCTGCTAAAGAATCCGCCTGCAATGCGGGAGACCTGGGTTTGATGCCTCGGTTGGGAAGAGCCCCTGGAGAAGGAAAAGGCTACCCACTTCAGTATTCTGGCCTGGAGAATTCCATAGACTGTATAGTTGTTCTTCTGAAGTGTGCTGAAGTTGTGCTGGTTGGTTTTTCTTCATCCCTGTTCTACCCTAGGGCATCCCTGGTAGCTCAGCTGGTAAAGAATCCACCTGCAACAGAGGAGGATTTCTGGGTCAGGAAGATTCCCTGGAGAAGGAATAGGCTACCTGCTCCAGTATTCTTGGGCTTCCCTGGTGGCCCAGATGGCAAAGAATCCTCCTGCAATGTTGGAGACATGGGTTTGACCCCTGAGTTGGGAAGATCCCCCAGAGGAGGGCATGACAACCCACTGCAGTATCCTTGCCTGGAGAATCCCCATGGACAGAGGAGCCTGGTGGGCTACATCCATGGGGTCACAAAGAGTTGGACACGACTGAGCGACTATGCACGACAGTTCTACCCTATTCTCTGCCTTGCCCTCTGCCCTGGGAGGCTGACTTGGATTGACTGCATCATCAGCTGCCTGGCCCTCTGGCTTCCAGGTGGCTCTGACCCATAGGAGTCACCGGCTGAGGTCAAAGGGCAGGGAAAGACTGATGTCTATTCCCCTGCCCTCTCTGCACTCGGGGTTCTGGCAGTGCCGCTTTCATGGCAGCCCCTCTTCCATGCCTGCGACTCTCCTCAGACTCATAATCCTGTTCCCAGCTGAGGGAGCCTTCTGTTTCTTGTGACTGACTGACAGAGTTGTCACCTGCCCACAACTGAAAAAAATGTGTGATTAAAAGGTATATTGCTTAGGTGATTCCATTTCTTACTCTAGTGTGTCTTCCACTGAACGACCCCCCTGCTAAAACTTGTAGTATTGAAAGGAGATTGTAAGGGTTGAGAAGGGCAACAATAGAAATTTTCAGTTATGTTTTGCCCATTCATTGATTCATTGACTTTTGCCCGTTTCAGAAAGATCACAAGCTTCGGTGGAACAACAGAAGCTTTCTCCTGGAGATCGTTTTATACGTTGATGATTAGACTTCACAAGTGTCTGAAGCTGCTGCTCTCCTTACTCCTGTGCATGTCCTCCTCAGAAAAGAGCTGAGCCACTGTGGCTCACTTCCGTCCAACTCAATAAAGCTGTTTCAAACATCTTTGATGGTTCAACGGTGTCATTAAAAAAATAAAAAGGGAGTGTATATCTAGGGAGGCTTGTTTGGCCATGTGTTATGTGTAATCTGTGTCAGATTTTACTTGTTTAAAAACACTTTGGATTCCCTTGAGATGATTATTGATGCAGAACCACATTTTCAAAAGAGATTCTTTAATTCTTGGCAGTAAAAGTAGTTCACCTGATCTCTGCACATTTGTCAAAACAGTTTGAGTTGCCTGATTATTTGCACCATCTCACCCTTCCCTTTCCAGATCCTGAATGCTCATAGCAGATCCTACAAGCCTGTGGCCGATGTTGTCTGTCACTTCTAAGTGACAATTCTAAAAGCCTTTCTCTGGAGAGGCAGATTCTTCTGGGAGTTAAGAGTAATAAATGCCAAAAAATTGTTTTTCAGATGTTTGAGGTTTAAAAAAAACAGGATGTGCACTGCTAGGTAGCACCAATGTTCATTTTTAAGCTGTCCTTATGTTATCATAAATTTGCCTAAAACACTGCCTTATGTTACTTTGCCTTTCTGTTTGCCTACATTTCTGTGCAGAATTCTTAGGACTCCAGACTTTTTAAAGACCATTTTAAAAATAGCCACCAACAAAAAAAAAGATCTAAAAAAAAAAAATTTTTTTTTTCAAGTCCTCAGGCCATTGCATTCAGGTAGGAGCAAAGAATTTCATTTGAGGTTCAAAAGTAACAAGGTTTATAGGAAGTTCAAACACAGCCCAGTACTACATGCTTGAGAATTTCTTTGTATAGATGCCCCTACTGTCCTTCTCATTGTATTAAAATAGTTTAAATAGAAATGGGTGAAGTGCTTTGGGTTTTGGTGTTTTTGTTTTAAATAAAGTCAATTTCTTTAAAAAGACAGAAGAAAGAAAGACAGCAGAGGAGGAGCTTGGAACGTTAGCTCAGCATCATGGTGCTGGCCTAGGAGAAGTCCGCCCAGGTAGGGACTGTGGTGGTGGGTGCTGCAGGCACCTCAAGAATTTTTCTACAAAGAGGCATCCATCATAGGAGGGTACTGGATAAGGAGGAATCTGGGTGAAAAAAGGATGGATGGGGACTCATCCTGGCGTGCTGTGATTCATGGGGTCGCAAAGAGTTGGACACAACTGAACGACTGAACTGAACTGAACTGACTGAATTAAGGGTATGTACTGATTTTTTGGCATTTTCCTAACTCTATTCTTATTGATGAAATGTATGTTAAGAATCCCTCCCTTTCAGTTACATTCTTCTGTATATTGTAGGAATTCTCAGCACCCACCATCCCCGTCCCCACCCCCCACTCCTCTGCTGGCTTATGGATTTCTAAAATCCTTGGATGGGCTTCAAGACAGGCATAAAAGCCTTTGAATGTGTACGCTAAGTGGTGTGCAGTCGTGTGCTTTTTTCTGGGGTAAAAATCCATAGATATCTCCAGATTATCAAAGAGGCTCCAGGACTCAAATAGTTGACTCACTGCTTTATAGGACTGAGGTATTATATGGAAACTCTAGGTCCCCATTACTGAAATTAGATTTCCCTCTGACATGTATGGATACTAAGCAACCAAAGCAACAGGATTAATAGGCTACACAATAAAATGAATGAACTTTTATTGGGCAAGCTGGGTAATGATAATACAGTGAAAACACATGCATTCCTCACACAACTCTTTAGCTTTTTAGGGTGGAAAGTAGTGTTATTTCTGTCTAGGTCTCTATTAACAATAACAAAACAATAATTTATTGAGCAGTTACTATTTGCCAAGTAGTATTCTAAACACTACATATACAGTAGCTAATTTAAATCTTACAACTCTGTAAGTGAGTTCCACTATTATCCCCATTTGACAGATAAGGAAACTGAGACTTTTCATGAAGTCCTCTTCCCTTACCTCTGCATCCTAATGACAATAATAAGAATAACAATAATAAAAATAGCTAATTTTCATTGAACTCCTTACATGCCAGGCACTACTCTAAGCACTCATTTCATAGAAAAAGAACCTGAGGCACAAAGTCACTTTCTCAAAGTCAACCAGACAGTAGTAGAAAGAGCTAGGATTCAAGCTCAAATCTGGCGACAAAGCCCACACACAGCCATGATTTCTCATCGTCACAAGTTCTAGCCTCCAGCTTACTGAATAATTATTGATTCCGTGAGTTTTGGTTTCTGTGGATGCCCACCTCTCGTCTAATGGATTTTTTTCTTTCATCATTTTAAAGCTACAATTTCCACCAAAGGCTTCCATGAGTGCCCCTACCCAGGTTCCACAAATGTCCCTATGGCCAGCTCAGGCTGCCTGAAAGTCCTGGGTGACAATGTTCCCAGCACCCCAGCTCTGCCCTGGTTCCCAGACCACACAAGGTTATACCAGCTGCTCAGGGGTGTTGGGGCTCTCAGATGCCTTTACAATCACAGATACAATAGGACCTGCAGACGTGCTGGCTGGCAGGAAACTGAGCAGTATCACATTTCAAATACTGCCTCTGCGTAATGCTGAGACCATTCAGAGCCCCGTTTTAAAAAAAAAAAACAAAAACACAGTCACGATTCTCCCCGGGACAGAAGCTGTTGATTTTGTTAGGTGAGATCACTTGAGGAATATAAAACGAAAGAGAAAGAATGGCAAAGAGGAAAAACAATAGGTGGGTAGAAAGGGTCATATATAAGTCACAAAGCAGTGGAGGAACAGCTTGGCCACACAGCATTCCACTCAGTTTAAACCTAGGGTTTAAAAGGCGAAGAAATAATCAATCTCTACTTGTTTCTATTCCTTCCCAACTTTAAAATGTTTACTTGCATGGTGGCTTTTCATTCTCTGTGAGTTTGTGTCTATGAAAGAAACTAAACTGACTCTCTTAAAAATCCTGACAGCAGCCAACACAGCAAAGGTTTTGTGTTCAAAGTACACACCATCCGTAAGGCTAAGCATCTATTGATGCTGGGATTTTAATATTATGCAAGACTTTTTCCTTTCTTTACTCGCCACTGACTGTGCTGATTCAACATTTTATAGATGCATAAATTTCCCTTTAGAGGCTGTGCAGAGAATGTGTGCCCCCCGGGCCAGTTTCTTATTGAAATCAGATGATGCAGAAAGTAGGCTCTCGCATTTCAGTGAGAGGCTGCCCCCTAGTGAAAATTTTCAGCTACACATTCAACCAACAAATTTGTTGTTGCAAACACTGCACAGGTTTCTTGACGCAAAGGAGAAACAGGGTTCACTTGCCAAGGAAGTGACAGCACTGTGTAATTTAACCATCAATCAGATGTTGCTTTCCTTTCAACTTCCTTCCAGCCTATTTTTGGTATGGTTCAGTGTTCTGTAAAATTTTCTTTGATAATTCAAGATGTCTCTGATCGCCGAATATACTCACAAGATCTATTCTTTTCTAAGCCAATAAAAATATTTTCATGAAACTAAGGGTAAGATCTTGATACCACAGCCCTTTACTTGTTGTTTCAACATTGAGTTGTATATGTATTTCCACTTCCACTTATTTCATGGTATTTTTTCCTATCTAAGATAACTACACAAAGGAAACAGTTTTGCTTTTAGAAGGTGAGTATATGAGTATTCAACACTACACCTCTTAGTGTTGAATGCCTCAATTTTAAATCAGTGTCTAATATTCATCCTCCTGCAAGTATAAGAGATAATTCATGAAGCATTTTGAATAGTTCCTTACATGATAAGCCTTAAAAATAGTCATTACTACTATTATCACAGTTTATCCATTGTAAGCAAAAATCATTTTGAATGTCAATAAAGAATAGAGCTAGTGTTTTGTCTACAGGCTATTTCTTCATTGTTGTACAGAAGTGGAAATAGTTGCCATGACAAGGATAAACAGTCTCTCCATTAAAAGCTAGTGTTTAGAAACTTGAAAATAGTGCCAAATTTGTCTTTCTTTGCTACTTTATTTCCCCATCTCCCAACCCTCCCATCCATCTAATATCACTAGAAGGGATAATAAGTTGTCTGAATTAACCTTTTTGAAACTTGTAAGACTTAAGGGTGAAAATTCAATGACGGTGAACAATTACTATAATATCCGGGTGTTTGCAAATTCACTCCTCTCTGCTCTTCTAATTTTGTACAGATGTCATCCAAGATTAGAATCAAAGGATACTCTTCATTTTATTCAGGTGATTCTGCCACAGATTTCAAACTCTTTAGAGTCAAAGTTCTTTTTGTTCTCCTACTCATGTAAATTAATGAATACCCTCCGTTTTGCAGGTACCTGAGAACTAATCTGTGTGAAACTAATGACAATGCCGTGCGAGAGGTAATAGTATATTTTCTTTAGCAGTTTGGCTCAGAGAAGTGGTGTCACTTTCCCAAGGACACATAGCTCGCTATTGGCATCTGAATTCAAACTTTGGCCAACTTAGCCCAAGCTCTGTGTTCTTTCTCATCAAGGTTGCGCCACATCCTGCCCTTGGCTTGTTGTTCATTAAATTTTAAAGACACAGGCCATGTTGTCCCCATTTTAAAAGAGAAAATTACATCAAGAAAGAATCAAAAGCCAAAAAGTACATACAAATGTCAGCATTTCTTCACTAAGTCTACTCAGATGTTCCAAATTAAGGAAAGCTACTCTCACCGAGCCTTGGGAAGAATGAATGACAGCTGTCCCTAAGGGAGAGAAAAGGACTGGTAATGCTGCTCTGCAGTGATTTCTCACCAAGGTTGGATCCTTATCCCAGCTATGAATAAGTTATGAAGGTGAACTTTCTCTACTCACACAAAGATGCTGTCATGGTGAGAAAGAAGAGGACTTCAGATAGACTTTGCTAAGAGCAGATGGCAAGATCTGGAATAACAAACAAACAAACTGCCCCTTGTGGGATTATAGCATCATGGAAGCTCGTGAAAGCTGTTACACAGCAATATCCATAAACTGTGATTCAGAACTGGATTTGAAGTTTCACGGCTGAGGGAATATTGGCAATATTTTTTCCTTCAGTTATTAAACTGAGTGTTTCTTTTTCTTTTGTTTTACTTTTTGTTTTGTTTTTGTTTTGGTTTGGTTTGGGATATTTTTTTGGTCCACTATCTACACTCAGGATGAACAACAACATAGAATTCTTGCTTCTGGGAGTTTTAGAATCTTACTAGAATGCTTAATCTGCTTTTTAAAAACATATCAAGGTGATCTGTAGCTAATTTTCTTTTTTTAAAAAAAATGAATTCACGTATAAAGAAGGGACAGCTTATTTAATTGGGGTCAAGTAAGTAATTGTTAAGCAAATATTCACTTGCTTTCTTTGAGAGGATATATATATTTCCTTCCCTTCCTTGTTGTTGTTGACCTTGACCACATGATTTGCTGTAGCCGTGGAAGGTGGGTGGAAGTAAGAAGTGGGTCTAAGTCTAAGCCTGCATTTCGGACTCTTTTGTTGACCATGATGGCTACTCCATTTCTTCTAAGGGATTCCTGCCCACAGTACTAGATATAATGGTCATCTGAGTTAAATTCACCCATTCCAGTCCATTTTAGTTCACTGATTCCTAGAATGTCTACGTTCACTCTTGCCATCTCCTGTTTGACCACTTCCAATTTGCCTTGATTCATGGACCTAACATTCCAGGGTCCTATGCAATATTGCTCTTTACAGCATCAGACCTTGCTTCTGTCACCAGTCACATCCACAACTGGGTATTGGTTTTGCTTTGGCTCCATCCCTTCATTCTTTCTGGAGTTATTTCTCCACTGATCTCCAGTAGCATACTGGGCACCTACCGACCTGGGGAATTCCTCATTCAGTATCCTATCATTTTGCCTTTTGATACTGTTCATGGGGTTCTCAAGGCAAGTATACTGAAGTGGTTTGCCATTCCCTTCTCCAGTGGACCACATTCTGTCAGACCTCTCCACCATGACCTGCCCGTCTTGGGTGGCCCCACATGGCATGGCTTAGTTTCATTGAGTTAGACAGGCTGTGGTCAGAATGATTTCTGTTCATTTTCAAGGCAAAACATTCAATATTACAGTAATCCAAGCCTATGCCCCAACCAGTAACACTGAAGAAGCCAAAGTTGAATGGTTCTATGAAGACCTACAAGACCTTTTAGAACTAACACCCAAAAAAGATGTCCTTTTCATTATAGGTGACTGGAATGCAAAAGTAGGAAGTCAAGAAACACCTGGAGTAACAGGCGAATTTGGCCTTGGAGCACGGAATGAAGCAGAGCAAAGGCTAATAGAGTTTTGCCAAGAGAACACACTAGTCATAGCAAACACCCTCTTCCAACAACAAGAGAAGACTCTACACATGGACATCACCAGATGGTCAACACCGAAATCAGATTGATTATATTCTTTGCAGCCAAAGATGGAGAAGCTGTATACAGTTAGCGAAAACAAGACCAGGAGCTGACTGTGGCTCAGATCATGAACTCCTTATTGCCAAATTCAGACTTAAATTGAAGAAAGTAGGGAAAACCACTAGACCTTTCAGATATGACTTAAATCAAATCCCTTATGATTATACAGTGGAAGTGAGAAATACATTTAAGGGACTAGATCTGATAGATAGAGTGCCTGATGAACTCTGGATGGAAGTTCGTAATATTGTACAGGAGACAGGGACCAAGACCATCACCATGGAGAAGAAATGCAAAAAAGCAAAATGGCTGTCTGAGGAGGCCTTACAAATAGCTGCAAAAAGAAGAGAAGTGAAAAGCAAAGGAGAAAAGGAAAGATATAAGCATCTGAATGTAGAATCCAAAGAATAGCATGGAGAGATAAGAAAGCCTTCCTCAGCGATCAATGCAAAGAAATAGAGGAAAACAACAGAATAGGAAAAACAAGAGATCTCTTCAAGAAAATTAGAGATACCAAGGGAACATTTCATGCAAAGATAGGCTCGATAAAGGACAGGAATGGTATGGACCTAACAGAAACAGAAGATATTAACAAGAGGTGGCAAGAATACAAAGAAGAACTTAAGAAGAACTATACAAAAAAGATCTTCATGACCAAGATAATCATGATGGCGTGATCACTGACCTAGAGCCAGACATCTTGGAATGTGAAGTCAAGTGGGCCTTAGAAAGCATCACTACGAACAAAGCTAGTGGAGGTGATGGAATTCCGGTTGAGCTATTTCAAGTCTTGAAAGATGATGCTGTGAAAGTGCTGCTCTCAATATGCCAGCAGATTTGGAAAACGCAGCAGTGGCCACAGGACTGGAAGAGGTCAGTCTTCATTCCAATCCCAAAGAAAGGGAATGCCAAAGAATGCTCAAACTACCGCACAATTGCACTCATCTCACATGCTAGTAAAGTCATGCTCAAAATTCCACAAGCCAGGCTTCAGCAACATGTGAACCGTGAACTCCCAGATGTTCAAGCAGGTTTTAGAAAAGGCAGAGGCACTACAGATCAAATTGCCAGCATCTGCTGGATCATGGAGAAAGCAAGAGAGTTCCAGAGAAATATCTATTTCTGCTTCATTGACTATGCCAAAGCCTTTGACTGTGTGGATCACAATAAACTGTGGAAAATTCTGTAAGAGATGGGAATACCAGACCACCTGACCTGCCTCTTGAGAAACCTGTATGCAGGTCAGGAAGCAACAGTTAGAACTGGACATGGAACAACAGACTGGTTCCAAATAGGAAAAGGAGTACGTCAAGGTTGTATATTGTCACCCTGCTTATTTAACTTATATGCAGAGTACATCATGAGGAATGCTGGGCTGGAAGAAGCACAAGCTGGAATCAAGATTGCTGGAAGAAATATCAATAACCTCAGATATGCAGATGACACCACCCTTACGGCAGAAAGTGAAGAGGAACTCAAAAGCCTCTTGATGAAAGTGAAAGAGGAGAGTGAAAAGGTTGGCTTGAAGCTCAGCATTCAGAAAACAAAGATCATGGCATCTGGTCCCATCACTTCATGGGAAATAGATGGGGAAACAGTGGAAACAGTGTCAGACTTTATTTTGGGGGGCTCCAAAATCACTGCGGATGCTGATTGCAGCCATGAAATTAAAAGATGCTTACTCCTTGGAAGGAAAGTTATGACCAACCTAGACAGCATATTAAAAAGCAGAGACATTACTTTGCCAACCAAGGTCCATCTAGTCAAGGCTATGGTTTTTCCAGTGGTCATGTATGGATGTGAGAGTTGGACTGTGAAGAAAGCTGATTGCCGAAGAATTGATGCTTTTGAACTGTTGTGCTGGAGAAGACTCTTGAGAGTCCCTTGGACTGCAAGGAGATCCAACCAGTCCATTCTAAAGGAGATCGATCCTGGGTGTTCATTGGAAGGATTGATGCTAAAGCTGAAACTCCAATACTTTGGCCACCTCATGCGATGAGTTGACTCATTGGAAAAGACTCTGATGCTGGGAAGGATTGGGGGTGGGAGGAGATGGGGACGACAGAGAATGAGATGGCTGGATGGCATCACCAACTCGATGGACATGAGTTTGAGTGAACTCCGGGAGTTGGTGATGGACAGGGAGGCCTGGCGTGGTGTGATTCATGGGGTCGCAAAGAGTCGGACACAACTGAGTGACTGAACTGTACTGAAGTCTAAGCCTTAAGAGGCATCCTGAGTCTATGTTCACTCTTCTTGTCTCCTTATCTTTAAGTTCAAATAGCTCTAGGACCAAGAACACATCTTAGGGCAATCCTGTATCCAATCTAAAGTATTGAGCTAAGCCCAACTAAACCCACCTGGATTAGCAGACCTCCAACTGACCTGCAAACAAACAAAAACATACAAATGCTTATTGTTGTATGTCATGTAGTTATGGGATGGTTTGTTATACAGTGTTATTGTGGCAACAGTGGACTAATACAAAGCTTAATAATATCCTCATGGACTCTATACTGTATAAACAGTATATTTACCTACCTCTCATGTATCAGATAATCATATAACTAGTCAATTTGGTCACCTAAATCATGAGTGAAGAATGGCAAAAATGCAAAGCTGGTCCTTGACTTACCAAAAAAGATGCCCCACAGTCTGTGTGCTAACATCTGCACACTTTATTCATAGGAGAGACACTCACTGAAAGCCTTTTTAGTGTTATTCTAACCAACTCTGTTATCTAATTTCTCAGCCACTTTGCAGTAGGCAGTGAGAAATTACAGGAAGCCAACTTTTTGGTAACAAGGAAAAGGTAACTGATGCATCAGGGAAGAAGGAGACAGAAATACCAATACAAGGCAAGGATAAATTAATTGGAAAACAATATCCCTAAATGTGTCATTTCACCAACAGGAAAAATGAAATAGGAAAGTTAGGTCAATTTCTAAACATTTACTTTAAGAATCGCTTAAAACAGTAGTTCTAGGGGTGGTTTTTTTTATGGTCCATTTTTGAAGAACTTGTAAAAAATTATGGATTCTCTCTTCAGAAAAATAAATGTGAGGAAAAAACTCACAGAATCTTCCATATAATTTGAGGTAGTTCAAAAACTCCCTAGAACTGATTCATGAACCCTGGGTTACAAACAACTATTTTAAATAAAAAATAGTCTTACTTCCAGGTGAGGTGTAATTTAATTATCTGAAAATTTTTATTTCTGTGAAGCATAATTCCAGATAAATGGAGTGTCCTGAAATTCATAAAGCTATAAGAGGCCTTTGCCAATCACCACCCTATTACAGACAAGACTGCCTTAGAAGAGATGAATGATCTTCGCATCTCCTAAGACTCCATGATATCCTTTAGAGATACACTTCCTTATCTCTCAATTTTGTTTTATGAACTTCAAGTTGACAAGAGCATAGTAACTAGATCATTGTTCTATATTCTTGCAATCCTAGCTTTCACGTCACTGGTCCACTGTTTGTTAGAAAAACAGAAAGCCACTGGATCCATTTTATTCTTTTTAGGATACTATAAAGGGTTTTTTCTTCCACATCTGCCCTTTAACTTTGATTCCTTCTGTGAAATACGAGGCATCCTTCCTGTCTTTGCTTATAGAAATTTCTACTATATCAGTAGTTATCAAATTTTCCATCTCAGGCTCCAGAACATTTATTTCTACAAGCCCTTACTCTCTCTTCCAAGGAGAAAAAAAAAAAAAATCCCTGAACTGGCAGTTATTGTTACAGATATCACAACAGTTCAGTGTTCTACAGCTACAAATTTTTAGGATCAAGTTTATAGACTTTAAAAACCAAGATGGAAGTCCAGCAATGATTCTTAATAAAATTACTGATGTCATGGTGCCCTTATGACTAATAATACCTTATTATGATCACAGTTTGATAACACATTTATAGTCTAGGAGAAATTATGAGCAATTGTGACATTTTCCAAAAAGGGAAGAGAGATAACACTTATTGTATGCCCACTACGTACTCAATTTGATTCCTTAAACACATATGTCATTCAGTTCAGTCGCTCAGTTGTGTCCGACTCTTTGCGACCCCATGAATCACAGCACGCCAGGCCTCCCTGTCCATCACCAACTCCCGGAGTTCACTCAAACTCATATCCATCGAGTTGGTGATGCCATCCAGCCATCTCTTTCTCTGTCGTCCCCTTCTCCTCCTGCCCCCAATCCTTCCCAGCATCAGAGTCTTTTCCAGTGAGTCAACTCATCACATGAGGTATTGGAGTTTTCAGCTTTAGCATCAGTTCTTCCAATGAGGATCGATCTCCTTTAGAATGGACTGGTTGGATCTCCTTGCAGTCCAAGGGACTCTCAAGAGTCTCCTCCAACACCACAGTTCAAAAGCATCAATTCTTCGGCAATCAGCTTTCTTCACAGTCCAACTCTCACATCCATACATGACCACGGGAAAAACCATAGCCTTGACTAGACAGACCTTGGTTGGCAAAGTAATGTCTCTGCTTTTTAATATACTATCTAGGTTGGTCATAACTTTCCTTCCAAGGAGTAAGCATATTTTAATTTCATGGCTGCAATCAGCTTCCGCAGTGATTTTGGAGCTCAGAAAAATAAAGTCTGACACTGTTTCCACTGTTTTTCCATCTATTGCCCATGAAATGATGGGACCAGATGCCATGATCTTTGTTTTCTGAATGTTGAGCTTCAAGCCAACCTTTTCACTCTCCTCTTTCACTTTCATCAAGAGGCTTTTGAGTTCCTCTTCACTTTCTGCCATAAGGGTGGTGTCATCTGCATAGCTGAGGTTATTGATATTTCTCCCAGCAATCTTGATTCCAACTTGTGCTTATGTCATTAAATCCCCCAAATACCTTATAAGGTAGGAATTTATGCATGTGTGTTCAGTCATTCAGTCATGTCTGACTCTTTGCGACCCTATGGACTGTAACCTGCCGGGCTCCTCTGTCCATGGGATTCTCCAGGCAAGAATAATGAAGCAGGTTGTCATTTCTTTCTCCAGGGGATCTTCCTGACCCAGGGATCAAACCCAAGTTTCCTGTGTCTCCTGCATTGCAGCACTTTCTTTACCATTGAGCCACCGAGAAAGCCCAAGGTTAGAATTATTATCTTTATTTTACAGATGATGGACCTGAAATCAAAGAAATGAAGTGACTTGCCCAAGGTCACACTATGTAAGTGGCAATGCAAGAACTTAGACTCAAGTCTGTCTCTTTCCTATCCTATCATTTTTTGAAGAATAGAAGTAACAGGTTTTGATACGCTTGTTGAAAAAATTCAAAAGGACTGTCTAATAGAAAAGAGAACAGGATTGTTCTTTGTAAATCCAGAAGATAGGATTGATACCCATGTGTGAATATAGCAGTAGATTTGGGCTCAGTATTAGAATGTGGATGTCCCTGTGATGTCCACCAAGTTCTGAAACTGATAAAATCAAACACACTCATACACAACCTGGAGATCTGATAGTGGATAGGCCTGCCTTTTGATGACCTGTCTTCACAGAGTCCCTGCACTAGAACAGCAACAAAGGAACAGAGATTGCGCCAGGAGGGACCCAAGGCAGCCTTCCAGATTCCTACTGTTCCATCAAAGCCTTAGGCACAAACCAACACTATCCCCCACAGCTCAGAGAGGCTGGAAAACCTATGAGAGCCTCAATTCGAATAAAAGGAACTCTGTCTAGGTCAGTGGTCCACAGATTCCCAGAGATCACTGAGACCCTTTCAGAGCATCCGTGAGTTAGATCTATTTTCATAGTAATACTAAGATATTGTTTCCATTTTAATTGTTTAGGTATTAGGACTAAAAATGCAAAAGCATTAGTGAGTTAAACTGCTGGTGCCTTAACACGAGTTAAGTCGGTAGCACCAAACCGTACTAGCTGTCTTTATATTCTTCATTGCTGCACACACACATTTTAATGCCAATTGCACTTAAGAATGTCCTTGATGAGACAGCACAAGTTGTTAATCTTATGAAATCCAGTCATTTGAGTATAAGCATTTTAATATCCCATGTAATGAAATGGAAAGTGTGCATAAAGCCCCTCTGCTGCATTTTAAAGCACAGTGGTTGTGTCAGGAACGGCCAAGGTACAATTGAGTTGCCAACTGAACTAGATGCCCTTTTCATGGAACACCACTTTTATTTCCTTGAAGGACTGAAAGATAAATTATGATTACTAAAACTTGAGCATTTAACAGATCTGAGTATTTGCTAGGAAATGAACTAAATGAGCCTGGTACTTCAAAACAAAAAATGAGCAGACTGTACTGCCCATCATACAATTCAAACTTTCAAGAAAACAAAATAGAATTTTGGAAAACTTGAATCTACCTCTGTGATCTTGACAGCTTCCTATGAATTAGAGTTTTCTTATCAAATAAGACATGCTGTCAATGAAGCTCTTTTGCTGTCGTATGTTAAAATGTATCAACATTTAGAAGACTTGATTAACTCAGTGGATCAATTTTCCAAATGACCAATGCATGATGTTATAAAATCCTGCACAGGTAGAAGATTCATTTAGAGTGCAAGATAGAACAGTGGATTTCAATGTGACAAAATATGAAAAGCTTTTTGCTATTTTTCAGATTCCACATTGCAACTAACCTTTGAGAAACGACCACCGGTTGACTTTTGGTATAGCACTAAAGAAGAATATGTACAGTTATCTGAAAGAGCTATTAGATATTCCTTTGCCAACCATTTGTCTGCATAAGGCCAGGTTGTCTTTACATGGTTCAACCAAAATAGCATATCACAACAGATTGAATGCAGTAAGAGATGAAACTCCAACTTTTTTCTATGAAGCCAGATATTAAGATTTACAGAAATGTTTTTAAAGCTACTCTTCTCACTATTTCTTTATTTTGCAAAATGTGGTTATTTTCATAAACAATATGTTATTTAGGTTCATGTGGAATGACTTTTAGTTTTTAAATGAAGAAAACAAATACCTCCAAATTTTCTGTTTTAATCACCAATATAAATATTGATGGATATAACTCACAAAAACAAAATCATTGGCAGTTGCAATAATTTTTAAGTGCAAATGACTTCTGAGACCAAGAAGTTTGAGAACTGATGGTCCAGGCAGATCACCTGAGATAAAAGGGGACTCAGATATCGTGGTGGGTACAAGTGAAAAGAGGCTGTGCCAAGGAAAGAGGCAGGGTTGCATATTGCAGTGGACACCAACGCCGTACATCCTCCAGAAACAGACATTTCCCAGATGCCTTAATACTATAGCATTAAAGTTTGCCACCAGGAAGGTGAATTTGACTGAAATGGTGAGTTTAAAACCTGGAATGACTAAGACCCTGGAATTAACTAGGTTAATTTTTCTTTCACTAGATAGAATGGTTGCTTAAGAGATACACTCCTGTTCAATCAGTGAGAAACAAACAAAAAGTCATTTTTTTTTTTTTTTTATGCATCGTGGTCATGAGAACTCCCCGTACAGGCCTGTCCCAATTCCAATTTAGCAGAGTTTGTTGTTTATTTTTTAACAAAAAGTCTTTATTATAAATTCATAAGAGCTTTATTCATAAATAGACAACAATGAAAATAATATTTTTTTGCAGACCTAACTTTATGGTTTTGAAACATCTTGGCCACTGGGATCACTAGCAGCCCCACAAAAGAAGCCCATTGACTATTGGATAGAGATGATGTAAGGGACTTTCTGCTTGCGGGAAACTTCAGACTATATACAGGTGCTCAAAGTCCTTCCCCAAATCTTCAGAATTCTACATGTTCTCATACTTGATGTTACCAAAAACTCCTGTTAACTAGAGAAGGCGTGATTATTCCCTACAGAAAGAAACCAAGACCCAGGAGGCGCAGGACTACCAGAGGTGGCCAAGGTAGAAATTCATCAAAGTCCCCATTAATTAAACAGAAAATGTATGACCAGCAGGGGGACTGTAAAGTCTGTGAAAATAACTTTATTCTTTCTCCCTTCAACTGAACAGATGTTCACTCTGCACTTATCAAGAACACAGAGAATATTAAGATGAACCAGGACGGTCTCCAGCCCCCCAGGGACTCTCAGTTCAGGCTGGATGGAGGGCATATTCCACTAAAAACAGATTACTGTGCTACAGGAACACAGAGCAAAGAGGAATTAATTGTGACATTAAGAGTTAATGTCAAAACTTCCAACCGTCAGTTCTAGGTCAAGTGGAAATATTTGATCCCTTTTCTGTAAGTCTCCCCGCAATGGGGAGGCTGGCCACTGAGTTGAAGACGCACACTAGTTTTGATGGAATTTAGTAGAACACAGATCTTTCCATTCTGTTGCCCTGGGGTTCGGGGTGGAGGGGCTCCACAGGACTCTACAGCAACCCATCATTCACTGCCCACAATGACATTGGTGCCCAAAGTAATTGTGCAAGTGGTTAATTTTTCCTTACATGCTCATGAGGTTTGGCAGGAAAACAATGTACTTTGCATGAGGAAATAACAGTTTGTTAAACCAAACTGCCCCAGTGGTAGCCTCTTCTAGGAAGGCTCCTGGCTTGGTGACCTTGGCTGGTGAGTAGAGTACATTCTTTTCCTGGGATGAGTTGCTGTTTCTCAAATCCATCTCTATAAGCACAAGGGTAACCAGTGGCTTTGTGTTCTGAAAATAAGCCTCCCAGCTTCTCTATTCCACCCAAAGGTTGTTTTTCTGCTGCTTTTCCAAGTGCAATTAATATTAAAGCTGTGAGTGCTATAGATGACTGATTGTACTAAGCTTTGTTTGGGTACGAGACACAGTAAATAAATCAAAAATTTTTCTTTTGTTCACTCAGCCATAATTTGTGTTAGGAACTTCAGTCAGTCATCTAAAAACACGTATATATTTTGCAACGGCTGTTATACTTTATATATTGATTGCGCCCACCAACCCAACCCTCCCCTTAGAAGAAAAACAAAACACTGAGCGTCAGTAACATAATAAAATAAAAAATCATATTAACCATGTCCATGGTTAATAGTATACCAAAACTATGTATGTCTGTAAAGAAAAGAAAGAAAAAGGCTAACACAGGCTTTGGTATTTGGCTTTAAATGAGTATTTGGTTCCCCAAAGGTGTGAACTATGGTTTAGCAAATAGAAAGAAAGCACTTCTGGGAATGGTGCCCTCTTTCCCCTTCAGATCTGTGAGAATCTAAATGGTTTATTTATACAGAGTGCTATGTATTGATTACATTATGTTAAATATTACGTGATACAGTAACCATTAAATGCATTCTGATTTCTCCTGGTTCTGTTTGGTTCAAAAATAACCTCTCATTTTTCAGATTGTGATGAAGCAATTCTTTCAAAATTGAATTATATAGTTGAGCTATAATTGAATATTTGGTTCCAACCCAAAAAGAAGCAGTCCAGAAAGACTGTGGTAAATGACAATTGTGTATGGGATAAGAGAAATTGGGAGTCTTACTCCTTTAGGCTGAGGTGCTACTGCACAAACACCCTCTCAGGGCATCACAGGGCAAAATGTCAGAAATTGAGAGCTTCCTTGAGAGGTACTGGAAGCACTACTTCAGTTAGGGAGAATGGGAGCTTTAGGAAGGTGGAGACGTGATTATATTGTTCATCATTTTTACCCCAGAGCCTAACGCAATAAGTTCTATAGGAGTTGCTTGCTTAATTGTCTGTTGAGTGAATGAGTGAAGGAACAATTTAAATGACAGGGCAATAAACTCCAGCAGTTCATTGACTCCAGTGGTTCCAGTAAGGCAGGCAAGGTGCAGATAATTCCTGCAACAGAGGCACCAGAGGCATCCTGGAGTTGGGTAACTCAATACTCAGATAAGTGTATCTTTTCCTAACTTCACATTTCAAGCTGGCAGCTTGAAATTGGCCATAGTGGAAGAGAAATCAGTAAACCCACAAATAAGGCTTCCCCCCTTTTTTAAAGAGAGCCAGTTTACCAGTGCATATCTACTAAACTTGTGTTAGCTCAGAATTCTAACACTAGAAAGTCCTCTAAACCCTGATCAAAACAGGGAGTATAAGAAGGAAGCTCAGCCAGAGGGGATGATGAAGGAATTTTCCATCTTCCTTACAGGGTTGTAGAAGGGTTTTTGATTTATAATTAGGGAAGTTAGAAGCATCTGTGGTGGTTTAGTCACTAAGTTGTGTCTGTCTCTTGCAACCCCATAGACTATAGCCCATCAGCCTCCTCTGTCCATGAGATTTCCTAGGTATTAGAGTGTGTTGCCATTTCCTTCTCTAGGGAGGTCTCAAATGCCTCAAGGAATCATGTTTTCTTTCTCCTTCCAGTCCATGAGAGTTCATAATCTCAAATGTTAAATTGGGACCCCAGCTTCCTTTTTGGCCTAAATTCAATGACTTATTCATTAATTGAACAAATATTTGTTGAGCACTCACTAGGTACCAGACATAAGGATAAAATCTATGGTAAATCAGTTGCAAAATAGCCCAAATTCTCCACTTCTTCTATACCCATACCCTTTGTAATTTGACTTTTCTGCCTCCCCATTAATGGATAGTTCATTTCCCCACTGCTTGAATCTGAGCTGGCCTTGAGATTTGCTTTGACCACTGAATGCAGAGGAAATGAATGTGCTAATTCTGAACTTGGGTCTCAAGAGGTCTTGCTCTCCTCACCTCTGGCTCTGCCTAGACAATAAGCCAGGATAACCTGCTGAAGAATGAGAGACCAATGGAGCACAGCCAAGTCATCCAAGCCAAAATCACTAGATCATCCAATCCCCATTCAACCCACAGCTAACTGAACACACACTCATGAGTCCATTTGAGATCAGTAAGCCTCATCCAGATCAACAGAACTGACTCTGGACAACCATGTAGATTCTAGTGAAACAATAAGTGATTAGTGGTGTCTCTTTAAGTAATTCTTTGAGGTCGAATTCACATAACCTAAAAGTAACCATTTCAAAGTGAACAATTCAATAGTGTTTAGAATATTCACAATGATATGCGACTACCACCTCTATCTAATTCTAAAATATTTTTGTCACTCCAAAAGGAAGTTCTGTACCCATTAAGGAATATCTACTCCAACTTCTTCCTCCCTGAAGCCACCAATCTGCATTCTATCTCTATGAATTTACCTCTTTTAAATATTTCATATAAATGGAATCATACAATATGTGCTGTTTTGTGTCTGGCTTCTTTCACTCACCATGATGTTTTCAATGTTCGTCCTTAATCAGTAGTATACATCAGTACTTCATTCCTCTTTGTGGCTGAGTATTATATGCCTAAATTTTTGAGAAAACATCAAACTCTTTTCCATAGTGGTAGAAGACCAGTTGGAAGGGGAATGGAGTGTGAGTTAGGAAATTATTTAGGCGACTCTTTTAGTAGGGAAAAAAGTAACTGTAAATATGGATATATAAGAAGATTTAAAATTATTCCTATAATTTCAACTGGATTGAATATCAGAAAGAACAAGCTATCAGAGATGACACCTGGGTTTCTATCTTCAGTAAATGGATATAAGATGGCGCTCATCATGGAGACTGGGAATGCATATTGAAGACTAAGTTTGACACAGGAGATCTAGAGTTTCAAATGTCATATAAGTAGAGCTATTAGGTAATAATTATACATTCAAGCCTGATGCTTAAATGAAAAGTTAGGCTAGCAACACAAATTTGTGAGTCATATGCACAGCAAGGAAAATTGAAGCCTTGCACATATATGAGATCTCAAAGGAAGAGAACGAAAAATATCAACATAGGAAGGACGAGACTGAAGCTTGAGCTTCCAACTGTCTGTGTAAAGGAAGATGAACCTGAAAAAGAGACCAAAAAAAAAGCCACCTTGTAAAGTGTAAAGGGAAGTCACAGAAGACAAGAATGTTAGGATAGGCAGCAGCAGTCAGCATTGCAAAAGCTAATGAGAATGCAAGTCAAACAAGGACCAAAATATGTCTGTGGTCTGTGGCAATCGTGCATCAGTGAACTCAGCAACAGCTGTTTGTATGGAGGGGGCAAGGGGCCGATTAGAGTGGGTTGAAGACGAGTGGGAGGTGACTAGTTCTCTAGAAGCACTGTGTCCATCATAGCATCAGCTTCCTGAGCTGACCAAATCAAACCGCTCCCAAACCAACTGGTCAAGGTCCATCCTGAGATTTCCTGGCAGCAGCTCACTCTGAGTCTAACATAGCCTAGACCTGTCTGGAGGCTAATGGGAACTCCCATACCCAGACTTATTGGGCAGAGAACTGTCTATGTCCCTGGGGAGGAAGCAATTTTGAGCTAATAGAGTATGAATAGTGTCTGGACCAGAGAAAATTTCAGCCAAGTATAAACTGTATGTATTTATTCAACAAATATTTATTGAATCTCATAACCACTATCTCCTAAGAAGTAGAGATTCACAGTAAAAATAAGATAAAGCCCTTTCAGTAAGAAATCTACAACAGAAAAAGAAAGAAACATACCAGTGGTTACAGTATAGAGAGTGATAATTGTTCTGAGAGAGTAAACACTGGGAAAGAGCAGCTAAATCAGACTGGGATTTCAAAGATTTTTGAGAAGATATTCTCCAGTGATATTTTGAATGGCAAATAGAATGAGATAAGATGAAGAAAAAGATACTGAAAGACTTTCTAGATAGAGAGCCCAGAACTTAAGCTGTTTGTACATTAGTGCATTAGTCAAGAATCTTAAGTCATAGAAAAACAATTCAAAAATCTTAAACAACATAATTTGGAATAGAATGACTCCAGTTACTAGGGAGTTCAAAAGGTAATGAAGCTTTTCAGTATGGCTGGTTACAAATCTCAGCTGATGTCATCATCTTATCATCAATGCAGGAATTTCTCTTCAATTCCCAGCCTAACTTTGATTGGCTTGGATCCTGTGTCCAATCCTAAACCACTGTCTACAGCTAAGAGTGGGCACATGACCCAGGCCTGGCTCTAACCTGCTGTTAAATCCCTGAGCTTTAGTCAAGTCCACCCAAATTATGTGGAATGAAAGTGGGACAAGAAAAAAATAGTGGATGTCTATGCCACCACACAGGGCCTTAAATTTTATCCTAAGGACAAGGGATATCACTGAAGGATTGATTGTAAGTAGAGCTGTAGAATGATCAGGTTTTCATTTCAGAAAAATCTATATTGCAATTGTAAAGGAAATGGGTTAGAGGAGTTCAAACCCGAGGCAATTAAAACTCCTATAGTTGTCCAGGGAATGGTGGTTAAATATGAATAATGGCCCTGAGGACAGGAAATCATCTTTTCCCCTCCATGGGGTCATTAAGAAGCTCATCAGCCAGCCGTGATGATGTGGGTTTTTTCCACTTTCCACCTAGATTTTAGTAAGCAGGCATCTAAGAAATCAGTGACACAAATCAGAAATGGTTCTTCTTCACTGGTGTGCACTTCTAAAGGAATAGATCTTAAATTCTATAGATCCCTTGACATTATGACTTTATGTGTACCTGGGACAATTCAACCACACTCCTTTGTGCCTCATGTTACCAGTGTGAGGATCCTTGATATAGGAGACTGAACTGTGCTTCTCTACGCACATCTGAAGTGTTATCTTCCAGTTTTTTCAATTGAAGATGGAAATTGGAGCAGGTGAGAGTAGTTGCCAGCCCCCAAAATGCCCTCTGCCTTCCGATTTAGGACATTGGCGCATGAAGTGCTAGCTTAGATTTATGGAATAGGCCCACAAATGATGGTCTTAAATACATACAGTACCTTCAGCCTACAAAAGCCCATTCTTATGTTGTTAATTCATTGAATACTTCCAACAATTCCATAAGATGGGCAGTAGCAGCCCCATCTGATAGAATCAGAGGCTCAGAGAGGGAAAGTGAATTGCCCTAAGTAGCTGGGAAAAGGGGGCAGGTCTTTGGGCTACATTCCTGTATCTTCTGTGAAACCTACTCTGGAGTAGTGATTGTAAGCAAAAGCTTCTCAAGTTTGAAATCTTGGCTTGCTACTGATGAGCTAAGTGGTTTTTTTTATTTGGAGGGGGTGGGGTATGGGTCTTTTTTAATATGTTTATTTACTTGTTTGGCTGTGCTGGGTATTAGCTGAGGCATGTAGGATCTTTGTTATGGCATGCAGGATCTTTAGTTGTGGCATGTGAACTCTTAGTTGGGGTATGTGGGATCTAGTTCCCTGACTAGGGATCAAACCTGGGCACTCTACCTTGGAAGCATGGAGTCTTAGTCACTGGACCACCAGGGAAGTACCTAGCTAAGTATTTCAAGCAAGATGTTACTGTATGTCTCCAGCCCTCCATTTTCTCAACTGTAAATAGGGAAAAAAAAAGTTTTTTTAAATCTACATCAGAGTGTTATTTTGAAGATTAAATGAGTAAACACAAATAAAGAAGGTAACCATATAGTTTGTCTAAAAAGTGTATTTCTGAAAGTAAAAAGGAGCACTAAGAATAAATAAAATATATATATTATTGAAATATGTGTTTATTGACCAACATATTTTTTTTATTGGTAGATCGATGAAGTTGTTCTAGTCAAAAACTGTTTCAGAAAGCAATTTTTCCACAAAAATAAAATAATACAATTCAGTATACATTAAAACTAAAATATTTTTTGAACCTTTTTATATTGGTTTCCTAAACATTTGAAATAACAATGCAAGTAGAACAATCATTCTTGGTAGCCGTTCACATACTTCAATCAATTTCAGAGCCGTGTTTGTCCCCAGTGTCTCTCCTTCTGCTATATCTCACGGGCCTCAGCACACCTGACCGGTCACCATGTGGCAGCAAGGACAGCATATGGGCTCCTCTTCCTAACTCCACATGGCCTGGAGGCCCTCAGCTGCCCCAAGTTGTTCCTGCCCAGGAGCACTTCATTTTCATAGCATTTCTGAGTGCAGATCATGAAAAGTGTTACTTATATTGTATCTGGAAGGGACTGAAAAAAAAAATGGGTTATCATGGTTTTTCTATAGTGTGTTAGTCGGTCAGTCATGTCTGACTCTTTGGGACATCATGGACTGTAGCCCACCAGATTCCTTTGTCCGTGGAATTTCCCAGGCAAGAATCCTGGAGTGGGTTGCCATTCTCTTCTCCAAGGGACCTTCCCAACCCAGGGATCAAACTCACATTTCTTGCATTTGCAGGCAGATTTTTTTACTGTCTGTGCCATGAGGAAAACCCTTATTCTATATAGTGGTCAACTAGCAAAACTTACTCTGACTTATTTTAATGCAACTATTAATAAAATTCTGCTGTAAAAAATATTGAAGATCAAGGTTAAATTGAACAGGATATCCCAAGACTTTCCTAGACAAACTGGCCATTTAGTCATCCTAAGAACAGAGCACCAGAATATAGTTTGGCTCACAGAAAGCACTAGCTATTTTTATTGCTGTAACCCTCCTTATTGTGAGCACGATGGTATCGCTTTTATATGTTTACGATAAACAATACACTGTGCTTTATAAACGTGGTGCATGCTCAGTCCTGTCTGACTATTTGTGACCCCATAGAATGTGGCCAGCCAGGCTCCTCTGTCATTGGGATTTCCCAGGCAAGAATACTGGAGTGGGTTGCCATTTCATACTCCAGGGAATCTTCCCAAGCCAGGGACTGAACCCCTGTCTTCTGCATTTCCCGCATTGGCAGGCCGATTCTTTACCACTGTGCCGCCTGGAGACTCTGCTTTCAAACATCTTCTCATATAATTTCCCCCAAACCCCTGCCTGCCTTACTTTACTGCCATGGCCCTTAAGGTCATTGAAACTAGAACTTTTCAGATCTAGTCTGGAGCCTGAATCATTACACGAGACTTTCTCTTCCTATTCTCTATCCTTATAGTATTTTAAGTATAGAGCATAATGTATGGGACATCATCTGATACACGATCTTATCTATTCCAGACGTTTTCTGTGGTGTTAGTCAGTCACCTCCAAACCAACCAAAGACTAAATTCCTGAGGGCCTGGGCCAATGGATCAATGGCCGTTCTCAGATGCAAGCAATAGAAACCATTGGCTCATAACCCATGGCTAATGAAAGCAGAAAAATGATTTATTAAAATACATTATGTAGTTCACATAATCTCCAGGAGGGCTGGAAAACTAGTGTCAAAGGCTATGCAGCCAAGATCAAGGCCCTGTCCACACCATAGAACTGGTTGGTTCTATGAGACAAACTACTAGCATCACAGGACATAGGTCCCCCCTGAACTTATACCTCCAGTGCCCCACAACTGGACCCTAAACACTGCAAACAGACCCGCTGTCACAAACACCTGTCGCCACCTCAGAAATCCCTGTATAGCCATCCTCCTTAGGACAAAACGTGACTATTCTGAGCCTCTTTGTTTCATCAGCCTCTCAAAAAGGGGTGAGGGCACCCAACTAGCAGAATCTAGGTACCTTTTTCTGCTCAGGCTGCTGTAAGAAAATACCATACACTGGGTGGCTGAAACACCAACAATTACTTCTTACCATCTGGAAGTTGGGAAGTCCAAGACCAAAGTACTGGCAGATTTGGTTTCTGTTGAGGGCCTTCTTCCTAGCTTGCAAATAGCCGCTTTCTTGCTGTGACCTCACAAGCTGGAGAGACAGAGAAAACAAGCTCTCTGGTCTCTTCTTATAAGGGGACTTTGAAGATCCCATCAGGAGGACCTCACCTCAGAACCTCGTCTAAATCTAATCACCTCCCAAGAACTCTACCTCCAAATGCCATCACAATGGGAGAGAAGCTTCAGCATATGAATTTGGGGGAGACACATTCAGTCCAAAGCCAGTCCAAGTCATTTTCCATGCTCTGCTGCAAGGAAGGCCAGGAAAACAAGTATTTGGTGTTTTCATCTTCTTTGATGATAGAAAGTCTTTGACTCGTAAGATGAAAATTCCCCTAAACCTAGGCAGAGGGTCAGATACTAGGCACTTAAAAATCATGATGAATGTCTACTATAGCCATGTCTTGCACATCTTTAGCCTCCTTCTCAAAGCTGAGCACCACTGAACCCTGAGGACTTGCTCCCCACTGATGTCATCAATGATCAAAGTGATGCAATGGGGACCAGTTTAAACAATAGGACTTCAAAGAGCTAGGAACATGAAAATGTGAATATTAGCATTCCAGAATGCCTTCCACTTAAGGTCTCTTTAGCAATATGAGGGTTTAAGGCAGTCTACAAATTCACTGATAAAACAAAAAGAGAAGACTGTACCAACTATAAATTTCTTTGGTCTCTTGGCTTTAAAGCAAAGTAGGGAAAAACAAATAAAAGAGAAAATGTGTCTTTGTATCTGTTAATCAAGTGATGGCTTCCCAGGAAAACACTTGACATCTTAATAGCCATTGTTCAGTTAAACCTCAAATCTTTCCTATCAAATCCCCTCGATTCCAAGACTACTGAGTTTACAACAGTCAGTGTATGGCATCATTAGTATTGTTTAGTTCAGTTCAGTCACTCAGTTGTGTCCGACTCTTTGCAGCCTCTTGGACTGCAGCACGCTAGGCTTCCCTGTCCATCACCAGCTCCTAGAGCTTGCTCAAACTCATGTCCCTCAAGTCGGTGATGCCATCCAACCATCTCATTCTCTGCTGTCCCCTTCTCCTCCTGCCTTCAATCTTTCCCAGCCTCAGGGTCTTTTCTCATGAATCAGTTCTTTGCATCAGTTGGCCCAAGTATTGGCACTTCAGCTTTAGCATCAGTCCTTCCAGTGAATATTCAGGACTGATTTCCTTCAGGATTGACTGGTTTGATCTCCTTGCTTTCCAAGGGACTCTCAAGAGTCTTCTCCAACACCACAGTTCAAAAGCACCAATTCTTCAGTGCTCGGCTTTCTTTATGGTGCAACTCTCACATCCATACATGACCACTGGAAGAACCATAGCTTTGACTATGTGGACCTCTGTCAATGAAGTAATGTCACTGCTTTTTAATATGTTGTCTAGGTTGGTCACAACTTGTTTTCCAAGGAGCAAGCGTCTTTTAATTTCATGGCTGCAGTTACCATCTGCAGTGATTTGGGAACCCAATAAAATAAAGCCTGTCGCTGTTGATAAAATGACACAAAGGAAATAATGATTAAAAAAAGTAAAATCCCAGGACCATAATCCAAAGAAAAGTTGAAGAAGAACACAAAACATACAAACCGACCCTGCACAGCTTGAGAGATTTCATCTATTACTCATCAGACCACCCAAGGCTGCAACACTGACTAAAAGTCAGCTGAGAATTGTTCCCAGACACCAGACACTTGCCTTGACAGGGACAGTGTTGGCCTTTCATGACTCCCATGCACTGAGAACTCACCAAGCATTTATGTGCCTGCCACTTTGCTTAGCACTTTGATGAAAACTCAAGGAGAAAAAATAATACCATGCCCCCAACTATAGAATCTATAGGAAATTAGACAATAAGAATCCAAATTGCTATAAGGTAGAATATGATAAATGTCCTGAGGGTTGTGCCATGTGTTTGAGGATTCCATGAAGTGAGAGAACAGGGAACTCATGAAAGGCAAATGGAAGGAAAAAAGAAAATGCAACATCTAAAGCCTCCTTTGTGACTGCAAATCATGTTCACAGATGATAAAAATAGTTAAGGCTGCAACAGACCCTACTGATGATCCAGAACAATCTCCTCCTTTTGTGTTAAAGAAAATGAGTCAAGAAAGTGAGAAGCAGAATCTGAACTAGAACCCAGGTCTCCTCACTCTGAAACCCATTATTCCTCTATAGTCATGAGAGATTTATGAAGAGAAATTTATCCTGTCCATTCCCATGCCCTAAACACCACTCTACCCTTATACCCTGAACATGGTGAGAGGCTATTTGATCTTGTCACTCAGTGGTGTGGCGCTGAGGAGTACATGTCTGGGGAGGAGAGAGTGATCACAGGGACTCTGAGGAACTGACCTGGGACCCAGTAGAGATGCCTGCTTAGCTTTGCTGAGGCTCTGATAGATCTAATGTTCTATGAAAGCCCTTTAGCACATAGGCTCCTGGAGGCAGTTGGGAGAGACGCCATGGTTGCCAGTTGCCAGACTGAGACTATGAAGTGAGGATTGAAAATTCATTCTGAGACTAAGCTGGTATAGCTGAAGTTCTGTTCTGTGTGCAAGTGTGCATGCTCAGTCATGTCCAACTCTTTGCAACCCCATGGACTGTAGCCCACCAGGCCCCTCTGCCCATGGGGTTTTCTGGGCAAGACTGCTGAAGTAGATTACCATTTCCTTTTCCAGTAGTTCTGTCTGAGCAGGTGTGAACTCAGATGTCTCAGGTTCAGGATGTCATCGGTTGACACAGAAGGGCATAGTGCTAGGCACAGTTGATGGCAGCAGAGAAAGAATGGGAACCCTACATGCCTTGTCCAAAGCCAAGAAATCAAAGTCAAGGAGTTCTAATTAAGCTTTGAAATATTGCTTCACAAGGAGGATGGTGGTTCCTCCTTGGTTCTGTCCCCTCCCCTGACTCTGGTGGATGATTCCACCTAGCAATTAGCTGGTAATTCCTTTCCAGGAAGTTCCCAAGTTTCATATACCCTTTATACACTCATGCCAATTTTTCTTTTTCTCTGTTTTCTAAGCATGGTATTTTTGTTCTTGTTTTGTTTAGTGTTTGATTTGGGTCCCCCAAAGAAGCCTTATTAACTAATCTAGTGGATATCATTCTTGATTTTCAGATACTTTCTTCCCTTTAATGTCAGGACCAATAACCAGCAAGAATCTCAACTGCAGGCTGGAGTCTTGGGGTCTTCAAGGTGTCACTAGGCTACTTGTCAGAATGGAGTAGACATAGAGATGCTCATTATTGTCACCCTATTGGCATTGAGGCTTTCTTGTGGGAACTTATTTGCTGCAAATAATGGGCCCTCTGGAGTTAGCTATGATTGGTTTGGTCTTACTAGCATTTTTGCTGCCACCAAAACCAAAATAATTCTTGGTACATTAGACTTGCTCTGATTACGCCACCTACCAGCTTCCAAATCCTTAACTATTATAAACTTTGTGACAATGTCTCTATAATGACCTCTGCCATGTACTAAAGTCTGCATGGCATGTCTTTTCATGGAAGATTTCCTTAAACAGGCATCACGATCAAGTTTTCTCTCCTATTGACAAGATCAGATTCAAGAGGGAAGGGAAGAGCAGACTCCAGCTGAAGCCCAAACATTCCTAAATCATAACAGTGGCTGCAGTGAGCAGCAGTTTTCTGAGACAATCATGGGTCCTCTTGGCACTTTCTGGGTACTAGTTCTATGCAGGATGCCTTAGGAGCACCACATAAAGAGATGGTTTGTCCTTAAATCCTTTGAACTTGTGCTTCAAAAGCAACCAAGAAGCAAACTGGTTGCTATGACTCGGAATCAGGAAAGCGTGAAGACTCCTGGCTCCATGCTGGGTAAAGGGGAACATGCCTCCATATCCTCTTTCATCGCCTCCAGTGGGGCACAGAGACTGAAAAAGATCTTTCCTTAAGAAGTTTACGTTATCTACAGTTGTAAGAATTGTTCACAGTAAACACTTCTCTTTTAGTCCATGGCAGTCACTCTGATAGTCCTATCTTGGGAAACAAGCTGTGGCTGGGCTCAGAATCAAGACAAGAATGATGGACTTGCCTGGTCCAGTGACTAAGACTTCATGCTCCTAATGCAGGAGGCCTGGGTTGGATTCCTGGGCAGGGAACTAGGTCCCACGTGCTGTAATAGAGATTCTGCATGCCACAAAGAAGATCGAAGATCTCAATGAATGCTGCTACTGAGACCCAGAGCAGCCAAATAAATAACACAAAAATAAAATATTACAAAAGAAGAAAATTGAGGCACATTTCAGCTCCCTCCACCAGCTCTGCAAACAAATGCGGTTTATCTTGCTGCTGAAAGTGCACCAGCTAAGCCCCATGCTTCATGACCTTTATGTTCACAGTCCTGTTCCCCCATCTAAGCCTTTGGGGACAGCTTGCTTACATGAGAATCAGCTTTTTTCACATTTACAGAGTAAATCAAAACAAGAAATATTTGGATTAGATAATAATTTAGAGTAAGGAAGAAGTTCCTCTTTGGGAGTTTAAAACACTAAAATATTGATGGAATGTTCCTCTGCGCTCCTTTCAGATTAAGGTGGATCATATCAAGTCGTGCAAAGAAACTAAATAATAGAAGGAAGAGAAACTCATATTTTTTGCTTAGATGCTACTGATGGATCATGTTGCTTATGCATTCTGCACTGTGAGAAAGGTATTAATATTAGTGTCCCCACATTTTACAGATGAGGAAACAGTGACTTTCTCAAATTCATACATTTTAAAATAGAAAGTCAAAGTTCCACCTAAAGCTGTCAGATATCAAGGTTCATAGTTTTTCGATATATTAATAGCAACTCATCCAAATAGAGCCATATTATCATTTCATTATAGCCCTCTGATTCCACATTTCCATTCCTTAAACGCCTTGGTCTAGCACCATCAGACCCTTTAATTCTTTATCAATAAGCCAGTATTTGCCAGTAGAAAGACTTTGCCTTGATGAAAAATATTAGAAATTGTACAATATCTTGGAAAATAGAAGAATTTTAAAAAATAAAGTAAAATAGCTGTCTGAGGGAAATCCCTGGTGTAACACCCTATGGTCTGACAAGGGTGATAGGATGTGGGGATGAGGGGGCAGCTTCCTGAAAACTGTCTCAGCCCCAGATGTCAAGTGTGTTTCACAAAAATGGGGGGGGGGACTGAGCAGGATATTGAAATCCCTGACCAATTGGTAATTGTCCTCAATTGTACACCCAGAATGAATGGTGACAAATTCTCAGAAAATCGTGTCTTATCAACAGAGATCTTGGGAGGTCATAAACCAGGTTCATATACATTGGTGCAGAGATTCTTCTGATTCTTCCATTGGTCCTACTATGGTTCTCTTGAGTTCTAGGATTTGAAATAAACAGGTGTGGTTCGGGTTTCCCTAGTGACTCAGCTGGTAAAGAATCTGGCAGTAATGCAGGAAACCCAGGGTAAATCGCTGGGTCAGGATGATTCCCTGGAGAAGGAATGTCTACCTACTCCAGTATTCTTGCCTGGAGAATTCCATGGACAGAGAAGAGAAGCCAGGCAGGGTACAGCTCATGGGGTCACAAAGAGTCAGACACAACTAAGCCACCAACACACACATAGGTGTGGTTCAGTTTAAGATGGCCCTAAGTTCACGTTGGTACAAATAAGACATTGTTATGTCATCTCAGAATGCAGATACTCTTCTGAAAGTTCAGTAACCCAGTATTTAAGATCTCTGGAAAAGGACTGGCCCTCACTGAGTTTCTATCCCCCTCCAACTCAAACCTTGATTGGCTCCAGAGATGGCTGGTAGATAGAATTCTCCTCAGGGCAAATATGTGGTCACGGGATGCTACCTCCCACTGCTTTGCTCCTGGCACACATCACTAATTGATTATAGTTCACTTTCCTGCTGAGCCAGGAAGCAGCCTCAGAATCCTTCTCAGCACAACTCCAGGCAACCACTAGCAAACATTTGGAAGTGACGTTCAAAAGGAAATCTGTTTTGCTAACTGGCCCTCAATAGTGTTTCAAAACCCTCTGTCAGATGTTTTTGTGTGCCCATCTTCCCAGAATCTGAGCCATTATACAGAGCCATTATACAGCCATTATACAATAGAAGATGAAAGAAGAGCTCAGTTTATTACTACCTTTAAAAAAGACTTGAGAATAACTTATTCTATCACTGAACAACAACAAAGTCTGCTTCTATCTTCTAGGCATCTACTTTTCTTTACAGATAAAAAGAAGAGGAAGGTGTATTTCTTACTCTCAAGATGCTCTTGGTCTAGAAAAAGATGTGTGTGTGTCCTACTCTTTGTAACCCCATGGACCACAACTTGCCGGATTCCTCTGTTTGTGGAATTTCCCAATCAAGAATACTGGAGTGGGTGACCATGTCCTCCTCTAGGGGATCTTCCTGACTCAGGGATCAGAATCACACCTCTTGTGTCTCCTACACTGGCAGGCAGATTCTTTACCAGCTGCATCAACTTGGGAAGCCCTAGAGGGGAGAAAGCCCTAGAAGGAGAGAAAAACAAGTAGATCATAGTGTGTTCTCTGACAGCTACACCTCAATCAGCAAGGCCAAAAGGAGTCACAACCTTTATCTGCTTACACACACACATAGGCCACTTCCATACATTCTCACTTAACTGTCTGAGGAAACTCATCTCTTCTTATTTTCCAAGAAATGTTATCCTTGCATCAGAAAGCTACTTGGGCAGACTGAAATATACATAAACTAGGGAATGTGTGCACCTCTGATGATTAACACATGACTTGGTAAAAAGTTCCACTGGTTTTCAAGTTTCCAGATTTTTCTCCCTGACTTCTCGAAACTTCAATAAGAAAAAATTTTTTCTCAGCCCAAGTATTTTGGTTTCAGCCTTTCCAGTTGGGACTAATTACTTAAGCATTCTCATCAATCTTTAAAGACCCCATGTACCTTATCACTCAGTCGTGTCCAACTCTTAGTGACCCCATGGACTGTAGCCCTCCAGGCTCCTCTGTCCATGGAATTCTCCAGGCAAGAATATTGGAGTGGGTTCACATTTCCTTCTCCAACGACCCCATGAATCACTGGCAATTTGTTACAAAGCAGATTTTTATTCATGAGAACTAGGGTTTATTCCCTCTTAGCTCTTCTTCCATTTCTTTATATCTTTGCACTGTATTTTGAGAAATTTTGAGAATTGTTATTACAGTGCAGTGATTAAATGCAAGGACTCTCCTTGAATTCAAGACTAGTGCATAACTTTGGGTAAATTAATTATCTTCTCTTTGTCTTGGATTCCTAATCAGTAAAAAGAGGACACGTAATTCTTATAAGAATTAAATGAGATAACACATGGTAAATGCTTGAATAATACCTGGCACATAGTAAGCACTCTATATATATATATATATATATATATGTGTAGATAATATTAGTTTTTCTTCAGCTCTATTTCTTGGTTCATTAATTCAATCTTCAGTTATTTCCAGTCCACTATGTTTAGTTTTGTTATTTCAGCAACTTTATTTTTCATCAAATTGGTTCTTTTTCATAGTATCCTATTTTGGATTCATAGCCTCTTATTATTTCATAAGCTCTTGCTCTTGTTTTATAGACATTTTCACTCATTTATCTCCTCAGTTCAGTTCAGTTGTACAGTCATGCCTGACTCGTTTTGACCTCATGGTCTGCAGCATGCCAGGCTTCCCTGTCCATCACCAACTCCCAGAGCTTGCTCAAACTCATGTCCATAGAGTCAGAGAAGTCATCCAACCATCTCATCCTCTCTTGTCCCCTTCTCCTCCTGCCTTCAATCTTTCCCAGCATCAGGGTCTTTTCCAATGAGTCAGTTCTTCACATCAGGTGGCCAAAGTATTGGAGTTTCAGCTTCAGCATCAGTCCTTCCAATGAATATTCAGGACTGATTTCCTTTAGGATTGACTGGTTTCATCTCCTTGCAGTCCAAGGGACTCTCAGTCCAAGAGTCAAGAGTCTTCTCCGACACCACAGTTCAAAAGCATCAGTTCTTCAGCACTCAGTCTTCTTTATGGTCCAACTCTCATATCCATACATGACTACTGGAAAAATCATAGCTTTGATGAGATGGACCTTTGTTGGCAAAGTAATGCTTCTACTTTTTAATATGTTGTCTATGTTTTTCATAGTTTTTCTTCCAAAGAGCAACCATCTTTTAATTTCATGGCTGCAGTCACCATCTGCAATGATTTTGGAGCCCAAGAAAATAAAGTCTCTCACTGTTTCCATTGTTTCCCCATCCATTTGCCATGAAATGATGGGACTGGATGCCATGATCTTAGAGTTTTGAATGTTGAGTTTTAAGCCAGCTTTTTCACTTTCCTCTCTCACTTTCATCAATAGGCACTGGAGAAGGTAATGGCAAACCACTTCTGTATTCTTGCCTTGAGAATCCCATGAACAGTATCTCCTCAAGGTTATTAAATATATTTACAATTTTCATCACATAAAACTGCTACTTTTTCTTTACTTCTTCGGGTGTATATTTTTTCTTTTATTGTGTTTTCCCTTTATATCTGGGAAGTCCTCATGGCTCAGATGGTAAAGAACCTGCCTGCAATGCAGCAGACATGGGTTCAATCCCTGAATCAGGAAGATCCCCTGGAGAAGGGAATGGCTACCCACTCCAGTATTCTTGCCTGGAGAATTCCATGGATAGAAGAGCCTGGCAGGCTATAGTCCATGGGATTGCAAAGAGTTGGACAGGACTGAGTGACTAATACTCTCATTTTTATATCTGGAGGAGGTCAGCTATTAACTCACTATGGCCAGGAGACTTTTCCAGTCTCTGTGCTAGATTCCCATCGCATTTCATACCCAACTTCCCATATGAAGTTTGAGCAGGCCATAGTGCAGGCACACAGGCTTGCTCAGGTAGCTGTGGCAAGGACATCCTGCCAGGAGGTAAGGTTCCAGACCTTGTTTCTGCACATGCAACACAGTGTTGCTACTCTGACTCCTGGCCTTGTGCTGGCTACCCAGCTCTAGGCTCAGAGGCTTCCCTTCGGCAGACAGGCAGGGCAGTTTCACCTCAGCATCTAATGACCCTATACAGACCTACCTGCTTGGACCCTTTTCTTACATCTTCCAGTTCTGCCATTTATTCATTCAACTGCTCTGAGCCCAACCTGGCATTTTTCCCTTTGGTTTCATTCTCAGTCTTCTCTCATATGCTTTATCTCTTCCCACTTTCCCTTGTCCCACATTTTCCCCTTAACTCTGTCCTTAATATTACATTTAACGAAACAAGATAGTCTTTATCAGAAATATTTAGGGACACGTTTGTTTTCACCTCCTGACCTCTCTAGCCCCAAGCTGCGGAAGCTTACAAACCTGTCATGCCATACACTCAAAATCCTACAATCTCACTAAGCCTCTCATTTCCCTCTACAGGGATCCTTGCAAGAGACAACAATACCAGAAGCTATTTGAGCTTTGGCACCACCAATCATTTGGCAAGACAACAAGTCCTGAATCCAGGAAGAGGGGGTGGAAGGCAATAAAAGTGCCAGGAAGTGAAGGAGATTATCATATTCGTACAGATCTTAGCTCTCTGCAACCTCTCCCCTTGTTTTAAGGCTTTCTCTTCATATTTACTGAAGAATTCCGCTGCAAGATATAGCACCACAGAAGACAATAAACATCATCATGACTTCATGGTAGACCCCTTTTTTCTCCCTTAATACTATGGGCTGGACTTGGTAGCTATTTTTCCTCCAATCACATGTATATGAAAAAAGTACACACACACACACATATACACACACATCTCAAGATGAATTAAATTGTATGGTAATACTAGCTGCCTTCTTCCATCATTCATTTCCCCCTTTTCCATATGCTCTCTGCCTACATAAATACCTTTAGCCTATTCATTAATTCCTTGGTAAATATATTCAGTTCTTCCCTCTGTTCCTTTTCTCCAACACTCCAGTTGCTTTTTAGAAGTTTTAGCTCTAACCTTATGCTCTCTGTCTCTCTAGTCCCCCAGTGATTGTCACTATCTTTCTGTGTTTCTCTCTCTTCAAAGTCTTGTAAAATATAACATACTGCAAAGCAGTGGTGCTCCTAAAATTTAGCATTTGGGGTGGCAGATGGGGTGGTAACAAATCTGCTCGTGGGGGCTGGTATATCCCCCAGCACTCTCAACCCATTGCATACATTTTGAATTATAAATATGAAAGATAATGGAATTAGAAGCACATTAATGTGTCATTTAATCTGTTAGGAGTAGGTGAGAAAACAAACTCTTTACTAATACTTCATCCAACACAACTAACATATAGCAAAACATAATCCCCTTGATGGCAAACAGCTATGAAGATTTAGCTTTTGTGGTCTCACTACAACTTAGCCATTGGCAGAGAAGGCACTGGCAAAGGAGTAGCTCCAGCAAAAGAAGCCTAGGTTGGCTACCAACCATGTTGCATTTAGACTTTCTTCTTGAACCTTGGTTACCGTCTGCTCTTTCCACCCTAATTATCCACAGACTCATTTTATAATAAGCTGAGACAGCTGTTGCTTATTCTTAATGTTTTTAATTATTCCTCTCTATATATCCTCCATCTAGATTTTGTAAACTCTTTTGAGAACAAGGACTATGTTAATCCCCTGCCTTGGGGTACATGGTTTACATAGTAGGTAGAAAGCAAATTATGTTTGTAGAGCAAAATGTCCTATGCAGGTATTTCACTTACATATTCTTATGTATCCATCACAGCACCCTATGTCCATAAGTGTCATTATGGAAGCTCATAAAGGAGAAGTAATTTTACTGAGATCACAAGGCTAGTAAGAGAGCCTGGATGCAAACTCCAATTTTCTTAACTCTAAAACATATATTCTTTATACCACATTATGCCATTCAATGCTGAACAAAGGCATGATGAATGATGAATGGATCAATCAATCCTGGACCCAAGACACTTCAGTTCTGCCAGCTTAACTCTCTGATTGCAAAATAAAGGGTGGTCACTTAACAATGGATGTGGAAAAAATGGGAATGTTCTGTGAAAAGAATAATATTGGGCTCTAATTAAAATTTTCAATATTTAGATATGAAAAAACTACACAGCAAAAATTCTCCCTACCAGGTTAGAATGCATATCAGTTTTATAATCCCATTTAATAATTGACTGAATGGAAACAGATTTAGAGAGAGAGGCTGGGTCAATGTCACATGAGCTGCTGTCAATCTAGAATTAGAACTAAGAGCTTTTGAAAGCTACATCCTCTGCTCAGCAATCCATAATTTTTCAAATACTAATGTACAGTTCTTTACCCCAAACACTAACAGAAACTCTGCACCAGTAGGAAAACTTTATTATCAATTAACTAGCACTAAGTCCCTATTTAGGGCAGACACTGTGGGTGTGCTTTTGGGTTGTCTAGAGTAGAAAAACAGCCTTCCATTCCAGCCTCCTTTTGTGATGTAATCGTAGTGAAGCTAGAGAATTACATCAAGCAGTGCAGATGGTATAGAATATCCTAATTACAATTCCAAATTGCACTAAATGCTTTTCTAAATAGCTAAAGCCCCAGATAAATAAATTTGAAAGGACATATAAAATTGCAGTCATAGGGAGATAAAGCTTTCATTAGCAAATTTTTCCATTTTGCCTGACCACTTCCAAGTAACATTTAGATCACTGAGGACACACACACACACACACAATTTTCTATGGCTAATGAAAAAAGAAAAAGCATCTCCATAATACTCGGCTTACTTTGAAGAATTCCCTGAGGAATTCTTCTAAAGTTGAAGCAAATCAGCATACACAAATACAGCCATTTACAATCTCCTTGGAAACTAGAATTCCTGGCCAACTCAGGCAGCAAAATGTTTTCTCCAGGTTTACGTGAAGAGAGAAAAATATTGTGAAAAATGCAAAGGAAGGTGTATGTTGGGTTTCAGGGTCTGATGTGCTATCCTCCAGGGACCTACGTTTCCATGTACCAGAAAGACTGCTTCTTTATGCCAAGTCTGCTTGCTGTGCCATCAAAATGAAATAAGCTAGAGAAAAATGATGATAATAAAAATGACTTACCCTAAGCAGATGCAGGCACTATACCAAGCAATTCACTTACATTCTCATCACCACTCTAGGATGGAGGCATCATCTCCCTGATTTTACAGACTAGGGAAATGAAGCTCAATGATGATAAGGAACTCACCTAAGGTCACACAGCTAGTACAACTGGATGGCCACCAACCCAGGTCTATCTGTTCCCTGACTCAAAAGTCATGCAACAGTGCCCATGCTCAGAACACACACTACATTCCCATGGGAACAATTGTGTTGTCAGTAAGACCACCTTGACTGTCCCTCCACAGTTCAGTGATGTAGTTAATGCCAAGCTTCCGGGGGATTTTCCATTGAAAATGCTTAAAACCAACCACAACTGTTGAGTGCAGACACAGAACTGCCAAAATTAAGCAGTTGTCCCTCTAGATCGTATGGTCATCAGTCAATTTACCTATTCCTCACGATGACCTTTGGCATAAATCTATTCCATAAGGATAAAACCGCAATAAGGAAAGCAAATTATTTTGTGTGATACCTCTAGATGGACAAAAAGATTCAGAGGCGTACTGACACACTCATGCACACACAAATGGCAAACACAGATTTGTTTTGACAATCTATTATACTACAAAAATATTTATGAATGTAAACTGCAGCAAAGTTGCATCCATCTTCCAAAAGCGCACACACCCCGCCAAAGACTGCTTAGATGTGCGGAAGGTGAGAATGCCCCCTCAAAATTAACTGCCCTCGGGCTAAGGAGGAAGCCTCCAGTTTTCTTTGATCAGGATTTCTCATCATGTCTTTCTTTTCATAGAACACTCATGTTCCTCACATCCATGGTTAAGTGACCACCCTTTATTTTGCAATCAGAGAGTCGAGCTGGCAGAACTGAAGTGGCTTGGCAGCTGCAGAGATGAAACTCAACTGAACAAACAGATTAAGTGATGCTTAGATGGAAAAACTTGGACATGCTTCAGATTTTTTTTAAATTCATTTAAATGTGTGATTGAATCCTGCTCATTACCCTCTCAACAATATATTATATATTCAGCTCTTTATTGGATAATAATGCTAAGGGTAGAAAATAAGAAAGGTACAATATTACCAACTCTTCTTATTATAGAAAGAAGAGCAGCTTTGTTTATGTCATAAACAATAGTCAATAAATGCATATAACAAGCTAATTTTTCACAGCAATCCATATCCAAAACTCGAAATATGCTATTTTATTCTTTGATCCAAATTTCTTGAGACAAATAAATCCTTCTGCACAGTAGTCATGTGACAATCTTGGAGTAAACAGCATATTAAGAGCTTCCAGGCCAGTTTAGAATGTCGCTCAGTGCAGACGGGTGACAAATGACTTTGCCACAGCACCATCCATACCTCGCTGACTCTTTTTCCCAACATGCTCCCCTGTTCACTCTTATTGCTCCAGCCAGACCCACTTCCTTCCCACAAGTGGCCCAAATATGCTCCTTCTGCTTCGCCTCCCTCAGGGTCACTGCTCTTTCCTCTGCTTGAAACCCTCCTTCCCCCGATAGTCACACGACTTAAGCCCTCACTTCTTTCAAGTGTTTGCTCAAATGTCACCTTACACTATACCCACCATTCTCTCTTCTCCTAACCTGCTAATTATGAACCTACTCAAAGATAAGCTGTGTGAGCCAGGATCTTTGTTCACTGCTGAACCTCAGCACCTGGAATGGTATCTGTACAAAGCTGGGGAGGGAATAAATGAATGGATATCACCAGAGCCAGTTTAGGGCTAGGGGGATCCCAGGGGTGGCTGCCTAAAGTGTCGGTCTATAATAGGTGGCACAGTCATCACTAGAAAAATAATGAGATGGAGGGTATTTATTTTAGAACTCTCAAGAAAAATCTTGAAATTTTTTTCTTTCCACATTTTTTTATTGAAGAATAGTTGATTTACAGTGTTGTGTTAGTTGCAGATGTACAGCAATATAATCCAGTTACACACACACACACATATATATATATTAAATGTTTAGAAGGAAGAATTTGATCAACCTCATGGGGCTTTGCTGGTGGCACTAGTGGTAAAAAATCTGCCTGCCAATGCAGGAGATGCAAGAGTTGTGGGTTCAGTCCCTGGGTTGGCAAGATCCCTTGAAATAGGAAATGGCAACCCACCCCAGTATTCTTACTTGGGAAATCTCATAACAGAGGAGCCTGGTGGGCTACAATCCATGGGGCGGCAAACAGTCAAGACACAACTGAGCTTCATGGGTCTGAGGGAGAAGGAACCTCCCCTAAGGAAAGTGTGTGGATAAACTGCCCTCTGTTGGCTATAAGAGTTTTTCTTTTACTGTATGGAGTTCACAAGTTTTGGACAGAGCAGGACTGCCTGGGTCTAACAGAGGCTGAAAGCAGCCACCAGTGTTTCTTCTTCCCCTCCCTTCCCTGTGTTCTGCTCGGCTGCTCCTCTAAATTACTGTTGCGTAGTTAAATAATACTGGTTTGAAGAAGTGCCATTTCATCTACCGCCCTGTGTACCACATACCTCTCCTCTGTTTAAGGACCTGCAGTGCTTCTCAATTACCTTTTGGATCTCATTCAAACTCCTCAGCTTTGGCACTCAGTTCCTGGAACCCGATTTCTTTCTTTCCTTGGCACAGGGACTTTGCATATAGAATTAAGATAATAGGCCTTAAAATAGGAAGTTTAGGGGATAATCTGATTGGGCCCAGTGTGATCAGATGGGCCCTTAAAAGTGGAATAGGAGAGCCAAAGAATCAGAGAGACACAGCAGAAGAGAGAAGCACAGGGGTGATTCACTCAACTGTTGGCTTCAAAGATGGAGGGAGGAGACCACAGCAAAGAATATATGTGGCCTTTAGAAGTTGAGAACAGCCTCCTTCCAACAGCCAGCAAGGAGGAGAAGGGCCTCAGTCCTGTGACCACGTGGAACTAACTCTGCCAACAATCTGGGTGAGCCTGAAGTGGGTTCTGCCCCAGAGCCCAGCCACACCAGACCTTAACCTTGACCATCTGAGCTCAAAGCAGAGTCACCCATCAAGCCCACTAGACTTCTGACCTACAAAACCATAAGATAATAACTTTGAACTGTGTTAAACTGCTAAATCTGTGATAATCTGTTAGGGAAGCAATAGAAAAATTCAAGACCTTCAGCAAACTATATCCAGCTTATATACTCAACACACCCCATTGCTTTGAAATCTGTATCCACTGCTCTAGCCAACTCATCTCCTTTCAGTCCATGAACATGTTCTTTTGTTATGAATGCCACATTGTCCCTCCATTCAAGCTCTTCCTCCTGCCACACCCACTCAAAGCCAGTCCTCCAAGGCTGAGTCAGACCCAGGTTCCCCCTCTTTCACCTTTTAATCTGGTTGTCCAACAGGATTTTCCACTTAGATACTTCAAAATGTCACGCTGTGCTTCATATCATTATGTCTTTCTGTCAAGTATCTTATCATTTTCTTTCCCAACAAAACTCTGAGCCCATCATAAGCTGAAATTGTGGCTCCTTTGTGTCTGGCAAAGTACAAAACAATGGATTCATAGCAAACATTTACCAGTAACTTACTCACTTCACTTTAAAATCATCACTTGGATAGGACTTCCCTGTCAGTCCGATGGTTAAGACAGCCACCATTCTATTGCAGGGGTGGATTCAATCCTGAAGTCTGTGAGGTGCAGCCAAAGTAAAAAAGAAATGACCACGTGAAGATTTTTTCTATGTAGAATATTTTCTACTCTGCTAATGTGACAGGATTAGCAAATATTTTTTGTGACATAGTTGATTTTAGCTTGTTCGGAGATCAGATATGCAGAGTCCTAACAGATTCGATCCAGTGACACGAAGCAGTTAATGTCTTTTATTTCTACCAACTAGGTGTTCCTTGCCAGCACAGCGTTCTCATCTGACGCCTGCTTCTCCACTCCATCTTGATTCCACACCACTAACAGCATGTAAGTCATAGCAGACCATGTGGGGACAACTCATCTGCCTTTGTTGTTGTTCAGTCACTCAGTCACGTCTGACTTTTTGCGACCCCATGGACTGCAGCACACCAGGCTTCCCTGTCTTTCACTATCTCCTCAAGTTCACTCAAACACACATCCATTGGGTCAGTGATGCCATCCAATCACCTCATCCTCTGTCACCCCCTTCTCCTCCTGCCCTCAATCTTTCCCAGCATCAGGGTCATCCCAATGAGTCAGCTCTTTGCATCAGGTGACCAAAGTAGTGGAGCTTCAGCTTCAGCATCATTCCTTTCAATGAATATTCAGGGTTGACTTCTGTTAGGACTGACTGGTTTCATCTCCTTGCTGCCTGAGTGACTCTCAAGAGTCTTCTCCAGCACCACAGTTTGAAAATATCAATTCTTTGGCATTCAGCCTTCTTTATGGTCCAACTACCACATCTGTACATGACTGCTGCCTTAGTTAGAGCAGTATTGCATCTCATTGGCTGAGCATCTTCATCTTTCATTGCAGTAAGTAGACCAGATAAACAATGACACCTGCTTTCTCTCAAGAATAAGTTGTCCTAATAAAGAGAATTTGAAGTTTTTGTCTTGATACTAAGAGGTTTTGAATCAGTACACACACAGTGAACAAACCTGTCTATGGACCTCATAAAAGCAATTTGAAAGGTAGCAAGCTGTAAAATATTTATTGTACTGTCCTGTGTTTTAAAACACGAATCTGTACATTTTATTTACTTCACATTTATCCTCACTACATTCTCAAAGATGATAACCAAGAGGTTCAGACATCCATTCAATTAAAACTATATTTTTCAGAGCAATGCTAATAGCCTTCATTATAAATTGTGTCCATTTCTATACAAAGTCATTCATACTCAGGAGTCTACTATCTGGTAGAAGATGCAATCAGGTGACAAACCAAGGCAGTGTGTCTTTAGTGGTCCAGAGAAGACGCTGTGGGGACTTAGTTCAAGAGCGCATTCCTGGCTAAAGGCATCAGGAAAGACTTTATGGAGCAAATGGCATTTGAATGGAGCATTGAACCAAATGTTCTTTACCAAGTAGAGCTAGAGGTGGGAAAAAGGAGGGACTTGGGCAAAAGCAACATAAGCAGAAAGGAGAATATATACAAAAGTGTGAAGGTAAAAGTCTATGAAATGTATTGGGAAACAATAAGAGATCCAGGGTATATTCAAGAGAACAGAATAAGATAAAAATGAAGAGAAAAATCATGATATGTGGTCCTTGACTATCAAGAAAATGATAAGGACTTTATTAAATAGGCATGGAACTGTTACTAAAGATATTTTGAATAAAGAAAAGACATAATCAGACACAATCAGAGTTGTTTGGGGAGATTACTCCAGCAGTGATGTGAAAGATGTATTAGAAGGCACAAGAAGCTAGACACTCAGAGATTCCTACAATAGTACAGCCAAGAGCTAAATAGGGGTCTTGATTAGGAAGGCAGCCATGTGAAAGGCATGCTAAAGAAAGAAAAGAAGAGAGACTAGTTTCAAAGAAAAACTCAATAGGACATAATGACTTATTGGGTATAGGGGCCAGGAGGTGTAGGAGGAGTAAGAGTTTAAGGTATGGTGAGGTCCAACCAGTCCATCCTAAAGGAGATCAGTCCTGGGTGTTCATTGGAAGGACTGATGCTAAAGCTGAAACTCCAATACTTTGGCCACCTCATGCTAAGAGTTGACTCATTGGAAAAGACGCTGATGCTGAGAGGGATTGGGGGCAGGAGGAGAAGGGGACGACAGAGGATGAGATGGCTGGATGGCATCACCGACTCGATGGACATGAGTTTGGGTAAACTCCGGGAGTTGGTGATGGACAGGGAGGCCTGGCGTGCTGCGATTCTTGGGGTCGCAAAGAGTCGGACACGACTGAGCGACTGAACTCAACTGAACTGAATGTGATACAGGGATCCCACTGAAAGAATCTGGAAAGTCAGGAGGAGGAACAAGTTTAACAGCAAAAATGACTAACTTCGTTTACAGGTGTTAAGTTTCAAGAACCAGGAGGACATAAAATAAAGGTGCCAAGAAAAGATGTGTTTGGAATATAAATGCAAGAATCATTCCACGGAGATATAACTGAAGCCACAGGCATTTATAACATCACAAAGGGAGAGAGTGAATATCCTAAAGTTTAAGGAACATACATAATTAATGACTGGTGGAAGTATAAGAGCTAGCCCAAAAGACCAGGACCAAGAAGTGATTTCATTAAAGAAGTAATGATAGTCCCCACAGACTTAGAGAATGACCTTATGGTTGCCAGCGGGGAAAGACGGGGGGAAGTGATAAGTAGGGAGTTTGGGATGGACATGTACACACTGCTACATTTAAAATGGATAACTAACGAGGACCTACTGTATAGCTCAGGGAACTCAGCTCAGGGTTATGTGGCAGCCTGGATGGAAAGGGAGTTTGGGGGAAAATGGATACATGTATATGCATGGCTGAGTCCCTTGGCTGTTCACCTGAAATTATCACAATTTTGTTAATCAGCTATGATTGATTTAGCCACTAAGTCATGTCGGACTCTTACAACCCCATGGGGTGTAGCCCACCAGGCTCCTCTGTCCATGGGATTTTCCAGGCAAGAATACTGAAGTGAATTGACATTTCCTTCGCCAGGGGACCTTCCTGACCCAGGGAGATCAAACTCACCTCTTCCACATGGCAGGAGGATTCTTTACCACTGAGCCACCAGGGATTCCTTTAATCCAATACAAAATAAAGTTGCTGTTGTTTTTTTAAGTAATGAGAGTCCAAACACCAAAAAAAGAGCAGAATTCAAGGCAGAAAGGGATTTTATAGAAGGATCATCAATATCAAAAATTTCAAAAATGTACTATCAAGGCACAGATTGCTATATATGTTTTTAGGAGGTCATTTTTTTCCCCAATGGACACAGAGGCCAAATTGTAAGGGGATACAGACAAATTGATAATGAATTAGGATTGTAGATAAATGATTCAAGAAGCTTAAGGATAAAATTTGTTGTTGTTCAGTCTCTCAGTCGTGTCCCACTGTGACCCCATGGACTGCAGCACGCCAGGCTTCCCTATCCTTCACAATCTCCCAGAGCTTGCTCAAACTCATGGTGATGCCATCCAACCATCTCATCCTCTGTCATCCCCTTATCCTTCTGCCTTCAATCTTTCTCAGCATCAGGTTCCTTTTTAATGAGTCAGCTCTTCCCATCAGGTGGCCAAAGCATTGGAGTTTCAGCTTCAGCATCAGTCCTTCCAATGAATATTCAGGACTGATTTCCTTTAGGATTGACTGGTTTGATCTCCTTGCAGTCCAAGGGACTCCCAAGAGTCTTATCCAACACCACAGTTCAAAAGCATCAATTCTTCAGTGCTCGGCTTTTTTTATGGTCCAACTCTCACATCCATACATGACTACTAGAAAAACCATAGCTTTGACTAGACAGACCTTTGTTGGCAAAGTAACGTCTCTGCTTTTTAATATGCTGTCTAGGTTTCTCATAGCTTTTCTTCCAAGGAACAAGCATAGCAGAAGCCAATATCCAAGGAGAAATAAGGTCAAAAGAAAGTTGACATTTTTAGGTGTTTATTGCTTCCCCCTCCCCTCTTAGAATAAATGGTTTTACTCCAATCACTGTTTAGTATCTGTGCCTACCTGTGCCCTTGTGCTTGCTGGGGAAATCCAGAGGTGATTAGAAATTGATCCTTATGCTCAAGCAATAAACAATTTAGTGAATAAACTGGAAATTTATATACCTTGCTCAACACAGTGTGATGAGAACTGCAATCAAGATAGGCAGAAGGCTGTGGGGACACTGGGCAGAGGCATTAGCTTGGAGGGAGGCTGCCCCGTGGGTTCTGAAGGAGTAGGCATTAGATAGTTTCAATAAAAGAGTGGGAAAGAGAATACTTCTGTATGTTTTCTGCAAAGACAAAGAACCTTACAGGACAGAAAAGCAGAAGTTGATGAGAGTGTAAACAAAGGCAGTTTGGTTCTGAGGTAGAAAATGATGAGATCAAGCAGGCAGGAAAGGAATTTGCCTTTCCCAGGAGGAGACAACAAGGAAAGAGACAGAAACTGTGAAGAAACAGGGTGATGTTCAGGCAGTAAGGAAAGAGGCGGGGGTCGGGGGGCCAGGTGTTCTGCCTCGTTCCCCTTTGTACAGTGGAAAGTCCACTATCTGCTGAGAGCAGGGTGGAGGCAGAGAAGCAAGGATTGCTACATTAATAGTCTTTCGTTCCTTTTAAATAAATGCATTTATTTAAATCAAAGGTGATGTTCGGCTTAGTCTCTTCCTAGTACAGACAGGGTAAGAAGCAATTTAGCCCAGAAGGTGCAGAGTTTGGGGTCTGAAACCAGACTCCCTCGGCTTGTCTTGTCTGTTCCACATGTTACCAGGAGATGCAAGTGATTTTATGACATAAATAATCTCTCTGTGTCTATATTTGCTCATCCAGAAGTAGGACAAATAATAGTACCTAACTCATAGATTTGCAACGAGGCATAAAAGGATGAATAATGAATACCTGTAAAGTGCTGAGAACAGTGCCTGGTATGTAACACATACTCAAAGACGTTAACTCTTATTATTATCATTAGACTGGTGCTATTTACTAGAACTTTCTGAGGTGGTGGAAATGTCCACTGCCCCGTCCAACACAGTAGCCAGTAGCCACATGTGGCCATTGAGCTCTGGAACTGTGGCTATGGCTAGTGTGACTAAAATTTTAATTTTTACTCATTTCAACTAAAAATGTCACATATATCCCTACAGAATGAGGAGCAACCATTTTAAAGAGTTTTGTGGATATAAGAAAAGACCCTGAAGTCCATTCTCTAAGGACCTTGTTCCTCAAACAGTGAAGAACAGACCCAACCAGGTAAGATATGGCTGTGGCTCTTAGGAGTCAGCCTTATTTTGTCAGTGGTGATGATCAAAGATAGAATGTGAGAATACAGGAGAATATCAAAGATAGTATGTGACTGTATGGAAGACATGCTTACAGCCCCTGTAAAATTCCAAAGAAGGTTTTGGTATCTGGTAGGATATTTGTTAGATAAACAAGAGGCGAGTGGCATGTCCCCAGGTGAAGAGAACAAAGGTTCAGCCAGCTTTCTGCTATAGTCAGTCAGTTGAGAGCCATTAGGAAGGGCGGCTGGAGCTCAAACAGAAACGGAGAACTGCTACCAGATGTAGTCTTGAGCCTCATTAATATCTGATGACAATGGAGTCATTTCACATCAGAGCCACTATTATCACACTCTGCGCGACAATGTACAACTCAGATAGTCCACACTATTGATAAAACACAAAAGGAGAGAGGAGAAAGGTTATCAATGAATAATGCATTTCTTTTTATGGAAGCAGGAGGAGAAGAAACAAATGGATCATTAATGGACTTAATGCGATTAGGGTCCACGGTGAAAGAGGGGGCCAGCCCCAGCTCCTGCCGGCAAGGCCACCAGGAGAGGAGACTGCCGTGAAAGGGGCTGTGGGGGTGTTATAATACAGCTCTCTGGGAGCTGCTGCTTTCAGTTCCCAGTATTTTCAAAACCTCTTCTTGAATCCAAATTGGTTGTGTTATCTCTGTTTCTAGAACAAAATAACAGAGTGGTGACAACAGTATATTCCTAAGAATTTACGAAAAGGTATGATCACATTTGAAAAGCTTAATTAAGATAGCAGTTTGGAGAAATGAAGGATAAAGCAACTCAAATAAAAGGACAGGAAGTAATTAAGTGAAGAAAAGAACATTCTTCAGCATTGCCAAGATAACAGGCACGCAAAAGTTGCAAGCTGTAGTTTCCTTTGTGCAATAAGCCACTTTCCTATAGAGTGGCATATCTTGACATTTTCAAAATGAAATGTTTGAAATTCACAAATATATTTCACTGTTCAGGGGAATTCTGGGTGTTCAATGTGTATGTACATTAAAACAACAACAAAAACCACCGCTTTTTGGTATAAATAATGCTACCAAATCAAAGTCCCATTACAGGAATTCCTCTTCCTGTTCCATAGAGCAGTTATAGGCTTTGGAGGCCTGCACACCTGGATTCAAACCAGGTCCACTTCCTATTGTCATGTGATCTTGGGTCAGTTATATTACCTCCTCGAGCCTCAATTTCTGTAGCAGTGAAACTGTGATGTTAATACATACTCATGCAGTGTTGTACAATTGAATAAGATGAGGCAGCCTATGCAAAAGATCTAAACGTGGGGCTTTCCTGGTGTCCAGTGATAAGACTCTATGCTCCCACTGCAGAAGGCATGGGTTCAGTCCATAGTGGGGGAACTAAGATCCCACATGCCAGCCAAAAAAAAAAAATTTTTAATTAAAAAAAAACCTAAATGTGCCTATATTCCTACTTGTGAAGTGAGTGAGTGAAGTCGCTCAGTCGTGTCCGACTTTTTGTGACCCCGTGGACTGTAGCCCACCAGGATCCTCCGTCCATGGGATTCTCAGGCAAGAATACAGGAGTGGGTTTCCATTTCCTTCTCCAAGGGATCTTCCCGACCCAGGGATTGAACCCAGGTCTCCCGCATTGCAGGCAGACTCTGAGCCACCAGGGAATCCCATATTCCTAGTTAGGGCTTAACAAATGCTAGATGCTCCTTCAGGAAGGGGTCAGTGTGTGCATTCTCTTGAGAAGAATCAGACTCCTCAGAAAGTGGACACAGTAAAGGGCTGATTTGACCCCCATTTAGACACAGAAACCAAGAACTCGGTTCTAGGATTCCTTCTCCCAAGAAACACACTTACCCTGGAGATCCTTTTAGGCCTTCAGGATAAGCCAGAGTCCAGGAATAAATAGCAGCTTCTGCCTCAGGCTCCAGATAAAGCCCTAACTCCTGGGAACTTCCCCTGAGGGTGTTAGGACCCTTGCTGAAGCTGGCTAATGTCAGCATTGAACTAGGACCCCCTCTGACCCCTATCTGCCATCCCAACCTCCAACAACAGGCTACTGGTTCACACATTGAATTCTCAACTGTTCAGCTAAGCTTACTGTTTCCATCTAGAACAAAGAGCACTGCCTAGGCCATCAGATTTTAGGTTTTGATTTTCAAGTATCATCTCTTCTGACATTGAACAATGTGTTTGTACTATAGCAAAAGAAACAGAAACATGTTTAAAGAAAGCAAACTGCAAGCAAACAGCCTAAGGCAGGTACTGGGGTTAGCCAGGAACTTAGGCTTGTTAAGGTTGGCACAAGGTCCAAGAAGGTCAAAGAAGATCGGACACAGTTTGAGACAAGTTGTTGCCCTGTTGTTAGTCAAGCCAGTTAGGACATGGTTAGAGTGGCCTGATATCAGAGCAGAGGCCAGAGCTCAGACACTGACCTTGACCAAGCAGGGAGAGGTCCAGGCAGAGATGACTCTATTCTTATTCTAGGCTTTTTGTTAGAGAAGGTAACCTGGAAGCTCATAAGCTCAGTTTCCTCTCAAAAATGTATAGATCTTAAAGGAACTACAGTCTTTGTATCTGTGATGTTGGGAAACATCCTCATGAATCTCTGGTTACCCTCAGAAGGGAGACGAATCTCCCAGCCTGATAAGAGCTTCCAGAGAAGAATTGAATCTTCATGGAAATATATGCTCATCATCTTCAGAATTTTTGTGAGAACTCAAATTTTCCACAGTCTCTCCTGTTCATAGGACAGGAACTTAGCATCAGGCTAGAATCCCAAAATATTTAGAAAATAAGTGGTAGAAAAACGCTGATAACTTGCATATCAATGGCAAGCAATTGCCAGGATTAACATAGAGAATGTTTGGGAAAGACACAGAAAGTGATGCTCCTGTGAATATACACGAGGCCTTTTTGCAGAGGAGCCATCAACATCCATGTGTGTCTGTGATGCTGTAACACAATGCTTGTCCTGATTTTAGGATCTGGCCCTAAAGACATGTCTCAATGGCATGGATCCATGGGAAGAAATTCCACTGGCCTTGCCCTTGAGGATAAAACCTGGGTTCTCATTAGAGTTTCATTAAGGGTAGCCCTATTCTGAAACATGACTCACTTTTAGGCCTTGGAGTTTAATTAGAGATAAAAAGATACATTTCCAATCATCTAGGGCCTTTGGTCCATTTCTCTTCAGTGCCTCCACGTTCTCATAAGCATCCAAGAGAATCTTCACCTCCCTGACAGAGCGAATGAACAAAATGCTAAAGTCTGAGCTGCCTCCCACTCTCCATCTCCCATCTAGAAAATCAGTAAGGAGTGTGAGCCTTATGGTGATCCCCCCACGAGTTACATAATCAGGAAGAACACACCCACCTCCTCTTTTCTCCAAGTCCTCTTGGAAAAATGCGTATAATGTCACAACTGGCTTATCCTCAACAAGAAGACCCGGAATTTCTAATGTTCTTGAGTTCCTTGTAAGAAAGTTCACATTCTTGTGAAATACAAATAATGACAGAGAAATGCCCTGAAATAAAACTTATTCCATTTCAAGGGAACTGGAACAAAAGGGCACTTTGAAATGTAAGAGCAAGATAAGAAAAATAAATAGCAGCCCAGATGTTCTATTTCCCTCTCCGTGGTAAGTGCTTCCAGCACTGGCAGGTCCGGCTGGGCCTGACTGCAGGTGAGGGCTGAATCACAGGAGCAGAGCACCTGTTGGTTCAGACCACCTGTGCCTGACTCACTGTTCCCCCAGGTGGGCCTTTCTCCCAGGAGCACTGTCTCCCTTCACCGACCGAATATCATCATGAACAGATGTGGTCAGAGTGATCACCCAAAAACAGGATTAAAAACTAAATCCTCCAGACTATTCCAAGGGTATCTTGCTGTCACCCCACCATCTCTGTACCCTAATAAATTCTGTCCGCTTCTTTCAATCCTCATCTCCTTTCTCTTGCTTTACTCTAGGAATTAGAGTGGGGCTTGAAGGGAGAGGACGTCAAGCCCCATGAGTTACAGCTCATGTTTCAAGGGGTCTGAGGTGGAAGAAGACAGCAGCTGCCTGCCCCCTCCGTCTCCCCCAAAAGAGACCATCTCTTTCCTCTACATATCAGTCCTTATTTATTATCATTAATATCTGTGGTGCATTTCATAAGCGCTATATAAGTAGAGTTCCCTAAGAACTATCCCCTCTTATTCATTGTTTTACATACACATTTATAGAGATTTATTATGTCAAATCGATATATTAAAATGCTTCCCTCCATATGTGGTTTTCTAGAACACACACGCAAAATATGCAAAACCTGCCCTCTGAATATTACTCATCTCTGGGCTCTAAGAACTCCAAACAACCCCAAGGGCAACTGACAATTTCTTGCACACAGCTCACCTGCAAAAATCCTTTTGTTTTAGAAGTGAAACAGGGCAGTCTAGCCAGCCATTAGCTCAGAAGTGAATTATGTGCCTCTTATCAAAGCTTGGCCCCAATATCCCCCTTTTTACATTTCTTGGCTTTGTGTTTTTGCTGTTTTCTTTTCTTCTCGAAAATTACAGACATGATAATTCACTTGCAATGCACTGAGAATCTTAATCCAGCACCAATGTTCTTGGTAAATTGCTTCCTTTTAGTGTGAGATAGGGCAGCTTGCACTTGCGGTGATGGATCAAACAGCCATTTTCATGCCTCTCCACAACAGCAAGCAGAAGCTCGCACTTGCTAACAGAACAACCATGTTTCTGTCTCGGAATAACAAATGAAAAGCATGATGATGGCATATTTCAGAGCCGGAGAAGACAGAATCCCAACACACCACCAAAGAATCCCATTAAGCCACTCCAGTTAGTTTGGATATTTGTGGGCACAGAAAAGAAATCATCACCTGTTCATTATCTCTCAATCAAATTGTACCAGTTCACTAACTGAATGAGAGAACCCTGGATTCTATTAATAACTGATCTCAGATCCTGGACGATGAAGGCTGGCCAGATTTGTCACAAGCCAGAATGTCAGAAGAAGATGTTATAATTTGTATTAATTCTCTCTCTTTTCTCGTTTCCTAGTTTTCTAATAAGAATGCCTCTAAGCAGAAGGAAATGGAAACCTACTCCAGTATTCCGCCTGGGAAATCCCAGGGATGGAGGAGCCTGGTGGGCTACATTCCATGGGGTCACAAAGAGTCGGACACGACTGAGCAACTGAACAGCAACAACAACAAAATATGAATGAGTATAAAAATGTAAGTATTGATTTGGGAGGTTTCCAGTCTTGACATGTAGGCAAATTTACAAAAACTGAATCTGTTAAAAATGAGAATTGACTAATTGTCTTTCCATAAATTATGCATAATAATTAGAGATACCAAGGGAACATTTCATGCAAACATGGGCTCAATAAAGGACAGAAATGGTATGGACCTAACAGAAGCAGAAGATATTAAGAAGAGGTGGAAAGAATACACAGAAGAACTGTACAAAAAAAGATCTTCATGACCCAGATAATCACGATGGTGTGGTCACTCACCTAGAGCCAGACATCCTGGAATGCAAAGTCAAGTGGGCCTTAGAAAGCATCACTACGAACAAAGCTAGTGGAGGTGATGGAATTCCAGTTGAGCTATTTCAAATCCTGAAAGATGATGCTGTGAAAGTGCTGCACTCAATATGTCAACAAATTTGGAAAACTCAGCAGTGGCCACAGGACTGGAGAAGGTCAGTTTTCATTCCAATCCCAAATAAAGGCAATGCCAAAGAATGCTCAAAACACCACACAGTTGCATTCATCTCACACACTAGCAAAGTAATGCTCAAAATTCTCCAAGCCAGGCTTCAACAGTACATGAACAGTGAACTTCCAGATGCTCAAGTTGGATTTAGAAAAGGCAGAGGAACCAGAGATCAAATTGCCAACACTCATTGGATCATCAAAAAAGCAAGAGAGGTCCAGAAAAACATCTATTTCTACTTTATTGACTATGCCAAAGCCTTTGACTGTGTGGATCACAATAAACTTTGGAACATTCTGAAAGAGATGGGAATACCAGACCACCTGACCTGCCTCTTGAGAAACCTGTATGCAGGTCAGGAAGCAACAGTTAGAACTGGACATGGAACAACAGACTGGTTCCAAATAGGAAAAGGAGTATGTCAAGGCTGTATATTGTCACCCTGCTTATTTAACATGTATGCAGAGTACATCATGAGGAATGCTGGGCTGGAAGAAGCACAAGCTGGAGTCAAGATTGCCAGGATATAACCTCAGATATGCAGATGACACCACCCTCATGGCAGAAAGTGAAGAGGAACCAAAGAGCCTTTTGATGAAATTGAAAGAGGAGAGTGAAAAAGTTGACTTAAAGCTCATTCAGAGCTTCATAAAGCTTAAACATTCAGAAAACTAAGATCATGGCATCTGATCCCATCACTTCATGGCAAATAGATGGGTAAACAGTGGAAACAGTGTCAGACTTTATTTGGGGGGGCTCCAAAATCACTGTAGATGGTGACTGCAGTCATGAAATTAAAAGATGCTTACTCCTTGGAAGGAAAGTTATGACCAACCTAGACAGTATATTGGAGAACCAATGGCAACCTACCCCAGTACTCCTGAGTCGAAAATGCCATGGATGGAGGAGCCTGGTAGGCTGCGGTCCATGGGGTCATTGAGAGTCAGGCACCACTGAGCGACTTCACTTTCACTTTTCACTTTCATGCATTGGAGAAGGAAATGGCAACCCACTCCAGTGTTATTGCCTGGAGAATCCCGGGGACAGAGGAGCCTAGTGGGCTGCCATCTCTGGGGTCACACAGAGTCAGACACAACTGAAGCGACTTAGCAGCAGCAGCAGCAGACAGCATATTAAAAAGCAGAGACATTACTTTGTCAACAAATGTCCATCTAGTCAAGGCTATGGTTTTTCCAGTGGTCCTGTATGGATGTGAGAGTTGGACTGTGAAGAAAGCTGAGTGCCGAAGAATTGATGCTTTTGAACTGTGGTGCTGGAGAAGACTCTTGAGAGTCCCTTGGACTGCAAGGAGATCCAACCAGTCCATCCTAAGGGAAATCAGTCCTGATATTCATTGAAGGACTGATGTTTACCTGAAACTCCAGTATTTTGGCCACCTGATGTGGAGAGCTGACTCATTTGAAAAGACCCTGACGCTGGGAAAAATTGAAGGCAGGAGGAGAAGGTGACGACATAGGATGAGATGGTTGGATGGCATCACTGACTCAATGGACATGAGTTTGGGTAAACTCCAGGAGTTGGTGATGGACAGGGAAGTCTGACGTACTGCGGTTCATGGGGTCGCAGAGAGTCGGACACGATTGAGCAACTGAACTGAACTCAACTGAAATTATGCATATTAAAATACAAAAAAAAAAAAGAATGCCTCTAGTTAAAAGTGACAGATTTAATTTCCTTGGGCTCCAAAATCACTGTTGATGGTGACTGCAGCCATGAAATTAAAACATGCGTGTTCCTTGGAAGGAAAGTTATGACAAACCTAAACAGCATATTAAAAAGGAGAGACATGACTTTGCCAACAAAGGTTTGCATTGGCAAAGCTATTGTTTTTCCAGCAGTCATGCTTGGATGTCCACTTGGACCGTAAGAAGGCTGAGTGCTGAAGAATTGATGCTTTTGAATTGTAGTACTGAGAAGATTCTTGAGAGTTCCTTGGACAGCAAGGAGATCAAACCAGCCACTCCAAAAGGAAATCAACCCTGAATATTCATTGGAAAAACTGATGGTGAAGTTAAAGCTCCACTACTTTGGCCACCTGATGCAAAGAGCCAATCCACTGGAAAAGACCCTGATGCTAGGAAAGATTGAAGACAAAAGGAGAAAGGGACAGCAGAGAATGAGATGGTTAGATAGCATCACTGACTCAATGGAAATGAATTACAGCAAACTCCAGAAGACAGTAAAGGACAGGGAAGCTTGGCATGTTGCAGTCCATAGGGTTACAAAGATTTGGACATGTCCATGGTTGAACAACAATTAGCAGAGCAATTTCTTTAAGGTCACTTGATGTTACCATTTAGGGTGCTTGACTATCACAACATTTGTCTACTGGGGATTTGACTATAAAAGCCAACCAGACCTGGCAGACAGGACTCCCCTTGGTCTTCACCCACCTGCCATGTGTTATTTCCCAGGGAGATGAGCAACCTGAGTCTCTCTTATGTGGAACACACTCCTTGATCCAAACAAAAGGTAACCCCCTTCTAATCAAGGGCTCCACAGTCTGAACAGCTGTGTTGATTAAATATATATATATATATATACATATACATATTTTTTCCTCCTATGCCTCACGTAAGGGGCTCTATGACATCTGTACAAACATGACTCTTCCCCCATGTGTCCTGCTTTTTCAGCAAGGTACCTAGAATCTCAGACAGCACAGGACATGCAACTGGCCAGAACAGAGTATCTGTTACATCATCCTGAGCTTTTCCCAAGCAGCTGCTATTTCTAATGTGTGAGAGATATGCCTTCAACCCTTTCTGCTTGTCATTTCTGATGTTTTGATTCTGGCTACAAAATTAGGGATGAGGCCACCTTGGAAGGACCTGCTGTTGCTGTGGTCCCCCTCATTTTGGCTTGCCCGTTCTTGGTATTCTCTAAGTTGCCCGATAGAAAACCGCTTATGTTTCCTCTGGGCTAGACAGTGGTCTAAAGTACCCACACCTGCTCCTTCTCACACACAATGTTTATTGCTGCTCTGGCAGCCTGCCTCTGCCAGTACTTTTTCTGAAAGTCACTCAGAATCTTCACATTTCCAAGAGGAATGCCCCCTCTCGTGGAGGTTGTTGGATACTGCAGCCCAAGCTTCAGGCAGGAACACTCTAAAATACCAGTCTCCTGAGACTCCCAGGGAAGGGGGAGCCTGGTGGGCTTCCGTCTGTGGGGTCACACAGAGTCGGACATGACTGAAGTGACGCAGCAGCAGCAGCAGCACATACACCTGTGTGCATACTAGGAACTCAAGTCAGCCCAGAGTGTAGAAAACTGTGACTTCTTGTTGGGAAAGCTAAATTCTCTCTAACCGCGTCAGGCTTTCAGATAAATTTTAAACCAGATTAAATTGCCAATAGTGAGCCATTTTTATTCTATAAAATGGGAATTTCATACAGCTGAATGTGATACATAAAGATAAGCCAAGCAGGGAAACTTCTATGGTTTTAGCTGGGCCCTATGAATACCAGCCAAGAATGGAAATCTTTTCTATTCTCATAACTACAGTGAGAAGTTTTAAACACAATAAATAAATATTTTTCAAGCCCTGAATGCTAGAAACTTTGCCAAACTCTGAACGTAACCTTCTCATGTTTCTTGGTCAATTGGCAGTGATTATAAAGCACAGGCTTAGAAAGTTGGACTTCCCTAGATCTGTCATTTATATGTTAAGGAGCATTTGCCAAATAACTGACAAAACTACCTCAGTCCTGGCACAGGTACCTAGTATTCTGAACAGGCTTCTTTACCTGAGGCAAAGTAAATACAGTAATGCTAAATGGAGTGAAGCATCTTTCGCATAGATGTGATTATTTTTGGAAGTGCTTGATTTATTTGCTTTTTAATATTTTAATATGAGAAATTAATGTGATGAATTATGGTAAGCAATCTTTTTCATCATGCCAGCAAATATCTTAAAATAAAATTTAATGTTTAATTGTTCACTATTCAAAATCACTGATGTCTAATGGGACATCTGTAACCTCGTATCAGACAGGCTTTATAGTAAATAAAGAGCTCCTAGAAATCAATCTAGAAAAAAGACCAAAAGTTCAGTATGGCAAAGAATGTGATCAGGCAATTCACATTTTTTAAATGGCTAAACATATGAATAAAGTTCAACTTTACTCAAACTTAAAGCAATGAAAATTAAACCTACATTGAGATACCATTTTCATCTCTCAGAATGGCAAAATTTCAAAATTTAATTGACACTTAAAAATTTAAAACTTAATTCTTGGCAAAGTTATGAAGAAATAGGCAGTAATAACATTTCTGGTATAAGTAAAAATTGAGGTACACTTCTTAGAAAAATCAAATTAGCAAAAACTATCAACACCATAAATACATATCCTTCAGACCCAGACAACTTTCATGTCTGGTAGTACAGTCTGCAGATGTGCTTTTACAAATATAATACATATGAAATGATATTAATTGTAGAATTACATGTAATAGCCCAAATTTCAAGCAACCTAAAGTCAAGAAGAATACAGTTACATCACTAATCATCAAAGGAATGCAAATCAAAACCACAATGAGTTGTCATCTCATATCTACTAGAATGGCTACTATCAGAAACATAAGAAATAACAGGATTGGTGAGGGTGGTAAAAAGGGACCCTTTCTGCATTGTTGGTAACAATGTAAATTGGCACAGTCTTTATGGAAACTTTTTTGAAGCTTCTTCAAAAAATAAAAAAATAGGAGACTCCGCTGGTGGGCCAGTTGTGAATACTTCATGCTTCCAATGCAGAGGGTGCCGGGTTCAATCCCTGGTTGAGGAACAAATATCCCACATGCTACATGGAGTGGTCAGAAAAAAATAAAAAAATAAAAATAGAACTATCATATGATCCAGCAATATGCATATGTGTGTGTGTGTGTGTGTGTGTAATGGAAACATAATGGAATACTATTTGGCCATAAAAAATTAAAATTTCCCATTGTGACAACACAGAACTTGAGGGCATTACGTTAAGTGAAATAATTTAAGAGAAAGACAGGTACAGGCATACTTCATTTTACTGATCTTTATTATGCTTTGCAGGCATTATATTTTCTTATATTTTGGGAGGTTTGTGGCAAGCCTGCATCAAGCAAGTCTATCTGTGCCATGTTTCTAGCAGCATTTGCTCACTTCATGTTTCTGTGTCTTTTAGTGATTCTTGCAAATTTCAAACTTTTTCATTGTTATTATACTTGTTATGGTGACCTATGATCAGTGAACTTTGATGTTCCTTTTGCAAAAAGATTACAACTCTCTAAAGGCACAGATAGTGGTTAGCAATATTTCTTTACCACAAAGTATTTTTAAATTAAAGTACATGTATTATTTGGGGGCTTACCTGGTGGCTCAGATAGTAAAGGATCTTCCTGCAGTGCAGGAGACCCAGGCTTAATCCCTTGGTTTTGTTTATTAGACATAATTGTTTTATTAGACATAATGCTATGTCACACAATAGACTACAGTATAGTGTATGCATAACTTTTATATGCACTGGGAAGTCAAAAAATCTGTGTGATTCCCTTTATTCCAATATTCACTTTATCACTGTGGTTTGAAACCAAACCACATCTACAATATCTCCATGATATGCCTATATATAAAAATAGTGAATCATTAAGTTGCACACCTGAAACTAATATAATATCATATGTCAATTATACCTCAGTTTTTACAAACTCTCAAAAAAGAGAAGAATACAGTTAAATAAAATAACTCCATGAGATAGAATATTATACAGCCGTTAAGAAAAAACAATAAGAAGCTCTCCAGGTAGAGCCATCTCCAAGGATAAATTACTTGAAAAAAAACAAAAACAAGGTACAAAATTGTGCATAACATGCCAATTTATAATTACAGAATTTTTTTTTTGTTTTATAAACATAAAGAAACTCTAGAAAGACATCCAAAAAAGTAGTAACAATGGTTAATGGAAAAGGCAGATTGTGGGAAGAAAATATTTCACTATATTCTTATGGGGAAAGGAGGAATATATGAAAGTATCACATATACAAATATTAAATGTAACAAATCATTTATTCCAATAGGTTAAAAAATAATTTCTCCCTTCATTTTCAACAAATGTAATGAATTGTGTGTTGATGTTAGAAAGAGTATGAGTTAAACTGTCTAAAAGGCACATATACTTATTCCTTACTGCCAACCTCCTTGTCTGATCCCGACAAGCAAAGGGTGTTCCTTTCCCACACACTAATGGTAACAGAATTTGAGATAAACTGGAGCCCTTAACTTCAAGACGGTAGCTCTGCTGAATGCCTAGATTTTCTTGACACACCACTTTTAGCATGAGCTGATGTCCAATGATGGGCGAATAAGTTCTTGTCATGTGAAATAAGTTTAACTAATACTTAAATGGACTTCCCCAGTGCCTCAGCAGTAAAGAATCCATCCGCAATGCAGGAGACACAGGTTTGAGCCCTGGGTCAGGAAGATTCCCTGGAAGAGGAAATGGCAACTCACTCCAGTAATCTTGCTGGTAAAATCCCATGGACAGAGGAGTCTGGCTGGCCACAGTCTGTCCATAGGGTTGCCAGGGGTCAGACATGTCTGAGTGACTGAGAACAATACTTAATTTAAAAGACATAAGTACTCAGTCTTTCTGAGCCATTTTCTGCCAGTATCCACACATTCACTCATAATGATGATCACCTGCTACTAGGAGCTGTTCTGGGAGGGTTGAGTAGACCATCTGTGAGTAGCCTCAAAACCCAGTAGTTTGAATGACGAACATACTAAAGTCAAGAACTCCCCCAGCATTTGCTCGTTCCCTGTTGACCTCCAAGACATTGAAATTTATTTATTTATTGCTTCAGGGTGAGATGGCATAAATAAACCCACCTACAAATCCAGAAAGGAGTCAAGTCAAAGGGAAAGACATCACAAGGGGATCATTGAGCTTGGCAGTGTGGTAAATGGTTCCTGGGCCTTTTTGTTTCTAAGAACAGTGAATTTTAAAAAATAAACACAAACACCACCGCCTAGTTGTGTGACTGGGCAGCTGTTTTCACGCTCCGACTTTCCTCATCTGTCCTCTGAAAAATGAGGTAACTTGAGTTAGAGGAGTGTTTCTCAACCTTTTCTCATTATCAACACCCCCCCTCTCCCGCTGACCAAGAAGCCCCTTTTGACATTTTTTCTTTAATCATCTTCCACCATAAAATGTTCATACCACTCTTATACTGCATATTGTGTATGTACTGTATGCAAATCTGTGCTTTCCGTATAAAAAGTACTTCTTGTCCCCTATGATGGTTAGTCTTCCATGGGAACTTGACTGGGCTAAGGGATGCCCAGATATCTGGTAACACATTTGGGGCTGTATCTGTAAGGATGTGTCTGCAAAAGATTCCTACTTGAATCCTTAGGCTGAATAAAGAAGGTCTCCTGGGACTTCCCTGATGGTCCAGTGGTTAAGACTCCGTGCTCCCAATGCAGGGTGCCTGGGTTTGATCCCTAGTCAGGGAACTAGATCCCACATGCTGCAACTAAAAATCCCAAGTGCTGAAACTAAGATCCCACACTGCCAAATAAACTTAAAAAAAAAAAAAAAGTAGTCATTAAAAAAAAAAAGAAGTTATTCTCCTCACCAATGTGAGTGGGCATCCACCAACTCACTGAGGGACTGAACAGAACAAAAAGATGGAGGAAGAGTGAATTTGTTCTCTTTACTTGAGCAGGAACATCCACCTCCTCCTGCCTCATATATTCACGCTCTGGTTCTCAGGTCTTCACAATCAGACTGAATTACATCACTGGCTTTCTTGTTTCTCCAGCTTTCAGACAGTAAATAGTGAGATTTCATGACCTCCATAATTACCTAAGCCAGTTCTTAGGATAAGTTTCCCCTTATAATGTCCATCTATCTATCTTCTTGTCTATCCATCCTATTGGTTCTGTTTCTCTGGAGCACCCTGATTAACACAACCTCCAAGAACCAAATTCTGCTCGGATTGCAAATGTGCAAATTATATCCACAAGAAGAATGCATATGATTCCTTCTACTTGTAAAACCAAGGAAATGGTACAGTGCTGTGGGGAAGTGCATGTACCTAGGCACCAGATCCTGACACTACTGCCTGCTTATCGCATGACCTTAAATAAGTTACTTAACTAATTCTCATGTGTCAACAGGTGTAACGATAGATATATCTCATGATGTATCTTACTGGCTGCAGCAAGGTGGGAAAAGCCCTTGGCACCATACCTGGCACACAGGACACAACCAATAATTGGAAACTTTTCATTTGTTTAGTTGAAAAAATCTAAACCAGACATCTGTATATCTAAAAGATGAAACACAGATCACAGTAACATATGCAATTCTTACAATCAGTAACTCAGTAACTTATATATAACATGCTTTCACAAGTGCCTGGAACGTAGCCTTGCCCCAAATGCTAGCCTTATTATGACTTCAAAATTTTCTCCAGGTTTCAAGATGAATATCAAATGTCACCTGCTTCAGTGAAACTTTCTCCAGTTTTACCAAATGTAAATCTCCCTGTTCTTGCAGCGCCCGTAGTGTACTCTGTGCAAGGTACCATTAAGGTATTGAAAACATTCTGCTTTAGAGTTTACATAGATTTTAAATATCTTCAGAATGGAAACTCTGTTTTATTCTCTGTGCTACACACACACACACACTCAACATAATAGATTTTCAGTGATTGTTCCATAAATGAATCCCAAAGTTGGGTCTCAAAAATCAGATGTAACAGTAGCTAGTAAAAACAAAAGGAAATCATTCAAATTAATATCTATGTTAACATAATGACATATATAAAGGAAACTAAAATATATACAGAATTGACTTTGGTTTTGTCATTATCTATCCCTGAAATCCTAAACATGAATCCCAAGTAAGAGCTCATTTTTTCAAACTGTAGAGATTTGTGAAAAGTCCTTCTGGTAATAGTCAATTTATGAGACATATGAATTAAAACAGGCTATTTCAGGGAGGGTTAGGCTGCTTCCTAATACAGATCAAGCTTGATTTCTATTAAAATTGCACAGAGTATCTGTGCAACAGTCAAGACAGTTTTCTGGATCTTCTATTCTATTACTATTATTGATGGTCGTTTTCTGTCACACTCCTGCTTCAGCTGGGGGAAATTCTGTGATAAAAGAAGCACATACGTCAAATGTAATAGCAGAAAGCAAAAAGAAGCCAGAAAGAGAGAGTGACTATGTGAAGCATTTGTTTTTCAGACCCTATGATGTTTTAAGCATATACCTAATGCTTTTTACACATGCCGAATAACCAGGCTAATTAAAAAGCCCATACAGCTCTTGTTAAAATCTGTTCAAATTTTTTGGAGCACCTGTTATAACAGAATGCCCACAGACTTGATAGTTTGGAGCCAAGACACCTGCTACCTTATGTCTCACAGTATGTTCAGTTTTATACTGTTAGCAAAAAAATAAACACTTTTTGACATTTAGCAATCTTATACAAATGATATGAAATAGTCAGGAAAGAATGATAGTTTAACCCTTGCTGGGAATTGCGATGGTTTACTCACGAATCTTTTAAAGTCATCCCTAATCATGCAAGTTTTTCTAATGAGCCCAAGTATCTTCTTGGGTGTATGGAGCAGTGAAGCAGAGAATTTCCTAGTTAAAAGAAGCTCTCAGTGAGGCTCCCTAAAGAAGCTCATTGCTGTTTTGACTTTGTCAACTGTTTCTAAAATTCCAAGACAGGTTTTAATATTATTATTCCTGGTGAGATTTTTGCTAGAACATTATTTGAAAATGCATGTCCTTTTGAATGAGAAATATTATACTAATTTTCCACAGTTAAGGAATTTTCATAGTCCAGACATGTGCACAGGAACATTTAGATATCTCTTTTAGATTTGATTTTATAGCTTATAAACAAATCTTATGAGATAATGTAAGAATGGTTTTCAAGATACATAATTCTAAACAACTGCCATTTGATCTAAGGTATTTAACTCCTTTGAAGTCTGGAAACATGTCTCATTTTACAGCCCAATAGAGTGAACAAATAGAAAACTTTGATAGAAAACTTTTTCAACTTTATGCTGTCACAGCTTAAAATTTAATTTGTACTAATTACATTTCTATTAAGAAAATCTCCTTTTGATCTAACAATGCCTCTTCTAGAATTACATCCTACAGTAATATCACACATATATAGAAATACAAGAATATTAAATAGAAGACTATTATATCCATACTGTCCATAAAACAAAAGATTTAAAACATAAACACCCATTGATAGAGAACCAGGTAAATAAATTATGATAGATCAATACAATAGAATACTATGTAATTGGTTAGTGAGGAAAGCAGATCTGTACATAGATTTGAAACAATCTCCAAGATATACTGTTAAGTGAAAAAGGGTAAAAGCAAACACACACACACACACATATTTGAAAATTCATAGCAATGTGGTATATCCTTGGAAGGAAACACAATAAAGTGACAACAGTGGTTATCTCTGCGGGGGGAGGTATGCGTGCATGCTAAGTTGCTTCAGTCATGTCCAGCTCTTTGTAATCCTATGGACCATAGCATGCCCAGCTCCTCTGTCCATGGGATTCTCCATGCATGAATACTGGAGTGGGCTGCCAGTGCCCTACTCCAGGGGATCTTCCCAACCCAGGAATTGAACCCATGTGTCTTAAGTCTCCTTTGGCAGGCAGATTCTTTACCACTAGCGCCATCTGAGAAGCCCATCTCTGGGCAGGGGAGTGAGGGAGTTGAGGGGTGGCGTTCCAGAATTAGGGGACACAGATGAAAGGAACACTTTCTTTTCACTGAAAAAATCCTTTTGTAACTTTAGCTACTTGTATTACAATTATTGTTGTGGTTCAGTCTCACAGTCACGTCCAACTCTGCAACATCATGGACTGCAGCACACTAGGCTTTACGGTCCTTCACCATCTCCCGGAGCTTGCTCAAATTCATGTCCATTGAGTTGGTGATGACATCCAACCATCTTGTCCTCTGTTGTCCCCTTCTCCTCCTGCCTTCAATCTTTCCCAGCATCAGGGTCTTTCCTAAGCTCCCTATTCAAAATATTTTAAAGCAAAAATTGAAATAATTCATTAATTGGGGAGAAAAAATATAATAAATTATAGGATACTTTAATATAATGTCTTAAAATACTTCCAAATTTCCAGACCTTTACATAGTTAACTCCAAATCAGTATTTAACAACATAAATCACAATTTAATGTCTAATTATCATGACGAAAACAGCTTTTGAATGTTGAATGTGTATAGCTGTATTCAAATACAAGCTGTTTTGACTTTTAACCAACATACCAGAACTGGGAGTGATTTTGTTGCATAATTAGAAAGCAACCTAGAATATATTTTTCTAAGATGTTTTTAAAGATAATGGGAAACATTTTTAAATATTCAAGAGAGGAGATGCTTTAGTTCCTAGATATCTATCAGAAGAGAAAGGCAGAATTCTATTTGTATTGGGCACCATCTTCAGCACATACCTTGCTATTTTGTGCTAGAAGCATTCCAAACTGGAGACTCCTAGGCCCTATTTCCTGAAATAGACAGGAATGGATCCTGTGACTTCTTCAGGGCTTACAACTGCAAAGCCATACATGGTGTAGAGAGAGCCCTGTAAGTCTCCACACCCATAGTCAGGACTTGCTCTTGGCAGCATATTGAAGCAGATGACTTACCTTCAGCCATCCTTTGTCCCTTCCTAGAAAGAGGTTTCAGTGTTTCAAAAACAACTTTTCCACCCCCAAGAGCCCTGCAACAACCAGCTCTGCAAAACCATCAGATGAGCACACTAAAATTATAGTATAGTTAAAGTTTCTTTGCATTTTAAAAGAGGATATAAAGTTATCTGAATTAACATAAGTAGTTGATTCTGACGAAGGAATGTCAGGCCTCAGTGGGGCAGTATGAGGAGGACGAATGAGGGAAGGCTATCACACCACGTCAGCCTCAGGCCCCCAGGTTTCTTGGTCCATGGTGGACAGACTTTAAGAATTCACATTATCCCCTCATGCCAGTAGCAATGCCATGCTAGGCATTGTTAATCCTCATCAGATAATTCTGGTTTGCTGCTTTCTGGCCCGTGGTAGGATTCTATTTCCAGGCTCCCTTGTGAGGTGGCGTCATCTGACCATCCCTGGCTATAGTGATATGAGAAGAGGTGGTATGTGACACTTCTGGACAAGAGAATTTACTTGCTTGAAGTCGTGAGTAGATCCTTACAGAGCCGACTTTCCCTCTGCCATGGACCTTGGCAACCTTCCAAATAACAAAATGCTCTGTCACCTGGGTCCTGGACTAGGAAATAAACTTATGTAAACAAGGAATAAACCTTTGTTGTCTTAAGCCACTAATATTTGGGGCTACTTGTTAACCACCAGCATACCCTAACCTCCCTTACTGATACATACAGGAGACATAGTAAACATATACCAATGACACAGAGTATGTCTAAGTTTTATAAACATAGTACTGACTGCTAAGTTATCAAACTGGAAGCTTCATTTTTCCCTCCTTTAATTTTATAAAATATTTTTACTTGCTTATTAAGGTCTTTTTCTAAACACAAATTTTGACTAACTTCCTGGAAGAAGTAGGATTACCCAGTTTGGAAACAGGAAATAAGAAACAGTGCCTCTCTCATTGTTTTTCTCTTTTGACCTCCGTCCCTCCTATAGTTTGATGAGAAATTCTTCATTAAAGAAAAAAAAATCTCCAAAGAGATATTTAAACAGTATAAAATTATGTTTTATTAAAGTATTATGTGGAAAATTGTCTATTTATGGGGAAAGGTCCCTAATTCCATAGCCTTCTAAATTATTCAATTTACCAAATGGTCCCTCTGGAGGAAAAGAGGTCACACAGGCATAGAGAAAACTACTACAGGCAAAAAAAGTCTTGGAAAAAAATAGAACTCAACTCTAAGGATATGGCCATCCCACATTTGTACGGCATTTTACTATCTGAAGAGTACTGTCTTTAATACAACCTTTCTCAGATTCTTTCTTTATCTTGCCTGGGTTTCCTCTGTGGATGAGTAAGTCCACGCAACAACACTGTGCATTTTTCAGAAGTTCTTAGTTCTACATTATTGGCATGGAAATTGAAGTTCAGTGAGTCTAAGTGATTAGCTTGTCCAAGATGTCATAGGCAATGAGTGACAGCGTCAAGATGCAAAATCAAGTTTTCTGACCAAGTCCAGAGAATTCTCTTACTCTCTTACTCTTCTCAGTAAAAATAGAGATGATGGAAAGAAAAAGTCCAAAGAAACCTCAACCTGTGGTCAGGGAGGACTTCCTTGAAGCAGTGATCCTTGTGCACTGCCCTGTCGCTGCACTGCTGGCTGTCTTCCCACTAGTCAGTGATTATCTTCAGCATGGAGCTTAATGTTTATTGAATGAATGAACAAATGTACTGAATGAATTAAACACACGATGAAATGTCATTCTTAAGAGAATGCACATTTAATCCCTGAACTCAGAGTCACAGGCCTTGACCCCAGCTCAGGCTCCCTTCTAGCATTTGCAGAACTCAAAGCAACAGTAAAAATGGGAGCCCTTAGTGCTATTCAAAAGTTGAGTTTTGTTTTGAGGACATCAAGCACATTTAGAGAAGCGCTCCTCTGGAGCTGGGATGGTGTTGGTCATGAGACTGATTGTTTAGCATCATCAAGTGATTGAGGCACTCATGTGTTCTTCAGTGACTCTATTTTTTGTGTAAAATGAAGGACCCTCTACAGTGTGGAACCTGCACAGAAGCCCCTTTTGCCCTGGCTAAGAGCTGTGCTGCTGAAGACCAATTGAAGTGATGTTAAGAGCCATTCCAATAGGGATTAAGCCACTTCTGTAAATTCCTTAGGAGAGATTTTTGCCAGCCACCTTTTCTCTTTACCTGGTCATCATCAATAATTTATATTATAAATATAACAAGGTAAGCAAAAGAAAATAGCAATAGTATTATTTAGCACATATATTCTCAAGCATTGATACAAGCATTTTGCATATATTAACATATTTAATCCTGACAGGAATCAACAAGGTGGATAGTCTTACTATTCCCCTTCTGATAAATGAGAAAATTGAACAAGATCCTACTGTATAGCACAAGAAACTATATTCGATCTATTGTGATAAGCCATAATGAAAAAGTGTTAAAAAAGAACACATGTATATGTATAACTGAATCATTCTGGTGTTCATCAGAAATTAACACATTACAAATCAACTATCCTTCAACTGAAAAAGAGAAAAAAAGAAAGAAAACTGAGACACATGAAAGTTAAGTAACTTACTTCAGGTACAGAGGTAATAAGATGGAGCTGGTGCCTAAAATGAGGAAGGCTGCCAACAGAGCTTTCACTCACAGGACATAAGTTACTCATGATCTTTTTGTTTTTATAATGTTCTCCTTCTTCAGTTCTTAATTTTGATTTGATTTTGATCACTTATAAAGTAATTTTTAAGTACATTTTGAGGAGCACGTAGTGAATGTTGAAAGCGCCTGGTTCAAATCCTAGTTTTACCACTTAGCAACTGTATGACCTTGGAAAATTTAGTCTGTAAAGCAGAATGTCACAGTACAGATCTTATAGGGTTAATTTGAGGAGTAAAAGGGTTATTAATGTAAGGCGCTCATAATGGTAAATGCCAAGTAAATAACTGCTTCTGTTGGTATTGTTAGGTATGGTTTATTTTCTGAGCTCTCCAATAATGATAAAAATAGTGCCCCCCTCAGAGGTTTGTTGAGTATGAGATGAGTTGAAATATGGATGGCACTTAGTACAATACCTGACACAAAATAAATTCTGTTTGATAGCTATATCATCACCATTATTTATTATTCTTATTACATGTTGTGTATTTTCTGAGCCTCCCAACACATAAGAAAAATCTTTTCATTTCTTTCAATTCAATATAAATCAACTCAATATAAATCGTTGGGTCACTACTTTTTTTTTTAGATTTTTTTTATGTGGACCATTTTTAATATCTTTATTGAATTTGTTAAAATATTGCTCTGTATTATGTTTTTTCACCTCAAGGCAAAGGGGGGGGTCTCAGCTCCTTGACCAGAGATGGAACACACACCGCCTGCAATGGAAGGTGAAGTCTCAACCACTGAACCACAAGGGAGGTCCTGAGTCACTGCTTTTTGTGCTTTAAAATTTTACAGGTGAGTGGAGCTCATCTCAACGTTTTGTTTTTGTCTCATCCCAGCACACTGAGGCATGAAGCACACTCCCAGCAACAGCAGGGCCTATTGAGATATTTGAGACTATGTAGATGGTGAGCAGAAAGAACAAATGGGAGGGAGAGAGAGCTAAACATGAAAAAGCAATAAACAAGGATGATAGGAATGAGGCTTGGAGGAATTGGGAGGGATGAAACTCCAGGCAGCTATTAAGGAATTACCCTTAGCAAGGAAGAAGAGCACATCTTCCTTTGTAATATGAGGTGAGGAAGTACTGAGAATGCTGGGAAGTTTGCAGGTTTGCTGATGGAATCTGGGGAAGTTTCTCTCTGGTGACCTCAATTTCCCCTACAAAAGAGGAAGTGAAGTCATCTGCTGGTATTGAGGGTGGAGATGGTAAGGTCTGGGTTTTGAAGAAGAGAATAGAGGAAGTTTGAAATAATGGTTGTGGGAAAGGGGAGAGATGATGGGCAGTGTTGAAGGCCTAAATGACTTTACTGTGGCTCAGCAGACACACTGTGGTTGTGTGGTTTCCTTCAACCGTGCTCAGAAACGCTGCATGGGCACGGCCAAGATGGGTGGGTAGGGGTTTTGCAAGGCTGTTGCAATGGAAGGAAAACAGAAGGCTGAAGATATTGACAAGACATAGGATGAGTGATAAACCATACAGATGAGGCAGAGAAAGAGGAAGACAGAGGGAGTCAGAAGGGAGGAAGCAGGCTTTCTTTGGGAATGTCAGTGAGATTAAAGAATGGATTTTCAAGGCTGGTAACTACAGTCAGAGATTAGTAAACAGTACAGGTTTGAATAGAATATTTCAGAAATTGGCAGATCTGGATGATGATAACGTCAGGGTGCTGCCCTGGAGAGGATTGGGAGGGAGTGTTGATGAGAATGAAAGTGAAGTTCCCTGGAGATTTTTTTAAAAAACTGAAAAACCTAAGAGTCCAGGCAACTAGATGATGTATTCACTTACTAAGGCTGCCATTACAAAGGGGCTTCCCTGGTGGCTTAGAAATAAAGAATCAGCTTGCCAATGCAGGAGACTTGGGTTCAATCACTGGGTCAGGAAGATTCCCTGGAGAAGGAAATGGCAACCCACTCCAATATTATTGCCTGGGAAATCCCATGGACAGAGGAGACTGACTGAGAACAGTCCATGGGGTCACAAAACAGTTGGACACAATTAACTGCAACAACAAAGCACTACAGACTGGGTGGCTTGAACAACAGAAACTTATTTCCTCACAGTTTTGGAGGATAGAAATCTGAGAACAAGGTCCCAGAAGGGTTGATTTCTCCTGAGGCCTCTCTCCTCAACTTGTATGTGACTGTTTTTCACCCTGTGCTTTCACATCGTCTTTCTTCTTTGCATCTATGTCCTAATCTCCTCTTCTTGTAAGGACACCAGTCATATTGGATCAGGGCCCATTTCAATGATCGGTGTTGGCCTTAATTACTCTTTTAAGACCCTATCTTAAAAGATTGCTGGGAGAAATATCAATAACCTCAGATATGCAGCTGACACCACCCTCATGGCAGAAAGTGAAGAGGAACTCAAAAGCCTCTTGATGAAAGTGAAAGAGGACAGTGAAAAGTTGGCTTGAAGCTCAACATTCAGAAAACAAAGATCATGGCATCTGGTCTCATCACTTCATGGGAAATAGATGGGGAAACAGTGGAAACAGAGTCAGACTTTATTTTTGGGGTCTCCAAAATCACTGCCGATGCTGATTGCAGCCAGGAAATTAAAAGATACTTACTCCTTGGAAGGAAAGTTATGACCAACCTAGATAGCATATTAAAAAGCAGAGACATTACTTTGCCAACAAAGGTCCGTCTAGTCAAGGCTACGGTTTTTCCAGTGGTCATGTATGGATGTGAGAGTTGGACTGTGAAGAAAGCTAATCGCCGAAGAATTGATGCTTTTGAACTGTGGTGCTGGAGAAGACTCTTGAGAGTCCCTTGTACTGCAAGAAGATCCAACCAGTCCATCCTAAAGGAGATCAGTCCTAGGTATTCATTGGAAGGACTGATGCTAAAGCTGAAACTCCAATACTTTGGCCACCTCATGTGAAGAGTTGACTCACTGGATAAGACTCTGATGCTGGGAGGGATTGGGGGCAGGAGGAGAAGGGGATGACAGAGAATGAGATGGCTGGATGGCATCACCGACTCGATGGACATGAGTTTGAGTGAACTCCGGGAGTTGGTGATGGACAGGGAGGCCTGGCGTGCTGTGATTCATGGGGTCGCAGAGAGTCGGACACGAGTGAGTGACTAAACTGAACTGAAGACCCTATCTCCATATAATCAGATTCTGACATACCAGAGGTTTGGACTTCAACATATGAACTTTGGGAGGACACAGTTCAGCCTATAATAGATGGGTCACCCACAAACAGGCTAAAGGCATCAAAATGGTGGAACACCACAAGGTAGAGATAAAGAGGGTGAATGAAGTGAGAAACTCTTCAATGATTAAGGGACTGGCTAGTCAGTTCTGTTTCATAGAGGCCATATCTTCTTGTATATCATTTAGGATTGCAAGCCTTTTTCCTCTTGCAGTTTTTGCAGTATTTTTTCATAGACCCATAACCCATGTTAATTTTTTTTTTTTTGGCAGTGTTCATGTTTGTCTTTTGCCAAATGACAAATTATGTGGCTTGCACAGTCGTATCACTTAGAAATTGGTTTGATCCCTTTATTGACTATGCAGCTGGAGATGTGGCTGATGTGAAGGCTGCCTGGCCATGTCCAGCGTCTGACGTTCATTTTGTGTGATGGTGCTAAACTGAGTTAGAATCACTGTTATCCCATGGCTAGATTCTCTGACAGTGTGTTCAGTGTGAACACAAAGAGGGCATAAAATAAATCCAAACCTACAACACACACATACGTACTTGCTAGAACTATTCAATCTTTCCCATTTTCTGCCCTTCTTTGTCATAATAAAAATAATACCTACCTTCTATAGAACAAAACATTGTACCAGGCCCTGTGCTTTGACTTCTACATTCGTTGTCTCATTTAATAAGTATAGCAACCCCAAATGAGGAAACTGAGTAAAAATAATTGACCCAAAGTCGCCCTTCTGGTAAGTGGCAAGTCTATGTTGCCCTCAAGTACCTTACCCAACTACCATGTTCTATGTATGGGGACGAGATCTTCCTAGATGCAAAGACACCCCATCAAAAATCCCATTTCCTGCCAGGATGTTCACATACTGACATAACAAGTGGGAATGAAGAAAAAACATGTCTCAAGAAGCACTTCTTATGCTGTCCTTTTTTCCCCAATTGTTCTAAACCCTGAATCAATTCATCTGGGATCAGTGGAGCAAGATATAGCTTTTACCTTCTTTCAGCCTAGCTGTACTGTTCTATTTCAGGAGGCAAAGATTAGTTAGGTCATAAATTGTTTTTTTCAATTTATTTGGCTTGTGAACACGGGTAAATTCTTCACCGGTTTCAGCAATAGATTATCTGTCAGTTTTAGGTTTTTGCATGAAGTAATGTGAGGTTTTGTCTTTTTGTCAATACTTCATAGACATTTTAGTGTGAGATTGGGAGAAACTGAATCTGGGCCTAATATTTGCATGTCATTTTGTCATAGAACTTATATCTCTTTTTCTAACCTTTTTTATTAAACTTTCTACAATCTCCAAAAATCATTGAGTCATTGACAAATCAGTATTTGAAGATGCTAAACTAATGAACTCCGGGAGTTGGTGATGGACAGGGAGGCCTGGCGTGCTGTGATTCATGGGGTCCCAGAGAGTCGGACACGACTGAGCAACTGAACTGAACTGAAACTAATGCTGGGAGGAACATTCCTGTTAAATCATAATGAGAATCCACCTACGCATTAATTAAGTAGGTTTTCCTCTCTATAGACATTTTGGGTTTTAGGGATTGGGGATGATAGGATTCCGGCAGAAAGAAGAGAACAATTTCTTGCTCTGGAAATTTGCATTTTAAACACTCACTTTATTTGACTTGGGGCTTCCCAGGTGACGCCAGTTGTAAAGAATCTGCCTGCCAATTTGGCCTGCAGGGGACCAAAGAGACTGGGGTTCGATCCCTGAGTAGGGACGCTCCCCTGGAGTAGGAAATGGCAACTGACTCCAGTATTTTTGCCTGGAAAACTCCATAGACAGAGGAGCCTGGTGGGCTACAGACCATGGGGTTGCAAAGAGCCAGACACAACTGAGCATGCAAGCATGCTGTTTGACTTGGGCTCAGGTTAATCAATTCATGAGACACAAAAGACTTTACCCATCTCCATGTTTACTTTGTTTTAAGAAAGCATCAGAAAAGTAACAGCACAGCATACAAATAATATATAGTAGAGGTCTGGCGTGCTGTGATTCATGGGGTCGCGGAGAGTCGGACATGACTGAGCGACTGAACTGAACCGAACTGAACTGAGAGGTCTCATGCTCCAAGGGACAGTTCCCAAAGTTCCAGGCTCTAGATACATGGGACAGGCATGGTCATGGTGACAGATGAAGTTGAGTGGACAATGCCTCACCCTCTCAGTTCAAGGAAGCCATCAGTTCTGAGTGGCTTCAGCATTTATGCCTAGCTAATCATGCAACCCCCTTAGGGGATCGGAACTCCTACCCACTCTCTGGTACAACTGCACCTCCTCAATACAGGCCACTTACTACTTGAGGAACAATCTCAACTCTGAGGTGTGGGTGCCTGGTATAGTTTGTAACAGGATTCTCACTTATTTGGAATTCCTAGTAGTTTCTTGAGCTGTGTTGCAAGAAGGATTAAGACCAAGGGTCCAAACCACAGGCATCCTGAGGTAAATGAGCAAGAACCTGATGTGAACCCTTTCCCCAAGCCTACAAGCCCAGCTGTAAAAGCAAGTTCCCATTATCCAAAAGTTCTCTTACTTTACAGGAAGCACTCTTCATTTTTCAAAAGACAATGCATCTTTAAAAATTTTTTCAAAAATTAAAAAACTGAGAAAGAGGAGAATTTCAATTCCAAAAATTCATTTTCCTTTTTTAAAATAAATTAACATTGGCTTTCTAACCCAAAATACATTTTATTCTAGCTAGCATTTTCCCTATCAAATGAACATCCACAAGCATCATAATCAGAATACAGTTTGAGGGAATCTATTGATCAGAAAACCCTATCAAAAATCAAACACATACATTCATTGACAACTCATTTCTGCTGTTTTGCTAATCTTATATCAAGGCAGATATTACTCATGATAGAGATACTTTTATTTCTATAGGCATGCATATGTGGGTATGGGCAAGAAACATTATATTATTTAATCTATAAAGCATATAATAGTTTTCTTTTATAACTTCTTGTCCACAACCATCTGTTACAGCCATTTATTCTGGAAAAAATATAACAATTACATACCCTAAATTTAAAAAAAAGTTCTTAGAGAAAACTTTATTATACCTTTAAAATTCTTACTATTTTGACACCTTTCATTGCTAAATAAAACTTTTAATTTAAGCTAAGAAAACTAATTGGTATCAGATACTAAAAGTTCTTGTAAGTTGTTGAAAGTGTTAGTTCTGGGAGTAGCATTTTTATATTTTTCTTATTGATTTGCCTTTGAGACAAACTGCAGCAAGAAAGCAGGTGATAAGCCTTTGTTAATGCCTCTGGGAGAAAATGCTGTAGCTACAGACTACTGTTGATAAACAGATTTTGAATTAATTAGTTCTGCATAATTATGTGAGCCATCAAGTCTCTAAAAGCAAATGCAACTGGTCTTATATTGCTTTATATAGAAATAAGAAAAGAAAAATCTTGTTGCATCTTAGCTTACCTTTTTTAGAGCACAGTTTTAATTTTTAAAAGCAATGATTAAATTTTTAAATGGCATATGTTCCAGGCATATTATATGTTTACTCTTAGATCTATGAAATGAGATAAGAAGGGATTCACTTTTTATAAATTGTATAAATTGTTACCAATAGTGGTAGAACTAGGATTCAGAGCATGCTATCATTCCTGCCTCATACTTAGTGGAAGTTAAATTTTGCTACCAGAAAATGTCAATGTGAACATCTCAAGAAAAATAGCCTGCAGCAATTCCCTAGAAGTCCAGTGGTTAGGACTCCACACTTTAACTGCCAAGAGTCTGGGTACAAGCCCTGGTCGGGGAGCTAAGATTTCACAAGTTTCATGGCACTGCCAAAAAAGCAAAGAAAGAAAAACAGCCTGACAATAAAATGGCAGAGATTTTTCAGAAGATACTTTTGAGAATTTTGTCCACAGATCTATAATTGCAACCAAAAAAAAAATTTTTTTAAATGCATTTGAAGAAAAATGCTTAAAAAGTAGTAAGCAGGGGGAAAAACTTCAGATATTTCTGAAAGATATAAAAGAGAGTAAATGGAGAGATGTATGGGAAAATGAGATAAGATTCAATATTGTGGAGATGTTATGTTGATCTCCAAGTCAACATGTAGTGTTAATACAATTTAATTAAAAGTTCAGTTAGATTTGTTGGACTTTTGGCCAATTTTTAAAAATATTTATTTATTTGGCCATGCCAGGTCCTAGTTATAGCACGCAGGATCTTTGATCTTTGTTGCGGCATGTGGCATCTTATTTTTTTTTTAGTTGTAGCAGGCAAACTTTGAGTTGTGGGATGTAGGTCCCTGATCAGGGATCAAACCTGAGCCCCCTGCATTGGGAGCATGGAGTCTTAGCCACTGGACCACCAGAAAAGTTGCTTGGCCAATTTTTAAAGAAATTATCTAGAAGAAAAAAATCATGAGAGTAAGAAATATATTTAAAAGAAGATCTCCGTGGGGTAATTGCTCTATTAGAAACTAGCATATATTATAAACTAAAATAATTTTTTTAAAGTGATCCTGAAGAAAAATCAATGAAACAGATGCCCCAAAAAAGATCAGTATAAATTAGGATTTACCCTAAGGACATCAATCAAGCTTTGTACCCAAATTATTGGTTTTCATATTTTCTTAAAAATCTTAAGAAACCCTTGCAATAGCAAACCAAAGACAGTGATTAAACAAATGATGGCACATATATCTAGGTGATGGACTATTATACAGCCATTTAAAAGCATAATTTTGGGACTTCCCTGGTGGCACAGTGGAAGAGACTCTGCCTGCCAGTGCAGGGGACACAGGTTCAATCCTGGTCCAGGAAGATTCCAGATGCCTTAGAGCAACTAAGCCCACGTGCCACAACTACCAAGCCCACACTCTAGAGCTTACAAGCTGCAACCATTGAAGCCCATATGCCTAGAGCTTGTGTGTTGCAACAAGAGAAGCCATTGCAATGAGAAGCCCATGCATCTCAACGAAAAGTAGCCCCACCTGCTGCAACTAGAGAAAGACCTCTAAGCAACAAACACCCAGCACAGACAAAAATTAAATAAATAAATAAAAACTTTTTAAAATCATAAAAATATGAAAAGATAAATCTGACAAATAATTGCATGAAAAGTGCTTGTAAAAATATTCAGTGTATAATGTTCATGATTCAATTCTATGTATATTCATTCATATTTTCATATATGAGTATATATAAAGAATACATATATATTCATTTATATTTACATATTTGATTTTTAAAACACTTAAAGGAATATATCAAAGAATAAAATTAGTTAGCTGTGTATAATAAATTTCTGTTACTTTTTACTTTCTCTTTTACATTTGTTGGTATTTCCCAAATTTCCTACAATTTTTGGCATCTAGGAGATTTTATATCTACCTCTATACTTTGGCCACCTCATGTGAAGAGTTGACTCACTGGAAAAGACTCTGATGCTGGGAGGGATTGTGGGCAGGAGGAGAAGGGGATGACAGAGAATGAGATGGCTGGATGGCATCACCGACTCGATGGACATGAGTTTGAGTGAACTCCGGGAGTTGGCGATAGACAGGGAGGCTGGTGTGCTGTGATTCATGGGGTCGCGGAGAGTCGGACACAACTGAGCAACTGAACTGAACTGAACTGAACCTCAAGAAAAGAGTGAGGTGCTAAAATAATTTTTTAAATGCTTTTAAAATTTAATTTTTATAGTCAGGTTATGACTTATTCAACTCTGTTAATACTGACTTCAGGAACTTAAATTTAAAGTCTGGTTTCTCTGTGCCTCAAATTTTCAAAATTCAAAGGTCATGTTTTCCTCTGAGTACTACATAAACCCCCAAACAACTGACAAAAACATATAAATAGGATATATGCCAATTTATCAACAGTAATAATAATTTGCCATAATTATAATCTGCCATTCAAGATCTGACTGTTGTACAATTATATTAAGTCCAGTGCTGCACTTCTCAGTAGAACAAAGCCTACTTTTTTATACCAAGATAATAATAATTAGTGGGATGAGGCTTATTTAGAATTCATCTTGGAATCATTTCTTATGTACAAATAACAGAGATCCTCAACTCAAATTTATATGAACAATGAGGAAATTTACTGTCCCACGTAAGAAGTCCGGAGCCTGGGAGGCTCCAAGTAGTATGACCAATGGCTCAGTTATACCAAAAGAAGCTCATATCCTTTTACTGCTCCACACAGATATTGCTAAACTGTCAGCTTTGTTCTCAGGCTGATTTCTTTCATGGGAACATGAAGGCTGCAGCAGTTTTAATCATAAAATATCAAGAAGAGTAAAATGAAACATCTCTTTCTGTATCTCTTTGTAAGAAGCAAGGAAAACTCTCACAGAAGCTCTCTTCAAACTACTCCTCAAATCTCCTTGGCAAAACTTGGTCATGTGGCCATTCTTAAATCAATGGCATGGAGAAAGAAATAAAAATAATTGTCACAGACAAATCAGGCATGGAGTTGTTTCCCCTGAAACACTTAGAGGATGTCTATGTAGACACGATCTGGGTTCTGCTGTGAAAAAAGGAGATAAAGAATGGAGGCAGGAGGTGGGGGTAAGAGTGCGGTGTATGGCCTGAATGTTGGGTAGGCTATCTTCTCTGTTCCAAATCTCCATGATGTTAATGACATAAGAAGAGGGAAGATTCTTTTTTCAATTGAAGGTAGTAGGATTGGGAGCGGGAGGAGAAGGAGACGACAGAGAATGAGATGGCTGGATGGCATCATCGACTCGATGGACATGAGTTTGAGTGAACTCCGGGAGTTGATGATGGACAGGGAGGCCTGGCGTGCTGTGATTCATGGGGTCGCAAAGAGTCGGACACGACTGAGCGACTGAACTGAACTGAACTGAACTGAACAGACACTGTGATCACTGAGGATGTAATAGTGGGCGGGACCTAACCTCTCTTCTCCAGGAACTTACAGTTTTAAAAGGAGATACACAAGTAAACTGTGTACAGTACTACATAAAATGTTACATCATGATGCCAGGGAAGCTCCTTGGATGAGGCACCCAATCAGCCTTGAGTCCTAAAATAAGGCAAATTGCAAGCTGGGTCCTGAAAGTTGGGAATGAGCTAGTCCTGTGACAACTGAGAAAACATGTCTGAGAAGTTGGACACCATTGAGGCTAGAGATGTAAGCAGACTAGAGATCAGATAAAGCCTTGAAGGCCAAGCTTACATTTGGACCTGAACCCATTAAAGGGTTATAAACAAGAAATAACAAAATCTGATATCCTTTTTAGGGCATTCACTTCATCTGCAGAGTGGGAAATGGATCAGAGCCTAGGTTTAGAGAAACAATCTAGATACTTATACAGCAATTGAGGTCAGAAATATAGAAATGAGAGGATAATTTAAATTCATGGTTTAGGTAACTAAATGGATACTTGTACACATATAGTATAAACAATAATAGAGAAGATTATGACTTTAGTTGAGGACATTGTAATTTTGAAGTGTTAATGAGACATCTAAGGGGAAATGTAAAGTAGATGGAACTGCTTGGTTGGGCTATTATGGTTATAAATACCTTTATTAAATTGCTATTAAATATTCCCATGAAAACCTCATCGAATAATATTAGTAATTGTCAGATTATCCATGCATTTTTTTCTTTCCAGCTCTGACATGATTTGAGTGATATGATGATAAAAAGTCATAGCAAATGTTTTACATGCTGACAATTCAAACTAATAGATATTTTTAGATGTTGTGTAAGAAAAGCGCTCTGGGCTAAAAATGATGCTGACATTTAAAGGCTCTCTGTAAACTTCAGAAATGTGTAGCCTTAAACATCAGGCTAGTAGTTCAGAAATAATGCTTAAGATCTAGACTTAATGCTTTTCCAACTTTATTTTCTCTCTTGGACTCAGATGTTCCCACCCCTATGCACTTTTAAGATGTTTACTCATGTGTTGGACCATAAGAGCCTCACTTACGTTGAGTCAGAGGATTTCCCTCAGGTCTGTCCAAGGTGCTTCGTCCCTCTGGAGGTCAGAAAGTTTCTTTCCCTATTTAAGACAAACGCTCCTTTCTCTAAGAAACATGGATATAAATCCTTTTTAATGTTCATCTAAACCACATTCTCAATAATTTTGTTTTGCATATTTATGTTATATAGGTTCATGGTAAAAATTTGAAAAATACAGAAAAGCATAAAGAAAATGGTTCAGTTCAGTTCAGTTCAGTCGCTCAGTCGTGTCCGACTCTTTGTGACCCCATGAATCACAGCACGCCAGGCCTCCCTGTCCATCACCAACTCCCGGAGTACACTCAAACCCATGTCCACAGAGTCGGTGATGCCATCCAGCCATCTCATTCTCTGTCGTCCCCTTCTCCTCCCACCCCCAATCCCTCCCAGCATCAGAGTCTTTTCCAGTGAGTCAACTCGTCGCATGAGGTGGCCAAAGTACTGCAGTTTCAGCTTTAGCATCAGTCCTTCCAATGAACACCCAGGACTGATCTCCTCTAGAACGGACTGGTTGGATCTCCTTGCAGTCCAAGGGACTCTCAAGAGTCTTCTCCAGCACCACAGTTCAAAAGCATCAATTCTTTGGTGATCAGCTTTCTTCACAGTCCAACTCTCACATCCATACATGACCACTGGAAAAACCATAGCCTTGACTAGATGGACCTTGGTTGGCAAAGTAATGTCTCTGCTTTTTAATATGCTATCTAGGTTGGTCATAACTTTCCTTCCAAGGAGTAAGCGTCTTTTAATTTCCTGGCTGCAATCAGCATCCGCAGTGATTTTGGAGCCCACAAAAATAAAGTCTGACACTGTTTCCACTGTTTCCCCATCTATTTCCCATGAAGTGATGGGACCAGATGCCATGTCTTCGTTTTCTGAATGTTGAGCTTCAAGCCAAACTTTTCACTCTCCTCTTTCACTTTCATCAGAGGCTTTTGAGTTCTTCACTTTCTGCCATAAGGGTGGTGTCATCTGCATTCCTGAGGTTATTGATATTTCCCCCGGAAATCTTGATTCCAGCTGGTGCTTCTTCCAGCCCAGTGTTCCACATGATGTCCTCTGCATATAAGTTAAATAAGCAGGGTGCAATATACAACCTTGACGTACTTCTTTTCCTATTTGGAACCAGTCTGTTGTTCCATGTCCTGTTCTAACTGTTGCTTCCTGACCTGCATACAAGTTTCTCAAGAGGCAGGTCAGGTGGTCTGGTATTCCCATCTCTTTCAGAATGTTCCACAGTTTATTGTGATCCACACAGTCAAAATGGAATCATAATAGTACTACCCAGAAACAACAATGGTTAACATTTCACTATCTTTATAATCTTCTTTTATGTCTCTGTGTGTGTGTATATATATATATAATTGTTTTCTTACAAACTGGGGTTATATCATACATAATAGTCTGCAGATCTGATTTCTTTGTTTACCATTTATCATGATATTCTCTCAATATATTTAAGTATGCTGCAAGAACATGGTTGTTTTTAAATAACTGGATTATATTCCATCATATTATATCATGGAAACAGTATCTTACCAAGCAATCCTGGCTTCTGTGGACATTTAGGCAATTTCCAATCTTTTATAATATAAATAAATGCTGGGTGAACATCCATAACCATGCCTTCATGACTTCCTCTAATTATTAGGAAAATTTCCAACAGCTGACTTATTGGGTCAAAAGCTGTGAAACTGGGTTTAAAGCTTTTGGTGCATATTGCCAAATGCTTAATTCCAGGAAGTCTAGACAGATCTGTGCTCTCACCACTGCTTTATTATACCATTTAGTCAGAGTAAATTACTTGTGTTTTTCCCTCTCTAATAAATTCCCTAAGAACAAATCTTTTTAATATCTTCATAATTCCTGATCACTTTTCTTAAACTGTGAGATTGACCAGTGAGGTTCTTCTATTTATTCTGAAACTACAGCCCCCTGGGAGGGGAAAAGAGCCATGAATTTGAGGCTAGAGAACCAGATTCTAGTCTAAGCACTTTTACAAACTTTAATTTGGCAACTTGACTACCTTATGTCTTGGTTTTCCCTGCCCAAATGAAAAGATGGTACAAGAGTCTCTATAGTACCCTTCACTAAGTAAAACAATAACAACAAAATCTTCACAAGTAGAGCAAGAATTTTGCAAACAGACCAATAGTCTCAGTAATAATTTTGTATAATCTGATCTAAGAATATGACATGATGGTCTTCTCCAGGTAAATTTTTCTTTCTTTGACAAGCTAGTCTTCTTTCTCTGTAAGCAGATTCTGAGGCTTAGACCAGGCTGAACTTAGAACTAGTAGGGTGGTCAGCCATTCAGGTGATGTGATAGGAAGAAACCCCATAATCTCCACCTCATTTCATTAATTTTACCTTTACATCCTAATCCTTATGTGTTTAGTGAAAATAATCCTAGGAAGAAGTTTGTAATCATGGTTTTCAAAAGGCTAGGTCTCTACTGGAAGTAGGAATCCTGAGTTCATTTAAATTAGCTGGTAGTGAGAGCCAATGTTTAAAAAAAAAAAAAAAATACTAAAGTATCTTACAAATCGCCACAAGACAATGTCTATAAACATTAAAGAGAATTTGTTAGCACAACCAAAAGACATTAGATTCCTTTTCTACTACTTTTTTCCTCTATCACTCAGGGGCATTTGAAAGTGTTTTCCAGCCATTTTCCTTCTTGCAAGATTTTCAAAGCATTTCAGTTCAGTTCAGTTCAAAGCATTTAGCTCATCCATATTTAAATCCTAAGAGGCAATATATCTGTTGAGCACAAAATTTCAGACATGTTTGGTCAATAGATTTTGAATAAGACATTATTTTTCTGGAAAAGAAAAAGCTAACATTAACAACACAACTCACCCCCACCACCCGCCCGAATGATTCAATGAAGTACTAAATTATTTTATAGATAGAAGGGTACCATAGCTATCTCTGGTTCCTAAGAACTCTTCCTTTGCCCACTCATTACTTGTGATAAGCAAGCAGATATGCAATTGCCAACTGTCTGGTGACTCCAGTGAGAAACAGGATTACAGCAAGGGTTTGAGGTGAGAGGCAGGCAAGTATTTTCATGTCAAGACTACCCAGGTTGGATCCCAAAGGAAACCTGACCTTGGTTTGGTACTATACCTTAAAAATGTGTGGCTCAACTCTCAAACCTTGGTATCTATTGAACCCAAAATACTAGTGCAAATTAACTTTGATTAAATCAATTTCTTATAGAAAGTAAATTTCAATGTTTTTACCTAAACAGACAAATGAAGGTGGTTCTCTACTTTGGCTGCCCATTAGAATCATCTGGAGAACTTTTAAAAAATCTCAAATCCTGTGCTGCACCCCTAAACAAGTAAATCAATATTTCAAACAGTGGGACCCAGGCTTCGGTATGTTTTAAGGCTCCCCAGATGGTTCCAAAATGTGCCCAAAGCACCCACTAACATAAGATTGACCTCAAATAATTATGTCATGTACTTGAGTTTATTGTTCTTACTTGACCAATATAGAGCCAAAAATTATGGGAACAATTAATGAAGAGAGTTCCCCTTGAGCCCCTAGCCTTGGTAGATCCAACCAATTTTGCCTCTTACCCTCTTCATAGGGTACCAGCTGTGGTATTTATCATATCCCAGTCTGAATCCTCAGTCTCTTGCTTGTGAGTCCTAAGGTCATCCCAGGACTTCTGACACACTTCATGACATCTTCCATCTTTTTCTCAGCCTAGTCCCAAACCACTTAGCTCAGGATTGCTGAGAGTTCCCAGAGTCATCTTTCCCCTTGCAATGCTAAAGCCAGCTACAGTGGATGGATATAAATGGATGTAAATCTTCAGGGTTCTTTTAGTTCTGTGAAGCGTGTAGAAAAGTCTAGTACATGGCAGCTTCAAGAGATGATTGGGGGAGAGGGCAGAATGAGAGAGAATCTCTAGACCTTGCTCAACCTTCACCTCTTTTGCACCCACTATTCTTTGTGATATAAACAATTCACATTTCTCTCTGTCTCATATACCTTATATTAGGTGACAGAAAGAACACAGCTTCTAAATAGAGAAGGATTCTCTTGTCAAAAGGACAAGCACCCACTCAACCCCTCTACTTAGCCATCTATGCTCTCTGCCTGGGTGTACATAATATGCCACTACCAAAAATGGTATATTTGAAATATCCTGTTAGGATTTTCACTCATACTGCACAGCTGGCCTTCCAAACTCAAAGCCAAAATTTTTAAATGTTGTGGGGTGTTTTCTTAACTTAGATTGACTATATTTACACTGAAACATTTAGGAAGTAGATAAATCCTATTTGTGTGCTACAGTTTTGGTAAGCATATTGAATACAATGCTTGTCAAGCAAAATTTCCATGTGCAATTTTAGACAACAGATTCCAAAATGTGACCATATATAACCACCCCTTTCCTACTGAGTATGTAGTTAAGAATCATGAGTAGTCCTGTCTCAGACTAAATATAAAAATCTTCTTGGCAAAAATCTGTTTTGCTTAAGGAGCAACTTTGGTTTCCACAGAGAATCACTGAACCCAGATTTGTGGTTCAAACACATCAGCCTACTACTTGTCTGGCCTCTCATTTTCCCTAGCTTGGTTTTCAGCCTGAGATTGCTGCAATTAGGTCTCCTCATTTTATCCCATAGTTCTATACATCATATATATTCTGAATATATATGATGTTCAGTTTGTCCAGTCCCTCTCAATTTACCTGTTATAAACATGTGTTAAATTTCAGTATCTCTGGGACTGCATTGTGCTTTCATGATTAGGACTCGATAAAATTACAGCACTGTTCAGATCTCAACAGAGGTTTGCAGGGTTTGTTTACAAGTTTGAATGCCATATGCTCCTCTAAGAAAAAAATATGCTAATTACCAAGGAAGAAATGGGATAAGAAAACACGAATTGCTGCAGACCTACTATGTAAACAAGCAAGATGCTTTCTGTGCAATGGAAATCAATTTGACAAAACCACCTTCTTGTTCTTTCTTATTCAGTTGAATCTACACAGAAATGGATAAAGAGAGAGAAAAAGCCACTTTCTAGCAGCTATAGTGTATATGTAGATTGACATAATTCGTCTTTTAAATCTGAACTGTCTCCCATCCTTGTTTTGGTCCTGGTAGGTTTAAAGATATAATAGGATATTGAATCAAAATCTGTGTGCAAGCAACCTGAACTGAGTAATTACAACAGATCAAATAAAAGCAGGTTCTTTTCTTTCACTTTGTGCTTCTTGAACCTGCTGCCCTTCTCCAACTTTGCATCTTCACACTAGAACTTGTTGCTGAGGGGAAATGTCAATTTTAGTCAATCATTTGTCTCCAAAATAACTGCTGGTGTTTGAATTCAACTCTTCAGGGTTTTCTCTTTTCTCTAGCTGGTTTGTGATTACAGACAATGCTTTTAGAGGATAAAAAGAATAGAAAGAAAGAAGGAAACTACACAGCTTTTCTATCCAAAAACACATGAACTAGACGTTCTGACACAATGAGCTGTGCCTTAAAGCAGAGTTTTCCTACCAAGGCACTTTCCTCCATGACGTATATACACCCAAGACTCTTCAAATGCAAGTGCTACACAGAACTTCCTCCAGAAAAAAAAAACAACGAAAAACCTGAGGCAATGTGTCTAATAGCCATTTATAGTTTGGTATCTCCAAAGGTTTGGACCTATACTGGCAGTCTAAAATGGAGGCTAGCCCTCAGCACCTTTGTAAAGTAAGCAAACAGGCAATTAGGTTTAATTTGTTTTGCTGGCAGAACTAAAATAAGTAAAATACAGGCAAACTTTTAGCAAATGACCCCTTAATGAGATAAAAACTTTTGGAGCCTAACTCTGCTTTTACTCAATTTAGCCTAATAATTACAAAAATTCTAAAAGAATGAACACATTTAGCCACACTGTTTCCCATGGGAAAGCTATGATCTTTCCCACACAAAGATATCCATCTCCTTAGCTCTCAATATTTTATCCACCAAGGAGTCAGGATGGTGTACAGTTTTGGAGTCATACAGATCCAAGTTCAAGTCTGATATATTCTATAACACAGACTAGTCTCGATCTGTTTCTGCATCTTCAAGATGGAGTTGATAATTTTGCAGGAACATCATGAGTGTTTAGGGGATGTTTTCTCCCCACTTACTTGCCTCTGCCCAGAGGGAGGATATGACCTCACCACTCTCTCTCTCTCCAGCAAGAAGATGACTATTGGGTAGAACAAATATTGTCTTCCAGTTGGCAAATTCAACAACAGCATAAAGGGTCTATTTCAGTAGGTTCTGTGACACAGTAAGAATTAAAACACAAAAGTCAATAACTGTGGCAGAACAAGACCTGGTTTTGTATGGGAATAGAGCGATGCAATAGACATGAACTTGGGCAAACTTCGGGAGATGGTGAAGGACAGGGAAACCTGGTGTGCTGCAGTACATGGGGTTGCAGAGAGTCGGACAACAATGGGGCAACTGAACAACAACAGCAGGATGGAACTTCATGTACTGTCATCAGGTCATCCCTCAATGCCATCCTAAATTAGCCCACAGTTGTGGGCTACTTTGATTTTGTGGGGACTTCACCCTGCCAAGACTGACAAAAACACCAAATTTCAGGCACACATCTGATTGATGGTTAGATAAGAAAACAAAGCAAAAGTAACCTTAAGCAAGTCCAGGATATCACTCTTGACAGTCCTCAAATCTGGTTGGATTTTGTAGTTGGGAGTCATTCTCTATGAAGTCTGCATCCTGGTAGCCAATGGAGTGACTTTATAATTGTCCCAGATGAAAAAATGTGGTAGCAAACTCCAAGAGAGTTTGCTAGAATCACTAGACCATAAGTTCATTAAGGACAGGTGTATATACCACAGTACCCAGCACATCATAGGTGTTTGATAAATAGTTTTAAATGTACTAGCTAACTAATGATTGAACAAACTTTTGCAGGTTTCCCTCCTCTAATCTTGGGTAGAGTGTTAATAGCATTGTACAAGGGGATGTTCATAGCGGTTTACTGCAAGAATGCTTATTTAAAATAGCCAAGAATGGGAAATAAGCCAAATGTTCATCAACAGGTGAATGAATAAACATATTGTAGTGTATTTAGACAATGGTATGTGATTCATGGGGTCGCAAAGAGTCGGACACAACTGAGCGACTGAACTGAACTGAACTGATACTATTTAAATCAAAAGGAATATACTTCTGTTATGTGAAATAACATGATGTCCTGAACTTCATATAAATGAAATAATACAATATGTACTATGGCTTATTTTGATCAATATAATGATTTTGACATCTATGCTAGGATTGCTAGAGTCAGTTTGCAACAGTTCACAACAACTGATTGTGTATATCTCTTCCCAACTCTACATTCAGTGGTGTCACATTGGTAGTTCAAAATTGGCTGTGGTGGAAGTATTTATATGATGGAAATTAGCAAATGGACATAACTCTAGGGAGGTGGAGAACCCCAAAAAACTGATATTTTATTTCAATCTTTTTTAAGTTAAAAAGATGCAGAAGTCCCAATATCTTTTCACTAGCTTATCTTCTGATGTTTGCACATTCAAACCATCTCTGAAAATGCACCTAGGATCCAGTGATCCTACCCTTAGGTGCCTTTTGCATAATGGACTTAGAGTCTGTACAAACTGTCAGCTCAGCCAAGCTGTCCATCCAGGATGAGTGCCTAATTTGCACCACCATCCTCCAAAAGACTCCTAAAGATCTAAAGACATGGATGTTTCAGACACTGATCCCTAGTTGTGTGAGCCAGTTCCTTTAGAAGTAGCTTTTGTGTTATGCTTTTGAGGCTAGTAATGGAAATGTCTTGGTGATGAAAGAAATCACCTTCCTCACTGCTTTGCCTTACCATTCTTCACTGTAATCTCTTCTTACCTTGCTCCTCAAATCCATGATTTGATAACCTGGACCCAAAATTAGTTCCAGACTTGATATTTACCCTGGCTGTCAGCCCTTGGCTTCTGGAGTCAGATCACTCTAGAGAGCTGTGACTTGATTGACACTAAGTACCCACAAGTAGAAAGAGCGTTTTTTATCTTTGAAAACCTCATCCGGTAAGTCATATCATGAGCCACAGTACAACTTCCCACACTATTGTTCTGAATAAAAACACAAATTTCACTAATGAAAGAAATCAAAGATGACATAAACAGATGGAGAGATAGTCCATGTTCCTGGGTAGGAAGAATCAATATTGTGAAAATGAATGTACTACCAAATGCAATCTACAGATCCAACACAATCCCTATCAAATTACCAATGGCATTGTTCACAGAACTAGAACAAAATATTTCACAATTCATATGGAAACACCAAAGACCCTGAATAGCCAAAGCAGTCTTGAGAAAGAAGAATGAAGCTGAAGGAATCAAGCTCCCTGATTTCAGGTTATACTATAAAGCTACAGTCATCAAGACAGTATGGTACTGGCACAAAAACAGAAATATAGACCAATGGAACAAGACAGAAAGTTCAGAAATAAATCCATGCACCTATGGGTACCTTATTTTTGACAAAGGAGGCAAGAATATACAATGGGGCAAAGACATCCTCTTCAATAAATGGTGCTGGGAAAACTAGACAGCCTAGTTTTAAAACTAGTTGTAAAAGAATGAAATTAGAACACCTCCTAACACCACACACAAAGATAAACTCAAAATAGATTAAAGACCTAAATATAAGACCAGAAACTATGAAACTCTTAGAGGAAAACAAAGGCAGAACACTCGATCACATAAATCAAAGCTAGATCCTCTATGATCCACCTCCTAGAGTAATGGAAATAAAAACAAAAACAAGTGGGACCTGATTAAACTTAAAAGAAACTATAGCAAAGTGAAAAGACAACCCTCAGAATGGGAGAAAATAATAGCAAATGAAATAACTGACAAAAGATTGATTTCCAAAATAAACAAGCAGCTCATATAACTCAATACCAGAAAAACAAACAACCCAATCAAAAAGTGGGAAAAATACCTTAACAGACATTTCTCCAAAGAATACACACAGATGGCTAACAAACACATGAAAAGATGCTCAACATCACTCATTATTAGAGAAATGAAAATCAAAACCACAATGATATCACCTCACAGTGGTCAGAATGGCCTTCATCAAAAAGTCTACAAACAATAAATGCTGGAGAGGGTGTGGAGAAAAGGGAACACTCTTGCACTGATGATGGGAATGTAAATTGATACAGCCACTATGGAAGACAGTATGGAGATTCCTTAAAAAATTATAAATAAAATCACCCACATGACCCAGCAATCCCACTCCTAGGCATATACCCTGAGGAAACCAAAATTGAAAGAGACACATGTATCCCATTCTTCACTGCAGCACTATTTACAATAGCTAGAACATGGAAGCAAGCTAGATGTCCATTGACAGATGAGTGGAAAAAAAGTTGTGGTATATATATATACAATGGAATATTACTCGGCCATAAAAAGGAAAGCATTTGAGTCAGTTCTGATGAGGTGGATGAACCTAGAACCTATTATACAGAGTGAAGTGAGTCAGAAAGAGAAAGATAAATACCGTATTCTAACACACATATATGGAATCTAGAAAAATGGTACTGAAGAATTTATTTACAGGGCAACAATGGAGAAACAGACATAGAGAATAGACTTATGGACATGGGGAGAAGGGAGGAGAGGGTGAGATGTATGAAAAGAGTAACATGGAAACTTACATTACAATATGTAAAATAGATAGCAAAAGGGAATTTGCTGTATGGCTCAGGAAACTCAAACAGGGGCTCTGTATCAACCTAGTGGGGTGGGATAGGGAGGGAGATGGGAGGGAGGTTCAAAAGGGAGGGGATATATGTATACTTATGGTTAATTCATGTTGAGGTTTGACAGAAAACAGCAAAATTCTGTAAAGCAATTATCCTTCAATACAATATTTAATTTCAAAAAAACAAATTTTCATTTGTATGATTCCTAAGCCATTGCTGTTTCTAATGATTAATAGTTAAATATCACTTCACAGCTTACAAAATGCTTTCATCTGTTGTCTCTTTTAGTCCTCATAGCAATCCGAATAAATAAGTAATATTATTATCCCTAAATAGATAAGGAAACAGAGGCAGAAAAAAGGTTAAATCTCAGAATCATTTAGCTATGACTGAGGATCTCAACCTAGTGCTTCTATTTACCATGTCGTTGATCTTGGAAAACGTGTGGTGGCTTCAGCTTTGTGAAAAGTATATAGTGATTTCAATCTTATGAAAAGTATATAATGGCTTCAGTCTTTTGAAGTATGCATGCCGGCTTCAACCTTGTGACTTTGAAGCATCTTCAAGGCTTCAAGACACCTAAATAACTAAAATATCTGATGACAGGCAATATACATTGCTATGACTCTTACTAAACTTGATTAAAATGGAATTGTAGGGAGGCAGGGGAGAGGTTAGTGGTATTTAACTTTATTTCAACAATTTTTATTACAAAATAATGTTTATTTATCATTAAAAAATAAATGTTATATGACTCTTTACTTCAGTCCCTTCTCTGTGTATCCTTCCAGAAAGTGTATTTACAGATACAAGAAGGGTTGCTGTGTCACCGTCCAGGGCTGCCCAAGTACTGCACATGTTGGGCTTTCCCTTCCTGATTCCAGTGTGCTTCTGGAAATCAAAGACCTTGCATTACATTTCTAGGAAGGAGGAAACCACATGGGGCAATAAGACGAGACTGGAAAAAATAACATGTCACAGCAAAAAGAGGTCATAACTGTTGAACAATCTATATGCCATGTGCAGGCAACTTTTCATGAAAGACTCTCACCAGAGCCATAATATGGAAACAGCACAACAGTCTTTCAGCACAGGCTATGGGTGGTGTTCTCTGGATGGCCACAGATGGTCTGTACTGGGAGGCTCCCACAGGAGTCCCTGCTGCCTGCGACTGGCAGTACCTTGCTGTCCGCACTGGTAACTCTGCTGCTCCGCATATCATTCCTACAAATCCAGTCCCCTCACCTCAGGTCCCACCAACCTCTTTCAGAGTCCTTTCCCACTCACTTTTCTTCCATCTCTACTATCTCAAGTGAATCTCAATTGCTTGTGTCCATTGCCTAGCTCTCTATTGGGTTATTCCTCTTTTTCTTATTGATTTATAAGCATTCTTTGCATATTACTGGAATTCGTTTCTTTTTCCCATCTTTGCTGAAGTTATTCTTCCCCAGTATTTGTCTCTTAACTTCTTAAGTAGTGATTTTTTTTTCTTTTCAAAAGTCTTCAATTTTTACTAGTCAAATGTGTCTCTTACTTTACGATGTCTAGATTTTGTGTCAAGATACAAAAAAGACTTCCTTGTTTCAATTTTCTAAATTATTTTGCCCAGTGTTTCTTACAGTTTTTATGTAAGAAATTTTATGTAAAAAGATTTATTCTTTACATTCGATAGTTGATAGGTATACAAGTTATTTCAGCTATGGAGTAAGTTAGTGACACAACTTTATAATGGCAACCCACTCCAGTGTTCTTGCCTGGAGAATCCCAGGGACGGGGGAGCCTGGTGGGCTTCCATCTATGGGGTCACACAGAGTTGGACACGACTGAAGTGACTTAGCAGCAGCAGCAGCAGCCAAAACTCCAACATTTTTGCTGAATAATGGATATCTGTTCCTCTAATTTGAAATTCCAACACACTAAATTCCTTACACAATCAGGTCCATTTCTTGACTCTCATTTCTATTTCTTTGGTCTGTGTAGTTTCAAAGTTATAAAATTTCTATAACTATAATTACAGCATTCCTGGCCCCATCCCTGATTTTCAGTCTTTTGCCTCATAATTTGCTGGTTCTTTCTCTGTCTTAACCCCATGATAAACTTTAGTTATCATTTTGCATGATGTCTGACCTCAGGAATGCAGCAAGAAATGGAAAATGAGAGGCTAGTTCCTGCTAATGAGATATCATATAGACTGTGGACCTTGATCCACAGACTGTAATTAGTTTCTTACATTTTTATAGTACATTTTTATAGTTTCTATAGTATAGCAGGCCTGGACTCACAATTGAGCCTGGCCAATCATTCACCAGCCAGTCTTAGCACATGATTTAATTGTTCCTTCAGTTGTTGGATAGCAAGCGGCCCATATGAAATCAGCTCTGAGCTAGACTATAGGCAGCAGGGAAACCTGGATACATTGCTCCTGCCACTGCAACACTGGTGAATAGCACAAGTGAATGTGAGAGGGAACAGGAAATGAATATTACATTTGCCATTTGGAAAACAGAGGACTAAGAGAAACTGCACTCCTTTTCTTATCTCCAAGGCAAGCAACCAAAGTCGTTTCCTTGTTTCCTGTTAAAGGGCAAATAAATGGGCTGTCCTTTGTATTCAGAATGTCTTAAACCAACTTGAAGTGGAGGAAGTGGAGAATTTGACTTGCACACTCCCAAGTAGGTCTGGTGTACACTTACTAGGAAGTTATCTCCTTTCCCACTATGGAGAACACTTACAGTTATTGCAATAATACAGTTTTACTAACTAGATTTCTTTTTTTAGAAAAAATATAAAATTTGGGGTTTTTTTATGAAGTGTGGTTGGAAAATCTCATTGTGAACTCCACATCGAAGGTGATTCTGCAAGTTCTAATCTAAAATTGGAAAAAAATATTCAGAGTAGGAGCAAATGGCACATCTGCACAATGGAAGCAAGATGCCTTCCCCAGGCTATAGACTTCATCTGTGAAAATGAAGCATCCACACAGTCACTAATGTTGTTTGAACTACCAGAACTAGGGCTGCTTCCCCAACACCAAGCAAAGTTTTACTTGGCTTTTCTCATCATGGTGAAGTGGAAGTTTTAAACCAAATGCTTCTATTCTCCTCTTCTTCCCTGACACACACAGGACTAAACAATATTCAAATAATGCCACCCAACTCCTAGGCATCTGTTGAAGTTGGGACACTTTGAATATAAGACCCCTTCTCTTGGTCTTAGGAATGGCTGTCCGGAAAACTTTTGATCTCAGACAACAGCCAAGCTCCAAGGTGGCAGACGTGCAATTGCTTCAAGTGAGAAAAAGACTATTTTCTCTTTTGTTACCACCACTGAAGCAGAAATTGGGAGGCTGTAGGGGTCTTATGCCATTTAAGCTAAGATCTATGGTAATATCAATCTCAAATTTCTTGATTTGTTCAATGCACTGAAAAGCAAGTTCTACTCTGTTCATTAACAGAACAATAGAGAGTAAACAGGTATAATTTCTTGATAATGAGGAGCTTTTTGTAATCCTAGGGCTTCCCTGATAGTTCAGTTGGTAAAGAATCTGCCTGCAATGCAGAAGACCTGTGTTCGATCCCTGGGTTGCGAAGATCCCCTGGAGAATAGAAAGGCTACCCTCTCCAGTATTCTGGCCTGGAGAATTCCACGGACCGTATAATCCATGGGGTCGCAAAGAGTTAGACACAACTGAGTGAATTCCACTTCACTCTTTGTAATCCTTGGACAAATATTACATGAGTTCTTCCCTTGCTGCCATATGTATAAGAGACATATATATATCTTTTGAAAAGAGACTTACAGATCCATTCCTAGTACATCACAGTTGTGGTCACAGTTTACTAACCTCAAAATAACATTAAAAGTCCTAAGATACACATGTCCTTTAGCCCAGTAATTTCACTTCCAACATTTTATACAAAGTGCAAAATTAGTAAGTCAAAGAAAACAAAAATTATACATGGCCAAAATTATTTCTAACAATAAAAAAGGAAAACATCTAAAATCCCCAAAAGTTATTTAATTGTTGACCTATAGGACAAATTATTATACAGTGGTAAAGAGAATGTTTTCAAAGACTAATCAATGATATAGAGAGATATGTACCAAAACAAGCGTATTTATTAAAATATTTACAGAGTATCTATAAATGCATAGTGTTCATAAAAAGTTCAATATATAAATTCAACTTTCCCCTAAGTCCCCTCAATTTATTTATAGGAAAGGACTCATTATCCAAGGGCTTGTTAGATCTTTTTTTAAAAAAAATATCCTTTATTTGGCTTAAGAGATTGTTTGCAGCTTAATTTTTTTCTTTTTTAACTGAAGTATAATTGATTTACTATATTACATTAGCTTCAGGTGTACAGCAAAGTGATTGGGATATACATATATAAATATATATATTCTTTTTCTAATTCTTTTCCATTGTAGTTTACTATAAGATAGTGAATATAGCTCCCTTTGGGGATCATTAGCTCTTAACTTAAAAGTTACAAACCCTCAGGCTTCCATCTGCTGAATACCCCTTGAAGTGAAAGTGATAGTTGTTCAGTCGTGTCTAACTCTTTGCGACCCCATGGACTGTAGCCTGCCAGGCTCCTCTGTCCATGGAATTCTCCAGGCAAGAATACTGGAGTGGATTGCCATTCCCTTCTCCAGGGGATCTTCCTGACTCAAGGATGGAATCCAGGTCTCCAGCATTGCAGGCATATTCTTTACCATCTGAGCCACCAGATGGTAAAGCCCCTTCCGTTCCATCGCTCAGTCGTGTCCGACTCTATGCGACCCCATGGACTGCAGCCTACCAGGCTTCCCCGTCCATGGGATTCTCCAGGTAAGAATACTGGAGTGGGTTACCGTTTCCTTCTCCAGGGGTTCTTCCCAACCCTTAGGAGAACTCAAAGAGCACGTAGATTCTCCAAGATGAAGAGAATGGGCAGGGCCCAGACTGGAGTGGATGCATGTGCCTTTTCCCTCTTAGCCTGGAACTCCCTGCTCCCTTGTAGCAAATAGGAACTGTGAATGACAATGAAACAAAGAAACAGCTCCTCAGGGCTCCAGCAATCACCTCACAGAAAATGGCCAGAAATTCCACATATGACTTCTGCTCATGTCTCATTGGTAAGAAGTTTGTCATATGGCCACATCTAGCCTCAAGGGAACCTGGGAAATGTAGATTATAGTTGGATGGCCATATACCCCAGAAGAAGAGCAGAATAAATTTTGAGGTCAACCAGTAGTCTACCACATCTCATTATAGACAATAAAAAATAGAAAATAAAGGAAGGAAATATACCCATTCATGGTGACCATCTCTAGTATGGTTTGGTGTAATTTTTCTCTTTCCACTTTCTAAATTTTCTAAACTTTCTACAGTTGTTATCTATTTCGTTCATAAGATAATGATAAACATTGTTAATTTAAAAGAAAAAAGACTAGAAATTAATATTCTGAAATATTATCAGAAGTTGTCTTTGAAAAATGATATTATGTGTAATTTTTTCTTTATATTTTCTAAATTTTTTATAATCGATTTGGAATCTTAGAAAGTAGTTCACCAAATGTCTTAGTTCCTACAGGGGCAGGTAGAAATAGTGTTACAGCCTATATTTGGGTTTCACACATGGTCACAATTACAGTATTCTTCTGTCAGAGCCCTCTGTTTTCTTTGTTTTAAAATAGAAAGTAAGACTGTTTTTGTATCACTCTCAGTAAAATGATGAACAACATGAAAATTTTCAACCTGCCCCCCAAAGCTACCGTTTTAAGCAAAGGTCTGTTCAATTCTAGAATGGAAGCTATATTCAACTGCTAACTAGTTTCCTTCCTAGTAGATTACAACTCTCCCCATCTACATAACAACTTCTCACCTCCCTGCTCAGCTACCCTCTTGGAGTTTTGCTGGCTCTTCCAGCCTCATACAGAGAAGGCAATGGCAAGCCACTCCAGTACTCTTGCCTAGAAAATCCCATGGATGGAGGAGCCTCATAGGCTGCAGTCCGTGGGGTCGCTAAGGGTCGGACACGACTGAGCAACTGCTCTTTCACTTTTCACTTTCACACATTGGAGAAGGAAATGGCAACCCACTCCAGTGTTCTTGCCTGGAGAATCCCAGGGACGGGGGAGCCTGGTGGGCTTCCGTCTATGGGGTCACACAGAGTCGGACACGACTGAAGTGACTTAGCAGCAGCAGCAGCCAGCCTCATACTTAGCATATATGTGTTACATTCTAGCAGGTTTATCTCACCAAATTAAGTCCACCCCGACCCACCCACCCTGGTTTGTCTGTAGAAGGCTCAAGATGTCATCTTTCCCAGTATAACAAAATTTCAACAGGACATTTTTGAAGACCTGAAGAAGTAAATTCTGAATAATCAAACCATAGGGACTGAAAGAGTAAGTAATTAAAATATTAGGGAAGAAATAGGATTCTCCCAGTAACACTTAAACCATAAAGGAGATCCAACCAGTCCATTCTAAAGGAGATCAGTCCTGGATGTTCATTGGAGGGACTGATGCTAAAGCTGAAACTGCAATACTTTGGCCACCTCATGCGACGAGTTGACTCACTGGAAAAGACTCTGATGCTGGGAAAGGTTGGGGGCAGGAGGAAAAAGGGACGACCGAGAATTAGATGGCTGGATGGCATCACCGACTCTGTGGACATGAGTTTGAGTGTACTCCGGGAGTTGGTGATGGATAGGGAGGCCTGGCGTGCTGTGATTCATGGGGTCGCGGAGAGTCGGACACGACTGAGCAACTGAACTGAACTGAACTGAACAACAGAGAAAAATTAAGGAAAGCAAAGTTCAAAGAAAGAAAACAGTAAGCATCAGTACAGTGGAAATGTTATAAAATTGCAAAATACTTCTATTTTTTTTTTGCTTCTTGCTTACCTTCCTACACCTGGAATACTACATACATGAACATCATAGGAAATCCAAATATCATTGCAAAAAAAAAAAAACACTAATAGAAACATCATCTCTCAGTATTTATAAGAACAAAAACTCTACCTTCACTTTTCAGGGCACAACTGATATGGTTCATAGCATGGCATTTTACTCTGTGAGTCGCACCAGATGATTTAATTGAAATAGGAATATGTATTTATTTAAGCACGTGTATCAGAATCACTCTGCATTCAGTTCAGTTCAGCTCAGACGCTCAGTTGTGTCTGACTCTTTGCAACCCCATGAATCACAGCACACCAGGCCTCCCTGACCAACTCCCGGAGTTCACTCAAACTCATGTCCACAGAGTTGGTGATGCCATCCAGCCATCTCATTCTCTGTCGTCCCTGTCTCCTCCCACCCCCAATCCTTCCTAGCATCAGACTCTTTTCCAGTGAGTCAACTCGTCGCCTGAGGTGGCCAAAGTATTGGAGTTTCAGCTTTAGCATCAGTCCTTCCAATGAACACCCAGGATTGATCTCCTTTACAATGGACTGGTTGGATCTCCTTGCAGTCCAAGGGACTCTCAAGAGTCTTCTCCAGCACCACAGTTCAAAAGCATCAATTCTTCGGCGATCAGCTTTCTTCACAGTCCAACTCTCACATCCATACATGACCACTGGAAAAACCATAACCTTGACTAGACGGACCTTGGTTGGCAAAGTAATGTCTCTGCTTTTTAATATGCTATCTAGGTTGGTCATAACTTTCCTTCCAAGGAGTAAGCGTATTTTAATTTCCTGGCTGCAATCAGCATCCGCAGTGATTTTGGAGCCCAAAAAAATAAAGTCTGACACGGTTTCCACTGTTTCCCCATCTATTTCCCATGAAGTGATGGGACTAGATGCCATGTCTTCGTTTTCTGAATGTTGAGCTTCAAGCCAACCTTTTCACTCTCCTCTTTCACTTTCATCAAGAGGCTTTTGAGTTCCTCTTCACTTTCTGCCATAAGGGTGGTGTCATCTGCAGATCTGAGGTTATTGATATTTCTCCCGGCAATCTTGATTCCAGCTTGTGCTTCTTCTAGTCCAGCCTTCCTCATGATGTACTCTGCATATAAGTTAAATAAGCAAGGTGACAATATACAACCTTGACGTACTCCTTTTCCTATTTGGAACCAATCTGTTGTTCCATGTCCAGTTCTAACTGTTGCTTCCTGACCTGCATACAGGTTTCTCAAGAGGCAGGTCAGGTGGTCCGGTATTCCCATCTCTTTCAGAATTTGCCACAGTTGATTGTGATCCACACAGTCAAAGGCTTTGGCATAGTCAACGAAGCAGAAATAGATGTTTTTCTGAAACTCTCTTGCTTTCTCCACGATCCAGCGGATGTTGGCAATTTGATCTCTGGTGCCTCTGCCTTTTCTAAAACCTGCCTGAACATCTGGAAGTTCATGGTTCACATATTGCTGAAGCCTGGCTTGGAGAATTTTGAGCATGACTTTACTAGCGTGTGAGATGAGTGCAATTGTGCAGTAGTTTGAGCATTCTTTGGCATTCCCTTTCTTTGGGATTGGAATGAAGACTGACCTTTTCCAGTCCTGTGGCCACTGCTGAGTTTTCCAAATTCACTCTGCATTAGGGATACTGAGTTCCTAGATAACTGGTGTATACCTTCACGGTGTATCTGACCTATGTGATGGCTGATTAGGTAGGGAAGAAGGAAGAGAGGAGAGACAGTGACAAATAGGAATACAGTTATGTTTCACTTCTTATTTTACATTAAAGTTCCAAAATATCTTCTTTCTTCTCCATCTCCCACTTACAAAACCTACTGACTGCTCTACTCTAGCTCATTTACTTTCTCCTTCAATTGTTCTACCGATACTATGATTCTTTTAAATTTCACAACGCTGTAATTTTCTAATCATTTGCTGTGGCACTTTCCTTATTTCCTACAATTTTTCTTCTTTCTCCCCTGAGAAACATAAATTACATTGATTCCTGACAGCTGTTCTACATCTCTTTGTAAAGACTGAGACAAAAAATCAGCTAAGTCTGACATATTTTATCTGCCAAATTATCCTGGGATTTTGTATTTATAACTACTATTTTATTTATAATATAAAAAGAGTAAGTTTTTATTTATTTCCCTACTTGCAGGTTTCATTTTTGTCCCCTAGACGATCATATATGATATGAAAGTGAAAGTGAAAGTCACACAATCGTGTGGGACTCTGCAATTCAGTGGATTGCAGCCTGTCCCTCTCCTCTGTCCATGGAATTCTCCAGGCAAGAGTACTGGAGCGGGTTGCCATTTTCTCCTCCAGGGGATCTTCCCGACCCAGAGATCAAACCTTGGCCTCCTGCATCACAGGCAGATTCTTTACCAACTGAGCCTTTAGGGAAGCCCCATCATCTATGAAATACTATAGACAACTAAGATATAGGTAGATACCTTACAATTTAAAAGAAAAAAAAGGAAGATGAAGAAGGGGAGGAAGGGGGAAAACTTACTTGAAACACCCAAAAATTCAAGGCTTTGTAGAATAATTCAAAGATCAGTGCTATCTTTGTAGACACAGCTTCTTACAATCCGTAACACTTTAACACTCTCAGGTCTTAGAGCTTTTGGACTTCTGAATTAGGACTTATGTTTGTATTCCTATCAGTAAATTCCCTTGAAAATATTAAACTTGGCAATTGAGCTAGATAAAGTCATCACTGTCTAGAAAATATTTTAACAATAGCCTTTGTTGCAGTTTATTTTTAGCATGAGTTAATATGCTAGGTCACCACCAATTTTTGACTGAACTAGGAATCCTTTCTTTCTAGCAAATGGGTCTTCCAGGAGAGAACAGCATATCCAAAATGACATGTTTGATGTTATTAAGACAGATTTCTTTGTTTTACTAGAGCCCACATCCATTGTCTCCCATAGGAGACATTGTTCTCTCCAAAGGAAAACCGTCCCCATTGGTTCCAGGACAACAGAAAAGCAGAGAGCTTAGACGGGGAATGAGGCTAAGTCATTTAAATGGTAGCCTCCTTTCTAAAACAGAAAGAAAGCATCATTGCTATTTTTTTATAATAAGAAGAAGGCAAATTCTTGATATAAATTTTTCAAATCTGTGAACTGATAATAAATTGTTAATTAGGGCTAAGATTTTTTTAAGATAAGCTCTATGAAATTATGAATACAGAACATGTAGAGGAAATTTAGTTGCTGTTGCCATCTGGAAGGCAAATTTGGAAGGTCAAAGACATCTAAGCCTGGAAAAATGTAGATGAGGCAATAGGATGAATAGCTGCTCCTTTTGCAAATGGCATTGATTTTCTTAACAACTAGCAATTGTCGACTTTTTATTGGATGCTTTCTTGATCACTATTTATAGCAGAATAGGTGAAAGACTCTAAATATGCAGATGGGTTTTGGAACAGTAGATTTTAAGGGGGAAATGTCAAATTTTAAAAATAAATCTGAAGAGAGAACATACATAGGATAATTCACTTTGACCTTCAAAACTAACTATACGTTCTGAAATAAAATAAAGTTCACATTGGCTTCCGTGTAATAAATGCTGCCTAGATTCGCATGGCCCTAATACAATAAGATTAAAAATATTCTATCACTGTTTATCCTTTGTGATCAGTTGTTTATCCCGTGTTAAACAAATATTGTGGGAAGAATAGATGGGAACAGGCTCCAAAACCGTTCCTTGGATGCTCATCAACAGAAACATAGAGAGACAGCCGAGCTCAGAACTTGGACAGATAAAATCCAACAGGAAAACCAAAAGAAAACTGACTAGAATTTTAAATCTTTTAACAATGAATAGAGTCGTGGAATTACTGGTATCAGTGCAAACCTGATGCTACGGGAAATAACTTTGGATTTTTTTTATCCCAAAAAATAAATATATCAACTTGACTTTCCAAGGAGATCCTTAATGATACATGTGCCAAGGAAATGTATGCATGTATATATATAATGTGTTTTATATATAGTCTTTTTTGAAAAAATGCAAGAGGGAAAAAAAAACATGAAGAACATATAACATATGGCATTCCCTATCGCCTCAGCTGGTGTTTGCCATTTCCTGCTTGTAACTTTCTTAATTTTACATCTTCTCCTCAATTTCAATATACTAGACATTTTAATCAGATTTGCAAGCTGGCCTTCCCGGTTTCTTCATGTGCTGCTCCAGCTCCTATTAATCTTTTCAGTTATATGACTAGGCCTATTTGATTTGAAGAAAAGCTAATAATTACAATGCCTAGGGTGTCTTCATGAATAATCAATAATGTGCTTAATGTGACGTGGCTGTCTGGGAAGCTACGCTCAGATGCAAAAAGCAATCAAATAAAAATGTATTCTAACATTTTAATCAAATTTTATGGGATGAGTATACATGATGTTAGTGAGAGTAAAAACCAATGAGTGGCGTGCAGGCAGCTGATGAAACAAAAAATATAACTGACTTCAAGTAGCTTAAGTATTGGCCTTTGGAGTTGGGTCTCAATTTTGTTAACTTCTCGCCCCAGCCAAAGCTGGCCACATAATGAAGCAGTTCTCTTTCAGAAAAACAGGGAAGCAAAACTGGCCATTTAGCCTCAGGCAAATGGACTGTATGTCCACTGCCCAAAAGCAACTAACAAGGAGTTCCAAGGCTCTCAGCTAGCTGATGCTGAAGCTGAAGAAGCTCCAACACTTTGGCCACCTGATGCAAAGAGCTGACTCACTGGGAAAGACTCTGATGCTGGGAAGGATTGAGGGCGGGTGGAGAAAGGGGTGACAGAGGATGAGATGGTTGGATGGCATCATTAACTCAATGGACATGAATTTGAGCAAGCTCCAAGAGATAGTGAAGGACAGGGAAGCCTGGGGTGCTGCAATCCATGGGGTCACAAAGTGTTGGACACAACTTAGTGACTGAACTAAGGCTGGCAAAACCTTCCTCTCCAGTTCCAAGGTCAAAAGTGAAAGCAAACCAAAACAATGCAAAAAGTGAAAGTCATTCAACCAATTCTAGAATAAATGCCAAGTTGCTCTTAACTAGAAATCAGAGTTACTGGGAAATGTTAGCAATTCAGGGTGATACCCCATTCCAAGCATCTTACTGCAGCCCTAAGAGCTACAGAGTTCTTACAGTTTACTTCAGCAATTACTCCAAAGAGTATAGCTGGCAAATGCATAAAGCAACCCACTCGAAACACATTCTATCAGATGCTGCCAGCAATGTCTAAGATTATGGAATATTAGTTAAGGAATTAATGGGATCAGCCAGTGCTCATATGCTCAGTCATGTCCGACTCTGTGACCCCATGGATTGTAGCCCACCAGGCTCCTTTGACCATGAAATTCTCCCAGCAAGAATATTCGAGTGGGTTTCCATTTCTTCCTCTGTAATCAGCCAGGGCTTGATGTTAGGTTTTTCAGAGGGATTCTGAGCTAATTTCTTAAAAGAAATATACATAGGCAGGAATTCCTCCCATTTTCTCAATGTCACTAATTAAGGTGGTTATTAGAGAGCTGGGATTTCACATTATTCTAAATGTCCCAGCATGTGTGATTTGCAAACTCACCCTAGCATCCTAGCACCTTCTTAGTGTACCTCCGCACGAAATTTTCTAATGGAGAATATGATTGATTACCTCTTCACAAGTCCTTTTCCTCATGAGGATGATCAGGTTTTAATGCGAGTTTTACAGATACTACTAGAGAGATTTATAAAATTTGAGAAGTGGGAGATAAGATTAAAAAAAAAGATACACATTCTCTAGGCAACCAGTTTTGATATCATTTCCATTGGATCATCTAGCCTTTAAAAAAATTTTTTTTTAATTTATTTGAATACACTGAGTCTTAAGTAGTCTTAGCCACTGGACTACCAGGGAAGTCCGGATTATCTACCTCTTGATATAAAAGTTCATACATCAAAGTGTGAATCCACAAATACAGAACCAGGACCCCATATACCAAACAGCACAGACCTCCTATTTAGAATCTTTTGAATTTTTAAAACTTACTCATAAAAAGAGCTTTCATTACCTTATGTCAATGTAAAATTAATTTCTCTACAAGACAAAATCAGCAGACAAATTCAAAATTAAAACATCTGAGAATCTCACATGGATCAGAGTTCTAAACCTGGTAGCTGTAATTAAGACTAGAGATATCAGAAAGAAATTTTAAGGCAAGAGAATCTTTAAATCTGAAAGAAATCATGCCTGAATAATGCTAGCTATAAGCATTTACATTAGCAAATGAAACAGGCACGAGGATAAAAATGACACCGTTAAGGAAGACCAAAACTTAGCCTGTCCTCACAAACAATTCAACATTTCCATTCCTTTCTCTAAAGCCTTACCCTAGCCTAAAGATTTCATAGGAAGCTAAGACCTATGGCAGTTAGGTATAACTATCTGTAAATCACCCAGAAAATGATTGAAAGTGTGGTATCAAAAGACTGACAAGAAGGAAACTCTTATGATGAGAATTTACAGCATTCAAGGAAAAAAAAAGCAGTGAAGCCAGATGTCAAAATATGTATTTAGTGACTCATAAAATTTCATTGCCCCAAAGTGAAGAAAATGAATACCACAGTTAGGCAACATTTTCAGTAGATGCCCCCAAAATACTTCTAACTTTAAAATAGTTCTTTAAATCTTCTTGAAGTGCTTGCTATTCACTTATATTTCTTTTCATTTATTAACATTTTTTTACCACTGTCCTACAGAATGAAGGACTGGATCCAGGAGAAAAATCAAGGTAAACTGAACTTCAGGTTCATCATACTCTGCTTATCCACATATAATTCACACTAGCTCCAAACATGTCATCAGGTGGGATAAGCTGGGCAATAAAACAAACGAAGCAAATGGATCTATTTTAATCATATCCTCTCCTCCGTCTTTATAAAAAGCAATGGACAAGATGTACCTCTTACATTTAATGTTTTAACATTGTTTCAAAAATCCCGGCTTTTAAAAAAAAAAACAAACCTGGCTTCCCTGATAGCTCAGTTGGTAAAGAATCCACCTGCAATGCAGGAGACCCTGGTTCGATTCCTGGGTGGGGAAGATCTGCTGAGAAGGGATAGGCTACCCACTTCAGTATTCTTGGGCTCCCCTTGTGGCTCAGCTGGAAAAGAATCCGCCTGCAATGTGGGAGACCTGGGTTAAATCCCTGGGTTGGGAAGATCCCCTGAGAATGGAAAAGGCTACCCACTCCAGTATTCTGGCCTGGAAAATTCCATGGACTGTATAGTCCATGGGATCGCCAAGAGTCAGACATGACTGAGCGACTTTCAATTCCACTTTAAAAACCTGAAAAACATTGGAAAATCTGAAGAAAACACTAGACATGAGAAGACTTTCCCCAGTCCCTTAACCCCCAGAAGACTTTAGATTCACGTAAAAGTGGAGACCCAGGAGCCAAATCTGCCCACAGGTGTGTTTTGTTAACCTGGGTGCCTTTCCATGGAGCAACTTTGCGACCCCATGGATTGTCGCCCACCAGGCTCCTCTGCTATGGACTTCTTCAAGCAAAAATACTGGAGTGGGTTGCCATTCCCTTCTCCAGGGGGTCTTCCCAACCCAGGGATTTAACCCAGGTCTCCCATGTTGCAGGCGGATTCTTTTCCACCTGAGCCACAAGGGAAGCCCTTCCATAGAGCATCATCCCTCAGTTGCCAAAACCCCCACCACTACATATTATATTTCACAGAAGCACTTCACAGTTTACTTTTTTAAAAAAACTGGAAGATAATTGCTTTACAATTCTGTGCCAGCCTCCGCTGTACAACAATATGAATCAGTCACAAGTTTACATATATCCCCTCCCTCCCGAGCACCCCCGCAACACACAATTCTTTTATCTATTACTCACTGTATACATTTCAGATTTTGACCCCTTCAAATGAAGATTTATCTTCATGCTTTCACATGAATTTAACCTTAAAGTCTGTCACCTAGAACAATCATTCACTAGGTAATTCAGTTCAGTTTAGTCGCTCAATCATGTCAGACTCTTTGTAACCCCATGGACTGCAGTACGCCAGGCTTCCCTGTCCATCACCAACTCCCGGAGTTTACTCAAATTCGTGTCCATTGAACCAGTGGTGCCATCCAACCAGCTCATTCTCTGTTGTCCCCTTCTCCTCCCACCTTCAATCATTCCCAGCATCATGGTCTTTTCAAATGAGTCAGCTCTTCGCATCAGGTGGCCAAAGTATTGGAGTTTCAGCTTCAGCATCAGTCCTTCCAATGAATATTCAGGACTGATTTCCTTTAGGATGGACTGGTTGATCTCCTTGCAGTCCAAGGGACTCTGAATAGTCTTCTCCAACACCACTGCTACTGCTGCTAAGTCACTTCAGTCGCGTCCGACTCTGTGCGACCCCATAGACGGAAGCCCACCAGGCTCCCCCGTCCCTGGGATTCTCCAGGCAAGAACACTGGAGTGGGTTGCCATTTCCTTCTCCAATGTGTGAAAGTGAAAAGTGAAAGTGAAGTCGCTCAGTCGTGTCCGACCCTTAGCGACCCCACGGACTGCAGCCTACCAGGCTCCTCCATCCATGGGATTTTCTAGGCAATAGTACTGGAGTGGCTTGCCATTGCCTTCTCCGCAGTTAGGTTATCTAATACATTTCTGCCTAGATTTTGGCATATCAGAAACATCAGAAGGGCTTCTTGCAAATATAGATGCCTGAACCACATCCCTGATCTACTGAATTAAATATCTAAGGGTGGAGTTTGGGTTGGGGGTGGGTGAGTGGAAATAGTCTAAACATCTACACAGGTGGATCTGATGAGCTGCGAAGGTTACAAACCATTTCTTTATTAATCCAGTAATGGAGAACTCACTGCCTCCCAACAGATTTTTGGATAAAAATGTAAGAAAGTTCTTTCCTCAGGCAAACCTTAGTGTTCAGACTAGAGATGAAGAAGTGTTACCTGCCTTTTAGCCTGGGGTGGTGTGACAGTCTATCAGAGAGCCTTGTCAAAACTCGCAGGAGTTTGTCACAGAAACTATTCTCCACTTCTTCCACTTGCAGCCATATGTTTCATTCCCTACTGGCTCTGTTTGAGAATATATTCCACCTCTATGTCCATATGAAAGCTGGAGCTACCTATTCAGGTGTTGCAGCTGTCACCAACAATATCCTGGTGATGGGATGAAATAGATTTTGCTTCAGACTATGAAAAGAAATCCGGTGTGCAAAAATGACACGTTCTGAAATGATGAAGTACAACATCTGGCTCCAAAGTGAGTAATACAGGTGCCATTAAGGAGATAAACAGGAAGCTTCTTTATTAAATAGCAAAGTTAAATTTTCAGGCTATTTTGAACTTTCTCTACAGGTGTTGGAAGATTAATTCTCATGCCTATTTATCAATTCAGTCAAAATAACATTACAATGGATTTCACCAGGTGATTGTTGATTTAGGTGAAAGAGCTGGTTATTATAACAAAAATTCATTCACATGATTGGCAAGAGAAATTTACCAGCTATATGTAAAAAATATATTATTATAATACCAAGTCAAAACTGTACAGCACTTTATACCTTTCAAAGCGCATGCTCACAAATAATCTCTTCAAAACCTTAAAGAAATCTTGAAATCCATATGAAAGATGAAGAAACAGAGACTTCTGTCAAATGACTTATCCAGATTTACTCAGTAAGGATCAGAACCTGCACAAATACCAGATTTCCCATATCTAAGGATATGCTCAAGGTCTGGGGACTAGATTACAAAAGTAAGGTAAAACAAAAGAACAACCAACATTTATCTAACCCTGATTCTAGAAAACACATGATCGAACAGGACAAAATGCAGTAAAGAAAGAAAATGTGAGAAACATCTATCTCTGACTACTTAGGGGATGTGCCAGTTTTCAAATTGAACTCTAAGATATTACTGATGGTGTAAACATCTAAAACCAGTCCTCAGGCCCCTCAGGAGTCAGTTGTCAAAGGCATAGATGTAGGGCAGGGAACAGAGGAATGAGGCCACCTTACAGGTATGTAGCCCTTTGAACAGTCACACTGAAGAGATGAGACCTATTTCCCTGACTGGTAAATACTGGCTGAGGAGTCTTAAGACACAGGAGCATGTGAGGAAATAACATGTGAAGTACAGCTGAAAGGGCTCTACAGGGACGTCCCTGGTGGTCCAGTGGTTAAGAATCTGCCTTGCAATGCAAGGGATGCAAGGTCAATCCCCGGTTGGAGAACTAAGATCTCACATGCCATGGAGCAAATATCCTCTATGACACAACTCAGTCTTGTGTGCCGCAACTAAGACCCAATGCAGCCAAAGAAATAAACATTAAAATGAAAAAAAAGAGCAGCAGGGCTCTGTCAACCTCAGCCACAAGAATGCTGGTGGTCAACCATGGGAGATAGAGCTAAAGCCCAAGACAGATACTCGACTCAGTAAATAAAGAACTTTGAAAATATAGTACATTATGTGTTATTTTATTCCACCATGTTTGGTTCAGCATGCAAAGTTAAATCATGGTAAAGTGAAGAAGAATGTCTCTTAAATATTAAGATCTTAAAGCACTAAATGATTCAGCACCTGGATCATTAGTCTGAGACAAGGAGAAACTGACCATGAAAACAGTGCACCCACTTTATTAAAATATATGGGGATGAAATTAGATATAGAATGACTCCCTCTTCCTACATAATTCCTTGCTATTTAGGACACTTTACTAGAACTCAGCTATGAAATTGTTAGCAGACTACAGATTTCTAATAGGTATGAACCACATAGTTTCCTTTTATTTCACTTTCCAAATTTTATTAATTTTTACATTGATTTTTAGGATCAAGAAACTTATTCAAAATGTTATGTATCCCTATTCTAATATTTCTTAAATATATATTACTCAGTTACTCAGTCCTGACTCTTTGCAACCCCATGGACTATAGCTTGCCAGGCTCCTCTGTCCATGGAATTTTCCAGGCAAGAATACTGGAGCTGGTTGCTACTTCCTCCTCCAGGGGATCTTTCCAGCCCATGGGTTGAACCAGAATCTCTTGCATCTCTTGCATTGGCATGCAGATTCTTTACCACTGCACCACCTGGGAAGCCCATATATATATGTATATGTACATATGGGCTTACATACACACACACACACACATATAAAATAGATACATTTCTCCTGGACCAGCTATAAGCCTCTCAGAAAAAGTCTCACAGTCACATGGACCCTGAGCAGTAGAGTAGTAACTACAGGAGGTACTTGACAGGCAGGCCTAGGAGAGCACTTTCTCCCCCAGGGCTAGCACATGGCTGGGTGATCACAGAAGATTGTTCAGGGTGTGGGCTGTCATGCTCATGGGCAGTTCACTAAGATTATGGGAGGAGGAAGCTGTAACAGAGCCACTGCTAATCCAGGATTGCAGCCAGACCCCCAACGTTTTCTCTCAGTAGAATAAGGGGAGGGTAAGTCAGCAAAAAATCATGTTACAAGGCCAAGGGCACTTCAGAGCTCCTTCGGCAAGAATCCAGAGGGCAGGCCAAGGCAAACATCACTCACCCATTGCCAAAAGGATAATAGCATCTTCTCTCACCCATCTTGAGAAGAAGAAAGAAGGGAAGACTCTTGAGAAGGGGAAGAGAAAGACAAATCCAGGTTTTATAGTGCCTGAAGTTTTTACAATACGAAGACTCGTGTTCAGGAAAAAGAATGCAAAATAGAAACAGAAAATTGCTAGGGTGACTCCCAGGGACTTGGGAGGGTCCCAGGCAAGTGAATCCCTGAAGCATAGGCTTCTCTTAAATTTACCCCTGGGAAGGGACCCTAAAAAACTGAGTAATTACAGAAAAGAGACTGATTTGAACCTGCAGAGAAGAAGGCATGTGTTATTGGCATAGCCAATGCGCTCTGCCATCAGTGGGAATGAGGTCTCTAGAGAACCATGAAATCAGTTGTAGGAAATAAAGTGAAAATATGAGTCTTGGTGTGTAAATTTCTACCACCTGCTACATTTTCTATGTTCAGAAATGTAAAAGTCAGTTTGTAAATCACTCAAAAAGAAAAAAGCTACTGAAAGTCAGATTTGAGTTTTACAGCTGTCTGAGTTTAACCCAAAACATTCCCATAACAATGGGGGATATAAACCACTTAAGAACAGTAAATGTAAGGATGATTAAGATCACCAGATATATAATTCCCATGAATATTTTTCATTTTTCTCAAAATTGCACTAAAAGCTAGTCTAAGACAGTAGGTTCTCAGAGGACTCACGAGGTTCACCCTTTTCCAACTACAAAGCTGTATAAGACTGGATTTTTTAAAATATACACTTCAACCAAAACAGCATTTCACAACAGATTGAATGCAAGAGCAGACATGCGAATCCAGCTGTCTTCTATTAAGCCCAAAAAAAAAAAAATAGAGATTTTCAAAAATGCAGAACAATGTGAGCCACTGTTCTATTTTTTAAGAAATAAGATTTATATCTGAATGTATAATAAATATGTTACTTATGATAGAAATAATAAGTCCATCATATATTAGTTTTAAATAAATGCTTAAATTTCTCTAACTATTAATGTGTTAAATATTAATATAACCCACATAAACCAAAGGTCTTTGGGGTCCTCAACAGTTGTTAAGGGTGTAAAGGGATCCTGAGAGCCACTGGACTGTGAGAACCAAGGCATGTGTTGTCTAGCAAGCTTTACAGCAAAGGAATCAACAATAAACTATTGTTCTACTTTTACAGCATTAAGGATCGAGTAGAGAGAAAGAACACATAAATAGCACAGATATCATATTAACAGTGACTTTGGGCCTCAACTTCAATGTCACTGTCTTAGAAAATCTTCCATGACCACCCCCATCCAAAGGGGCCTCCCTCTCCCTCCTCCTCTCCTTCTCCTTCTCCTTTACTGAGTATACATCTCCTTACCCTATTTCCTTCAGAGAACTTTTAAAAAATCTCTATTTCTTTACTTTGTTTTCTGTGTGTTTGTTTTCTGTGTGTTTGTTTTCTGTAGTCCCCACTCTTTCCTTGCTATTATCTACATGCATGCATGTTCCATTGCATCTGACTCTGTGACCCAATGGACTGCAGCCTGCCAAGCTCCTCTGTCCCTGGAATTCTCCAGGCAAGAATACTGGAGTGGGTTGCCATTTCTTCCCTCAAGGGATCTTCCCAATCCAGGGATCGAATTGTATCTCCTGCTTGGCAGACATATTCTTCACCACTGAGCCACCTGGGAAAACCCATTATTATCTACCTCTCTCCTCAAATATCAGTTCCATGCAGACAGGGACCTGGATTATCTCATTCTATGCTCTGGCCTCAGCGCTTTCATAAAGGTCTGACACATAGCAGGGGCTTCATTAATATTTGTCAGTTGACTGAATAACTGAATCTGTTAAATACTTGTTTCCGGAGCTATAAAATAAGAAAAACTGTGAAATCCAGATGACATTTTAAAAAAATGTGTTACTTGTCCTTTTCTGAAGTACTTACTGTTTCTTCAATATTAAAGCAGCTACTGGTCTCCCTATAGCTTCTCTTGTGAAGCACTGTCGTGCCCATAGCCAAGGAGATATGGACTTCCAATTGAAATATTTTCCATCATTGGAAGATAACACCCAACTGCATATCCTGGAGAAACCTGCTGGATTGCATCTGAGACTGACAGAACTTCGTTCCATATTTATCTCTGACTAGATTTACTGTTGCTTTTTGTATAAATTTGTTCTCTAGCACTAGCTCAGATTTGACCAGCATATCAAACATGTATACACCACACACACAGAAAGAACTGATCTCAGGCCATGATAAACATATATTTCCATCTAAACAAGAAATTTGTGCTAGAGAAAGGCTGTTAAGTGATAATCCTTTAAGAGTTTTCGCCTAGGCAAAGGAAGCTCATCATGCATTTAGAAAGAATGTATATTATTATGTATGCAACCAGCATTCCCTTAAGCAGAGAACCTGATCTTTGCTTACAATTGGCTTATGAACAATGTTGTTTGGGTCTTTATATTGCATCTGGGTCTGCATAGATCTAAACAGTGTAGCTGCTGCAAAGGTATATCATAGTCATGGCATACAGTTCACATCCTCTATCTGCCCCAGCCAACAGCATGTACCATGCTTAGTTGCTCAGTCATATCCGACTCTTTGTGACCCCATGGACTGTAGCCCACCATGCTCCTCTGCCCATGGAGATTCTCCAGGCAAGAATACTGGAGAGGGTTGCCATGTCCTCCTCAAGGGGATCTTCCCAACCCAGGATAGAACCCAGGTTTCCCTCATTGCAGGCGGATTATTTACCAGCTGAATCCCAGCCAAGAGCATGACCTTGCTTAAATCATTAACCCTTGTACCAAGGTTTCTACTTGTAAGATGTGGACCATAATTCCTGTCCCATGTGCTCCTGTAAGAATGTTGTAAAAAAATGAGATTACTGATAGCAAAGCTCTTTGTTTGAAAGGTGCTATTTAAATCACAAGTACTATTATTAGGGCTCTCTGCAATTTTTCAGCTAATGGACGATGCAACAGATGGGACCTAGAAGATGTTTGATACTATTGATATTTCCCTTGGAGTTTTTTCTTCTTCCCACCTCTCTTATTATTTATTAAAATTCTAGCTCTCATCTACATAACAAGAAGAAAACAGAAGGCTTCTGTGTTCCGGCTGAATTTGAAAAGATCACCTTATCCACGCAGTTTAAAACGTATTATTCTAGTGCATTTTTTCCCCCTTGGTGACACCATGTAGCATGTGGGATCTTAATTCCCAGACCAGGGATCAAACCCATGACCCCTGCAGGGGAAGTGCAGAGTCTTAACCACTGGACTACAAAGGAAGTCCCCACCTCTTCATTTTTAAATGCATTGAGGTCTCACCAGAAGAAACAACAGACACAACTTCCTGGATTAAGATGTTATAGATGTGGTACGATTTCTTTTTTTTCTTTTAAAATATTTTTAGGTGTTTGGGGCTTATAAAATAAAATTTAAAAAAGATTTTTGAACCCTACCTATACTAAAAATGCTTATCTGGAAGGTATAATGTAAACACTTTAACAGAGGAGCATTAACTACTGGCCAGAGAAACACTGAGCATTTACAGTTCAATGAAGGAGGAGATCAGGAAAACCTGGTAATGAAGGCCCTGCCCACTAGGAAACAGAAGGAGAGGGTTGGAGGTGTGATCTAGCAAGTGGAGGTGTGAAAGCAGAGACACAGGAGGTTTGTAAATGGCAGCATGATTCATAGACTCTGCTCCCAGCAGTCTCCATCACCTGCTTATTCTCTGCCTAAAATCACCTATGACCAAACCAATTCCATCCTGAATGTGACTGAGTCTTCCTTTTAATACAAGTTATTTCAACAGCTGACTGACTGACATGGTGCACTTTAAACTGTAAAACACAGCTAAGGTGAGAGAGAGAGAGATGCCTACTAAGACCCTTTGTGTGCATGCGTGCTCAGTTGCTTCAATCGTGTCCAACTCTTTTCAAACCCAAGGACTGTATCCTGCCAGGGTCCTCTGTCTTTGGGATTTCCCAGGAATGGGTTGCCATTTCCTTCCCCAGGGGACTTTCCCGACCCAGGGATGAAACCTGCATCTCCTGCTTGGCAGGCAGATTCTTTACCACTGAGCCACCTGGAAAGCCCCAAGAAAGACACGTTATTTAGTGCCAGTTTGATTTGACTCAGGCACCTAAAGGATGCTGTTAAAGCTGCTGAAGCAAGTCTCCAATGAGCAGGCTGCTGCCGGGCAGAACAGGGAGAAAGGAACAGGTTGTGCCTGTTTTTGCCGCTTGGTGTTGATCCCAAATAAATGGATGCTAATTGAGAGGCAGTGTGGCTTCATAGTTTATGACACCCTGAGTGTATGCTAGGAAGTCTCAGGAGGGCCACTTTAAATTAAACCTAATGTTAAACTCTGCTTAATTAGCACTGCTGTAGTGGATTTCACTTATTCCTGTTAGGAGAAGAATGTGGTATATTAAAATTTTCCTGCTGCAAAACACTAAACTATCAGATAGAGGTGAAGAAGTGATTTGGGAACTGAATGGCTTACTGGTGAAGAACCAGACAGGATGGCATTTTACTAATTAAGATGAGTGGCCTTCTAACCAGATGGGAAGAATACAGAGTGGAACAATGGAGAGAAATCCTCAGAATGACACCATTATTTTGGAAACTGTTATGAATCAGATGGGTGCTGGGGGCCTATAAGCAATTCCCAATAAAAATGAACCAGTCATTCTTGAACATTCTGAGAGTAAAAGTGTTAAGGCTATTGAGAACCTAAACTTCTGACTTCCTTGTAATTCATCAGTACTTGATGGGGGTATGACAGTAATAGTAGAGGTGGAAAGAGCCCCTACTTTTGCCAAATATCACTGCCCATCAGCACACTGCTTTGCCTTTGATCTCACTTAATCTTTTGCTTTGTTCTCATTTACACATAACCTGTGCAGGCTTTACGCATTAGTTTAGTTCCTTCCTCGAGTGCCAGAGCCAGAGGAGCCCCTTAGGCTGCCAGTAACCCAATCTGTTGGTGACTTCATTTGCAGCAGACATGGAAGTACAAGATTGGTTGTCTCTGGACTGACCACCAGATACTTGGCTCTGGACAATACATAAAGTCCAACCAAGGCCAAAGGTGCCTTTACAGATTGATACAGCAACAAGTTGACCCAAAAGAGAGAAATTCAAGCCTGTAGCTTTACCTAAAAGCTACTAAGTGAACTGTCCTACTCAGAGTCTCAGGAGGAAAACTCTGACGTTGACCACTGCACAGCTGCCTTCCTCTGCCAATGACAACTACTGTCATCCTATAATAAAGAGATGATTATTCAGCTCTCTGATGCAAGTCAAAACACTCACATCTCCTGCTCACAAGGAGCCAGCATAAAATGGGTACTGAGCTCGGAGAACAGGTGTGTTTGTGCTTGGAGGAAGCAGCTAGGGATATGAAAATGACTTAGCAGCTGGTGAAAAAGAAGATTGAAGCTGTGCCAAGCAAAGGGTGTTTTTTCCCTAATTATGCAAAAGCCTTAATTTCATTGATCATGTTGTTCTCTTCTTTCTCCATCTAAATAATATAAAAATCTATGTAACCACTCTTTGGGGAAGTCAAAAACATTGCCAGGAACACTTATTAAGGGAATGAGGGTCGAAAAACACTCTTTAGTGTATAACCTTGCTATTTTCTCAGGGTTTGTGAACCATGCTAAGCTTAATTAGAAAAAAATGAAAGATGTAATAAAATGAGATGTAGTCATTAGAGCTGGAAAAAAAAAAATGAAAACAGCCTAGAAAGAGTAACCTCTGAGAACAAGATCCAGGAAACCTGAAAGTCTCTTTTTTTATTTGCACTGCTATTGAATTGCTGCCATGCATTCCTTTACTCGGTTGACAAACATGTATTTTGTGCCAGGCATTGAGATACACTTTTAGAATATGAGGATGAAAAGTTCATTTTCTGCCTCCCACAACAGCACATAATCTAGGGGTGAAAAATTGTTTCACCCTAATTCAGTTGAAGTGGTAATGCGGGCAGCTACTTAGAACTTCATTCTAATTGAGAAGGTTAGCTTGACCTTTTATCTCAAGTGCAAGTTCCAGTTTCTAAAGTTGCAGTTTGGTGGAGTCCTTGTGATGATTGGTAAGAAACTTAACAAATGATTTAAACTGAGATCAAGGACCTTGCTCACTCACAGACAGCGATGTGGCCCAGAAGGCTTGCTCCGTGATCCTGTAAGCAATCCTATGTGAGCATATAACCCATATATGCTCACCTTCTCCAAACCAAATAAAGACCCAAATCAATAAAGTAAGAAACCTCCCCAACATTCACGTTGAAAAGAACAACTGCTTGAAAAATATGTTCATAATATCACTGCCCTTTGCCACATTTCTTTCCCACTCAAGGAAGCAACATGTGCCAAGAGACCAAGGAGCGGAAGCCACCTTCTGACTCTACAGCTTGTGGTTGTGAACCGACACGACACATCTCTCCACACTGTCAGAAACGGCGTCAGCTGTCCTCAGAGCTGGAAACAGCAGTCGCAGGCTGAGGTTCCATGTCGCTCTGTTTGACTTAGAGAGTGTCAATCACTGTGTGGTCTCAGATACATTGACTTGTTCACTGTTTGGTAACACTGCAATGACAATGTGTTTTAAATATATGCTGGAAGGACAATTTAAACACTTGACAGCAGTGAGAGTCAAGACAGACCATATTTTCCTTGCTGAATCTAGTATGCAAGAGAATCTGCACAGACCGCCAGTGTTTTATTGTCATTTACATAGTCTTCAAGTGTAGAAGGGTTGGTTAAGCAGGCAATTTGCTGGTTGGTTTTACCTTGAGAGCCTGATAGATGGAGGAAAGGTTGCTAGTTGAAGAGAACAAAGAGGACTAGAACCACAGGCGCCAACTCAAAGGTTTCCTATTCATTCTGCTCTTTCTCTGTGCTGCCTCTTTCCTTAAACCCTGCTCCCACTCCCAGGCAACTGTACGGGAACTGTATGCTTAACAGGTTCACGCAACACTTTCAAACCGGTCATTCACTTTAATTAAAGGGAAGGATCCAAGGAGAATGCAAAGAAAGAAAAAAATATAAAACACAGTATGGCAGGATAATTTACTGATGTACTAAAGTATGCTTTATTCTCAAATTACAGTTCCGTCTTCAGCCCATTTCCAGAAAAAGAGCCACACCCTTTAGATTCCTTTGTTGCAGGAACGCAGTGTTTCCTTTTTGACTTTGTTTGTCAACACTTAAGAGCTCCTTGAAGGTATCATGGTATTATGTCATAAGGATGATGAGAAAGAAGTTGATCTGACAGAGAGAGGGGGTTCCTTCCTCTCTCATCTGGGAAGAGAGGAGCTTACAACATGTACCGCTTACCCTACGTGGAGCTTCAGCAGAGACGATGTCCAGGGCCAGGTGTCATGGCAACAGCAGTGTTGGTTGCTTCAAGGAGCCACTCACAGGCTTAGACAAAGTGCATATCAGTGGTGACTATGTAGTCTCTGAGTCTATTTTCTGGGCAAAATTTAAACTTCTGGAAGAAAGCAAAAGGAGTAATGATGACAAAGGTTGGATTTTTTTTTTAAACTTGCTTAATAACTCACAGGAAATAAAGTAATACAACATTTCTTAGTCACACATATGTATGATTCTAAATTGGACAGTTTCAAATACAAACAAAATAGATTAAGCACGTTTGTCGGCAGTGCATTCTACTTAGGTGTCTTTTTCTCCCAGGGGTTGTGTGGCTGCTGTTATTTCTTCTTTGGTTATACTTTGTAGGGCAGTGCTGACTTCTCCAAGGACCACGATTCTGTAATCAGAAGACCCAGACTATTATCTGGGCTTTGATTCTGTTCTATGGTCTTTAGTTAATTGGACACCATTTTGTGGTTGTCAAGAATTGTGAAGGCTGTGAGATTTTACTTACTGATTAGATAACATTAGTTAGCCTGCCATAGTTTCATGAATGTTGGCTGATAACATAAGACTCTTGGGTCAAAGATGAAGGACTTATTACTCACAGCAAAGCAAGCAGCATGGGTAGAATAGGTCAGTTCTTCTTTGTTTTCAAATCCCAGGGAGGCAATGCAGATGAGTCCAGATGGATGCCGCACATGTGTAGGTTGCATTTCAGAAAAAGATCTTTGAACTTAGGGAACTTCGATCTTTTATACTGGACAGCAAGCATGTCTTCTCTTCGTTCTGGTAGGAAACACTCTGTCTTCAAAGGCTGTTTGCTATACAAACCTTCTTGAAAAGACATTTTGGAGCAAAGGTCAGTCTGTGTCTCTGCTCCCGAGACATGCAGAAATGTGATGGACACACAGAAAACAGTGCTGAGCCCGCTGTAGCATTTATAAAGGCTAAAAACTAACATGACCTCAACTCTCAAATAATCCAGTAAAAGAAACCAATTAGCTGGTTTGTGAAACAGAAAACTTCATTTTCCAGAGCTTCTCTTCCTGTGATTATAAAATAGGAATGATATCTGCTCACTCACTGCTTATTTTGAGAAATAAAGGAAAAAGAATAGTCTGACAAATGCTCTGAGTTTCATGATGGACACTCTGAAATAGAACAGTATCACATGAAAGCATTCTGGGTTCTCATCACACTTTTATTCTCTGATGCCCTTGAAGGAAGTATGATAAGCATACAGATATTTCATTCTAATAATGTGAAAATATTAATTTTTTAATGCTGAATGTGAATTTAAGCCATTAATTTCATCAGACTATAAAGCTGACTTGTTTAGTTGCTCAGTCATGTCTGATTCTTTGCAACCGCATGGACTGTAGGTTGCCAGATTCTACTGTCCATGGGACTTCCCAGGCAAGAATACTGGAGTGGGTTACCATTTCCTCCTCCGGGGGATCTTCCTGACCCAGAGATCAAACCTGCCTCTTTTGCATCTCCTGCAGTGGTAGGCAGATTCTTTACCACTAAGCCACCTGGGAGGCCATAAAGCTAATTGCCTGTGTGCCTGCTAAGTTGTTTCACCCGTGTTCAACTGTTTGCAAACCTAGGGACTATAGCCCACCAGGTTCCTCTGTCCATGGGATGCTCCAGGCATGAATACTGGAGTGGGTTGCCATCCCCTCCTCCAGGGGATCTTCCCAACCTGAGTCTCTTAGGTCTCCTGCATTGGCAGGTGGGTTCTTTACCACTAGCACCACCCGGGAAGCCCATAAAGCTGATTAGATGTGCTTAAACGTTCTGTTTTTATTGAAATCACTGTTTAGATTTCTTAAGAAAGCCAACATATTTGTTGTCTTTAACATTGCCGCATAGCTCAGGAAGCCTGAGTTCTCCTTACAACATCTTCCCCACACCCCTGTGTCTTTTCCTGAAGACAATGATTCTTTATCACGTATACTCTATATCCCCTACACAAGGAAGTCTAGAGCCACACTCTAGATCTAGTTAATCGATACATCTAAGGACAGTGCCTGAAATGTGCTTATTAAAAGGCTCCAGGTGATTCTGGAAGTCACTAAAGTTTGAGGAAAAAACCTTTAAAATAACCACCAATAGAATTTCAGTAATTGTATTCATTTTCTAAATTATGGACTATAAGACAGATGCATAGGCTAAGAAAGAGAAAATAATTGTTTTTGAATTAAATAGAATGACTTCTAAAGACCAAGTATTTCTTAATTATATATATGTAAATAGTCTGATTAACAACAATAGGAAAAGGGTTACATAAAATATTATATGTCCACTCAATGGAATATTTTGCAGTTGTTGTAAATGATCATTATGAAAACTAATTAAGCAATATAAAAATATCTATGAGAGATAAACAAAAATGTAGAGTACAAAATTGCATGCACATAATTTCTACAACTAAATATATATGTGAGTTTAGGAAAAACTAAGAAAAAGTCAGAGTTATAAGATTATGGATGAATATGCCACTTTGTATTTTTTCAAAAATATATTTAATGTATTTTTTCTACAATTTAAGCTAAAGAAATAGATTGTGATAGAGTTTGGGAATCCAAATTGCAACCTCTGATAATTCTATCAAGTAGAATAACAGTGCTATTTTTAAGGTATTATGAAATGAGAATAAGTGATTGCTGATGGGGCCTAGATTTCACATTAACATGTTAAGGTCTTTTTGTTTCCATCATCTTCCCCCTAACACCCAAACACTTATCCTTAAGACTTTTAACTCACTTCTCAAGCCAGAAACCAAATACTCTCCCTTTTCTCCTCCCTCCCCCAGTGGCTTCAGGTTCCTGCATCTGTCCACTGTCTCTCAAGGGGTAGCACCATGATCTAGCCTCCAAAAAGTACCTACATTTCCCCTCTCTGGAAACCCACAATAGAATTCACAATAAATTTTGCTATGCAGTGCAAAAGTCACCTGATTGACCTATGAAAATAAGACATACTTGGGGTGTTTTTTAGAGATTTTTTTGGTTCTTCTTAAAGTTTCAGTTTAGGAGGAAAGAATTTTTTCCCTCTGCTTACAAGTTGAAAACATGATATTGAGACTCTGAAGATGAAATACCTGTCTTCACCCCCTTTTCTCATAAGCAGTAAACTAAAGTAAATAAAATAAAATCTTGTGTCAGGGTGCCATGAAATGTTGTTCAGAAGGTGCAGCATACAAGAGCTTAGGCAAGAAATTAAGTGGTGGCCAACATGGAGTCAGAACCCTGCTCACTAGATCTGTTCTTTGTTTAAGGGACTGTACATTCTCCTCAGGGCTTCTATAGTAGTTCAGACGATAAAGAATCTACCTGCAATACAGGAGACCTGGGTTCAATCTCTGACTCAGGAAAATCTCCTGGAGAAGGGATGGGTTACCCAGTCCAGTATTCTTTCATGGAGAATTCCATGGACAGAGGAGCCTGGCAGCTACTGTCCATGGAGCTGCAAAGAATCGGACATGACTCAGTGATTAACACTTTCACTTTCACATTCTCCACTGGGAGATGAAATCCTCCTTATGTTTGTTTATTTTTAAAGCTCCTTGATTGCATGGCTTTCACCCCATCAAAATGCCTACCCAGGAAAGACTTCAATATAGCAGACAACCTGTGAATACAGCACTGTTCCCTTTCTTAGCACTTTCCCCCCACCTGTCCTTTTAACCATACTGGAAAAGAAAGGAACTAGATCAGACCCTCCCAAGACTAATCCTGATGCTCAATTTCTTCAGGGAATACAGACTCCTGAACAGAATATGACTCATATTTACCTTACTTAACTCTAGCATCTGTCCCACTTAAGCACAATTCCAGGGAAGCTCAATAGTAATGATACTGGTGCCCCTAAAAATGCCCGTAACTCCTTCAGAATATTGAAAACAAAAGGTAAGCTGGCTCTTTGTATCTACAATAAGTCTTCCCTATCAAATGATACAAACTTCCAGTTATAAAATAGGCAAATATTCAGGATGTAAAGTACAATGTGATAAATGTAATTAACACTGCAGAATGTCATATGTGAAAGTTTATCCTGAATTCTCATCATAAGAAAAAAAATTTACTATTTCTTTAATTTTGCAACTATGTAAGATGTATATATTCATTAAATTTATTATGGTAATCATTTTATGATGTATGTAAATTAAATTGTTTTTCTGTATACCTTAAATTTTTACACTACTATATGTCAATTATATCTCAATAAAACTTGAAAAAATTTTTAAGTAAAAAAATGTCCTTTCTCCTTATGAGCTTTAACTTCAGAAATAATGTGTGCATATAAGTGCTTAATAAAAAATCCAGAACCATTGTGTACCTAATGAATAACAAATATTCTCATCGTTGTTGTCTCTCTCATCTAAACTTTGAGTAAAGAGGAAACCAGTCAAACACTCAATTGTCGGTGGGAAGAACACAAGGTAATGCACAAAGTAATGGGTAAGTTTCAGACTAGTTCCAAAACTGTATTTTCCGCTTAGCTAACCCTTACCCAGATTAATGAATGTTCATATCATGCTTAGTATTGAAACCGTAACTTGTGACAGTCATGTGCCCACACAGCTGCCCCAACCACCACAAGACTGCTTCTACCACCAAACCCATCTTATTGTCATCAACTTTTTAACCACTGATTTTTGTAATAGAACTACTTATTTTTAGCTTTTTCTCTAATTCAACTCTAACAAAAACTACAGCTTTAATTTTAGTTATTTAATACTGTCCATTTTGTGGTTACTATCAGAAAATTTTTCCTATGAGCTCATCTTAGTGATTCAAGCAGTCTATTTTTTCATTTATATTTATAAATTATGAATATGATAACATTTACAGGAGACTTGGAAAATACAGAATAAAACTACATATATTTCCACTATATATTAAAATTAATCTTTAAGCAGATAAAGATTTTTAGTTAGAGTTTCAATATCAAACTCAAAATTAATAGAATAAATATTATTCTATCTAAAAATAGTATAAATTAATAAATATACAGAGAAGTAGAAGGATATAGTAGACCTGAAAAGCACTGTGAACCAATTCAACATAATTAATATTTATACAATATTCACACAACAGTAGGATACAAATTCTATTCATGTTCCCATAGACTGTAAACTAGGAGACACTGGAACATATCCAAGGACATAAAACAAAGTGAAAAAAATTCACAGTCTAAAGGTATTAAAATCATACAGGGTCTGTTCTCCTATCACTGTGGAATTGTAAAATCATACAGGGTCTGTTCTCCTATCATTGTGGAATTGTGTTAGAAATCAATATCAAAAGATATTTGAAAATAACCCACGTATTTTCAAGTGCAATATGACATTTTCAAGCAGTCTTGAATACATCAAATTATACAGAAGAAGCAGCCCCAGAATTAACCTTTGACAACAGTTTTATTCAGTTCCATCAATAATTCAGAAATATGAAGAGTCTTAGAAACCCATAATGTTAACTACTGAGTGTTAAGACTGAATAAATCTCTGAATTAGACTGTTTGAAGTTATGAGTCTATCCCAGTTCCGCCTGTATCTAATTCAAATCAATGCTCAGACACCATGCAGCTCATTGAATTCTCTTGGTGTCTCCAGGCTTCGTCCAATCTGACCCTCCACCTAAAGTGGCAAAGACTGTCAGGCCAGAATTAGTAGGTATAGGATTTATAGAGAGTCTAGGAGTTAGACTGGCATTTGCCTCTCATCTCCACGGGGCGAGAAGGAGCATATCACAGAATCAGAATAGATGAAGATTTATCAGAAAGAGAATGAAGAGAGATGATGGAAAGTGAGAGGAGCAGATCACAGCTCACTGCCATGATATAAAACACAGCTGGACACACCTACCTAACGTGTGTGTCAGGTGTAACTTGACTACGGATACTTAAAGAAATACTTGTCAGACATCTATCATGTTTGGGAAATATCTTTATGGATATCAAAATACACGATCTAACAGGCCCTTCTGCCCTCTGGGGAACACAGCATGTATGCCATACAAAGATCACAGACCCTAGAGACAGACATACCTGGATTCAGATCCTGGTATGCCATTTACTACCTCCAAGTTACTTGGTCCCTCAGAGCCTGTTTTATCCTCTGAAAAACATCTAATTCACAAGGGAGTTGTGAAAATGCAATGAGAAAACCCAGCCCAGCACAAAATAGGCTCCCTATAAAATTTAGCTTCTTATTTAAAAAAAAAAAAAAAAGATGTTAGCTTCCTGCTCCTTTCCTTCATAGGAATTTGCCTACTAGGTGTTAAGGTAATAAAAAGAATCTCTGAATTTCCAAGGTTAGCCTTTTGTGGAGCGGCTCCACTTTAAGGCAGTCCAATTAACACCCACTCTTCACTTTCACCCGTGTGTTCATCAGTCTCAACAGGGTTAATCACTAGAAGGAGGTCACAGAGCAGATTCAGGCCTCCTGATTCTCAATGCCAATTTAACTTCTGAGTATTTATTTGCAACAGGAAACCTGAAGTGCAAAGGTTTTATTTGTAGTTTTAAAAAAATAAATGGCTCTTCAAATTCATGCTTCTCCCGCCCCACCCTTCTGGTTCTAACACAATAAAAAGATATTTCTAATTAAATGTTTACAATAATTTTTATATTAATTTATGTCACATATATTTATGCTATAGGAGAGCCACTTTTTATGAAGTATAAATACTTATTATTACTTGTCCCCTGCAGGGTTTTCTTTTAAAGGTCTTTAAAGAAATAAAATATCAAGACTTTGCAATGCTGTTTGCACAGAAAAATCAGCTGGGGACATTTTAAAAATAATGACACTTGGGACAGACCTCAGACCAATTAAATCAGCGTCTCTTGAGGTGGTACTAGGCACTGGAGGGTTTCTAAGTTCCCCCAGATGATTGTAATGAGCAGCCTGAGGGAAGCAGTATGAAAAAGCCATGACTAGTTCTCTCCTCTTTGTTTATTATACCTCTCCCCGCTGATTAATCTCTGAGTCCCGACTCCAGTCAAGGCTCTGGATGGGATTTTAGAAGAGACACATCATCCCTTTGCAGGAAAGAGCCCAGTGAGTCTGCACTCACTTCCCAAGCTCAGCCCCAAAGCATTTCCTATGACACAGCTGTTCCTTTCAACCCTCCTAATGACTTGGCTTGGTTCCATGTCCCCACCGCACTGGGCTCCTCTTTTAAACTTGTGCTAAGAATGCCTCCCGGAGAAGGCAATGGCAAGCCACTCCAGTACTCTTGCCTAGAAAATCCCATGGATGGAGGAGCCTGGTAGGCTGCAGTCCGTGGGGTCTCTATGGGTCAGACACAACTGAGCGACTTCACTTTTCACTTTCATGCATTGGAGAAGGAAATGGCAACCCACTCCAGTGTTCTTGCCTGGAGAATCCCAGGGACGGGGGAGCCTGGTGGGCTTCCATCTATGGGGTCACACAGAGTCGGACACGACTGACTTGACTTAGCAGCAGCAGCAGCAGCAAGAATGCCTCCATCCTGTGGTCATGAGAGATTTTGTTCTGTCTGCTAGTCCTTCAGGTTCAGTCTCCCTCGACAGAGCAAAAATCACCTGGGGATCTTGTCAGAGGCAGGGCTCACAAATTCTGCATGTCTAATAGCCTGATGGTGCTGCTGCTGCTGCTGGTCCGTCAACCACATGTAGGTAGCAAGGACATGGATGGTCTTTTCATCCTTAAATTCTAAGGAAGAATCAATTCTGTGTTTCAAGGCCTTTTTTTCTTTTGTGGGACATTCTTTGCTACTTCCAGAATATTTGATGCTAAGCATTTAAAGCACAATTAAAGCATTGCTCCCACACAAAAGCACAATCCATTTTGTGAAAACCCACTTTTATATTCAGTTCACAGGACGTACCAGGGTAAAAAGAAAGAATTTTTCTGTGTAAATTAACTGAAAGCTACAATTAGGAGCAGCATATCCAATGAAGATATCAACCCAAGTTGGTAAATAAACACCACCACATTGCCTCTGGAGCCCTTGGCAGTATCAGTGACCATTCATAATATTCTTTCTCTTTGAACACAAATTTAGCCTTAGAATCCTTCCCAACTCAGTATTCAATATCCAATATTTGCATCCCTGACATGGATATGATGAGAAACAACTCCAAGAAGAGCATTTCCCAAAGGGAGATTTCTTTGGTGACACCAACCTGACAGTGAAAATAAATTAGTACGTTTAAATGGTCACACACTTAAGATAACATTATATATATTTTATCGATAACTATGTAATTATGTTTGTGCTTTATCAATACTCCTGAAATCCTTGATTTTAGTCTTCCTGATCTACTATCAACAACAAACAGCAATAGTTTCAAATGGTACTATAAAATAGCTTTGATAGAAAACCCATAGTAGACATTTAGGACATTTGTTCCACACCCCATTTGCTACCATGCAAAGAACATGGTTTCTCCCTGACTACATTTCCTGGTTCCTTGTCAATTGGTGTATATCTGGAAAGCATGTGGCTTAACTCAGAACTCCCAAAACGTTTGGATTTGATGCACTAGTAATATTTTCAAAAAATATTTTGGAGACCAATATAAAGCTGTTCATCTTTAATTTACTAAGCAAAGGTATAAAACAAATAATGACCATACACTAACACTGCTGTTTTATTTTTTAAAAGCACACATTAGTACCAAAAAAATTAAGTAGGAGGGAACAACTCACAGAATAAAAAGTAATTCTTTAAAGTGAATAAAGTTACCTTTAAGAAAAAAAATCACTACATTATCTTCCTCATCACACAGTGTGTTAAAAACTTTATCATAGGCAACAGACTATATACTGTCCTTTGGGCACTATGGATTTAAGTAATTAGAACTCTGGGTAGCAGGTAACGTTTTCCGCATCAGCAAGAAGAACTAGGGTCTGTCTTTGCTCAGGGAATGAATTGGCTCTATTTGAACCAGACTTGGAAATCAGTGCCCACCTAAATCCGCCCTGTGTATATCGTGGTATTGTTCTCTGCATGGAGGACACCCAGCTGTCCCTGTAGGGCCAGCTCCTGTATCCATCTGCTCCATCTCAGCTTCTTTCCCTCATCTGCTTGTCCATAGTGATAAATTCCATCATGTCTACATATGGCAATCCTCTCTCTGACCTACAGAGGAAAAGGCCAGGTTATGGACAAAATGAGCTTTCCTTTTCTTCATTTATCCTAGAATGTGAACCTCTGATTTCTAGCAAGTCACCATAGACTATTTTACACTGTGTAGGTTGCTTTTATGAACCCACTTATGAGGCAGCCCACACAGTATTAAGTACTTAGAAGAGGAACAAGTTTCTGATTCTCTGTCAGATTTTAATCCTGCCATTGCTTTTAAGAAGCTGCATTGGCTTTGAAAACAAGGCAAAACAATTATGTTTTCTCACAGTCTTAAGCTGGCCTTAATGACAGAAAAGATGAAATCAAAGAAAAAAATTGGAGGGATTAGAGAAATAACTTTTGAAATCTTTACTAGCAGGTAAGCTGTGAAAGCAGTGGCAGGATTTCAAGCAAGGGAATGGCAGGAATTAGGCCAAGACTGTAACATCGAGATTGGAAGTACGATATTGGAATCATAGCATAGGCCATGGCTGTGAGTCTTGATCATGCCAAAACTAGGAACACAATAGATCAGCATTAGATCATTATTTGAGACTCAGGAACATAAAAGGCCAGAGGCAGGAGGATGCTTAGTGAAGCCCCTGATTCAGGCTTTCTGGAAAAGAAGACCTAAGAGACCTTAAATAGACCTCTTGGAAATGTGCTCCTCTGTTGGATCTAGCCTAAAAGAGTACCTCTCATTTGAACAGTCTATTCATTCCCTGTTTGTGGAAACTACCCTGAAAGAATTATGAAAGCCTCTGAGGTTGATTCTACACACCAAACTGGTTCGGTCATATTGACTAAAGCAATATTTTAAATAAGTCTGTAAATTAAGCCATTGTGTTCTGTTGATAGATATAGCCTGAATCTACACTTTGTGTTAAAATTGTCTCAATAATAAAATTACTGATGTATGTAGCAGTATAAGTAGACTTGTTCCTGTTGCTTCTGGTTTTCTTCTGAAGTCCCAGAGCAGAGAACAGTGTTAAGAGCTCACATCATAAATATGCTCAGGAGTCACTCAAAAAAGCAAATCCAGAAATTCAACTTTAAAAATAAAAGGTAGTAAGGTGATGAATCCTGACAAGATTATGTTTGGCATGGGGGTGGGATGGGGGTTGGAGGACATGAGGAAAGGAATTGTTCAGAAAGAATAATCATCTACTGAAAAATTTCAAAAGGAAATGGTAACAAAAAGACAAAAGATAGATACTGGTGTGCATTTAGAAAGAAGGGAACACTTTTACAATACTAGTGAGATTGTAAATTGGTATAGCCACCATGGAAAACAGTGTGGAGGTTCATTTAAAAATTAAAAATAGAGCTACTATATGATCCAGCAATTCCACATCTGGGAATATATCCAAAGGAAATGAAAACACTAACTCAAAAAGATATCTTCATCACCATGTTCATAGTAGTATTATTTACAATAACCAAGACACAGAAGCCACTTAAGTGTCCCTCTATGGATGAATAAAGAAGTCGTGAGGTACATGCATATATATATATATATGAATATTATTCACCCATACAAAAGCATAAGGAAATTCTATCATTTGTTACCACCCATAAGCATGGATAGAACTTGAAGTCATTATTCTTGGTGAAATAAAACAAAGAAGGAATAAGATCTCACTTATATGTGGAATCTAATATAAAACAAAGAAACAAACGAACTCACTAAATTCATTGAAAAAGAAATTAGGTTTGTGGTTACCAGAGGTAGAGTGTGGGAGGAAATGGAGTTCAAGGAAGGTGGTCAGAAGATACAAACTTCCAGTTATAAATAAGTGCTAGAGATGCAATGTCCAACATGATGACCAAAGTTAACACTGCTACCCAACATCTAGGAAAGTGAAGAGAGTAGATTCTATGAGTTTATTTTTATTTTTCTGGTGTCTATAAGAAATGATGGATGCTAACTAAACCAGAAATGGTATGGACCTAACAGAAGCAGAAGATATTAAAAAGAGGTGGCAGGAATACACAGAAGAACTGTACAAAAAAGATCTTCACGACCAAGATAGTCACGATAACGTGATCACTGACCTAGAGCCAGACATCTTGGAATGTGAAGTCAAGTGGGCCTTAGAAAGCATCACTACGAACAAAGCTAGTGGAGGTGATGGAATTCCAGTTGAGCTATTTCAAGTCTTGAAAGATGATGCTGTGAAAGTGCTGCACTCAATATGCCAGCAGATTTGGAAAACTCAGCAGTGGCCACAGGACTGGAAGAGGTCAGTCTTCATTCCAATCCCAAAGAAAGGCAATGCCAAAGAATGCTCAAACTACCGCACAATTGCACTCATCTCACACGCTAGTAAAGTCATGCTCAAAATTCTCCAAGCCAGGCTTCAGCAGTATGTAAACCGTGAACTCCCAGATGTTCAAGCAGCTTTTAGAAAAGGCAGAGGCACCAGAGATCAAATTGCCAACATCCGCTGGATCATGGAGAAAGCAAGAGAGTTTCAGAAAAACTTCTATTTCTGCTTTATTGACTATGCCAAAGCCTTTGACTGTGTGGATCACAATAAACTGTGGAACATTCTGAAAGAGATGGGAATCCCAGACCACCTGACCTGCCTCTTGAGAAACCTGTATGCAGGTCAGGAAGCAACTGTTAGAACTGGACATGGAACAACAGACTGGTTCCAAATAGGAAAAGGTGTACGTCAAGGTTGTATATTGTCACCTTGCTTATTTAACTTATATGCAGAGTACATCATGAGGAACGCTGGGCTGGAAGAAGCACAAGCTGGAATCAAGATTGCTGGGAGAAATATCAATAACCTCAGATATGCAGATGACACTACCCTTATGGCAGAAAGTGAAGAGGAACTCAAAAGCCTCTTGATGAAAGTGAAAGAGGAGAGTGAAAAGGTTGGCTTGAAGCTCAACATTCAGAAAACAAAGATCATGGCATCTGGTCCCATCACTTCATGGGAAATAGATGGAAAAACAGTGGAAACAGTGTCAGACTTTATTTTTTTGGGCTCCAAAATCACTGCAGATGCTGATTGCAGCCATGAAATTAAAAGACGCTTGCTCCTTGGAAGGAAAGTTATGACCAACCTTGATAGTATATTAAAAAGCAGAGACATTACTTTGCCAACCAAGGTCCGTCTAGTCAAGGCAATGGTTTTTCCCGTGGTCATGTATGGATGTGAGAGTTGGACTGTGAAGAAGGCTGACCGCCGAAGAATCGATGCTTTTGAACTGTGGTGTTGGAGAAGACTCTTGAGAGTCCCTTATACTGCAAGGAGATCCAACCAGTCCATTCTGGAGGAGATCAATCCTGGATGTTCATTGGAGGGACTGATGCTAAAGCTGAAACTGCAATACTTTGGCCACCTCATGCGACGAGTTGACTCACTGGAAAAGACTCTGATGCTGGGAAAGGTTGGGGGCGGGAGGAGAAGGGGACGACGGAGAATGAGATGGCTGGAGGGCATCACCGACTCTGTGGACATGAGTTTGAGTGAACTCCGGGAGTTGGTGATGGACAGGGAGGCCTGGCGTGCTGTGATTCATGGGGTCGCGGAGAGTCGGACACGACTGAGCGACTGAACTGAACTGAACTGAACTGAACTAAACCTAGTATGGCAATTATGTCACAATATTTGTAAATCAAACCATCATACCATATACCTTAAACAGTGATGTATGCCCATTATTTCTCAGTGAACTTATGGGGAAAAAGGGAAATAATGATTGAGATACAGAGCTCCAGTTAGTCTCCTCAGACTTTGATAGGTTCATTGGAAGGACTGATGCTAAAGCTGAAACTCCAATACTTTGGCCACCTCATGCGATGACTTGACTCACTGGAAAAGACTCTGATTTGGGGAGGGATTGGGGGTGGGAGGAGAAGGGGACGACAGAGAATGAGATAGCTGGATGGCATCACTGACTCGATGGACATGAGTTTGAGTGAACTCCAGGAGTTGGTGATGGACAGGGAGGCCTGGCGTGCTGTGATTCATGGGGTCGCAAAGAGTCGGACACGACTGAGCGACTGAACTGACTGACTGACTGAGTGACCATCTTAATATTTAATGGGTAGACTTAAATCCTTGCTAACTTATCATGGCATCCGGTCCCATCACTTCATGGCAAATAGATGGGGAAACAATGGAAACTGTGACAGACCTTATTTTTTGAGGCTCCAAAATTACTGCAGATGGTGACAGCAGCCACGAAATTAAAAGATTCTTGCTCCTTGGAAGAAAAGCTATGACCAACCAAGACAGCATACTAAAAAGCAGAGATATTGCTTTGCTAATAAAGGTCCATCTAGTCAAAGCTACGGTTTTTCCAGTAGTCATGTATGGATGTGATATTTGGACTATAAAGAAAGCTGAGCGCCAGAGAATTGATGCTTTTGAACTGTGGTGTTGGAGAAGACTCTTGAGAGTCCTTTGGACTGTAAGGAGATCGAACTGGTCAATCCTAAAGGAAATCAGTCCTGAATATTCACTGGAAGGACTAATGCTGAAGCTGAAACTCCAATACTTTGGCCACCTGATGCGAAGAACTGACTCCTTGGAAAAGACCCTGACGCTGGGAAAGACTGAAGGCAGGAGGAGAAGGGGACGACAGAGGATGAGATGGTTGGATGGTATCACTGACTTGATGGACATGAGTTTGAGTAAGCTCCAGGAGTTGGTGGTGGACAGGGAAGCCTGACATGCTGCAGTCCATGGAGTCACAAAGAGTCGGACATGACTGAGTGACTGAAAACTGAATTCATCTCCACACAGATGCTCAATTGCCCCTGAACATCAACTTCCATAAAACTGAACATCTCCTCACCACCACAGTCCCATTCTCTCTACATCCTTCATCTAGGTTCTAGGGTGACTACAAAGTTTCAGTGAAATGAGAGATTTGCATACAGTATCTAGAATGTTGTCTGGCACAGCAGTTTCTCTCAGTCACTGGCATTAGCAACTTTCCAGTCATCTACCTACAGATCCAGTAACATCATCAACAACTGCCTTTCCTTTGTTTTCCACAATCAGTCCCCACATTCTGCCAACTTTACAGTCAAATCATCATTCCTAATTGACCTCCTTACCTTTGGCCTTCTTCTCTTCATTAGATTATAATGTTTTATACCTCTCTGTATCCCACAAACTAGTGCAAAGTAATTTCTTATACTCAGAGTTTTCAGCCATTAAATAACCGTTTCCTCTGAAGGCTCAGAAGAGAATGGTATATACAAAAGATGCCTCCTCTAGATGACAGAAATTTTTGAAACATAATGGGAAATCCCAACAAATAAATATCCAAGGTATGTTTAGCCTCAGAAATTTACAAGACTCCAAAGCTATTCTAGCTGTGGTTCCACCTGTTTCCAGAGCACGGCCCCCTAACTCTGGCAAGGAGCACTCAACTGGAAAAAAAAAAACCTTGCCCAGTGCACCACTGCCTGTTGGGTCACCGGTTGGGTGAAAATTGGTTCTTGTGCAGGCAGCTTCCCTGACAAGCCCCTACTTCATTCCAATCAACTTCATTCAAAGCTACAAAGCCAACCCCCATGGAAATGTTCTCTGCTTTTAGAGGAGACTCAGAGGTTAAAAAGCGTCTGCCTGCAATGCGGGAGACCGGGGTTCGATCCTTGGGTTGGGAAGAGCCCCTGGAGAAGGAAATGGCAACCCATTCCAGTATTCTTGCCTGGAGAATACCATGGACGGAGGAGCCTAGGGGGCTACAGTTCATGGGGTTGCAAAGAGTCGGACACGAGTGAGCAACCACTTTCACTTTCAGGTTGAGCACCTAAACTAAGTGACCTTTCCACTCATTCTGATTATTATAGATTCTCTTCTCAAGAAAGAGTATGTTATGTGGTAGAAAGAGCCTGGGCTCCAGAATCAGACAAGCCTCAATTCAAATCCTGGTTCCACTTAGTAATTGTGTGACCTTGCCATCTCTGTTTTTTTCATCTGCAGAATGAGAACAAAATCTACTTAATAGTGTGGTAGAGATGAGTCATTGAGATAATGACATTAATGATAATACAGAGCAGTTAGTGTGGCACCTAACACAACAAAATTGCTTAGTCAATGTGCTTCTTTATCTTCTTTATTAATATTCACTTTTGGCTCTCTTGTCTTTTGCCGTGAATTATTTTGAAGATCTTGGGGGAAGGCCTGGAGTCCTGCCAGTGATGACTCATAATGAGCATTGTCATAAAGTTTCTTTGTTGTATACCTTGGACCATAATTCTTAGAAATGGGTAAGACCAAAGTATTCAATTGTATAGTTTCCTCAAGTTTCTGGGTGGGATTCGATTCCAGAAAAGAAGGAATGTCCAAAGCCTTTCAGTCTCTTTTTTCTGTGAATAAGAGTCTTGTTACTATAGGAAGTTTTTCTTAACATGTAATGCCAATAGGAAATTCTTCCTTTGGATATATCATTAACTCAAATGTATAATTAACCTCATAGGACTTCTGGATACTGTGAGGGTACAAATTATGTGCAAATCATGGCCTCTACTCTCAAAATACATGGAATAATTCTAGAACAATGAAAGAATATATAATATATAGCTAAACTGTGTGTTTCAGAATTTCGGTGCTTAGAAAAGTTCCAAAGAGACAGGAAAGTCTCCCTAATGATAGGGGAAAGTTTCAGCTTAGGGAAAAGGAAAAAGATTTCTAATTCAAGAATAGAATGTTCACAATGAACGTGTCATCAAACACTAAATTAACTATGTTTGTTACCAGTTGGATAATTTCATTTTTTTCCTCAAGAATCTCAGCCTCAGCCTTGCACGCTGGGCAGGAGCCCAGCTCTGCAGCACACCTGCTCTCAGCCAGCCTTGTTCTCATGTGCCTTCCCCACCTTTACCCGTGCTCCACCGTCTTTGCTTCTCAGTTTTCTCCTATGTCCTGTCCCCTCATAAACAAGTTCTGTGTTAGAAGTTTCAATGATGACAAGAAATAGAATGATAAAGTACTGATTGTGTTAGAGCCAGATGTCATTTTAGACATCGTAGATTACCCTTCCCTTCATCCACTGTATACAAAGGACTTTCCATCTTCCACTACTGTTCAGTTATTCATTATTTCACTTCAAAAATATCTAAGCCACCCTACCATATACAAAGTTCCCAGTAACTGTATTTATTGCTAAATCCCATTTTTCCTTAAGAATCTTACTTCTTGCCCCTTCTCTATGTCATCAGTTAGACAAAACTGAGAAATGGATAAAACTCTTTGGTACTCCTAATCTCTTGATTCTTAGCCCACATTCGTCTTCAGTGACCACCCCCATCCTAGTTCCTCAAAAATTTCTCATTTCCCTTATCAATAGTTATCATTAGAGTCTTCAGTTACCCTAAGGTTTAATGGCCCATAACAGTATAACAGTTCTCCCTTATGAATTACATTTTAATTGGGGTAAAAGACTTCTATTACAAGTAAAGGTCTAGCCTATTTTGGACACCAGTCAAGGAGGATTTGGGGAGCCCCAAGGCTTCGGTGGGGAGATGAAAAAACATTTTAGAGCTAACACCTGTTATATCTATCTGCAAGTAATATAGATAATATACTTCAATTAAAGCTACTGTTGAACATTGTCATAAGAAGCTAAAATGAAAAAAATCCCCTACATTCAAAAGTTTCCAGGTTAAACTGTATATTGCCTCCCAGTTCCAAAACCACTCTTTGTTGTATGCCCTATGAAATGGAGCTGAAATGTTGGAATACTTCTTCTTTCAATAAGCGTGATGTCAAGCTTTGTCAGTGTAGAGAACTGTAGAGACACTATGAGAGGAACAGAGCTTCGCCTACTGATTCTGGCACTTTCCATTTGCTTCTTCTTGTTTCCAGCTCATTGCTGCCAGTTTCATGTTTGAAGTTCACCCAGTGGCACTCATCTCCATCAAGTTACTGTGGCACATGTACAGACAGCTTCTCATCAGGTTTCAGCTGCATCCTGATTGACAGCTTCCTAATGAGTCTCATAGGCATCCCAGAAGTCAGTTACCCAGCCTTGGCCCATCTACACTTTGGAAAACTGGTTCCTGCTTGTCCAGTGTTCACAGATTAGTCCTAATCTGGGCAACTGGATTGCAAAATTCTCTGCAATCCAGTGGTCCACAGCCATCCCTTTTCCAATGTGGCCTTAATCTCAGCCTTGGGGAAAAGGAATCTTTTCCACACTTGCTCCCTCTTTGGGTACCCTCCCTGAACCCTAGGCTATTCTTTTGAGTTATCTTTATCCTTTATAAATCACCATCTGTTACAATTGATAATTCTTTATATAAACTTTTTCCTGTTTAAATTACTCTATGGTGTCCATTTTCTCTATTGGCTTCTCACTGATATAAGAAGGGGGAGGAAAAAAATCTTCATTTCTGAGGAATAAACTATCAAAGCATTTGTTTAAAAACTCAAAGAATGCAAAGAATCAGACAGTTTGACTTTCTGCCACAGCAATCTATTGTAAATGAACATAATACCTTGATTATAATAAATGAGATAGAAAAACAACAATGAACATTCAAATCTTAGGGAAAAATTCTCATATTAAGCCTTCAATAAAACAAAGCAAAATAAAAAAACAAAATTAAAAATTCAAACCTAAATACACAAGGGCCCTAATCAATTGTCAAGTTTCAGTATTGTTGTGCCCAAATTATTATGTCCTGTACTTATTTTAAAAAATCATCTGAGGGATCAAGGAAAAGGAAGCCAAACTAGTTAGACTTTTATATTTGTTTTCTGCAAAAATATTAGTACAAAACACGCCACAAACAGGATCTGCTGGAAGCATAAGGCCTACAGTAATGATACTTTGTACATGGTGTCCAGAGTTTCACTGTTTGACTCGTGAGATCCATAACTGTCTCACAGAGTTTTTATAAAGATCAGTACCTAGGACAGTGCTTGCCACATAGCAACTTCTCCAAAAGTCTTTTTTTTTTTTTTTTGATGGCTATTGCTGTTACTCATAATTTCTTTTTTTACTATAACGAGTATTATAGCAAGAAGATTTTGGTTGCCAGTAACAGAAAAGCCAACTCAAATTAGCTTAAACAATTTTTTAAGTGCTATGTAATAGGGAAGTCAAGAGATAAAGGAAAATAAGCTCTGTATTCCAGACCAGAGTTCTGGAACTCACTCAGATTAGATTGACTTGAGTCACCTAATCAGTTCAGTTCAGTTCAGTCGCTCAGTCGTGTCCGACTCTTAGTGACCCCATGAACCACAGCACGCCAGGCCTCCCTGTCCATCACCAACTCCCGGAGTTCACTCAAACTCATGTCCATCGAGTCGGTGATGCCATCCAGCCACCTCATTCTCTGTCGTCCCCGTCTCCACCTACCCCCAATAGCTCCCAGCATCAGAGTCTTTTCCAGTGAGTCAACTCGTCGCCTGAGGTGGCCAAAGTATTGGAGTTTCAGCTTTAGCATCAGTCCTTCCAATGAACACCCAGGATTGATCTCCTTTAGAATGGACTGGTTGGATCTCCTTGCAGTCCAAGGGACTCTCAAGAGTCTTCTCCAGCACCACAGTTCAAAAGCATCAATTCTTCGGTGCTCAGCTTTCTTCACAGTCCAACTCTCACATCCATACATGACCACGGGAAAAACCATAGCCTTGACTAGACAGAACTTTGTTGGCAAAGTAATGTCCCTGCTCTTTAATATGCTATCTAGGCTGGTCATAACTTTCCTTCCAAGGAGCAAGCGTCTTTTAATTTCATGGCTGCAATCAGCATCCGCAGTGATTTTGGAGCCCAAAAAAATAAAGTCTGACACTGTTTCCACTGTTTCCCCATCTATTTCCCAAGAAGTGATGGGACCAGATGCCATGATCTTCGTTTTCTGAATGTTGAGCTTTAAGCCAACCTTTTCACTCTCCTCTCTCACTTTCATCAAGAGGCCTTTGAGTTCCTCTTCACTTTCTGCCATAAGGGTGGTGTCATCTGCATATCTGAGGTTATTGATATTTCTCCCGGCAATCTTGATTCCAGCTTAATAGTTCTCACCAATAGATTTGCTCACCACAATAGCAAAATTCAGGGAAATGTTATATGCTGACTGATTTAAGCCAATCCTAGCTTACCCATGAAATCAAGGGTGGAGTTTTCCCAAACTGCACATAGACTATAAGGGGGAAAAAGAAAAAACAATATGGATGCAACACAGAGATATAAAAAGATCTTGCTTAAATAATTTAATTTCCCTCTGTGTCTAGTTTTCCTGTAAAGCTCGTTTAAATTCACATTGTGATTTTATAGAGACAGTGAATAAACAACAACAAAAATCTCACATAGTCTCATCATGTGCTAAGTGGTTAAATTCTTTAGATACACTAATTCAGAAGACTCTACACATGGACATCACCAGATGGTCAACACCAAAATCAGATTGATTATATTCTTTGCAGCCAAAGATGGAGAAGCTCTATACAGTTAGCAAAAACAAGACCAGGAGCTGACTGTGGCTCAGATCATGAACTCCTGATTGCAAAATTCAGACTTAAATTGAAGAAAGTAGGGAAAACCATTAGACCATTCAGATATGACCTAAATCAAATCCCTTATGATTATACAGTGGAAGTGAGAAATAGATGTAAGGGACTAGATCTGATAGATAGAGTGCCTGATGAACTCTGGACAGAGGTTCGTGACATTGTACAGGAGACAGGGACCAAGACCATCCCCATGGAAAAGAAATACAAAAAAGCAAAATGGTTGTCTGAGGAGGCCTTACAAATAGCTGTGAAAAGAAGAGAAGTAAAAAGCAAAGGAGAAAAGGAAAGATATAAGCATCTGAATGCAGAATTTCAAAGAATAGCAAGGAAAGATAAGAAAGCCTTCCTCAGTGATCAATGCAAAGAAATAGAGGAAAACAATAGAATAGGAAAAACAAGAGATCTCTTCAAGAAAATCAGAGATAAGAAGGGAATATTTCATGCAAAGATGGGCTCGATAAAGGACAGAAATGGTATGGACCTAATAGAAGCAGAAGATATTAAGAAGAGGTGGCAGGAATACACAGAAGAACTGTACAAAAAAGATCTTCATGACCAAGATAATCACGATGGCGTGATTACTGACCTAGAGCCAGACATCTTGGAATGTGAAGTCAAGAGGGCCTTAGAGAGCATCACTACGAACAAAGCTAGTGGAGGTGATGGAATTTCAATTGAGCTATTTCAAATCCTGAAAGATGATGCTGTGAAAGTGCTGCACTCAATATGCCAGCAAATTTGGAAAACTCAACAGTGGCCACAGGACTGGAAAAGGTCAGTCTTCATTCCAATCCCAAAGAAAGGCAATACCAAAGAATGACCAAATTATTGCACAATTGCACTCATCTCACAATCCGATGGATGGAGCAGCCTGGAAGGCTGCAGTCCGTGGGGTCGCTAAGGGTCAGACACGACTGAGCGACTTCACTTTCACTTTTCACTTTCACACATTGGAGAAGGAAATGGCAGCCCACTCCAGTGTTCTTGCCTGGAGAATCCCAGGGACAGGGGAGCCTGGTGGGCTTCCATCTATGGGGTCACACAGAGTCAGACACAACTGAAGTGACTTAGCAGCAGCAGCAGCATCACACGCTAGTAAAGTCATGCTCAAAATTCTCCAAGCCAGGCTTCAGCAATATGTGAACCGTGAACTTCCAGATGTTCAAGCAGGTTTTAGAAAAGGCAGAGGAACCAGAGATCAAATTGCCAACATCTGCTGGATCATAAAGAAAGCAAGAGAGTTCCAGAAAAACATCTATTTCTGCTTCATTGACTATGCCAAAGCCTTTGACTGTGTGGATCACAATAGACTGTGGAACATTCTGAAAGAGATGGGAATACCAGACCACCTGACCTGCCTCTTGAGAAACCTGTATGTAGGTCAGGAAGCAACAGTCAGAACTGGTCATAGAACAACAGATTGGTTCCAAATAGGAAAAGGAGTACACCAAGGTTGTATATTGTCACCCTGCTTATTTAACTTATATGCAGAGTACATCATGAGGAACGCTGGGCTTGAAGAAGCAGAAGCTGGAATCAAGTTTGCCAGGAGAAATATCAATAACCTCAGATATGCAGATGACACCACCCTTATGACAGAAAGTGAAGAGGAACTCAAAGGCCTCTTGATGAAAGTGAAAGAGGAGAGTGAAAAGGTTGGCTTGAAGCTCAACATTCAGAAAACGAAGATCATGGCATCTGGTCCCATCACTTCTTGGGAAATAGATGGGGAAACAGTGGAAACAGTGTCAGATTTTAGTTTTTGGGCTCCAAAATCACTGCAGATGCTGATTGCAGCCATGAAATTAAAAGACGCTTATTCCTTGGAAGGAAAGTTATGACCAACCTAGATAGCATATTAAAAAGCAGAGATATTACTTTTCCAACCAAGGTCCATCTAGTCAAGGCTATGCTTTTTCCCACAGTCATGTATGGATGTGAGAGTTGGACTGTGAAGAAAGCTGATCGCCGAAGAATTGATGCTTTTGAACTGTGGTGCTGGAGAAGACTCTTGAGAGTCCCTTGGACTGCAAGGAGATCCAACCAGTCCATTCTAGAGGAGATCAATCCTGGGTGTTCATTGGAAGGACTGATGCTAAAGCTGAAACTCCAATACTTTGGCCACCCCATGCGACGAGTTGATTCACTGGAAAAGAGTCTGATGCTAGGAGGGATTGGGGGTGGGAGGAGACGGGGACGACAGAGAATGAGATGGCTGGATGGCATCACCGACTCGATGGACATGAGTTTGAGTGAACTCCGGGAGTTGGTGATGGACTTGGAGGCCTGGCGTGCTGTGATTCATGGGGTCGCAAAGAGTCGGACACGACTGAGCGACTGAACTGACTGACTGAAACTACCGTAAGATTTAGGCAAGGAGCTATCCAAGAATGGAGTTAGGATATGGAACCTAGACAATAAGTCTCCATGAACTGTGTGCCTAACACTTCTGCTAGACTACCTCTCAATAAAGCAGTATTTTCCCCATTCAAAGCCTGAAACCCTATGACAAGAGACAAAGCACATAGGCCATTCACTTATAGAGTGATCTAAAGTTTTCAAGTCACCTCCACTCAGCTTCCAAACCTTAATGGCATCCTCATAAAATCAAAGATGATCAGGTACATGGGATCTAGAATCTCTAATTCTTAAAGATAGGAAAGCTGTCAACACTATCAATCAGCTGCTTGATATTGAAAAAGGCAATCTGAATCTCAGTTTCTTCCCCTTTGAAGTAGAGGACTACAACTAGGTCATCTAAAGGACAGCTTGTACACATATACACACAATTGTTCCTACACCTCTAGGACGACCTCAATTTTCCTCCTCAAACAATAGCTTGTGCTTTCACTTGGAACCCATGTTTATTGAATTTTTTATCATGTGTCTGGCATCTCTCCAAATATGATCAAATATAAAAGGAACTTAACTGGTAAACCAAAGAATAAATAACACACAAGAAATCATGAAATCACTCTGCAAGATTCAGCTAGTTAATCCTCCTAACATCCCCCTGGAATCAAGCTAAACCATTTTCAAAGGTCAGATCTTTGAAAGCCTGACTTATTTTATTAAAGCCACAGAAAAATCCAGAGTTTATGGATTATCCTTCCTGTCCCTCCCTCTTTTCTCTTTTCTTCTCACTGCCATCATGTCTTAGAGGTTATAGATGGGGTAAAATGTTTTTTTATTTCCTCATTTATATAGAATTACAAGTTGGAAATATTAATCCTACTAATGTTAGAAACTATATCAGGACTAAATTACTGTGCTGTGTGCTCACATAGAAAATTATTGATGCACCTTAAGCACCTCAGAGCAATTTCAATTTCATAAATTTATAAATCCAAAATAAATATATCTCAGGTAGTGCAAAATTTGCTTTCCACCATTTATAAATTCTTGACCTTCATAAAGAATCCAAATAATTTCTAATTTCTCTGTTCTAATACCTAAACCATTTTCTGGGTTTCTCAGCTTGATAGAAAGTGCCTGTGAGACTCATTCTTTTGGTTGGTGATTCTCATTAACCTCAGACAAGAGAAATCCCAGTACATAGATCAAAATGAAAGGACCAGTTGGCAATAAACTAAATATATTGCTACATTGGCCACTAAAAGAGAAAGTAGAATGTATAATACTGAAACAAACCTTTCTGTGATGAGGTGCCTTCATTCCCTGATGCAATTCTGTCAACTTATAGAGATTTTTTTATGGAGACTTAGATCGTTCACCTTGTATCTGGTAGGAAGTATCATGGATTTTTTTATGAGACTTACTGAGCAATCCATAACAGATTAGAAGGGAAAAAAATTGAAGGCTAAGTAAATCTGCAGAAACAAAATGTGCACTGTCATCTTCCTTAACTAATGGTATTGAATCTGCTCCAAGGCTGCTCTAAATTGACACTTGAGAAAAGGCAGCAAGCCTAAAACCTCCTCCACTTCTCCCCATGATCCCTACTCCTGCCCCACACTCCTTTTGCTGTCTCTAGTAATATCATCCTTACATGCCCATCCTAAGACCAAACTGGTAGATATCAGGCAGGGATCGGCGGTGACACATGCTCAGTTTGTTAACTTCCTGGCAGGCTGGAAGCTTTCTAATTGGACGTGAGAAGAAATAAAAAGTGGTGGAGAACACATCTGAATTTCTTTCTGCCTCTAAGATTTTGTGCTCTGAAGGAATCCGTATTCAGTCAAGTACACTGTAACGGACACCCAGATGTACTACAGTGAAGTTGTTAAAACACGGACTTTAGAGACAAATGTCAGAAAGTGAAAGTCACTAAGCCATGTCCAACTCTTTGCGACCCCATAGACTATACAGTCCCTGGAATTCTCTAGGCCAGAATACTGGAGTGGGTAGCTTTTTCCTTCTCCAGGGGATCTTTCCCAACCCAGGTCTCCCGCATTGCAGGTGGATTCTTTACCAGCTGAGCCACCAAAGAAGCCCAAGAATGCTGGCATGAGTAGCCTATCCCTTTTCCAGCGGATCTTCCTGACCCAGGAATCTGAACCAGAATCTCCTGCATTTCAGGCAGAGGTTTACATTTACTAGCTATGTTGCCGCTGCTAAGTCGCTTCAGTCGTGTCCGACTGTGCGACCCCATAGATGGCAGCCCAGGAGGCTCCCCCGTCCCTGGGATTCTCCAGGCAAGAACACTGGAGTGGGTTGCCATTTCCTTCTCCAAAGCAGGAAAGTGAAAATTGACAGTGAAGATGCTCAGTCGTGTCCAACTCTTAGCGACCCCATGGACTGCAGCCTACCAGGCTCCTCCGTCCATGGGATTTTCCAGGCAAGAGTACTGGAGTGGGCTGCCATTGCCTTCTCCATACTAGCTATGTGCCCTTGGATAAATTAGTTAGCTCTCTTTATGCCTCAGTTTTTGTATCTGTAAGAGAGCACTTTCTTCGTAGGGTACTTCAAACAATTAAATGAGGTAATACATGTAAATCCTTTAGAATTGTGCCAGGACCACAGGAAATGCTACATAGATATTAGTCATTATTATCTTAGCTGAGTCTTTTTATAACCTTTCAATGTTCCCAAGCAGTGGTCATTTATCCTGTGTTGATCTTTCCCCAGACCATGGAACTCATTATCTCCCAAGGTAACTTACTATTTTTCTTTCTTTCTACAGTGAAGCAAAATTGTTATCTTTTTGTCTCCTACTTACCTTGAGGTTTACCTTGGAACTCTACAGAAGAAAGTAATTGATATTTAAATGCTGTTATTTCCTTTCTATAAGCTAAACATCTTCCATTCCTGCAATGACATATACGTAACATGAATGAGTTTATAACTAGTTTGTCTATGGTCTTTCTAAACAGTGACACCTGGAAAGATGGGTCTGGAAGAAGAACTAGTGCTTCCCTCATTCTAGAGGGAATTCAAAGGTCCTATTCATTTTGGAATTTTATTAGCATCCCCCCTATATCCGGGTCGCAGAGAGTCAGACACGACTGAGCGACTGAACTGAACTGAACTGATATCCACCTCAGGTGAAAGTCTTAAGTCTTTTTTTGTATGACTGTTACAAATTGCATCTCATCATCCCTTTCTGACCATATGCAATTTTTTCCTGTTTTTTTTGTTTGTTTATAGGATGGTAGATGGTTGTAGAGTAATGTAGTCTGTAAGTAAAAGTAGTAACTAGACATCTTTATAGTTCAGTTCAGTTCAGTCGCTCAGTCGTGTCCGACTCTCTGCGACCCCATGAATCACAGCACACCAGGCCTCCCTGTCCATCACCAACTCCCGGAGTTCACTCAAACTCATGTCCACAGAGTCGGTGATGCCATCCAACCATCTCATTCTCTGTCGTCCCCTTCTCCTCCCGCCCCCAAATAGTTCATAAGGCATCAGCCTACAACATGAGTTTGTCAAGATATTTTTGGATTTTATTTTTATCAACCTTTATTTCTTTGTACATAAGGAAGTGTCCCCTTTCATTTGATAGCCAAAAATATGTAGCCATCATACAATGAGGATGACTGAGTACTGGGAAAGGTAGAGTCCTACTTTTATTCCTAGTCTTAAAATAACAGGCCTAACATACTTAAATGCTCAGGCTCTCTGGGTACCTCGCAGCTTTGGTTTGTAACAATAGTTACCCAAAACACTAAAATGGTGTCTATCTATCTTCAAGACCGTAAATAATCCTTTAGAATGTTAAAAGCAAAATTAAGATTTTAGAAAATCTTTACTTATAAATCTAATAGAAATGAACAAAAAGCCACAAGGTTAGCCTAAAGGAAATCAGAATGAACTTACTGAGAATATGCAAAAGGTACAAAATTGATTTTTAACCCTTGATCTTTTGCTTGCTTAGTTTGTGGATGTCTAGGCAGGCATCTTCTCATGAGTCGCTCTGGCTTTGAGAACTGCCTCTCTGCCCACACAGCGCCTTGTATGTATCTCTGCTCTCATCTTTGGCAAAGGGCGGAGGAAAATGTTGTTTGCCTGTCTGTCTGTTCCTTAAGATCACGAGTACATCAAGGGCAAGAAAAAGCATTTTAATGATTTTTGCACCCAGCATAGAACCCAACACTTAATAGATAATATATGTTTATTGAATTAGCATGCCTACCTCCTCCCTACTTCCACCAAATCTCCTTCCCCTGGTCACTCTAAGGGCACTTTGATTCTACAAGTCTCTATGACAGAAAATGTACATATCCCTACTGGAGCAATACTTTGGCAGAAATTTATGTTGCAAACTATCCATACCAACCATTCCTCCCAGTGCCGTTTATAGCAATTGAGGTGGTAGTGAGAAAACAGTATCCGTCATCCCCGCAAATGCCAGCCCTGTTGTGGCCATTGGCCAATGAAATCCCAGAGCATCAGCCCACCAGCAAGTAGAGGCTAGAAAATTCTGCTTCTCCCACAAATACCATGCCTGGAATATGGATTTGTACTGCAGGTGTCTTTGTCTCAAGTTTCTCAATTAAACACCTACCCATGCAGCCTGGCTGCCTATCTCCTTGGCCAGAGTTACAGGCACCTGGGTCCCCTCCTGAAGGAAGAAGCCTATCTCTAAATTCCGGTCAGTAATGAGGAACACCAGCTTTTGTGCCTTCCACCTCCTCCAGGGTAGACTCTGCTTTCCAGGAACTCTTCTTCGGGAGGCCTTTCACCCAGACCTGCCTAGAGAACCTTGTTGTCCTATGGTGGCAGTCTCTTAATTCTTTGATTAGCAAACTGTTGGTCGTTCACCTCTGCCTGAATGGGAACCTGACTTGTGACTCCCAACCCCTCATTTGGGCTTGGAGCTCCCCACCCACTGAGTCCCCTCCAGTCCTAAACATAATACTCTAATCCTTGTCAATACCAGCTTGTCTCTCTTGGCTCTCCATACCAATTTGCTCCCTCCTTCCCTGCAGAAATCACTGTATTTCTGTCTGTTCTAGTCACATGGTGTATGACTCTGAGAGGAAAACAGGAGGGGGAGGGAATAGGAAAAGGAACCACTAGAGACAACAAAAACTTCCATCTGCCTCACGTGTTTTGCCTAGAGCCAGAACCAGCATAGGTTCTACATTCCACACACACAGCCAAAATTTCCTCCAAAAGAGTCTCTGTGTCTTCTTTGTCTTGGCCTCAGGACCTTCTTGCAAACAGTGCTCCATCAAGTTGAGACCAATTACCCAGGATTAGCTGGTTCTGCTGTGACTTGGGCTCATATCAAGCTCATACACCAAAGTTAAAAAAAAAAAGATAAGGGAAGGGACCCAGAATGGAGAGATCACTGGGGCATTTCCCAGTTAAAGCATCAATAGCAATTTAAAAACAAACAAAACTATGTTTTTAAAATCCAGCTCAAAAAAGTAAATTCTTGAGAGAAAAGGTTTCCTTTCACCAATGGCTAGTTCACTTTTTTGTTGGCTGTATTTACAGTATTAGATAGGCTTTGTTTTCCCATTACACACAAGAGAGTTTGAGGTTTATATCAGTAAGCTAACTGGACAATGTAAGATGCTAAAGGATATTAATATTTCCTTATATGTTAGATAATTAAATGGAATGTTTTTAATCATAAGCTTATTCATCATTTTAGATTAATTCAGAATTATTCCCTTTTTATACAATAATTTCTTCAGGAGTAGAAATATCTCAGGCTTATTTGACACTTAAGAGAGGGTGGTATTTTAAAGTGGAAAAGAAACTAGACCGAGAATCTGAAGTTCTAAATTCTAGTGTTTTACTGACTGGGAACCTTTGAGTAAGATCTCAGATTTCTCATCCACAAAATGCAGGAGTGGAACGAGGAGAGGGCTCCATCGCCACAGTCCTTTTCCTGTTTAATAACCTGCTACACTGAGAAAAATACACTCAGATTCAAAAAACAGATTTTAATCTGAGTGCTGCCTCTAATCTTCTTGGTGACTTTGAGCATTTGCCCTCTCCTGTTTCCTCATATGTAATAAAAAGGAAATGGAACAGATGGTGTCTAAGGACACCAGCTCTGAAACTTTACAACAAAGAAAAATATCTGGGGTGCATATGTTGCCTTCTATTTGCATGTAGAACTTGATGTTTTGCTCCAAGTAGCCTGAGAAGAATCTATGTGTTTGTAAAGCATTTCCCCAGTGTTCTGGCACATACACTTATCCATAGAAAAGCGAATCTTAATTCCCGGGGAGGAAAACTCTTAATAAAGCAGAAAATTGTGGTCAGACTCTGGAATCCAGCATAAACTTTATTATTATGAGGCTTCATGCTAGTGACCTCTGTAGGCCATGAAGCAAAGATGGCTATACTAAAATCTTGTCTTCACCTGCTGTTTATAATTACACTGCTTAGGTCCAAAAGTGACTTCCTAAAACCTTAAAAAGCCACTTATCAAATAAGCTTTCTTTAAAATTTTCTGACATGAAAATGTGTTTAATCCAAATGTATTTTGGGATTTACAATTTCTGGATTTTTGTTAAAATGTCCTAGCTCTTCAAGTAAAGTATCTTTGCTTCAAAAGGAAGTCAAAGCTACAGTCACGGTGGTTTACAGACATTTCTGGTAGCCTTTGCTTCATTTCAATATCTTGCCACGATTGGCTGTTGATAGTTACAAAAAAGGAAGTCTTCAAGTTGGGGGATTTCTCAGTGGAAGTTCCCAGTTTAACACAAGGGAGATCTCAGGACAGTTTAAGCGACACTACGAGAGCCTGCAGATAAAACTTCCAGACTCTGTAACTGTCTACTTCTGTAAAGAGCAGTAGTCTACGAAGGAAATCTTGTAACCTGCAGAAGAGGTAATCAGAACTTTAGTAGTTCCTACCAATTCACAAACTAGCAAGGTAGCCTGAATGTCTTAAACTGCTGTATTGCAGATTCGCTCTACAATTGATTCTGTTAAGTAATTTATGATATGATTCAATACGTCTTTTGTTCATTGCCATAGTTGGAGATTCAGCCTTTTAAAAAATGTGGTCCCTAGCCAAGATTACGAGAAATTTTTAAAAACTGTGATCCTTTTGCTACTATCTCAACTTTTAAGATAAAATTTATATCTCTATTTGAAATGTTTTTTAAAGTTTATGTCTGGAATACAGCCTTCTCCAGTGAGTGGTTTCTATAACATAAAACTTAAAAGGCATCTATTTGGCATAAGTTAAGTTGTATATAGCTTATTAGGTTGAAAAATAAATACTATATATATATTAATACTTTTTTGGTTAAATTTTAAAAGATCAATTCTGACCTGATTCAATGTGTTCATTCAAGCATTAACTTGCATTTATTATTTTTCCATCTTCTAAGAAATATGTTTATAAATATTTCTTTACAGTGTTTTCCTTATATTAATAGAAAACTTTGCATTACCTATCTTCAACATTTAAATTTACACAATAATAGCAATCCAGTCTTATTTCATTATCAATTGGCCTTTATTTTCACCATCTTTTACTAAAGATTGTGTATTATTAAGAATAAGTTGATTGTTCAAAAAAGATGAAACTACAAGGGTCATCACTACTGTTATATGAACACCTGCCATTTATTGTGTCTGCCCGAGGGAAAATGATCACCGGACCTTCCAACTAGTAACTAGCAGAGCCAGGGCTTAACCATAAATCCATATTACTTCTTTTCTTCTGGCTCTCTGTTACCACTGCCCTGCCTTCTTACAATATTGAAGAATATTTTGAGATATCTTATACAACCTGCAAAAAGATGGGGTTTCGGGCAAGGGCAATACTGGGTCAAGGTCACAGGAAAGCCACGTCATTTACAGAAACTTAGAATTCATTCCTAGGTCTTCCTTGTCCTTACTTGCCCACCCCATCTCCTCACTCCTTCCAGGGTTCGCTTCCACCTGGGCACAGGTGCTCACATTTATCTGCCCCCATGCAGGACAAGGACCTGGGACTGTATTCCAGGTCTAACCTGACTGAAGTTCCTGCTAGCAGTCGACTAAAGTAATGTCCAATTATTTCTCTTAAACACTTGTGACAGTGAAAGAGATGGCCAACTGGAAGATTCAAAGAAATCTCTAAAATTCTTCCCCAAAAGTGTTGGTTGGAATTTCATGAAACTTATGCACTAATTTGAAGAAAACAATCATTCTTAACAGGAAAGAAACTTCCTGGCTGCAAACATTTTTTCTTTCCATGTATTAAGGCCTCAGGAAACAGGTTGTTTATTATAAAATGTATTCCAATGTATTTTATCCTCTTCATGAGGGTAATAGGGATGCGATCTTGATAAGGACATTCTTTCCATTGTATTTTTAACTAAATACTGCTGACATTTAGGAAAGTTCTTGATATAATAATTTTATCTTGCATCCAGTCATTGCATTGATATTTTACTTATTTTAAATTATTCTGGTAATTCACATGCAATGTCCAGATAGGTAAAACATAACTTTGTCTTCTTTTTTTCTTCTGATGGTAACATTGGCCAGAACTTCTAGAACAGTGTTTAATAATAGGAGATAGCAGCCAACCTCATCATGTTCTGATCTCAGTGGGAATTTCCCTAGTGGTTAACATTAAGAATGACGTTGGCTACTGGTTTGAGATAAACACCTTAATCATACAAACCAAATAACTATCAAATATACTCCTAATCCTAATTTGCTAAAAGTGAATCAAGGCTTCATGTTAAACTATATTCATTGTCTTTTTTATATCATTAGAGACAACCGTACAGTGTTTCTACTTTTAAACTATATGGGTCCTGTAGTTATATGATACAGTAATTGCATTTTTTAAAGGATATGTTATTAAAAAATCATCCCACAGTAATAAAAGTAGGTTTATGATTATTAAGTGTATTTTGTTATTGTTCTAGATAATAAATTGGCTGATCAAAATGAAACAAACCAAACCTACACATTTCCTTTTTCTCTTCAGTCCACATGCTTTACGCCTCTCCTCTATTATTTTGGCTTCACAATTCAGTTCACAACTCAAATTAACAGAAAAGAATGAAAACAATGTGGCATAGCCAAGGAACCCTATCAAGGCAGAGCAACCATTACTCAAACAAAGCAGCTGCTCCGACACATTGTGCAAAAAGCTTTCTCCCTATTTCAACAGTGCTATCTGCAGGCCACAGTTCAGCCAACAGTGGTGTGCAAAATGTTTGTCCAAATTGATTTACTGTATGCCAATTTATATTAACAAAATACATACTGAAAAAGAAATGCCTATAATTTATCAAGGGTTTTTGCATTCCTATTTATAAGTGAAATTAATCTGCATTTTTATTTTCTGATAAAACTACCAAACATTTCCATGTTCTAAAAAATTTTCATGGGACTTAGAGGCTCCTTGAGATGTTTAAAGAGAAAATCTTAGCACGTTTGTCCTTGGCACACATTTTTGGAAGTAATTCTTTAAAAGCTTTTCAATGTTTTCTGTTATTGATCTATTCAAGTTTTACGCTTATTTTTCACACAGTTTAGGTTTTTTATGTATTTTATAAGTAAAGTTTTATCAAAGTTTTCAAATGTATTATTATGCAAAGTATTGTATTTCTGATCTTCATAACCATATGCATAACGATTTTCATTACTAAATTTGTCCATTTATGTTTTCTCTCTTTTTTCCCTGGTATGACATGTCAAAGTGTGAATCTCTTGGATGTATCACTTTTATGGTTAACTCTTTTTTAAATAATTAATTTTTGCCTTTATCTTTATTCTATTTTCCTACTGCCCTTCCCTCTTTCTAGACTATTTTGCTTTTCCTTTCCTCAGTTTTAGAGTCAGATGCTTACTTCATTTACTTATATTCTTTCTTATTTTGGAATCAAAGTAAGGCTAGGAATTTTCTGAATACCATTTTAACGACTCTTAAACACGTTTGCTATGTCAATTTCACATTATTATTTCGTTTTTTAATTGCCATTTTATTTCCTCTCTGATCCCAGAGTTATTTAGGAAAACAAAGGGCTTTTTTCTTTAGCTAATAGATTTTTTTAGAACAGTTTTAGATTTAGAGTAAAAGTGAACAAACCCTACAGAGAGTTCCATGTACAACCCTGCCTCTTCCCCATCCTTCCCCTTGCTTCCCAAGACACATAGTTTCCCCTGTTGTTAATATATTAATGTATGGTACATTTGTGGAACAATATTGGTACATTCTGGAGAAGAAAATGGCAACCCACTCCAGTATCCTTGCCTGGAGAATCCCATGGACGGAAAAGCCTAGTAGGCTACAGTCTACGGGGTCACAAAGAGTTGGACACGACTGAGCAACTTCACTTCACATTGATTGGTACATTCTTATTAACTCAGTTTATAGTTCATTTAAATTTCCTTATTTTTTTCTTTTAAAAAATTGAGATAAAATTCACAGAGCAAAATTAAACATTTTAAAGTGAACAATTCAGTGGTATTTGGTCCACTCACAATCTTGTGCAACCAACACATCTATCTCGTTTCAAAGCATTTTTATTACCCCAAAAGGAAACTCTGTACCCATTAAACAGTTGCTCTGCTTTCCTGCTCTCTTAGTCCCTGAGGACAACCAGTCTGTGTTCTGTCTATACAAATATAGCCATTCTGCATATTTCATGTAAGTGAAATCACATATGTGACTTTTTCTGACTTTTTTCACCGAGCATAAAGTTTTCAAGATACATCTATGTAATGTGTATACACAATTTATTAATCCATTCATCTATTGATGGACAAGGTAGCTGAACTGTTTTCCCTTTTTGGCTGTTGTAAACAATGCTGCTATGACTGTGCATTTGCATTGTTTGAGTACCTAATTTCAATTCTTTTAAGTATATGCCTCACAGTGTAATTGTGCATTTGAATGATTGTCTTATGTTTAACCTTCCTTTCATCCCAGGGATAAATCACACTTGATCATGATGTATAATCCATTTAATATGCTACTAAATTCAGTTTGCAAGTATTTTGTAGAGAACTGTTGCATCTTCATCCATAAAGTACTGACTCCAGTGTTCTTGCCTGGAGAATCCCAGGGATGGGGGAGCCTGGTGGGCTGCCGTCTATGGGGTCGCACAGAGTCGGACACGACTGAAGTGAGCAGCAGCAGCAGCAGCAGCCATAAAGAACACTTGTTTTTAATTTGCTTGTAGTATCTTTGTCTGGCTTTGGTATCTCCGTAATGCTGGCCTCATAGAATGAGTTGGGAAGTATTCCTTCCCCCTCTATTTTTTTGAGTTTGAGAAGGATTGGTATTCATTCTTCTCTAAGTGTTCAGTAGAATTCACTGGTGAAGCCATTTGGTCCTGAACTGCTTTGTTGGGAGGTTTTTGGTTACTAAGTCAATGTCTTTATTTGATATAAATCTATTGAGTTTTTTTTTCTAGATTCAGTTTTGGTATTCTGTATTTCTAGGAATTTATGCGTTTCATCTAGATTATCTAATATTTTGGTGTGTGGTTATTCACACTATTCTTTTATAAATAATTCGTTTTTTCTGTTTGGTGTGGTAATGTCCCAATTTTCATTTCTGATTTTAGTTACTTGTTATTCTTTGCCCTTTTCTTAAGTCTAGCTAAAGTTTCTTCTGATTTTTTGATCTTTTCAAAGAACTGACTTTGACTTCATTGATATTATTGTTTTTCTATTCTTTATTCATCTCTGCTCCAATCTTTAATAATTTCCTTCCTTCTTCTGTCTTTGGATTTAGTTTGCTCTTTTTCTCTACTTCCTTGAGCTGTGAAGTTAGGTTACTGATTTAAGATCTTTCTTCTTTTTTAATGTAGATATTTACTTCTATTAATTTCCCTCTGAGCACTGCTTTCACTGCATCCTATAAGTTTTGGTATGATTTAATTTTTTTCACCCATCTCTAAGTCTAATTTCCTTTTTTAACTCATGATTTTAACATGATTTCCTTTTTTAACTCATTGGTTATTAAAAATGTGTTAGTTGACTTCCATATTTATGGATTTTTCATTTTTCCTTCTGTTATTGATTTCCAGCTTCATTTCATTTGGTTGGAGAATATACTTTGCATGATTTCAATCTTTTTAAATATATTGAGACTTTTTGTGGCTTAACATTTGATCTGTCTGGGAGAAGGTTCTATATCCACTTCAGAAGAATGTGTATTTTGCTGCTGTTTGGTGGAATATTCTATTTATATATCTGTTAGATCTATTATTTATGTTACTATTCAAGTCTACTATATCTTTTTTGGTCTTCTGCTTTTCTATCCATTATTAAAAATGATGTAGTGAAGTTTCCAACTGTTAGTGTAGTACTCTCTATTTCTCCCTTCAGGTCTCTCATTATTTGTGTCATATACTTGGTGGAGGGCTCTATTGTTTGATGTGTATATGTGTGTAATTGTTATGTCTTTTTGATAAATGACACTTTTGTCATACATAAGGTCTGTTTTTTTGTCTCTAGTAACAGTTTTCAACTTAATCTATTTTCAGTTCAGTTCAGTTCAGTCGCTCAGTCGTGTCCGACTCTTTGCGACCCCATGAATCACAGCACACCAGGCCTCCCTGTCCATCACCAACTCCCAGAGTTCACTCAAACTTGTCCATCAAGTCGGTGATGCCATCCAGCCATCTCATTCTCTGTCGTCCCCTTCTCCTCCCACCCCCAGTCCCTCCCAGCATCAGACTCTTTTCCAGTGAGTCAACTCATCCCATGAGGTGGCCAAAGTATTGGAGTTTCAGCTTTAGCATCAGTCCTTCCAATGGACACCCAGGATTGATCTCCTTTAGAATGGACTGGTTGGATCTCCTTACAGTCCAAGGGACTCTCAGGAGTCTTCTCCAGCACCACAGTTCAAAAGTATCAATTCTTCGGCAATCAGCTTTCTTCACAGTCCAACTCTCACATCCATACATGACCATGGGAAAAACCATAGCCTTGACTAGACGGACCTTGGTTGGCAAAGTAATGTCTCTGCTTTTTAATATACTGTCTAGGTTGGTCATAACTTTCCTTCCAAGGAGTAAGTGTCTTTTTATTTCATGGCTGCAGTCAGCATCCGCAGTGATTTTGATATCAATTTAGTCACCCCATCTCTCTTCCACTATTTGCATGAAAAATTATTTTCTGTTATTTTACTTTCAACATACCTGTGTCTATGGATCTAAAGCAAGTCTATTATAGACAGTATATTGCTTGATCTTGTTATATTATCCACTCCACAAAATTCTGCCTTTTGATTAAGAGATTAATGTATTAACATTAAGGAATTACTGATAAGTAAGGGTTTACTTCTGCATTTTTATATTTGATTTCTATATACCTTATACCATTTTTCTGGTCTTCACTTCCTCCACTACTGCCTTCTTTTGTGTTTGATTCTTTTCTGTGTACCATATTATTTCCTTCTCATTTTCTTTTATGTATTTTTTCAGATATTGTCATAGTGGTTATCATGGGGATTATAATTTGAAACATTTATAACAATCTAATTTGAGTTAATACCAGCTCAGCCTTAATAATATATAAAGCTCTACTCCTATACAGTTTATTTCCCTCTTCTACATCCTTGTAATCACAAATTTCATCTTTATACATTGTGTGCCTATTAACATAGATTGATAAATTATTTTTATTTTCTTTATATATGTAGGAAATAAAAAGTTACAAACCAAAAACAAAATCATGACAGTCTTTATAGCTACCTAGATAGTTGCCTTAACCAAAGTGTATTTCTTTGTGTTGCTCTGAATTATTGTCTAACGACCCTTTTATCTGAGTGATAGTTGCTCAGTCATGCCTGACTCTTTGCGACCCCATGGACTGTAGCCTGCCAGGCTCCTCTGTCCATGAAATTCTCCAGGCAAGATTACTGGAGTGGTTGCCATTTCCTTCTCCATTTTATCTGAAGGACCCTCTATAATTCCTTTAAGGGTAAATCTATTAGCAACAAACTTTCTTAGCTTTTTTTTTTTTTTTTGGTATCTCAGAATGATATAATTTCTCTTTCATTTTTGAAAAATGTTTTTGCCAGATAGAGAATTTTTGATTGACACCTATTTTTTTCCCCAGCATTTTAAATATGTCATTCCACCATCTTCTGGCCTCCATGATTCCAAAGTGAAATTGGCTGTTAATCCTACAGAGGATCCCTTGTATATAAAGAGCTGCTTCTCTCTTGCTGCTTTCAAGATTCTCTCATTATTGTCTTTGGCATTCAACACTTTGATTATAATGTATCTCAGAATGAATCTATGAGTTTAGCTTACTTGAGTTCATTGAACTGCTTGAATGTGCAGATTCATTCTTTCAACATATCAGGAAGTTTTCAGCCATTATTTCTTTAAATTTATTTTCTGCTCCTTTACTCTCACCTCTCCTTCAGAACTTCCATAATGTATATTTTGGTTTGCAAGATGATGTTTCACAGGTCTCCTAGACTCTATGCACTTTTCTTTATTCTTTCTTATTTTTCTGTCCTTCTATCTGGATGGTTTCAATTATCTTATTATCACATATTAACTTATTCTGCCTGCTCAAATCTGTTGTCAAACTCCTCTAGTGAATTTTCCATTTCACTTACTGTATTGTTCAGCTCCAAATTTCTATTTGGTTTCTTTTTACAATCTTTTTATCCCTTTACTGATAATCTCATTTTGTTCATATACCATGTTCTGACTTCCTTTGGTTGTTTGTCCATGGTTTCCTTTAGCTATTTGGGCATATGTGAGACAATTGATTTATAGTAAGATATTTTTCTACTAAGTACAATCTCTACATTTCCTTAAGGTAAACTTTTAAAGACTTTTAAAATGACAACTCTGACTACTTACTTAAATTAAAAATCAACTACATATAGAACCAGCTACTTAAGTTACAGATATTATCTGTACAACATGGGTTTGAACTGGTGGGGCCAGTAATACATGGATTTTTTTTTTGACAGACACGTACTACAGTACTGCTTCTCTGGTGGCTCAGTGGGTAAAAAAATCCACCTGCAAAACAGGAGACTACCTGCAATGCAGGAGATCTGGGTTCAGTCCCTGCGTCAGGAAAATCCCCTGGAGATGGAAATGGCAACCCACTCCAGTATTCTCACCTGGGAAATCCCATGGACAGAGGAGCTTGGCAGACTATAGTCCATGGGGCCACAGGAGTCGGACACAACTTAGTGACTAAACCACCAACTACCACCACCACAGTCTTACATGATTTGTAGTTGGTTGAATCTGCAGCTACAGAACCATGGATATGGAGGGTTGACTGTAAAGTTATATGTGTATTTTCAATTCCCTAAGGGGGTTGGTGTCCCAACCTTCTGGTTGTTCAACTATCAACCGTATTAGCTAATATTTACTGAGTTCCTCCTATAATTCAGGTCCTGTTCATATATTATCTCACTGTACACACACACATATAGGCACAACATTTGAGGCCAGTAATATTACAATTTATACTTGACAGGAGAAGAAACTGAAGCTTAGGGTTAGTAAAGTCATGTGGTTAGTGAATGGCAATACCAACATATGAACGAGGCAATTTTAATGAGAACTCTCATTTATACTCTGTTTGCATTAGCCTATATCAGCTTGAGTTTGCCTTTGTGAGGGCAATGGCCATCTAGGCCTCAGACTGGTATTGCAAGTTTCTTTAATATCAGTTGTAATAGCCATTCTAACTTCAAAAACATCTAAATATGTGTCTTAGAATTTAAAGTGTGGTGCATATCATAAAGGGAAACGGATAGGGTGAAATATGAACCCATAGTTCTAACCTGGAAGAGAAGTGAAGTGGGGACCTTGCTTTGACTCAGACCATTCAACTGAGGCCTTAACAGACCAAGCAAAATGTGAAGGAAACATGTTCTGTGATGAAGAAAACACACTAGCAAACAGGACAGAATTATTCTGTCTGAAAAGAACAAAACAGGGAGTATTTGAGGTATTGAAAAAAGCCATAAGAGGAGGCAGGATATGAGTCTATAGAGAAGTAAGAAGAAAGTTCATACAATGTTTAGAGTTTGGATTTTATCCTAAGGTTAATAGGAACTGACCTTAGGCGCTAAAGGAACATAATCAAATTTAGACAGTATGGAAAATCATTAAAAAACTAGGAACAAACTACCATATGACCCAACAATACCATTACTGGGCATATACCCTGAAGAAACTATAATTGAAAAAAATACACATACTCCAATGTTCATTGCAGCACTTTTTTTTTACAATAGCTAGGACATGGAAACAACCTAAATGTCCATCAAAAGATGAATGGATAAAGTTACATATATAATATTCCACTGCATATATGTAATGGAATATTCAGTTCAGTTCAGTTCAGTTCAGTCGCTCAGTCATGTCCGACTTTGCGACCCCATGAATCACAGCACGCCAGGCCTCCCTGTCCATCACCAACTCCCGGAGTTCACTCAAACTCATGTCCATCAAGTCGGTGATGCCATCCAGCTATCTCATTCTCTGTCGTCCCCTTCTCGTCCTGCCCCCAATCCCTCCCAGCATCAGGGTCTTTTCCAATGAGTCAACTCTTCACATGTATTGGAGTTTCAGCTTCAGCATCAGTCCTTCCAATGAACACCCAGGACTGATCTCCTTTAGGATGGACTGGTTACTCATCCATAAAAAGGAGTGCATTTGAGTCAGTTCTAAAGAGGTGGATGAATCTAGAGCTTATTATACAGAGCGAAGCAAGTCTGTATCTTACTTCACAGACTAAAGAAAGAGAAAAACAAATATATTAACACATATATATAAGTCTAGAAAGATGATACTGATGAACCTATTTGCAAAGCAGCAATGGCGACAAAGACATAGAGGACACACTTGTGGACACACTCAGGGAAGGAGAGAGAGGGACAAATTGGAAGAGTCACTTTGAAACATATCCATTAGCATATGTAAAATAGACAGGCAGTGAGAATTTGTTGTCAGACTCAGGGAACTCAAACTGAGTGCTCTGTGACAACCTAGAAGGGTGGGATGAGGTGGGAGGTGCAAGGGAGGTTCAAGCGGGAGGAACATATGTATACCGATGGCTGATTCATGTTGATATATGGCAGAAATTAACACAATATTGTAAAGCAATTATCCTCCAATTAAAAATTTTAAAAAGAATTTTTTTAAAAAAGAAAAAAAATAGAATTTGCCAAGATGGAAAGTTAGAGGAAAAGTTAGAAGACAAACATGGTAAATAAGAATTTGATGATGGTCTGAACAAAGAGTGTCAATAGAAACCGTGTGGTGGTGAGGACAGAGGGTGACAATGAGAACGAGTGAAAGTGAAAGTCACTCAGTTGTGTCTGACTCTTTGCGACCCCATGGACTATACAGTCTCTGGAATACTCCAGGCCAGAATACTGGAGTGGGCAGCCGTTCCCTTCTCCAGGAGATCTTTCCAACCCAGAGATCGAACCCAGGTCTCCCGCATTGCATGCAGGCTGATTCTTTACCAGCTGGGCCACAAGGGAAGCCCAAGGACAGAGTATATGCTTGCAAAAAAAAAAAAAACTCAGACTTTCCTGCCAGTCCAGTGGTTAAGACTCTGAGCTTTGACTGCAGGAGGCATGGGTCTGATCCCTGGTTGGGGAACTAAGATCCCACATGCCATGTGGTACAGCCAAAAAAAATTTTTTTATGTTGTAGAGGAATGCTCACAAGAGTTCCTTATTGGATGACTGAAAAACCACTGGGATGAGAGTTTTATATCTTTGTTATCTAAGCAATGTTTTCCTTTCTTTGTTCCTCTATTGAGGAACATAAAAAAATAAGGAATTACCTGGGGGGCCAGTGGTTAGGATTCTGTGCTTTCACTGCCGAGGGTCTGGGTTCAATTCCTGGTAAGGAACTAAGAACCCATGAGCCATGAGACGTGGCAAAAATAAATAAATAAGCAAACATGAAAAAATAAACATATAATTTTCAATTCTATTTGTAATTATTTACTTTCATGTTTTTAAAAAAAACATAAAATAGTATATGTTCAATTACAATGTCATTGTTAGAATGAGAACCTATCATTTCCTTGTTTTCACAAACAGAAAATAAGAAAATGAGGAAATTAGAACTTTCTCCTTCCTGCCACCTCTTTTCCAACCACTTGAGATCTTATTGCTGTAATCAAGAAGTTTAGAACACATTACTACTAAAATATTTATTTATACTTGGACTGTATGTCTTAAAGATCACTTTTAATATTCTCATTATATTTGCAACAAGTTTTTGCCTCATCCAATATTTAAATTATTTCAAATATTTATAGGTATTTCTTTTATATCAGAATTTCATCTTTCTTAGTTTTTGTATTTTGATTTCCTTCCTGACTTACTAAAGTGTATGTTCAATTATTTCTGTACAAAGGTGATATATTTCTGAACTATGAGGTATCTAAGAATGTCTTAGTTTTCCTTTCCTATGCAAATGATAATTTATGTGGGTATAAACTTTGTAAGTCAAATCTATTTCAGGCTACTGTATATGTTATTCTATTCAGCTTCTGAAGTTTAATGTTGAAGATAAGTCTATTTTTCTTTTTCTTCCTTTGAAAGTAGTTTCTTTTTTCCGAATTCTTTTTTTTCTTTTAGCTGCACTGTCTTAGCTGCAGCATGTGGGATCTTAGTTATGGAATGTGGGATCTAGTTCCCTCACCAAGAATTGAACCTGGGCCTCTTTCATTGGAATTGAGGAATCTTAGCCACTGGACCATCAGAGAAGTCTCTTCTCTGGATTTTTATTGAATTGTTTCCATACTTGAGACTGAGAATGCTCTCCCTCACCCACTCTATCCAATGTTTTTTGAACATCCTGTTCTTACCCCCATTGTAATGTTATAATACCACATTGTGTAGCAATTGCCTGTTTCTTATATGCATATCCTCCACAAAAGACACTAAATCCTTTTTTAGGTAGAACTGTGTCTTGGTAGTCTTTGTGAACCTAACGTTTAGCATACAGCAAGCACTCACAAAGTAGTTCCTGAATTAATGAATGAATTGATACATCAAGCACTCACAAAGTAGTTCCTGAATTAATGAATGAATTGATACATCATTGAATAGTAAAATTTTTCTCCGGATAGATCAAAATGTTTGATCTCTTTTTATTGGTATGTTTCAAAACTCACTGAGGTTTTTTTCATCTCTGATTGCCTTATATCAAAGTATTACTTCAGATATATTCTGATATATCTTTAGCTGATAGTTCGGTTCCATTTCCTCAGATTTCTTTTTTCAGAAGATGGAGTATTCTCTCTCCATTATTATTATTTCCATTTAATTGTTTCCATCCATTTATCCTTTCACTGGTAGCTCAGATGGTAAAGAATTCTCCTGCAATGTGGTAGACCCAGGTTTGATCCCTGGGCTGGGAAGATCCCCTGGAGAAAGGAATGGCTACCCACTCCAGCATTCTTGCCTGGAGAATTCCAGGGACAGAGAAGATTGGCTTCTGTCCATGGGATCAGAAAGAGTAGGACATGACTGAGCAACTGACACTTTCTCTTTTTCACTTCATTATCTTTCCTCTAATCATTGATCTAACATTCTGTAGTATGGATTCCTTTTATGTTCAAATAAATATTCAGAATTTGACATTGCATGTTCTGTGTCCTTACAGCCTTAACTTACCCATCTTTGTTATTCTTCCCTTCTTATCTTAGTCTAATATCATGTCTTAGATTTCAAGTTTTGTATCACAGAGAATACAAATCTGATTCTTTCCATTTACTTATGGTTATGGCAAACTATTTTCTAAAGTGTTCAATTTCCCAAAATTTGGGGGGACTTTGTTCTTTCTTTATGCAGCACAATCTTTTCAAAAGGATGCTTTATCTTATAATACACTTATTAATACAAGTTTATCTTATATTTAACTCATTCCAAGTTTTTTGTAACCCTTATAACCAGATGTGTAGATTTTATTTGGTTCTTCTCATTATCTGCCTGATTTCTGCTAGCTCCTCAGCATAGGTCTTGAGCTGGGAGACATAAAGACATGCATAGCTCATATCTAACTTTTGAATCTAAAGCTAACATTTATCAACGTTCTCACTATGAGTACTGGCCTGAGGTGAGATCCCGTACCCTTATTGCCAAGTTATTTTAATATGAAGAAGAGAATTCCTGGTTAATTAGGAAAAAAAATCATCATCTTTTCCTTGACCGGCACCATGAATGAAAATTAAACTCCCAGAGGGTCAAACACACCAGTTTGTCTGCCCAGGCCCTTGCATTTTTTGCTTCACATATCCTTAGATATAGAATATCACATGTGTCTACACCTATTGGAATCATGTTGGTATTCTCCAAACCAGAGCTCCAAACTATCAATAGATAATAAAAAGAAGTACTAATGGGGGAATGATGGGGCAAAAAGATGTAAAAAAAAGGAGGTAACAGATAGTAGTGGAGTTACTACTGTCCATTTCATTAATAGGTGCCTTGAGGCAGATAGCTTGCTTACTATCCTTAAAGTCACAAGTTTGCTCACCTCCAAACTACAAAGCTTCATGTCCATTTTGGCCCTATGGTTCTTGAAAATGGTGAACAATCTTGTCAAATTCTGTCAGTAGGATGCCTGCCAACAGGGTTATATCTACTCTGGAAGACTTAAGTCCCAAGGTAGCAAAGCTTGGCAAGTGAGTGCATATTTCAATTGAGGATCCTGTACTGAGTATAGCTTCTCAGCCGTGTGCAGTGGGTCTGGTCCTCAATCCTGCCTTTTGATGCTATTATGAGTTCTCATATTTTTCTGATTTTTCATAAGGCATTTAATTCAGAGAGTCTGAGACAAACACAGCTAGTCCAGATGTCATCCTAAATCAGAAGTCAACCAGATTCTATTAATAGTGATATTTCACATCAAAGATTTGACTGAGCTCATTGATGCATACCTGACATTCCAAGTTGTAGTAGTATTTATACTGGCAGCTTTCCTTGTTTCTGGATTTATATTCAGAACTCTCAATAAAATACTTAGCAGTTTTGAAAATAGATTCTGAAATGGTTTTAATAAGCCTCCAGTTCTCATTTTCATTTCATCCTACCCTCTAACACTTTCTTGCTAACCTTCAGTTCAGTTCAGTTCAGTCGCTCAGTCGTGTCCGACTCTCTGCGACCCCATGAATCACAGCACGCCAGGCCTCCCTGTCCATCACCAACCCCCGGAGTACACTCAAACTCATGTCCACAGAGTCGGTGATGCCATCCAGCCATCTCATTCTCCGTCGTCCCCTTCTCCTCCCGCCCCCAACCTTTCCCAGCATCACAGTCTTTTCCAGTGAGTCAACTCGTCGCATGAGGTGGCCAAAGTATTGCAGTTTCAGCTTTAGCATCAGTCCCTCCAATGAACATCCAGGATTGATCTCCTTTAGAATGGACTGGTTGGATCTCCTTGCAGTATAAGGGACTCTCAAGAGTCTTCTCCAACACCACAGTTCAAAAGCATCGATTCTTCGGCGATCAGCCTTCTTCACAGTCCAACTCTCACATCCATACATGACCACGGGAAAAACCATTGCCTTGACTAGACGGACCTTGGTTGGCAAAGTAATGTCTCTGCTTTTTAATATACTATCAAGGTTGGTCATAACTTTCCTTCCAAGGAGCAAGCGTCTTTTAATTTCATGGCTGCAATCAGCATCTGCAGTGATTTTGGAGCCCAAAAAAATAAAGTCTGACACTGTTTCCACCGTTTTTCCATCTATTTCCCATGAAGTGATGGGACCAGATGCCATGATCTTTGTTTTCTGAATGTTGAGCTTCAAGCCAACTTTTTCACTCTCCTCTTTCACTTTCATCAAGAGGCTTTTGAGTTCTTCTTCACTTTCTGCCATAAGGGTAGTGTCATCTGCATATCTGAGGTTATTGATATTTCTCCCAGCAATCTTGATTTCAGCTTGTGCTTCTTCCAGCCCAGCGTTCCTCATGATGTACTCTGCATATAAGTTAAATAAGCAAGGTGACAATATACAGCCTTGACGTACACCTTTTCCTATTTGGAACCAGTCTGTTGTTCATGTCCAGTTCTAACAGTTGCTTCCTGACCTGCATACAGGTTTCTCAAGAGGCAGGTCAGGTGGTCTGGGATTCCCATCTCTTTCAGAATGTTCCACAGTCTATTGTGATCCACACAGTCAAAGGCTTTGGCATAGTCAATGAAGCAGAAATAGATGTTTTTCTGGAACTCTCTTGCTTTCTCCATGATCCAGCGGATGTTGGCAATTTGATCTCTGGTGCCTCTGCCTTTTCTAAAAGCTGCTTGAACATCTGGGAGTTCACGGTTTACATACTGCTGAAGCCTGGCTTGGAGAATTTTGAGCATGACTTTACTAGCGTGTGAGATGAGTGCAATTGTGCGGTAGTTTGAGCATTCTTTGGCATTGCCTTTCTTTGGGATTGGAATGAAGACTGACCTCTTCCAGTCCTGTGGCCAGCGCTGAGTTTTCCAAATCTGCTGGCATATTGCTAACCTTAGGTACATAATAATATAAGGAAAATTAGAGTGAAATTATGTTATTTTTAAAGGGTTATTCCTCAAATTCCTAACCTTAATAAAATGTATTTAATGAGTTTATCATTGGGCTTCCCTGGTGGCTCAGTGGTAAAGAATCCACCTCCCAATGCAGGAGACACGGATTCCATCCCTGGTCTGGGAAGACCCCACACACTGCAGAGTAACTAAGCATATGTGCCACAACTATTGAGCCTGTGCTCTAGAGCCCAGGGGCTACAACTACAGAAGACCATGTGCCCTAGAGCCCGGGCTCTGCAACAAGAGAAGCCACCATGATGAAAAGCCATGCACCACAACTAGAGAGTAGCCCCTACTCTCCACAACTAGAGAAAAGCCCACGCAGCAATGAAGGCCCAGCATAGACAAAAATAAAATTTTAAAAAATCATTATAAAAAAGGAAAATGTTTGACACCATTTTAGCACAAAACTCATCCATTTAGCCCAGTATTTATGCATATTTCAGCCATTGGAGAAGTATGCAGCCACTTCTCTTCATGACTACAACATTATGGGAGTGGAAAGATAAAAATATATAGTTAGGAAATGGATATGTTTAATTTTTTCTTTCTTTATTTAAAATGTTTAGCACTTTCATATTTCAAAATGCTCATGAATTCAGTTTTAGATTCTGAGTGTATTATTAAATTCTACTATTTAAATTGGAAATAGTCAAAGTAGCTCCTTCAATTTGCTCAAAAGCAGTGCTGGATAAGTTAGACTTCATTAAAATCAATTTTTTTTTGCTCTGCAAAAGACACTGTAAAGAGAATTAAAAGACAAGCCACAGACTAGTAGAAATATTTTCAAAAGATACATCTGATAAAGGACTATTATACAAAATATACAGAGAATTCTTAAAAGTCAACAATAAGAGAACAAACAATCCAGTTTTAAAATGGATCAAGAACTTTAACAGATAGTTTACAAAAAAAAGATATACAGATTAAAATCACCATGTGAAAAGATGCTCCACATTATATATCATCAGGGAAATGAAAATTAAAGCACAATGAGATACCACTATAATCCTTTTAAAATGGCCAAAATCCAGAACACTAACAACACCAAATGCTGATGAGGATGTGAAGCAAAAATCATTCTCTTTCATTATTGATGGGGATACAAAATGGTATAGCCACTTTGGAATACACTTTGGCAGCTTGTTACAAAACTAAACATGTTCTTGCTCTGCTGCTGCTGCTAAGCCACTTCAGTAGAGTCTGACTCTGTGCGACCCCATGGACTGCAGCCTACCAGGCTCCTCCATCCATAGGATTTTCCAGGCAAGAGTACAGGGGTGGGTTGCCATTGCCTTCTCTGGCTCTTGCTCTACAACCCAACAATCACACTCCTTGATATTTAGGAGTATGAAAGTAGCTGAAAACACATGCAAAAACCTGCACACTAATGTTTATACTAGCTTTATTCATAATTGCCAAAAGTTGGAAGCAACCAAGATGTCTTTCAGTAGGAATGGATAAACTGTGGTACATCCAGACAATGGAGTATTATTCAGCAGGAAAAAAAATGATTTTTCAAGCCATGAAAAGACATGGAGGAAATTCAAATGCATATTACTAAGTGAAGGAAGCCAATCTGAAAAGGCTACATAATGTGTGGTTCCAACATATGACATTCTGGAAAAGGCACAACTATGAAGACAGTAAAAAGCTCAGTGGTTGTCAGAGATTAGGGAGAGGAAGAGATGAATAAGTGGAGAATAGAGGATTTTTAGGATAATGAAATTATTCTAGTACAGTTCAGCTCAGTTCAGTTGCTCAGTCGTCTCTGACTCTGCGACCCCATGAACCACAGCACTCCAGGCCTCCTTGTCCATCACCAACTCCCATCCACCCAAACCCATGTCCATCGAGTCAATGATGCCATCCAACCATCTCATCCTCTGTTGTCCCCTTCTTATCCTGCCCTCAATCTTTCCCAGCATCAGGGTCTTTTCCAATGAGTCAGCTCTTCGCATCAGGTGACCAAAATATTGGAGTTTATGGTACTACAATTATGGATACATGTCAGAGTATATAGAATATACTGGTATCCTCCAGTATAGTATAATACTATAATGATAGATATACGTCATTATGCCTCTGTCCACATTCATAGAATGTATAATACCAAGAGTGAACCCTAATGTAAACTATGGACTTTGGATGACAATGATATGTCAATGCAGTTTCATCAGTTGTGACAAATGTATTACTCTGATGGGAAATGCTGATGGTGAAGAGTCTTATGCGTGTTTCAGAGTAGGGAGTGTATGGTAAATCTCTATATGTTCCTTGCAAATTTTCTGTGAACTTAAAATCGCTCACAAATTCTTTTTTTAAAAAGTACTGTACTGTCATGATTAACTCTATTACTTATTACAAGAAAACTGTTCAACTGGTCACAATGCTCTACCAAAAAGTTTCTGTTTTTAAAAAGACAATGTTTTTAAAATTATGTTTTGGTTTTGACTTAGGAAATAAGCCAAATATTTGAGATAATCCAGTAGAACACACTGTAATTTGGCAAGACTTTAAATCCTTAGGTGTACTGGGCCTAAGGAAGGAAGTGTAAACGTCCATGAATCAGAAGTGTAGGGAGAAACTGAGGCAATCAGAACTTGATCCTTATGCTGTAACAGAGAAAATTATTATCCTAGGAGGAGCAAGATCCTGGACTCCCTTGGAGGGATAGCAGCTTCTAAGTTATATGCAGCAGTACAACTAGAAAAAAAGGAGCTCAAGACTGCAGAGCTAGGCTTGAAACGTTCATAATGAAGAAAGCATCTTGGATAGACTAAAGACCTGTCCAAGCATGGCTTGTCCAAGATCACTAGGACAGGAATGTTCTCAAATTTGGAAATTTCATCAAGTCCGTGAATATAAAGTTATGTTCTAGAGCAGGCTCTGCCTGACAACAATATATAGTATACATGGTCATTTTAATCTTGGTTTTGAAATTGCTATTTTCAACACCCTTTATACACTTGTGCTTGGTGATAAAGTCTTTTTCAAACACCACCAACTCTTATCAGATACATGCAAAAATAGTGACAGTTTTTTAAAATATTGTTTTAATTAAATAGTAGGTCATCACCATGGAAGCTTCTGGAAGTGTTACATGCATTGAGCCAAATTCAGTTATACTTCAATGTGGAGAGTCCCAACCTTCAGTGTTCTCAGGGGAGTCCATATATGTATATGCTGTGGATTTGACTACTCTTTTCCTAAAAGGAATACTGGGAATGAGCTTGATGGTGGGAAGGAGCCAGGATGACATGACTGACTCCAGACAGCCCCTTTCATTTGCAGAGCATTTTGAATTTTACCATTTTTCTCTTTTTTTTGGCTTACATTATCAGTTATCCTGCAACCATCCATCCAGTGAAGTAGGTTATCAATGTCGTTTGCTGTCAGATTTTAGAAAATCATTAGATTAAGCAACTTGCCTGGAGTAGTAGATATCCGAGCTAAAACTTTTCTTGAGGTATCTGTCTAAAATTTTAATCTTGGAAAATATTCAAGCATGGGTAGGAAATGGAATAACGGAGAATCCTAAGTTTGGGGAATTTTTTAAAATAGAGGTCTACTTGCATGTAGCAATCATTCAACTTTAGCAAGTACTTTTAATGATAGGTGTTGCTAGTTGGGGAAAACCCAAATGGGTGTGTGTGTGTGGGGGGTGTCTTTCTCAGCATGTGGACTTTAATAACCCTAATCACATTCACATGAATATCTGCTGAAAATGAGGATTCCTGGAATTCAGCCCAGTTGCTCTTAACTCTTGGAGAAGGGCATGGCAACCCACTCCAGTATTCTTGCCTGGAGAATCCCATGGACTGAGAAGCCTGATGAGCTGCTATCCACTAAGTCTCAAAGAGCTGGGCAAGACTGAAGCGACTTAGCTGCGCTCTTAACTCTGGGGATCTCTAAGGGTGAATCTATATGTTTAACAAGAGACCCTCAGCTGACCTTTAAACTTGACTTCCCGTGCCTTTCCGGGCCTGTGGTTTTCCCCTCTGAGTCCCGGCAGGGCTGCTCTGGGCGGGGCGGGGCTGCGCTGGGCGGGGCTTGGGTGCGGTTGGGGGAAGTGGCGGGAGGGGCACGGTCTGGCTTGGAGGGGTGGAGGGTGAAGGGTTAAGGGATCCACGCGCAGGCGCTGCCCTCTGAACTGGAACGGAAAACAACTTCCGGTTGGAGTCACTCGGCCGGGCGCCGGGCGACTTGAGACTGGAGAGAGCAGTGCGGAAACCCTGAGCTGTGAGTAAGAAACTTCACTAGCGAGTTGCTTGTGTCCGAATGTGTCGGGCACGGCGACGGAGAACCTGTGTGTGTGAGCGACAGGGATACGCTGGCCGTATGGGCGCCGCAGGGAGAGAAGCCGAGGAGCTGCAGAGACAACCAGTTCCCATGGTGGGGAGGGACTTTGAGCGAGAGAAATCACCTGGGCCCCCGTCCCGGAGCGCACCGGGAGGGGCTTTCCGGGCCCACGGCGTCTGCGCAGCAACGACGGCCCGCGCTGCGGCGGCTGCAGGGGAGGGATCCCGCCCGACTCCGCGTCGGCCGCTCTCTGTGACTTGACTTCTTGGCCTGCCAACCGGGGAGGCAGGCCTGTGATGTCAGGGTGAGCAGTGGACCCCGCTGGAGGTCCCAGCCTCCCTTGAGGACCGGGGGCTGCCTTCCAGAAGTTAATACTATCTTTGTTACTCTTTCAAAAACTTCCTAGGTTCTTTCTGTTGATTTTTCCCCAAGGTTATTGCACAGTTTCTCTCTCAGCTCTCCTGTGGGGTGTCATCATAGCCTTGTCAATGAGAAGTTGGGTAACCTCCCCGAGGGTCAAGAAGAAACTGGAAGACTGAGGCGGAAAGAGCAGAAGCAAACCCTGCCCCCAGTGGGAACCGGGCGTTAGGCGGAATCCCTAGCGCGGTGTAAACTGACTAGTGACGAGTTACACGTGTAACAAGCTGTGCTCGTCACGAAGTGAAGCAAGGAGAGGGAAGATAACTCAAACCAAAGAGTCTCTGTGTCTTGCTATGCTGTAGCAAGGAGAAGTAGAGCAGCCTTTGCTGCATAGTGTCATGTGTCTCACACATTCTTTTGACAAGTTGTATCTTAAGAGAGAAATGGTAGTAAAGGAAGTGAAGTGACGCGAAAGTGAAGGAAAATAGCGTGATCTGTTTCCCTACCACGACGGGAACGCACATTTCAAAGAGGGGGAGCAGAGAAGTGAGCTCTGTAGTCTGCTGAAAACATTTTTTGTCCCTCTCATTGGGGAGGAGAAGAGAACCCTCAAGTGCTAACAGTCATGTTTTAAGCAGAAAATGAAACCATCACGGTCCTATCCCCAGCAACAGGTACTCCAACGCCTTGCACATCTCTCGAGATCATGTGTACATAAATAATGTTATTTCGCTTTCTTATGAAAATAAGATTGTATGTGCATACAGTGCTATTGTTTGGTTTTTCAGATAGAATATATACAGCGGAAATCTTACCATATATAGCTCTGCTTTACCTTAATGTCAGCATGGGATTTCTTTGCCTGGATGTTCCAAATATAGTTAAACATCTCTTAATAAGGCCTGTCTATATATTTTTCCCTTGTTCTTCACAATTATTTAATCTATATTTCATTAGGATACAGATATATTAACCCTTTGTGAATTATATGGCGAATATTGTCAAGAACTATCAGTCTTTGGGTTAAAATGCCCAGGTTTTCGCTTAAGAAGATGGTCCTCACTCAAAAACTATTAAAATATTTTCCTGTATTGTTCATTAAATCTTCTTACAGTTTTGCTATGCTTTACTCATTAAAACGTATGAAAATTATTTTTGAACATTGTGTAATACAGGGATTTAGCCGTTTTTGCTGAAATCATTTGCTGAAATTAATTCATTCCCAACTGGCTAGAAATACTACCTTAATATAGTAAATTTCCAGGCATACATGAGTCTTTTTTGGATTCTTGTGTTCCTTTGTTCTATTTGCTTCTTCCTATACAATTACCAATCTCTCTTTAGTTAGGCACTTTGTAGTCACTCATAAAGCAAGTCCCTCCTCAATTATCCTTGGTGATTGTGATCTCTCTCAGGTAAAATTTAAAGTAAACTATATTTCATTAAAACAGGTTTCTTTGGGAAGTTTTGTAGTTGTATAGTTAGTTGCTCAGTCATGTCCGACTCTTTGTGACCCCATGAACCGTAACCCACCAGGCTCCTCTGTCCATGGCATTTCCCAGGCAAGAAAGCTGGAACGGGTTGCCATTTCCTTCTCCAGGGGAGAGATCATTCTAACCCAGGGATTGAACCCGATTCTCCTGCCTTGAGTCACCAGGGACGCCCTTGAGGGGTTTTAACTATTCACTAATATTTTGTGACTGACATGTAGATGATTTATATATCTGTCCAACTTTCTAAAATTACTGGTTTTAATAGTGTCTTGAATTTTCTAGGAAAATAGTCTTCTGAATATAATCTTCTTCTTTATACTTCTTTATTTTGTTTACAAATTTCTAGCTTCTCCAACACAGTGATATATAATAACAGTGATTCTGGCCATCCTTATCATATTTATTCATTTGTAGTTGTTTTTATTGTGTCATCCTTGAATATGAATTTTGTAATAAATTTCAAATGATTTTATTTATCAAAGAAGTGTCTTTAATATTTCTCAGTTCAGTTCAGTCGCTCAGTCGTGTCCGACTCTCCGCGACCCCATGAATCACAGCACGCCAGGCCTCCCTATCCATCACCAACTCCCGGAGTTCACTCAAACTCACGTCCACAGAGTTGGTGATGCCATCCAGCCATCTCATTCTCCGTCGTCCCCTTCTCCTCCTGCCCCCAACCTTTCCCAGCATCAGAGTCTTTTCCAGTGAGTCAACTCGTCGCATGAGGTGGCCAAAGTATTGCAGCTTCAGCTTTAGCATCAGTCCTTCCAGTGAACACCCAGGATCGATCTCCCTTAGAATGGACTGGTTGGATCTCCTTGCGGTACAAGGGACTCTCAAGAGTCTTCTCCAACACCACAGTTCAAAAGCATCAATTCCTCAGCGATCAGCTTTCTTCACAGTCCAACTCTCACATCCATACATGACCACAGGAAAAACCATAGCCTTGACTAGACGGACCTTTTTTGGCAAAGTAATGTCTCTGCTTTTTAATATATTATCAAGGTTGGTCATAACTTTCCTTCCAAGGAGTAAGCGTCTTTTAATTTCATGGCTGCAATCAGCATCTGCAGTGATTTTGGAGCCCCAAAAAATAAAGTCTGACACTGTTTCCACTGTTTTTCCATCTATTTCCCATGAAGTGATGGGACCAGATGCCATGATCTTTGTTTTCTGAATGTTGAGCTTCAAGCCAACCTTTTCACTCTCCTCTTTCACTTTCATCAAGAGGCTTTTGAGTTCCTCTTCACTTTCTGCCATAAGGGTAGTGTCATCTAGCTACTGAGATTTTTGCAGGGAATGGATTTTGGATTGTGTCTGAAGTTAAGGTTTTTTATTTTGTTTTTTCTTTTGCATTGGCTAGCACTTTGAGAGCAGTTTTGAATAGTAGATGTTGAATTTTCATTTGGTGTATATATTTTTTGTTGTTGATGTATTTTCACTGCTACTTACAGGAGTGGAAGTTGAGTTTTGTCATATGTGGCATTTTGGCATCTAATATGGACAATCGTGTGGTTTTCTTCCTTGATCTTTTAGAATGGCAAATTGTTTTAATAGATTTCTACCTTTGTTGTTGTTGTTGCTTTTAATTTTTATTGAAGTATAGTTGATTTATAATGTGTTAATTTCAGGTGTACAGCAAAGGATATGTACATATCAGTTCAGTTCAGTTCAGTCGCTCAGTCGTGTCCGACTCTCCGCGACCCCATGAATCACAGCACGCCAGGCCTCCCTGTCCATCACCAACCCCCGGAGTACACTCAAATTCATGTCCACAGAGTCGGTGATGCCATCCAGCCATCTCATTCTCCGTCGTCCCCTTCTCCTCCCGCCCCCAACCTTTCCCAGCATCACAGTCTTTTCCAGTGAGTCAACTCGTCGCATGAGGTGGCCAAAGTATTGCAGTTTCAGCTTTAGCATCAGTCCCTCCAATGAACATCCAGGGTTGACCTCCTTTAGAATGGACTGGTTGGATCTCCTTGCAGTATAAGGGACTCTCAAGAGTCTTCTCCAACACCACAGTTCAAAAGCATCGATTCTTCGGCGATCAGCCTTCTTCACAGTCCAACTCTCACATCCATACATGACCACGGGAAAAACCATTGCCTTGACTAGACGGACCTTGGTTGGCAAAGTAATGTCTCTGCTTTTTAATATACTATCAAGGTTGGTCATAACTTTCCTTCCAAGGAGCAAGCGTCTTTTAATTTCATGGCTGCAATCAGCATCTGCAGTGATTTTGGAGCCCAAAAAAATAAAGTCTGACACTGTTTCCACTGTTTTTCCATCTATTTCCCATGAAGTGATGGGACCAGATGCCATGATCTTTGTTTTCTGAATGTTGAGCTTCAAGCCAACCTTTTCACTCTCCTCTTTCACTTTCATCAAGAGGTTTTTGAGTTCCTCTTCACTTTCTGCCATAAGGGTAGTGTCATCTGCATATCTGAGGTTATTGATATTTCTCCCAGCAATCTTGATTCCAGCTTGTGCTTCTTCCAGCCCAGCGTTCCTCATGATGTACTCTGCATATAAGTTAAATAAGCAAGGTGACAATATACAAACTTGACGTACACCTTTTCCTATTTGGAACCAGTCTGTTGTTCCATGTACAGTTCTAACAGTTGCTTCCTGACCTGCATACAGGTTTCTCAAGAGGCAGGTCAGGTGGTCTGGGATTCCCATCTCTTTCAGAATGTTCCACAGTTTATTGTGATCGACACAGTCAAAGGCTTTGGCATAGTCAATGAAGCAGAAATAGATGTTTTTCTGAAACTCTCTTGCTTTCTCCATGATCCAGCGGATGTTGGCAATTTGATCTCTGGTGCCTCTGCCTTTTCTAAAGCCTGCTTGAACATCTGGGAGTTCACGGTTTACATACTGCTGAAGCCTGGCTTAGAGAATTTTGAGCATGACTTTACTAGCGTGTGAGATGAGTGCAATTGTGCGGTAGTTTGAGCATTCTTTGGCATTGCCTTTCTTTGGGATTGGAATGAAGACTGACCTCTTCCAGTCCTGTGGCCACTGCTGAGTTTTCCAAATCTGCTGGCATATTGAGTGCAGCACTTTCACAGCATCATCTTTCAGGACTTGAAATAGCTCAACTGGAATTCCATCACCTCCACTAGCTTTGTTAGTAGTGATGCTTTCTAAGGCCCACTTGACTTCACATTCCAAGATGTCTGGCTCTAGGTCAGTGATCACGTTATCGTGACTATCTTGGTCGTGAAGATCTTTTTTGTACAGTTCTTCTGTGTATTCCTGCCACCTCTTCTTAATATCTTCTGCTTCTGTTAGGTCCATACCATTTCTGTCCTTTATCGAGCCCATCTTTGCATGAAATGTTCCCTTGGAATCTCTAATTTTCTTGAAGAGGTCTCTTGTTTTTCCTATTCTGTTGTTTTCCTCTATTTCTTTGCATTGATCACTGAGGAAGGCTTTCTTGTCTCTCCTTGCTATTCTTTGGAACTCTGCATTCAGATGCTTATATCTTTCCTTTTCTCCTTTGCTTTTCGCCTCTCTTCTTTTCACAGCTATTTGTAAGGCCTCCTCAGACAGCCATTTCACTCTTTTGCATTTCTTTTCCATGGGGATGGTCTTGGTCCCTGTCTCCTGTACAATGTCACGAACCTCCGTCCAGAGTTCATCAGGCACTCTCTCTATCAGATCTAGTCCCTTAAATCTATTTCTCACTTCCACTGTATAATCATAAGGGATTTGATTGAGGTCATATCTGAATGGTCTAGTGGTTTTCCCTACTTTCTTCAAGTCTGAACTTCGCAATAAGGAGTTCATGATCTGAGCCACAGTCAGCTCCTGGTCTTGTTTTCGCTAACTGTATACAGCTTCTCCATCTTTGGTTGCAAAGAATATAATCAATCTGATTTCGGTGTTGACCATCTGATGATGTCCATGTGTAGAGTCTTCTCTTGTGTTGTTGGAAGAGGGTGTTTGCTATGACCAGTGCATTCTCTTGACAAAACTCTATTAGCCTTTGCCCTGCTTCATTCCGTGCTCCAAGGGCAAATTTGCCAGTTACTCCAGGTGTTTCTTGACTTCCTACTTTTGCATTCCAGTCCCCTATAATGAAAAGGACATCTTTTTTGGGTGTTAGTTCTAAAAGGTCTTGTAGGTCTTCATAGAACCGATTAACTTCGGCTTCTTCAGCATTACTGGTTGGGGCATAGGCCTGGATTACTCTAATATTGAATGGTTTGCCTTGGAAACGAACAGAAATCATCCTGTCATTTTTAAGATTGCATCCACTTTTTTTGTTTGTTTGTTTTCCCATATAGGCCATAGTCAGTTCAGATGCTCAGTCGTGTCTGACTCTTTGCGAACCCATGGACTGCATCACGCCAGGCTTCCCTGTCCATCACCAACTCCCAGGGCTTGCTCAAACTCATGTCCAAGTCGGTAATGTCATCCAACCATCTCATCCTCTGTCGTCCCCTTCTCCTCCCGCCTTCAGTCTTTCCCAGCATCAGTGTCTTTCCCAGTGAGTCAGTTATTTGCATCAGGTGGCCAAAGTATTGGCATTTCAGCTTCAGCACGAGACCTTTCAATGAATATTTAGGACTGATATCCTTTAGGATTGACTGATTGGATCTCCTTGCAGTCCAAGGGACTCTCAAGAGTCCTCCAACACCACAGTTCAAAAGCATCAATTCTTCAGCACTCAGCTTTCTTTATAGTCCAACTCTCACATCCATACATGACTACTGGAAAAACTGAAGCTTTGACTAGACAGACCTTTGTTGGCAAAGTAATGTCTCTGCTTTTTAATATGCTCTCTAGGTTGGTCATAGGTTTTCTTCCAAGGAGCAAGCGTCTTTTAATTTCATGGCTGCAGTCACCATCTGCAGTGATTTTGGATCCCAAAAAAATAAAGTTTGTCACTGTTTCCATTGTTTCCCCATCTATTTGCCATGAAGTGATGGGACTGGATGCCATGATCTTAGTTTTCTGGATGTTGAGTTTTAAGCCAACTTTTTCACTCTCCTCTTTCACTTTCATCAAGAAACTCTTTAGTTCTTCTTTGCTTTCTGCCATAAGGGTGGTGTCATCTGCATATCTGAGGTTGTTGATATTTCTCCCAACAATCTTGATTCCAGCTTGTGCTTCATCCAGCCCGGCATTTCGCATGATGTACTCTACATATAAGTTAAATAAGCAGGGTGACAGTAGATGGCCTTGAGGTACTCCTTTCCTGATTCGGAGCCAATCTGTTGTTCCATGTACAGTTCTAACTGTTGCTTCTTGACCTGCATACTGATTATGGAGTATTTAATAGATTTCTCTGTGCTATGCAGCAGGTTCATTAGTTATTTTACATAGTGTGTATATGTCCCAGTCTTCCAATTTATCCCTCTCCCCTTTATCTCATGTTAACTGTAAGTTTGTTTTCTACATCTGTGCTCCACTTCTGTTTTGTAAATAAGTTCATTTGTATCTTTGATTTCTAGTTTTTGAACCAACCTTACACTTCATCTAAGCATATAGGTTTCTCTTTGGTAACAGTTTTATTTAAAATCAGTAATTGAGTAGTCATCTTTTTCCCTGTTATTTTGCCAGAGTTCAATATCAAGGCTATGCTGATTTTCTAAAAATAATTTAGAATAGTTCTTTCTTTCTCTGCTTTGAGGCAGTTTAAATAGCTTGTTGTTTAGTTGCTAAGTCGTGTCCGACTCTTTGCAACCCCATGGATTGTGCACACCAGTCTCCTCCGTCCATGGGATTTCCCAGGCGAGAATACTGGAGTGGGTTGCCATTTCCTTCTCCAGGGGATCTTCCTAACTCAGGGATTGAACTCAGCATCTCCTGCATTGTCAGGCTCAGCTCAGCTTGCTGAGCCACCAGTGAAACCTAAAATAGTTTAAGAGCTCTGTTTGAAAGTCTGAAGGAATTAATTCATGAAACCTCTGAAAGTACAGTGGACCCTTGAATAATACTTGGAGGTTAGGGGTGCTGCAGCTCCCAGCAGTTGAAAATCTGCAAGCAATTTATAGTCAACCCTCTGTTTCCAGGTTCTGCATCTTCAGATACAATCAACTGCAGATAGTGTAGTACTGTAGTATGTATTTAGTGGGGGGAAAAATTCACCTGTAAGTATATCCATGCAGTTAAAACCCATGATATTCAAGGTCAACTGTACATTGTTCTTAAGGCAGCAGTAATATTCAGCAGAAAGATCCAGAACTTTAAAAAGCAAACAAAAGCTCTTTAGAGTAAGTCCTTATAATTGAAGGGGTGTGAAGCACCAATAATATAGAGAAGGAAGAACTGCTGTACTGATCCTGGTCATTTCTATTCTCCACCTTTTTTTATTCTTCAGGGAAAATGCTATAGGTAGACTGAGGGTGATAATAAAGTGCTTTACTGTTTTTTCTCTCCTCTACTCCAATTTATAAAGGAAAGGGTATTGCTTCTACATGGGCAAGCTTTTATGCCCTGAAAGAAACAATGAGTGAAACTCAACTGAAAAAGCATCAGTTTCACTTTGTTGTCATCACCTTCCCAATTTTCCCAGGAAATTTCTTGCTTTAGAGGTAGTAACCAAGCTGACATTCTACTCTAGCCAAATCCTATAGGGGAGTTTCAAAATGAGTATGCTGAGAAAATATGCAAGCTCAGCATGCTTTTACTTACTGAATATGAAGTGAAAATCAGTAACAGTCTAGGTATGTACATAGCCTGTGGACACACATAAGAACGAGACTGGCTTCTGAGGCATATAAACCATGTAACCACAGCCCACTGTTTTACTCAGCTAACAAATGGCTTACTGTTAATATGTGCATAGTAGTGTATTATGTAATCTTTGGGAGAGCTATTCACTTTTATAAATGATTATTTGAAATACTTTTTGATTGCTTTCAAGCAAGACTATTACCTTAGAAAATGCAGTTTAGCAATATACATCTGTGAACTGGAGGAAACTTCAAGACACTCATAAATGTTATTTAGAGGAATGCACGTATTCTGTCAGTGTTTGGATATTTGAGTATCTTAACTTAAACATCTGTTAATCTAGAACAAGTGATTATTGGCATAATTTGGGGGCGTGCCCTTCCCTGGTAGCTCACTGGTAAAGAATCTTCTGCCAATGCAGGAGATACTGGTTCCATCCCTGGGTTGGGAAAATTCTTTGGAGTAGGAAATGGTAATTCACTCCAGTATTGTTGTCTAGGAAATCCCATGGTCAGAGGATCCTGGTGGGCTACAGTCCATGGGGTCACAAAGAGTCAGACACAACTTAGCGACTAAACAACAACCTATAACAGACAAAGACTGCATATTTTTAAAAAACATACCAGTTATCTGTCAGGAAATGGTAAAAGAATACATAGCCTCTTGTTGTAAAACACTATTCTAACTACAGTTGGTCCTTGAACAACATGGAGGTTAGGCATGGCAACCCTCTGCTCAATTGAAAATCTGCATATAAAGTTAACCCTCCGTATCCAGGGTTCCTGTATATCTGTGGTTCCACCATATCGGCAATTCCACATCCAGGAATTCAACCAACAACTGATCATATAGTACTGCAATATTTACTCATGAAAATATCCATGGATAAGTGGACTTGTGCAGTTCAAACTGGTGTTCTTCCAGAGCCAGCCATATACTCATGCTTTAGCTGTTGCTACTATATATCCTTTTGTTTTCTAACAGCTTTCTAAGCATGGATATTACTATTCAGTTTCAACTGTGTAATTGTGTCAAACCAAGTTTTAGTTTCTATTTTCTGTAAGGTTTATGTTGTGGCTGCCATTCATCCCATGTTGTCTCTTATGCTCACTGCTATGGTTTTCAATCACGGGTAGAGGAAAAGAGGAGGCTGTTAGCAAGAATAGGTAACAAAATTTCTCTGTAGTCCAAGACCAAGATTCTGAATCATTTTCAGAAAAGGATAACAATATGAATTGAACTCCCTTGTAGGTGGGTGGCAAATTAGCGTATGGAGTCTTTTGAACTGTGTGCATTGTTTGAAAACTGTTCAAAAAAGTTGAGGAGGATTGAAACACACAGTGGTACCAGAGCCTTTGCAACTGAAAACAAGCCTTTGGGACCTATGTTACTGTATATGTTACAGTTTTTCAATACCTAACCTATAAAAACATTTTTAAAAATTGTGGTAAAATACACATAACGTGAAGTTTACCACCTTAGCCATTTTCAAGTGTACAGTTCAGTAGTGTTGAATGTATTCACATTGTTATTCAAGCAAGAAAAGCATTTCTTAAGAGACTTTTTAAATTATTTTAAGAAAACAGTTTGAGAAGTAAATAATAATGATAATTGTTTGTCTCATGGGAGCAGTGTCCTGAACAGTAACCTTGTTTTTTTCCTTTTTAACTTCAGAAATATACTATTTTTAATGGTAATTATCATTACTAAATTATGAGGGTAAACATTTTGACTTACCACCATGCTTTTTTTTTTTTTTTTTGCAAAAAAAGGGTCTATTGAAAATAGGTTGTTAACAGTGAAAACAGTCTGTCTACAAGTCATTGTAGTTATGAATTATTGGAAATTGAGTGGACTAAGAAAAATAATGAGTTCTAGTTTGATGGTTACATAATTGAAGTTACAGGAATCCTTGAGATATTTGCAGTAGAATGAGGTATGGAGACTTGTTCTCTTCAGCGGCAGAATAAACTCGATCAGGTGATTTTGCTGTGAAGAATGATTTGCTCTAAGGACAGAAATCAGGGACTCAAGTCCCTTCAAGATAATAATGATTTAAAAAAAAAATTAACTGTTCTTGTGGGATATGTAAGTGGTTTTACTCTTTCTAGCCAATAAATACATGGCTTTTACCATGATTAATTTCATGACTTTATGTATTTGCTATCCCTAAACTAAAATGCCTTTCCCTTCATATTGATGTTTTTCAGCCTTTTTAAATCTATATTTCCTTTTTTATAAACATTAAAATACCACAAATCCTAGGAGATAAAAATATGTGACCTTTCTTCCCACAAAGTTCTTACACCTCTTCATACTGAATATAAACTTCCCCTTGAAGTTTTCCCCATCCAAGAATGTTCTGTAGAGCCCTACTTTATATGATTTATGAAAGACAGATTTTTTAATATTAGGTAACCATTTTAAACTGGTAATTCTTTCTCCCGCATCTCCAGATTCTAACATGACCCCTACTCAAAGGAAAGGATACCCCTTAACATGGCTAAGCAAGCTAACTGAGCAATGCTTCAGATGGGTAGAACATCACATGTCTAGTTTCCCTTTTGGTGTTACACTATTTAGTTGTGCACTTCAACCCATATAATTTTATACAACTTGAGGGAAAGAGGTGCTGCTGCTGCTACTGCTAAATCACTTCAGTTGTGTCCGACTCTGTGTGACCCCATAGACGGAAGCCCACCAGGCTCCCCCGTCCCTGGGATTCTCCAGGCAAGAACACTGGAGTGGGTTGCCATTTCCTTCTCCAGTGTGTGAAAGTGAAAAGTGAAAGTGAAGTCGCTCAGTCGTGTCCGACCCTTAGCGATGCCACGGACTGCAGCCTACCAGGCTCCTCCATCCATGGGATTTTCTAGGCAATAGTACTGGAGTGGCTTACCATTGCTTTCTCCGAAAGAAGCACTACTGGAGATAAAAAAAGGAAGTGAGGCAAAGCTGAGACGCATGGGTGTGGTCTTTGGCTATGAAGTCTCCTTTTAACTCAGAGAAGGCAATGGCAAACCACTCCAGTACTATTGCCTAGAAAATCCCATGGATGGAGGAGCCTGGTAGGCTGCAGTCCTTATTAAAAAAATGGAAAATGCAAATTCTGACTCTGCTGGATCTATGATATTTAAGTTTCTATGATTTCAGCTACCTGATTTGAAGTGTTACACAGTGTCAGTATAGTGCAGTGTGCTGTGGGTATATCCATAACCAAAATTTACAACCTGGAAAGTGAGAATAGAAATGGAAGCTGTCATTTTGGGGAACTGGCTACTTGTACTAATGGAACTCTCTTAAAAGTGGGAAATGATTGAAAGTAAATGTCAGGAGTGACAGTTCTCTTCCATTTCCTGTTTTCAAGTAAGGAAACACACATACTTTTCAGTGCCGTCAAAGGTTTACCTTAACCATCTAAGACAGAAGATGTTCTTTTATTTATGTGTATATACTACATTATTGACTTTTTTTCTGCTTTTTGCTTTTGTTGCTTCTTGTGGCTGAGGAGTCAAACATAGAGCTAAATAGAAAAGACATGACGTATCTCTCACTCACTCACCTCTTCCTTTGCTAAGATGGCAACTTTTCTGAAGTAGAATGTGAACTGTTATTATTCATACCCCAAGGGGTTGGGAAAAGCAGGTGACTTTCTTTTCTAGGGCAGAGTAGAATAGGTAAACAGTTACTCTAGAATTGCACCATCCTGAAACTGCTTTAGATTTAAACTGGCCTCTTACCACAAGTGTCAACCCTGGTAGAACACTTACCCAGAAGCATAATGATCTCAGCAGTGGGGAAAACCCAGGAGAGGACCCTTTTTCTACTTACTAAATCACCCACACTTGTCTCTACTTGTCCACAAAAAGTAGACCTTGTTAAAGATGCTTTTGAACTGTGGTGCTGGAGAAGACTCTTGAGAGAGTACCTTGGACATCATGGAGATCAAACCAGTCAGTCCTAAAGAAAATCAACCCTGAATACTCATTGGAAGGACTGATGCTGAAGCTGAAGCTCCAATACTTTGGCCACCTGATGTGAACAGCCGACTCATTGGAAAAAACCCTAATGCTCGGAAAGATTGAAGGCAGAAGGAGAAGAGGGTGACAGAGAATGAGATGGTTGGATGACATCATCGATTCAGTGGACATGAACTTGGGGGAACTCAGGGAGATGGTGAGGGACGGGGAGGCCTGGCATTCTGCAGTCCATGGGGTCCAAAGAGTCAGACGTGACTTGGCGACTGAAAAGCAAAAGGGGTGGAGGAAATCTACCTTTAAACGTGATTCTTTTAAAACTTGAAATCCAAATGTGTATAACTAATCAAAGTTGAGCTGCTCTGGTTGAACTGGGCAATTGGTAGTAGAGCATTGTTTGGCTACACACCCACAGCCTCAGTGGAGTTCCAGAAGCACACGATTTTCCTTGATTATTGCTTTTTATTGAGGATTGGTCAGACACCGCTTGTCATCACAGTGCTTGTTGTCAAAGACAACAAACTTAAGATATATGTATCCATGAAGTAAGGGGGTAAATGTTTGTTTAAAAAGAAGGAGGTAGGAGGAGTTCGAGTATCACTTCAGAAAATTTAACATCCTGACAGCAGGAGTCCCAAATAGGCACAGAGAAGGAATGAAATGGCCCAAAAAGTAATTCAAGAAAATTTGCAGCAACTAAAGGATGAACTTCAGATCTTAAGTACAAGAGCAGGAATCAAAATGGCCCTGAACTTCAACAAAAACAAAAGGGAGTGTAGCAAAACTTAACAAAATTCTGAGGAAAAATTACTTCCAACCTGGGACTCTTAACCTGGCGAACTGTCAGTTAAATCTTAGGGTAAAGATATTTTCAGTTATCTGAAATATAATTTCAGCAAGGTCTCAAAAAATTTGCTTTGTAAGCACTTCATCAGAAAGCTACTGGAGGGTTTACCCCACCAAATTGAGAAGTAAAACAGGAAGGGTGGAGATTTGGGATACTGAGAATGAGAGATTCAGCTAGAGAGAGAGAGATGAATAAAGGGAATCACCAAATTCAGGTTGAAAGAAAGTCTCAAGGTGAAGGCTTTCCTCTCTGCACAGAGATGAACAAGTCTAAACCTGAACAAGTGAGAAAGCTCAAGGAGAGATTCTTGTAAGAAAATGAAATTGATAGTAATGTCTGAACTTATTGAGGAGTTGTAATAGTGATAGTAAGAAATAAAGCAATTAAGTTTTTTCAGTGAAAATATTTTTCAGGAAAGGAAAAGGAACCATAGTATATGGCTCAGCAGTGAATACCTTTACACAGTCATAAGAAAGTAAAAGTGGAATGTAAATCTAATCAAAAATAGTACATAACTATTAGAAGGATGAGGAGGATATAAAGGGAGGGGAGATTTTAAAAGAGAGCTGAATCCTTGTCTTGCATAATGGGAAGACAAGTAAAATAGAAATCAGTAGTGACGATACTAGCAAATTATTTAGAAATACAAAGATAAATACCAAAAAAATCAAAAGAGCTGAAAATTGTTGCCAGGGTGAAGCAGGAAGTGGGGAGGGAGGAGAGGAGAGTAAGGTACTACTGTTTTTCTTAAACCTTAAAATATAGATGCACTATGCTTTGATTAAAAATAAAATAGAAATTAAATTACAGTGAAAAGAACTAAGATATTGGTCTTTTCGCATCAAAGAGACCTGGATTTATCTGGGTCTTCCATTTTTCTAATTTGTTGACATTAGGCAACTTATTTAACCTTTTGAACCCCAGTTTCCTTATCTGCAGAGGGAAGATTAAGGTAGTTTATATAAAGTAGCTGGCAAGTAATTTTTATCTCATTAGGTGTAAGACTCTATCCCTGTCCCTAATGTTTCCCAGGAGGAAATAGGGAACGACCACCATTGTTGGGATGCTTACCTTTCAGATATAAGGTTCTTAGTGTTCAGAATCTTCTGGTTCATGGCTGTGTGTGTGTGCCTCTTCAGATTGAAGGCCTGTCACTGGGATCTCTGTCCTTTATCAACTGTCCGTAGATAGAGAATTTAAAAAGAATTAAGATGATTTGGAGTGTTGGTAGCAGGGAGAATCAAGTTATAAGGACTGCTTGGTGTGGGAGAAAAGCTGTGGTCTCAGATTTGTCTTTCAACACGAACTTCAATGCAAATGCCATTACTGGTGTCTCTTCCATTAATAGAGAAAACACTTGTCACATAGACTGGTGAATTGTGGAGATTTCATGAACCAAGATCAGCAAGAGTGTTATTGCTCTGAACCATCTGCCAAAGTATCAAAATACCTTTTTTTTTTTTAAAGAACATCTACCTTAGCAACTGCTGTTTTTGATTCCGAGTTCTATGCACTTCTAGAACAATTAAAAAGCAGATCACTGTAAAACAAAAGGACACTTTATGGAAGCCCATTTCCCTGCCTTGGTACATATTTGTGTAGTATTTTTCAGAGTTCAGTGCTTTCCCATTATGACGTGGCCCTCTGCAGCAGTGATTCGAAATCTCTCACGCTTGTTTCTCTCTTTTTCTACCCTCACCTACTTACCCCCTACTCCACCCCATGCCAAAAAAAAAAAAATTATGGTCCTGGACGTCTTGGACAGGGTTTGCTGATCTGTTTTTTTTTTTTTCTGTCTGTTTGTTTTAACTGCCCTGGATTATTCTGATGTACTGACAGGTTGGGAACCATTATCCTACAGCATGCTGTACCCCAGACATTCTAAACTGGGGCAGATGAGGGAACTGAGGCTCACAGAAAGGTTATAGCTTATTCACTCTCACCCATCAACAAGCGTGTCTAGGTTGGGCATATATTCTGCACTCCAACTCTGGTTTTATCTTTGGTTGACTAGGTTTTTTAATTTTGATTGTCTGATTTGTATTAAGAGAAGCTACTATATTTTACACAAGATGTGGCCTCAGTTAAAAATAAGATTTAGAATTTTTATTTTATAACATCTTTTTATTTTTTCCAGATGCAAAAGGAAATGAAACATCAAATCAAAATTTTTAATAAACTCTTGCTTCTCCACAGTAGGATAACATAGCAAATGCTAGGACTTGCTAGATCTGAGTATTCACATTTGAGAAAAACTGGGGTGGCCCTGAAAAGAGTGGAAATGTGGGTAATTTTGGCACAGAGACAGGTTTGAGAAGTTGCTTTGTAGGGTTCCTCAGAGATTTGGGGTCCTGTATTCAGGAATATATGACAGTAGGAGTAAGAAAGTGTGATACATGGTATAAAAATATTGTATCTGGTTTTAAACTTTTACCATATTATACATTTATAGTCACACACTAAACTTCTTGGGAATGCCTGGATATGGAGATCTGGAAATCTCTGAAACCTTATTTATTTTCTCACTGGAGTTCTCTCAGTTACTTCTAATAAAACAAGTTGTGACTTGGCAAGCATTGGCCCAACAGCCTCTAGGTGTCCTCAGGGAAATTAAAAGCCAGGGTTTGAAGAGTTCTGTGCCAGTGATTAAGAGCACAGAATACAGCTTATAATTATGTAGACTTTTGCCTGTTCCCATTTATCATTGGTAATATTCTCAAGGCTAAATAACTGCTCAGCAATTTAAACTGAAGTTTAAGAGGAAATAGGCCTTTTTGTGAAAAAGGTCCTCTGTCTCCCGAAATTTCATTCTCTTTTCATAGACAAGCTCTCTCCTTTCATAGTGATTATGATTTAGTAAATGACTCAGAGTTGTTGGAGGGGCCCCTAATCTGTTAACTCATGAAATTTTTAACTACTTTTTCAAGAACAACTTTGCCTTTTATGAATCTGGTATGGCCTGTGACATCTCTTATACAATTGTCTTTGGGATGGAGGGACCATTTTTTCAAACTTTTTTAGTTAAAACCAGAAAATAGGTAGAAACTGTTCTACTCCTGTGAAGGATGATTACTAATACTATTTCATTATCATAAGTTTGGTAGAGTAGACTAGAAAGACTTAAGAAAAATCACACATTCAAACGCTCTACCAGAAAATTATTTTTCTTGTTATTTAACAGTGTATAAGGGTTAACACAGCAGAGCACTAGACAATATTCCTACCTATATTTTGGTTTGTATTTGGGAGAAAGAAAGGTGTATATCTTGTGACACAAAGTGGTACAATAATGAGTTTTGCTTCTTTCTCTCTCCACTGTTTTCTTTTAAAACATGTAGAGGTTTTGTTTATTTGTTTTTTGGTAGAAAGATTTTGGCCTGGTTGACTGTCAGCCAGTATCAGAGGACATTAAAAACAGGACTTTAAGAATAGTAGCTGGAGGGAAGGCTTACTTAGCCATCATTTCTTCCTTTAGATTTCGTTATCACTCAGTTGGTACATTTTTTCCTGCCTATTGTTAATTATGTCTCTGTTAGCACTTTTGTCCAAAATTGAATTCAGTATCCTCTCCTGTCTCAGTTTTTCTTCCTATTTCTCTGTGGCTGACTGGCATTGCTGTTTGCCCTATATTTTGAAAAATACGGCTGGCCAACCACCTTTAATAAAATAAAGGTGGTTACTTTGCCTATTAAAATATAGATGGTAGGACTCCATCCCAGGCCAACTTGCTCAGAGTTGCTGAATGCTTCCTTCTTGTCTGTTGTTCACATCTAGTTGGCCAGTGAATCCTGTTAATTTTGCCTTTAAAATGTCTCTTGAACCCATTCATCTTTCATTTCCCTTACTGTAGTTCAAGCCCTTATCTTTTACCAGAAGACAACAATGGTTTCCTATATGTAGTATATATATACATATATGTAGTATATAGATATACTTACCTTATCTCCCTCATTAGTTTGTATTCTGCTGGTATCCGGTTTATCTTTCTAAAACATATTCATCTCCTGCTTGAAACTACCGTAATGTCAGCAGGTTAAAATTAGAGTGACGTTCAAGGTCTAGTGCAGTCTGGCCATATCTAAGTCTGCTGTTTACAGTTTATGTAGTTAGTACACTCTGTAACTCTGTGGTGCTTCATTCCAATTATGGTCTACATGATTGGGACCCATAGGGTTTTTTCAGTGCAGGACAGTCATATGTGGTGGGCCCAACTATCCTGTCTCAGCGCCCTGACCTCCCCATCCTTTCTGTATACATACCTCACTCGCGTAAATATTATACTCACCACCAGTCCCTAAATGCACTATACTAGTGATTTCTCAAAGCGTCTGCTTTTTCAGAGTGAATGTTCATTCTCCTTTCACTCTACTTGTTGAAATCATTCTTGTATTTCAGGGCCCAGTATAAGTGTCAGATCCTCTGCGAAGCCTTCCACAATTCTCTCATTTTAATTTTTCCTTCTATTATACCTTTTTACTGCTTACACGTTTACTTAACAGTTCTTTTCTTCTTCCTTTGAGGTAATACCTATATACAATGAAATGCACAAATCTGGAGTGAACCTTTGGGTGAGCGCATGTGTTTTTGCCTTACTAAATTACAAGCTCTAATTAGAGAAAAAGGCAAAGACTATATAAGTTTATCCCTTTCTCATGGAAAAAAAGGGAACCTACTGTGTCTTCAGTGCTGGGTCAGCCTTGAATATGGTACTAGTTGGGATACAGCTCAGCTTCTCTTTTAAGAACGCCCCAATAGCAGTGGCTTAAATCAACAAGACGGATATTTTATTTCTCTCATGTATGCAATTCAAAGTATAAGATGTCCAGAGCCGATACAGTGGCTCCACAGGGTCAAGGACCTAGGCATCTTTATTCCTGTCGTTCCACATCCCCTTGTTGTTCCACCATCCGGAAGTATTGCCCTCACCACAATGTTTCGGGTGACTCACCACAATAAAGGAAAAAGAAAGGGGAAAAAAAGAGAGCTTGTCTTGGAAGTTATGCTTACTTGCATATGACCAGAACATAGTCACGTGACCACATCAGCTAAAATTCAGGAATACTAGAAGAGTAGAGAATGGATATTGAGAAACAGTTAACAGATGTGTTTCATACATGATCTCAGTCTTCACAATAAACCTACAAACTATATGTAAAAAACTAATACTCAGAGAAACTAAGTAAAGAGGCAGAAAAATTGCAGGTCTGAGATCTGAATTCAAAGCCTGTATCTTTTTTCCATTCTACCCAGTAGAGATCCAACCAGTCCATTCTAAAGGAGATCAGTCCTGGGTGTTCATTGGAAGGACTGATGCTAAAGCTGTAACTCCAATACTTTGGCCACCTCATGCGATGAGTTGACTCACTGGAAAAGACTCTGATGCTGGGAGGGATTGAGGGCAGGAGGAGAAGGGGACGACAGAGAATGAGATGGCTGGATGGCATCACCGACTCAGTGGACATGAGTTTGAGTGAACTCCAGGAGTTGGTGATGGACAGGGAGGCCTGGCATGCTGTGATTCAATGGGGTCGCAAAGAGTCGGACATGACTGAGCGACTGAACTGACTGACTGACCCAGTAAAGTGTTAGGAGGAAATATATAATTGTTAAGACATTAATTTTCACAGTATCATATCATCTCTTCTAGGACATCCCATGTAACCTTATTCCACACTTCTCACTATCATGAAATGAATTGCCATGCTAACTGGTTTTTAATTTTTAACTCTAAGATATCATTTATGAGGAAAAATAAATCACTGTGTTTGCCAAACAAAAGCTTCTGCACTTTGTATTTGTTTAGAAATGTTACCTAATCATAAAGTTGACAAGGATGATATCTTGTCAGTTTAGTTCAGTTCAGTTGTGTCTGACTCTTTGCGACCCCATGGACTGCAGCATGCCAGGCTTCCCTGTCCGTCACCAACTCCCAGCGCTTGCTCAAACTCACGTTCAATGAGTCAGTGATGCCATCCAACCATCTCATCCTCTTTCGTCCCCTTCTCGTCCTGCCTTCAGTCTTTCCCAGCATCAGGGTCTTTTCTGATGAGTCAGTTCTTTGCATCAGGTGGCCAAAGTATTGGCTTTTCAGTATCAGTCCTTCCAGTGAATATTCTAAAGGAAATCAGTCCCTTAGAATGGACTGGTTGGATTTCCTTGCAGTTCAAGGGACTCTCAAGAGTCTTCTCCAACACCACAGTTCAAAAGCATCAGTTCTTCGGCACTCAGCTTTCTTTATAGTACAACTCTCACATCCACACATGACTGCTGGAAAAACCATAGCTTTGACTAGGAGGACCTTTGTTGGCAAAGTAATGTCTCTGCTTTTTAATATGTGTCTACGTTTGTCATAGTTTTTCTTCCAAGGAGCAAGCATCTTTTAATTTCATGGCTGCAGTCATGAAATCTGCAGTGATTTTGGAGCCCCCCAAAATAAAGTCTGGCACTCTTTCCATTGTTTCCCCATCTATTTGCATGAAGAGATGGGACCGGATGCCATAATCTTAGTTTTCTGAATGTTGGGTTTTAAGCCAACTTTTTCACTCTCCTCTTTCACTTTCATCAAGAGGCTCTTTAGTTCCTCTTTGCTTTCTGCTGTAAGGGTGATGTCATCTGCATATCTAAGGCTATTGATATTTCTCCTAGCAGTGTTTCCAGCTTGTGCTTCATCAAATCTGGCATTTTGGATAATGTGCTCTGCAGATAAGTTAAATAAGCAGAGTGACAGTATACAGCCTGATGTACTCCTTTCCCAATTTGGAACCAGTCCATTGTTTCATGTCCAGTTCTAACTGTTGCTTCTTGACCTGCATACAGGTTTCTCAGGAAGCAGGTAAAGTAGTCTGGTATTCCTCTCTCTTTAAGAATTTTCCGCAGTTTGTTGTGATCCACACAGTCAAAGGCTGTAGTGTAGTCAATGAAACAGAAGTAGATATTTTCTCTGGAATTCTCTTGCTTTTTCTATGATCCAGCGGATGTTGGCAGTTTGATCTGGGTTCCTCTGCCTTTTCTAAATCTAGCTTGAACATCTGGAAGTTCTCCATCCACATACTATTGAAGCCTCAGTTGGATAATTTTGAGCAGTACTCTGCTAGCGTGTGAAATGAGTACAATTGTGTGGTAGTTGAACATTCTTTGGCATTGCCTTTCTTTGGGATTGGAATGAAAGCTGACCTTTTCCAGTCTTGTGGCCACTGCTGAGATTTCCAAGTTTGCTGGCATATTGAGTGCAGCACTTTAACAAGCATCATCTTTTAGGATTTGAAGTAGCTCAGCTGGATTTCTATCACCTCCAGTAGCTTTGTTCATGGTGATGCTTCCTGAGGCCCACTTGACTTCCCATTCCAGGATGTCTGGCTCTAGGTGAGTGATCATACTATCGTGATTATCTGAGTCATTAAGATCTCTTTTGTATAGCTCTTCTGTGTATTCTCGCCACCTCGTCTTAATATTTTCTGCTTCTGTTAGGTCCATACCATTTCTGTCCTTTATTGTGTCCATCTTTGTATGAAATATTCCCTTGATGTCTCTAATTTTCTTGAAGAGATCTCTAGCCTTTCCAATTCTATTGTTTTCCTCTGTTTCTTTGTGTTGATCACTTAGGCTTTCTTATCTGTCCTTGCTATTATTTGGAACTCTGCATCAAATGCGTATGTTTCTCCTTTTCTCCTTTGCCTTTTGCTTCTATTCTCAAATATTTGTAAAGCCTCCTCAGACAACCATTTTGCCTTTTTGCATTTTTTTCTTGGGGATGGTTTCGATCACTGCCTCATGTACAGTGTCATGAACCTCCATCCATAGTTCTTCAGGCCCTGAGTCTATCAGATCTAATCCCTTGAGTCTATTTGTTAATTCCACCGTGTAATCGTAAGGGATTTGATTTTAGGTCATACCTGAATGGTCTAGTGGTTTTTCCTGCTTTCTTCAACTTAAGTCTGAATTTTGCAATGAGAAGTTCATGATCTGAGCCACAGTCAGCTCCTGGTCTTGTTTTTTCTGACTGATTAGAGCTTCTCCGTCTTCGGCTGCAAGGAATATAATCAATCTGATTTTGGTATTGACCATCTTGTATTGATATCTTTAACCCCTTCATTTTAAAAACAGGGAAAATCGAGGTCCAGAGGAGGCAGGACTTGCCCTTGATGTCATTACCACCATTGCTTCATCTCAAGCATAGTAAGACAAACACTAGCCTAGGTCATCATTTCTGTAAGTAACTGTTAGTGGTATTCTTAACAGTTGTCTCAGATTTGCAGAGTTGTTCTGATCTGGAAGTTCAGACTGGACAATGCACAAGAAATACATATAATCCTGGCCTGTTTTAGTGACAAATGAGTATTATCTAGCACTAAAAACATCTTTATAGCTATCAGGAACCTGTTTTAGAAAGAATGACTGCTATTTGATAGTCAAATAAAAGGAATGGGTGAAGTCATTGCTACTTATAATTCAGAACCCAAATCAGATGACATCTACCTCTCAAAGCCTTTCTTAAACCTCATAAATATTAGATGTGAGCACTCTGCTTTCCAAACTCTAGCCTTTAGATATATCCAGGTACTCATATATATTCTTTAAATTACAGCTAGTGGTGCCTTCATGAGGGTGGGTTTCGTGTCTGTTTTGTTCTCATAGTGGTGAGAACATCAGTAGTGCCCATAAAACTAAGGTGGCACTATCCCTAAAGCTCCTTGCTGCATCCTGCACAGTGGCTTACATGTATTCAGCAAACACGTACTTTACTTTTTCTCATTTAATTGGATAGTAATGGTATATATTTTATTAAAATTAAATTTGGCCCTTGTAGTCGATACATCTTTGTTGGCACTGGGAAGTTTTACCAAGGGAAAATAAAATTATCACCCTTGTGCATGCTGACTTTCCCACTCCAGGACCCTTGCATTATGCACCAAGGATCATTGAAAAGAGAAAGCAACCTGATGCCCATGAATTTTCTTAGTGCTTCCTCCTGGGCGAGCACCTGCTGGACCTGGGAGGTAGAACAGGAACTTGCTACCCTCTCCATTTTCCATCTTACCGGAAGTACCCAAAGGAAAAAAGGAAATACTGTCAGAGTAATAGAGGTGGATATGACAAGGCTACCTTGGCTTCAGGAGGATTACCCTAGGGGTGGCATGCTTTGTGTTTTGCCCACCCAGCTATAGTGCTGGGCATCAGTGAGTTAATCTCTTCCTGGTGTAAGTATAAGGAAACCAGCAAACCAAACCCGGAAATAAATTAGCACAGAAGGCTTTCCTGAAAATACAGTTAAAAGAGTGAAGCCATAACTAAAAAGAGTGTTTCCATGGCAGAGGTAGCTCTAGCTTGGACCTCCTGTGTTTGGGGGATGGTAGTGGCTATTAGGGGCTTCCCTGTAGCTCAGACAGTAAAGAATCCACCTGCAGTGCCAGACCTGGGTTCGATCCCTGGGTTGGGAAGATCCCCTGAAGGAGAGCCTACTCCAGTATTCTTACCTAGAGAATGCCCACGGACAGAGGAACCTGGCGGGCTACAGTCTGTGGGGTCACCAAGAGTTGGACGCAAGTAAGCGACTGAGCACAGCACAGTGGCCATTAGATTTGAGTTTGAACATGTTTATTATAAATAAAACCATTTCCTTGGAGTCCAGCAACTTTTATAGAAGGGATACCAAAATGTAATTGAAATGTAACTACCTCTTGAATTGTGAAGTTAATTTTACACTTAACAAATGCTTTAAAAAATAGAGGAACAAGTGGCTTTAAAGTTCAGGGTGTTAATATTTGAAATCTGTCCAGTTTAACTAGCTGGGTTCCAGAGACTGTTTCCTTTTACTCTAGTCAGTGTCACTGATCTGACACCCAATTTTCTTCTTGGCTGTGAGATAGGAATTAAATGTATCATTTATTTAGTTGTAGTGACCTGAATCATATCTCCCCAGCATACAGTCTTACTTCAGGAAATAGGATGCATCCATGTGGAATTTATTCAGTAACTCTTCATAGTGACATTGTGTGATCTAATTCAAGGACCTGAAATGAAGACTCCACATGATTTACTTACATATGATGCAGCTATTTTTAGTATTATATTTACATTTTTAAAAACAAGAATGCACCTTCTTGATGGAACAGACATGCATTTTTCGGTTCACAGATGCAAGAGGTGTAGAACAAAGAAGTTTCTTAGAAATCAAATCCAAACATCTTTTTTTGTTTGAAGGGAGAGAAACTTGAGTCCAGAAAGATTTAGTAGCCCTGAAATAAGGTCCCACGCTCAGTCAGTAACAGAATAAAACAAGAAACTAGATGAGTTCCAGTTCAAGATTATTGTTTGTCCCAGATTTTAAAATATAAGTGTGGTTTACACTGACAGTTTATTATGAAATCTGCAGGTTGTTGAGACAGTTTTAGGCAATCAAGTCACATAGCTACTTAAGTTGTCTTAATTTCTGTATGAGCGTATTATAGTATACTATAGTCCCTGTAGCTCCCTACCCTTATTTTTCTTTTCCTGCTCATACACTTACTTTTAATCTCGTGTGCTTTTTAAAGCCACCCCTCATGCGACGAGTTGACTCACTGGAAAAGACTCTGATGCTGGGAAAGGTTGGGGGCGGGAGGAGAAGGGGATGACAGAGAATGAGATGGCTGGATGACATCACTGACTCTGTGGACATGAGTTTGAGTGAACTCCGGGAGTTGGTGATGGACAGGGAGGCCTGGCGTGCTGTGATTCGTGGGGTTGCGGAGAGTCGGACACGGACACGACTGAGCGACTGAACTGAACTGAAATCCTTTTTTTAATGATAATACTATCTAAATAAATACTCAACATGATGCTTTGTGCAAATGCTGATTACTCTGTTTCCATTGTGCCTATGGTGTGTTAGAGATCTGGCAATGTTAATTATCTTAACGGTATTTCATCTTTTCCATCTATCAGAGGTAGCAATAAAAACAGACTTCCTAACTGGAATGCCTAGAAAAGTATCACTTTCATTGCTTCAGGGCTTCCCTAGTGGCTCAGATGGTAAAGCATCTGCTTGCAATGCAAGAGACCCGGGTTTGATCCCTGGGTCAGGAAGATCCCCTGGAGAAGGAAATGGCAACCCACTCCAGTGCTCTTGCCTGGAAAATTCCATGGACTGAGGAGCCTGGTAGGCTGCAGTGCACGGGTTCGCAAAGAGTAGGACATGACTGAGCAACTTCACTTACTTCAGTCACTTCATTGTTTCACAAGGTAAAACCACTGTGATCCCCATGTTGTTCAGTCGCCAAGTCATGTCTGAAACTCTTCATGACCCCATGGACTGCAGCACTCCAGGCTTCCCTTTCCATCACCATCTCCTGGAATTTGCCAGAGTTCATGTCCATTGAGTTGGTGATGACATCCAAACATCTCATCCTATGTTGTCCTCTTCTCCTTCTGCCTCCAATCTTTCCTAGCATCAGGGTCTTTTCCAATGAGTTAGCTGTTCACATCAGGTGACCAAAGTATTGGAGCTTCAGCATCAGTCCTTCCAATGAATATTCAGGGTTGATTTCCTTTAAAATTGACTGGTTTGATCTCCTTGCTATCCAAGGGACTCTAAGGAGTCTTCTCCAGCATCAATTCGAAAGCATCAATTCTTCAGCACTCTGCCTTCTTTATTGTCCAGCGCTCACAACCATATGTGACTACTGGAAAGACCATAGCCTTGACTATACAGACCTTTGTCAGCAAATTGATAGCTTTGCTTTCTAACACACTGTCTAGCTGTGTCATAGCTTTCCTGCCAAGAAGCAGTCGTCTTCTAATTTCATGCTGTGGTCACCACCCACAGTGATTTAGAGCCCAAGGAGATGAAATCTATCACTGCTTTCACCTTTTCGCCTTCTATTTGCCATGAAGTGACGGGGCTGGACTCCATCTTAGATTTTTAATATTGAGTCTTAAACCAGCTTTTTCACTTTCCTTCTTCACCCTTATTAAGAGGTTCTTTATTTCCTCTTCGCTTTCTGCCATTAGAGTGGTATCATCTGCCTATCTGAAGTTGTTGATGTTTCTCCCAGCAGTCTTGATTCCAGCTTGTAACTCATCTAGCCCTGCATTTCTCATGATGTGCTCTGTGTATAAGTTAAATAAACAAGATAACAGTAAACAACCTTGTCGTTCACCTTTCTCAATCCTGAACTAGTCAGTTGCTCCATAGAAGGTTCTAACTGTTGCTTCTTGACTGGCATACAGGTTTCTCAAGATGGTCTGGTATTCCCATCTCTTGAAGAGTTTCCATAGTTTGATCCCCATAATAAAATCCTTGAAAATTGTTGTTTACCAAGTCTAGAAAATGATGTAGGAGGGTGCTGAGTATCTTAAAGACTAGCTGATAGGATTGAAATATTACCTAGGTATTTAAGGGCATTGTGATGTATGGTTAGCTGGTTTTCAACAAGGATGCCAAGGGCATTCAGTGGGAAAAGAATAGCCTTTTCAACAAATGATACCAGGAGAACTCACCAGCCACGTACAGAGGAATGAATCTGGAGCCCTACCTCATACTGTATTACACAGATTAACTCAATACAAATCAAAGGTCTAAATGTAAAAGCTAAAATTATAAAATTTCTAAAAGAAAATATAGGTGAAAATCTGTGTGATCTTGGTTGGATTAGGCAGGGGTTTCTTAGATATGAAAAGCACAAGAACAAAAGAAAAAAGATAAATTGGACTTAAACTTTGTCAGAGGACACTATCAAACAAAAAGATAATCAACAGAATGGAAGAAAATATTGGAAATTATATATATGCATGTACATGTACATAAATATATATATATATATATAGGAGAAGAAAATAGCAACCCATTCCTGTGTTCTTATCTGGTAAATTCCGTGACTGGGAAGCCTGGCAGGCTACAGTTCATAGGGGTCACAAAGAATCGGACACAACTGAGCACGCGTGCACATGTATATATGCACATATATATGTGTGTATATATGCCTTCCCAGGTGGCACTAATGGTAAGGAACCCTGCTTCCAATGCAGGAGCCGTAGAGATGCAGGTTCGGTCCCTGGGTTGGGATGATCCCCTAGAGAAGGGAGGGCATGGCAGCCCACTCCAGTATTCTTGCCTGGAGAACTCCATGGATAGAGGAGCTTGGCAGGCTACAGTCCATGGGGTTGCAAAGAGTCGGACATGAATGAAATGACTTAGCATGCACATATAGGCACATAATAGGCACATATGTGTATATGTATCATATATATATGCACACACATGCACATATAAAGTGAGCAAAGGATTTGACTAGACTTTTGATGTACATACACACACAGATATATATACATGTACATATATGTGTGTGTATATATGCACCTGTATATGAAAAGTACGCAAAGAATTTAATTAGACATTTCTCCAAAGAAGATATTCAAATGCGCAATAAGCACTGTAAAGATGCTCAATGTCAAAACTGTGATGAGGTACCACTTCACACCCCGTAAGATCCTAACATATTTTTAAATGGCCGATGATTATTGGTGAAAATGTGGAGAAATTGGAACTCTTGGGCATTGCTAGTATAAAATGATACAGCTTCTGTGGAAATGACTGTAATGTCTGTGGTAGTTCCTCAAAAAGTTAAACATATCTGTCATCTGACTCAGCAGTTCTGCTCCTAGGTATATATCTAAGAGAATTGACAACATGTGTTCACACAGATATGTATGCACAAATTGTAACTTTATTCAAAATAACCAAAAAGTGTAAACAACCCAAATATCTATTAATTGAGGAATGGATAAATGTAGTATATCCATAAAATGGAATATTATTCAGACAAAAAAGCAGTGAATTACATGCTACAACATGTTTAAAGATTGGAAATTTTAAGCTTTGTGAAAAAAGTCAGACACTGGCATATACTTTATGGTTCTAAACATTCAGAATAAGTACATCCATAGGGTCAGAAAGCAGATTAGTGATTGTCAGGGGTTACAGGGGAGATAGGAATTGGGACTAACTGCTAGTAGGAGAAGGAAATGGCAACCCACTCCAGTGTTCTTGCCTGGAGAATCCCAGGGATGGGGGAGCCTGGTGGGCTTCCATCTATGGGGTCACACAGAGTCGGACACGACTGAAGTGACTTAGCAGCAGCAGCAGCAGCAGCAGCTAGTAGGTACAGAGTTTCTTTCTGTGATGATAAAAATGTTCTGTGATTAGATTTTGGTGATAGTTGCACAACATTGTGAATACAGAAAACCACAGAAGTGTATACTTTAGAATGGTGAATTTATTTTATATGAATTATAGCTTAATATAAAATATGGAAAGCAGGTATACTCAAAGATAAAGATGTTATGAAAGAGACTGATATTATGAAGGATTTCCAGTCATAAAGGGTGTGAAATAATTTGGTATCCCCAAAATCCCCTGTGACTGATAGACAACTTTGTCTATTCTGTGGCTTTCAGAGGATTAAGAGAAAGGCTCTATGGTGTGGTTTTTACAGCTTGACAAGAAAAATCAGTCATTAGATAGATGATCCTCTGCTCAGAGTCAGGGAATGTCTTTAGAGATATAATGCAAATTGAGATGATAAAACTAAATTACCTCCACTGAGGAAATCACCTGTAGTTCAGAAATAGCAGAGAAGTCAGAAAACTAATATAGAGTAGGGGTAAGACTGATGGGGTGTGATTTTTCTTTTTTAATGTACAATCCAGTGGCAGTTTTCCCTAGATTTTGTGCTAAAATAAGAGCATTTTCACACATTTTAATTGCTGTGTGATAACAACAGTGTGAACTCCATCCACAAACATTTATTATCTACTTAATTTTGCTCTAATTTCAGTATAGCAAGCATTCACCTTATAAGTGCAAGTAACTGTCCATTTAGTAGAAAAGAAATCCCTTCTCACGTTGCTAAACCTGTTGTGCATTTCTATAATAAAAGGTTAATAACTAATGGCCTTTTATATTTTTCCATTTTTAACTTGCATTTATAGAATACCATTTGTAAAGTAGCATCTTTATGAACTGGAACCCTGATTGCTTCTTAAACATTCATAAGGAATATTTCAGAATTGTAGAAGTTAAAGTTTCACAATATTCTAGGATTAAAATATGATCAGGATTTTATATGAGACTTTTTTGCCTTTATAAAGCTGTTTTATATGGGGACTTCCTTGATGATCCAGTGGTTAAGAATCCGCCTTGCAATGAAGGGTTCATGGGTTCAATCCCTGGTTGGGGAGCCGAGATCCCACATGCCACAGAGCAGCTAAGCGCACACACCACAATGACTGAAGGCTGTGGCTCAGGAACCCAGGTGCTGCAAACTAGAAAGTCTGTGTGCTGCAATGAAAGAACCCATGTGCTGCTACTAAGACCTGACATGGCCAAAGACATAAATAAATATACTTTTAAAAACTTAGCAGTACTTGATTCCATAATGTTCATGATAAACAATACAGAACTGTCTTTGAGGCACATTTTAAAAATGATTTATACTCCTTGATAGCTGTCTAAATTGTTCAATTATTTTCCAGATCTGTCGTTTACTCCATCATTTATAGTGATGCAACAGTACATGGAGGAATGGATAAAAACATTGGCGAGCAACTCAATAAAGCTTATGAAGCCTTTCGACAGGCATGCATGGATAGAGATTCTGCAGTAAAAGAACTGCAGCAAAAGGTATGTGGTTTTAGTTTTGAAAGTTGTTATTTATCCTGGTGAATGGAATTTGGATCTTTTACAATGGAAAATATTATATTGTTAGAACTAAAGAAAGAACTTCTTGCAGAACTAAAACAGGGATATATTAATAGATGAAATTTGAGGTTTTTATTTGCTAACTTTTTAATGAATATTGTGACCTATGGAAGGAATTCATTTTAAGATGATTGTATTGAGGAAAGATAAGTATGTTATCTTCCATGAATAATTTTTAAGTAAAATGACAAATTAAAAGTCAGAGTATCACTATCTCAGCTAGTTTTTTTGTTTGTTTTTTTCATATTGTTACTTGGCTGACTGGAAGACTATACAGATCTTAAAATATCCTGGAACTATAATTTGTTATTAATTTATTCTTTAACTATAAGTTAAAAATAAACTATTATTTCAGTGAAATCTCTAATGTCTTACCAGAAGTTTCAGATTTTTAAAATACTCTTGTTCACATAAAATTTCCGCTTAGTATTTTCAGTTTCTGAAGAAAGTAAATTGGAAGAAAGGTATATCCAGGCAAAAATTGCCTGGTTAAGTAGTTCCTAGGCATGTCTGTTAATGGTCCTTGATAAAGTTTTCACCAACCTACAGTAAAATGAGAAAAATAAGAATAAGGTAGTGAACTTCTTATAATGCTGAATTTATTCCATTTAAAATTCTATGCTTTATTCTGATATTGTTTCTATGATTCTGTACTATCAGAATAAAGAGCAAAATTTTATTAACATAATTTGTCAAATGATGATCATAGAGTTTTTGGTTTTTATTTTTTTGCTTAGTATCATTACTTATTGTTTCGGGAGTCCCCAGTATACCCAGACATTCTGCAATTCTCTAAAAGGATTCACAGGACTTAGTAAAACTCTCATATTAAGAGCTAAGATTTATTACAGAGACTAGTAAAGAAACACAGCCAGATCATTAATGGAAAAAGACACCAGGTGGAGTCTAGAGGAATCATGTGCAGGTTTCCTATACTCTTTCCCTTCTGTGAGCAGTCATACAGAGTGCACCCTCTCTCCAGCTTTCAGAAATTCACCCAGCATATATGCAGTGCTTTGGCACAGGAAACTCCATTTGAGACTCAAGAGCTTGGGGTATTTTTAAGGGTTGGTTACATAGGTACCCTGTGTCAGAAGGAAAGTAGTTTTTCACCATAAAGCTCATGGTAGTCTAAGTAGGCTGGCACAGCACTTAGAATCTTATCACTTAAGAAATGTTTTCAAAGATTACATTCGCAGATGCCAGTCAAGGGGCCAGCCTTGCAGATAGGCTTTTCTGACGATAAATAGCTTAAGGCCTGCCGTGTTAAATTATTCCTGTAAGGCTGTTGAAAGTAGAGGATCTTACGTTGGTTCCCTCAATTAAAAAAAATTTTTTTTTACTAGTCTATGGTATTCTGAAGCCTGAAGAAATATGCTACCCATGCCATTCTTAGTTTCCTCCATAAGTATAGAAATACATAATTCCCCTTCTTTCTATTTGATACATCTACTGTAAAACTAGTGTTATACATACTGTACTCCATTTCTCAAAAATTATCATTTTTTGTGTGTGTGTGATTCTCATGTTGATTTACAAAAGAATACTCCCAGTTATATAGGTAAACTTAATGGTCTAGAGATCTTCAGTAGCGGTGCATAAGAGAAACAGAGATAGGATAATGATAGACACTTTCTTGATTATTGAAGTGAAGTTTAGAATTTGGATTTGTTTTCCTTTCCAATTCATGTATAAAGCATAATCACTTTTTAAAAAGAGTAACAACAATTCCCAGCTTTTATTCTTATTTTCTCATTAGGTTCATTCAGAAACTTCAACAATGCTGTGCCTGTTCTAGGAACATTGGGAAATACAGAATTAGGGAATAGGAATATTGAAATATTCTTGCAATAAGACAGAGAGAGGTATTTCTCTGATCTTTCTGCCCTGGCCAGTAGTAAGCAACAGAAAACTCATAAAATTTAATCTCTGCCGTGGAAGAAACCTTTATTCACTGTGGCACTTACCCTGAAGAGGGGAAAGGGAAATATTTTTTATGTTTCTCAAAAATAGAAGAAAAAATGTTAAACTCTAGACATTCTAATTTATTTAAGAAACATTATTGAGTGTCTGCTAAGTACTGAGCTCTTAATAAGGTTCTGAGAATACTGAAATAAAATATGGTTTATGCCCTTAAGGACTTTCAATAAGTAAAAAAGGTTAGTAATTATTACTATAGCATGCTAAGTGCTGTAGTAGAGATCTGTACAGGATAACATGTGAGCACAGTGAAGAGGCACTTAACTCACACTGGGAGGATCAGGTCATAAGCTTACCACTAAGCCCAGGCCTTGAGTCAACATTAGGAGGAGCTGAGTAAATTAGGGAAGATGGATCCTGAAAGCAGGGAGAGAACTCACTCTGGGAGGATCAGGTCATAAGCCTACCACTAAACCCAGCCCTTGAGTCAAGATTAGGAGCAGCTGAGTAAATTAGGGAAGATGGATCCTGAAAGCAGGGAGAGAAATATATATAGTAAAAACTCAGAAGTGAAGACAGTACAGGAAAAGAAGCTGCGAAGATAGATTAGGGCCTTATCATGATGATTATAACTAAGTAGTTTTGAACTGTATTCTTATTTATTCAAAATATATTGAAGGACTTAATATGTGCTTAATATGGATGTGAGAGTTGGACTGTGAAGAAAGCTGATCGCCGAAGAATTGATGCTTTTGAACTGTGGTGCTGGAGAAGACTCCTGAGAGTCCCTTGGACTGCAGGGAGATCCAACCAGTCCATTCTAAAGGATATCAGTCCTGGGTGTTCATTGGAAGGACTAATGCTAAAGCTGAAACTCCAATACTTTGGCCACCTCATGCGAAGAGTTGACTCACTGGAAAAGACTGATGCTGGGAAGGATTGGAGGCAGGAGAAGAAGGGGACGACAAAGAATGAGATGGCTGGATGGCACCACAGACTCGATGGACATGAGTTTGAGTGGGCTCCGGGAGTTGGTGATGGACAGGGAGGCCTGGCGTGCTGTGATTCATGGGGTTGCAAAGAGTCAGTCACGACTGAGCGACTGAACTGAACTAAACTGAATATGTGCTTTAGAAAAGTCTTCCTGACAATGGGATAGAGGATAGATAGAATAGAGTAGTGTGGAATTGGCTCAACAAACATACTGGTGCTAAGCAGTGGTCTAAGATCAGGAGTATAAAAATAAGTGGCAACCATCAATTTGCACTTTATTATGTATAAATATATAATTATATGCCTGTTGATATGCCATGCCTGTGTGCTTAGTCATGTCCGGTGACCCTTTGAACTGTAGCCTGCCAGGCTCCTCTGTCCATGGAGTTTTTTAGGCAAGAATATGGATCAGGTTGCTATTTCCTTCTCCAGGGGATTTTCCCAACCCAGGGATCAAACCTTCATCTCATGTGTCTCCTGCATTGCAGGCAGATTCTTTGCCCCTGAGCCATTGGGGAAGCCCACCTATTAATACACATATATTACATACATCATGAGAAATGCTGCACTAGATGAAGCACAAGCTGGAATCAAGATTGCTGGGAGAAATATCAATCACCTCAGATATGCAGATGACACCACCCTTATGGCAGTAAGCAAAGAAGAACTAAAGAGGCTCTTGATGAAAGTGAAAGAGGACAGTTAAAAAGTTGGCTTAAAACTCTGAATTTCTTAAAATTCAGAAAACTTAAGAACATGGCATCTGGTCCCATCAGTTCATGGCAAATAGTGGGGAAACAATGGAAACAGTGACAGACTTTATTTTGGGGGGCTCCAAAATCACTGCAGATGGTGATTGCAGCCATGAAATTAAAAGACTCTTGCTCCTTGGAAGAAAAATCATGAACAACCTAGAGAGCATATTAAAAAGCAGAGACGTTACTTTGCCAACAAAGGTCCGTCTAGTCAAAGCTACGGTTTTTCCAGTAGTTATTTATGGATGTGAGATTTGGACTATAAAGAAAGCTGAACGCCAAAGAATTGATGCTTTTGAACTGTGGTGCTGGAGAAGACTCTTGAGAGTCCCTTGGACTGCATGGAGATCCAACCAGTCCATCCTAAAGGAAATCAGTCCTGAATATTCATTGGAAGGATTGATGCTGAAGCTGAAACTCCAATACTTTGGCCACCTGATGCGAAGAACTGACTCATTGGAAAAAAGCCTAATGCTGGGAAAGATTGAAGGTGGGAGGAAAAGGAGACAACAGAGGATGAGATGGTTGGATGGCCTCACTGACTTAATGGACATGAGTTTGAGTAAGCTCCGGGAGGTGGTGATGGACAGGGAAGCCTGGCATGCTCCAGTCCATGGTGTTGCAAAGAGTCAGACACAACTGAGCGACTGAACTGAACTGAATATTACGTTTCAATTTACTGAAGAAAAATGAATGGCAATCATTTGGTTACCTCTGGGACATACATGTGAAAATGTCCTGAATTGGAGATTATAGATATAGATTATAGAACAACAATTTTATTGTAGCCCTGAGTGTGTACATTTCCAAATTATAATGTGTTCAGTTCAGATATTTGAAGAACAAAAGAGGAAGAGGAAGGAAATATGGCCAACCAGTTGGTTTCTAGAGATTCAGAAATAGGTTAAGGAATTTACTCTGAACATGAAGAAACACCCATTCCTCTGAGAATTGGAGGGCACAAGAGAGAAAAATAGCTGCAAATGAAAATCAGTTTGTATGTAAGAAGTGGAGATGGCAGGAAGTTTAAAGGGATTATCATGTATTACTTATATCTGGAATCCAAAAAAAGTCAAACCTGTTAAAAAAAACAGTAAAATGATGGTTACTTGGGAGATGGAGAGAGGCAGAGAAGATTGGTGGTGTTTAAATTTATAACAAGTAGTAAATAAGCCATGGAGATCTAATGCACATTATAATGAATATAAACAGTAATATAGTATAATTATTTAATGTGTTAAGTATGACTACAACAATCGTATTACAAAATAAATGTATCAAAGTAACTCACTATGCACCTTAAACTTACATAGTATTATATGTCAAATTTATTCAATTTAAAAAACCAAACAAAAAAAGAGTAGATTTTCTTATGAGAGTCCGTTTTTTTCCTGTGAAATACAAGATAAGATCATCTACTGAGTGAAATGATTTTAGGATTTTAGGATAGTCTGAAAGTGATAATAAAGACTTGAAAGCTTCAGTTAAGTGAAAGAAGAAAAATGTGGCATCCAGCCTTTATCATGAATTTTTGGTGGTGTCAATCCATGTTTACGGGTTATTCTTTCAGCAGCTTTCTTGATGTAGAAGTAATTGGATGGCCAGATCCAAGATTAAGAGATTGCAGAGTTAAAGAATTTTTGGTTAGGTGATGAGAAAGTACATACAAAAGCAATTGAAGTTACGTACCTTGAGATATAAGCTAAAGAAAGAAGCTAATCCAGAAGGAATCTAAGACTAAGAACAAAAAGTTTATGGATGAAGTGTTGATGAAGTGAGAGGACAGATACAGAGGGAGTAGAAGAATGTGAGTTCAAAGGATGAATTGTCAGTAACCAAAGATTGATGCTTAGTGTCTTCTGTTTTCATAATGAGTCATGAAAGTGGATAGCTGGAATGAGACTGAGGAATTCAGGAAACTCTTAAGTGAAGACTAGAGCACTTCTCCTAGAATGGTGCTAGATTTAAGAACATTTAGAGAGATATTGTGAAGGGAAGAGCAAAAATTCTTGAATGTAAGGAAATGACTAGTGTCTTGGAAGATAACTGTTTGGAGGAGAGACTGGTATACCTTTTGAGTGGCTTTTTGCTTAAGTTTAAAGGAATAATGGCCCAGAAGTGGCAATAATGAAGCAAATGACTTATCTTTTTGTTCTCCTGCATCTAACTCCATTGCCCAATCTCTGTTTGATATAACACTAGACAGCTTCATATGAGGGGGTTACAGAGGCATCTATAATTACTAGAAGACAACATAATTATTCCCATTTTAATGTGAGATGCTAGACTTGCTGAAATTCACTTTTATTGGCCATTACCTTCTCTATAGTACAATGAAATAAGAGTTTAGAAATTTGATCTCATTCATTACTTTTTTAAAAAATTAACATTTTTTCTAAAACATTTTTTTGAGAAAACATTTATGCACCCTTTTCACATTTTTTGGATTTTATTTTATGGAGCATTTATTTTTTAAAATTACAGACTCAAATGTACCAAGTGTAAATCACTAATGTCTCCTTATCTGTCTACTCCCAGAAGTGAGATTGAACTTTGAAAAGTTCAATCAAGTTAGGTATTCCCCATTCATAAACTTTAGTAATAAGATATATACACATTCTCAAACTTGTAGTATGAGAAGATAAGAACAAATATCACTTCCAAGATTTTTAGCCTGGATAAATGGAAGACTGATGCAGGCACAGAAAAAGAGAATGCTGATTTTGATAAAGGAAGTTATTTGGTTTTATCTGATATTTTGAGTTCAAGAATTAGAAGATCATTGGGGAAAATTATCAGCAGACTATTGAGTTATGGATCTTTGAAGTAAAGTACCAATTGAAAATAGATGATACTTGGAGTGATAGGAGAAGGAGATAGAGAATAGAGCAAAGGAGGAAGGGAAGCAAGAAAATAACCCTGGAGAGGTTGCCTGGCCTCCTGAAAAGGCCCCAGGAGCTGTACTCTGAGTGAGCTTGGCTGTGCTTCCGAACGTTAAGCTTAAAATAATTGGTCTGTTGAGTGACATCAGCAAGGTGACAAAGTAGGAAGTTCCAATCCCCTGATTTTCCACGATAACATCAAATAAACAGACTGAAAAATTTTTTTTAGGAATTCTGGAAATCAGTCAGTGATGCATGGCAGCAAAGTAAACAGTCAAGAAAAACCTACATTGAAAATAGAGAAAATTTAACAGCATTTTACTCACCCTTGACCCACCTCATGCCCAGTACGGCATGGTGCATTTGGAAGGAAGCAGCCTAGTTCCCGATTCTCTCAGGAGGGAAGAAAGGAAACAAAGTGGAACATTTTTGAAACATCCTGGCCAGTCTGGGACTACCCAAGGGACTGCTTTCTGAATTAATCTGAATTGAAGCTTGGAGTTGGGAATGACTGCATAGTTTAGGTCTCAAACTGGCAACTGTGGAAAGCAGTGGTGGGCATCATAATGTATGGAAACTCCAGGGAGGGGATTGCAGTGAACATGTGGTGCAAGAGATGTGGGAAAAGGAATATAATGGAACATCTGAGGCCCCGAGCAGACACTTCCAAACAGCCAGGAAAAATCAAGAGGGAAAAAATCACAGAGAACCAAACAGGATACACACCCAGAAAATACTTGAGAAAACCGTGAATCTTTACTCTGTACTAATGTCAAGGTTAAAGGACCTGCTAATCAGTGAAGATCATCCACACGAGGTTGCAGGCTTGGAGAGTGACTGTTCAAACACCCAGTTTTCAACCATAGCAATGCATTCAAAAGAATGAGAATGTGGCCCTTTCAAAAGAAAAATGTAAATTCCCAGAAACAGCCCCTGAAGAAATACATGCATCAGATTTACTGGACAAAGACTTTCAAAGAATTGTTGTAAACATGCTCAAAGAGCTAAAGTAAGACAGAATCAAAGAGCTAAAGTAAATCAGGAAAGCAATAATATGAACAAAAGGAGAAATAAAAATTTTACCCTAGAGGTTCAAGAATATACTTGAACAAGCAGAGAAAAGAATCAGTGCGCTGAAAGACAGGTCATTTGAAAGATTGGAATCCAAAGAACAAAAAGAAAAAAAGAATAACGGAAAGTTAGCAAAGTCTAAGGGAATTAAGAGATCAATCCTGGGTGTTCATTGGAAGGACTGATGCTAAAGCTGAAACTCCAATACTTTGGCCACCTCATGCGACGAGTTGACTCACTGGAAAAGAGTCTGATGCTGGGAGGGATTGGGGGTGGGGGGAGATGGGGATGACAGAGAATGAGATGGCTGGATGGCATCACCAGCTCGATGGACATGAGTTTGAGTGAACTCCGGGAGTTGGTGATGGACAGGGAGGCCTGGCGTGCTGTGATTCATGGGGTCGCGGAGAGTCGGACACGACTGAGCGACTGATCTGAACTGAAGGGAATTACAGGGCACTGTCAAGTACAGCAGTATGCACTATGGGAGAAGAAGAGAGAGGTTCTTTTGAAGAAATAGACTATTAAATAAAGCTCCTCAAATCTGAGGAACTATATATATATACATATGTAAAAATCCAAAAAGTTCGCCAGACTTCATGTCGGGTAAATCTAAAGAGCCCTACATCAAGACAAATTGTAATCAAACTGTTGAAAGACAGATATAGAATCTGGAAGGCAGCAGGAGGAAAGGGACTCATGTACAAGGAAGCCCCAGTAAGGCTGTCAGTGGATTTCTCAACAAAAAGGTTGCAGACCAGAGCGCAATGCTATGTTGTATTTAAGTATTAAAGAGGAGGCAAAACTGTCCTTCAAAACTGAGGGAGACATTAAAATATTCCTCGACAGACAAAAGTGGAAGGAATTCATTACCCCTAGACCTGACCTATAAGAAGTGCTAAGTATTGTCCAAGTTGAAGTGAAAAGGTACTAGAGAGTAAGTTGAAGCCAAGTGAAACTACAGAACCCTTTGGGAAAGGTAAATAATAGACAAGTCTAAATATCAGTATTATTGTAATTTTGGTTTGTAGCTCTGCTTTTTATTTTCTACGGCCAGATTTAGAACGCAAAGATATAAAGATAGTTTTAAGTCTATATTAGTGGGTTTACAATATATAAAGGTGTAATTTGTGACATCAGTAACAAAGTGGGGTGCAGAGCTAGAAAATCTGAATAGGCCAATACCTGGTAAAGAAATTGAAGCAGTTACCAAAAAGTTTACAACAAAGAAAGCCCAGGACTTAATGGCTTCACTGGTGATTTCTACCAAACATTCAAAGAATTAACACCAGTCCTTCTCACACTCTTTCAAAAAATTGATCAAGATAGAATATTTCCTAACTCAATTCTGTGAGGCCAGCATTACTCTAATTTCAAAGCCAGACAAAGGCACTACAAGAAAACTACAGGCTGATATCCCTTATCAACAGTGATGCAGAAATCCTCAACAAAAAAATTGCAAACCAAATTCAACAGTGTGTTAAAAGGATTATACACCTTAACCAATTATACATCTTATTCCTGCATTGCAAGAATGGTCAAATCAGTGAATGTAATACACCACTCTAACAGAATGAAGAGGGGGACAAAAGCACAAGATCATCTCAGTTGATGCAGAAGAATTTATAAAATTCAGCTCCGTTTTTTTTTTTAATGTAAAAGCACTCAACAAACGGACATTATGGAACTATTACAATATATTAAAGGCTCTGTGTGACTGTTTATAGTAGTCAGGACATGGAAGCAACCTAGATGTCCATCAACAGATGAATGGATAAGAAAGGTGTAGTACATATACACAATGGAGTATTACTCAGCCATTAAAAAGAATACATTTGAATTCTTTAGAATTCAGTTCTAATGAGGTGGATGAAACTGGAGCCTATTATACAGAGTGAAGTAAGCCAGAAAGAAAAACACCAATACAGTATACTAACACATATATATGGAATTTAGAAAGATGGTAACAGTAACCCCATATGCGAGATAGCAAAAGAGACACAGATGTATAGAACAGTATATTGGACTCTGTGGGAAAAAGGTGAGGGTGGGATGATCGAGAGAATAGCTTTGAAACGTGTATATTATATATGAAACAGATTGCCAGTCCAGGTTCGATGCATGATACAGGATGCTCGTGGCTGGTGCACTGGGATGACCCTGAGGGATGGGATGGGGAGGGAGGTGGGAGGGAGGGTCAGGATGGGGAACACATGTACACCCGTGGCGGATCCATGTCATTGTATGGCAAAACCCACTACAATATTATAAAGTAATTAGCCTCCAACCTAAATAAATAAATTTAAAAAAAGAAAACCCTTGGCTTCTAGCGAACAGCCAGCCACTTGTTTTGGGCCATAAATAACCAAGTTTAACAAAAATAAAGGCTATGTGTGAGAAAACTGCATCTAATATAATACTCCATGGTGAAAGACTGAAAGCTTTATTTTTCTGAGATAAGGAACAAGACAAAGATGTACACTTTCACTACTTTTATTCAACGTAGCACTGTAAGCCCTATCGAAAGCAGTCAGGCAAGAAAGATATCTAAATTGGAAAGGGAGAAGAAAAATTATCTTTGTTTGCTGATTTCTGGATCCTATGTATAGAAAACTCTAAAGGTTCCATCAAACTGTTAGAAGTAATAAATTCAGCAAAGTTGTAAGACATAAAACACACAAAAATCAACTGCATTGCTATACATTAACATTAAACAAGCTGAAAAGGAAATTAAGAAAATTCAATTTACAATAGAATCAAAATGAATAATATACTTAGGAATTGACTTAACCAGGTAGGCGACAGACTCATACACTGAAAACTACGAAATGTTGCTGAAAGAAAAAGAGGGAGTTCCCTGGTGGCCTAATGGGTAGGATTCCAAGCTTTCACTGCCATGGCCCAGGTCCAGTCCCAGCTCAGGGAACTGAGATTTCACAAGCTACATGGTGTACTCAAAAAAAAAAAATGAACATTTGGGGGAAGGTCTGTGTTCATGGGTTGGACCCTTACCTTTCACCGTATACAAATCAACCTAAACCTGACCAAAGACCTAAATGCAAAAGCCAATACTGTAAAGCTCTTAGAAGAAATCATAGGGGAAAGGCTTCATGACATTGGATTTGGGAGAGGGTTCTTATCTGTGGGCTTCCCTCATAATTCAGTTGTTAAAGAATCTGCCTGTAATGCAGGAGACCCCAGTTTGATTCCTGGGTTGAGAGATCTGCTGGAGAAGGAATAGGCTACCCACTCCAGTATTCTTGGGCTTCCCTTGTGGCTCAGCTAGTAAAGAATCCACCTGCAATGCAGGAGACCTGGGTTCAATCACTGGGTTGGGAAGATCCCCTGGAGATGGAAAAGGCTACCCACTCCAGTATTCTGACCTGGAAAATTCCATGGACTGTATAGTCCATGGGGTCACAAAGAGTCGGACACGAGTGAGTGACCTTCACTTTCACTTTCTTAGCTCTGACACCAAAAGCACAGACAGCAAGAGGAAAATTAATAAGTTGGACTTCCTCAAAATTAAAGCTTTTGTGCATCAAAAGACACTATCAACAGAGTGAAAGGCAACCCAAGGAATGTGGGGAGATAATTGCAAATCATGTATCTGATAAAGGATTGATACTTAGAGCATATAAAGAACAATGCTCAAAAGCAACAAAAAACAACCTGATTAAAAAATCGACCAAGGACATGAACAGACATTCTCCAGAGAAGTTGTACAAATGACCAATAAGCACATGAAAAGATGCTCGACATCATTTTTCAATCACTCAGCCGTGTGTCCAGCTCTTTACAATGCTAATGACTGTAGTCCACTAGGTTGCTCTGTCCTTGAGACTTTCCAGGGATGAATATTAGAGTAGGTTGCCATTTCTTCCTCCAGGGGATCTTCCCAACCCAAGGATTGCCTGTGTCTCCTGCATTGGCAGGCAGATTCTTTATACCACTGAGTCACCTGGGAAAGTGAAATTCGCTAGGTTGTGTCTGACTCTTTGCGACCCCATGGACTATAGAGTCCATGGAATTCTCCAGGCCAGAAAACTGGAGTGGGTAGCCTTTTCCTTCTCCAGGGGCTCTTCCCAACCCAGGGATCGAACCCAGGTCTCCTGCATTGCAGGCAGATTCTTCACCAGCTGAGCCACAAGGGAAGCCCAAGAATACTGGATTGGGTAGCCTACCTGGGAAGCCATCATTAATTTGACATCATTAAGGAAATGCAAGTTGAAATCACTGCGCTTAGTTGCTCAGTTGTGTTCTGACTCCTTGTGACCCCATGAATTGTAGCCCACCAGGCTCCTCTGTCCCTGGGATTCTCCAAGCAAGAAAACTGGAGTGGGTTGCCATGCCCTCCTCCAGGAAATCTTCTCAACCCAGGGATCAAACCCAGGTCTCCTCATTGCAGGCAGATTCTTTTTCATATGAGCTACCAGGCAAGCCCAAGAATACTGGAGTGGGTAGCCTAACCCTTCTGCAGGGGATCTTCCCAACCCAGGAACTGAATCAGGGTCTGCTGCATTGCAGGCGGATTCTTTACCAACTGAGCTACCAGGAAAGCCCTGAAACCACACTAATCCAATTCCCATTGGTATGGCTATTATAAAAAATAAAATTTTTAAAAAAGTATTGGTGAGGATGTAGGGAAATTAGAGCTCCTGTACATTGCTGATGGGAATGTAAAATGGTGTATCAACTGTGAAAAATAAATGATGCTTCTTCAAAACAAAACATAGGATTATTACCATATAGTCTAGCAATTCCACTTCTGGATAGATACCCAAATGAACTGAAAGCAAGTCAAAGAGGTATTTGTATGCCTATGTTTGTAGCAGCCTTATTTACAGTGGCTGAAAGGTAGAAGCAAGTCAAGTGCCCCTCAGTGGATAAATAGATAAACAAAATATACATACATTTTGTATATGTATATATAATATGCAAAAAAAAAACATATATACATAGAATGGAGAGAATAGCTGGCTTCAAAAAGACAGAAGGTAAGTAGTAGAGTGGTTCTTAGAGGCTGGGGGAAAGGAGTAGGGAATTCATGTTGAAAAGGAGAGCATTTCAGTTGGGGAAAATGAAAAAGCTCTGGAAATGGATGATAGTGATGTTTACACAACAGTGTGACTGTACTTAATGCCACAGAACTATACACTTAAAAATGATTAAAATGGCAAATTTTATATGCTATATATATTTTACAAGACTTTTAAAAAATCTGTTACTAAAATATTAGCATAGGTTCTCTATGTTTTATTGCTCTTCACCTGTCATTTGTTAGTTTATACTTGCCCACCTTTTACTACTCAGCTGTCCATACTCCAGGCCAATTCTTCTCACAGTGTTTCTTCTAGTTCACTTCAGTTTAAGATTCAGAAGCTCCTCTTTGAAAAGTCAGTGTGCTACGTCCATTTTAGAACATTCCGTCAAGCAAAGACATCGAGTATTCCAAATCAATAAAAGAGACAAAGACAGACAAGACAGGTAAGTGATTTTTTAAAAACATTACTAGCCAAAATTACAAAAGCAGCACATGCTTATTGAAAAAAATGCAGATAATCTAAGATATGCAGGGTATAAAGTAATGATCCTCTCCCTCATTACCCAGAGGTAACACTGTTAATAACATACCTTTATCCTTCCAGAATATGTGAATCATATCTTTTCAAAAATGGAGTTGTGCTAGTTTGAAAAAGGTTTTAAAATTTTAAAACTATGTGTATCTTCACCATCATCATCACTAAGATTTATTGAGGCTTATGTTTGGCAAAGTGTTACAGTCATCTCATTTAATTATTATGTGGCTCTTATGAGTAAGTTGTTATTTAAATTTTTCAAATGAAACTGAAGTGCAAAACAGTGAAATAACAAGCACTCCACTAATAAGTAGTAGAACTATGATTTGAAAAAAATTGCTTGACCACGGATTTCGTGTCTATAACTTCTTTGCCTAAAATCATTGATAGTCTTTTCAAGTTCACACATATAAAACTAACTTATTCCATTTAATAACTGATTGTATTTGTTGTGCTACCTCTTCCTTAAAGCACTATTTTCCCTTAACATTTCAGACACCATATTTGATTTTTCTCATTCCTTTTTGGGTTGCAATTCCTCATTTTTCTCTGTAGGTTTATTCTCTACCACCAGGCCACTAAATGTTAGACTTATTCAAGCCCTTCTTTGTATCTTACTTTATATTCTTGTATGAGCTATTTCATCTTCTATGGCTTCAGATACTTATGACAGTAATGCCTAAATTTATCTCCATACTCCAGATTTACCCTCTGAGCTGTAGATCCATATGTCTCATTGTCACTTGAAAGCCATATTTTACTGAATGTCAGACCTGAGCTTATACATCCACTATTTTTTCCCACCTATACTATACTAAAAGAGTAATGAGTCTTATAAGCTGCTGTGTGGAATAATAGTGCCTTTTATTTATCCTAAATTATCTCACTTAAATTTCCAAGGATGATTCCTGATACTGCTACTGATGTCCTGTTGGTCATCAAGTATATTCACTTTCCCTGGGACCTGAGAGGTGTTCTTCTCAATACCAAATTTTCCATTGTTATACCTGGACACTCCTGCCACCATGACATTAAATTTTTTGTCTAAGGAACTCTAGTCTTTATGAAAACTTGACTGTTTTTAGCTTTTCTTCACAGGATAGCCTTTATCCTCAGTCAGTTCAGTTGCTCAGTCGTGTCTGACTCTTTGCAACCCCGTGAATCGCAGCACACCAGGCCTCCCTGCCCATGACCAACTCCCGGAGTTCACCCAAACGCATGTCCATCGAGTCGGTGATGCCATCCAGCTATCTCATCCTCTGTCGTCCCCTTCTCCTCCCACCCCCAATCCCTCCTAGCATCAGACTCTTTTCCAGTGAGTCAACTCTTCGCATGAGGTGGCCAAAGTATTGGAGTTTCAGCTTCAGCATCAGTCCGTCCAATGAACACCTAGGACTGATCATTTTTATAATGGACTGGCTGGATCTCCTTGCAGTCCAAGGGACTCTCAAGAGTCTTCTCCAGCACCACAGTTCAAAAGCATCAATTCTTGGGTGATCAGCTTTCTTCACAGTCCAACTCTCACATCCATACATGACCACTGGAAAAACCATAGCCTTGACTAGATGGACTTTTGTTGGAAAAGTAATGTCTCTGCTTTTTAATATGCTATCTAGGTTGGTCATAACTTTCCTTCCAAGGAGCAAGCGTCTTTTAATTTCCTGGCTGCAGTCAGCATCTGCAGTGATTTTGGATCCCCAAAAACTACAGTCAGCCACTGTTTCCCCATCTATTTCCCATGAAGTGATGGGACCAGATGCCATGATCTTAGTTTTCTGAATGTTGAGCTTTAAGCCAGCTGTTTCACTCTCCTCTTTCACTTTCATCAAGAGGCTTTATAGTTCCTCTTCACTTTCTGCCATAAGGGTGGTGTCATCTGCATATGACCATACTAAAATGTCAGGTAATCCCAGATAATACTGAATCAATTGTATCCTCTTTGCTCCTTCGGTCCTTAAATTCATATTACTCCATAAAGCAGAAAGGAGAATTAACTTTTTATGAATAAGTATATTTTACAAATGTCACATCCTTTACATGTAAATATGCCCAGCCCTACAAAGTTGGCATTATTAGCCCCATTCTCAAATGAAGAACTTGAGACTCAGAAATAAATGAATATTGCAATGTAAGTGGCAGAATCGATACTGAAACTGAGCTTATCTGACTCCTCTAAGTTCGTAATCATTATAATAACCTAGTTAAATCACAGCCCTTCCCAGGTATTCCATCTGTTTCTTCCCATTGCTACAAATAACAAATGCTTTTTCAGTAACTTGGCCACATAAATAGAGAATTCAAAGGAGAGTTCTGCTGGAAGGAGAATTTGAAAGTCTGGCAAATACCAACCACTGGGAATGAGATTGCCTGAGGGGAGGGTTGTTTTTCAGTCACTAAATCATGTCTAACTGTTTGGGACCCCATGGACTGCACTGTCTCCTAGAGTTTGCTCAAACTCATGTCCGTTGATTCAGTGATACCATCCAACCGTTTCATTCTCTCTCGCCCGCCCTTTTCCTGCTCTCAGTCATTCCCAGCATCAGGGTCTTTTCCAAGGAGTCCGCTCGTCATATCAGATGGCCAAAGTAGTGGAGCTTCAGCTTCAGCATTAGTCTTCAATGAATAGTCAGGGTTGATTTCCTTGAGGAATGACTGGTTTGATCTCCTTGCAGTCCACAGTGATTTTGGAGCCCAGGAAGATAAAATCTGCCGCTGTTTCCATTTTTGCCCCTTCTGTTTGCCATGAAGTGATGGGATCAGATGCCATGATCTTTGTTTTTTGAATGTTGAGTTTTAAATCAGCTTTTTCATGCTCCTCTTTCACCTTCATCAAGAGGCTCTTTAGTTCCTCTTGGCTTTGTGCCCTAAGGGTGGTGTCATCTGCATATCCAAGGGGAGAGTAAATAGCAAAAAGAGGATCTTGGTACAGCTAGCCTGTGCCATCTAGTCATGGCAATTATTCAAGGGGCTTGGGCGTTGCAGTCAGGCTAACTGGATTCAAATCCCAGCTCTACTTCCTACTGAGAAACTTGGAGCAGGTTATTTTCTAGCTCTTTGCCTCAGTATTCTCATCTATAAAATGTGGAAAATAATCTCAGGAGGTTAATTTAATGCTTTTAAGTGAAATAGAGAAAGCTGATTGTGGTGCATAGTAGTCAGTGAAATGATCATATAATAATGTGCTGAAAGATACATACACACGTACACTGAAGTTTTGAAAGAACACATACCAAAATGTCAATAGGAATTACCTCTAAGGAGGAATGGAGGGCAAAGTAAAGGAAGAGACTGTTATTTTTTTACTTTGTACACATCTGAGGTTTTGATATGGTTGTGATGGTGGACATTTTGTTGTTGTTTACATTGTTTTCAACAATTGTGCTACTTTTGTAATTTTTAACAACCATTTTCTTTCTTAATCATTTTGAGCCTATTTTGTCTCTTTGTAAACTTTGAACAACCAGAGTTTGTTTATTAATTAATTTGTTTATTGCTTCATAGAATGTTTTTGATTCAATGAAGATACCACACTGATTTTTCAGAGAAGAAGCTTCTGAGTCTTAAATTACAGTGAACTATAAGAAGAATTGAATAAACTGGCATAGAGCATGGGGTGGTTGTGTGGTAAGTCTGGTGGCAAATTGTATATGTAGTGATAATCAGTGATAATCAGAGCTTTAGTTAATGGACATATGCACACGTTATAATAGTATGTAGAAACCTTGTTCATTATTAGAAGAAAGGAGCTAACATTTGCAAAGAGCTCACTACATACCATACATTTTATACATGCCATCTACTTCAGTATTTCAAGTAAATATTATTTTTATTTCAAAGTGAAAGAAACCAAGGCTCAAAGAACCTAAGTAAATTAATCAGGACCAAAACACAATATTGTAAAATAAAGATAGTTTACCATTTGGCATACAAAAAAATTGGTGACAGCACCATCACTTAATAGTACATAATCAGATTGATAATCTAATGTCAGACTGCAGATCTCCTGTATAAGTCTTGGTATCAGGAGGGTGGGAGAGGGCAGGATTTATAACTCCCTAGTTATAGGAGAATATAACAGAGTTTGGTTTAAAAATGAGCTGTAGAAACCAGATCTCCAGTTGCTAATCCTATGCAGTCTCTCTTTTTCTTAACCTAAAATTGAAGTTGATGTTTTTAGTTTACCAGTTTCAAGATAGTTTTTGTCTAAAATGTTATGTATTGGAATAATTAATATTTAATTATCTTCCTTCATGAACTATGGAGTTCCCTATTAAGAGGTTTTGTAGTAGCCAAGGAAACCCTTCAATAAAGCTTTTGTCCTCTTTGTTAATCTTGCAATAGTTTGGAAGGTTTTTAAACTTTTTCTTTGAATCCATTCAATATTTACTAAATTTCTATTCTTTTTTATACTTGGAAGGAAAAAAATGGTATTTCTCAGAATATTGGGATTCATTCTTGAGGATGAGAGAGATTATGTTTGACCTATTTAGAGTATAATGGATGACTGAGGACACTTGAACTTTTTTTCCCATTTAGGAAATAAGTGCTTTGGAAAATATGAAAAATGAGATTTTCAATGTCAGCAATAGAAAAAATTCAGTTTATAGAACCCTATTTTAATATTTATGAAACCCATGAAAACTTGAGCAGCTGTATGTCCAAAATTATAGAAAATATGCTGCCTTAATTTTAAAGATGGATTGAAATTTTGCCAGGATAAAAGGACTTTTCTTAAGCTTTTTGCTTTATTTATGATAGTCAAGAGAGTGTATGGACAACCTTTTTTAGTAAATTCAAGGTCTGTGCTATATTTGATCACCATTATTATAAGTTTTGCTTTTGAACACTGAGAAAGGATATAAAGTATATTCTGGCACAAGTACCTCAGTACCTGTTTACCTCTTTAGATGCTGGTAGACCACTTGTTTTGCTAGTCTTTGGAATTGGAAGGAGTGTCAGATACACAGAAGCCAGAGTCATCTTGGCCAGATGGTGTTTGATACAGATGGATGGTTAGTTGTCATGCAGATCTCCTAGTTGGTAACTTGTTGCTGCCATCTGACTCAAAGAATCATTCACACACACTGGCTGTCAAAAGCATCTTCTCTTCTGTCTGTTTTAGCTGTCATGTCTGTGCTCTGTACAGAAGTGTTGACAAGACATTGCTGTTGTACATTTTCAATGTGGTTGTTAGTAATTTTTCTGTTTTGTAGGGTCTTTGGTAGTGCTAGAATGTACTTGCTTTGTAATTGTACTGATTTTTGTGTGTGTAAATACTATGACAGTGCAACAATTATCTGACCTTTTAAAAGGAGTTTTCAGATAATAAGTTTATATACATCTGTTCAGTGAACAAAAAGCATTTAATAAAAAGAATAAGAAGAAAAGCCTCTTGTTTCTGTTAGTTTCCAAACATAGCAAATAAACTCAGTTCTGCTGGTTATTTCCCAATTTGATACAATATCCTCTTCTGGACTTTCCCTCTCATGGTTTTGTGGTCAAAGTCTTTATACTGTTTCTAAATATTTTCTCTTCTCAAATTAGTAATTTTTTTTTCTGACAGTATAAGCTTCCCTTTTTTTCCAAAAAAAGGAAAAACGAAAAAATCTTCAGACATAGCCAATTTTTTTGCATCTATCTTCTGAAACTTAATTTTTTTTTGTCTTATTTACTTACTGACTTACTATCTCTATTTTCCCTATTTTTCTTCAGAAATGTAAGCAAAACCTTGTCTCCATTCCTTCAGGTTAACTTCTGAAGACATATCTATTTCTCTTATATTTTCTTAACTTAATTAGATTATTTATTTGACTAATATTTATTGAGCATTTCAGTATGTGCCAGGTACTCTGGAGATATCAGAAGAAAACAGTCTCTGTCCTTGAGGAGGTCATAATCTAAAGAGAAATCATACATATAAACAATTAGGCTAGACTAATAATTGATATAATGAAAGTGTGTGGAAAGAACTTAAAAGAACATGGGTTATTGCTGTTCTGTTTCCCCTGCTATACTTCCAGAGTATCAGTTTTTTAAATTATTACAGAATTTGCTTAAGTTTATAAAGTACTTTGTTAAGTGGTTTACTAAATAGTGGAAAACCTCAACTTGAAATTGTTGATCTCTTGATTTTTTTCCCTGCTAATGAAAACATTTTCAGCATTTTTCATTTATGATATGTTATATGGATAAAGTATGTTTTTAAGCCAGAAACTAGAAGATGAAAATTACCTGTTAGAGGCTTTCTGAGTTGGTTCCAAAAGAAAATATAGATCATTTGTTTTTTCATTAAGGTTGGGAAAAAATATGAGTAGATAGAGAATGGGCTGAGGTTTGAATAATTTATACATTTATTCTGAATGTGTCTCTAACTTAGTAAGCTTTTTGTACTGGTCATTTAATGCTAGATAGTAAAATATATATACCTGTCAAAAAATAGTGAAAGAATGGATAATTTTTGCTTAATGTTTATGAAAAGCTTGGAGTTCTTTAGAGGAAGTTCTAAATACACAAAAGTAGAGAGAACAAACCATAATATCAGGCATGTTTGCTGATTCCTCAGCCCTGGTAGCTCTGTGTAGACAGGCAAATTTAAAGTGTTACAGAATTAACATTAGAGGTTTAAATAAACCCTTCTTATAGTCAACCCACCCACTCTTTCTAGGGGCTTAGATGCAAATTTATGTATGAATAAGTCTTGTTCTGGGAAGCCTGGCCCTAGGCTGGAATTTGGTATCCAAGGTTCTATTATCACACTCCTGGTCATAGGACGTATGGTTCAGACAGATCCAAAAGATTCATTCTTATACTTATAATAATAAAATTTATTTGAATTTTATTTTAATTGGATTCTTTTTTTTTTTCAATAATCTTGTACTGAATATGTCCTATGTATAAGTTACTTTGCATAGGAATATCAAGTTACATGAGACTACCCTCAGGCAACAGGCAAGACAAAACACCACTTGGATTACTTACCAGCTTTGTCAGTTACTCATGTTTAAAATGTAATACAAAATTTCACCTTTTATTTGGGAAAATGTGCTATTTTGCTTTCATTTCTTAAGCTTATTTCTTTTGGGACTCTAGAAACAGCTGTGTCATTTATAAAGCACTTAATGTTTGTAGATCTCTGAAAATACTAGAGCTTCACTAATTTTGATCATTGATTAAGAATCACTTCAAAATCAAATATTTAGTATCTACTGAAGGACATACCAAGATTATTAGAACCCCATTTCATATTTCACAAAATCTACAATTTAGTCATTTATATGTTCTAGTGATAGAAATTGGTAAAGAATTCTCTATTATTTTTTGGTTGTATATTTTTCAGACTTTGTGCTAATTTGATAATTGTAATGGAGTGTTTTCGAATATCAGGTTTGCAACATTTGTATGCTGCATTGCGAACTTGTGTCTTCTTTCACTGCTCCCATCCAAGTACTAACTAGGCCTGACCCTGCTTAGCATCCAAGATCAGACAAGATTGGGCGCATTCAGGGTGGTATGGCCATAGACTCTTTCATTGCTTAATTCTCACAGCCATTGCAATAGTAGTAAGGTGACTGGATTAAAAATATAAGGGAAATTGTGGTATATAAGATGTCCATTAGCAATTAACCATGTGGTTTCTTGACTTCTTAAATCTTAATCTTGGAAGTTTCTGATCAATGTAATTTTATAATTTGTGCTTGTCCCTTTGATTTTCATAATGTTTTAGCTGTAACTACTTCCTTTGTGTTTTTGTACTCTAAAAATAAATTCAAAAGTGCATTTATTTTAAGAACATGAAATCTTAATCTTTTAAAGTTAGTATTTTTATAGAATAACTTTAATATAGCATCCATTTTATCATTCATGCTTTTTTGTTATCATTACAGATTAAATTCTAAATTATTATTTTTATCCAAGAAACTACATTGAGCTGTTAACTGAAATTTCTTTAAGGTTATTTTTAAAATTTTACAGTGCTTAAAGTGTTTTAAATCATTTTTTTGTTTGTAATGATTATAAGTACATGATTGAATCATGTTTTCAGCTCATAAATAAATGCCCCTGTACCTGGGAAATGGCAATATGGGTAACTCATACCTCTATGTAATTACTAATGGCCATTAAATATATGTGCATGTCTGTTAGTAAATATCAGGCTAACTGATTTTTATGTCAGCAGACTGAAAACTATGAGCAGAGAATACGTGAGCAACAGGAACAGCTGTCACTTCAACAAACTATTATTGACAAACTAAAATCACAGTTACTTCTTGTGAATTCCAGTCGAGGTATGTTCATGTAAGATTTTTAAGTATTTCTTAAACCTGTGTGGAAAAGAGAGATGGAAGTTAAGTTTTTCTGTTTTACTTCTCCTGTGTCTTTCTCAGTATTTCTGGTATCTTAATAACTGTGGTGCAGTTAAGTTTTATGTGTATTTAAGAAATGAGTGAAATGAATCGCTAGTTCAGGGTCGATGCATGTTATAGGATGCTCGGGGCTGGCATGCGGGGATTACCCAGAGGGAGGATAAAGGGAGGAGGGAGGTGGGAGGGGGGTTCAGGAGGGGGAACTTATGTAAACCTGGGGCGAATTCATGTCAATGTATGGCAAAACCAACCAATATAATATTGTAAAATAATTTGCCTCCAAAAAAAAATAATAATAATAATAAAATAAATTAATTACCAAAAAAAAAAAAAGAAATGAACACATGTAGGAAATGGGAAAGTGGACAGCCACATGTACCATATGGTGGCACTCTTAAGTTGGTAAAACTTCCTAAAAGACAATTTTTCAGTAAATAACAAAAACTTTTTAAATGCGTGTGCCTTTTAAACCAAAAATTTGAGTCCTAAGAGTGTATCATAAAAAAATATTTCTTCAGGTACTCAAGGTATATATTACAAGGATGCTTATCACAGTAATAATTTCTAATAACGGAATGTTTAACCGTTAACTTATGTCATTCATGTAGTGAACAGCTGTGTAGCCAAGTAAAGTGATGATAATAGGTGTTCACTTACAAACAGGAGACATATTCATGGTATATAGCAAAATGAGAAAAGCAAGATAAAAACCATGTAATTTTATCTATGCGAAAAAATTGTTTCTTGTGAATTTATATATATTGAAAAAGAATTCTGGTAAAATATAAACCAAAATGTTAATAGGAATCATTCACAGATAATAAAAACGGTCAGTAGCTTTTTATTTATTCTTTTCAGCATGTCTGCATTTTCTGATTTTTTTATAATAAGCATAGAGTCATTATACAAGTAAATAAACAATAAATGCATACCTGAATATATTTCTTAAATAAAAATTTAATTGTGGTTGCTGATGATAAGATACAAACAGCATACTTCTAGTTTTGTAAATTCTACACATTCTGTATACTGCTGATACTGGAAGTGTAGGAATTTTGTGTATTTATTGGTAATGAAAATTTAAAAATAAGAATCAAATATACCCAAATCTAAGTGGGCAAATCTAAATTGTTAAAGTAACTATTATCTAAAGAATTTTTAAAACCCATAGTTCAAAATCTCTGCTCTTTAAAATTAGGGGTTTGGGTATATATTCTTTTTACTTTTCTAAGTGGTACCCAAAACAAGGATTTCCTACTTAGGTCCAGGAGGTTTTTGTCTTACAGATAACAGTTGTGGCTATGTTCATCTGCTTGAAGAAAGTGAAGCAAGGAAGAATAATTTGACTCTTGATCAGCCTTATGATAAAGCAAAATCAGGAATACCAAGAGAAAAAGAATCAAAGGTAGACTGTGCTGCCATTTTATTCCCTAAAGGAAATAAATGAGAAATCAAACTTTCTAAATTATTTAGTCAGTATTCTGTTTCATTTGGGGTGGGCAGGAAAGTAGGAGAAAGCGGACAAGATTCTTTTCAACCCTAACACTGTTATTACAAGAAGTAGAATTTAATTGCTAGTATATAACACATCTTCCTCATTTTGTTTTCTTGAAGTGAATCCACCACTGGAATTCTAAACAGAAGTTCTTTATATACAAGCAAGTAACTTACATGTTCCTAAATGTATTTGAAGCATTATTTCCAAGTAAAATAAAGGCTTAAATTTCTTATTTTCTAGTATTCACGTTTCTATATCACAGGTGTTTACCCAAGAGATAAAAGATTTAACAAAGAAAGATAAAAATAATATAGTAAGACACAGATGATTCTGGGCTAGAAAATAGCATTTTTGTTTTTTCATTTGCCTGTGCTTAATTAAAAAACAAAATCCACCTAACTAGATTAAGCAAAAGTCTTCATTGAAGCAGTGTAAAAATGAATATTGCATATCTGTGGAGGAGACATGCCCAAGGGGGTTCATGGTACTTTGATTAGAAATAACCTAATCATCCATCAGTAGCACAGTGGTACATCATTACAGTTAAATGTTTTAGAAAAATGAAACTAAATATTTACATATTACTATACCTGAATTTCAAAAGCAGTGTTGAATAAATAATGGAGATTACAAAATGATAAAATAGAAATCATTTATTTAGATTTTTTTTAATGTAATGCATGACATCATTTATAAAAACATAAATGCATAATAAAAGGAGAAAAATACATGCAGGAAGGGTACATATTTTCTTAAGAAAAATAAAGATTGGGAGAACTAAGGCTATCTTGTTTTTATTTAACATCAAATTGAGAAATCCTGTTTGATACTTCCCTATAAATAAAAATTTTAGAATGAAAAATTTCCTACAGCATCTCTCAGTTCATAGTTCTTTATTAAGAATCAGTATTGGTTTTTTATTTGAATCATTGAGCTCTCTTCACCCTTACTCCAATTTCCATTTATCTAAAACTGCTAGTAAACACAAGAAACCATGCCATTGGAATATGTTTAGGTTTATTTTGCCAAACACAAAATTCAGAAACAGTGATTCTGACTTTTAGAATACAGTTTTGTGATAGAGCCTGCTGCTGCTGCTAAGTCACTTCAGTCATGTCTGACTCTGTGCGACCCCATAGACTGAAGCCCACCAGGCTTCCCCATCCCTAGGATTCTCCAGGCAAGAACACTGGAGTGGGTTGCCATTTCCTTCTCCAGTGCATGGAAGTGAAAAATGAAAGTGAAGTCGCTCAGTCGTGTCCAAATCTTAGCGACCCCATGGATTGCAGCCCACCAGGCTCCTCCATCCATGGGATCTTCCAGGCAAGAGTACTGGAGTGGGGTGCCATTGCCTTCTCCTAGTAAGTACATTTTAAAATCATTAAACTACTATAAAATGCTGACTTATAAAGGTAGTGCTTATGTAAGTAATATTTGCAGACCATTTTCTTGTTTCAAGGACTTCTAAATGTCATGATTTCCTATTAATTTTTAGTCACAATTCTTGTTTATTCTAATTATAATATCTTTGAAGATAGTAAAATATCTCTAGTTCAAAATACATAAAAGGTATTTTTGAAAATAGCAATCTTGATTAGAACAAAAGGGGTAATGTGAAAAACTCTAAGATGTGTTACTAATTAAGTTTATTTTTAATTTGGATAATTTATCATTATTTGAAAGTTTTAGCATCTATCAGTTATGAACACTTGAGCTGAAATTAAGTGTAACAGGAATCACGTCAAAGGTAGCTTATTATCAAAAAATTAATAATGTTTCATTGATTATATTTGTGGACAGATGATAAGAGGAAAATATATAAAGCTCCAAATAAGAAATAAATCTAAAATTCATTGAGTTCTCTTAATTCTCCTTACTATATTTGACAACTTTATATTTAATGTAAGCAGTTGAGCACACACATACATTAAAAATGGGCTTCCCCAGTGGCACGGTGGTAAAGAATCCGTCTACCAATGCAAGAAATGCAAGCAATGCAGAGTCAACCCCTGTGTCGGGAAGATCCCCTGGAGTAGGAAATGGCAACCCACTCCAGTATTTTTGCCTGGAGAATTCCATGGACAGAGGAGCCTGGCAGGCTACAGTCCATGGGGTCGCAGAGAGTCGGACACTACTGAGTGACTGAGCACACACATGTATTTAATACTTTGAATAGCTCTTCAACTCACTCTTTTTGTACTGTAATAAAAATTAATGATTTTACATTTCAATTTTTTCACCTCCTTTTATATATCTAGAGCCAAAGTGCTAATAAGCACTAAACATATAAAGGATTAAAGAGAACAAATATATTCTAAAGGAATGAATAAATTGGATTTATTATTTATTGAGTATTTAAGAGCTAGATATATATTCATTGTAAAACCTTAGACCTAATTTAGAGAAATACTGGCCAGTTGAAATTAAAATCTTTTCCATTGGCATTTATGTTGGTCTATGCTTATTAAGTTATAATTAAACACACTTTTAGCTAATACAAGTGAAATTCTTTCCTAAAAACTTTAAATGGTATGGATACATTTAAGATTTTTCCAAAATGAAAAAATTCCATCTTGTTTGCTTGCCGTTTTATAGAAGTATGCATGTATACACAAGATAAAACCTAGCAGGTAATATTCAGAAATGGCTAAGATAGAAGTACAATTTTTTTCCTGTTTTCAATGGGACTTTATGTTTATTAGCCTTCTCAAAAACTAATTTTGTTGTTTTTTTTTAAATTGAAGTATAGTTGATTTATAGTGTTGTGTTAATTTCTGCTAAGTCACTTCAGTCGTGTCCGACTCTGTGTGACCCCATAGACAGAAGCCCACCAGGCTCCCCCTTCCCTGGGATTCTCCAGGCAAGAACACTGGAGTGGGTTGCCATTTCCTTCTCCAATGTGTGAAAGTGAAAAGTGAAAGTGAAGTCGCTCAGTCGTGTCCGACCCCTAGCAACCCCACGGACTGCAGCCTACCAGGCTCCTCCATCCATGGGATTTTCTAGGCAAGAGTACTGGAGTGGCTTGCCATTGCCTTCTCCGTGTGTTAATTTCTACTGTACAGCAAAGTGACTCATATACTGTAAACATTCTTTTCTGTATGTTCTTTTCCATTATGGTTTATCATACTGAATATAGTCCTCTGTGTTATAAAAAAACTAATTGATTTCATTCCCAATCAGTTGGCCAAGTCTCTAATGAATTAGTGACTTAACAGAAATGTTTTAAACTAGTAACAGAAGGAAGCTGCTACTAACCTCTCACAGCCCTTTCCTCCTCCTGTCTGGTGGATAGTTTTGAGGAATATTTGTCTTGTTTAGCACTTGATTACAGTATTTAAAAAGGGAAAGATCTCTGGACATTATAGTAAATGTCAACTATGGCTGCCTTGGAAAATGAAACACAGGGTGAAGGGAAAAGAGGCCCTTTTAGAAAAATGTATTTGAGAAATACGAAATTTATAGTTCAGTCTCTGTTTATGGTAGTCCTGCTCAAGGAGCCTGACAGCCACAAGTCCATGGGGTCACAAAAAATCAGACATGACTGAGGGACTAACACTGTCACTTTTTTTACACAAAGAACATGCAAGAATCCTTTGATTTCTAAAAGGATACAAAGAGTCAAGATAGCAGAACCTGTATGATTGAATGACCCTTAGTACTCTGTTTACAGTTTAGAGACATTAGGGGAGAAGTCCTCAGTTTAAAGGAAAACCTGAGTTTCACTTCTTGTTCACCACAGTAGTTTATCCAGTGTTTCTTAATGAGATAGAATTCAATATATTATCTATCATATAACAAACCACCTCAGATTTACCCTAGTACTTAGCAACAACTATCACTTCCTGTGAATCAGAAATTCAGGAGTGACTTAACTGGGTGGTACTGGTTCAGGATCCCATGTTACTGAAGTCAAGATGTGGCCAAGGCCTTCCAGTCATCTGAAGGCTTTACTGTGGTTGGAGGATCCACTCCAAGATGGCTGTTGACAAGAGACCTGGCCACACAGGCCTCTCATCACACTGACAGGTATCTTACTCAGACTAAGAAAGAAAGAAATACAAGATATTAAGGAGGAGGCCATAGTGCTTTCTAAAATCTAGTCTCTAAAATCACACCTTTGCCTCTACTTTATTCTACTTCCGTTCTGTCGCTCAGTCGTGTCCGACTCTATGCGACCCCATGGACTGTAGCCTACCCGGCTTCTCCATCCATGGGATTCTCCAGGCAAGAATACTGGAGTGGGTTACCATTTCCTTCTCCAGGGGATCTTCCCGACCCAGGGATCGAACCCGGGTCTCCCGCATTGGAGGCAGACGCTTTAACCTCTGAGCCACCAGGGAAGCCCTGCTTATTAGGAATGAATCACTAAGTGCTCCAGAGATAAGAAAATAAGTTCTTCCTCTTGAAAAAAAAATACCATCGAAGTTTTTGTAGATCTGCTGTATTTAAAAGTATCACAGGGATTGTAGATTGTGGTGTACAGAAGAGGGTACCAAAAAGATCAAGGGTGTGGGGGGGGACAAAAAATTTTGTCATATTTCTCTTCCATTTGTGTGTGTGTGTGTAAGTTATACAGAAGTCTAGAGTGTTTTGACACAGTATATAGAAAGCAATAATGTAAAATACATAAAAGAATTCAGCAATATTAGTAAATGTTTTCACTCATTCATTTAGTACCTCTAAACTGCCCTCTCTTTTAAAGTCCTGATTTAATAACCAAATAGACATTATTGAATGGTCTAGGATCCAGGATACAAAGTAGATATTGTATGAGTTTATTTGAACTTTTAACTAATTAGAGACCATGTATTCACATGTATAAAGAGCTGTTTTTCTGCTTTGTTTCTGATTTTATATAATTTATTCTTTATGCATCTTTTTTTTTACCTGAGGTATTTAAACAAAAGTTTAAAAATATAAAGAACACAGTTATTGCTGAAAGATGCTAGTTAGACACTTGGCAAATTTCTGATGTAGCTATCATTGTGATTAGATCAGCAAATATATGGTAGCTTTGAGGAGCAGGAAAAATTTTGTAGGTTCAGAATAGTAAAACAGTGATGGAGCTGTGGAGCTACCATCAGAGCTAACGTTAAGGAAATAAGATACGCTGTACCTGGCAATTACAAGCATATATAGAAGCTATGACATGTTTGAAGAAAACTGATGTCTAAAAATTCACTTGTCAATCACTTAGACAAGAAGTATTTATTGAACTCCCTTCTATTTTCCCAGTCTTGCTAGTCTTTGATAGGAATACAAAAAAAAAAAGAGAGAGAGAGATAAGATTTGCCTCCTTTAAGGAGCTACAACCTAGTTGGGGAAACAAAGATTTGCAGATCCACAGTAATAGCAAGCAAATTATAAGACAATATGAAACCCTAATTACATGACAAAATGAAATCCTAATTATCATTTTATGGTGCAGATAAATATGTGTGAAAGTCGCTCAGTTGTGTCTGACTCTGCAACCCCATGGACTATACACAGTCCACGGAATTCTCCAGGCCAGAATACTGGAGTGGGTACCCTTTCCCTTTTCCAGAGGATCTTCCCAACCCAGGTATTGAGCCCAGGTCTCCTGCATTGCAGGCAGATTCTTTACCAGCTAAGCCACAAGGGAAGCCCACAGATAAATATATAGAACCTTAATTTAGAAATAAATATTCTCAGTGTGCTAAAGGTAGGCTTGATCAGGCACTCAATATTTAGTTTAAGTAGGGGGGAAAAAAACAAATTCTTAACTTGCTTATATCTTAATAGTATATGCATAGACATGTAAACTTAAGTTTTGTGCAGTATTTTAATGGAAAAATAATAATTTCTAGGCAAGGACCAATATTATTCCAGGCTACTGTGGAGAACATAAACGGAAAACTAAAACTGAGGGTTTTGAAAAACCAGTTTCATTTACTATAAACTTTTTTAAATGACATAATCATGACTTCAGAGGATAGTGCTTCTTTTAGTTTCTTTATTCTGTAGACAGTTCTTCAGTGAGAGATATTTACCCATGGTGTGTTCCTCCATTTATTATGTGTGACAGTTTTGGCAGGCACTGTTGCTTATAAAATCTTTGCCTCACAAGGTGGCCTTGGAAGGTTTCTATCCTTGAACTGTTTATATCTCATATACTCTGGACTTCAAGTACACCTCTCACTTCGAGATCTCCATCTGAGTTTTAGGCCCCCATGGCTTCTCTCACCACTGTAGATATTTTCTCTGTTGTAAGTCTCTTAAACTAGATTTATTTGTTGGCTAGGTTGCTATATATTATCAGGTACCTGGTTTTATATACACAGTAAATGCTTTAAAATAAAAGTTATCATATACAGGTATATGATAAATATTGTTTTATTATTTGAATGGAAATTAGACCATTAGTCAAGATAGGTAACTATCAAGTGATTTCCATGAAAAAATAAAATATGATTTACATCACCAGACACACAGTACCTTTTCTGAGAGAGGAACTTTAAAAAAAATATGACTTCTTACGTTTGTTCTTTTGTAAAAAGTATATATATATATGTATGTGTATATATATATTTATATATATATATAATTCCATTAAGGCTTGATTCATCTTTTATTAGATAGAAATGCCCACTATACAATGGCACATCACAGCCTAGCCTAGGGATTACAAAGAGTTGGAGAAAACGTGTTTGTGTATAGTAACTTGCCTTCTCAGAGCAAATGTTCCATTCCCCCTGGTTTTATTTTTAGAGATTGGATCAAATATGCCTTCTTTTTATATGTAACACTTCTGTATTACTTTCTTTGATGATTAGTCTTTGTTTATAGGCTTTCTGGTAGAATAATAATTAGAAGGTTGCTTTCAACAATTTATTCTTTAAAGTTTTCCCTGTCATAATATATCACAAGCTCTAAGAAAAAAATTGATAACCATATCATTTTAATATTTACATTGAAATTTCTGTTGTAAAAATTGAAGAACTGACTCATTAGAAAAGACCCTGATGCTGGGAAAGATTGAAGGCAGGAGAAGAAGGGGACAACAGAGGATGAGATGGTTGGATGGCATCACTAACTCAGTGGACATGAGTTTGAGCAAGCTCCAAGAGTTGGTGGTGGACAGGGAAGCCTGGCGTGCTGCAGTCCATGGGGTTTCAGAGAGCCGGACACAACCAAGTGACTAAACTGATTCTGACCAGTATGAGGTGGTACCTCACTGTAGTTTTGATTTGCTTTTATCTAATGATTAATGATGTTGAGCATCTTTTCATGTGCCTGTTGGCAATCTTACATCTTCTTTGGAGAAATGTCTATTTAGGTCTTCTATCCATATACTTTTTGAATTTATTTTGCTGCTGCTGCTAAGTCACTTCAGTCGTGTCCGACTCTGTGTGACCCCATAGACGGAAGCCCACCAGGCTCCCCCGTCCCTGGGATTCTCCAGGCAAGAACACTGGAGTGGGTTGCCATTTCCTTCTCCCATGTGTGAAAGTGAAAAGTGAAAGTGAAGTCGCTCAGTCGTGTCCGACCCTTAGTGACCCCACGGACTGCAGCCTACCAGGCTCCTCCATCCATGGGATTTTCTAGGCAAGAGTACTGGAGTGGCTTTTGAATTTATTTTAATTGGAGGCTAATTACTTTACAATATTGTGGTGGTTTTTGCCATACATTGACATGAATCAGCCGTGAGTGTACATGTGTTCCCCATCCTGAGCCCCCCTCCCACCTCCCTCCCCATCCCATCCCTCAGAGTCATCCCAGTGAACCAGCCCTGAACACCCTGCCTCATGTATCAAACCTGGACTGGCGATCTATTTCACATATGATAATATACATGTTTCAATGCCATTCTCTCAAATCATCCCACCCTCACCTTCTCCCACAGAGTCCAAAAGTCTCTTCTTTACATCTGTGTCTCTTTTGCTGTCTCACATATATGGTCATCATTACCATCTTTCTAAATTCCATATATATTTCTGCCCATATTTTGATTGGGTTTTTTTTTTCTGTTGATGAGTTGTGTCAGCTGTTTGTATATTTTGGAAATTAAACTCTTGTCAGTCACATCATTTGCAAATATTTTTTCCCATTCTGTAGGTTATCTTTTCCTTTTGTTTATACTTTCTTTTGCTGTGCAAAATCTTATGAGTTTGATTAGGCCCCATTTCTTTGTTTTTGGTCTTATTTCTCTTGGGAGACTGACCAAAGAAAACATTGGTACGATTTATGTCAGAGAATGTTTTACCTATGTTCTCTTCTAGGAGCTTTATCGGCGGGCGGGGGGGGGTCATGTCTTATATTTAAGTCTTTAAGCCATTTTGAGTTTATTTTTGTGTATGGTGTGAAGGTGTATTCTAACTTAATAGATTTCTGTCTTTCCCAATAACCACTTGCTGAGGAAACTGTTTTTTCTCCATTGTATATTCTTGCCTCCTTTCTCGAAGATGAATTGACTGTAGTTGTGTGAGTTTATTTCTGGGCTCTCTGCTCTGTTCCATTGATCCATCTGTTTGTGCCAGTACAGTGCTGTTTTAATTACTACAGCTTTGTAGTATTGTCTGAAATCTGGGAGGGTTATACCTCCAGCTTTGTTCTTTTTCCTTAGGATTGCTTTGGCAATTCTGGATTTTTTAGGGTTCTATATAAATTTTAGGCTTATTTGTTCTAGTTCTGTGAAAAATCTCATGGGTAATTTGATAAGGATCACATTAAATTTGTAGATTATTTTGAGTAGTACAGCCATTTTAACAATACTAATTCTTCCAATCCAAAATCATGGAATGTCTTTCCGTTTCCTTGAATCATTTGATGTTTCCTTTATTAATGTTTTTTAGTTCTCAGCATATAAGTCTTTCACCTCCTTGATCAGGTTTATTTCCAAGTGTTTTATTTATTTTGTGATGTGATTTTAAAAGGGATTGTTCTTTTATTGATATTGTTAATGTAAAGAAACACAACAGATTTCCCTATATTAATCTTAGTGAGTCTCTGGTTTTTAATTTAATGTGTAATTTTAGGTTTTGCTTTGTTATTATACTGGAAATAAATTTTGAGGGGAGAAGATAATGAGATGTGGCATATTATTTTTAAATCTTTTTCTCTGACTTCTAAGCAAATTTAAATGTCTCAAATGTGGCTTTTCTCCCCTTGTTTCCCCCTTTTGTACACTTTCTTACATGTCCCATTTTTCTTTTTTCTACTCTTCTCCAGAGTCCACAAAACAGAGTTACTATATTCTATTCATCCCTGATCTGTCTTGACCAAGGCAGGGATCAAACCTATGTGGCTTGCAGTGGAAGCATGGCGTCTTAACCGCTGGACCACCGGGAAAGTTTCTATTTTAACAACTCTTATTGAATTTGTAGTCTTCTTTAAGATATTGCTAGAATTTGATGGGAAAGAGATGAGAAGGGCACACCTAATTTATCATTTGTACCTAATATGTTACACTCTTTCAGTGTCTTTGTTGCTTGCTTAAGGCACTCTTGCCCTGTTATGAAAGCTGACTTTTTCCCTGAAAGATTTTTTTTTCTTTGCCAATTAAACATCTTTCCATACACTTGATATTTTGCTCTAAAATAGAAAGATCCTAGAATCCTAATAAAACTATTGTAAATTGGTTCCTGGGTATTCTCTAAGCCATTGAATGTGATTTTTTTTTTTTTCTCCTTCTCTGGTAAGTTCCCTTTGGAAAACCAAATAATTCTGAGGTGGCTATCATTTGTTTTCTCTCTCCTCTTTTGTTTATCAGCAGTGATTTTTATATTCCATATTGGATGGGTTTACCCACTGCTGTTTCTACCTCTAATTGCTCTTCACTATAACATTAAGGCAGCATGTTTCCTTCTACATTTCATCCAAGTAATGCTGCAAGGGGTCACTGACTTGTCCAGATTCCCTGACAGTGTAATTTAGGCTGCATCCCTGCTGGATGGTCAGTTGCCACAGTGAATCTTGCTTTCCTTCTTGATGCTGCTCATTGAACCTTCTCTCCTCCTCCTCTTTTCCCATGTTGCAGTCACAGAATCCCTGTTCTTGTCCCAGCTCTTGTTTCTTATCTTGTCCTGAGGACAGAGTGAAAACTTGTTGGTAAAGCTAAATCTAAACCTCTCCCTTCTACTTTTTTGATAAATGTCCATTTTTTCCTCTCTTTCTAAAATTTATTTGGTTACACCAGGTCTTAGTTGTGGCACGCAGGATCGTTGGTCTTCGTTTACAGCATGTGGGATTTTGAGTTGCGGCATGTGACCTCTTATTTGCAACATACGAAATCTAGTTCCCTGACCAGGGATCAAACCCAGGCCTCCTTCTTAGGGAGTGCAGAGTCTTAGACACTGGACCACCAAGGAAGTCCCTCAATTTCTCATTTATATGAAAAAGATAATAAATCTTTATAGTTAGTTATTTTTACTAAGCTTTTTCATGGCAAAATAAAAAGTTGGTAGCACTTTATCAGACCTTTAGTTTTGTTTTGAATTTTACTATTCCAGGAAAACCTAATCTCAGTTTCCTTAAGGTTTTATCTTTCTCTAAGGTTTTTTGATGCTAAGGAGAATGGCCTTATATTAATAAAGGAAAATGAAGATTAGAAGTGTGAATCAGATTTGAGGAAATGGTCATTACATTATATGTTAAATTGTGGTGCTCTACAGTAGGCAACAGAATAGGTAAAAATATATTGGATTCAAAGACAGTTGAGACTGGCTATCAAGAGAGACAGTGAGCCTGAAGATTGACTTTAAGAAATGAATACTCGATAGACATAACATGAGAATGAATAATAAGAAAGGTGTATAGTGAGGGAAGAACAGTATACCCTCATGTCCTAATCTTAGAGAATACCCACATTTTTAGTCTTGGAAGAATAAGGACCAGTGAAAACACTAAATTTAAGAAAACCTAAATATTATACTGGTAGCCAAAAAATTATCAAGAAAGAAAAGCTGCTCACTAGGGTGAAAAACTGTCAAATGAGCATTAAGCAGAAGGTGAACTTTAGGAACAGTCATTGGATTGGTGATGAAGACATCTCTAGAAAACCATGGTGAATCCTCAAAAGAATGGAGGGGTTAAAAGAAAATTGAGTTTGGAAGTTCATCTTATATTACAGTGAGGAATGAGTACTGAGCAAACCAGTCCTCTACAAATAACAGTAATAATTGTGCAACATACAAAACAATTATCTGAGGACTTTGGATATGAACTTTGCATATTTTGGAGAGGAGTCAAAATGTGGAGCATATAATTGGCTCAGAGTAAATTCACAAATTTTCTGTGGTTTTGTCTTGAGGGTGGCCACAGTTCTAGTGGCTGAAATTCCAATTGAAAGCCTACCACCATCCTGGCTGTAAGAACCAGAAAAGAAAAGGAGCCCAGAATAACAACTGTCACCAGAGAGGGAAGGAGCCCCGTAGAGGAGAGAGCCAGAGAAAATGAACTCAAAGTTCTGTGTTTGAACTGAGCCTCAGTCTCTGGATCTTCCCAAAACCAAGGATGTGTGGGCGCACTGAAAGCAGTTTGCAGCTAAAGCATAAAGGAGTGAGCTGAGATCTGAGCTGCTGGTCTTCAGAGGAGTGATAGTGTGGAGTCTGCGTCTAAACAACTTAATTACCTGGCGAAAACAAACATCAACACCCTTTGGCACCATAAAATAGTGTCTCCCCAATGGAATATTCACAATGTTTGGGGTATAGTCCAAAATTATTCAACATATGGTGAGTCAAGAAAATATCACCCAGTTTCAAGGGAACAGATAGATAATCAAAAGATAATGTACCAACTGAGATTATCAAACAAGGATTTTCAGTCAGCTACTATAACTATGTCCAGTTGTCTATTAGGAGGTATTTAGGGAGGCAGGTAGAGAAGTAAGGTTTTGAAAGGATAGAATTAACAGTAAGGTACTCCAGTTGTCATGCGTTGTCAGATGTTAGCTTTTAATGACAAGGTTGAGAAACACTTTAAACTGAAATTTTGGTTAAGAAACTGTTGCCAAATTGCCTCTGAGAATACATGAACTGGTTTGTAAAGCTTCAGTAAATCTATCCAGGTGAAATTTCTTCTTGACATTCTTGAGCACAAAAAAAGGCCATACCAAAACTTTATTTCCCCAGGTAATATTTAAACATCAAAACTTGGCTTATAACTATGCCTCACTGAGAACTATATTTGTTATATGACAGACAAGTTTTAGAATCTTAACATTAGTTTCCATTGGTGCAACGTGTTGGTGTTATCCATCTTCCTCACCATGCTAGATGAAGTGAAGTGAAAGTCACTGAGTAATGTTCAACTCTTTGTGACCCCACGGACTATATATAGTCCATGGAATTCTCCGGGCCAGAATACTGGAGTGGGTAGCCTTTCCCTTCTCCAGGTTAGATAACCTTACTATTTTACTGCTCTAGCTATTAAGACCTATAAACCAAGAAGCTGATAGCCTGGGGCAGTAAGACTTGGGTTCCAGTTGTAGCTTCTCTTTCTACTAGACAGTAGACAAATTATTTGACCTCTCCAAAGCCTTAGTAACTGTTGTTTAGTCACTAAGTCATGTACGACTCTTTGCAACTCCATAGACTAGCCCTCCAGGCTCCTCTGTCCATGGTATTTCCCAGGCAAGAATACTAGAGTGGGTTGCCATTTCTTTCTCCAGGGGATGTTCTGGACACAGGGATCGAACCTGCATCTTCTGCCACCAGGGAGGCCTCTAGCAAAGCCTCTAGCAAATGTTAAAATCAAATTCAAGTATTAATACTTAATTCACAAGATTGAGCATCCTTGGTGGCTCAGTGGTAAAGAATCCATCTGCCAATACAAGAGATGCAAGTTCAATTCCTGGGAAGATCCCTTGTAGAAGGAAGTGGCCAACCTACTCCAGTATTCTTGCCTGGAAAATCCCATGGACAGAGGAAACTGGTGGACCACAGTCCATGGGGTTGCAAAGTCAGACACGACTTAGTGACTAAACAACAACAATTCACAAGATTATGTGGATTAAGTTAAATAATATATGTAAGTTGCTTAAATAACAGCTATTTTCATGAAGATATTCTCTCTTCACCGTGGTAATTATAAAACATAAAATGAATAGATAATGAAAAGAATTTTCCCAGATTATTTTGTTTTAAATGTAGTGTTAGGCAAAGGGGTGAGGGAAGTATGGGAAACCTTACTTTTAAAAATTAATCATTTAGTTTCTGTTCCACATAAAAAGGCATTCCCACAGTTATAATTATTTGTTAAGAAAATTCAGCAAGACAACTTTTTTTAATGTTTTATTGTAACATTGAGTTGATAGAAGTTTGGGGGTATTAACATGAACCCAAAATCCTATGAAGCACTTGGAACTAATTGGGATATTTAGTATTATTTTTATATTGTTTATTTTCTTGCCACTTGCTTCAGAACTCTGGGATGGATCCCATCTTGCCCTGGAATTGTTCCTGCACTGGCAGTGGATCTGCCTAGCACACTGCATCATACAGAACCAATAAGGCTCCTAGAATTTGTGCTCCTCTTGCTTTTCTAGATTTTCAGTAATACTACTGAGAGTGAGAGAACCATAGATTTCATATGGCCATAAGTTCTTATAATTACAATTTCTCTGTATTTTTTAAAATTCTACTTTGTCTTCAAACTTGTAATATGCTTTTATATTCTTATCAGATCTCTTGTAACTTTTTTGTTCCTTTTTTCTACTTTATGCTCTTCCCTTTCCCAGTCCATTTTTATCTCAGTATATCTAAACTAATAAATGCAACCTCAGTTTCTCCTTTAACATTTCATCCTTAGTTTCAGAAATCTAAGTGATAAGTGAATCCTTATTTTCAGTTTCTTTTTCCATTGCCCATTTTTCTTTTTCTGTAGTAAATTTTATTAAGCTAGTGTTTATAGCTATTCCACAGTTTATATTCCCTTTACTGATCCATCCCATCTCACCTTGACTTCTTGGTTGATATTGATTCCAAGTAAAAACTTAGCTCTCTTTTCTGCTTTAAAAGCATAATCTTGGAAGTAAAATCAAATATAGCCTACACTCAGTGGCCTGAGATACCGGAAAATAAATATTCCTTTTTCATGAAAGGATCTCAGCTAAATTTAGAGAGAATCTTTGATATGAATCCTAGAATAAAATGATAGTCATTGCTATAGTTCAAATACGTATCATTGAAGACTTACCACCTTTATTCAGTATTAGCCTTGTAAAGTTAATATTCCTTCCATATGAGAGAATATACCCTAAATGTATTGAAGAGTTTGAAATAACTCAATTTAATTTTGCTGACTTTAGTTGTTCAAAATTTTAAAAAACTAATGATTTTTAAGAAAAACTAATAAGAGTCAACTCGTTGCAGTTGACTCACTGGAAAAGACTCTGATGCTGGGAAAGGTTGGGGGCGGGAGGAGAAGGGGACGACAGAGAATGAGATGGCTGGATGGCATCACCGACTCTGTGGACATGAGTTTGAGTAAACTCCGGGAGTTGGTGATGGACAGGGAGGCCTGGCGTGCTGTGATTCATGGGGTCGCGGAGAGTCAGACACGACTAAGCGACTGAACTGAATAAGAGTCAACTAATGATTCTGATTAAACTTGTTTTTTGCATTTCTTCTCCCTTAGCTTTTTGGAGGTATAAATTTGACAAATAAAAATTCTATATATTTACAGTGTGTAACATGTTTTGATATATGTATACATTATGAGATGATCACCACAGTCAAGCTAATTAACATATCTATCACTTCATATAATTATTTTTCTTTTTTATTGTGGTGAAAACATTTAAGATTTATACTCTTAGCAGATTTCAAGTATACAGTATAGTAGTATTAACTGTAGTTGTCATACTCTGCTTTAGATCTCCAGAATTGATCCATCTTGTGTGACTTAAACTTTGTACTCAACCTCTCCCCCCTACCTTCCCCCAAACCCTGGCAGCCACAGTTCTACACTGCTTCTATGAGTTTGACTTTTTTAGATTTCACATATAAGTGAGATTGTGCTATATTTGTTTTTCTGTGCCTGTCTTATCTTATTCTACATAACATAATGTCCTCTAGATTTATCCATATTGTCTCAAATGACAGAATTTTCTTCTTTTTTAAAGCTGATATCTTCAGCCTTAAAATATGTGTGTGTGTGTATACACACAATATTCTATTGCATAGATACCATGTTTTCTTTCACTACTCATCCATCATCAGTTGACACATAGGTTGAATTCATATGTTTGCTATTGTGAATCATTTCTGTATTTTTTACATTGATTTAGAAAAAGAACAAAATACTTTTAGTGCCAGATATTAAAAAGGCAGGCATTAGGGGAAATATACATTTCTTTCTTTGAAATGTTGATGTGTGACAAATCTTGGATTGCAACACAAAAATATTTGCTGTTATCATATGCATTAAGAATAAGAAGGATTTGGACTAATGAAATATTAGCACTTTTTTATTTTTCTCCTTCTTAAATATCTTTGCATATTTAACTAGGTCTTGAACAGAACATTTTTTTATATATACTACTCATCTGTGAGAAACCTAAATTGATTTACACTAAAACAAATTCTCCCAATTTACATAAGAGGAAATTTAAGGAATCATTTCACAACGTCTTCCAACTGTTTCAAATGGGTTTATCTTAATGATTTAGTTGAATGACTTATCCAGTGCCATACTGGAAGTGTAAATGAAAAGTACGACGTGTAAAACTCTTATTTCAGTATTCATTCCACAAGTTCGCCATTTCCAAACTAGTACTTGGAACAGTTTATAATGTTAAGTATTTTAAGTTTTAGTACCTCAAAATAAATTCATTTGTTGAATGATTTCATGTTAAAGTCTCCTAAAATATAACGTTCAGAGTTTTCTTGCTTCCTTATCTGAAGTTGTAGTAACTTCAACTTCCTGCAATGCAGGACTCACCTGGATAATATTTGAAAATAGCAAAATATTAGTGATCTCTTCTAATGTTTAGTTACTCTCTGAGATGCTCACAAAACTGAGTAGTCTTCATTAGGTAAGATAATTTTACCATTTAAAAGAAATTCTGAGCTTTTGAGTTGCTACTAACTCTGCTAATCTTAAATCCTGTGAGAAAATAGATGATCTTTTTCAGAAAACTGCATTTGATTGCTACAATGGAAAATAACATTAACTTTCTCTACCCATTCTAGATAAACCCTGCTTCAAAATGTCAGAGAACTACTTTCCTTTATTTTTTTAACTAACATGTTAAGATCTCTTGAATTTTCTCTTGGGATGTGGGACATAAAAATTTCATTTGAAATATAACAATAGTAACAAATAATAGTAAGTAGAGCTATTCCTAACTCCAAAGAAGCTTGAAGTCCTTAATTTAGATGCTTCAGAGATTCCTCAGTAAGTCTGTCTTCCTTTACCCCCTGCCAGTACAACCCAGGAATCTTTTCCAGATAAATTCAGAAGTCGACACGAGTTTTTTGACAAGCCAAACAAAAATTCATCGTTCTTTTCCTACCTTTTTCTTCACCTCTTTCTCCCCGCCCCCCCACCCCCGACCCGTTAGTCTTCAGGCTTCAGTTTCAGAAGCAGTCATTCCTACTTTATGTCTGAATCAGTATACTTTGAAAACTGGAATAGTCTTCATACTGTTTTCTTTAACTTCATTTTCAGGCTAAAATATAGGAGTTACTTCTCTTTGGTTATTTCTAGCTCCTAAGAGAATTTTTTTTTCTTTTTCCATGTTGAGAATTTCAGATACTAAATTTTAAAAGGAGATTATTAGTCAGTTTAATCACCTTTTTTATTATTTAAATTGTCAGATGTTTCTGTTCTCTTAATATTACCTCTTCTCTATTTTGTTGCTATAGATTTAATATAACCTTTTAAGAGGTTTTTATTCTTGTAGTGTCCTGACATGATTGGTTAGCTTTAAAATGTTGCCTTTTTGCCTAGTCTACACTAAAATCTACTGAGTGTTCTAATTGCACATAACACTAAAGAAAAACCTTGTCTACCACTTTTAAAAACAAACTGTTAATGTGAAAATGTCTTTTATATGACTGCTTTATAAAGCTCAGTGTGTGCACACTTGCATGCTTAGTCACTTCAGTTATGTCCGACTCTTTGGACAGTATCCCACTAGGCTCCTTCGTCCGTGGGATTCTCTAGCCAAGAATACTGGAGGGGTTGCAATGTCCTTGTCCAGGGGATTTCCTGACCCAGGGATCAAATCCATTCTCCTGCATCTCTAGCTTTGCAGGTGGCTTCTTTACCCACTGAGCCACCTGGGAAGCCATAAAGCGCATCAAAGCAGTTTTAATCCAGAAGAAATGGGCTAAATATTGCAGACAAAAAGTATGCATCAGCAAATGATCTTTGTTTTACATTAGTATGAAAATATAATATATAAAATTGCATATGTTTGTGTTGCCAAGATTATATTTTACTACTTACTATAAACTAATAACACTATTTTAGAAATGTTAAGCAAACACTAGTATTTAGAAAAAGCTGGAAAAATTGAACAATAAACTGAAGAAATTGGAGAAGATACGAATTTTAAGAAAAACAAACTAGAATCAGATTTTTCCCTAAAGAACAAACAATACTCTTAAGAAACTGAAAAAACCTATTGGAAAGTAAGGGTATAAGGGAGATGTACTCAGGGGCTAAGCAATGAAGTAAAATTATCCATGTTAGTAATAGCTACAATGACCTTAATTGAATGAAATCTGAAAAGTTACTTAATACAAAATATTGGTTTGAATTTGAACTTAAATTTAAGGTCCCATGCAGTTTTGCCAAATTATAAATAATTGAATAATATTAAGATTTTTTCAGATATTTGAATTTATCAATTTGTAGTTTTAAAAGGTACAGAAAGTTCTCTAGGTGTGATTTTTAAAAAATCGAAACTATGCTACATGTTCCTTAATGTTGACTTGTGTCATGATAAGTGTAATACCAGTGGAAGCCACAGGGTGGTGGCAAGAACTTGTGTTAAAGGAGCTTAAATTCATAATTGCACTGTCTTTAAAAATGCTTGTTAATTGCTAAAGAGCTGTAACTTGGTTTTCTTTATTCCTCTTATACAGCTGCATTTCTCATCAAAGAATCTATAGCAAAATACAAAGACACTGATTTAGATGTATAGGCCAATAATGGAAAAGAAGTAAACTCACATGGATTTTTTTCCTAAAGTTTCTAGTCATGTCAGATGCTTGGTGATCAGAGTAGCAATTTCATCAAGATATGAATTTGAGGAAATTCCTTGAATTATCAATACTGGACATAGTATTGAAGTTACAGAAATATTTCATGACTTCATCTTATTTTTCTACTTTCATTTTCCTTTTTCCACTGAATGTTCTCATTCTTTAAAAATCTGTTGTAATATATACATATATATGGGGCTTCCCTGCCTGATGCCTTACCTTTGAAGTAAACAAAGAATCTGCAGCAATGCAAGAGACCAGGGTTCAATCACTGGGTCAGGAAGATTCCCTGGAGAAGAGAATGACTGCTCACTCCAGTATGCTTACCTGGAGAATCCCATGAACAGAGGAACCTGGAGGGCCACAGTCCATGGGGTCACAAAGAGTTGGACATGACTGAGGGACTAACACTTTCACTTTAATATATATAAACATATATATGTAAAACTAACTAAACTTACTTTTCAGTGAGGAAGATAAATTTTCCATTGTTTTTCTCATTTGAGTTTGGAAGCAATTTAAAGTGGTAATCATTTATATCTTTAAGGTAAGAAGACAAGAGGTTTCCTCTCCAAGAAAAGAAACTTCACCAAGGAGTCTTGGCACTCCTTTATTTCATGAAAGGTATTTCTGTATCCTTTGCCACTCTACAAATTATAAATATTGAAATACATTTTTATTTACATATTTAAGTTTTTAGCAATTGTAAGAAACAGCAACCTTTTAAAACTAGAAGAGATGAACTCGTCTTCTCCATGTTAAAATGACCTAAATAAGTCATACAGTTAATATCAGAGATGGTTCTAAAAACTGAATTCTCTGAAGTTCTCCTGTTTCAGTAGAACAAGTATTATGGCCACATCATTTTATATGGATAGATCTTTAATCTTTTCAATGTGAAAAATAAAAAATTAAGTTTTTTCTGTTTAAAATATCCACAGAGGACAAAAAGTCAATACATTGCAGTTTCTAATGTAAGAATGAGACAATCAGCATAAGTGGAATATATGAATAATGAGACATGCTAGTTTGTGCAATATGTGTGTATTAGAACTTTATCACTTACTTTGTGCCTGGCTCACCAAATATTAAAGTTGTTTTAGGAAATATTGTCTAGGAATTGAAAATGATATTTTTAAACTTGTACCTTTCAGTAATTATTTTGTGGTACATTCAAAGGAGCTTGTAAATCAATCATGATATTTAAAATTTGAAGATATAGTCTTTACATTTTAAAATGTTGATTTATTTTTAGAAGCTATATAGAGAAGACTTTCTGGGATCTGAAAGAAGAATTTCATAGAATATGCTTGCTAGCTAAAGCACAAAAAGACCACTTAAACAAACTTAATGTACCAACCACTGCAACTGGTAAGGTTTGATTTAATATACAATAATGTTAATTTTATTGGTTGAAATTGATTTCTTTTTGATTGTGAAAATATTTCTAAATGCTTATTAAGTGCTGAGGATTATGACTTGTGCCTTTCACCACTTACAATGGGTAAGTACTGTTTAAATTCTGTAATTATTTCATTATATTTTTATTGCCCTCTTCCCTCTCTATTTTGTATGGCGCTATACAGATTGAATTGATTGACATAATTACTAATCCTCTTAATAAGAAGTCCTATCTTGGAAAAATAAATATAGGATATATCTCTCAAAATCTTCAGTTGCTATTGGGTATCTTATTAAAATTAATTGATATGTTAGTAAACAACCTAGAAGCTACACTATCATTTATGAGCTAAATAAAATTATAACATTAGATTTGTTTCTTAACTTCTGCTGAAAGTTAATTGGACACCGTAGATACATTCTTCTAATTTGATTAAAGAAATAAACATTTCACAGTTCATGAGTCCAGTTCTGTTGAAGGCACAAAGTGCAAATTTAGTATAAAATACAACTCAAAAGAAATATCTGTTTTACAGATATAGTTTGGTGTGGTTTTTAAAAGCTCTACCCTTCCCTAAAACCCCAGACAGACTTCTTGGTATTTGCTTCAGTAGTTAAATATGAATAGCAAAATACCAAGGATTGAATTTCGCTACCAAACACCTCTGTAAACAAAAGGAAGATAAACTGATCATTTATAATGATAAATTCTCCTTTACCCTTGTGATTTGAGATATTCTGCATACAGTTCTGAAGAGATGTGATTTACAGTTTTCAATCTGAAAGATGTTGCAGCAGTGCTAACACCCCTTTAATTAAAGATCACTTCCTATCTCTTAAAACTCATAGCTAGGCTACTTAAGAAATCATTTTATTGTGTAAATTTACTTTTTGCTTACTGCTACCATTTTGTTTTCAGAAAAGGTACACAGTGTTCTGTTGGAAAAGCAAAACAATCTTTGTAGATGGACATAGTTTACTTCCTTCCCTTTGCTGTACTTCCCCAGAAAGAGCTCTGATTTTTTACACTTTAATTTCTGTCATTTTCATGAGAAATTGATATTTTCTACAGACTGAAAACCCTAGGTACCTCTGAAGTAAAAGAATTATCTTTATTTAAAATCTACTAGCTATAGAGATACAGTACTTAAGAATTCATAAACATGCCTCTTTGAACATCAGCATCTTATCAAAACATTGTAATGGTGACATATTCATTGTTACACAGAGAACCTACCCATTATCAGTGGCATAATACTTTGACCATTTTTGAGTTACACAGGTCTAAATCTGAGTATGTATCTGTCAACTGGAATACTTAACAAGTGGAGTGTTTAACTTCAATTTCTTTCCCACTAAAACTGCTTCATAACAATATTCTTACATTTTATATTAACTGTGTCACAAATAATAAATACAGCATTATTCTTGAAATATTTTAGGTCTTTTGTGCTACAAACTCCTGTGAAGTTTTCTGACACCAAACAAACCACAATATCAAATATTATGCTTCTGAAAGGAGTAGATCAAAGGGGAAAAGAAGAAAAAGAAATATTTGGAGATGGGTTGGGGAAGATGCCTGCCTGTTCAGGTTTATTTTAAGGGTGAACACTATGTTGAATACAAATATGAAGTAACTGTTTTAATGTGATTTGCATAATATAGCTGGAAAGAGTATATTAGACATGATTGTCCCCTATGTTATTTTTTGTTAAAATTTGATTTTTGCTTTTAAGAAACAGATATAATTCATAAATTGCTAAGTTAGTAGAATTATAAATTTTCTTTTAATTTTTTCTTCTCATCCACATATGACAATAACCTTGAGCAGGATAAAGATGAAATGTATGCTTAAGCAATTACGGCTTCAGGAAGAGGTACTATTTGGTCCATGTTTTCAATGGGGATCAGGAGACGAGGATATAGTACTATAAGTTAAAACAACCGTTAGATCTTTTTCTTTTGTCATATACCAGATAATTAAACTGAGAAGTAGTCCAAATGGACAGCCTGTTCTTAAAATCTAGAAATCTAAAATTTAGAGATAAGTGTCCTTGAAGTAAACAAAGTAGAAAGACAATTAGCTCACCTAATCATGTTTCTTAGTATAGTGTCAGAATGACAAGTGCTTTCATGCAGCTTGAGTTTTAAATTTTCTAAGCTTAGATTTCTAGTAGCCTTAGAAATCTTGGGTTTAAACAAAAAAAATTTTTTTGTAAATAGTAACTCTCATTGCTTGAACAGATTAATTCAGAAGATTAATGTGCCGAGAGGTATGCCAACTAGCTATACTGAAAGAAAACATATGCTTTTCTACACTTGTTTGGGTTTTCTATGTTTTGTTCACAAAGGAGATAGATATGCTTCTGGAAAAGAAATTTAATGCACATTTCTATCATTTTAGAGATTCTTTTCTATAACGTAGAAAGCAGCACGTTCAACAGGCTCTAGAGTTAGGCCGCCTGAACTCCAGTTCCAGATCTACCGCTCATTCACTAGCTGTGTAGCCCTGGAATTAACCCCTGAATTAATACACAATGGTTATAAGTTTGTAGCACCTAGAAGTTCTGTTAATGTTAGTGGTTGTCATTAGCAGCAGCAGCAGATTCTTTCTCATTCACCCTGTTCTATTGAAGAACATTTAGATTAAGTGTTTCCTCCTTCTCAGGTGTTAACAAAATTCAGTTACCTCAAGAGGTGGTTTTCCTGATATATTATTTGCAATTAGTAAGTATAATCTACAAAGAAAGTACTATTTGCTAGAATTTCCTACCATTTTTTAAGTCTACTACCAGGAAAAATGACGAGAGTTAATGGACTTTAAGAACCTCAGAGGACAAAGAAATCCTGCCAACCAGTTGTGCTTGATCTTAATTACTATACCACTTCCCTTGTGGCTCAGCTGGTAAAGAATCTGCCTGCAATGCAGGAGACCTGGGTTTGATCCCTGGGTTGGGAAGAGCCCCTGGAGAAGGAAAAGGCTACCCACTCCAGTATTCTGGCCTGGAGAATTCCATGGACTCTATAGTCCATGGGGTTGCAAAGAGTCGGACACGACTGAGAGACTTACACTTTCACTTTCACTCCTAGTTACAGACAGATTATCTAGCAAATGTAGATTATTATACTAAGCTCCATGGAAAAGAGAACACAGATTCATTCAGAATGCATTTATTGAGGGCATACTACGTGCAAGTTCTGAGCAAGGTACTGGAGAAAGTAGGAAACAAAACATAGTTTAGGACCTCAAGAAATCTACCTTAATGGGAAAAAGAGCTAATTTGCAAATAAAATGAGAGTGTTTAGTCCTCAGGGCACCCACAAGTCATTACTAAACTAGTCATGGGAAGCCAGAGCCAGCCATCCAGAGAAGTGAATGCCGAAGCCAAGAAATGAAGAGCATATAAGAGTGAGGCAAAGAGTAACAGAGTGGGCAGTTCAGATAGTCTCACAGCATGTGCAGAGACCCAGAGACAAGAGAATATGGCCTTTTGGACAATTGTACCAAAGTTCATTAAAGCTGGAGTAAGGAGTGGAGCAGGTGTGGTGAAAGATGACAGCATAGAGAGGTGATCAAGGATCAGTCATGCCCAGTTTTATATGAATTTTAGGGCTGAAGGTCTTGGAGAGCCATGAAAAGGTTTTATTAAGAAAATAACCTGACCAAATACGTATTTTAGAAAAACTAAGGCAGGGTAGGGGAAAGCAGTGTAGATAGTGGAGTGGATATGAGAAAAATTTAGATGCAAGGAAGCGGTTCAAAGGCTGCTGTAGTTAATCCAGTAAGAGAAGATGGAACATACTAGAGAGAGGCAGAGGTATGTAACAGGATGAACTGAAGAAGCTGTTGGCATCGTACTACAATCATGTCCAAACAGTAAACATCTTGTGTTGGAATGTAGCTTGGCAAAGAAGAGAAAGGTGTTATGAGACTGTAAACACCAAAAGGAAAGGAAAAGAACGACATTTGTTAAGTGCTTACTGATCTGGGCCAATGCTGTATTGCACAGTGCTCTCTATACCCTGTCTGCTTAAATTGGCATCATTGGTTAATGTACAGCTTCACTGATGACTACCTTTTTAGCATGCTGATGAAAAAAAAAAAAATCACCAGGCTTCCCTGGTGGCTCAGATGATAAAAGCGTCTGTCTGCGATGCAGGAGACCCAAGTCCAATCCCTGGGTCAGGAAGATCCAGTGGTGAAAGAAATGGCAACCCACTCTAGTACTCTTGCCTGGAAAATTCCATGGATAGAGGAGCCTGGTGGGCTACAGTGCATGGGCTTACTAAGAGTTGGACACAACTGAGCGACTTCACTTTCACTTAAAAAAATTTTTTTTTTTTTTTACCATTTGTCCATTTAATGAAAATATACATATTACCAGTCTCCACTTTCACTGTCTTCTAGAAGTAACATTGTGGGGCATAATTTAGCTTTTTCTAATCTCTCGATGTCATCAACATGGAGAGTGCTTTGATCATTTATTTTTTTTTTTGCATTGAAAAACGTCACCCTTGTTGGCCCTTCACTGAACTGTAGTGTTTTCTGAGTTCTTATATCTGAGTTCTTGTCTCGTGCTTTCAGCTCTTACTGATAACTGCATCTGCTTTCAACAATTCAGGTCCATACCTTGTAGTTTGCTGCTTTTAACCAGCTATGAACTAGGCAGACATCATCAAGCTTGTTAGAATGAATCTAAAATGAGAATAAGAACAAAATTCATCTGTGGACCTTGTGGCTCTAAACCTGACTCCTCAAAAGCACTATTTTCTTATTCTCTAGCTTTTGCCTATGTCCTTGAGAGCTGAATTTGTTGGAAAAGTATCTTCTAGATAAATGAGCTTTGGAGTTTCTAATATGTACCTGATAACTACCTGTTATCTAGAGAGGCCTTTTCTAAATGAGAAAATCCTATATTCACATAGTTTTCTGAACATGCATCCTAAAATTTCATCCTTCTTTTGCTTCCAGTCTTTTCTCTCCCTAACACCTACCACCACCACTCCCTCACACAGAGTAGACAGTGGCTAAGCTGATTGGTGATATATTAATATTTGTCACACAGACATGTTATAGGGGAGTAAATGACCTAATTCATATAGATTGTTAACCTGTACAGTATATTAATATATATATGACTGGTAAGGAGTTTCCCTTTTAATAACTAAGCAAGCTAACAGTTACAGTTTCCATTACTGACAAAATGTTGAAATGTATATACTATAAGCAAATGTTTTTAAGTGTAGAGCAGAATAACTGTGAACAAGACTGAAGGCTTACAGCACAAGACCTAGGAAAAGACAAAATAGTTAAACTGTGACTATTAAGTTATATTATTCCAGTTCACCCACTGGAGACTGCTAATATTTCTGTGTAAGATGGTTGCAAATGTAAAAAAAAAATGCCAGTTGTCTTCAGTTACTATAAAAACCAATAGAAAAAATAATACTCATCTATCCAAAGCTAATTGAACATTCAGATTTTTAAGAATGATTGAAATGCGACTGTTTTCCTTTTGTGTTTTTTTCACTGCAGAGACACAGTGCTCTATGCCTATACAGTGTACGGATAAAACAGATAAACAAGAAGTGCTGTTTAAGCCTCAGGCAAAAGATGATATAAATAGAGGAGCACCGTGCATCACATCTGTCACACCAAGAGGGCTGGGCCAAGATGAGGAAGACACATCTTTTGAATCACTTTCTAAATTCAATGTCAAGTTTCCACCTACGGACAATGACTCTACTTTCTTGCATAGCACTCCAGAAAGACCCGATGTCCTTGGTTCTGTCACATCTGAGAATGTGTGCCAGGATCAGTTTAATATGGAGCCCAGAGACAATCCAGGAAACTTTGTCAAAACAGAAGAAACTTTATTTGAAATTCAGGGAATTGACCCCATAGCTTCAGCTATACAAAACCTTCAAACAACTGACAAGACAAAACCCTCAAATACTTGTATTAGGACATCTCTGGATAGAGCTCCGTGTTTGCCACCTGGAGACCATAATGCATTATTTGTAAATACGTTCCCACCTCAGGACCCATCTGACGCACCTTTTCCTTCACTCGATTCCCCAGGAAAAGCTATCCGAGGACCTCAGCAGGTAACTGTTGTGCATTAACAAATATATTATGTGTGAACACACATTTTGCCATGCATGCACAGATACGCATCTCTTTCAGGTTATCAGACATCTTTTTTAAACTACTGACTAGCCAAGTTAAGCTTTCAACTAACAAAATCCAGGTCTTATAATAAATGACATGAAATTTAAAAGATGATTATGGCAAAGGTCTGTTTTAAAGTACCTTAAAATCTATGGCACATTTAAAAATACATGTAAACCTTATCTATATCTAGTGTGTGTCATTATCTTACCTAGTCCCATACTCAGATTTTTACTCAGTATCATTGTTATAATAAGATTCTTTATTAAATTTCATTCTGTGAAGCAGATGTCATTTTTTATCAAAAAGTTATATATATCATATATCATTTTTAATAAGTAAATAATCACGTAGTATGTTTCTATTTCTGAAAATAAGTGAACTGTCTTTCAAATAATACTTTTGTTGCAGTCTCATTTATGCAGTACTTAGGATCTGGAGGGTTTGGTTTTGGTTTCTAATCTGGCCCTGAACATGCAGCCTAATATATTTTTTAAATAATCTCTACATATGTATAATTTTTATCAAATTCTTTACTGTTTCTAAAGCTTGCAGACTACTCTCAGCCCACCCTTACGCCACCCCAGTCCCCTCCTACCCTCCCTTTTATTCAGGTGCTATTACAAAATGATTCTTTAAGTTTAAAAAAAATGAGGGGGGCGGGTGTTTAATGCCTGAAGACAACTGAAAAATATACAGTTGTTAAACAGAAGCTTGTAAAAAAAAATGCAGATTGATACAAGTGTCTAAAACAACTTGAGGACATTTGTTTGATTTCCTTTTGCCTTGAGATATTGTACTGAAAACCAAAACACACCAACAATTTGATTAATACTCTTTGGCTTTGTCAGTATTTTTATAGGTTATAGACTTTTAAATCCACATACAAAGAAGGCAGTAGTCAAGCTGTGGTATAGTTTAGCAGTGGAGAAAAGGAGGCAGCTCTGACAATAAGCTTTAATTATTGACTCACTTATGTTCTACATTGTACCTTGTTTTACATCATAGTCACAGTTATAGTTACTACTTAATGAAACAAATTAAACAATTTCATTTATTGCAAGTAGAATTCCTGTGGAGCTGTGAAGTACATCAGTTCTAATGCTTGTTACTTTTTTCTCCATTATATCTCTTGCTTGTTCTTTTACTAGTCTGTACAGTCATGTTTCAGTAGATGGCACCCTGCATTGTGCATTTGCTTTCTATGCTACAGCAAGGGAAACAGCTGGTATGTGATTACAACTTGATGGAAAAGTATTCAGCTTAAAAAATGCAGGAGAATTGGTGTTGAGCTGTCACAAGACATGGGGCATAAGGTTAGATAATTGATATTTTGGCAGAAAAGGCAGAGAAATTCGTTTGTTTTGAATGCTGTGTTACAGTTTAGGATTCAAAGGATATTTCTTAAAATGGGTTTTTTAAAACATTTTGTTTTATTTGCTTTAGTAAAGCTACTATGAGGAATACAGAATTCTTGAGTTGTTGATAACAAAAGGAAGTGAAATTTTGGTTTCATAATTCAGATTTTTACTTTTATATATTACTACTTAACACCTTTTTTATACATTCAGCTATCATAATAAAGCCTAAAATATATCTGTTTATTTTGCTCTATGTGATTTTCTTTTCTTCCTACTTTTGCTGAGTCAGTCATTGGGGTCCCAACCGAATTCTGTGAAAAGATCAAATCTGAACTAATAGCTCCTAACAGAAAAGGATAAGTATGGACTTTGAAAATAAATTGGCAGTAGAAAATTGGCTTATCAAATTTAAAGGCTAGTTTGCTCCTGAGCCTGTTACTGTTTTACTGATTTTAATTAAAAGTATCTTTAACTTAATAATCTTTTATTTATATCCATATCAGTTTCCCATTAGAATGGTACCTGTTAATTGTACTTTTTGTTTAAACTGCCAACACTAAAATTTAAGTCTAGTTAACTCTTACTTACTCACAGTTAGCACTGCTTTTATCATGGGAGAAAGGAAATTATTTCACCCCAATTTTCAAATATATATTTTAAATATTACTGTTTTTTGTTATAAAATTGCCACTTCTCACAAAAGGATTTGAGTCAATGTTATAAGCCCTCTGTACTGCTACTTGAATGTATCTGGGTGCTTAGACAGACTTTGTATATTTACACCAACTGTACACAGCTGTCCAGTAAAATGTTTATAAGAAGACAGTGATGACGTGAAACCCAAATGCTTCAATTAGTAATATACTGTTTACGTAATGATTGATTAACCAGGATGAAAGAGATTGGTTAAGGGAATGAAAACTAACACTGTGTCAAGAGTTGGATTAGGTTGTTATTTTAAAAGCAAATTAGTAATAGGAGCCCAAACAAAGGGCTCCTATTACTCTCTTTAAGTTGGCTTTTTGAGATGATTTTCCTCAAAGTGCCAGAGTTTAGTTATTTTAAGATAAGAAAGCAAATTTTAGAAATAATTTGGCTTACAGCATTTCAGAAAAACAAGATATTCTAGTCAACAAACATTTACAGAGCACCTACTCTTGAACTAAATGCTTTTCTCTTGCCCTTCTAAATTTTTTTTTTAATAGTAAATACAGTTAAGAGTATGTATGTGCTGCTTATTATACTGGAGGTAGTTCTCTTGAATTATGCTTTTCCATAATTCTTTAATTGGGCAACTGTTGACAGGCTTCACTTTATTTAGCCACAAGAAAGGGTAAGAAGGCCAAAGTATGCACTGTATAACAGAAGCAAAATAAGAAGTCAAAAGAATGCATCCAATGTTGGATTTTGTTGAATGGTTAAATATTTGAGATTTCAAAAAAGAACTGATCAATAGAATTCATTTCATACTTTAAAAATATTTTTTCAAAAATTAAAGTACTTATTTCTATGATTTATTCATTGTGGATTTGCTGGTAAATAGTAGTAAAATTTAAATTACTCTTGATCAAAATGCATGTTCACACACATCAGGTCTAGTGTGCTGTGTATTAATAAAGGTCCTATAACTGAAAGTTTCCAATTAAAATAAAAAATATAGAAGTTTAATTTTTTAAAGTCTCAGTATTGACTGTTGCACTAAAACTATTATCACTGTGGTAATGGGTATTAAAACATGCTGGTGTTAAAGCTGAAAGATTTTTTAGTTTGTGAAGCTAAAGTGTGTGACTGTGTATTTTAAGTGATTCTTTAAGTTAAGCTACACCCTTTATGAAAAAGAGAATTGAGTCATGTCCTCATGCCAATTCTATGGAAAGGTAATTTGCTTTCATATTAGGGAATTTCATATATATGTATATATCCCACTCAGAAAAGTTGAAATTCAGTGCAAGTTGATTTTAAATACAAATAACAGAAGATGTTTTTATTTGTTTCCTGCAGCCCATTTGGAAGCCTTTTCCTAATCAAGACAGTGACTTATCGGTACTAAGTGGCACAGGCTCCGAACTGCATATACCTCGAGTATGTGAATTCTGTCAAGCAGTTTTCCCACCATCCATTACATCCAGGGGGGATTTCCTCCGGCATCTTAATTCACACTTTAATGGGGAGACTTAAGATGCATTTGAAAACAGACATGTCAAGTTTTACGTGATGATTTTGGGTTTGTAATATTATATATTAATACTTCATTGCAAACTTAGCTCAAGATCATTTACTTAAAAATCCAGCCACTGCTATTTGAATTTTTTTCTAAACTTAATATTGTAACTGTCTTTTATTGCCTTTTAAAAGATTGTTTTGTACAAAGCTGTAATTCATTGTATTCATGTTTACAGTGTTTATTATGTATGGGATTATGCAATTGTATAACAATAATTTATGTTTTTTCAAATGTCTAAGCTTATTACTTGGATTTCTAGTTAGATCTATTGAATGTGGTGATGTCAGATGTTTATAGAGTTTTTTTAATTTGTTTTCATTTTAAAATTTAGATTATTTATGCATTGGGTGTTCTTTTTGAATAGACCTATAATAGAGAATATCAGACAAGATAAATATCTGAGTAAATACCAAACTTAAGACATTTGTTGCTCAGTGATAAAAATCACTGCTGGGATTATTAAAAAACTTTAGTTTTTTTTTTTTCTTTAATAATGACATAGGTTTAATTTTTTCTGTATGTATAGCTACATGATGAAGTTAGTTAAATATTAAGAGTTACTTATGCTATGATAGTTAATATGTTCTTTGTTCCTGAATAAAAAAATAAATCACATTTGGGGGAAATTCATAAAATTCATGTTTCTTTCCAATAATCTGAAAGAAGGGTGATACCAGATCTGGTGACATTTTATTACAACTAATAGATCACTTTGAAATTTAAAATTATTTTTCAGGCTAAACTTTCTAAAGGAACACATTTGTCTTTAATGGGAGCAAATCTAAAACCTTGTAAGGATTATTCATATTCATTAATTTATATTAGAAATGTTCACATTCTTGTTGAGAAATTAATTCATTGTTAGCAGCCTGATTGATGACCAGTGGAGTATATTTAAGAGAGAGGATATCAAATTCAGAAGGCTGCAGAATTTTGTTTAAAATCAGACTTCCCTATAATTCTTGTCATTTAGGTTTCTCTTCCCTTCCCCACCCCACTCTCAATTTTTTAAATTGTTTGAGGCATGGCTTCTCTTTTATGAAGTAAACACTGATTTGCAACTCTCAAAACAGAAATGTTTTGAGAAGAAGAAGCCTTCTTGGGAGCAAGTGTTTTAGAAAGCTGGAGGGAGGGAGGGTATCTGATAAGGGGTTGGAGCAGTTTGTTCATATTTCACCTGTGCCATGGTGAAGGGCCTTAGCTTGTGGAAGAATGAGAGTGGTGCCTCGACTTCTCAGGGTGCCAAGCACATCACATTGACATCTTCCTCACCAAGGTGACTGATTATTAGGCATTCACTGTGAAGGGTTCTGAGGCGCGTACATCTTTCATTGCCACTGGGGCTGAATGGAAATGCCTAGACAATCATCCAAGTCTCTTCCCTTCCCCCCTACCTCCCGCCCACCCAACCTTCCCTCTCACTCACTCCTCCCACACACAGGCAAAATTTAAAAAAACTTCCCAACGTATTCCAGCCAGAATATACTACTGCATCTATCTAGTGAAAGGGGATTCTTTTTCCTTCTCTTTTTCCTAGGTGAGGAAGAGTTCCTCTCTCACAGTTGACATCTACTAACCTACTGACAACGGAAGGAGATTATGGCCCTGAAGGGGACTCAGAGTGTATCATTGACTCTTCCAGTCCACCCCTTTCCCACCTCCATCACTTCTAGTAAGCGGGGAACTCTTGTTTTCTGGTAGGTTCCAGTGCTACCCCAATCTCCAACTTGTAAGGGCCAGAGGCCTGCTCAGGCCAAGGGACAGGCCGCCTGCAAACCCAGGCTCCAAGCCCGCATTGCAGAGGTGGCGCTGTCTGCAGCCTGATAAGTGGAGCGGGCACCCGCCGGGTCCCCTCTCTTAATCCTGAGTTGTGTAGGGGCTGCATCTTGGCATCTGCTACGCGTGGCCGGGTAAGAACAGCTCCCAGGTAAAAAAGCTTCACACGCGAAACGCTGAGTCTGAAAAAACCACCCCCGCCGAGGCGAGGCAGTTGTGAGCGGGATGCCTGAGAAGTGGGAGGTGAATGTCCTCGGGAGGGCCCCCGTCCCCCTCCCCTCACCCCCCCACCCCGTGCAGCTTTCCCTGGAGGCTGAGGCTGCTGCCAGCGGGGACATCTGCTTTCTTACACTCCAGCCTGGCTCACCCCGCCCCCTCAGCCCCGGGTTGCGTGGTTATTTTACCAACACCAGGGGAGGGAGAGCTCGAGGACGTAGAAAAAGGGTGGATCGAAGCTCGGGAGATGTTCTTCCCACTCCCCCACGCCCCCTCCTTTTCTCTTCACATCTTTTAACCTTCAAGGTAAAGACTATAAATATGAAACGATCAGCGTGTCCGCTGGCTCCCAGGCCCGCCTTCTGCTCGCGGGGCTCTCGGGTGCGGGGCCTTGCCCTCCTCTCCAGCCTCCCCGGAGGTGGCCCTGGTTTCGGCGGCTCTGCCGTGCGCAGGGGCCGGCCGGGTGTGCTCAGCCTGTGGCGACTTTTCTCCCGGGCTGCTGCCTCGACAGCTGCTTGTAGCTACAGTAATTAGACTGTCAGTGCTTGTTAGAGGAGAGAGGGGGAAACACGCTTCTGACAGCAGATTCCGAGACTCCCCAGTTTGTTAATTTCTAAGAGATCTTTAAAGCATTAATTGAGGTCTCCCCAACTCTCCCCTCCCGTCCCTCTCCCCAACTCCTCCCTTCCCAAAAATATCTTTAGGGGAAGAGAATTCTCTCCGCGTGGAAGCAGTGTTTTCCGCAAAACTGCCAGCCCGCCCCCGACTCACGCACACGCACACTATTTTACATATACATCTATATGCACACATGTATACGCAGAAGGTTAACTCGGCACAGGCCTCGTCCAAATAGGAACCAGGATTGCATTTAAAATAATAATAATAAGTAAATAAATAAACTAGGAAGGAAAGGGGGGAAGGGAAGCAGAAGTCGGGAAGAAAAGAGAAAAGCAGCAGGCTGATTACGAGGTGTCAAAACTGCCAGGAGCAAGAAGGTGATAGCAATCAGGGGTGAGAAGAGTGCGGCATTCGTGCGGGGCAACTAATTATCCGTCTCATTTGAGAAGAGCAGCATTTGAGGCAGCAGCGTTCGCCTGCTGAACGGTGACAGATTGGCGCGGAGGAGAGGGGAGGTGTTAAAACAATGGAGCCGGGCGCGCGAGCGCTGCTGCATGCTAATCAGCCCTCCCTCCGCCTGCCTGCCGCGCTCCCTCCTTCCTCCCGGCCTCCCTCCTCCGCGCTCCCCCTCCCGCCTGCGGCGCTCCCTCCTTTCCAGCGGGCCCGCCGCCGCCACCCGCTTCCTGCTCCCTCGCTTTCCCGCGCGTCCTTCCCGCCGCTGGCGAACGGAGCCCGGGCCGCCGGGCCCTGCGCGGCCCGGGAGCCTCCACGCTGTTCCCCGCGGGCGCCCTCCCGGGCCCGGGCCGCACGCGAGCCACCGGCGAGCGCTGCCTTGCGCGGGGCTCCGAGGGCGGGCCCGCTCCCCGCGCGCTACTTCGGGGGAGTGGGGCTCGGAGGAGAGGCCGGGGAACCTGCCTTCTCGCGGTGGACAGCGAGTGGGAAAGACAAGCGAAGTCAAGTAGGGCGAGGGGCAGCCTGGGCAGGGAAAACAGTCGGGGCCAGGAAGGCGGAAAAGTTTGCCCGGACCGACGGCAGGCCCCTCGACGCGGCCCTGCAGCCGCCCCCAACCCCTGAGCAGAGTCTCCCCCGGGCAGTCTCCCCCGCGGTCGATCTCTCCTCGCCAGCCCGGCCAGAACTAAACGGACTTGGTTTAATATGCACCTCTGCGAGGAAGACAAATAAAAGGGCCTGAGCGTTAGTTGTGCTGCCTAAGGCTTGACCTCCTGACCCCAAGACCAGGCTTAGGGGCCTCCGGACCCCTAGAGATACACCATTCCATTGTCGCCGGGGAAAGAACGCCTTTAAGGAACCGTCCCCCGCCCTCCGCCCTCCGCCGCAGTGACCAGAGGCCGACGGGGTCCGGGCCATCTCTCAGCACAGCTCCCCGCCGGGCTGCTGCGCTCCGGCCTCGGGGAAGCTGGTCGAAACCGCCGGGCCGTGCCTGCCCCTGGACGGAGACCACCGGAACCTTTCTGCTGGAAAAGGTCCCTTAGACCTGTTGAGGCAGGCCTGGGACCTGAGTTTCTTTATACTTTTCAATTTAAAAGCCCATTGTTGAGCTACACTTTTATTCGTACGTTTTTACTATTACAGATTTACATAAACTACCCTTAAGAGACTGAAACACATTGAAACACTGACGTTCTTAAGTAGGTTAAGCGAAACACAGCTACGGAGAACTGATAGGTATTTACACTTGAAGGAGAATGCAATTCCTTGCTAACGAGTTCCGTACTACTTAGCTAACCAGGTGTCTAAATTAACATAAAATACTTTCTTCCCCCAGTCATAAATGGAAAAGGAAAGCAGTTGAAAGATAATCCGTACAGTATAATTTTTGTTCTGCTGAACTTTACCACTGCATAACTTTACACACACAACTGTTTGTTTAAAAAATAAACATAAAATGTGAAAGTTTGAAAAAAATTGTCATATATATATACGAGGGTTTATAGCATTCTCTCTACCCTTCTCTATTTGTAATGTTTTCACTTAAAAAAGTACAACACAAAAAACAAAATGACCTGAGTAAATTTTGGTATTACTAATCTTCATCCCTGATCTAGTCCTGTGAAAAACTACACAAACATACAGAATGAATAATTTTTCCTTTTAGAATGTGCTCCAGGCATACCAATACAATAGCTGAAAGCAGAATTGTTAGAATCTACTGAAATTATACAGAATGTTTAAAAGTTTTAAAATTGAGATTTCTTAAAAGACTCATATAAAGAACTGTGTGTAGATAAATGTTAATGCTTTTTTGTTTCCACTCTGGAAAACCACTAAGCAGGCCTCTCTGCCCTTAGTACATCACAGACATTTTAGTGCTACAGTATTATCTGGCATTTAGAAAATTCCCTGGCATCTGAATCTGTTAAAATAGCAACCTATCTAACAGGAAAAAAAAATAATAATTACATTTCTTAATGTAAACTTGGAAATTCAGATGCTCCATCTGTATCAAAATTAAGCAGTTTATTAACTATTCATCAGCCTTTTCTTCATTAACCAACTCTGTGTAAGCCAAGTGTCTCTCTCTGATGCAGTAAACCTTTAGAGTTCAAATAAATTTAGTTCGATTCTATGTTATGTATTTCTAATACATAATCAAATTCTTTACTGTTTAACAACTTGGTTATTATGGATTTAGTGTAATTTCTTCTCAGTCTATAGACTTCACCAATTTGCATGATTGTTTTAATGGTGTATTTGCAGATAAGTTTTTATTTGCACATAAGGACAAAAAGGTGAAGTGAAATTTGGTCCCAATGGAAACCTGTTAGGTTCCCTGAACATATGGCTCATTGGGCTGTTACTTCCTTTTTGAGATCACTTTCCAAGATTTTTTAATATATACATCAACTTGACACCAGTTATAAAGAAAATATATTGACTTTGTAGATGCCTCCACCTGGGGAACAATCTCTCAAAAACAAACCATGCAGTCAGGTGCACCTTTAAATGTACAGGTGTCCAGTCTCAAGAACAGGGCATCTTTTGAAATTAGTCAGAACTGACAGTTGATTTTACACTGTCTTTGAAATTATGTAGTTCTTTGGATTCTTAGAATGCCACAGTGACTTGATTAATACAATTAGGGGTGACTAGTTAAAACTACTTTTTTACAGAAGGCTGTGCATTTGGAATCTACAGTATTACAATGATTTCTCTCAGTAAATACAAGTGATGTAAGTCTCATTTATTGAAAGTGTGTGGTGCCAGCTTAAGACTTAAGGGGAAAATCACAGCACTTTGAAAAAGATGTAAATGCTCAATTGGTACAAAAGGGGGGGAACCATGCTAAAACATGTGCCTAATTCCATTATGCTTAATTTACTATTCAAAACAAGTTTTTCCTAATAAGCTCTATTGTTTCTTTCTGTTTTGTAAAATTTAATATGTGTGAGACAAAAACCAGATTCAGAATGTGAATGAAGTCTGGTTAGCGAAAGCTTGTTGGAACTTTCAGTTCAAGAAGGGCCTCAAATTAAAAGACATATCACATTATGACACTGATAATATATAAGGAAGAGAAGTGTCTTAGGTTGTTTCCAGAACCAGTTACAATTAGATTGCTAAATTCCTCCAGCCTCCGAGCGAATAAAGTGCAGCAAACACCAGAATATTTGGAATGATAGTGCTGCAAATATTTACTAAGTAACTTTAATTTTTGCTTTATTGCAGTTCTCTTCTTTCTGAGATCGAGATTCCCAAACAGGACTAAAATATAAGTTCTAAAACATGTTATCCCCTTGTCTTATCTGTACAAGGTGGTTTGTCTTTAAGTCAGTCACACTCTTCCAGAGTATTTGCACCTGATTATGGAAGCCCTTGATGCCTAACTACTGGTCTCTCTCATTTGAATATCTCCTCTGGATCTGAAATGCCTGATAACCTGGAGTGTGCCCATGCCTCCTTTGTTCTTTAGGTCTATATCATGGATACATTTTAAAAATATCCTGCTTATACCCTATGGAAGCACTGTACAAAAGATGAGTTATCACTTATTAATTCAAGGAATGATTGCTTTAGAAATAACCAAATCTTAAAGATTGCCTTCTTTGTGTGTGGACCAAAAACGTTAAAAAAAAAAACCTCTAAAAAACAAAAAGACTGTGTCTAAAGAGAGTGAATGAGTCCTTCAAACCTACTCAAGAACCCATCTCAAGCTCTCCTGCCTTTCAATCCACTATTTTTTCCATAATAATCCTTCACCTCAAGATGGAAATAACTTTTTCACTGTCTTTGTACTTGCCTTCACAGGAAGCTTAAATCACTTTATATCTGGAATCTTTTGTACCCAAAGAAACTAACTAATATGCTGAACCACAGAGATATTAGAGAGCCCGGCATTCCCTGACCATGAGATGGGGTGGCTATTGGGGTGATTATCAATTTATCACCACCCTAACACAGGGCCCCAGAACTTGTTTGCTGGGAGAAGCATCTTAGCACACTGAGTGTGAGATTCCCCATACCTCCTCCGATGAGCAAACAACAAGTGTTGGAATGTATTTTGTAGCGTGAGACACAATCTGAGGTAGGAGAAAAGGTAAAAAGGATTTATACCTCTAAAGCATGGAGTTAAACCTCACCGTGACACCCAAAGCACAATGCTAATTGTTTCATAGCCCAAATTCTAAATCAAAGGTTATAGTTTTTATAGGAAATTAAAAGAAAAAAGTCAACCAGTATGAACTGGAAGTGAGCCTATATATTTTCTAAAACTATTAATCTGGAACTGAAACATTTTCTAAACCAAACAAACACTTCATTTGCTTCAAGAACTGGCCTTTGCTTGTCTCCTTGGACTTGAGACTCAGGAGGAGGTCTCAGCTTTATATTCTCTTCCCTAGAGTGTTGGTGAATCAACTCTGAAAACAGCTCTCATTAGACAAATAATTTCTCCATTTGCAGTTGTTAAATGGCACTAATCGCCAGTAAGAAAGGAGCATCCTGTGTGAGTGTATTCATACAACTTCAAGCAATTGGTTTAAAAGGAAGGCAAGCTCACTAGGAATCTGAGGTATCAGTAAGGGTGATAAAGCTTGCTGGAAAAAGCTCTCTCTAACCAGGACTGAGGAAGAAATGCAAGCAGCAGGCTTCCTCTGCTAAAGCAGCTTTGTGACACACTCACACATACACACACACACACATACTCTCTCTCTCACACACACACACAGAGACACACACACACACTCACTCACTCACTCCAATATCCTGAGGTTTTATTACTGGCATTTTGAAAGTCTCTTCCTTCAGCTTCCATAAGGCAAGACCAGGATGAGATCTATTTGTAGGTTAGGGCACTTGGTGAATTTTAAAGCAGATTTTGCTCCACTTTTCCATCTTTAAAGTTATCAAGTCCCAACTTAGTTTATTTTGAAATACAATTAATACCAAGGAGTAGTGTGGCTCTATAGCAACAGTTAGAAAAAAACATATGAGCCCAATTTGGAAGTACCATTGTAAGTGACACTCCACTTTCAAAGGGTGCTAGCTATAGTACCCTGGACTGGTTTGGAAGGAAACTGGCCACAGAGAGGGAGCACTGGTCCATTGTCTAGTCAAGAGTCAAAAAACTCTGCCACTTCTGCCAAAACATAAGGATATTTCCAAACACTTCAGTCATTTCTTCCTGGTTCACCCTACAATATGCTTGGGGAAGTGTGCTGTGGGGGTAACTCACTCCCTTTCCAAGGCAAAGCCCCACTAAAAATGTCTCGAATATCCCAATTAGTATGCATCAGAGAATGACCCTTGCTTCCTCAATCTAGTATTTTTTAGTTAGGATTGCCTGGTTTAGCAAATAAAAGTACAGGATGCCCAGTTAAATCTGTTTCAGATAACTAATAAATAATATTTTTTGCTGTAAGAATGCCCTGTGCAATGTTGGCACTCCTATTTTTAATATCTTGTTGACTAAAAAGATGTGAAATCAAGTCTTAACAGATATTTCTCTAGTTTTTTACTTTTTGTGGATTTGGGGGTGGGGCGGGATCAGGTACAGATCAGATATCCCTTTTGCGCCTGGAATTTTCTTTCTTCCTTTCTCATTCCGCAGGGAAAGTCTCAGGGCCTCTTAAGCATCTCTCAGCCTCTGCTCTACACGCTCCTCTCCTTGCTTTTGATTATACAAGGTTTTGCGTTGTATTGAAATATGCGTGTGTTTATCTAGTCTCCTCTAGGATAATGTGAGCTTTTTCAAAGGGAGAAAGACCTTATCACCTGGCTTCCACCCTTCCACAGGCTTCCCTGGCGCCTGGCTAGACTCTGCTTCCAGGCTGCCCAGGTGCACGAGGAGACGCGGCGGGAATTCTCCGCTCCCACCTCGGCCCCAGGCGCCGAGGGAAGCGGAGAGTGGGCAGTTGGGCCCCTGGAAGCGTGGGCAAGGAAAGGGAGAGGACGCAGGAGCGCTGGGGCCTTCCAGCCCCGCTCTGGGAAGGGGTGTGGGCCCGAGCAGGCCCTTCCTGAGGCCCGGCCTGGAGGCCTTCTCCCGCCGCCCGGGCCTGCCTGCCTCCCGGCCCCCCGGCCCGGCCCCGCGAGGTCGAGAGCTGGGCCGCCTGGGCCCGGGGCCCCTGTGGGCGGCGGGCGGCGCGGGTTCCGACGGCTCGGAGCGCCCGGGGGTCGGGGAGGCCGGAACCCTCGGGCCCGGGCCCTTCTCCGCCTGGCCGGCCGCTCGGCGCCTCGCTACAGCCGGGCGAGTCTTCCCCTCATTTGTTGCATTGTTTGCATTAATATGAATATCTTGTTCTGTTTGTTTTGTCTCCTGGGAGCCAATAAAGCTGTGAGTTTTTTCTTTACACCAAATGCAGCTCTACGGGCGATCAATCAATGGGGTAGTCTTCGGTTAATCTGTGAGAGTGAGAAATCTAATAAAACTAGCGACTAAAAAAGGAAAACAAAATCTATTTTTCTCTTAGGTTCACTACGTCAGGATGAGTGTGTTCCACTTCTGCTGCTTGAGGTGGGTTTAATTTTTTTGTTTGTTTTGTTTGCTTTAAACAAATAGAGTTAAATGTCAAGATGGGAGGGGAAGGGATTTGAGGGAAGAGTGAGAAGAAGAGGGATGTTGGGGGGCTTCTTACATTTTTCTGATGATTGGGCGGTTCTTGCAAGAAGAGAAAAGAAACTATTTGCTAACATCCCAGGGAACCAGAGAGATGCACTTTGCATCTAATAAGAGGTACTTTGGCAAAGAGGACTTTCCTTAGTTCTCCAAGCACACACGGAATGTAAATTAATAAAGAAGTTAACTAAGTAGGGATAATAAACCAGGTTATTTTCCGTGTCCCCTGCCCCCATCCCCAGTTTCCTTCTGCTAGACACTAAACTCCCCAAACACATTTTGGGAAGGCCCCTCAGCTACCCTGAGCAATGCAGGGAGGATGAGAATGATTGGCCTGGCTGCAGCAGCCTCCTCATAGCACAATGCAACCTAAATCATTTATAAACAGATCAAAATAACAATCTGAATTATCTAACATTAACAGCTGAACTAAAGAGCCCAAGATTATGTGATGAATTGTTAAATTGCAGTAGCATTGTTTTGGATTGCTAATTAAAAAAAATAAGCAAACCCCATGACTCTAGATATGACAACTGAAAATACCCACAAATTATTTAATAAATGAAGCGTCTAACAACTTTAACACTTCCTGGTCGCCTTGTTAATAAATGTAATTTGAGGTAGATTTTTTAAATCTTCAATCTAAACAGTGAATTCATTACGCGCCATTCAGATCTCTGGATGCCTATGGACTTCTTGGAATTAGGTGTTAAATAGACAAAAGTGAACCAAACTGCCTTTAAAAGCACAGCATGACCATGTAATTCTTTTTCCAGTTTGTGGTAAAAAATGATGAAACTTCTTTCCAAGTAGCTATCACCCAGATTTAGTGTGAAAAGTAGTGTAATTGTAATTCACGCCATCAGGGTCTATCGCTGATAGACGATCAGCTGTTCTCTAGTGGGGAGAGGCTTTCTTTTCAAATAGGAAAGCTGCCAAGTGCTCTGCGATACCTCCAGCAAGCTTATCAGATTGAGTTCAGAGCCAAAACAGCAGCTGCACACATATGCAAATTGGCAATTAATAGTATAACATTCTGCAAAAAAAAAAAAAATGTTTAAAAAATTTTTTTAAGAAAATAGAAAGATGCTACCTGAACATTAACCTTAAGTGTAACTGGGACTTCTAGGATGAGTGACTAATGATTAATTACCCTCTGGAGAGGACTTGCTCTTTATTACCTTCTCTCCTACAGATCAAGTCTTTGTTGTCTTGCTGAGTTTTCTGTTATATGGAACACAATAATGGACTCAAAGGAAGAAGTTTAAAAATAACTAAAATTCCTTATATTTTGATTTCAGAAAGATGGAAATTAAGCCCTTTCCACTGATCATTCTTTCTCTGCACAGAGAACACAAAGCAAGAGCTTTCGCATCCTCGTGAGAAAGACATTTTGTTCTGGATGTCATCATCTCTTTCCACCACAGCTTGCAGTAGGAGCAAGCTTCACGTCCTGGGGGTGCTGCCTGTCTGTGTCTTGATTTCTGTCTGTCTCTTCCTCCCGTTGACAGAAATGCCGTTTGTAGGCTTCACGCAGCAGTTTGCAGAAATCCAGCAAGATTTAGGGTTTATGTTGCCCAGCATGAATAAACACAACACTCTCAAATGTTTAAGGGAAAAAAAATCATATGAATTTGTTAAATTTCTTAACATCCTGGCCCCCCACCTCACCCCAATTCTCACACACGAGTACACTGTTTCCCCTGATACAGTCATACGATGGTTGTGGCTGGGATTAGGTTGACAACCTAAACCCCAAGAAGGGCCTGGCGTTTTCACAGCAGCCTTTTCCCAATCCTCTGAGTCTTCCTCTCTCTCTCTCTCTCTCTCTCTCTCTAGCACAGGGATGGGGTGATTAGCAAATGTTTCGGATAATCTGTGAATTCTTAATAGTCATATTTCCATGGTTGAAGATCTGCCTGTTTCTGGTATGTAGCAGGTTTCAGAAGTGTTGGTGTTGAAGATTTTACAGATATTTCCAAGTTCCGGGAGTTTGAAATTTGGGTCAGTATCCTGATTCCCTTCAGTGTGTAAGGATGAAGTAGGTTTTATTTTGCTTTATTTTCTGGATCTTTCAGGGTGAGATTGGGTCACTCCTGACTGTACCATATATCATACTTGCAGAATTGTGACCGTTATTTCTGTCTTTTTCTCCTTTGATCACCTACACGTCTGGCATTAGTACTTTCAGTTTTATTGCAAATCAAGTGTGCATTTGGCTTAAAAATATTCTTATTCTTACACCCTAGGAACATTTCTTTTATAATCTGAGACAAGTTTTGGATTGTTAACATTCTAGTTGAAAGCATACTGTACATTTTCATTACTAATATTGGCTTTGAATTTTGAATATTAAATTTTTAATAAGAACTTCACTCATGTAGATTTAAATGTTTGTTTATATTATTTGGAAAAAAATTTGATAACTGTCAATTAAACAACCAATCCCATTTGGGGTACAGAAAGATGTCAGCCTTTAATAAAAAGCACAAAAATCCTAACCTTTGGGTCAGTAGATTACACTTTTCTAAATATTTATGATTAACAGAACTCTTTTGGTCTGATTCCAATAAAAGTAGCCTATGTTCTGAAGATTATAAAGTATAGAAGAAAATTATCAAGCCTATATTTTATTCATAAGTATTATTTTTCTTGATTTGCTATCGAATTAGAATGCAGTTAGACTTTTCTTATGACTAATGAAAACTGATTTAAAATGCTATATAGCAAGTCAATTGAAAAGTTGCTTTTCAATAAAATAGAACAATGGGAATGCCAACTTTCCTTCTCTATAACTTCATTAACATGGTTGTATAGACATTTGCATGTAAAATGTAGTTAACAAAAATTACATAGAAGTAAATTTAGTCCTTTAGTGCGCCTACCTCTATGGTAAAATCAGACCATTTGGCATAGTTTGAAGTCTTCCAAGAAGCCTGGTTTCCACCTGGAAAATAAATTACTAAATTTGAATGTGTTACTTATACTATGATGAGTTGTCTATCTGTTACATTTTATTTTAGTACATATACTAGAAATTGTACTTAGAGTTTTCTAAAATTGTCATCTGTTAAGGTAGAGAATTATAATAATATAATTATACCCAGAAGAAAGTGTTCTGACTTTAGATTATTTTGGTACTGTTACAAATATGATGCATTTTTAAAATTTCAGAATGTTTGTCACAACTTCATTTGTTTCATTGTCAAATTTTGAGTTACCTTAGATTAGCTATAAGTGTTCTAACCCAAGTTTATTTTCTTTGCCTTTATTGATACATAGATTATGCTTATAAATGGGCTTCAGCTTTACACATATACACTATTGCACTATCTAGCTGTACTTACTTTGCACCATCTTTAAATGAAACTTCATCTCAAAAATTTCTCAGTTTGATAAATATGAGATGTTTATCAAAATCATCATTTCTCAGTTCAATATATCCTACTATTTTAAATCATAAACAATTTTGCATTATAATAGCTATTTTGAATAATCAGAATTCCATGCTGTATGACTGAGCATCATGAGATGATTGGTGAGATGCCACAGACAGAAAGGACAGCGCTCAGTTAACTTCTGCAGATAGAAACTGCTTTCCAATGCTGCAGGTGTGCGCAGTGGGAGTAGACGAAGCCGTGGGACGCATGGCTCAGTAAAAACTCTTCACAACAATCATGAGAAGGGGAATCACATCTCATTAGAATGTGTCTCTAAGTTTTTCTTCATCTTAAAGAAAAGTGCATTTGTCTCCGAAAGAAAGCAATATTTCTTCCTGAAGTGTACATTTTCTAAGTTGAATTAAATAATCAGAATGGGTATGGTTGTGGAACTCTATATTCTCAAACCCAGAAACTTTATAATTCACTGCAAAATACCCAGGTATGTCTCATGCCCCTGCCACGTTCATAATAATTATAATTTTTATCTCTGACTTTTTTTAAACTCTAAAGTGCTTTGTGAATCCAGGTGAATATATAATAGATACCACCTTCTGTGGGAGTGAAAAGAAGAAACCCTTGATTTGTCTTTAAAAGTACTGCGTTTAAGCAATATAATGTTAAAATGTTTTGTCTTAGCACAAGGTATTCGTTTTGAAGAATTTATCTGGAGGACTCTATGTAGGAAGCTGAATGAAGGAGCCTTTACTTAATGTGATAAAAGAATAGTATTTTTAGAAAATCATGCTTCTAGGAAATCTACTTGGCCGTTGGATTACTAGTCTAGAAAATGATGGTGATAGAGTAATAATAATTCTTGGTTCTGGCCAGGCACTTTACATACATTCCCTCATTCAGTCATATCCTTGTGGACCAGCATCATTATTTTACTGATGAAGAAAATGAGGATAAGTCTGATAGCTAGTAGTGGACAAGCCCCTGTGGAACCCTGAAGACCGCACTCTTATCATATAAGGCATTTCCATTCTGATGTCTAAAGGATAGAGGCCTGGAGGTTGGAAAACCATTTTACCCTCTTAACATTCCATTTTTCCTTTACAAAATCAAAGAAAGTCAATGAAACAGTTCCAGAATTTTGCAGTGTAGTCCAGGTTCCTTTGATTGGGAAGACTTCATATGACTAGGAACAGCACTGCTTTGGCACATGCATGAAGAAGACTCAGGCGATCTACACACCCATCCTCAAATTTAGCAATTCGAAGCAGTTAGCTACACGGACAGTTTTGTATGCATTGCTAAATGCAGACACAAAAACTGCATTTGCAAAAAGAGGAAACCCAGTTAAACTAGGTTGCAAATTTGGCCCTAATTTAGCGTAGCATTTGTGATACATATAGGTTAGAGTGACATTTATATAATGGTGTGAAATATGAGAAAGTTCCAATGCTAGACACAAAGACTTTTTAGAATTGCTTTTGCCTACTTTGGTTAGTTTAAGAAGCAGGAGGGAGAATTTGGTTTTTCAAGTGATGGGAAGGCTTTAAGGATGTTGGAATACTGTTCAGTCCCCTGGGGTTCTGCCTGCTGTACAATTTTAAATGTCTTTTAGCTAAAAAATTGGCCAACAAGGGAAACATAGAGATGAAATTTCTTCTCCCTTCTCTGGGAAGTAAGACGCTATAGTTGGCTAACATAATCCAATTGTCATAGTCTAATAGATGGTCAGCTTAGGTGGTCAGATGCCATAATCATTCCTCCTATTTAATATTTCTATTTAACTAGAGTAACTACCTATATATTAGAATTTACTCTGGAGGTTCTGTCCTTATACTCGGTTACTCAGTTGCAGATATAGGTTTCAGCTTAAGAAACATAGCCAGAAATAAGACTAGGTAAATACTCACAATGTTTTACATAATTGCTGCAGTCATGGTACCTGAAACTATTTCCATTTCTCCAGTGAAGACCACTGGAGGGCAGTGTGTTCTCCTTTGGGACCCTCACCAAGTTTCAGATGGAGAGTGTGTTGATGTGTGAAAAAAGTCTGGGTTAAGGAAGATGAGTTGCACTTCTTATTCAGACAATGCTTGGGATTTACCCCCTCCAGTTTACCTATTATACAGGTTGTTGCTTATCGTACTGCCAGACTAATTAGTCATATCTAAAAATCAGGTCCTAGAAGATCATATACAGTATTTGCTACTTGGGAGTCTTTTAATATTTTATATTATTTTGCCCTTTGAGGATTGTACAAAGTTGTTTTATTAATATAAATGGAAAATGATGGGCATATGAGCAAGAATGAGTCCTTTTAACTAGCTGCTTTGAACGTCATAATTTCAATATTTTGTTAAGTTTAGGTTAATTTTATTTTCAGTATAATATATGTACATATGCTTGTCACAAAATCAGTGTCAGTATTCTAGAAAGAACAAATGAAGACTTTTCCTGGAAGTTATATGCCATATTTTATGGTATGACTTAGTCTCTAGGGATAGTAGATGAGCAAATATTTAGAAATTTTTTATTTAAAAAATGATCTGTTGCTGAGTGTCAAGTTATAAAATTATACCTATTTGTGTCCGATGTTAAAAAATGAAACTGAATTGCATAATGTGTTTTGATGAAGAGCTATTTAATCTTTATTTAAAGACATGTAATGGGCTGGATGGCATCACCGACTTGATGGACATGAGTTTGAGTGAACTCTGGGAGTTGGTGATGGACAGGGAGGCCTGGCATGCTGTGATTCATGGGGTCGCAAAGAGTCGGACACGACTGAGCGACTGAACTGAACTGAACTGAATGCTAATTGAAGCCTTTAATTATACTAATTTGTTTCATTTAAAAAAAATGAAAATATATTCTAGGTCTGTGGAACAAAGATTGCAATTTTTTGAAAAAAAAACATAATTTTATGATACTGATCTATTTTTTTAAATGAAATGCCTAGAAACTGGCCTCAAATCATGCCTAAACAACATTAAGCAATGCAAAGCTACCAGTCCCTTGAGAAAAAACATACATTTTAATATCTACATCTCAAATAATTGTTTAACGTATTTTATTTTTATAACATTATTTTTGGTTATAAAACTAATATGTGTTTATTTTGGCAGTTATAAAAATAATATAATGAAATAAAATCACACATAACCTATCCAGTTAGAGAGAGAACCAGTTAATTTTTTAGAGTATATACTTATAGCACATTTTCCTATGCACTAATATAAATTAAAAATAACTATAATACATGAACTATACTTTTCACTTAAAATATATCACAAATATTTCCCCATATCATTAAATATTTGTTAACAGAGTTATTTTGAATGCCTGTATAGTACACCATAATTTGCCTAACAAGTTCTCAAAGACTATTTGATGGTTTCTAATTTTTCAGCATTATAAACAATGCTATGATGAACATCTCTAGAGACAATACTTGTATACATCTATGTTTCCTCCAGATGAATTTCCAAAAGGAGAATTTTAAAGTCAAAAGTTGTTAGTTTTGGGGTTGTTTTTTTTTTTTTGCAATTTTTGATACTTAAGGTCAAAGTGTCTTCCAAAATGGAAATGTATGAGTGTCCACTTATCCATACCCTTACCAACCCCAAATGTTATTAGGTTTTTAATCTTCTCTATTTCAGTGTGGGCTTCTCAGGTGGCGCTAGTGGTAAAGAACCCGCCTGCCGATGCAGGAGACATAAGAGACATCGGTTGGATCTCTGGGTCAGGAAGATACCATGAAGGAGGGTGTGGGAACCCACTCTAGTATTCTTTTTTTTTTTTTAACTCACTCGAGTATTCTTGCCTGGAGAATCCCATGGACAGAGGAGCCTGGTGGGCTACAGTCCAGCATCACAGAGTTAGACACGACTGAAGTGACTTAGCACGTATGCACAAATCAATGTATGGGCTTCCCTGATGGCTAAGAATGCAAAGAATCTGCCTGCAATGCAGGAGACTGGGTTTGATCCCTGGGTTGGGAAGATCCCCTGGAGGAGGGCATAGCAACCCACTCCAGTGTTCTTGCCTAGAGAATCCCCATGGACAGAGGAACCTGGTGGGCTACAGCCCATGGGGTCACAAAAAGTTGGACATGACTGAGCAACTAAGCAGACACAATTCAATGTATAAAAAAGATTTTTGTTCTTTTAGTTTTTGTTACTTTGGTTATTTGAAAAACAATATATTTCATGCATTCATTTGCTATTTATATTGTCTCATTATGGCTTGCTTTTTCCTATGCCTCACCCTTATTTCTCTCGGGATGTTTCTATTTTTAAGTTAATTTTGATAGTTCTTCATATATTAATAATAAGGATACTGACTCTGTGCCATACATTTCACAAGTATTTTTCCAATCTGATATCATATTTTGTTATTGACTTCATTTTTAAATTATTAATTACTTGAATGTTATTAAAATTTCTATCCTTGCTTATCACATTTAAAAAATATTCCTCACCAAGATTATTCACTTATATTTTTCTCCTATACATTTGATGACTTTGTTTTATTTCTGTTTTGTTTTTTGTTTTCATTTCATGCATTTAGTGCTTTAATCAATTTGTAATTTACTTTGGTATATCATGGGAAGTGAGGATTTGATCATTTTTTCCAGTTGTTAAGCAATTGCCTCTGAAAGATTTTTTGAATCAGGTTGATAGATTTTATGTTCCAGGGTCCAGTCCTTAGACTAAGTTCTGCTCCACTGATAACTCTTCCACTTCTATCACAATATTTACTTAAAATTTTTTTTATTTATCATTTTGTGTGTTTGTTGTTTGATTGTTTTATCTGAGGGTCCACATTGATCTATGGATATACTTAATAGTATGTTTCTTTATATTATTTATTTATATATTTCTTTGGTCATGACTGCAGTTTGTGGGATCTAATTCTTTAACCAGGGATTGAACCCACATCCTTGGCAATGAAAGTGAGGAGCTTTAACCACTGGACCACCAGGGCATTCTCACAGTATTTTGATTATACATTTTTACATTTGGTGTTGCAGGTCCCTCTAAAGTAGTTTTTTTCTGAAAGTTTTCTTTGTTATTCTTGCTAATTTATTATCTTCTTCAGAATTACTTTATTAAGTTAAAAAATTCACTTGAGAACATATGTTTTACTATGGAAAAATGCCCAGGATATATTAAGTGAAAAAAGCAAGTTGTAGAACAGTGTGTATAATATTATCACTCCTAGGGAAAAAAAAGTCAGAGCATGTTAAGTGTGTGTGCGTGCCCATACGTATGTGACTACGTGCCATATTGTTGTTGTTTTGGTCGTTGTGTCCAGTTCTTTTTGTGACCCCATGAACTGTAGTCCGCCCAGCTCCTCTGTCCAGGGAATTTCTCAGGCAAGAATATTGGAATGGGTTGCCATTTCCTCCTCCAGGGGATCTTCCTGACCCAGGGATGGAACCCACATCTCCTGCATTTCGGGCAGATTTTTTATCGCTGAGCCACTGGGGAAGCTCACATGCCTTATATATACACACAACATTTCTGGAAGAATAGACAAGAAAAATTATTAACAATGATTGTCTTTGGGAAATAGGAATGGACCCTGTGGGAAAGAGAACTTTTTTCTGTTTTACTAAAACATAGTCTTCTTTAGGCAGTTTGGATTTTAAAATATTCCTGAAATTCCAAACAGAACTACATTAAATTTATAAATGAAGTGGGACACCCTTCTAATATTGCCATTTTCCCATATAAGAACACTTTTCTAAAAAATGTATGTTCCTTAGTATTGTGATTTTCTTCATATATGGGTACTACACAAGCCCTGTAATTTATTAGCTTACCCCTGGATTCTATGTATTGATAGTTATATGTTAATTATATAGCTATAACTATACACTGATATATAAACATGTAAAGTTATATTTCATAAATGGATATATTGCATAATTGCTATTGTTTGTAATGTTAATTTGTCTAATTGAAGACTATTTCCTAATTGTTTTTTCTTTAAATAACTGAAAGAAATGGCTGATTTTTAATTTTCTTGACTTTATAGATAATCCTAAAGTAACTGGTCAGTTCAAGTTCAGCTAAAATTATTGATTTAGTTAGAAATATTCTAATTTTACTTAATATAATTTTTTAATTTGTATGACTTTTTTAGTCATATAAACATGGTTTAAGAAAATAGAAATTGTGAGGATCCTCTAAAATAAAAATGACTACAGAATATAAATATAATACCTATCATGTTCTGAAAAGAAATTTCAAGTAATGAAAGAATAATTATTAGTATAGATAGAATTTCTATAAATAATTTATGAGGACCTGGACAAGGAAGAAACAATAGATATGACCTGTTTGGAGTTTTGTAGACTTTTTGCCATATTTGTAGTAGAAGATACTCCTAGTTTTTATATTTTTTCTTTTCAAAAGGAAAGTATTTTATTCCTGACTGTAATATTCTCACTTTAAAAAGGATTCAAATATTATAGAAAAAAATATTTTCTTTTTTGAAGATCAGCCATAACCCTATCATCCCCAGAAAAAAAAAAAAACTATTCACATTTTGCCTATTCTTCAAGAATTAATTTTACTCATATGTATTTCATATATTTATAAGTGAGATCACGCTATACTTACTGTTTTATAGCCTGCTTTTTTCTTTTAATGACTGCTGTTGCTGCTGCTGCTGCTAAATCACTTCAGTCGTGTCCGACTCTGTGTGACCCCATAGACGGAAGCCCACCAGGCTCCCCCATCCCTGGGATTCTCCAGGCAAGAACACTGGAGTGGGTTGCCATTTCCTTCTCCAATGTGTGAAAGTGAAAAGTGAAAGTGAAGTCGCTCAGTCATGTCCGACCCTTAGCGACCCCACGGACTGCAGCCCACCAGGCTCCTCCATCCATGGGATTTTCTAGGCAAGAGTACTGGAGTGGCTTGCCATTGCCTTCTCCGAATGACTGCTGTATTTTCTTTTAATCACTGCTGTATTTTTATGTCCATAAATGCAGATCTTCATAATTCCTGCTGCTGCTGCTAGGTCACTTCAGCCGTGCCCGACTCTGTGAGACCCCATAGACTGCAGCCCACCAGGCTCCCCCGTCCCTGGGATTCTCCAGGCAAGAACCCTGGAGTGGGTTGCCATTTCCTTCTCCAAGGCATGAAAGTGAAAAGTGAAAGTGAAGTCGCTCAGTCGTGTCCGACTCTTCGCGACCCCGTAGTGCTTGCCAAAGAAATGTACATTTTATTTCACAATGTTCCATAATTTATGTGATCAGTCCTCCATTCGTCAACATTTTTTAATATTTATTTTTATTTTATTTATTTGGCTGCACCAGGGCTTAGTTGCAGCATTGCAGGATCTTTGATCTTCATTGCAGCATGCAGGATCTTTTAGTTGCAACCCACAAACTCTTAGTTGCAATATGTGGGATCTAGTACCCTGACCAAGGATCAAACCCAGGTCCGCCGCATTGTGAGTATGGAGTCTCAGCCATTGGACCTCCATGGAAATTCATTGATCAATATTTAGTTTTCAGTATTTTACAATGAATATTCTAAAACATTTTTTACATTTGACACATTATTTTCTTAAGAAATAGAAATGGTAGATCAATGAGTCTGCATAATTTTAAGACATTTGATGCATACTGCCTCTCTGTCTTCCAAAAAGTCATAGTGATTTTATTCTCAAGCCTTCCCAATACTGTGTTAATATTATTTTAAATATCTTTTATAATCTGATCGGTAGGAAATGGTATTTTATTGTTCTTTTAATTTCCAGAATTTGACTAGCAGTGATTTGATTAGCAGAAGCAGAAGCAGTAGATATTCAGAAGAGGTGGCAAGAATACACAGAAGAACTGTACAAACAGATCTTCATGACCAATTACAATGGTGTGATCACTCACCTAGAGCCAGATATCCTGGAATGTGAAGTCAAGTGGGCCTTAAGAAGCATCACTACAAACAAAGCTAGTGGAGGTGATGGAATTCTAGTTGAGCTATTTCAAATCCTGAAAGATGATGCTGTGAAAGTGCTTCATTCAATTTGCCAGCAAATTTGAAAAACTCAGCAGTGGCCAGAGGACTGGAAAAGGTCAGTTTTCATTCCAATCCCAAAGAAAGGCAATGCCAAAGAATGTTCAACTACCACACAATTGTACTCATTTCACACGCTAGCAGAGTAATGCTCAAAATTATCCAACTGAAGCTTCAATAGTATGTGAATGGAGAACTTCCAGATATTCAAGCTGGTTTTAGAAATGGCAGAGGAACCAGAGATCAAATTGCCAACATCCGCTGGATCATCAAAAAAGCAAGGGAGTTCCAAAAAAACATCTATTTCTGCTTTATTGACTATGCCAAAGCCTTTGACTGTGTGGATCACAATAAGCTGTGGAAAATTCTGAGAGAGACGGGAATACCAGATCACCTGACCTGCCTCTTGAGAAACCTGTGTGCAGGTCAGGAAGCAACAGTTAGAACTGGACATGGAACAACAGACTGGTTCCAAATAGGAAAAGGAGTACATCAAGGCTGTATATTGTCACCCCTCTTATTTAACTTATATGCAGAGTACATCATGAGAAACGCTGGGCTGGATGAAGCATAAGCTGGAATCAAGATTGCCTGGAGAAGTATCAATAACCTCAGATATTCAGATGACACCACCCTTATGGCAGAAAATGAGGAAGAACTAAAGAGCCTCTTGATGAAAGTGAAAGAGAAGAGTGAAAAAGTTGGCTTAAAACTCAGCATTCAGAAAACTAAGATCGGCAGACGCGAGAGACGCCCGGCTCCCGGCGGCGCAGACGCGAGAGACGCCCGGCTCCCGGCGGCGCAGACGCGAGAGACGCCCGGCTCCCGGCGGCGCAGACGCGAGAGACGCCCGGCTCCCGGCGGCGCAGACGCGAGAGACGCCCGGCTCCCGGCGGCGCAGACGCGAGAGACGCCCGGCTCCCGGCGGCGCAGACGCGAGAGACGCCCGGCTCCCGGCGGCGCAGACGCGAGAGACGCCCGGCTCCCGGCGGCGCAGACGCGAGAGACGCCCGGCTCCCGGCGGCGCAGACGCGAGAGACGCCCGGCTCCCGGCGGCGCAGACGCGAGAGACGCCCGGCTCCCGGCGGCGCAGACGCGAGAGACGCCCGGCTCCCGGCGGCGCAGACGCGAGAGACGCCCGGCTCCCGGCGGCGCAGACGCGAGAGACGCCCGGCTCCCGGCGGCGCAGACGCGAGAGACGCCCGGCTCCCGGCGGCGCAGACGCGAGAGACGCCCGGCTCCCGGCGGCGCAGACGCGAGAGACGCCCGGCTCCCGGCGGCGCAGACGCGAGAGACGCCCGGCTCCCGGCGCAACCGACCACGTGCAGAATCGTGGCTGAGAGGAGCTGCCCCGCACCCAGGGTTAGGGCGGTGGCCGAGAGGAGCTGTACCACGTCCAGGAGGCGGTGGCTGCTTGGGCACCGGAGGGCCGAGAGGAGCTGATCCACATTCAAAGCAGGAGGGGCGGCCTTGAGGATATACCCCTCGTCCGAGGTAAGGTACAGCGGCTGCGCCTTGCTGGAGCAGCTGGGAAGAGGTACTCCACGACCAAGTGGAATATAAGAATCCAGTGTTCTGGGGAGGAAGGAACAAGATGGCGGAGGGATAAGACGGCGAGACCACTTTCTTCCCCACAAATTCATCAAAAGAACATTTGAATGCGGAGTAAAGTCCACAAAACAACTTCTGAATACTGGCAGAGGACATCAGGCTCCCAGAAAAGCAGCCATTGTCTTCTAAAGGAAAGAGAAGAAATCAAGCTCCACCCACGAGAACACCGACACATGCCTCCCTAACCAGGAAACCCGGACAAGTCACCCGTCCAGAAAACTAAGATCATGGCATCCCCATCACTTCATGGCAAATAGATGGGGAAACAGTGGCAGACTTTATTTTTGGGAGCTCCAAAATCACTGCAGATGATGACTGCAGCCATGAAGTTAAAAGATGCTTACTCCTTGGAAGGAAAGTTATGGCCAATCTAGACAGCATATTAAAAAGCAGAGACATTACTTTGCCAACAAAGGTCCATCTAGTCAAGGTTATGGTTTTTCCCGTGGTCATGTATGGATGTGAGAGTTGGACTATAAAGAAAGCTGAGCACCGAAAAATTGATGCTTTTGAACTGTGGTGTTGGAGAAGACTCTTGAGAGTCCCTTGGACTGCAAGGAGATCCAACCAATCCATCCTAAAGGAGATCAGTCCTGGGTGTTCATTGAAAGGACTGATGTTGAAGCTGAAACTCCAATACTTTGGCCACCTGATACAAAGAACTGACTCATTGGAAAAGACCCTGATGCTGGGAAAGATTGAAGGCAGAAGAAGGGGATGACAGAGGATGAGATGGTTGGATGGCATCACTGACTCAATGAGTTTGGGTAAACTCTGGGAGTTGGTGATGGATAGGGAGGCCTGGTGTGCTGTGATTCATGGGGTCGCAAAGAGTCAGTCACAGCTGAACTGAAGCAACTGAACTGAAGTTTATCATGTTCTCATATGTTTATGATTTATTTTTATCAGGTTCTCATGTGTTATACTCTTTTGTTATTTCTGTGTTTGTGAATTTCCTATTCTATCTGATTCTTCCTCTTTTTGGAGTATATAATTGTTTTTGAATTATAAATGGTTCTTTAAAGATTGAAAATATGATGATTGTGTTTGTGATATGTATGCCTTTAAGTATGTCTTTAGTCTTTTTACCTTTTTTGTGTCATTTTTTGGGCTTTCCTGGCTCAGCTGGTTGTTATACAGTTTTGTATGCAATCAAATACAAGATATCACTGAATTCAGAGTCTTTGGTATCGTTATTAGAAAGACATTTTCTGTGATATTAGTAATAAAAATTCTGCTGTTTTACTCTAACTATAGTTATATTTTCATAAATTGCATTTACATCTTTAACCTATTTAAACTTTCTTTTTAAGATGTAAGTAGAGATCTAGCCATATTTTTCCTCAAATCTTTTGTTAATGTCTCTATGCCACTTTTGAGCAACCTACATTTTCTTCACTAAGTTATTGGATATCTTGGAATCTAGGTCCAGATTTTATCTTCTGTTTCATTCATCTGTATTGAAGTGAGTGAAAGTCACTCAGTCGTGTCCAACTCTTTGTGACCCCAGGGACTATACAGTCCATGGAATTCTCCAGGCTAGGATACTGGAGTGGGTAGCCTTTCCCTTCTCCAGGGGATCTTCCCAACCTAGGAATCGAACCCAGGTCTCCTGCATTGTGGGCAGCTTTTTTACCAGCTGAGCCACAAGGGAAGCCCTACCATGATCCTTATTAGTGAGATTCTGAGAATATTGCTCAGGCTAGGCTGCAATAGTTTTGTGTAACAGACACTCCCCCCAGATCTCTGTGACTTACAACAAACATTTATTCCTCCCTCATAGGTATCTGGGTCAACTGTAACCCTGAAGTATTCTGCTGAACATGAATGAACTTTGCTCTGGGCTCAAGTTTATGACTTTCACTTGCCTCTCTTTTCAAGCTGAAGTAGTAACAGCTCCCTAGAACATATTCTTCTCATGATAAATGGCAAGAGTTCAAAATGGCTGGTGAAAACTTAGTCAGACTTCTTAAATCTCATCCAGTGGAACTGGTCTGAGAAAAATCACCTGGCCAAGTCCTAAGTGAATAGAAAAGGAAAATATATTGGGATTTTCCTGGTGGTTCAGTGGCTAAGACTGCACGCTCCCAATGTAGGGGGCCCTGATTCTATCCCTGATGAGGGAACTAGATCCCGAATGCTAAGAGTCATATGCTGCAACTAAAGATCCTGCATGCCACAACTAATATATGATGCAGTCAAATAAATATAAATTTAAAAAAAATTTTAAAAAGGAAAGTATAGTCCCTTCACGGTCAAAAACTTGGGGAAGATGAAGACTTGCAAATAAATGATACTGTCTACCACATTGGCTAGTTATATTTCTTAAGTCTCTGGTTCCTTGCTATTAAAATGTGACTATTGTAAAGATTCAATGCCACGCTGAACCTGGCATCTGGTAATTTAAAAAAAAATGTATATTTGCTTCTCCACAGTATACTTACTGTAGCTTTGCAGGATATAATTCTTTAATATGTGGAAAAGTATAATAGCTCCTACCCTATCACTCTTTCTTTTACAGGATTTTTATATTTTCTACCATTTTTTTCCAAATAAATACATAGACATTTGATCCCATCACATATATTCTTCTCATTAATAACTGAGGAAAATATATTCTCAATCATACTACTTTTATAATGATGAGCAAGTTGTTTCAAGGCCTTACCAGGAGAAGGCTGAGGGATTATTTTTGGGCCCCATAATAGTCAACATATTTTCTGTTTATTCTAAAGAGTCAAAACTATACAACTTTTCAAATGATATAAAGTAATTGCAATGACCAGAATCCCCCAAAATAAAATTCAATTTAGGATAATGATCATATAAAAAATGATGCTTAAGCAAATGCTCATAACTGTTCAGTGCCGTATACGTTTAGACAAGAGTGTCTAGGCAAAAAAGACAGAAGAAAAATCTTTAAGGTTTGCTGACAAAGTCCAAATGGTCAATGATGTGGGTGAAAGCAAACATTTTTTATGATTTCCTGATCAGCAAAGGACAGTGTCTCCTCTTGTCAAATATTAATTTTACTTTTGATTGAAAATGACTTCCTGTTTTGGATCACATTTTTATAGGATGTGGAGAAATTTATGAGAGTTGAAAGGAGAAAAAAAAAGCTAAAGATGTATTTCAGGTCCTTGAGAAAAGCTAAGGAATTGCCATTAACCAGTATTAACAGGCTAAGGTGTGACTTGATTGGTATTCAATTGTATTATTTTCAGAGAAAAGATGCTGACCAGGGGTTCTTCATGTCTAAATAGTAAAATGATGTTTATTAAAACAGACAATTTTATGTGACTTTTATGAGGAAGTAGTTTTTGTTAGGTCAAGGAAACAATACAGATGAATACCAAGAAAGATTTTTAAATTTCTATTTCTGGAAATGCAAACATTCTAATTTATAAGTAAGAGGGTAGGTAATTATGAGTCTGGTTTAAACAGTCATTTGAACATCAGTGACAGACCTGAGGAGTGCTTCCAACACCGTGAGCCTATGAATTTTTCTCAGGATAAGTTGCCTAACAATTTAATCTGTATTATTCAGGAATGAATAATGCAAATATTTATTATATGGTACTGACACATTTATGTACATTTGAACATAAAACCAAATAGCACAGTTGTGTAACTTACTCTTATTTCCTCTTAATAAATAGCAATTAATATATTAGAAATACATCAGTTATGCTATGTGCACCATTTTAGGCTATTATAAGCATACAATAAAATATCGCTAAACTATACTCATTCATTTTTTATTATAACATAGAAATTCAGAGTTTTAAATATACTTTTAAGCATCACTTTGAGGATTAATTTTAGAGCCATATATTCAAAGTTGTCCTCCAAACACTCAAGTTTTGAAAATGAAATGTCGTCTTCAATGTTATTTGCTAGTTCTGAAAAACTGAATTTTGAAAGGGGGCATCTTCAAAACTTTTGAAAAGGAGTCTATAATATAAAATGTAAGAAATTTTTAGTAAAGGGGCAATTGGGAAGAGCTGAGACTAAAAACTTTGCTTTTAGTATTATGAGGCACTGACTGTTGTGTGTGTGTGCATCTATATATATATATATATATATATGAGATGTGAATTGTTTTGAAGATTTATTTAGTTTTGGTTATGCTGGATCTTTGTTGCTGCACAAGGGTTTTTCTCTAGTTGCAGAGAGTGGGACCAACTTCTGTTTGCAGTGCACATGCTTCTCATTGCAGTGGCTTCTCTTGTTGCGGAGCACGACTCTAGCCTCACGGGCTTCAGCAGGTGCAGCACATGGGGGCAGTAGTTTGGGCTCTTGGGCTCTAGATCACAAGCTCAGCAGTTGTGGTCCATGGGCTTAGTTGCTCTGCAGCATACAGGATGTTTCCAGACCAGGGACTGAAGCCCTGTCCCCTGCATTGCAAGGGAGAGTCTTAACCACCAAACCACTAGGGAAGCCCTGAGAATTTTTGAGAAAGAATCAATGTCACACTTTTCAAAAATATAACACAAATCTGTCAATTAATTGAGATCCAGTCATAAGAAATGTGTTTTGGTGAAAAGCAAGAATGAAGTAAAGTGGTTTTGTTTTTGTTCAGTCATCTGTGAATGATCCTGATAAATGTGTATATACATATGTGGAAAGCCACATTAGTTTATTCCCCAGTCTTAGCTCAGTGGTGTAAACTTTATTTAAGAAAGCAGTGCATTTGCATATTCAGTTCAGTTCAGTTCAGTCGCTCAGTTGTGTCCGACTCTCCGCGACCCATGAATCACAGCACGCCAGGCCTCCCTGTCCATCACCAACTCCCGGAATTCACTCAAACTCTTGTCCATAGAGTCGGTGATGCCATCCAGCCATCTCATTCTCTGTCATCCCCTTCTCCTCCCGCCCCCAACCCTTCCCAGCATCAGTCTTTTCCAGTGAGTCAACCCGTCACATGAGGTGGCCAAAGTATTGCAGTTTCAGCTTTAGCATCAGTCCTTCCAATGAACACCCAGGATTTGATCTCCTCTAGAATGGACTGGTTGGATCTCCTTGCAGTCCAAGGAACTCTCAAGAGTCTTCTCCAACACCACAGTTCAAAAGCATCAATTCTTCGGCAATCAGCCTTCTTCACAGTCCAACTCTCACATCCATACATGACCACGGGAAAAACCATAGCCTTGACTAGACGGACCTTGGTTGGCAAAGTAATGTCTCTGCTTTTTAATATATTATCTAGGTTGGTCATAACTTTCCTTCCAAGGAGTAAGCATCTTTTAATTTCATGGCTGCAATCAGCATCCATAGTGATTTTGGAGCCCAAAAAAATAAAGTCTGACACTGTCTCCACTGTTTTTCCATCTATTTCCCATGAAGTGATGAGACCAGATGCCATGATCTTTGTTTTCTGAATGTTGAGCTTCAAGCCAACCTTTTCACTCTCCTCTTTCACTTTCATCAAGAGGCTTTTGAGTTCCTCTTCACTTTCTGCCATAAGGGTGGTGTCATCTGCATATCTGAGGTTATTGATATTTCTCCCGGCAATCTTGATTCCAGCTTGTGCTTCTTCCAGCCCAGCGTTCCTCATGATGTACTCTGCATATAAGCTAAATAAGCAGGGTGACAATATACAGCCTTGACGTACTCTTTTTCCTATTTGGAACCAGTCTGTTGTTCCATGTACAGTTCTGACTGTTGCTTCCTGACCTGCATACAGGTTTCTCAAGAGGCAGGTCAGGTGGTCTGGTATTCCCATCTCTTTCAGAATGTTCCACAGTTTATTGTGATCCACACAGTCAAAGGCTTTGGTATAGTCAAGACAATCACAATGGCCTGATCACTCACCTAGAGCCAGACATCTTGGAATGTAAAGTCAAGTGGGCCTTAGAAAGCATCACTATGAACAAAGCTAGTGGAGGTGATGGAATTCTAGTTGAGCTATTTCAAATCCTGAAAGATGATGCTGTGAAAGTGCTGCACTCAATATGCCAGCAAATTTGGAAAACTCAGCAGTGGCCACAGGACTGGAAAAGGTCAGTCTTCATTCCAATCCCAAAGAAAGGCAATGCCAAAGAATTCTCAAACTACCACACAATTGCACTCATCTCTCATGCTAGTCAAGTCATGCTCAAAATTCTCCAAGCCAGGCTTCAGCAATATGTGAACCGTGAACTGCCAGATGTTCAAGCAGGCTTTAGGAAAGGCAGAGGCACCAGAGATCAAATTGCCAATATCCTGAGGCTTCCCTGATAGCGCAGATGGTAAAGCATCTGCCTGCAATGTGGGAGACCCAAATTCAATCCCTGGGTTGAGAAGATCCCCTGGAGAAGGAAATGGCAACCCACTCCAGTACTCTTGCCTGGAAAATTCCATGGACAGAGGAGCCTTGTAAGCTACACTCCACGGGGTCGCAGAGTCGGACACAACTGAGCGACTTCACTTCACTTCACTTCCACTGGATAATGGAGAAAGCAAGAGAGTTCCAGAAAAACATCTATTTCTGCTTCATTGACTATGCCAAAGCCTTTGACTGTGTCGATCACAATCAACTGGAAAATTCTGAAAGAGATGGGAATACCAGACCACCTGACCTGCCTCTTGAGAAACCTAAATGCAGGTCAGGAAGCAACAAACTGGACATGGAACAACAGACTGGTTCCAAATAGGAAAAGGAGTCCGTCAAGGTTGTATATTGTCACCCTGCTTATTTAACTTATATGCAGAGTACATCATGAGGAATGCTGGGCTGGAAGAAGCAAAAGCTGGAGTCAAGATTACTGGGAGAAATATCAATAACCTCAGATATGCAGATTACACCACCCTTATGGCAGAAAGTGAAGAAGAACTCAAAAGCCTCTTGATGAAAGTGAAAGAGGAGAGTGAAAAGGTTGGCTTGAAGCTCAACATTCAGAAAATGAAGATCATGGCATCTGGTCCCATCACTTCATGGGAAATAGATGGGGAAACAGTGGAAACTGTGTCAGACTTTATTGTTTTTGTCTCCAAAATCACTGCGGATGCTGATTGCAGCCATGAAATTAAAAGACGCTTGCTCCTTGGGAGGAAAGTTATGACCAACCTAGATAGTATATTAAAAAGCAGAGACATTATTTTGCCAAACAAGGTCTGTCTAGTCAAGTCTATGGTTTTTCCAGTGGTCATGAATGGATGTGAGAGTTGGACTGTGAAGAAAGCTGATCACCAAAGAATTGATGCTTTTGAACTGTGGTGTTGGAGAAGACTCTTGAGAGTTCCTTGGACTGCAAGGAGATCCAACCAGTCCATTCTAAAGGAGATCGATCCTGGATGTTCATTGGAAGGACTGATGCTAAAGCTGAAACTGCAATACTTTGGCCACCTCATGCGACGAGTTGACTCACTGGAAAAGACTCTGATGCTGGGAGGGATTGGGGGCAGGAGAAGGGGACGACAGAGAATGAGATGGCTGGATAGCATCACCGACTCAATGGACATGAGTTTGAGTGAACTCCGGGAGTTGGTGATGGACAGGGAGCCCTGGGGTGCTGTGATTCATGGGGTCACAAAGAGTCAGACACGACTGAGCGACTGAACTGAACTGAAGTTCAAAAGTGGCTCAGTTGGTAAAGTGTCTGCCTGCAATGCAGGAGATCTGGGTTTGATCCCTGGTTTGGGAAGATCCTCTGGAGAAGAAAATGCCAACCCACTCCAGTATTTTTGCCTGGAAAATTCCATGGACGGAGGAGCCTAGTAGGCTACAGCCCATGGGGTCGCAGAGTCGGACTGAGTGAGCGACTTCATTTTCACTTTCACTTTATGTTCAAAAGTGGCCTCCTTGCTCTCTTGGGCATAGAACTGCCAATACATGAACATATAAGTGGGACTTCCCAGGTGGTTCTGGTGGTAAAGGACCCACCTGTCAGTGCTAGACACTAAGAAACACAGGTTTGATCCCTGGGTGGGGAAGATCCCCTGGAGGAGGGCAGGGCAACCCACTCCAGTTTTCTTACCTGGAGAATCCCATGGACAGAGGAGACCGGCAGGCTATGGTCCATAGGGCCACGAAGAGTCAGACACCACTGGTGGAACTTAGCACACATGCACATACAAGCTTAAGCTGGAAATAATATAAGATGCCTACTTCAACTTGAAAAGTCAATTTAGTTTTGTATTGTTTTCTGTTTTGTTCAAACATTCTTTCCTTTTTTGTAAGACAAAGAGAAAATTATATCATAGGACCCCTCTGTCAGAACTATGATCTTAAGGGTGAAGACAATGTTTATTCTACCTTGAAACTTACTGTCCCACCACTAACCTGAACTTGACGTGCGGCAGCACTCAATACATATTTGTTGCTTGGATGAATTAACCATGCAATATAATGGTCAAAATGGGCCCTTTGATTCTTTGAATCTCTACATAACTATTGTTTCTAAAGCTTCAGTTTAAAGTGTTTAGCTGGCATTTTCATTCAGTATGATCAACAATTTGGCAGTGTTTATAAAATTTAATACACATGCATTTGATCCAGCATTTCCAGTTCTTTGAACCTATTCTATAAAATACTCAAACATACCCTCAAAGATAGGTAAAAGAAACTACTCATTGCATCATTGTTTCCAACCGAAAATACTTGAAAGAACTGAAATAACCTGCCATAAACAGTGGCACAGTTAAATAAAGTGGGGTACATCTGTGCTTTAGAACATTATGCAGCAGTTTTAAAAGAAGGATGTGGGGGATTCCATGATGGTCCAGTGGTTAGGATTTGGCCAAGGGCCCATGTTCAATCCCTCATCAGCAAACCAAGATCCCACAAGCCACGTAGCATGGCCAAAAATAAATAAATAATAAAAGAAAGAGGTATAGCTATATATAAGTATAGAGAAAAATATACAGGATATATTGTTGAGAGTTAAAAAACCAACCAAACCAAACTCCAAACAATTTATGTGATGTAAATGCATAAGAATATGTTCTGAATTGAGAGGCACCACACTTTAAATCTTATTACCTCTAGGATAGGGAGGTATAGTGATAGTAAATGATACATTTTAAAGATGCTGAGAAGGGCTTTCATTTTTTACTTTATTGGTGTATTGTTTTAATTTTTAACAATGAGCATGCATTTATGTATTAAATAATTAAATAAAACCTGTAGATTTTTAAAAAATAGTACTTTTTCATACCGAGAAACTTTTCCTTGGTAAGCAATGGTTAAAGTATAATTTAAAATATTTACAGCTATTCTCTACATCTCTTTCTTTTCTGACATTCCTCTCTTCACACATCCCACCCATTTCAAGGCTACAAAGAGTAAATAAAAATCTCTTAAAAGATAAAAAAGCAAAAAAAATAAAGATATGCCTAGAAAATGCTTTGCACAGATTATGTCCCTCTCTTTGTTTAGAGGCAAAATAGCAAATTTCTATTTAATCCATCATGAAATATTGAAACTACCAGAGAATCTGGAGTGTTGGTCCCTCCTGATAAACTTGAGGGAAATGCAGCTGATCATTCCTACGAAGACTGAAAGATCGAATAGTTCTTAAATATTTCTTTGAATGATTAGATGTATATCATGTTAGGATTTTATCTGATTGTCTTATATTGATTAATTTCTCACAGTATTATATTGTTCTTTAAGTCCATCTTACATTGCTTTAATCCCAATAGGTATTACAATTTGTTAATTCATATTCCATTGTGATATAGTATTTCCTGTATATTTGCCTGCCTCACACATGACATTATTTATTGTTGGAACTAAGTCTTATCCATGCCTTTGTAATTCAAATACAAATACAAAAGCATTACTTATCACTTTCTTAATCTCTACTGTTACATATACTTGTATACAATCTAATGTTTTCTTATAAAATTATTTTCTTGTTTCTATATTATGAGAAATATTTTAAATAATGAATAGGAAAGAGAAATTCTGACATAATGAGAAGTTGCCTGGTAAAAAAGATACATTTTTATTTTTATATATTTTTATAATGTTTACTTTTTTAAACATTTGTTTATTTTTTGACTGTGGTGGGTCTTTGTTGCTGCACATCAGCTTTCGCCAGTTGCAGTGAGTGGGGCTACTCTCTAGTTGCACTGCTCAGGCTTCTCATCGCAGCGGCTTCTTTTGCTGCGGAGCTTGGGCTCTAAGCACATCGGCTCAGTAGTTGTGGTTCTCAGACTCTAGAGAACAGGCTCGACAGTAATGGTGCACAGGCTTAGTTGTGCCTTGGCATGTGGAGTCTTCCTGGACTAGGGATCGAACCAGTGTCATCTGTATTGCAACATGGATTCTTAAACACTGGATGACCAGGGAATCCTGAAGGTAAAATTTTAAATGTTTTAAGTGCTTAAACTTATGCTTGCTGAATGTAAACTCTCACTTAGATTTCTGCTACAGGTTTTGATCTCCACTTCTCAGAGCTTCTAATGTCTAAACCAAACCTCTCATTATTTTCTCTGAAGTCCAACAATCTGAACAGGTGTTTCTCTTGAAAAGAGGAAATTTTTTATGATAGAGGCCCAATGTTGTCTCATTCAGTGACATCTTGAGCTGACTTCTAACATAAGATTATTAAGAAGAAAATTAAAGCATCACCTATCCCATTAGCTTCTACAGAATCTGACCTAGTCAGTAGAAAAACTACTAACCAAATAATCATTTCATACAACTTATCACTGTATTTTAAATTAAAAGGCATTCAACTAATAAGATGATAGAAAATCTAATGATAGCTACCCTCTTCTGCTCTACCTATTCAAATGCAGAAACAGCCAAGCATTTTTCCAAGAAGAGAAACATTTTAACTAAATAAGTGGAAAATAAAATTACCTTCATTTTTCTACTGAAACATTCCAAGGAAGAAAGAGGCAGGTAAAACACTTAAAGCAGAAAAATACAGCAAGAAATAGTGTGGCTTTTTGTTTGTTTCTCCTCACTCATTATTTTCTTTATTCTTTAAACCTACTGCTCTTTCCCTTCAATGGAAAATGAAGACATTTTTGTAGACCAAGTAATAAGAGATATGTTAATGATGTGTAAAAATAAGGAAATTTCTACTGAGGTCTTTACAGTTCTTTAGGACATTGGCCTCTCCTTACATTCTATGATCATACTTCCTTCCATCTCCATTTTTCATCAGCACTGTTGTCATTACTGAGGCCAGCAGAATAAATGATGCTGTGGGAACTATAACTTTCATTTAAATGTAGCTCAGATTTTAAAACAGTTGATGGTGTAATGGGATAGACAGGATAAATTCGAAATGAATTCACCTAAAATAAGCTAACATGGATTATTCAGTTTTTCTAGTTATTTTTATGTTTTCTTATTATATAGATATTTATATACATCCATTATATATATTATTGCATATGAACTCATGCACAGGAAAGAGAGAAAATGGTCTGTATTAGTCAGAAATGGCTTTTAAGAGAAGGGAATTTCACATATCTCAACATATGGTTGACTGATAATTTCATGCTTATAGAAAGCTTTAAGATTATAATGGACTGAGGACTACGTGAAAAAGTTCAGGATCTTTGTTCTCTGACCAGGGATTGAACCTGTGCTCTCTCCAAGGGAAGCACAGAGTCTTAACCATTGGACTGCCAGAGAAGTCCCACCTTGAAATTTTTAATTCTAGAAATATCAGTGTTGTCACAGGAATGATTGTTCTCTATGGAACAACTGAAAAACATATATAAAAACTATTACATACAATTATTGTTATTGCCCTGTTCACCTTAAGATGAGAAACTTCCCTTCTTTGAGCTTTGTTTCTAATGAACTAGAAATAACTTCACATATAAACAGGAAAATTTTCTTTCTGTTTTCCATTTTTGTTTCCATTTCAGAACAACAAATATGCACAACAAGCATAGTTTGATAACCGAATTCTACTTTAGGACTATTTTTCACATAAATCTAAGTACTAGACATTGAAACAAATGTCTATGGTCAGCAGGAAGGGAAATTGTTTAATATATTTTTATCTATTTATTTACTTGTTTCTGGCTGCACTGGGTCATCATTGCTGTGAGTGGACTTTCTCTAGTTGCAGTGAGTAGAGGTTACCCTTTAGTTGCGGTGCACGGGCTTCTTGTTTATGGTGGCTTCTCCTGTTGCAGAGCACCGGCTCTAGGCTTGAGGGCTTCAGTACTTCTCGTTGGGCTTAGTTGCCCTGAGGCATGTGGAATCTTAGTTCTTGGACTAGGGATCAAACCCATGTCCCCTGCCTTGGCAGGCGGATTCCTAACCACTGGACCACTTGGGAAGTTCCCAGGAATGGAGATTTCACTAGAAATCACTGGTTTGTATTTACTAGAAATACAACCAGTCCTCATGTAATCTTCACTCAAAAGAGCCAAGAGCAAGATAAATGCATCCCATTTACTGAAACCACCATTTATCTTTCTAACATTGATGATTTTAGTAAATTTATATTTTTAAAAAGCTTAGACTGAAAGGATTGTTTCCTTGTACCAGTTTGAAGAAATTAATGAAACTATAAAAATAAATTTTTTCTATTTGTTAGCTAGCTTATGTTTCTATAGGAATTGAACTCCAACAAATCTGCTCTTAACTGATCTTTTTCTTGTCCTTGTTGGGTTGAGTTTGGATATCCTCCTGGTATTTTTTGTACTGAGGATATTTCTGCATACTTCAAAATCCAAATAATCACGAAGATCCCATCTAGCATTACTTTGGTTAAGGATATATTATCTAACTGTAACTAGACTGCAAAAATTAATTTATGGTTAACAGCAAGATGGGAAAAGAGATATTCTGAGTTACATCTAAACTTGGTTCATTTTTCTATAGGGTACACTGAACAATTAAACAACTTTCTCCCCCTAGTTTTCTTGGTTAAATGAACTTTTTTTAGTAGAACAAGCTACCTAAATGGTTTTGAGATAGGAAGCTCTGTCAAGACACTGGATTACTTTACCCAACACTTTTTACCATGACCAACAGATGGTTATGTTCTGAACCGGACTGTTACATGCCTTTCATGGTCTAATTTTATAGCTTCTGGAGAATGGAGCTTCCATTACTTTCCTGGGAAGACAGTTCTCCAGTGTAGTCCCTCTAATTATTTAAGGTAGGTCTTCATTTCTTTAAAAGAGCTGAATTATTCAAATTGGTAAAGCAGCTACTGCGTAAGCAGCCTGACTTAAACTGACAAAAGCAAGGAAATTCTGGATCCATAATTCACCTTGCACCCCTTGACCTCACAAGCCGCCATATTAGCGTGCTCACACCAAAATACCAGCTTGTGTTTACAGTTTCAGTCCTCCTGATGGCGGACGGGCGCGTGTACACGAGCACTCGCTCTGTGTGCACTGAATAGGATCACGATCCGGAGAGCTGAAAATGTAAACACAAGCTGGTATTATGGTGTGACTGGCGGTTTGTGGTTCTTTGTTTGAATACTTTAAAAATGGGCACCCTGGCAAGAACAAAAGAGGCAGAAACAGAACTGCTCTGAAATGGCTTCTCTCATCTTTGTCCCGCCTCAGGTAGACCCAAAATAACTTACCCACTTGACGGGGTTCCCCGCAACCGTTTGTTTTTGCCTGGTTGGCTACACTTCAATGCAACAGTTTTGTTTTCAAAGGCAGGCCGTTCATTCTTTGCCTTTCGTAACTGTAAATTATTTTCTGAGTATTTGCTAGTACTAAATTTCTCCAGTCATTATTTAAATAAAAATCTTCCAAGTGGCAAATTCATTGCAACCTCTGATGAGTTTAAGCAAGAACCTAAGTGCCTTCTGTGGCCTTGCTTTAATAGTTGCAAATCAGGAATGGTTCTTTTACTTCAAATGAGGATTGGCATCAGTATAACGCTATCAGACAAGGTATCTACCTAGTGTTCTTGCTCATGCTATTTTAGTCCTTAATTTCGAAGTGCAGAAGTTGACCTTAAGAGAGATGTAAAGGGCATAAACACTCGACATTATAAACTTTATTTTAGCATACCATCTACTTGCATCGGTGGACCTTTCGTTTTCTCTCTAGCCTTTGTCATTTCTCCATCTTCACACTAAATATATTCAATCATTGGTTTCCCACTGTGAAGTTTGATTCTGAAATAGATTTACTTGTAGGATGAAGAGATGAGCATATCCTTTCAGGGAGAAAATTAAGACATACAAAGGAAGAAGCCTGGAAGAAACTCATTTCCTGAAAAATGTCAACGTATCTCATGTTATGCTTGATTGCATAGTAAAGTACGTTATCTTGTTTTTTAAAAAACAAAATTTTCTCTTTGGAATTAGATATACCATCACTACCAAAAATCGATAAGCAAAGGAACAGTGGGTAGTATGGCAGGTCCCTTTTCTTAAACAAAAATTGCAAAATTGATTTTACACCTATTGAGGCAGCCATTCACTACTGTAAACTTATTTCTGACAACTGTTTCTTTTAGAATCTAATAAGTAATTGAAAAACAAAAGTGATTTTCTCAATATAATCGAAAGGCAGTTAATGTAAAGACATATTCACAAACAACTCATGGTTGTAGACAGTTTTGATGTAGACTGCAGTACTTAATAAAGGAACAAGAGGGATCCTAGCTTGGGATTTTTAATGAAATGCCACTCAAATGGAAGCAAGTGATTTCAGAAGTGTTGTCAGTCACTTTAGACTGAAAAGAAATAACAAGAAATAGCTTTTAAGATATCAAATAATTTGCACTCAAATGCTGTACTATAGCACCTCGTCTTTGAATAGGCCAACAATTTGCCTTGTTTAAAACCTATTGTACATGATCCCTTCACGAGACTGCACAGCTTGACTGATCTTTGCCATCTTGTATCTTTCTTATCTCTCTCCTTGTGAAATCCCTTACCAGTAGAGCTTGCAAGCATTTCAAAAATTATAATAAAAGAACCACCTACATGTATATCAATACTGACAGATCTCACTCATTTTGAGATGTATGTTATATGTTCATGATATATGTTCAGGCTCAATTGATGATAAATTATGGAATTAATAGATATACTGGAAAAGTGAGTTTGGTCTTATCTTACACACATGTTTTAAGAACAGCTGTATGAAGCTATTTTGGAAACTCAATATCTATTGTAATATGCTCAAATACACAAATAATTAATGTACAAAGAATTGATATTTTCATAGATTTTATCTGCAATATCATTTAACTTCATATCTTGTGTGCTATATTTCATATTCTAGCAGAAAAAGTTTGTGCTACAGGATTTCATAGATTTAAAGTTTAGCTTTTAGTTTTAGAGATTCTCTTAAAAATTCTTTATTTCAAATATATGATTGTAATTTTGCATAAAATTCAGAACATCCTTGAGCCTATAAACGTTCTTATGACTGCTCAAAGTTTGTGTTGGCCCATATTTGCTTATGCCATCATTTTCTTTAGCTGCCTCATGCCACTAGTATCTGTTGATAGCAAATAGAGACAAACAGCATTTAGGTTAGAAGGACTTTGGCAAATTTGTCTTGTGAAAACCTGCTAAGAAAGGTAAAATGGGGGTCAGAAAAGCTGTAGCAATGGTCTAATTCTGCATCTGTAGCAATAAGGGTTAAAAAGAAAAGGATGCATGGTAGAGATGGATGATGGTGATGATTGTTCAACAGTGTGAATTTACTTAATGCTAGTGAACTATGCACTTAAAATGACTAAAACAGTGAATTTTATGTTTTGTGAATGTTATGTTTTTTGTATTTTACCACACACAAAAAAATAGAGGTTAAAATTGTCTCTGATGAGAAATTAGAGACTGACTCTAAGAACCTACTTGCCCAACAAAAAAAGTGATTTCACTGCAGAAAAGATATAAACATATGTGAAAACAGGAACACCAAATTTTCTTTTCAATTCATAGGAGCAAACACAAGAATTCTTTGCCTTTGGAGCTGACTCAAGCACAGATTATCACGTAAAATCACCAAGTGATAATAGTAAAGTAAGACAAAGTTTATCAAATATTCTTTAATTCCTCTCTATATTTTTGCAATTGGCCATCTTTTTTTCTAGGTTATTTTTTTAAAGTCAATGCTCATGAGCATATAACTTATTTGTATGACTATTTATAAAAATGAAAAGGAAGGAAGTTTAAAGTAGTGAAAAATAACACTGCCTTAAATACTAATGAATTTTACGTAGTTGAATTTTTTAAAAGTAAACTCTAAGTCATGCTGTAGGGCCTACTTTCCTAACTTTTAATAGCTTTCTAAAAAAACTCAAATCTTGAAGTGCATGCAATTAGAAACATGCAACAGTGAGGCTAGGCTTAGTCACAGTACTATTTCAACGCAAACTGCTTCTATTTTTGGTGTCCTACAGAGAAATAGAATTAGAATGTTCTAACCTCTGCTCATTCTGTAGGTGAGAGTATAAAGCTGACTCCTTAAAAAATTGCGGTAGGGGGAGTCCTTTCAAGACAGTTCTTTCTCATGTTTTATGTATTAGGTGATTACTGTACTATGAAGTAGACAATTGTTTAAGGACAAATAATTACTTTTGTGTAAGTAATCAGGTCCAAACTCACTACGACAGATTGTCATGAATGTGGCCTCTCTATGGGCATCAGTACATGGTTTATGCCTCATATTTGTACTATCCTGGTGGGTTTTTTCCCCTGCTATATGGTTTGTAAGGCTAAGTTTATAGAATCATAGAACTGGGTGAATTTTGAATGCATCCAGTTCAAGCACCCCTCTGATGCCTGAATCTCTCTAAGTACTTACACAGCCTTAGTATTAATATTTCTAGTGATGGTAACGCTTACTTCTGCTGCTGCTGCTGCTAAGTCACTTCAGTCGTGTCTGACTCTGTGCGACCCCATAGACGGCAGCCAACCAGGCTCCGCCGTCCCTGGGATTCTCCAGGCAAGAACACTGGAGTGGGTTGCCATTTCCTTCTCCAATGTGTGAAAGTGAAAAGTGAAACTCAAGTAGCTCAGTCGTGTCCGACTAGTAGCGACTCCATGGACTGCAGCCCACCAGGCTCCTCCGTCCATGCGATTTTCTAGGCAAGAGTACTGGAGTGGCTTGCCATTGCCTTCTCTGTACTTCTGCTGGAGCATATATAATTGAGAACAGGAAAGCTAAGAAGTCAGGATTAAATTACAATTTCTTCATCGAGGATTAAATGAAACAAGCTATACAATCAGGCCTAGCACAGTACTAGAAATATAATGCTTATTAAAAATTTATATCACACTACTCTTTATGTTTCAAATATCTAGTGCTTATTAATGTCACATAATTTGAGGGGAGTTACCTGGTTGTCTGTTATTATGTTGGGCTTCCCTGGTGGCTCAGACAGTAAGGAATCTACCTACAATGTGGGAGACCCTGGAGTAGGAAATGGCAACCCACTCCAGTATTCTTGCCTGGAAATATGGACAGAGGAGCTTGGCAAGCTACAGTCCACGGGGTTGCAAAGAGTCAGACACGACTGAGCAAGTAACACACACAATACCTGGTTGTCTGTTACTATGTTAAGGTTAGGGTCACTGAAGTATCATTAGACTAACATTATGATATAGAACTGGGTCACAGTTTTTTAACATAAAAAAATGAAGATACTTCTAATACATTAGATTCTTGTGGTGTTAGGGTAATAGCTGTGTCATGTTATTGTTCAGTTACCAAGTTGTGTCCGATTTTTCGAGACCCCCTTGAACTGCAGCATGCCAAACTTCCCTGTCCCTCACCACCTCCCGGAGTTTGCCCAAGTTCACGTCCACTGAATCAGTGATGCCATTCAACCATTTCATCCTCGTGTCATGATATATTTACATAAATATTTACCTGTTCAAATTTTACTTTACCTTCCTACTCACTCCACTTGTTCTAAAATCTCATCACAGCTTTTAAAATCACCAGAAATTTTATGATAGCCTCAGTTATGCTTGTCTTCAAAAATACATGGTTGCTTTTTTTCTTTCTTTCATTTATATATTTTGATTAATTAGATATTGAGTACAAAAACCTACTAAATTCTACATCTAGAATATCTCTATTTCTTAATTTCATATTCAGATATTTAAAAAACCCACAAAACTATGCTCTGATAAAATTGCATTAAACTAACAATTATAGTCTCTGAGCTGTTTTTAAATATTCCTAAAAACTTTCTAGTTCTATGATTATGATTATTATTAAAGCAATCTAAATATAAGCAGTTTTGTTGAAGATAAAGTAATTCAAATTATGAATATGTAACCTAAAATTTCTTAGAGTAATTAGCAGCTCTGGTTTACCTGAAAGATGCAGTTATCAGGAGCATGTAGTTTAATATTAGCACATCTCTAATATCGATGTTATTTAAAGCCATACATTAAGAATCATAAGCATCTGTAGTGACAGAAGAAGCATGCAACAAAGTACTGAAAAACTGGAATAGAATTAATTGGTTTTGGTCTACCCACTTCAAATGAGAAAATAGCAACAGAAAAAAGTTAAGCACTAAGTGTATTCGTTAGGCAGGATCAGCAATCATGCTGCCCACACATGATCTGCAATTAATTTGTAAATAAGAAGATTCATCACCTGGAGGATAATAAACTCTAGTTTTATGGCCCAAAAGACTAGACAAGTAAAAACCACTAATGAATGTACTGTATAAACACGGGGGCAAGAATATACATTGGTTGAACAAGTGAGGATAACAAGGAGACTCTGTTTTGTTATTAAAGTAGACCAAAAGATACTTGACACATATCTGGAGATTTTTCTGAAGTGTTAACACTGCTCAAAACAGGGTCACATAAAAGACATAGGAAAGTGTTACTACAAGGTAAGAAAGGCAAACGATTTTTAGAAAGCATTTTTTTTAAAAGTAAAGATCAGTGTTTTTTTAAAAAAACAGATTAATATCTCAATTTTAATTGATTTTTCATAACTGCATATTAGAAAATCTTACTAATAAACTGAAGTGATTTTAGTTTAGATCTTAGTTTAGATTTAGTTCAGATCTTTGTATGTGACTTGGACTATGAAGAGATGCAGTCAAACATTATTTATTGAGAAAATAAGTATTAAATGGAATTTCCAGTATTTCTGTACTTTGGGAAGAGGCTTTGATGTGAAAACTATTTTCCTTCCTCTAAGTTCCAGTTGTATAACGTGCCTTAATTTTGAACCATAAATAAAACACTCAACTTTATGTTGAACACTCAGATGAAACTCCATTCAGATGAGAATTTATTCTTTAGTGCCAACTGAGAATTTTGAGAAACACAGAGAGATAAATGAATCAATTTGGATGTTTATTTAAAATACAGGGTCCTGGTCTCCACCTCATACCAAGTGAAATACAATCTCTGCACTGAAGTCTTGGAATCTGTATATAATTGTATCAAAACCTCTAGTTGATTTTGAATCATACTAAAGTTTAAGAATGACTTTATTGTTTATTAGTTGGACTATAAAGAAAGCTGAGCGCTGAAGAATTGATGCTTTTGAACTATGGTGTTGGAGAAGACTTTTGAGAGTCCCTTGGACTGCAAGGAGATCCAACCAATCCATCCTAAAGATCAGTCCTGAGTGTTCATTGGAAGGACTGGTGTTGAAGCTGAACCCCAATACTTTGGCCACCTGATGCGAAGAACTGACTCATTGGAAAAGACCCTGATGCTGACAAAGACTGAAGGCGGGAGAAGTGTTTGACAGAGGGTGAGATGGTTGGATGCCATCACCAACTCAATGGACATGAGTCTGGGTAAACTCCAGGAGTTGGTGATAGACAGGGAGGCCATGGGGTCGCAGAGTCGGATATGACTGAGCAACTGAACTGACCTGAACTGATTATTTTCATCAAATATTTCCTTTTCATAAACAAAATTTATTTTTTAATAGACACAAGAAAATACTTTTCCAAAGTGTAAAAATTAGACCTGAAATTGCTTTTATGAAATAAGTTCTTAGGCCTGGCATAACGTTAATGGGATCAATAATATTATTAGTGCTAAAATTAAAAGGAGAAAGAACTCAAGGGAAGTCTTAATGTAGTAAATAGTATACAAATTTTTGAATGCTCTAGAACTCAACTGTTAATTATAAATATAGTATATATATTAAAATATATCACTTATTAAGCTGTTTCCCAGCTGAAACTACAGTATTTTGGCCACCTGATGTGAAGAACTGACTCCTTGGAAAAGACCCTGATGCTGGGAAAGGTTGAAGGCAGAAGGAAAAGGGGTCAACAGAGGATGAGATGGCTGGATGGCATCACCAACTCAATGGACATGAGTTTGAGTCAACTCCAGGAGTTGGTGATGGACAGGGAGGCCTGGCGTGCTGCAGTCCATGGGGTCTCAAAGAATCGGACACGACTGAGCGACTGAACTTAACTGAACTGAAACTGTGTCAATTATTAAAATTTAGTACTCAAAACAAATGTCAAAGTATTCAAAATGAATGCTATAAAACATATGAAGGTCTATGCAATTCATCAATAGGATTTGACCCAATTCTAATAATTCTATCTGCCTGCTTTATTTAACATTAGAAGTAGCTGTATTTAAAACAAAGTTGGGGAAAGGAAACATTTGCTGCTAGCAGTTGCTTTTAAGAAGTGGTATCTGGAAATAGAGCTGTGATGGCTCGGTGGTCAAGGCATTGGACTCAAAATCCAATGGGGTCTCCCTGCTCAGGTTAGAATCCTGCTCACAGCATTTCTCAGTGAAATTAAAAGATGTTGGCTCCTTGGAAGAAAAACAATGACAAACCTAGACAGTGTATTAGAAAGCAGAGACATTACTTTGCCTACAAATGTCCGTATAGTCAAAGCTATGGTTTTTCCACTAGTCATGTACAGATGTGCTGCTGCTGCTGCTAAGTCGCTTCGGTCGTGTCCGACCCTGTGCAACCCCATAGACGGCAGCCCACCAGGCTCCCCCGTCCCTGGGATTCTCCAGGCAAGAGTACTGGAGTGGGGTGCCATTGCCTTCTCTAGTATGGATGTGAGATCTGGACAATTAAAAAGGCTGGGCACTGAAATGTGGTGTTGGAGAAGACTCTTGAGAGTTCCTTGGACAGCAAGGAGATCAAACCAGTCAATTCTAAGGGAAATCAACCCTGAATATTCATTGGAAGCACTGATGCTGAAGCTGAAGCTCCAATACTTTGGCCACCTGATGCAAAGAGCCGACTCACTGGAAAAGACCCTGATGCTGGGAAAGACCAAAGGCAAGAGAAGGGGACAATAGAGGATGAGAAGACCGGATGGCATCACCAACTCAGTGGACATGATTGAAAGCCCATTTTAGAAAGATCTTAATCTGTATTGTTTAAAATGAACTTTTCTTTAAATCTTAAGGAGATAAATTTCACCAAACCTGAAAATTCACTTATGGGATTTACCTCAAAGGAAGACAGGGTTTTTTCCAAATAGTTTAACTTAAAGAATAGAGATTGTTACTTAGGCATAGGCGCCATCTAGTGGCAAAGGGCGGTAGTTTTGGGGTAATTGTTTTCTCATTGGTTAAGAACAATATGAAACTGGCTACATTTAGAGATTTTGTTAAAGGCTTAAAAAAACACGTCATTTTAAGTGTAGAGATTAAACTGAAAATTATTTACTAAATTTCAAAATAATTTATATTAATGAACATCACAGAGCGAGGAAGAGGTTGAAAATGATGAAGGTAATATCAGCATATATAGTAAAGATATGGGTGATATAAAATGGAAAATCAATACAAATAGAATTTAAGAAAAAACCTTATTGAATATTGTTATAGATATTTACTGTATACACACATTTTATGAAGAACGGTCTTCTTATATTCAGAGCTCATTTTAAAAATTATTAATATGTAGTGGAATTCTTTGATGAAAGTGGTTACATCACTATATATTCAAAAAATTAGTCCATTATAAGGAAAATTGGACTTTCGGATTATTTATAATTAACCAGTAAAAGTTTATTAAGTCCGTCCGTTCCGTCGCTCAGTTGTGTCTGACCCTTTGCGACCCCGTGGACTGTAGCCTACCAGGCTTCTCCGTCCATGGGATTCTCCAGGCAAGAATACTGGAGTGGGTTACCGTTTCCTTCTCCAGGGGATCTTCCCGACCCAGGGATCGAACCCGGGTCTCCCGCATTGGAGGCAGACGCTTTAACCTCTGAGCCACCATTAAGTAGGTATTCTATATAACTAGGTTCTGGGGAATGAATGTGATTGAAAAAAAATATTAGTCTCTATTTATAATCTATATAAATAGATTACAATCTATATAAATAGATTATTAATCTCTTGTCATGTCAGCTATGTGACATGACAAGAGATTAATTACAAAAGAAAATATTTAGTAGGAAAATTAATTTAAATGATATTCAAAACATATAACCACTGTATAAACAAAGCTCAAGAAAGAGCATGCTTGCTTATTCTGGTGCTTTGTGCCAGCTCAAGAGAAATCATCTCTGTTAAAAGTTGGTTATGTGTGCTCATTACTTGGTCTGTCATATATCTCTATTCTTCCACTGGCATGTTCAAACATAAATATAATGTTTTCTTATATAAAGAATTAATAATGTCAATTGTATGAAACCATATGTAACATTGCTGGGCCATGGTAGATATTTAGTTCCTTTAATTATTTTAATCTTTAATACAGATAATCAAGAATAGTTATTGTGAATACTGGACAAGTACTGAAGGGGAATGTTTTAGATGGGGTATGATTAGATAAGGAAAGATATAAGATGTTTTGAGTAAGATCTGGGACAGAGTGATAGGTATAAAATGACAAAGAAGTAGCAAAAAGGCATATAAAATAGGAGCATAAAATTGAAAGTTAACAGGTTGTATTAATGATGTAGAGATTCGTGTGAATGTAGAGGTCGATGTGGAAAGTAAAAGAAATAACACAAGAATGTGATTAGAATTATGCAAGGAATTCTCTCTTAAAGATTTACTTTATATTGATATGATAGGCAATACGGAAAACTGTACTCGATATTAGGGTTATAAAAACTGATAAGATTAGGTTCCTGAACTGAAAGAACACATAATAAACTAGGGTAAAACATTTGCTGGGTATCCAAAATTATTTTGAATTTTATTCAGTTTATTGATAAATATATCTGTTCGATGTTTTTATTTCTAACGTGTTAATTTTCAGATTCTCATGCACTAATCAAAGGGAAAGTATCCATAGTTCTTTTGGTTGAAGAACAAAAGAACCATATCCCAGGACGGTCCCTAATGTCAGTGCATTTTCTCAATCCTTATGATTTTCAGGGTGATTGTCAAGATGTAGTTTGGCCATGAAAGTCCTCCTTAGATATCATTTGTTAATTCAGTATTCTACAGCAAGATTTGGAATGACGTGATGAGGTGTGCTGAATATTTTCTGCTGTTCATCCTCTTCACCCTGCTCTCTGCCCTAGGAGACTGGTTCCTAAGGACCAAATCATCTGGAAGCTGGTCTTAGCTTGAGACTGTCTGAATTCTAAGGCCAGAGCTCCTGTCAGGTGGCCCATCCCCCATAGCAACACTCTCATTTCAGCTTTGGTTACTACTACCTCCCTTTGCCCCTCAAGTCTAGGGAGAGTAATACCTTCATGTTGGCAGGTACTTCAGTTGGATTCCTTTAAACTTGCCCAGATCTTTGATTAAACTATCTTTTAATGAAATCTTTTGAATGTGTTTCTGTTTCCTGCTGGAATTCTGATATAAGGCTTCCAGTCCCAGTCCCAGGAAGAAGATTATAGAAAAGCAATATAGACTTAAAAAAGAGAGACAAGGCAGAAGAGGCTATGTTTATGTTGTGGTAACAAACAAGAACTAAAATCTTAGTGGTGTGACACATAGAAATTATTTCTCTGTCACTCAAAGGTCACTATCATTGATGTAATTCTTCAAGGCAGCTATCATTTGTGTGTCACTTAGCAATCTCATCTTCTTTGATTTTCTGGCTCCAGTTTCTTACCACAGGACATCCACATCTGCTGCTACAGGGGGAAAGGGAACTGGAAAATTGCACAGTGGCTTTTTACTGCCTCAGCTGAGAAGCAAAACGCATCACTTCTTCTCATAGTTGATTGACTTGAAGTATTAGATCTCCCTGGCCAACTCCTAAGGGGATGGGAATTTTAGTCCTGTGTGAGCTCAGGAAGGAAAAAGGACATAGAATACCTACTATTGTGGTGTGTGTTAGTTTCTTAGTCGTGTCCGACTCTTTGCAACCCCATAGCCTGCAGCCCTACCCTCTGTCCATGGGATTCTCCAGGCAAGAACACTGGAGTGGGTTGCCATTTCCTTCTCCAAAAGGAACTATAGAAAGAAAGAAAGTGAAGTCGCTCAGTCGTGTCCGACTCTTTGAGACCTCATGGACTGTAGCCTACCAGGCTCCCCCATCTATGGAATTTTCCAGGCGAGAGTACTGGAGTGGGTATCATAAGCAATATGTGCATGCGCGGTCACTAATTCCTGTTTGGCTTTTTGCAACTCCGTGAACTGTAGCCCATCAGGCTCCTCTGTCCATGGGATTTCCCAAGCAAGAATACTGGAGTGGGTTGCCATTTCCTCCTCCAGGGGATTTTCCTGACCCAAGGATTGAACCCGCATCGCCTGTGTCTCCTGCACTGGCAGCAGATTCTTTATCACTAAGCCACCTGGGAAGCCCCATTGTAAGCAATATCTTTGACTTTTGTCCGTGGTTCCCGGCACAGGGTTCCATTTTAACTTTCTGAGTGCTAGGAGTGACCTTTGTCTTTCATAATAAGCCCCTTTATATCACACCTAGTGCAGTTGCTCAGTCGTGTCTGACTCTTTGTGACCCCATGAATCACAGCACGCCAGGCCTCCCTGTCTGTCACCCAACTCCTGGAGTTTACCCAAACTTATGTCCATCGAGTCGATGATGCCATCCAGCCATCTCATCCTCTGTCGTCCCCTTCTCCTCCTGCCCCCAATCCCTCCCAGCATAAGGGTCTTTTCCAATGAGTCAATTCTTCGCATGAGGTTGCCAAAGTATTGCAGTTTCAGCTTCAGCATCAGTCTTTCCAAAGAACACCCAGGACTGATCTCCTTTGGGATGGACTGGTTGGATTTCCTTGCAGTCCAAGGGACTCTCAAGAATCTTCTCCAGCACCACAGTTCAAAAGCATCAATTCTTTGGCACTCAGCTTTCCTCACAGTCCAACTCTTACATCCATACATGACCACTGGAAAAGCCATAGCCTTGACTAGACAGACCTTTGTTGGCAAAGTAATATCTCTGCTTTTTAATATGCTGTCTAGGTTGGTCATAACTTTCCTTCTAAGGAGTAAGCGTCTTTTAATTTCCTGGCTGCAATCAGCATCTGCAGTGATTTTGGAGCCCTCAAAAATAAAGTCTGACACTGTTTCCACTGTTTCCCCATCCATTTCCCATGAAGTGATGGGACCAGATGCCATGAACTTAAGTTTATGCTAATGAGGTAACTTAGAATCAGGTCCCTAGATAGCCCCAGGATGGGACTGGTCACCAGAAAGACTAAGCGATTAGAGGGTAGGAACTTGCACCCCCACCCACTGACTTCCAGGGAGAGGAGAGGGGCTGGATATTGAACTCTTTAAAACTCCTGAACAATGAAATTTAGAGAGCTTCCAGATTGATGAACAGATCAAGCTGGTGGGAGGGTGGCATACCGGGAGAGGACAAGGAAGCTCTGTGCCCTCCCCACCCTATGTACTTTTCCCTCTGCCTATTCCTTTGTGTCTTTCATAATAAACTGGAGTTATAGGCATAGCATTTTCTTCAGTTCTATGAGTCATTCTAGCAAATTATCAAACCTTGGAGGGAGAACAGGTAATAGGAACTCTGGAATCTGTAGCCAAGTTAGACAGATGTGGACTGTCTGGTACCAGGGACTTGTTACTTAGGCCTGATATTTGAGTGAGAGCAGTATTATGAGATTGAGTCCTTAAACTTGTGAAGTCCAACACTAACTCTGGGTAGTTAGGGTAGTTAATATCGAATAGTATTGAATTGTAGGACACTCAGATGGTTTCAGAGAATCAGAGAGTTAGAGATGTAGTGTTGGAAAAGACTAAATGTAGACATTGATAAGTTAAATTGTCATGTTAAAATTTAAGAGTAGCAAATGAAGAAGATCAAATATCATATACAAAGTCAATTGATTTATAGGTCATATGCAATAACTATAATAAGAACACATAGTGTTTACTAAATGTTTTACAAATATTAAGCCATTTAATCCTCATAGCAACCCTATTTAACAATAGCATAGTTAGTCACTAAGTCGTGTCAGACTCTTTGTGACCCCATGAACTGTAGCCTGCCAGGCTCCTCTGTCCATGATTTTCCAGGCAAGAATACTAGACTGGGTTGTCATTTACTTCTCTAGGGGGTCTTCCCTGATCTTCCCCACAAAGGGATCAAACCCATGTCTCCTGTGTTACAAGTGGATTCTTTACTGACTGAGCCACCAGGGAAGCCAATAGATTTGATGATATATTAGAACTTATTACAGAAGTGTGACATTCTGCAAGCCTGCATGCTGAAAGCCTGTGCTTCTCAACAGGAAGAAGCTTGTGCTCTGCAACAAGACAAGACCCTGAGATGAGAAGCTGGCGAACCACAGCTTGAGAGTAGCCCACACTTGCTGTAACTAGAGAAAGCCAGCACTCAGCAATAAAGAACCGCTAGATTCAGAAAGTAAAAAATGAAAATAAATAAATCTTTTAAAAAAATTCATTAGCAACACACAGCCTAATGAAATCTGGCATAATGCCAAATGTCCAAAGTATCTTATTATAAAGAAGATGTCACCTTCAAGGCAATTGCATAGCACAGATACCTTGGTTGGTATCACAACTCTAGCAAGCCTTTTTAACATGCTAATCTCATAAAGTTACTTCTTATTCAGTTCAGTTCAGTCGCTCAGTCGTGTCCGACTCTCCGCGACCCCATGAATCACAGCACGCCAGGCCTCCCTGTCCATCACCAACTCCCGGAGTTTACTCAAACTCATGTCCACAGAGTCGGTGATGCCATCCAGCCATCTCATTCTCTGTCGTCCCCTTCTCCTCCCGCCCCCAACCTTTCCCGTAAATTAGCATTTATACATATGTGTACATACATGATTTGATGTGGTGTTGCATGTGAATATTAAGGTTTTTTTAATCAGAATAATTAATAGTTCAGTTGCTCTTTTAAGTATTGATGGTCTAATCATGTTTTGAAATGTGAAATAAAAAATTCTTTCTCAGTGGGGAAAAGTAATCTATATTTATTTAATTCTTAGTCAAATTATTTGTACTTTGAACATTGTGCTCAATGGCTGAGATTTATTGTGAATGTTACCATCTACCTACAGAGAACTCTTGTCATTCATGAACATTAAATCCTCTTCATGAATTAGTTTATTTTCTCCCAAATTGTTTGGAATTCATTTATTTACACTAACATTTTAAAGCATTAAGGTTATTGCTTAATTTATTAAATATACAATAATTATAAAAGCTATCACATAATGATAAGAAAAAAGATTAACGGGGTTTATAGTGAACTAATCTACAAATCAAAGAAGTTCATTACAAAAATAGTTATATCTAATAATAGGACTCTTTATAGATCCAATTAATATCATCCAACAAAGATAATCTTGTTTAAGCTACCTCATTAGAGGCTAAGAAAGCTTTTGAAGTTTAAATGGAGCAGTATTTTCTGATATTTAACACATTTTTAATTTAATTTTCCTATTTCTAAGTGGATCAAATTTATTTTATAAAAGGTTCAGAACTTTATGTAAGTCCTAACCAATGGTTCACTAATATTTTTCTGTTAAAACAGGAGCTAAGTGTAAGTTTCTGGATTTTATAAAACTAAGAAAAAAATTTTTTTTCTAATTCTTAAGAAGAGAATGGATTTTATGCAAACAGTATTGTGCATATTGAAACAAATAATACATGACAGTATTTTATTTCTTTGAATCCTGGGGTAGAAAAGCAGTTGGGTTTTTAGTGGTGATCTGATACAGCCAATTGCCTTAAGTTAGAATACACATAAATAGCATCTCCAAGTGATCACTTAAAATTAAAAAATGAGAAGAAGCCATAATCTAGAGACACTGAGATGTTAGGTCTTCTCTCTTCTACTTTCTTTTGGGCACTCTCTACCCTAACAATTTTAGGAGAGATACTTTAGTTTTGTTCACTTATAAACTCTCCAGGTAGTAAATGGAAGATAGGACATTATCAGTCAGAAAATTGGGTATCTCCCTGTGCCTCTTATTTTAAAGCTCTCAAGAACTGAAATATTTGATGCTATCCTTGCCTTCTATGATCATAGCTATTGAAGCACTTCAAAACTGTCATGCTATATCTTATGTGGAATATAGAACATTCAGTATTTTTCTTGAAATAACATTCAGTTGAATTCACCTGGTAGTTTTATTTTCTAGGTTAAACCCCCCAAATTACTCTCATCTTTATTCATGCTTTCTATTAATAAAACAATTACTATTGTTGTTTGTTCTTTTTCTTAAAATGTGATAAAATCTAGATATAGGCTTCTAAAAGGGGCCTAGTCAATGGCAAAAATAGGAAGAAATTACTTCCTTGCATATGCTTTCATGAACAAGAATGGAGAGGGGGAGGTTAAAGAAGTATACAAATGAGAAAGATGGAGATTTTGGTGAACTTTGTAACTGTAGGTAGTGGTAAGGAGAGAGATATATATCCTAAAAGCACTGAATGTGCCTATGAAAGCAGCCAGAAGCGTAACATTGTATGGAAAGGGGCAGGCAGCTTTGTGGGGGTGAGGAGAGAAAATATGATGAAGATTAGTCATCTACCAAAATGGAAAATAATTTTTTAAGATTAAAATTAAATGTATTCTTTATCAGCCATCATGCATGATGAAGTCAGCTTTTAACTGTGGGTTACCACAGTCATTTTTCCTGTGTATGCTGGCAAAATTACATGACATGCCAGTTTCAACTCACTGAAGAAAGGCAAAATTTGGGAATATTTGTGCAAAGTTAATAACAAAACATGCATATCTTGAAACAAAAAAGAATAAAGAGATCTTAAAAGTAGACTCAGGAATATGTAAAACCATTAGAAGGGGGTCAGATGGATTGGGTAGTGATTTTAAGGATCGGCTTGGGGACATTTGTGTTGGGAATTAAAGCATGATAAGCAGGATTTGATTTTGTTTGTTTTTTTTGCTACAAAGTGAAATGGGTAGACTCTGGAAATGTGAAATAGTGGTCACTAGATATTTAAATTTGAGATTCTTATAGACCAAATTCTGTGCAAAATGATTTAATATCCTATATCATTTGCTTACATTTGTATATTCAGCTTATAGGCCACCATGGCTATTCTAAATATACTATTCTGAAACCAGAGCTTTTTCTTATGATTAATACTATCTCTTGAATTTGGGATTATTAGAGAATCCCAGGGACGGGGGAGCCTGGTGGGCTTCCGTCTATGGGGTCGCACAGAGTTGGACACAACTGAAGTGACTTAGCAGCAGCAGCAGCAGCAGAAGTGAAGTTTAAACTACTGGATAATTCTACCTATCATACCATACTCTTTGGTTATCCATATTTTTCAAGCTGAATATGCTTAATTCTGAGAACTATCCTAGACAAAATGTTACAAATCTGTTTTTAAAGTCCTATGTAAATATGTATATGTAAATACCTTAATATGAATATTAAGGTATTCTAAAGCCAAAGTATTTGAGAAGAGAGAAGGTGTGAATCATTAGAAAAGGTTGACCTGGGCTTGAAACTTGTGTGCTACATGCTAAGTCGCTTTAGTCACGTCCAACTCTTTGCAACCCTATGGACTGTAGTCCACCAGGCTCCTCTCTACATGGGTTTCCCAGGAAAGAATACTGGAATGGGTTGCCATCTCTCCTCCAGGGGATCCTCCCAACCCAGGGATCAAATCCCTGTCTCTTACCTCTTTTGCATTGGCCAGTGAGTTCTTTACCACTGGTGCCACCTGGGAAGCCCCTGGGCTTGAAACTTGGATTTCTAAATTTCATGCTCATCATTTGAAAAGTGATGGTGTTGGACTTTTAAGTACATGGTCAACTATTTTCTTGTTAACTCTTTGCCTGAGATAGTTGAACCTTGATTTCTTTCTAATAGGATACAGTGATAATCAACACAGATACAGTCCCTGTCTTATAGAGCTTGGGGTTGTGTGATAGTAAAAGCGGACATTATTTTTATAGGCCCAGTACTATGCTAAGCGCATCATATGCACTATTTCATTTAGTCACATAATCCTACCAGGTTGTTAATATTATTTTGATTTTATAGAGAAGAAGACTCAAGCTTATAGAGATTAGGTGACTTGCCCAAGGTAAGTAAAAGATGGAACCAAGATTTGATTCTAGAACTGTCAGATACCACAGTCTGGATTATTGTAGCTATGTAATAAGTCTTAGAGTCAAGTAGTATAAATAATTTACCTTTATTTTCTTTTTTTCCCACAGTTGTTTTGGTTATTTTAAGTCCTTTACATTTCCATATGAATTTAAGAATCAGCTTGGGGAGAACTGATAACCCAGCATTAAATCTGATTCCGTTACTTAGAAATATTTTGATCCTTTGGGGTCCTGCTTTCAAGCTTTTTAAGTAGGACCAAACCTGCTTTTCACGTATGGCTAGTTATTCCCTATTACTGAAACATACCATTCTTGGTGCTCTTACTGATGCTGTTTTAATTATGAGGTTTTTTCCTAAGGCTAGTTTTTATTATTTTTATTATTCCCGGTCGTTATGAACCACTCTACCCTCTAATTCTTTCCTAAGGTTCTTTCCCCAGCCACATGCATGCACTGATTACCAATCAACTGAATATTCAAGGTGGTCACTCTGTAGATCTCTGGCATTCTCCCTGTGTATCTCTCTCCTCTAGTTCTCTGCCTGATGAAATCTAGCAGCCTGGCTTCCCCAGACTCCCACCTCTGTCTCTTCAATTCTGGTAGGCCTCTGGGTTCACCTGAGCTCTTTTCTTCCTGGGTTGAGGCTTGGACATTTTCTCCAGGCAGTAGACTGGGACAACTGGAAGAACTAGAGCACTCTGTTCACTTGTTTTCCATCTCTCAGGGTTCATTGTCTTTTTTTGTGGCTGCACCATGTGCTTGTTGAATCTTCGTTCCCCAACCAGGGATTGAACCCAGGCTGGCAGCAATGAAAGCACAGAGTCCTAACCACTGGACCACTGGGGACTTCCCCTCATTGTTCTTTGGTGCTTGATGTCCATTGTCTTCTTCTTTCCCACTAGAGATGACGGTTTCTCTAGTAGTTAGCCATGAGAATGTAAACAGAAGTGATGATGTGTAAGTTCTAGTTCAAGCTCTTAACTAAAAGCTGCTTGCCCCTGATTCCTCTTTCCCTTTCCCACATGCCATAATATGAGAGGAGGATGGCACAGTTGGGAGACAGACCCAGGCTTCGGAGAACCTCATGGAGCAGTACCGCTCTGACCCCCTCACTACTGTGATCTTCAGGTGAGATAGAAAGAAATGTGATAACTGGTTTTGTTGTCGTCCAGTTGCTCAGTCGTGTCCGACTCTTCGGGGCACCATGGACTGCACCATGCCAGGCTTCCCTGTCCTTCACTATCTCCCAGAGCTTGCTCAAACTCATGTCCATTGAGTTGGTGATGCCATCCAACCATCTCATCCTCTGTCATCCCCTTCTCCTCCTGCCTTCAGTCTTTCCCAGCATCAGGGTCTTTTCCAATGGTTCTTTCACATCAGATAGCCAAAGTTTTGGAGCTTCAGCTTCAGTCCTTCCAATTCAGGATTGATTTCCTTTAGGATACTGCTTTGATCTCCTTGTTGTCCAGGAGACCCTCAAGAGTCTTCTCCAACACCACAGTTCAAAAGCATCAATTCTTCAACACTCAGCATTCTTTACGATCCAACTCTCATGTCCATACATGATTACTGGAAAAACCATAGCTTTGAGTATGCAGAAGTTTGTAGGCAAAGTAATGTCTCTGCTTTTTAATATGGTGTCTAGATTGGTCATAGATTTTCTTCCAAGGAGCAAGCATCTTTTCATTTCATGGCTGCAGTCACCATCTGCAGCGATTTTGGATAACTGTTTAAACCATTACTATTTTGGTCTTTGCTAAAGCAACTCGTATACTAATCAGTACAGCCAAGGAAAGTACTTCCAGATTCATACACATAGGAAGTAATGGAGTTAATTTATCAACCCAGATTTATCTATGATCATAATCATTGTCCCGGGTTTCCCAAATTGTGGTTATATTTCTGCCATTTTCACAATTTTTCCCATATCTATTTATTATTTGTGTCATTGTTTACTTAATATTTTTCCTTAAATAGATGCTTTTAGAAGAAATTGTTATCTTAAGCAATAATAGTCATTAAATTAAAGGTCTGATATGCTCTTTATATATTTTTCTAGTATACATCAAAATAAGTATATATCCATTAATATAAAAGATGTCCACAGATGTCCAAAATCATCTTGTGTACCACCCATGGTATTCATGAAAAACACTGAGAAATACACAGTATTTTGATTTTGCCTCTTAATCAATTAATCACAATGAGTAGAGATCACAGTGAAAAGAAAGACCAGACTCATCTGGAAGAATTAATTACATGATACACTTCCCTCACTCTGTCCCCAAGATTTTCAAGATAGTTGCTCACCAATTTCCTCTATTATTTGCCAATATTATGAACAGATCTATGACTTTTCAAATTTCCCTGTTGAGTGTTGTCTCCTTGGAACAGCATTCCAATCTCAGTGGACTGCTAAACCCATGCATCTGCCTGTTTTAGAAAGAAGGTAGTCACATACATTCTAAAGTGTCACAGACATCTAAAGTTATACCTGTTAACACTTTAGAAAAATAAAATGATAACATAGAAAGAAGTGACATTAATTGCCTATCAGTTGCTTTTCCACCAAATTAAAAAAAATAATCACTGGTTATTATGAATTTTAATTCTGCTACTAACTAGCAACAGCACCTTTCTCATGCAAGGTATCCTCTTTGGGTTTCACTTTACTGAAGTGAAAAATGAAGAATTTGAAAGTATACAAAACAATAATAATAATAACTCCATAGTGAAGAATGTGCCAAAGTCATGACTTGGCATTTCAGCAAAGAGTAAATATAAATGATCAACAAACACTTGAAAGATATTCAACTTTATTAGTAATCAGGAACATGTAAATTAAAGCAAAATGATACATCATTGTACTTTCATTAGCTTGGCAAAAATTAAGAAGTCCAACAAAATTAAATGCTAGTGATTATGTAGAGCAACAGGAAAGTTTGAACGTTAAGTGGGATTACATTTTGACATTATCAAGTTAAAATTGACAACATGCATGACTTTGAACCCAGCAATTTTACTTGTAGGTATATAGTCTTGAGAATCTCTTGGTTAGATAGACCAGGGAATATAGAGAATGTTTATAGCAGTGTTGTTCATAATAGCACAAAACAAAAAAAACTAAAAACAGTCCAAATGCCCATCAACTGGAGAATGATAAATGGTGATATAGTATTCAGTTTAGTTCACTTCAGTTGCTTAGTCATGTCCAACTCTTTGCGACCCCATGGACCCTGTGGCAGCACGCCAGGCTTCCCTGTCCATCACCAACTCCTGGAGCCTACTCAAACTCATGTATCTCATCCTCTGTCATCCCCGTAATACAACAAAGAAAAACCTGGAAAAGACAGACAATAGAAATTTGCAAGTCTTCAGAATGTACATGGTAATTAAAACTTTCAGCCAGAATAAAATAGTACATAAAGCCCTATAGAATAAAAGGACAATTGGATGGAAAATGGCAGAGGAAAAAGGACCAATAGATTTCCTTTTTAAAAGGCAGAGGAAAAAAATCTATACAAAACCTTTATTTTAATACTCATCTAGTATCAATTTCCTTCACCCATTATAGATCAAATGTTATTTTCTGTGTCTTCCATACAGTTTCTTTCATCAGAAAGCCTCTTGTATTGATCAAAATTACTTTGCAATACAAATTATTACTCCTTATTTTTTTGGCTACACTGGCGTCCCTAGTGACTCATGTGGTAAAGAATCTGCTTACAATGCAGGAGACTTCAGTTCATTTCCAGGTTGGGAAGATTCCCTGGAGAAGGAAATGGCTACCAACTCCAGTATTCTTGCCCAGAGTATCCCATGGACAGAGGAGCCTGGCAGGCTACAGTCCATAGGGTCATAAAAAATTGGACACGACTTAGCAACTAACACATGCAACAATAATGTGCAGGGCTTGCCGGATCTCAGTTTCCTGACCAAGGAATCAAACCTGTGCCCCCAGCAGTGGAATGGTGAAGTCCGAACTACTGAACCCCAAAGGAATTCCTCCCCGATTTTTAAAAATCTTAATATATTGGGTTTCTGAACTTAAGGGATGTCAACTTGGAATCATTTGAGTTATCCTGTGTATTTTACTTACTTTGCTAGAATGTAGTAAGTTAAGTTTTAGAGGCTTCTTAGAAACAGAGGTTATGCTTTTTTACCCAGTAGTAACTTGAATACATACTCTGAATTCTGATTTATCCTTTTAATGGCATCTTTTCTTTGTAGGTGCTAAAAAAAAATCTTTGTTCTTTGTTCAAACAAAGAACAATAAGGAAATTACTTGAGAAAATTAAATTTTATTGACACCAAGGATACTTAGGCCACATCACCAAAAAAAAATTATGGCAATATCAGTAGTGCCTTTTAAATTAAATGACAAATTGGAAGTGTTTAACAACATATGGTCCCTTTTTCTTGACATATATGATTAAGAATATATCTTTTTATCAAAATGTAAAATACCATCTGGTAGAAGTAACAATTATTCTATTGGCTTTTACATTAAATCACTGTACTTCAAAAAGTAAATATTTTCCTGTTTTTCCTTTTTCTTGTGCTAGATCTATTTATAATATTCAAAACTGTATAATTCAAACACTATAATTAGGTGTAACAATTAAAACTGATTTTGAATTTTGAACAGAAAACAATGTTTCTTAAATTTTTCCAAACATTTCTTAAAAATTCATTTTACAATAGCTCTTTTCTAATATTCATGATTGTAAATTTAGGCTATCTGAAAACCTACTGTTACAACTTCTTGTTAGACACATAGTAAGACTTTGTATATGAAAGGAGTTATATGTATATGCATGTAGTGCTCTTTACAAAAAGGAAGGAATTTTTATAATAAGGTTCATGCATTTTGAATGTATGTAGTAATGTTAATAGCCAGAGTTATTCATTCATTTGACAAACCTGTCAGGTTCAGAAGATACCAAATGAGCAGGAAAAGTTTCTCTCTGACACAGGTATATTATATATCTAATAAGGAAATTTCTGCAATATATGATTTTAGGAAACATATCAAGCAATTCACAATTTTGTGCATATAGTGTTCTCCAAAGCCACACTGGGACTAACCCAAACAATGAATGCTTTAAGTATTAGATGTAATACTTGTATCAGATATGTGGCCTGAATTCTATAAATTTTGTTGTTTATTTAACTTTAAAGAATTGATCATTTCAAGAGGGGCTATTAGATTTTAGATATTTCTGATCCTTTTGAGTATTTTAAGGAAGCAAACTATTTGAATAAATATCATTCTAATATTTAAGTATCTATGATGGCTAGACCCTACCAACTGCTCTCAAGAAGCCTAAAATTTAGATGCCAAGGCAGACAAGTAAAGCAAGGACGATAGAGAGGACTGTAGGGTAAGCAATATGACTGTTATATACTGACCACACTTCAACCACTGGGGTAAAGTATGGGGATGGGAGATGGAAGAAAGGACATTTTAGACAGAAGTCATACTTTGGTATGACAAAGGAAAGGACTAAATAACAAATTTGAGGATTTTCTTCTCTTTTCTATCAACTATATTGTAGTATAAACTATATACAATAAAATGTACTTAAGTGTACAGTTTGATGAGTTTTGATAAACCACCATAATAAAGAGAGAGTATTTCCGACAACCCAAAAAGTTCTTTCACACCCCATGCAGTCAATCCTCCCACCTGACCCCACACTGAACCCCCAAGAGAATCACTGATCTGCTTTCCGTCACTATGTATTTGATTCCATTTGTTTAGAGTTCATTAAAATTGTATTTTACAGTATGTACTCTTTTGTGTCTCTTTTTCATCAGTATGATGTTTTCAAAAGTCATCCATGCTGTTGCATATATAAGTGGTTTCCTCTTTACTGCTGAACATTATTGTGTTGTAAGGACATACCACACTTTATCCACTTACCAGCTGGGAAACATTTGGATTATTTCCAGTTTGGGGCTATTATGAATAAAACTGCTGTGAACTATTATGTTTAAGTCTTGGTGTGGACAAATGTTTTTATTTACTTTTGGTAAATATGTAAAGTGGAGTTGCTGGGTCAAATGGTAATTGTATTTTTTTTTTTTTTTAACCTTGCAGGATCTTAGTTCTCTGAACAGGGATTGAACCTGGGCCACAGAAGCGAAAGCACTGAGTGTTAACCACTGGACCACCAAGGAATTCTCTGGTAATTGTATTTTTTAACTTCATTAAAAAAAAAAAAAAAAGCCAGAATGGGAATTCCCTAGAGGTACAGTTGTTAGGACTCTGTTCTTTCACTGCCTAGGTCTCCGTGTAGCCTGCTGCCACCCCTCCCTCCCCCCAAAATCCAACAATGCCAGAACAATTTTCAAAGTGGTCAAACCATTTAAGTTACTGTTTGCACGGTAAATATACTTTTCATCCTCTTAGTTTCAAAATGTTTTGTCTTTAAATCTAAAATGTGTCTCTTGTGGCTTGCACATAGTTTTTTTTTAACCCATCCTACAAATCTCTTTTAATTAGAATATTTAATCCATTTGTGATATTTATTTAGTTACATTTAATGTAATTACTGATAAGATAGTATTTATGCCTGCCATTTTGCTATTTGCTTTCTTAATGTCATATATTTTTCTGTTCTTCTATTCCCTTTACTCCCGCCTTTTATGTTAAATACTTATTTGTACCTTTTAATTACCTTTGTACCTTTAATTACTTTGTACCTTTAATTATCAGTCCATCTTAAAGGAAATCAGTCCCAGGTATTCATTGGAAGGGCTGATGTTGAAGCTGAAACTCCAATACTTTGGCCACCTGATACGAAGAGCTGACTCATTTGAAAAGACCCACATGTTGGGAAAGATTGAAGGCAGGAGGAGAAGGGGATGACAGAGGATGAGATGGTTAGATGGCATCATCGACTCAATGGACATGAGTTTGGGTAAACTCCGGGAGTTGGTGATGGACAGGGAGGCCTGGCATGCTGCGGTTCATGAGGTCACAAAGAGTCGGACACAACTGAGCGACTGAACTGAACTGAATTACCTTGTCATTGCTTTTATGATATATTTTTTGAGTATCTTCTTAGCGGTTGTTCTAGGGATTACTCAGTTTTGTTCTCTGAACACCTTGCAGGGTAGCTAATGGGTAAAACTTTGTTGTCTTAGTGGTTGCTCCTAGGGCAGGAGGAGAAGGGGACAACAGAGGATGAGATGGTTGATAGCATCACCAATTCAATGGACTTGACTTTGAGTAGGCTCCAGGAGTTGGTGATTGACAGGGAAGCCTGGTGTGCTGCAGTCCATGGGGTCCCAAAGAGTCAGACCCGACTGAGCAACTGAACTGGGGATTACAATTACCAATTTAGAACAATACAGCTTGGATTAATACCAGTTTAATTTCAATAGTATACAAAATCTTAGCTACTATATAGCTTCATTCCCTCTTGCTTCCCTTGTACTATAATTATGACACAAATTAGATCCTTATACATAATATGCTGATCAACAAAGATTTATAATTACTATGCAGCTGTATTTTAAATGGGAGAAAAAATAATTATAAACAAAAAATACATTTACACTTTTATAATTATTTATGTAGTTACAAGTTTCCTTTATATGGGTTTGAGTTATTGTCTAGTTTTTCATTTCAACCTGAAAGACTCCCTTTAGAATTTCTTGTATGGCAAGTTTCCTAGTGACAAATTCTTGTTATTTTTGTTTATACATGCATTTGGGGAATGTACTAATTTCTCCTTCATTTTTTAAGGATAGTTTTCCTGGATACAGAAGTCTTAGCTGACAGTCTTCCAGCATTTTGAACATGTCATCCCACTGCTTTCTGCTTCAGTAGTTTTGGTTGTAAATCTTATTTAGGATTATGTGAGGAGTGGCTTCTCTCTTGACACTTTCAAGATTCACTCCTTGACTTTCGTTTTCAACAGGTTAATTATAATGTGTCCAGGTGTGTATTTCTTTGAATTTATCCCACTTAGACTTTATTAAGCTTCATGGATGTGTGGATTAATGTTTTTTTAATAAATTTGGAAAGTTTGTGACCATTAAGTGTCATCACATAGCATCAATGGTGTATACATGTCAAACCCAATCTCTCAATCCTTTCTGTTCTCCCCTTTCCCCCTTAGTAGCCATCCTTTTGTTCTCTTCAGTTCAGTTCAGTTCAGTCGCTCAGTCGTGTCCGACTCTCCGCGACCCCATGAATCACAGCACGCCAGGCCTCCCTGTCCATCACCAACTCCCGGAGTTCACTCAAACTCATGTCCACAGAGTCGGTGATGCCATCCAGCCATCTCATTCTCCGTCGTCCCCTTCTCCTCCCGCCCCCAACCCTTCCCAGCATCAGAGTCTTTTCCAGTGAGTCAACTGGTCGCATGAGGTGGCCAAAGTACTGCAGTTTCAGCTTTAGCATTAGTCCTTCCAATGAACACCCAGGATCGATCTCCCTTAGAATGAACTGGTTGGATCTCCTTGCGGTACAAGGGACTCTCAAGAGTCTTCTCCAACACCACAGTTCAAAAGCATCAATTCTTCGGCAATCAGCTTTCTTCACAGTCCAACTCTCACATCCATACATGACCACGGGAAAAACCATAGCCTTGACTAGACGGACCTTGGTTGGCAAAGTAATGTCTCTGCTTTTTAATATATTATCAAGGTTGGGCATAACTTTCCTTCCAAGGAGTAAGCGTCTTGTAATTTCATGGCTGCAATCAGCATCTGCAGTGATTTTGGAGCCCCCAAAAATAAAGTCTGACACTGTTTCCACTTTTTTTACATTTCCCATGAAGTGATGGGACCAGATGCCATGATCTTTGTTTTGTTCTCTACATCTGTGCTATTTCTGCTTTGTAAATAAGATGGTCTATGCTGATATTTTAGATAGCGATTTTTGAGTGGGAAATTCTGTACAATTGTGCCACTCACACAGCTTTGGATTCAGATGTTGCAATCCTTCTTTTCCCTCTATCCAGTAGTTTGGTCACCTTTCTTGATTTAGGAATGCTTTAAAGATGCTAGTTATTTAGAACATATCTGACAAAGTGAGAGGGGCTTGGTAAAACGTCCTGCCCTAAACAAACCCTTTACTGAATTGTGATATAAACGTGTCAATAGTCATTTCTTGGGCAGTTTTGCTCTCTCAACACCTAGCAGGGGAGCTAATGGGTAAAACGTTATTGTTGATAATTACTTGGAGAAATAATGATTTATTTATTTATTAAGTTTTGTAAATTAAATTGGGCTTAAAATAGATGGCTTCGCTATTAGGGAAATGTCTGTTTTCCTTGAAATTCAATCTTCGCAAATTGGTAAGGACAAGAAGGTGAGTAGACTGCACTATGGAAAAGAACATCAGGCCGGCCGATTTCCACTGTTTTCACACTTCTCCCTTTTCTCTCTTGCTTCTCAGATAACCTCGTTTAGTTCAACTGAACCTTTTCGTTTTGAGGCAGGGCCGCGATGAACACCAAAACGAAAGGAGTTCTGGACTTCGCATTCCTACACTTCCATCTCCTATCCAGTCACCTCCCAGGGCGCGCAGGCCAGCGTCTCCGCTCTGGCCGAGCGGAGAGAAGCGGGGAAGGGAGACGCGAGGGCGGAGCAGCGAGGATGTCCGGCGCTAACTTCCGCCTCGCCCTCCAAGCCTGGAGTCAAGAAGCTGGCCCGCTCCGTCTGTCTCGGGCGCTACTCCAGGGACGCCTGCCCGACTCCCGAGTCGTCTCCAATTGGCCGTCGGAGGAACGGAAGCCGAAGAGGAGCAGTGAACCCGGAAGTGCTTCGCCGCGGAGGCCCGGGCGACTCTTTTGAATGGAATCGGGCTGATTCATCGCCGGTTCGCCGAGCCAGAGCCGGGCCCAGGCCGAGCTGCTGCTGTCGCTGTCGCCTCCGCCGCGTCATCGCTCCTGGAAGACAAGGGTCCAGACCGCGACCTCCCGCTCCGCCCGCCTTCAGGTAAGCCTGTGAAGGCAGGCCTCGGACGTCCGCGGAGGCAGCAGCGCTAGGCCGCTGCTAGCCCCGTGCTTTCCTGAGTCACGTTGCCCAGCCGAGTTGCCACGGCCCCGGGCGGTGAGGGTGGAGTCCAGGTTCCTTCGTCCTCCTCGCTGGCTTCCCGGGTCTCTGATTAAGTTAGGTCTGAATGTAGTTTCTTTCCTGGCGTTTCTGCTCCGCTGAATTCACCACACTTTGGGAACCTCTCCTCCCTATACAGGGAGAATTCTTGGTTTTGGCCACTGTTTGTATTCTTTTCAAAGTTACCCCTGTGTTGAAAAACTTCCCACCAGACAGGAAACAAGGGAGAGAAGAAAATGAACTTTACCGTTGAGTGCATGTTTGCTTTATCACTTTTCCCAAGGATAGGCCTTGACCCATTTTCTTTTAGTTTTAGGTTTTTATCTCCCTTCAAAAACAAACAAAACCCAGAGGTGCACTGGTTTTTAACCTTGAAACTCTTCAAAACAAAATGCGATTATTTCTGCTCTGCCTTTGAACTTACTTTCAATTTGTCCTAATTGAGTAGTTGTTGATGAGTTGATTACATTTCTTGTTTTCGGTAAAGTAGCGATCTGCTGCTGTGTGTTATATCCTGGAACTCAGTTTTCCTGGGAACACTACATTGTGTCAGTCAAGAAAGAAAAATATAAAATTATTGAAAAAGTTTGAAAATAAATCCAGTGATTGAAGGAAAAATTTTTGAAATTAAAAGGGTATCCAAAAGTTGGTAAAAGATTTAATGGGAAAGGCAAGGAAGAGATTTTAAAAATGACCAAGAAATGTACTTCCAGGGTGAAGATTATTTTTTTCCACTGCCCACAAAATTACTTAGTGCTGCTGATTTGATGTTTGTGAGTAAGCAAGAAGACAGCCAGTGATAATGGTGAAATAACAGAAAAAGAACTGAATACAGTTGTAGTGCAGATGATTAATAGTAGCCTTCTAGTCTTGTCCTATAAAACCACCAACTGGCTCATTTAAAGTTTAAATTGGGTATGTTTTAAACATACAAACTTAAGGGGGTTATTGTGCATTTGAAGAGATTAAGATATGTGGTGGCTGAGAATTAACTACAGGATGCATTTAGTGAAGTGGTATTTCGTGAAAAACCTGAATATTGTCTTGATTTTGTTTTAGAACAAAGTTACATGTGGTCAACAGGAGAAAGTTCTGAAGTCATGATCTTTCAATGTAGCCCCACCTGTTGAGTTTGGGAGATTTTTTTTTTTCCCTAGGATGCTTGATAAATATTATATTGTTGTTCTAATTGAAAAGCTGAATTTTTAACCTGCCTGACATGGGTTTAATTTACTTTCATACCGGTCTGTAAACCTTGTGTTTAATATCTAGTTTCAGAACCTTGTTTGAAAATCAGTAACACAGAGCGATTGTGCTTAACATTTGTTTTTAGTTTTATAGCAATGTTTGTTTCCTTAGTTGTTTTCCACCTGTGAAAGCCTTACCTAAACACCTGTGATTATTACTCATGAACTTGTCTTCTACCCAGTTTGTTGCACTCATTTAACACTCATTATGTTTTATGATATTTTGGTGTCCCTGTCTGTAAAGTGAGAATTGGATTAAATAATCTCTTCTGGCTCTAAGAGAATACTAATAACAGTTACTGAGTATCTGTGAATGTCTCAGGCACTGTGTTAGATGCTTGTATTTTTTTTCTTACAGCAGACTTGCAAGTAAGATACTACTCTCATTTTAAGATGAGGTCTAGGCTCTAGATCTAGAGTCTAGAAAAAGGGAACTTGTTCACATCATATAGAGAGAGGATAGGTGAAGACACCAGGATTCAAATCTAGGTCTGATTTCCTCCAGAGCCTTTCCAGCTGAATCTTTTCACTTTATGCTTTTTTCTTGGGTTTGTATCATTCCTCTCAGGTAGATGGTAAATTCTTTTGGTGAAAGTCACTAAATTCTGCAGTGACTCTGTTTCTGTATCATTTTATATACAACAATCATGAAGCCCTTATTTGTTAGTCAGTAAGTTGTGTCCCACTTTTTGTAGCCTACCAGGCTCCTCTGTCCATGGGATTTCCCTGGAGTGGGTTGCCATTTCCTTCTCTGGGGGATCTTCCCGACCCAGGGACTGAACCTCGGGTCTCCTGCATTGGCAGACAAATTCTTTATCTCTGAGCCACCAGAGAAGCCCTATATACTAGGAACTATTTAATAAATGTTTTGTTTCAGTGCTGTAATTAGGAGATAGCACACGATATTTACAATAATTCTATCCTTACTGTTCTAAATGGGGGAGGGGGGATCTTGCTTTCCGAATTTTATTTATATAATTAAATTTAATGTTGACTGTTTCTGTTTCTTTCACTGAAGAAAGTGAGAGAAAGAAATTCCTAATTACTTTCCACAAATCAGAGTAGAGGAATTAGAAATACAGTGAGATCACAAATGAAGAGTAAAGGATTTACTATCAGTCTGAGAATAGTATATAAGTGCAGCATGGGTTGAGAAGTAAAAATGAAAAAATGAACTGGAAAACAGAAGAAAAACTCGGAACAGATAAGGGCTTCATGATTTTGTTAGCCCAGTTTGGGAGATGAAAAAGTGGAAAATCATGAAGATTTTGAAAGTACTGATACTTATTTTGTACTATTTTTTACCAGAGTTCTAGACATTATATATGACATGTTAGGCATAAACACTTTATTCATATTATCTGATAATTTTTTAGCTAATAATATCATGAACGAGCTCTTGAGTCCTTTTCTTTTTGATAGAGGTAAAAACTTAGTTTTGATCCATAGACATTTTGCATTGCTTTTATTTCTGAGTATTTGAAATATTCTTTTTTGTAAGTATTCTTTTATGTTCTAGTGTAACAACTTAAATTTTATGAACCCCTTTGCTAAATTCTGCAAAAAACAAGTTCCTCCTCTTCAGTGTGATTGATTCATTTTTTACTGTGAAATATGCCCAGTGTTTTGAAATTCACTAAATGCCAGACTCTTTGGGAAGAAGAACCTGTGTTGAATGAACACTAGCTATGCTCATAGGATGAGCAGCTGATGACAGCAGCTAGCATTCATTGTTTACTTCCTATGTGCCAAGTGTTATTAAATGTCATTTTTGTTCACTGTCTTCTTTAATATTCTGAACAATTCTGTGAGATAGATATTATCATTATCCCCATTTTATAGATGAGAAAACTGAGCCTGAGAGACGTAACTGGCCCAAGGACACAGAGCTAAAATGTGTTGGAACCAGGATTTGAATCCCAGCACTGAGACTCTAGACTCTTAAGCTCTTAACCTTAATATACCAAGAAAAACAGTCATCACCATTTACCACCCGGAGCCAGTAGATCTGTTAAAATTTCTTCCGCCTTTAAGTCAGTTTTTGAATAATTTATAGAAGTAAAAATAAAGGAATAGTAAAAAAAAAAAAAAAGTTAATGAAATTTAAACATAGCACATGCAAATTTTTGTTCTGTATTTTCCTAGTTTTGAAGGTATATGTACCTGAAATGGATAACATCATTTAAATGTAATTAGCTGTTCATCATCCATCACACGTGAACCTACATGTTTTTAATAACGTCTCTTAAGAGGCCCTAGCTTATCTTTTCTTCTGGTTCTGCTTGTACTTGCAATACTTTGTGTGTGTGTATGTGTGTTAAGATATGCATGTAATAAAATTTACCATTTTAACCTTTGTTAGGCCTATAGTTCAGTGGCATTTAAGTACATTCACATTGTGCGATCATCCCTAGCATCCATCCCTAGAACTCTTTGATCTTCCCTGATGCAATAATTTTTAATTGTATAAGATAGCTTTTAAAGTAAGCTTGTAGTTTTGCTCAAGCAGGGATAGCCATCATCTTTGCTCATAAAACATTCTTACTTTTAGATTTATGAACACCAGTTAGTTAGTCCAGTGATTTTTCTTTTCAGTTTGTGTTCTTTTACTCACCTTCGTGTACACTTCAGCATTTGTCCACATTTGAACTATATCAACATCATAAATGACAATAGAATATGTCACCTCTTTAACAGAACAGGTTGTTATTGTCAAAGTGTGTAAAGAGTCCTTCTTGTTGAATACTAACTGGATGTTTCATATTTCCTTTTAGATCTTAGAAATTCATTGTCCAACTCATTGATCCTTTAAAAAATAATTTTTGAGGTAAAATTCACATAAAACAAAGTTAACTTAAAAGTTTTTTTTCAGTTATTTCTTTTTTTTTTCAGGTATAATTGATTTGTAATTTGTACCAATCGGCTGTACAGCAAACTGACTCAGTTATACACATATGCATTCTTATATTCTTTTCAAAATTAGCCATTTTAAAGTGAACAGTTTAATATCATTTCAGTTCAGTTGCTCAGTTGTGTCCGACTCTTTGCAACCCCATGAACCACAGCACAGGAGGCCTCCCTGTCCATTACCAACTCCCAGAGTTCTCCCAAACTCATGTCCATTGAGTCGGTGATGTCATCCAACCATCTCATCCTCTGTCGTCCCCTTCTCCTCCTGCCCTGAATCTTTCCCAGCATCACGGTCTTTTCAGATGAGCCAGCTCTTCGCATCAGGTGGCCAAAGTATTGGACTTTCAGCTTCAACATTAGTCCTTCCAATGAACACTCAGGACTGATCTCCTTTAGAATGGACTGGTTGGATCTCCTTGCAGTCCAAGGGACTCTCAAGAGTCTTCTCCAGCACCACAGTTCAAAAGCACCAATTCTTCAGCGCTCAGCTTTCTTTATAGTCCACCTCTCACATCCATACTTGACTACTGGAAAAACCATAACCTTGACTAGATGGACCTTGGTTGGCAAAGTAATGTCTCTGCTTTTTAATGTGCTGTCTAGGTTGGTCATAACTTTCATTCCAAGGAGTAAGCATCTTTTAATTTCATGGCTGCAATCACCATCAGCAGTGATTTTGGAGCCCCCCAAAATAAAGTCAGCCACTGTTTCCACTGTTCCCCATCTATTTGCCATGAAGTGATGGGACCAGATGCCATGATCTTCGTTTTCTGAATGTTGAGCTTTAAGCCAACTTTTTCACTCTCCTTTTTCACTTTCATCAAGAGGCTCTTTAGTTCTTCTTCACTTTCTGCCATAAGGGTGGTGTCATCTGCATCTCTGAGGTTATTGATATTTCTCCCAGCAATCTTGATTCCAGCTTGTGCTTCCTCCAGCCCAGCATTTTGCATGATGTACTCTGCATATAAGTTAAGATAAGCAGGGTGACAATATATAGCCTTTATGTACTCCTTTATTGATTTGGAACCAGTCTGTTGTTCCATGTCCAGTTCTAACTGTTGCTTCCTGACCTGCATTTAGGTTTCTCAAGAGGCAGGTCAGGTGGTCTGGTATTCCCATCTCTTTCAGAATTTTCCACATTTCGTTGTGATCCACACAGTCAAAGGCTTTGGCATAGTCAATAAAACAGAAGTAGATGTGTTTCTGGAACTCTCTTGCTTTTTTGATGATCCAGTGGATTGTGGCAATTTGATCTCTGGTTCCTCTGCCTTTCTAAAACCAGCTTGAACCATCTGGAAGTTCATGGTTCACGTATTGCTGAAGCCTGGCTTGGAGAATTTTGAGCATGACTTTACTAGCGTGTGAGATGAGTGCAATTGTGTGGTAGTTTGAGCATTCTTTGGCATTGCCTTTCTTTGGGATTGGAATGAAAACTGACCTTTTCTAATCATTTAGTAGATTCATAATGTTGTACAACTACCTTCTCTGTATATTAATAGTTCTGAAACATTTCATTGCTGTAGGATAGAGGCCTAGTGGGTAGAGGCCGGGGATGCTGCTAAACATCCTGTAATGCACAAGACAGCCCTCTACAACAGAAAAATTACTTGGTTCTGAATGTCAGTAGTGCCAGAGAAACTGACTTATGTCAACTTTATTGTCATCATTAGAGTGCTGTTACTTTTTTTTTTTTGAGGTTCACCTCGTGATTCTGTAGTAATTGTGAAACTTTTTCTGTCAGTTCTCTCTTTGCTGTTAGGGGAAGAATATGAGGGATTCTGAAGTACTTGTTCAACGAAAGCTAACAAAAAAGACTGCAAAGATGGTATCTCTAGTGTTTTGTATCTTTTTGAAAGATGAAGCAGTGCTTTGGGCAGCACCATAAAAACTGAAAGATGATGCAGTGGCTATAATGTATTTCACTGTTGCATTATTTGGGGTGATTACTTCACTATTGCATTATTTGGGGGTGATCTTCCATTTTCTCCCTAGTTTAGCCTTCTTTGGCATAGCTGAGAATAATTGATTAGGACATGTCAGAGTTATTCCTAGGATAATGAAATAGCAAAGTTTAAAGATATAAGGAAATTAACCACTAAGATTCCATAATATATTACAGATTTCTAATAATGTGCAATGAACCTATATGGTAATTTTGTTCTATTTAAAAATGAATAAATCTTCTTGGTTCTTTAAAACTCCTCTAGAAAGACTGAAAGTCATGAGATAGCAATCCTTACATATAATTAGAACAGCTCAAAAAACACTTCAGGAACAACATCTGGATACAGGGGCACTCACTGTGCTCTATAGCGCCCTTGCGTGGTGTTTCATTCTCTACTCTCAGGAAATGATGATTAAACATCAATTTTTATTTCTGTGTTGTTTTTAGAAATTTTGCTTGGTATATTCCCTCCTTAGTTCTCAAAATAATTATATCTTATTTAATTAATTTTTTTTTTTTTTAGGGGAGAGAGAGGGGGAAAAAAAAAGCCTTGGGAAAAATTGTACCTGCCAGTATTAACAAGAGCTTGAATTAAGAAAATTTTCAAACTCAGCAAATTGAAATTTAACACTGCAAGAGCTGTAGCTACTGACCAGGTAAGAATTAAGAATGTATTTTACTTTTATTTATTCTTTCAGGATATTGTTATAACAGTATTATGAAAATGTGTTACTTTTAACACAGATCAAAAGCCCAGATTTAAGAGTTCTTGAAAGTCACAAGTAGCATTTTAGTTTCTTGTCTGCTTTCTATAAACTTCTTAAAAGTAGTGTAATTTAGAACACTTGTCAATATATTTCATTTCCAAATGTTGGTTTTTTATTAAACCTTATTATCTTAAATGTTTTAGTTTGCTAAATATTTTTTTCTGTTTGCTGAGACATCTCATTTTGCTAAAAACACAAGTTTGACCTGCCAGATTTTCTTTCCCTCTGCTCCCCACATAGCTCATGTATATTCACAGCATCTGGAGTCTGTGTAAAGTCATCAGAAACAACGCAGGGGGAATAGATAAACTGAACACAGCTGGGAATTTACTTTGGCTTGGAATATATAAAATGTCTAAAATTTTTTCCCCCATTTGTTCTTTACGTTAGTAAGCTTGCACTGATCCAAAAGAATTTTTTTTTTCTTGGAATAATATCTTGTAGAGGAATAAATGTCTTTTATATTTTAAATACACAGGACTTTGTTTTGTTTTGTTTTTAGTCAACAGCCTTTAAAAAGTACTGTGTATTGAATGCCATATTTGAGTTACGGAATTTTAATGAGAATTTAATGGAGAATTTATTTGTAAATGTTGTTGTTAGGAGGGTTAGTTAATATTGTGAAGTGGAAATTTTGTTTGGACTATCAAGTTTTCTTATGTGCCTTTTTGGTTTTTAAAGAGAGTTTATCTATTATCAGTCTCACAAACTTGTGGAGTGAAGGATGCCATACCCAAAACATATTACTTTGTTTATATAAAATCCAAAAACCCTGAGAATGTGTGCTGTTAGACCTTGGGATTCTGTGTTTGCAGGGTGTTGGAGACTAGGAAGGGAGCATAGAAGATTCTTAGGTCTGGTAGGGTTCTCTTTCTTCATGTAGGTGATGGTTATGGCGCTGTGTTCACTTGTACAGATTCCATGGTTGTATCATTTGGGCACTTTTCTAAATTAGGATTTGAATGAAGTTTGCAGTATTAACAGTGTTAAATATTCACAAGATTCAATTGTTAGCAATATTCAACAAACATGATTAGGCAACAGTGTAATGATTATAAGTTAGTAGAGTTAGTAGAGCTGTTCTAACTAGTAAAACAACTTGGACAAGTGACGAAATTAATCTGTTAGTGTTTATTTAGTTTCAAATATAATTTGTAGTAATGCCATTTTCTAAAGCATATATGTAGGAAGAAGAGGAATTTTAAGGCATAGTAGCAGTTTTCAAGTAGAAAAAATTGCTTCATTATTATGTTTATTGTACTAATATTAATTTTTATAATTTGATTATTCCTTTTTGTGTTTTTGTGGCCATATTAGTACCCTTGTTGTTTTTTTCCTTTGATTACTTCTGTGAAATTTTTGAGCTTTTAAGAGTATCTTCTGTAGTTACTCCAGAGATGAAAAAAAATCAGATCGACATTTCGAAGTTAATCTTCTTTGTATTGATTTACTCTAAAATTGAGACCAGCAGCCGAATTTCCTTAGTGAAAATAGTGTATATCTTCACAGTATCGGAAATAATGCAAACTATCTGTGTGGATTCTAGAACACTATCCTAATGCATTTAATGTTTACTTTATAATATTTCGTTTAGTATAATGAGTGCGTTTTAAAGCCTTTGATGCTAATTCAGAGATCCATAATCTGCTCACAATGTCTTTCACATGTAGTTTTGATGATAACTGACAAGCTGTAAGTTAATTAGCACAGAACTTACTAATGAGGATGTTAAAATTTAATTTAAAAGTGAGGATTTTTATTTGTACACTCTGGACAAATTGAAGGAAATTCAATCATACATATGATAAGCATTTCAGGCACTTTTTCTCATTCAGATACTTTATTAGATAACAATAAGAAAATATAATTAACTTAATGATAGCAAAGTTTTGAAAGTATGCTAAGATTGCTTGTCTTTAAAACTGGGGATAACCCAAAACCAAAGCAGTAAAATAAGGTCTGTTAATTAGCATGGAAGACAGCTTCTTGAATTAATATGTGGTGTTAATTAACAGGAAGTCTGATGTTGTGTTGTAATTACCACCAATATTTTTGACATACTGAGTGACTGAAGGTGAATTACATAGATAGCAATTGAGTAAACACTTTTGTGCTTAGGATCGTTTTTCTTTGTTTCTGTTTTCCAGAAATATGGACAGACTTCTTAGACTTGGAGGAGGTATGCCTGGACTGGGCCAGGTTCGTATATGGACTAAGTATTTCTTTGTGTGTTAATTACACTAGTTATCCAAACAGAAAGAAATCACTCCCAAGAAATTCTCCTCATAGATAACCTTATGGTAAGAAGCTTCCCGTACTGCTGGTTGTTGTATACCAATACTAAATAACTTATGAGAATATGTTCTATTGTCTTAATTCAATTTTCTCCTAGGAATAAGAATTTTCCCTGCTTTGATTTAAACTTTTGAGATATGCAAGATAATCAAACTTGCCTTTTGGTTAAAAAAAGAGAGACTCGTAATATTGTATTTCTGGGTTTACAATGTAGACTTTAAAAGTAACACATGAAAAAGTAAACATTGCATACTATTGGCAAGATCCAGAAAACCGATAGAATGTTTGTGTGTACAATCTTAACACTGATAAATTCCTTCTAGTAATTATGATACATGGATGAATAAGTAATACCTCTTTTTCCTTTAAATTTGGTATATATGATTTCTTTCACATTCTTATTAAAATTAAATTAATTTTCAGCTATTTTTAATATTATCATTTATCTTCATCTATACAGTTGAGGCAAATGGCCTCCAGATAGATTTCTATCTTAGGATATTCTGTCTGCTTTCAGCTGGAGAAGAAATTTCTGCTTTTTTTGAATTCTACAGTGATTGTCTTCCCAGTCTTCCAGTCACAAAAAAGATGACTATGTGAGACTTATGTAATATATTATTTTATGTCGACATTTTGGGAGTATTTTTTCTAACCCACCTTTAGAACCCTTCTAGTGATCAGCTTTCCCGGATTTCCATATCACTATCAATGACTTTGTCTTCCTTTATTTGTAGTAGTATAATATTTTGTGTGAGAAATAGTTGTGTTTGAGATTTCATGACATTTTCAATGTTTCTTAGGCACTTTTACAAGAATTCTGTGTTAGGCCCGTTGTGCTTGATGACTAATAAACCTTTTCCTTTTAGGATGTTGAAATTATTTTATGATTCTGTATTGCATCCTTGCATAGACCATTTGTTAGTTTTGACTATTTCTCATGGTCCTTTTCTGTAAGCATGTTTCTTTATGATTCTTCATTTTTCTAAAATCTTTGTAGTATGTTTGCTTAAGAGGTCTAAGTTTCTCTGAACTTGACCCCTAAAACTGCTTTCATACTTTTTCAAACATTATAGATAGCTTCTGGAATTTTCTGATTCATTCTAAAATCAGCAGTAATATTGTTAGGTATATAAAAGTGTCAAAAGTGAACTGAGGTGGTGTATAGATACTTCACATTTACCTGCAAATTACAGGTAAAGGTATTATCTTACTGGAATTCTTAAGAGAAGTTGCTTCAAATTTAAATACCAAAATAACTTTTCCCTTAAGTAGTAGATGCACTAAATTATCTATCCATGACAGAAATCCATGCCTGGAAATTGCTGGACGTGAAATGATGGTATGATTTACATCATACATCAGTGACCGCTGCGAACCTTTGCACTGAGCGGAAAACTTAAGTGTTGGTTCAGTAACCTGGCCTTGGTTTTGGATAATTTATTTGGCACGTGTTCCTCCTCAATTTGTATTCTTATTTGAACTTAAAAATATGTTGTCTGAGGATCTGTTACTTCATGTGTTTCATTTTTCTTATTAGATGACAGACTTTCAAAAGAATGATATATGGGGTTCTTGTGTCTGTGATAACCTCGTTTATCAAATACTAGGTGTTTAATAGTTATATTTTTTCTTAAAATTTTGTTATGCTCTTGTTCTAGACTAAATTGATAGACATGATGTTACTTCTACAAAATGAAATGTGTATTGTTTTGTAATAAGGAATAAAAAGTTAAGTGTATTGTTTATTAAAAAATGGTTTTTTTGGCTGTGCATGAATGGCATACAGGATCTTAGTTCTCTGACCAGGGATCAAACCCACTCCTCTGCAGTGGAAGCAGGGAGTCTTAACCACTGGAGTGCCAGGGAAGTCCCAAGTGTATTATTTAGTTTTAATAAAAAATGAAAGATCTTTGGATTAATAATAGCTATTGTTTCCATTTGATAATGTGTTCCGTTAAGTTAGTTCAGTCGCTCAGTCATGTCCAACTCTTTGCGACCCCATGAATTGCAGCACGCCAGGCCTCCCTGTCCCATCACCAACTCCCGGAGTTCACTCAGACTCATGTCCATTGAGTGGGTGATGTCATCCAGCCATCTCATTCTCTGTCGTCCCCTTCTCCTCCTGCCCTCAATCCCTCCCAGCATCAGAGTCTTTTCCAGTGAGTCAGCTTTTCGCATGAGGTGGCCAAAGTATTGGAGTTTCAGCTTTAGCATCAGTCCTTCCAATGAACACCCAGGACTTGATCTCCTTTAGAATGGACTGGTTGGATCTCCTTGCAGTCCAAGGGACTCTCAAGAGTCTTCTCCAGCACCACAGTTCAAAAGCATCAATTCTTCGGTGCTCAGCTTTCTTCACAGTCCAACTCTCACATCCATACATGACCACTGGAAAGACCATAGCCTTGACTAGACAGACTTTGTTGGCCAAGTAATGTCTCTGCTTTTTAATATGCTATCTGGTTTGGTCATAACTTTTCTTCCAAGGAGTAAGTGTCTTAATTTCATGGCTGCAATCACCACCTGCAGTGATTTTGGAACACCCAAAAATAAAGTCTGATACTGTTTCCACTGTTTTTCCATCTATTTCCCATGAAGTCATGGGACCAGATGCCATGATCTTCGTTTTCTGAATGTTGAGCTTTAAGCCAACTTTTTCACTCTCCTCTTTCACTTTCATCAAAAGGCATTTTAGTTCCTCTTTGCTTTCTGCCATAAGGGTGGTGTCATCTGCATATCTGAGGTTATTGATATTTCTCCTGGCAATCTTGATTCCAGCTTGTGCTTCTTCCAGCCCAGCGTTTCTCATGATGTACTCTGCATATACGTTAAATAAGCAGGGTGACAATATACAGCCTTGATGTACTCCTTTTCCTATTTGGAACCAGTCTGTTGTTCCATGTCCAGATCTACTGTTGCTTCCTGACCTGCATATAGGTTTCTCAAGAGGCAGATCAGGTGGTCTGGTATTCCCATCTCTTGAAGAACTTTCCACATTTTGTTGTGATCCACACAGTCAAACGCTTTGGCATAGTCTGTAAAGCAGAAATAGATGTTTTTTTGGAACTCTCTTGCTTTTTCCACGATGTAGCGGATGTTGGCAATTTGATCTCTAGTGCCTCTGCCTTTTCTAAAACCAGCTTGAACATCTGGAAGTTCACGGTTCACATACTGTTGAAGCCTGGCTTGGAGAATTTTGAGTATTACTTTGCTAGCATGTGAGCAGCCAATAAAAGTAGAAAAGGAGATATAAGTTGTTTTATCCCTCCAAAAATAAGTGGGAAATGTTACTGTCTTACCATATAATGGAAAAGTCAGAATTTCTTTGTAAATAGGGGCAGGTTACTTGTTGTTAACTTTGTTGATGCCCCTTTTAAAACATTGAAATTGTAGCAGAATAAAGTTTTCCATCCATCCCACTGACTCAGCTTACTTTGACTAGAAATGACATTTCTCTTTTCCATGGCTTATCTTTTCACTTATTCTCTGGTCCCATCCTGTCTTGAAACCTTACTCATCTCCATTGACCTTTTTCTCTGTTAGAGATATTTAAATGTCCTATATCCTCCCAAAACTTCACTGCATCCTGCCATTAAATGCTTCATTTCCAGAATTCCTGTAATAATAGCTTAGACTCACATATTCTACCTCCTTACTTCCATTGACTGATGAGATTATATTCTGGCCTCCTCCATTACTGTACTAGAATTATTCAGATTGTCAAGTCTATTGGCTCACTTTTAGTTTTCTTTTCACTGTTTTAATATATCACATTGTTCATAGAGTCTTTCTTGAATCTTTCTTCCGTTAGCTTTATCCTGTTACTTTTTCCTAGTTCTTCATTATGGTATGCATACGCTATAAGACAACTTAAAGGTTTTTTTTTTTAATATTACATTTTTAAATGTTATTATTTGAACAATAGCATGCTAAAATCATTAAATCTGTCCATAATACCCTACTTCAGTATAACTTATCAGTAGTGAAGCAAAAACAGATGTTTTATTAGAACTATTGCAGTTTGTAAATGAATAGCTTGTTGTTTCAAATATGTTTTTATTTACTTTGCTACAGTGCTTATGAACTTGAAATTACTGAAAGATGTGAGATGATTGTATTAAAAGCATTTATTGCTCTCATTAGACTGCTTGATTGTCTTTATAACTATCCCAACCTAGGTCTTGGCAACTAAGCTGTTTCCAAAAGCAGTCAAGACTAAACCCAAGAGATTGGCATAGCCAAAGCATAGTCAGCAGTCTCTAAAGTTTATTTTAAAATAAATAATAGTTACTTTATTTTATTTATTTATATTTTGACCTTGCCACATGGCTTACAGATCTTAGTTCTCTGATGGGGGATCGAACTCGTGTTTCCTGAAGTGGAAGCTTAGAGTCCAAACCACTGGACCACCAGGGAATTCCATCCACAAGTTTAGGGACTTCCCTTCTGATCTAGTAGTGGCTAAGACTGCACTCCCAATAGAGGGGGCCTGGGTTCAATCCCTGGTCAGGAAACTAGATCCCACATGCCTCAGCTAAGTGTTCATGCCACAAATGAAAGATTCTGCATGCCACAGCTGAGACCTGGTGAAGCCCAATAAATACATATTCAAACAAATTTAAATAGAAGTTTTAGTTTAAGTCTCTTGGTCAATTTTAACTTTAGAAAGAGTTGAGGTAAGCTTAAAAGTGATTGAAACTGGAGTGAAATGTCAGTGACATCATCTTGTATTTGAATTCTTTAGACCAGTGTTTTGACATTTTTAATATGTTGGTTGTTATGCTATAGGAAATACCAAGGTAAACGAGAATATCATTATTTAGTCTAGGAACCTAACAATCTAGTATACATACAGCAGTTATGTTTTAAGGACCTGGCACATATTAACTACTTCAAATTAGCTTTTTTAAATAATGTGATTTTTACAGGATATGGTATTTAATTTTTTACACAAAAAGAGAAAGTGAGATTGAATTGAGGAAATGATGCTTGAGCCAAATTTTGTGTTATAACCAAGACATACTGAGAAAAGCCAGGAGAATAGGTGATATGAGGGGAAATAATGGAAAAGGAAGCTGGTAAGGGAGTTTGGAGTAGATTAGATATAGGCATTTACCAGGTATTGAATGCCATTCTTAGTGATTTTTACTTTTTCTCCAATTGTTGTACTTTGATGAAGACTTTTTATTTTTTTATCAGAGTTGTGAGATAATTCCACCTGTGTTTTTGAAAAGTAATTCTAGTGGTAATTTGGAGAATAGGTCGGAGGAAAGAGTTTAAAAGTAAAGTCATCAATTATGTGAAATATTTTTGGTTTTTAACCTTCTAGGAACATAGTAGGATTATGCCTTTCCATCATTTTTGAACTTAGCCCGCTTGTGATTTTGCTTTGGCCAGTGGAGTGTGAATTGGAAATTAATAGGTCACTTTTAGACAGAAACTTTAAGAATCAGTCTGTGATTTGCCTGCCCTGGTAACCCAGGAAGCATGGAAATGGAATCTCTCCGAATGGAATCTCTCTGAGAGAGAGAGACATAACAACCTATAAGTCAGAAATCCTATGATTTTTGTGCGAAATTCCTGAATTTTTTTAGTCTCTAATTTTTAAGAAGCATAGGCCAAACTAAACCCAAACTAAAAACATATGTTTTACCTGTAAGTTACCAGATTGTATTTTTCTAACACTGACTTCAGTAACTTCTGATGCAAAAATAAGGGAAAATACTATAGGGGGGGTGTCAGAAAAAGCTTTCTGAAAGTGATGATATGTAAGCTACATTTTGAAGGATTATTCTGGGTGACTAGACTTAAAGAAAAGAAAAAGCTTCACAAATTAAATATAATCTGTTTTATTTGTTAAAACTCCCAAATCCACAGTGTATGGATTTTGTATTTAAAACCAATAACTATTTTTTGGTTTCATTATGAGTCTTAGAGTAGAAATGTTCTTTCAATTATTTATCTTACAGGTTTTAGTGTAACATTTTATAGAAGGGATAAATTTAATATAGTAATGGGGGAAATGACTGGAATAAATGAAGAAGTAACACCATTTTCATGAATGATGAGTTTCAGTATCACATGCCAGTTCTCTCCAGTTAATCATAAATTCGGTGCAGTTCCAATAAAGATACCAACCAGAATTTTCATGGAATTAGAAAACTGATTATAAAATTTATATAGGAGGAAAAAAAAACCCCAAGAATAGCAAAGAGATTCTTAGAAAGGAAAAAGAAATTTTGTTTTACCAAATATCAAAATATGTTTTAATGCTGTGTGAACAAGTAGTGTTTTATTGTTATAGAGATAGGTGGTGCTGGTTGTTCAGTCACCAAGTTGTGTCCGATTCTTTGCAACCCCATGGACTATAGCATGCCAGTCTTCCCTGTCCCTCACTATCTCCTGGAGTTTGCCCAAGATAGAGATAGGTAGATCGGTATAATCAAATAGAAAGTCCAGAAATAGACTCATGTATATATGGAAACTTGATTTGTAACAGAGATGGTATTGATGCTGAAGCAGGTGGCTTTCTTTATGGGAAGTAAAACTAATACGAAATTCCTACCTAATTCTGTACACAAAAATCTATAGCAAATGGATTAAAGATCTACCTCTGAAAATTAAACTTTATAATTTTGGAAGACACACCTGTTAGGATAGTTATTATCCAAAAAATGTAGCAAATAAGCAACTGTTGGTGAGAGTACAGAGAAACCCTTGTGCATTGCTGGTAGGAATGTAAAATTGTGTGACCTCTGTGGAAAATGGTATGGTGGTTCCTCAAAAAATTAAATAGAATTATATGATCCAGCAATTCCATATTTGGGTATATAACCCAAATAATTGAAATTAGGGGCTCAAATAGATCTTTGTACAGCCACTTTATAGCAGCAGCATTTGTAATAGCCGAAAGTAGAAGCAGCTTGTATTTATTGATGGCTCAGTGGATAAACAAAATGTGGTATATTAATACTGTGGATTATTATTCAACCTCAAAAGTGCTGACACATGCCTCAACACGGGTGAACCTTGAAGACATTATTCTGAATGAAATTAACCAGTCACAAAAGGACAAATATTTTATGATTTCGCTTAAATGAGTTACTAGTCTGATTCATAGAGACAAAAAGTAGGATGGTGGTTGCCAGGAGTTGGGGGTTGTAGTGGAATGAAGAGTTGGTGTTTAGTGGTACAGAGTTTCAGGTTGGGAAGACAAAAGTTCTGTATGCGGTGGTGATGATTGTGCTGCTGCTGCTCAGTCACTTCAGTCGTGTCCGACTCTGTGAGACCCCATAGACAGCAGCCCATGAGGCTCCCCCGTCCCTGGGATTCTCTAGGCAAGAACACTGGAGTGGGTTGCCATTTCCTTCTCCAATGCATGAAAGTGAAAAGTGAAAGTGAAGACACTCGGTCGTATCTGACTCTTAGAGACCCCATGGACTGCAGCCTACCAGGCTCCTCCGTCCATGGGATTTTCCAGGCAAGAGTATGAACGGAGTGGGTTGCCATTGCCTTCTCTGATGATTATACAACAGTGTGAATGTACTTAATGCCATGAAATTGTACACTTAACAATGGTTAAAATGGTAAATTTTATGTTATGAAAATAAAACAAGTGTTAGATTAATTTTTTTTAAACTAACACTTGTTGTGAAGTGTTAATGAAGACTTAGGAAGCAATACTCATGGAAGCCTTTTTCCTTAGGGTTGGTCTGGGTGTGACAGTTTGGATTATTGAAAAATTGCAAAGTACTTAAGTGTCAAAATGCATTATAATGGAATATTATAAGGCAGTTAAAGTGAACTAGGTTCTATATCTCAGTATGCATAATACAAACATATTAAGGGAAAATTTCAGGTTGTAGATACATACACTATGAAAGCATTAATGCTAATTCTTAAAACAGAATAACTTTTTTAAAGGTAAAAGTATTACAAGTTCTAAAGCATCTCTGTCCAATAGACCTTTATGCTGTGAAGGAAATGTTCTGTATGTGCTAATACGATAGCTATTAGCCATCAGTTCAGTTCAGTTCAGTCGCTCAGTCGTGTCCGACTCTCCGCGACCCCATGAATCACAGCACGCCAGGCCTCCCTGTCCATCACCAACTCCCGGAGTACACTCAGACTCATGTCCAGAGAGTCGGTGATGCCATCCAGCCATCTCATTCTCCGTCGTCCCCTTCTCCTCCCGCCCCCAACCTTTCCCAGCATCAGAGTCTTTTCCAGTGAGTCAACTCGTCGCATGAGGTGGCCAAAGTATTGGAGTTTCAGCTTTAGCATCAGTCCCTCCAATGAACATCCAGGCTATTATTAAGGACTTCACAGGTGGCGCTAGTGGTAAAGAACCACCTGCCAATACAGGAGATGTAAGAGTTGCAGGTTTGATCCCTGGGTTGGGAAGATCTCCTGGAGGAGGGCACGGCAACCCACTCCAGTATTCTTACTTAGAGAATTCCATGGATAGAAGATCCTGGCAGGCTATGGTCCCCAGGGTTGCAAAGAGCAGACATGACTGAAGTGACTTAGCATGCACACACGGCTATTATTAAGCCTTTACATGGGACTGGAACAACTGAATGTTTAATTTTACTGAATTTTAGTTCACTTAAATTCCACATTTGCATGTTGCGTCCATGATATGTACCAGTATGACTTGAAGAACTGAATTTTTAATTTTACTTAAATTTGAGTAATCACATGTAGCTATTGGCTACCATGTTGTATACCACAGGTCTGAATAACCCACATCAAGTTCACGAGAAGGGAGGGAGACAAAAGGAATTTCCACTTCATAAATAGTGTTCTCTCTTTTTAATAAGAACAACAATAAAGAAAAAGAACAACTCAGTGAATAACATGAAATAACATTTTCCTTTAGTTAAACTTCTTTTAAAAGCTGCCAAGTAAAACAAAATCAGAAATTCATTTTAATTTTATTTTCATGCCTTACTTAGATGTTCCATATTCTGTCTTAATCTTGGAGTTGAAGAGGGTAACACTTTAGAGGTTGCCAGAGACTAGATCATGTAGGGCCTTGTAGGAAATTCTCTTCCAAGTGACTTGGGAAGTTGTTAGAGGTGTCTGAGCACAGGAGTTTTGCTCATCATACTTCCATTTTTAAAGAACCTGGATACTCTTGGAGATGAGACTTAAGGCAGGAATGAAAGCAGAGACAAGAAGCTACTATACTGTTTTGAAATAAATTACAGATTATGATGTTTTATTTTTATTGTGTATCTACTAGAGAGATTCTGGTGTGGCTTCATAGATTAATGTGTACAGTTGATGTTTACACCTGTCACATTTGAAACAAAACTTTTGTTTATTGCTGGTGCAGTAGCTTGAAAATGAGCAGGTGTTTACAAAAGGCTATTTATGAGTTCTTCATGTTCCTGAGTTCTTTAACTGGTCTGTATTGACAGTTTTTATATACTGATGGATGCTTCTGGTTACGTTTTCCCCCCATTTGATTCTTTGAGTATCTATCCTGATGTGATCCTCTGAATATTTACAAAGAGTCTTTCTAAACATTGATAGATTAATGTGGTCATTTTCTTCCTATTAAGAAGTAGATAAAGTGTGAAAGTGTAAGTCACTCATCATGTCTGACTCTGTGACCTGAAGGACTGTAGCCCACCAGGCTCCTCTGTCCATGGAATTCTCTAGGCAAGAATACTGGAATGGTTGCCATGCCCTTCTTCAGCGGAGCTTCCTGACCCAGGGATTGAACCTAGGTCTCTCGCATTGCAGACAGATTCTTTACCGTTTGAGCTAAAGGGTCATGAAATTTGAATTGTTTTATTTCTTTGCTTAACTACAAATAAATAGTGATTTTGCTTTAGAAACAAAGTAAAAATACAAAATGCATGTAATTCTCTTCATTTGCTGCTCTTGACGTAATAATATTATTATTTAAAAAGTATAGTTCCTAATTATTTTATTCATGTACTTGAGCTGATGTTTCTACGGTAGAAAATTAAGAAAGAGGTCAGGTCAAAAGCAAGCTAATTAGAGCATACTCTTTTTAGGTGTCATTGTAATGTAATTCTTCTGCATAGATATTAAACGCTATGAAAAATATGATGCTCCTGAGAAGTCTCAAATCTGTTCTTGGGTGTTCTTAAGTAAAAGGGAAACAAATTTCTGGTAGTTGCACTGTGGTTAATCTGTGTTGTTTTGTTTGAACTTTCTAGTTGTGACTGGTCTTTCAAGAGGAAAGGTCTTTGACATTTGTGAATGTTAAATTTCTATTTTAATATGAAATTACTATAAATGACTTTGCTTGAATTCTTTAGAACATAAGGGGAGCAGGGATGTGTTTTCAATTACAGTGAAATTGTCTTCCAGAATTGATCACATTCTGATGAAATAAAAAGTCAAAATTCTGAGGAAAAACAAAATGTTAAGATTTTTAAAGTCAAGGATATGATGGATCTGTGACAGCTGATACTGCTTTTGGTAGAAAGGGTATATGGAGTGAGAAATAAGATACTTTTGTCTAGTATAGGAAACTGAGATATTGTAGTAATATCTTAATATTCTAAATGTGTGGGGTGTTGTGATCATAAAAATTCAGTTTATATCTTTCCTTCCTTACCCTCAACATCATACATGTTTGATATACTGGTGACCTTGCTCATTTGATACACTGATCATCGGGCTTCCAATCTTAAACTTGCATAACATGATTTCTAATTTTTTAGTTCATATTATCATTTGGACAGTTCTTTAGATGTCATGCTCACTTAAAATCTGGACAGTCATGACCAGCGTTCTAGCCCACAACATACGTTCAAGGTGGTTCTTCATGAGTTATTATCTGGGTTGAGCATCCTGGAAGTATGCCCCCAAGAGCAGGGCGATGGTCTCTACTGGGCAGCCTCCCAGTGCTGCTTTTCAGACTGTTGTCAGCGATTTCACAGGCTCTTCCCTCAAGGAGACTGAATGAATGCCTGTGTTGGGCACAATGGGAAGGCTTAGGGACAATAAAAAGTGAAGAGATGACTGGGATAATTGTACTTTTCTCTGTTTCATTGTATATACATTTCCTGTCTTTTTACTTGATTACATTCTTACCTGCCTGTGGTATCTCTCTGTTAACTGTCAGTTCTTTGTAGTGTTCTAAACACAAGAACCTGAGTAATTTGAAGCAAAATGCTTATCAAAAGTAGACAGAACGAGAAAATATAATTTTGGAAAAACACCCCTTTCTGTTTTATAGAAAAGATGTTCTTTTACTTCATGGGAAATTATTGTTTTATTACCTAGAAAAATACTTTTTTGTTACTACTATATTGCTGTATCACTATAAGGAGATAATTGTGATTTTACTTCAGTTTGTAACTCATTCCAGAGTTTCTGGCTACGACTGCCTTCCCCCTTGCAGGTTCTGATTACTATATGCATTTCCTAGTTTCTGCTTTATAGGTAGAAACTGAGGTCTTCAAATATTTTATAGCTCAGTCTTTCTACAAGGTTCTTCCTTAGGCCTTTCCTTGGGGTCTGAAAATTGTAGGAATATAGGGAGATAGCCAGATTATCTGAATAGGGAATGTAAATGTCAGTGGGATTTGGAGCAAATGTATGGACCTGTGAAGAGAATGTACATATTTTGACAGGTGTGCTGGGAAAGGTTGGGAGCTGGAGGAGAAGGGGACAACTGAGAATGAGATGGCTGGATGGCATCACCGACTCTGTGGACATGAGTTTTAGTGAGCTCTGGGAGTTGGTGATGGACAGGGAGGCCTGGTGTGCTGTGATTCATGGGGTCGCGGAGAGTTGGACACGACTGAGTGACTGAACTGAACTGAATCAGGATTCTTCTCTGGAATTTATAGTAGGGTGGAGAAAGGGATGAGACCTAAATGCATGAATGCTGAGGGTTTGCATGATTTAATGTGAGTGTTCTGTGTATATAATCTCCTCATTTAATCCTCACAACAATCCTCTATGGATAGGGATAGTTATTTCCATATTATTGGGTCAAGTCTTGGAACTAACAGGAAGTGGAGCTAGAGTTGGAACACAAGTCTTTCTGAGGCCAAAGCCTATTCTGCATCAACACCGTGTCCTTAGGTAGATAATATCTATGATGTTAGATACTTGCTTCATATAACATTAGGATACTTGCTTCATAAATTAGAAAGCCTTAACAGTCTGGAATTTTATTGGGCAAAATGTAGGTGAAGAGAAGATGCCTGCTTTATAATTTTTTTAGGAAACCTAAAATATTTGAGAGGATTTTTCTTTATGATGATGTTTGTTACATGGCCTGTGTTTTTAAAATATTTAAGGAATGAGTAACTATTTAATTCATTTTAATCCTTATGACTGTATATCTTGACATTAATAAAGACAGAGGAAACAAACAGTACAACTTTTTAAAGAAAATTTACATTTCTTAATCCTTTTAGTTTATAAAACATTTTCCTTACTGTTCAGAAACTGATTAGTACTCTAAGCTAGTTGTCAAAGTGTGTGGTTTCATTAAAAATTTTCTTTTGGGAAAGAGGTTTCTATTAAGCTAATTTGAATGACCAATCTTGTTGTACCTTGACTTGTAATAATGAAAGAAGAGGTACAGAGAGCTGTTTTATTTGAATAATAGACTTGCCAATTAGCCATCAAGTGCTTCCATCTGTGAAATTGTTGATCAGATGGGTTAGCTGGGATGTTTCCAGACTAGGGCATCATAAATGGCACTTGAAAACTGTCACTTTGATGATGAGGTTTCAAGTATTATACTGCTTGATGCTGTGGAACCCTTTTTTCCCTTTGCAGTACCATGTTTTTTTAGAACATACTGATCCCACTTATGAATTCTGTGGCATCAAGAGAACTTGGGAGACCTGCCACTGATGTAAAGTTCTGCTTAATCTGCTTCTCTGGCCTGTGCTGAGATTAAACCAGAGTATTAACAGCTTCTTTCATGGCCTTCACAGTAATGTTGGTTGGTGATCTGACTGGCATAGACAGGCGGTGCTCTTGCCTGTGGGCCATGGAACTGGCACATGTTAACAAGTTTCTTTGCACTTTTCCATTAATATAAACTCATTTTCGGATGTTTACTCCCCTAAGTAAATGTATAGTAGTCTAAGGTCACATTAAGTGTTTCTATGTAGTAATCATATGAAGTGAATTTAATATCTGTCCTATATATTTTTAAAGGATTTAACTTACATATTGATAATTATTATATTTAAAAATTTAATAGTAACTTGGAAATATAAATTTCTGGAAATAATTGTCATGTATCCTTCTTTATAATGCTGTGTCTTCCTTGCTTGGTCTTATATTTTATAGGATGCTTTCATTAGTAAGTTGACTTCCTTGAATGCTTGTGGATATGATTAGCTGTTGGAGTCCCAGAATGATTTTCCTGTCTCATAGGACTGTGTCTTACTTTTCTTTGCCTATAAACCCAGATTCCTGAAATTTGGGCAGACTTCCTGGTCACCAGTCTGTGTGGGAACAAATTTATGCCCTTTTCCCTTTGTGGACACCAGCTTGCCCTTCTGTTTACCCTGGCACAGATCTCTGACCTGCCTAAACTCATTGTTAAAGGCAGTATGTTTTGGGCAATGATGAAAGGCATGCTCTGGAACGAGGCTAGATCCAACAATGGCTGAGCTGTATGGAAGAGGAAGAGAATAAGAATGCTGTGTCGGTGTGTAGGAAAGTGGATGGTTTGAGATCTTGTTCCTATTTATTTTTCTTCCAGGGTAGATTTTCATATTTTTGAATCATCCCCAGTCCTTCAGCTTCCCTGAGCTGATCATCTATCTCCCGATGAGAGAAAAGTATCAATTCTAATGTTTGGTTGTTTGTTATTTGGGAGTATCTGATCACCTCATGCGACGAGTTGACTCACTGGAAAAGACTCTGATGTTGGGAAAGGTTGGGGGCGGGAGGAGAAGGGGACGACCGAGAATGAGATGGCTGGATGGCATCACCGGCTCTGTGGACAGAGTTTGAGTGAACTCCGGGAGTTGGTGATGGACAGGGAGGCCTGGTGTGCTGTGATTCATGGGGTCGCAGAGTCGGACACGACTGAGCGACTGAACTGAACTGAACTGACCACTGTGCCTTTTTGTTCTGAAAGTTTGACTGTTCCCTCTCCTAGGCAAAAATGTCCAGTAGTAAGTTAATAACATTGATTAGGCAACAGGTTTCTGTTTTACAGGTGAGGAAATTGAGGCATGTAAAAATTCAGTTGTTCAGTGTTCTGTGTCATTTGAAGATATACGACATTTGGGGGGAACAGTGACTTCAAAGTAGAACCGAGGCTGTCACTGTTAAGTGCTCTTCTATAGAGCTTTAAACAGAAGTGTGAGAAGAGGAGATATGACAGTATTACCTGTGCCTTTCTTCCCCTCCTGTGCCTTTTGACCATAGTTACTCTTTCATACCTTGTAAGCATTTTTTCCCTGATGTTTTTTTCTGTCCCTGTTCCTTAATTCTTCAGAAATAGCAGATCTGTAATTTTTTGCATGGTGTCTCAAATAGTATTGTGAGTAGAAGAACAGTTCCTACAGTTAGGGTAGTGGGCTGGAGCATTTCTAGGCAGTCTAGGAGAGAGGATTTCTGTCCCTTACGCTCCAGCTGTTATGCCTTAGAACTTCTGAGCCTTTTATGCTTCTGAGTAGCGTAAATCATGCTACTTGTTTGTTTCTGAGAACCAAACAAGGTATTTTAAAAAAGGTAAGTCATTATTTTAAAATAGGTGATATTTGACATGTTACAGAGTTAAGAAATAGTGTGTATGTGAAATGTGTCCATGCCTCTTCCGTCCCCTTCCCTAGGAACTGTTACTAATTTCTTTCTGTTCTTCTAAAAATATTCTATATCAGTGCTGTAGAACATTCCTTGAGCACAGAAATGTGTTATGTCTAGCTGCCTAGTATGGTAGCCACGAGACATGTGGCTATTAAGCCCTTTAAGTATGAGTGGTATGACTGAAGAAGTAAACTTTAAATTTGATTTAAAATAGTTTAAAGTTTAAGTACCTGCATATGGCCAATGGCTACTGTATTAAACAGTGTTGTATATATATTTGGGTTGGTCAAAAACTTCATTTTTTTTTTTTTCCATAAGATGGCTCTAGTAGTACTTAGTTTTCTTCAACTTCATTTGAAACAATTTTGTTAGATTGTATTGTGACAGCTGTCATTATCAGCGTGCATTAAAAAAAAAAGCTTATCAAAATAGGTGAATTTTTGTGTAGCCATTTTAATATTGAAGATTGAAGAAAAAGCAGCGTTTTAGGCATCTTATGTCTTATTATTTCAAGAAAGGTAAAAAATGTAACTGAAATGCAAAAAAAAAAAAGATTTGTGCAGTGTATGGAGAAAGCCTTGACTGATTGAAGGTGTCAAAAATCGTTTGTGAAGTTTTGAGCTGGAGATGTCTTGCTGGACAATGCTCCACGGTCAGGTAGACCAGTTGAGATTGATAGTGATCAGACTGAGGCTTTAATTGAGAATAATTAATGTTATACCATGCAGGAGAGAGTCAACATACTTAAAATATACAAATCAAGTGTCGAAAATCATTTATATCAGCTTGGTTGTGTTAATTGCTTTCATGTTTGGGTTCCACTTAAGTGAAAAAAACCTTCTTGACTGTATTTCCACATGTGATCCTCCACTTAAATGTAATGAAAATGTTCGTTTTTAAAATAAATTATGATGGATGATGAAAAGTGACTACTGTACAATAATGTGAAGCTGAAGAGATAGTAGAGCAAGCTAGATGAACTACTACCAACCACACCAAAGGCCAGTCTTCATCCAAAAATGTGATGTTGTGTATATGGTAGGATTGGAAGGGAGTCCTCTATTAGGAACTCCTTCTGGAAAACCAAATGATTAATTCCAACAAGTACTGCTACCAGTTAGGCCAAATGAAAGCAGCACTCAACAAAAAGCGTTTGGAATTAGTCAGAAGAAAACGCATTCTTCATCAGGATAACACAAGACCTCTTATTTCTTTGATGGCTAGGCATAAACTGCTGGGGAGTTCTGATTGACCCACTGTATTCACCAGACATTGTACCGTTAGATTTCCATTTGTTTTAGTCTTTACAAAATTCTCTTAATGGAAAAACTTCAGTTCCTTGGAAGACTGTAAAAGGTACCTGGAACAGTTCTTTGCTCAAAAAGATAAAAAGTCTTGGGAAGATAGAATTATGAAGTTGTTTGAAAAATGGCAAAAGGTAGTGGAACAAAGCGGTGAATACCTTGTTCAGCATGGTGAAATGAAAATTTGTCTTTTACTTAAAAGCCGAAGGAGATTTTTGGCCAACCCAGTACTTAATAGTACATTCTGGAGATTGTTGCCTTGTGTATGTTGATACATGTGTATATAGTTGCTTCCTTTTCTTTAAATTGTTGTTTGCTATTCCATTTTATGTATGAACCATGATATATTTAACCAGTCCTCTGTCAATACATGCTTAGTTTGTTTTCTGTCTTAATGTTTTCACAAGGATATTTACTACATCATTGGTGGCTTTGAATTTAGGCTTCACCATTTACCTTGATCACCTTGGACACATTGATTGACTTTGAGCCTCGGCTTCCTCATTTTTACATGGCAGGCTCAGTAGTATCCACTTTGTAGGATTATGTGATTATTAGGAGTAATTTATGTAAAAGATTCAAGAATAGTATTAGGAGCTCAAATTGGGTGTAGTAGATAATAGCCTTACTGTTACTTACTGTTTTAATAATGAGACCATAACAACTCCAGAGGCTGATGTTTAATGTTAAATTGTGGCAGAACATTCAGAAGGCTTTGCTTAGCTCATTTCAGGTTTGTAAGTACAGACAATCTCTACCTTTTATTCCCTTCTGTGAATTGTACATAGCCATCTGTGGATTACTTTTCATATGCTAATTTAGAACTTTTGTATATCAGCTGGCAAAATTGTACATTTCAAGCTCTTAACATGGTGCCTTGCCTGTCAGCCAATGGTTAAATTTAAGCAAGATCACAGTCTTAATACAACATTGCTTGTGCTTGAATATTTTATAATATATTTGAATATTGGTGGAAAACAGGAAAATAAAAATGCTGATACTATTTAGAAGCGGCCATAAAATTACATGGATTAGGAAGCATAATTATGAGTTTAGATATAATTTTTTTCTTTAGTATTTTTAGTGATATTGCTTATAAATAAAATTTTTAGACGTATATTGAAAAAGTAAACTTTTTTGCAGTATGAGTTCTTGATCAGGTGATTTTTACATTCTTAATACACTGGCAGCTATTACACTGACAACTATTAATAAGTGTATTTTAAGTTTTTCTTGACTTCACTTTTCATAAAATTTAAGATCTGTTGTTAGCACTTTGCACTGTCACAAGAATTGTTTTCTTATTCAAAGTTCTTTACAGAAAAGTTAGATTAATTTTTTAAAGTTAATAATCAAAGTGTTAACAGGTATACAAGTATACAGATTTAGAACCAATTTCAGGCATGTTCTTTGTCTGTATACTATGAAGGATATGTGCTGGGGGTTTTTTGTTACTGTGTTTAATCTGAGTACCTAAATGGCATGTGTGTGAGTGAAACTCAGTTAAAGGAAAAACAAGTGTTAGCCTTGTTATATCTAAATTTAGTTAGCTTTAGTATTAACATTTATTTCTCAAGCATATATACATATAGCATTAAAATTAGAATTGCTGTTTTTTGATAGACACTGGTAATTTAAATATTATAAATTTATCATTAAAACTAGTAGGTGGAATGGTAGCAGCTGTGTGCCAGGTACTACATATATGCAGTATATGTTTATGCCATTTAATCCTCATAGTAACCAGGACTGTGGGTATGATTTGCCCCATCTCACAAGGGAAAGTGAGCCTGAGTTTTAAACTGTGCAGTGAGGCATAAACCTCATATTTAGTTTTCTAATTCCAAAATAGTTTGGGAGGGAGTTTATCAGAGTGTTCATAAGCATTATCATCTTCCTTATTTACTGACTTTATAAGATTTACTTGGTGCAAATGGTTATTTTTTGTTCATGGTGAAGGTCTTAGGACTGCCTCTGTGTATGATTTTGAGCAGCAAGTAATAATATTTTCAGTATTTGTAATCATTGAAATGATACACTGAATCAAAGGGATTGGACTGTGGGCCAAGAGATTTGATTCTGAATATACCTGACATGTAGATTGCACAGTTATTTAAATTATCTATGTTTATTTTCCTATGTGTATCTGTTCCTATCTGAATGTTTTATAGAAGTGTGATTATATCTCTTTGACTGCTTCATTGTTTTAAGGATCAATTATAAATAAAACAATGAGAGGATTTTAAAATGTTTTGTAAAGTCATACAGCTCTCAGCAAATACTTTAAAATATTGGCTATCTCCAAGCACATAACATTGTGGTGAGTTGTCAAGCCTTGATGAAGCATCCCTAAACTAGATTTGTCTCCTTACACCATAATTTCTCTTAACTTTTGGAGCTGCCTTCGGAACTGCAAATTATGAGATAGGAGATTTGGAAACCTCAGAGAGAAAGTGGGGGAAGGTGTGTGTGTGTGAGTGTGTAAGTGAACACAGGTGCTGTAATTCAGTTACACTGTAGATATAAGCAGAAATTGGTATGTTTTTCTGAAAGAAAAGCTCCTCTTAAAAAGTTTTAATTGGCATCTCTGAATGAGTGCTATTTTTTGACATGATGCCTGAATTTGCTGAATAGCTGTAACATCATATTTATCCTGTTTGTAGGTCTTTTTTTCAGTTTTATGCTTACAAAAGAGTTTTATTTTGTAGTCACTATATTTAAGAATGATTGTAAGAGAAGGTACTGGGAAGGGCATTAAATAACTTTACAATATCTGAGTTATAAAAAGTTAGAAGTATTTCTAAGCCTTTTATTTTTGTTTAATTTGCTAAGATATAATTAGCATACAGTAAACAGAGCATACTTAAAGTCTGTAATTTGGTAAGTTTTGAGATGTATACACACACTTATGAAACCATCACTACAATCATGATGGTGAACATCCACCAACCCCCCCTCAAATTTATTTAGATATTTTGTAATCCCTCTCCTTTTACTCTTCCTCGGGAAACCATTCATCTGCTTTTATACATTAGATTTAATTTTCTAGACTGTTAAGCAAGTGGAATTATAGAATAGATACTCTTTTGGTCTGGTTTTCATTACCGTCAGTATTCTGAGATTCTTCTGTGAGTGGTTATCAGTAGCTTGTTCTCCTTTATTACTAAGTAGTAGTATTTCATTGGCTAGACATACCACACTTGATCTATTAACCTGTTCACAAGTGTTCTAGGGTTTTCTGATTTGGGGCTGTTACAAATAAAACTGCTGTGAACATTGTGTACATGTTTAATTTCTCTTGGATAAATACCTAGATGTGGAATGGCTGGATTATATGGTAAGTGTGTGTTTAACTTACTGAAAACTGCCAAACTTTACAAAAATGATTTACTGTTTTCCATTCCCATTAAAGTGTGAGAATTCCAGTCCCTTCACGTCTTTGCAAACATTTGGTATGTTTTATGGTTAATCTTTTCATTTTAACCATTCCAAAAGGTGGTAGTATCCGATTATACTTTTAGTTTGCGTTTTCTTAGTGATTAATGATATTGAACAGTTTTTCATATGCTAATTTGCCATTTATATATCTTTTTTAGTGAGGTCTTTATTCAGGTTTGCTGCCCAGTTTTTACTGGGCTATTAATGAATTTTGTGAGTTCTTTATATATTCCTTCATAAGTCCTTTATAAAATATGTGGTTTGCAGATATTTTCTCCCAATCTTTGGCTTATTTAACTCTGTTAGTGTTTTTCAAAGAGCAGAGTTCTTAACTTTGGAGTCTATAAAAATTTTCTGTTATAAATTGTACTTTGGTGTGATACCTAAGACATTTATGCCAGTTTAAGGTCACAAAGATATCCTCTTTTTTTTCTTCAAGAAGTTTTATAGTTTAACGTTTTACATTTAGTTCTGTGATCCATTTTGAATTAATTTTTGTATATGATGCAAGATATGGACATGTTCAGTTTTTAAAACAACTTTGCATGTGAATACATAATTGTTGTAGCACCAATTATTGATTATTTTTTCTCTACCTTTGCACTGTACTGTTATTGGAAATTAGTTCTCCCTATGTGTGTGGTCCTATATCTGGAATCTCCATTCTATTCCATTATATTTATCTTTTAAAGCCAGTATTGCAGTCGTGAATACTGGACTCTATAACACATGTTGAAATCAGGTTGTATTAGTCCTCCAGGGTTTTTTTTAACAGCCATTGTTAAATGTTGTTATTGGCCATTCTAGGGCCCTTTATATTTTCATATATGGTTAAAAATTAAGTCCATCAATTTCAATAAATAAAAATCTGCTGGGGTTTTGACTGATGGTGTATCAGATGTATACATCAGTTTGGGGAGTATTGACATCTTAACCGTATTGAGTCTTCCAACCATGAACACAGGTTATCGCTCTGTTTATTTAGATCTTCTTTAATTTTTTCAGTAATTTTTTGTAGTTTTCAGTGTACAGAATTTTTATATCCTGTCATGTTTATGTCCAAATATTTCATATCTTTGATACTATTATAAGCAGTATTTTTATTTCATTGATTTTCTTGTCTATAAAAAAGGCAGTTTTACTTTTTCCTTTCCAATCTGGATGCCTTTTATTTCTTTCCTTATTGGACTGACTGTAAATGTCAGTAAAATGTTGAATAGAAGTGGTAAAAGTAGACATGCCTGTCTTGTTCCTGATCTTAGGGGGAAAGCATTTATTATTTCACCATCAAGTGTGATATTAGCTGTATGTTTTAAATAGATGTTCTTTATCAGATTACAGAAGTTCTCTACTTACTAGTTTTACTTTCTACCGAGTTTTCATCAGGAATGGATGTTGGATGTTTTTAAAAATTCATATTCTGCATCTTTTGAGATGATCATATTGACTCATTGATATATAATGTTTTCTTTTAGCTCTTGCAATGTTCTGTGATCTGAAATTGTTTGATAGCATCCCAGCTTTCTTTTGATTGATATTAATGTGGTATATCTTTTCCTGTCTTTTTCCTGTTAATATATTTGGGTCTTCATTCAACCTACTTGAAATACCTTTCTTGTAAGCAGTATATAGGTAGGTCTTGTTTGTTTTTAATCCATTTTGATAATTTTGGCATTTTTAATTGAGATTTTAAGATTATTTGCATTTAATGAAGTTATTTATATAATTAAGTTTCAGTCTGCTGTTGTTCAGTCACTCAGTTGTGTCTGACTCTTTGCAGCCCCATGGAATGCAGGATGCCAGGCTTCCCTGTCCTTCACTTTTTCCTAGAGTTTGCTCAAACACATGTCCATTTAGTCGGTGATGCCAGTCAAAAGTCTCATCCTGTGTTGCCCCCTTTTCCTCCTGTCTTCAGTCTCTCCTAGCACCAGAATCTTTTCCAGTGAGTCGGCTCTTCATATCAGGTGGCCAAAGTATTGGAGCCTCAGCTTCAGCATCAGTCCTTCCAACGAATATTCAGGGTTGATTTCCTTTAGTATTGACTGGTTGATCGATTGCAGTCCAAGGGACTCTCAAGAGTCTCTCCAACACCACAGTTCAAAAGCATCAATTCTTTGGCACTCAGCTTTCTTTACGATCCAACTGTCACATCTGTACAATGACTACTGCAAAATCCATAACTTTGACTATATGGACTTTGTCAGCACAGTGATATGTCTGCTTTTTAATATGTTTTCTAGTTTTGTCATAACTTTTTTCCCAAGGAGCAAGTGTCTTTTAATTCATGGCTGCAGTAACCGTCCACAGTGATTTTGGAGCCCAAGAAAATAAAGTTTCCGTCTATCATATTACTATTCTCATAGTATTTTTCTCATTTGTTATTTTGTTGTTTTTCCCTTTTTCTGCCTCCTTCAGGTCATATTATATTACCTCACTTACAGCAAATGAATGTTAAAATAAATTTTGTATCTTATGGTGGCGTGTTGGGCTTCCCAGGTGGCTCAGTGGTAAAGAATCTGCATGCCAGTTCAGGAGACTGAGGTTTGATCCTTGGATTGGGGAGATCCCCTGGAGTAGAAAATGGCAACCCACGCCACTGTTCTTGCCTAGAAAATTCCATGGACAAAAGAGGTTGGTGGGTTTCAGTCTATGGGGTGGCAAAGAGTTGGATGCAACTTAGTGACTGAGCATGCACTGGTATATTGCTGTTATAATTTGTAGTCTTACTTGTTATAAAGTCTGTAGTTTATTTTTATTATTTTTGATTGAGTAGTCTTTTATTATATTAAAATATCTGGTAACAAAATTTGCCCATTTAACGATTCTTAAGTGTACAGTTCAGACATTAGGTACGTTCACACTGTTGTGCACTTAACACCACCATTCTACTCCAAAACTTTTTCATCTTCCCATGCAGAAACATACAGAAAAAGAGGACTTCCCTGGTGACTTAGACAGTAAAGAATCTGCCTGGAATGTGGGATCCCTGGATCGGGAAGATCCCATGGAGCAGGAAATGACAACCCACTCCAGTATTTTTGCTTGGAGAATTCCATGGGCAGACAGTACAGTCATGGGGTTGCAAAGAGTTGGACACGACTGAGCAACTCACACACATACATACATACAGAAACTCTGTACCTCTTACTAAGTAATAATTCATCATTCCCTTCTCTTCCAACCCCTGACAACCACCATTTTACTTTCTGTTTCTACTCTCGGTGCCTCATATAAGTGGAATCAGACAAAGGTCCATCTAGTCAAGGCTATGGTTTTTCCCGTGGTCATGTATGGATGTGAGAGCTGGACTATAAAGAAAGCTGAGTGCTGAAAAATTGATGCTTTTGAACTGTGGTGTTGGAGAAGACTCTTGAGAGTCCCTTGGACTACAAGGAGATCCAACCAGTCCATTCTAAAGGAGATCAGTCCTGGGTGTTCATTGGAAGAACTGAAGCTGAAACTGCAATACTTTGGCCACCTCATGCGAAAAGCTGACTCATTGGAAAAGACCCTGATGCTGGGAAAGATTGAGGGCAGGAGGAGATGGGGACGACAGAAGATGAGATAGTTGGATGGCATCACCGACTCAATGAATATGAATTTGAGTGGGCTCCGGGAGTTGGTGATGGACAGGGAGGTCTTGCATGCTGTGGTTCATGGGGTGGCAAAGAGTCAGACATGACTGAGCGACTGAACTGAACTGAACTGGTACAGTATTTGCCCTTTTGTGACTAGCTTGTTTTGTTTAGCCTAATATCTTCAGGGTTCTTCCACGTTGTACCATGTGCTAGAATTTCCTTCCTTTTTAAAGCTGAATAATATTCTGTATATGATATACCACATTTTGTTTATTCATCTGATGTTGGATGTTTGAGTTATTTCAACCTTTTGACTATTGTGAATAATGCTGCTATGAACATTGGTGTACAAATACCTGTTCTAATCAATGAGTTTAATTCTTTTGGGTATATACCCAGAAGTGGATTTGCTAGATTAGTTAATTAATTAATTAATTCTGTTTTTAAGTTTTTGAGGAACTGCTGTACTATTTTTCACAGCAGTGTATTGTCGTTTAAAGAGATTTAAATAATAAAAACATCATAAGTTTACATATGTCCTTTTAGTTTTCTGTGTTCTGTCTTTTGTGTGGATGTATATTTTGTCTGGTATTTTCTGTTTGCCTGAAGGACATAATATGCTTTGTAATGCAGGTCTGCTGCCCACTTAAAAAAAAGAAAAAAAGGACTATTTTTCTTTTAATATTGAGCTGTTAAAGTTCTTTACATATTGTGGACAGAAGCCTCCTTATATGATTTGCAAATATTTTCTTCCAGTCTATAGGTTCTCTTTTCACTTTTTAAAATTTAATTTCTTTATTTTAATTGGGGGCTAATTACTTTACAATATTGTGGTGGATTTTGCCATACATTGACATGGATCAGCACATGTGTCCCCCATCCTGAAGCCACCTCCCTCCTCCCCACCCCATCCCTCTGGGTTGTCCCAGAGCACTGGCTTTCAGCACCCTGCTTCATGCATCGAACTTGCACTGGTCATCTGTTTTACATATGGTAATATACGTGTTTCAGTGCCATTCTTGCAAATCATCCCACCCTCGCCTTCTCCAACAGAGTCCAGAAGTCTGTTCTTTACATCTGTGTCTCTTTTGCTGTCTTGCATATAGGGTTGTTGTTACCATCTTCCTAAATTCCATATATATGCATTAGTATACTGTATTGGTGTTTTTCTTTCTGGCTTACTTCACTCTGTATAATAGGCTCCAGTTTCATCCACCTCATTAGAATTGACTCAAATGCCTTCTTTTTAATACCTGAGTAATATTCCATTGTGTGTATGTACCACAACTTACTTAACCATTCATCTGCCAATGGATATCTAAGTTGCTTCCATGTCCTAGCTATTGTAAACAGTGCTGCAGTGAACATTGGGGTACATATGTGTCTTTCAATTCTGGTTTCCTGGGTGGTGCGCCCAGCAGTGGGATTGCTGGGTCATATGGCAGTTCTGTTTCCCGTTTTTAAAGGAATCTCTACAGTGTTCTCTATAGTGACTGTACTAGTTTGCATTCCCACCAACACTGTAAGAGGGTTCCCTTTTCTCTGCATCCTCTCCAGCATTTATTGTTGGTAGACTTTGATGGCAGCCATTCTGACCGGCATGAGATGATACTTCTTTGTGGTTTTGATTTGCATTTCTCTGATAATGAGTGATGTTGAGCATCTTTTCATGTGTCTGTTAGCCTTCTGTATGTCTTTGGAGAAATGCCTGTTTAGTTCTTTGGCCCGTTTTTTGATTGGGTAGTTTTATTTTTCTGGTATTGAACTGCAGGAGCTGCTTGTATATTTTGGAGATTAATTCTTTTTCAGTTGTTTCATTTGCTGTTGTTTTCTCCCATTCTTATGGCTACGTTTTCACCTTGCTTATAGTTTCCTTCGTTGTGCAACAGCTTTTACAATTAATTAGGTCCCATTTGTTTGTTTTTATTTCCATTACTCTGGAAGGTGGGTCCTAGAGGATCTTGCAGTGATTTATGTCAGAAAGAGTTCTGTCAATGTTTTCCTATAAGAGTTTTATAGTTTCTGGTCTTTTCACTTTCTTGATGATGATCAGTCTTTTATGACCTGTGCTTTTTTTTTTTTCCTCCTTTGGCTGCACTGTGTGGCACGCAAGATCTTAGTTCTCAGACCAGGGATCTAGCCTGTGACCCTTACAGTGGAAGCAGTCTGTTAAGTCTTGTAAGCACAGACTTAACCACTGGACTGCCAGGCAAGTCCTATGACTTGTGCTTTGATGTTGTATTGAAAAATCAATGTTTAGACAGAATTCGTGAAGATTTACTTTATTTTCTTCTAAGAGTTTTATGATTTTAACTCTTACGTTTAGTTCTGTGATCCATTTTTTGCATGATGTGAGGTGGGGATCTTGCTTTTGCTTGTAGATGTCTAGTTGTCTCAACACCATCTGTTGAGAAGACTTTCCCTGTTAAATTGTCTTGGCTCCTTTATCAAAGATTTATTGATCATAAATGTTAGAATTTATTTCTGAATTTCCAAATCTGTTTCATTGTCTCTGTATCTCTCCTTATTCTGCAATACTTTAAAGATTTTTATCGCTTGTTTTTAGTTGTGATGGGTTTCTTCATATTTCTGTGCTTAATGTTTTGCTGAGCTTCCCGTATCTGTAGCTTTATTATTTTCACCAAGTTTCAACAAAGTTTGAAATTTTATAAAAAATATTTTTTCTGTTCTCCTACCACCTTTCCCACCCTTTCAAGAATCATAGTGACATGTATATTTTTCTTTTTGTAGCAGTTCCGTTGTTTTTGATGGCTCTGTTAACTTTATTTCCAATTCTTTGTTTTCATTTCCTATTGCTGTGTCTTCAAATTCACTCATTTTTTTTTCCTGTGCAATGTCTGATCTTCCATTAATCCGATCCAATATATTTTTCATCTTACAGCTTTTTTTCACTTTTTGACCACCTGTGGACACCCTAAAGATAAAGCTCCCCCCAAGTGTCTCTAGATCCACTGCATACTTTATCCTGTTGCCACTGATGAATTGTGGCATTCATTAGAAGTTTGATATGGGTCATTTTTATGTCTTTCATGTCTCTACTTAACTTTTTGACAGTTATAATAAGATTTTAATATCCTTGTCTACTAATTTTTACCATCTTTGTTTATTCTAGATTGGTTTTAATTAATTAATTTATCTCCTGATTGTGCATGCCTGGTAATTTTTTTAACTAGGGCCTGACATTGTGAGTTTTGCCTTGTATGTTGACTGTTTTTTATTCTTATGAAATATTCTTGATATTTGTTATGGGATGCAGTTAAATTATTTGGAAGCTGTTTGATTCTTTCTAGTTTTGCTTTTATAACTTGTTAGGTGAGACTGGAGCAGTGCTTAGTCTTAGACTCGTTTTTTTCCACTATTGAGCCAAGGCCTTTCTGTCTAATCAATGCCTTGTGCATTCTAATGTTTTTCTGTTTGGCTGATGGGATAAGCATTATTACTAGTGCTATGTGAGAGGTAGGTATTCCTCTCTCTTATCTTTTTGATGTTCTTTCCCCGCCCTCATGCAGTTTTCCTCATACACTTGAACTGATCAGTACTCGGTTGATTATTCAAGGAGGAGCCTCAGAAGAGCCCAAGGTTTTTTTCCCTTTGCGGCTATTTTCTCTCTGGTACCCTCTGATGATAACTCTAGCTGCTTTGGTCTCCCAGTAATCTCAGCTCTTAACATCTCAGTTGAGAGAGTTCAGTAGACTGCCTGGTTTCCTTCCCCCTGCACTGCAGCTTGGAAACTCTCAAAGCAACAAACTAGGATAGTAGCAGGGTTTACCTCCTTTTTGTTTTCCAAGTTCTCAGGTCACTGTCTTGTTGCCTCATCAACAATGTCTTACAGACTTTTCTTTTATATAGTTTTGTCTAATTTTTATTTGTTTCTGTTGGGAATGTAAATATAGTCCTTTATTACTCTCTCTTGAATGTAAGCAGATGCCTCTTTTATTTACTTTTTAATAAGAAAAATGGTGTGGGACTGCAGATTCTGGAGGGGATTCTCCTTTCTATTGGAAGTTCAGAGAGATCAGTATTAGAATTGTACTTAGATTTTAAGAAAATATGCTGATAGTGAATAATAAGTGAAATCAAATTAATGGAAAGTACTATTCTTTCTTAGCTTTCAGAGGTACTAAATAAACAAGATAGGTTATTGCTTTATGAACACATAAAATAAAATGTGTACAGCAGAATTTCTTAAATATGATAGCATGAATACTAAAGGGACAGTGATAAATTTACATTGAAACTTAAAATTTGTTTTCCTTTATGATATGATAAAATAAGTAGATAATATTAAGTAGTTAATATTTGTGGAACACCTACATGTGCCAGGCACTGTTCTAAGTATTTTAAATATATTAACTCATTCAGTCTTTTCAGCGATTATATGAAGTTGGGTTATTGTTACAATCTTCATTTTTTTTTTTTTCAGATAAAACTGAGGCATGAAGAAATGTAAAAAGCAAAGTGGTGATCCACAGATTGGGAAACATATATATATCTAACATATAATGGACAAAACATTAGTCCTGAATATATGTATTTTGTTTCTATAAATCAGTAAGAAAATATTTTTAAATGGGCAAAAGATAGGAATATTAGAAGAAGAAACACAAATGGTTTATAAACCATTTGTATAAGCTAGTAGTAGTGTACAGCTGTCTAGTGCATTTTGGTAAAATCTAGTAATGGTAAAGATTTGCTTACCCTGCATTCTGAGATATCTTTTCCTAATTGTATTCCCTAGGGAAAGTGTCTCCTGTGGATGCAAGAACATTCACAACAGTATTATTTATAATCCCTTGGTACTCCTTTCTTAAAGGTCTGGGTTGTAAATATTTTAGACTTGTGAACCAAATGGTTTCTGTTGCAACCACTCAATTTCATCCTGCCATTGTATTGTTAAAGCAGCCATACATAATACAAAATGAATGTGCCTGGCTGTATTCCAACAAAACTTCATTTCAAAAACAGTCAGCTGGCTCTCCCACAGGCCCCAGTTTGCTGATCTGTAGTTTATAATATCAAAAAAATTGAGAACAACCTAATTGTCCATCAGGAGGAAAATACATAACTTTGCTTAACAGTGGGTCTTTTGTAAAGTAGGTGATCTTCACATATCTGCATGATTAATCCATAGTAACATACTAGAGGAAAAAGACAAGTAGAGGAATAAATGTTCTAAATTTTAATGTATAATTTTAAAACATGCAAATACTATGATATTATATATTATCTATATCTACTTACATAGTGACAGTATGAGGAAATGCATGATAATCACCAAAAATTAAAATAGTGGCCACAACAGGGGTTATGGAGAGGGTTCAGTCAGTCAGGAGGATGAATCAGAAGCTTCAGCCTAACTTTCAGTGATGTTTTATTTCATAGGCTGTTTAATGAGTGTACTACAGTCTTTTGTGTCTCCCCAATAAGTTTTAAAAGAAACTAACAAAGGTCCGTCTAGTCAAGGCTATGGTTTTTCCCGTGGTCATGTATGGATGTGAGAGTTGGACTGTGAAGAAAGCTGAGCGCCGAAGAATTGATGCTTTTGAACTGTGGTGCTGGAGAAGACTCTTGAGAATCCCTTGTACTGCAAGGAGATCCAACCAGTCCATTCTAAAGGAGATCAATCCTGGGTGTTCATTGGAAGGACTGATGCTAAAGCTGAAACTGCAATACTTTGGCCACCTCATGCGATGAGTTGACTCACTGGAAAAGACCCTGATGCTGGGAGGGATTGGGGGTGGGAGGAGACGGGGACGACAGAGAATGAGATGGCTGGATGGCATCACCGACTCAATGGACACGAGTTTGAGTGAACTCCGGGAGTTGGTGATGGACAGGGAGGCCTGGTGTGCTGTGATTCATGGGGTCGCAAAGAGTTGAACACGACTGAGCGACTGAACTGAACTGAACAGTGGTTAGAAAAAAAAGATTAGTTGTTTGCTCTGTGGATAGTTGTCACATTGCTCTCATTCCCTCTCAACTGCTCACCTAACTGCCTCATTGGCTTCTCTTTTGCCCAGGGAAGCAACTTTCTACTCTTAGGCCTAAGGCGGATTTAATTCCCTAAATAGTAATAAGCCTTGTGTCCAGTCTGCTTCCTAATTGGTTTCCTATCTCAGTTTCTTAGTCTCTAAGTATGTTTTGTTGTTGTTCAGTTGCTAGGTCGTGTCCAACTCTTTTGACCCCATGACCTGCAACAAGCCAGGCTTCCCTGTCTTTCACTGTCTCTCAGAGTTTGCTCAAATTCATGTCCATTGAGTTGTTTAGCTTCCTTTTCTCTAGCCTCTCATTTATTCGGCCTTGTGGATACACTTCTCCTCCTGAGAGAAGGGATCTACAAACCTTAATGGAGACCACACAAGCATAGGATTTCCTTTGGCATTTTCATGTGTGCTTGGCTCACAGAGGCATCAGAATGCCTTTCTTGGCATGTTTGTGGGTGAGATAGTGATCAAAAAAATAAAAACCGAAGCTGCGTTTATTTATAAAGAGATTGAGGAGTTGTTTATTGAGCATCTTTTTGTGTGTGTGCAGGATACTGTTTCTCTAGTGTGGAATTCTCTCAGTTATGATAGTAGCCTTTTCTATTAGGTAGTCTGTCAACAGGCAATAGTAGTATGCAGAGTACTGACCCAGTGCTGCACAAAGTTACGAACAAGTGAATCCCAAGCCCTTATACTAGTGCCACTAAGCAGTGTGGCTCTGGGTATGCCTGGTGAGTCCACGGTCAGCAACTGAGGCAGACACAACAGGGCCATGTGTACAATGTGCTCAGAACTATATTTTCTTACCTAAAGTAAAAAGCGTATTTATCATTTAATGAATGATTATTTTAACATTTAGAGAGAGAAGATATTTCAAAGTAGATGCCGATTTCCAATAAGAATAAAAATATGATTTGTGTATCATTAAGATATAAATTTCATGTGTGCTTTTTTTTTTCTATAAGAGGAAACTGAGTGACCATTTGGCAAGAGCACTTTATTACTTATTGAAGGCAAAAAGGTAACAGTTCATTTTGAAAAAGCTATTGGTGTGTGTAATAATATAAAGTTGTCTCTGGCTTCAGCTATACAGAGTAAATGAAATGGGGAAGAGAGTTAGAATATGGATTTAGAACAGAAACTACTTGTTAACTTGGAAATAGGGTTGTCGTAGTTCACAAAGAAAAATACTGGATGCCCACTTAAGTTTGAATTTCAGGTAAACAATAAATATTTTAAAAGTTTAAGTATGTCCCAAATATTGCATGGAATGTACATATTAAAAAGTATTCATTTATCTAAATTTAGATTTAACTAATAGTTTATTTTGCAGCCCTACTTGAGGATGAACTTCAGTGGTTTATACTGAGAAGAAAACTAGTCCCACCGAGACTAAAATGTTTGGATGCTTAATTTTCAGTGAATAACTGATTGCTGTGATGGCTTTTGGTATCTTATATTGTTGCTCTTTGGGCAGGGTGTAACCTGCCATGTAGATAGACTACAAGTAGTGTTACTATAGCTGCATTGGTTTGAATTTCCACTTTGTATAGTAATATCAGGTCTTGATTAAACAAGATAATAGAAAGGAAAGAAGATCTCAGATAATTTCTAATAAGAATAAAAACAAAATTAGTTAAAGGGGAGATATAGATGGATTTTATATCCATGTAATGTTTATAGTTATCACCAGAGTGCTATTATGTGGGTGGTAAGAGGCAGTCAGATTCTGGAGATTTGGGATGTAGCCTGAGGTTTATTTACTTGTATAATTGTCTTGTCTCCTACCTCCATTTTAAAGACTAGCACAGCTTGGAATTGGTTCATCATATACCTAGCGCCTGTCATAGTTCGTAGCACACAGAGTTTTCCCAAGTCCTTTTTTTTTTCCTCTCCTATTCACGCCAACATGTTTTTTGAATTCCCTCTTCTCTGTTTGTATGGTGCCTTTTCTTATATATCGTTCCTTGGTCTTTCTCTTCTTTCGTTAGGTGAGATAAGTAACATATTTGAAAAAATATAAAGCAGGATACACCCAAACAGGCAAGGTTATAGTATTCTGTGTTAACACCCCTAGAGCCTGGCTTTTATGACTGCTTAGTAGCTCTAACAGCTGATCACAGTAGCATCCATTTAACCCTTGGCTCCTCTGATCAGTGATCCAGCTAATCCCAGTCTTGAACTGTGTCTTCTCTTCCAGGGGTACCCATTGCTTGGATATCATACAGTCAGCTTTTTATAAATACTTACTGAAAAAAAATTTTATTTTAAGAACTTTATATGTTAAATAGAAATAGCCCTTGGCCTCAAGATTTAGTCAGAATATTTGTGCAAATTCCATAAACCAAAGAGATAATACATATTACTTACTGTATGACAGCATTTTGTATGGAAAGCATGTCATCTTCTCTATTGTCTTACAACTGTGTCTCTTAAGCATGTCAGAGAACTCCAAACTGATTTGTATTCTGAAGTGCTGAACATTTTTCATAAAAGGCAAAAGTGTGGATAAGAAACGGCACTTCTTTTAAAAATGGTCTTTGAAAAAAGTCACATCCTCAGTAAAATACCCATTGAAATGGAAGCAGTATTAACTCATGTTTGGCTGCTTAAGAATCCATTTGTTGTTCAGTTGCTGAATTGTGTCTGACTCTGAGACCCTGTGGACTGCAGCATGCCAGGCTTCCCTGTCCTTCACCATCTCCTGGAGTTTGCTCAGACTCATGTCTGTTGGGTCATTGATACCATCCAACCATTACATCCTCTGTCTCGACCTTCTGCTCTTGTCCTCAAATCTTTCCTCGCATCAGTGTATTTTCCAGTGAGTTGGCTCTTCATATCAGGTGGCCAAAGTATTGGAGCTTCAGCCTCAGCATCAGTGTTTTTCAGTGAATATTCAGGGTTGATTTCCTTTAGGATTGACTGGTTTGATCTTCAGCCCATTTTATTTTTTTAAAAAATTTTGAATGGTAATGTGCAGGATAATGGCTTTTTTTAGTCTCTGTGCCTGTAAATGTGTTATTTTCTTTCCTTGGAATGCCTTTCCTTGCCACTCCTCTCCTTTTTGTTTTGCTTGGATAAGTTCTACATATTTTTCAGTTCTTAGCATAAGGGAAGATTCTTTCAAATACATAACTCTGACTTCTGTGTCCACTATGGATGCTTGTGTGGTGCTTTTATAGTTTTTCTTGCTTGCCTTCTGGTTTGTAAACCTATTCAGGGCATCTGTACGTATGTGTTAAGTCACTTCAGTTGAGTCCCACTCTTTGTGACCCTAGGGACTGTAGCCCACCAAGCTCTTCTGTCCGTGGGATTCTCCAGGCAAGAATACCGGATGGGTTGCCATGCCCTTCTCCAGGGGACCTTCTTGACCCAGGGATTGAACTTTCATCCATCTCTGACTTCTGTATCCACAATATATGCTTCTGTGGTGCTTTTATAGTTTTTCTGGCCTGGCTTCTGGTTTGTAAGCCTTTTAAGGGCAGGGGCCTGTTTACCTTTGTATAACCAGTACATGGCATTGGGCTTTCAGGTCTGTGGTGGTTGAGTAAATAAATAAAATATGCCCTCTTTGTATGTGTGTGTAACATTCAATACATGACTTTGCATACTGTACTTTAGAAGATGAACAGCTACTTATGAATGCTTCCCAAAATAACCAGTTTATTTGTGGCTGACTATATTTTACATGTTTTGTAATTTAAATACATAAATAGTTGAACAGTATAAAAGGAAAAAGGGCCATCAGTGCCTGTAAAAGCTTTAAAGTCAGTCAATTTTAGGGTCTGTTTTAGAACAGTTCTAATAACTTAATGCTCTGTTGTAGGACTTTTGAGATTCTCCTTGATTATGGAATCCTATGTCCAATTATAAGGGATAGCATGTTTTAGCCACTCCTAAACATTTGAAGTTATAGCTTCTGAGATCATGCCATAAGGGAATTTTGGCTTTTTGTCAACCAGTCATCAGGATATGCTTTGACAGCGAACCCTATCAAAATAATGAAACTTAATTACAGAGGTGTTTAACTCATATATGTTTCAAAACATTTTCATAATAGGGATTCTTGTATGGACATTGTGGAAATTAAAAGTTTAACTAAGCAGTCCTCTATGAATTATGCTTCTTTATAACAGAGGTAGTTAAGCATTGTACTTGTTCCTTCCTCATTTCTATGGGGCAGAGTGAAAGTCACCCAGAATGGGAGATAGTTGGTCCCTGTTCTAATAAGACGGATTTCATAAATGACTAAAGCGGTTGGTGCTTATGGCATATTTTACACACACACATTTTTAAATAGGTGAGAACTGTTTCAAAGTGAGTATCAGGAGTGGTCTTAAAGAGAAAGAAATGTCACAGTTGGGCATTATTCATTAGGCCACCAGTCCCTGTGTTACTTGGATAAGGTGTCTTTATAAACAAATAATGATGTTATCTCCCCTTTTCCCCGACTGCTACCTTGCCTCACCCCACTGCCTGTTCCCCACTGAAATTTTTATATTCTCAAAATATTGACTCCAGGATAGTTCCTTAGGTTTGCTATATTGGAGGAGCTCAGTAGACCTAAGGGAAAATGTCCGTTTCCAGAGAGGCAGGAACTGAGTTTGTCAATGATCAAAAGACTTGAAAGAAGGAGATGACTGATAAAAGGGAGGAAAAGAATAAATATTAGGGTATAGGAATATAGCGTGTATAATTCTCATTTTTCGACATCTTCAAACCATTAAATTGCCTACTCTTATCTCAACCCTTGCTGATCAAGTTTTCAGTTAAGTGTTTTGTTGGTTAGAGTTAATTGAGAGCTCTGCTGTAAACAGTAGATGAAATTATGTCTGTATTGTCATGGTGGTAATTTTTTATTGGTTTATCACAAGTCATAGTTTTAGGCATTATAGATTTACTAGTGTTTAGTTCTTACTCTGATAATATTTTTATTAAGGAAAATACCTCCAAGATTATTCAGTGGTGAAAGATGTAGCATATGTGTGTTAATTTTTTAATCATAATATTTAGAATATTATTTATGTAATTGAGTTTTAAATGGCTATAATGCTTATTATATGGGAATATTAGTATTTATACATATGGCATTTCAAAAGCAGTGCATCATTATTTTAACATTCCTATTCTTATTCTTCTTTCCTTCTTTTTGTCTTTTTTTTTTTTTTTAAAGAATTAATGTGCCATCTGGAAACCTCTGAGATCATGCCATAAAAGGAATTTTGGCTTTTTTTGGCAACCAGTCATCAGGATATGCTTTGACTCTGCACCTTATCAGAATAATGAAACTTAATTAGAAAGGTGTTTAAATTATATATGTTTCAAAACATTTTCATAATGGAGATTCTTGTATGAACATTGTGGAAATTAAAAAATTATTACTACTCTGTCCCAAGGTTAAGATATTTAAGTTATCATTATGAGAAAGCCCATGTATCTTAAAACAGAATTGTAAATCAAAGCCCTCTGTAACTAAATGGTTCTAAGCTAATTTTAAACACTGTATCCTGTATCTTTTTTCAGTGTTAAAATAAGCAAATATGTTTAGTTTATATGTTTTTCAGAGAGGAGAGTTGCAATATTACAATGCAATTAACTTGCTCTGTTCTTCTCTTCTGAATAATGTAGACATTGGAACTGTCAGCCAGAGGACCTTTTTTTGGAACATTTTTTTTTTAACTCTTAAAAAGTAACAACTTTTTTAAATTAATTGAGAGAAAACTGCTGAAAGCATGCATTGAAAGGGTTAAGTCGACATGAAAGCATTCATTTCCACTTTAATGACCTAGCCTTGCTGGGTTAGGACGATAGGGAACATGCTTCTGACTTGTACTCCTATTGCCAATTAACACCTCCTATAACAGGTTGCCTCAGCTAGTCATTGAAGCTCAGGCAGTAGAAATAGTTTACATGCAGCTTGTTTTTCACACTAGTTGTTTAATACTCACAAAATTAAAGTATTAAAAGGTTGTTTCTTACCTTGCTCGGTAAGAGATAAACAGTACAGTGGTAGTTATTTGTATATGTTTGAATTTGCTTCTTTTTTGTTCAGGTACCTCCCCCTGCCTAGGGGTTTTTAACTGAGGAAACTGAAGATGGTGGTTTCATCAAATTTTTAAATTTTTGACGGAATTTGTGAAGGACTGTATTGCAATGCCAGAAATTAAGAATTATTTCCTGTTAGCTATTTAATATATGCTTTGGTTTTATTCAGTTTTTTGGAATAGTCACCTTCATTTGTTAATGAAATTTTTTTGTTGTTGAAAAACATTTTAACAGACCTAAAAGATGATTCTATAATGCAGGACCAAATATACACTTTAAAATAGCCATTATAAAAATAAATAAATCCATATAATATTTTAATCCTAGAACAACTTTTAAATAAGTCCAGAAATGTTTTATGTCATTGCCCAAGGTAACTTATATTTTTAGTTTTTTTTGGACTGTTGCAATTCAGTGATATTACTTATTTTACATTTCTTTTTAAGTGACACTTTGGTTCATGTTTAATCAGCAGGTATTTTAATAACATTATAGAATTGGCTAAATAATTGATACCAGTTCACACTAAGAGAAAGGTGGAGTAATATAACTAATAGTGTTAACAAATTTGTTAAAAGGCCTGAGTAGGTAACACTTTGAGGTGTTAGTTAGTTTTTATCCTGTTATAATGGTAAATGCCTTTTTTTTTTTAAAGCACTTAGTCAACAAGGGCTGCCCAAGTAAAAGTCATGGCTTTTTATGCTGGATCAGATTTTAACCTTCTAATGAGGGCAGGTGGGGAAGCCCCACAAAAACAACTCATATCTCTTTTAATTTAACCACATTTAAAATTTGTGGACCTGGATGACAGTTTGTTTTACTAATTAACAGATCAAAACAGATCAAAATGTAACAGTACAATTAAAACTCAATTGTACAGATTTCGATGCCCTTATATCACTGGTCAGGTAGATCTTCATGTATGTATGTGTAAAAGGTCAGTCACATTACTTGTGCCTGTGGCTTACCTGTTTTACCTTGCAGTTCTGTTAGATAGCTAACTTATACTCTTAGTAAGTTTAAAGGTATGAATTCACCCTACCTCATTCTAAACAAACTTAACTTTAAAAAGTCAGGTGGGATGAGGAGGAAGATAGGAGGGAGGTTCAGGAGGGAGGGGACATGGGTGTCCCTATGGCTGATTCTTGATGATGTATGACAGAAAATCACAAAATTCTGTAAAGCAGTTATCTTTCAATTAAAAAAATGAAGTGGCAAAAAAAGAGTCAGGCTTACTCAAAGTGATTTTAATGTTATGCCTGTAGGATTTGAGTATAATGGATTTATATAGCAAAAGTAATTATTTCAGTTTCTTATTTGTGTGAGTGAAAGTGAAACATGAGTGAAAGTGAAACAGGACTCAGTCATGTCCGACTCTTTGCCTCCCCATGGACCATACAGTCCATGGAATTCTCCAGGCCAGAATACTGCAAGGGTAGCCTTTCCCTTCTCCAGGGGATCTTCCCAACCCAGGGATTGAACCCAGGTCTCCTTCATTGCAGGTGGATTCTTTACCAGCTGAGCCACAAGGGAAGCCCTATTTGTATGAGGGGTGTGTGCATTTTAGTTCCATGTCTTTTTATAGCAGTATGTAACTAAATCATTCTCCAGTTTTTTTCCAATTTTCAAATTGTTAGCATCCATTTAAGTTTTACCAATAGACTGTAAGGTTGTAGAATATTCAGATATTTCTCATTTTGCTTATCTGTTGTGAGTTATGTATGTATGTATTGTGTGAAGTACAGACCAATTTTCTTTAGTTTTTTTTCTTTTGCTTAATACCACTTTAGTTATTAAAATACCTTTAGTTATTCTAATAGTTGTTTTTTAAAGAACCTTGGGGTTTGTTATATTCAATCTTTAAAAAATAAATGACTTTCCGTACTTGTTTGTTATGGTGGTTAGAGAGTTGTTATAAGGTCAACAGAGTTGACTTAAATAGTTTCAGTTCAGTTCAGTTCAGTCGCTCAGTCGTGTCTGACTCCTTGCGACCCCGTGAATCACAGCACTCCAGGCCTCCCTGTCCATCACCAACTCCCAGAGTTCATTCAAACTCATGTCCATCAAGTCGGTGATGCCATCCAGCCAACCCATCCTTTGTCGTCCCCTTCTCCTCCTGCCCCCAATCCTTCCCAGCATCAGAGTCTTTTCCAGTGAGTCAACTCTTTGCATGAGGTGGCCAAAGTATTGGAGTTTCAGCTTTAGCATCAGTCCTTCCAATGAACACCCAGGACTGATCTCCTTTAGAATGGACTGGATACCATCTAAGTTGTCAGTTTTAGAGCTATACTGTTGATTAAGCACCAGAAAGAAACAGTTTCTTCATTGTTTATTTTTGTAATAATAATATCCTAAGCCAATTTTTGAAATTCAAAAAATATTGGGGTCAAGATTTTCATTTGATTTATATCATTGTATCATTTATATCATTGTATCATTTATATCATTTAACGTTTTTTTACTTTAGCCAGCATTTTGCCTAGTTCTTTATAATCATAATAAATTCTTAGTAAAGTGAAAGATAATTGAAGTAATTTAAATTCTGTACGTTTATTCAGATATTTTTCATCCTTTGAATGGAAGATACATAATTTGTCATTATATGTGGTCACTCTGATGTTCATTTTAGTTGAACATAAACATAGCCTAACAGGTGATTTAAATCTAACATTAAAGTTTGTATCAGTTTCTAATTGTGAAATCTTTTGTTTCTGACTAAAGTCATAGGATTGTAAATCCAAGACATGAGGATAGGGGTAAAGGGACTTGGAAATTTTCTGTGGTTGAGGAGTGAAAACCATCCTGTCTCTTTTCCTGGATGGCACCTCCCAATCCCGGAACTCCCTCTTTGCCCATTACTGCTTCATCTATATTTCTCCTCTTTGAATCGCTTGACTCACACTATTTTTTCCCTTCAGTTATTTAACATTTGAAATAGAGCTATACCTGGATATCTCTGTTTGCCTAGGGAATAGCCATCTAGCACCTCAAGTATCTTGACAACTTACTTGATATCTCTACTTCTGTAAGAATTGGAGTCCTATTTTGTTGAGTATATTTACTCACTTCTTTAAAATACATTAAAGTAATACTCAAGTAATTTTGTATCCTTTTATATATATACAGCCATTATTTAATCATTTGAATAAGGTGATGTTTGTGAACTGTGCTTGCTTTATTATTTTTCTACAATTTGTGTAAGGGTTAGTTGCTCAGTCGTGTCTGATTCTTTGCAGTCTCATGGACTGTAGCCCCCCAGGCTCCTCTGTCCATGGAGTTTTCCAGGCAAGAATACTGGAGTGGGTTGCCTTTTCCTTCTATAGGGGATCTTCTTGATCCAGGGCTCAAACCTGGGTCTCTTTCATCTGAGCCACCAGGGAAGCCCTTTGTGTGCTGTGATTAAAAAAAGCCCTAAACATTTAAATACTTAAAAAAGAAAAAATTCAGCTTTGAAGTTTCCAATTTAAATGTTCCGACAGACCAAAACATGAAATGCCCTCCTAAATGTTAGCTGTTTTCACACAGTAGCTCCAACACCTTAAGCATTTTTTAAGGGAGTGGCCTGATTTCACTAGAGATAGATCTTCAAGACGAAACATAAATTGGGCTCATGATTTCCATTTCTGATATCTCCAGATTGGCACCCCTTTGTAGTTTAGTGCCTCCATGAGATTTACCAGAGGCACTCAAAGCAAATAGTTCCAACCTTTCTATATAAGATGTATCAAACAAACATTAAATAAATTTCTGGGATATTTAAAAAAAAAGCCCTAAATGTTACATGTGACTTGTTTCTTACAGTATGTTTTAATAAAAAGGCATATTTTTGTTTTCATGGTAGTGTACATACTGTGTTATACATAAATTCAGTAGTGCCTTTTGCTCTGCTAAACCCCCTGTGCCCATCTAGATTTCAGTAAATAAAGGGAAGCCCAGAGATGTTCCCTGTTCTCAGTGGGCATACTAACTTTCAGGTAGAAAGAACATCTATTTATTCTCAAGACTTATTTCTGTTTTCTTTAGTAGGAAATGGCTCCAGGTGGCAGAGGATTCTAAAAGTGTAAACAGAGGAAAAGAACTAAGCCTCCAGAATAAAAGTAGAATTGGCCATCTGAAAATGGGATGGTATGCTATAGTGGAAAGAGCACATTGCTAGAAGTCAAAAATTGCTTTTTATTTCTGATAATCTGTGCCAATGTGTGTTTCATCTGTCTTTCCAACTACACTATAAGCTTCTTGAAGCTTCAGTGCTAGACCCATGGTAAATACTTAAATATTATTTAGAACCTGAGCTTGATCTCTGCCTCACATTTGAAAAAATGATAAATTGTTTCACAGCCTGAAAAGGAAAGTCCAGATTTTCTCTGAGAGGACCATGTGAACCATGGAGTGAATTGGAAAACTTCAGGTTAAACAAAGATAAACAGATTTTTTTCCACTCCAGGATTTTTCTTAAACATGAATTTGAGAGGTAGAGTGGATATTCATGATATCCTGCTGCTGCTGCTAAGTCGCTTCAGTTGTGTCCGACTCTGTGCGACCCCATAGATGGCAGCCCACCAGGCTCCCCCGTCCCTGGGATTCTCCAGGCAAGAACGCTGGAGTGGGTTGCCATTTCCTTCTCCAATGCGTGAAAGTGAAAAGTGAAAGTGAGGTCGCTCAGTCGTGTCTGACTGAGTGACCCCATGGACTGCAGCCTACCAGGCTCCTCCATCCATGGGATTTTCTAGGCAAGAGTACTGGAGTGGCTTGCCATTGCCTTCTCCGCATGATATCCTAGACTTAGTTAACTAGGAGTGAACTATTGTGGATGGTATTTTCTTGAAACTTTTCCCAAAAATGAATATTTTAAAATATATTTCTGTCATACTGCAGAATAACAAAAGAATTGATAAAACTTGGTGATGTATTGACTTTAAGAACTGAAGGAGAGTCAGTGAAAATTTTGCCTAGGTTTCTAGTTTGAGACTTAAGATTAAAATAAGTTGGGAAGGTTAGTTTGTAGAGAAACATGATAAGTTTGATTTTTGAAGATGTTGAAGTTGAGATGGCTCCCTTGGAAAACAATATGATAATTGGTAGTATACTAAGTTAGAGACAGCCCCCCAAAATATTTAATTAGTCATCAAATATTTGACCCCTTCTGTAACATTTTCCCCACTTGAACCAATTACGTTTGAATAAATGCAGTTACAGGGAACTCATTAACTGGAACTCTTTAGATAGTTTGGACCAGTAGAAGCTTTTTCTTATATAGAGCCCAAATTCAGTCTCCCCATAGGCTTTATTCCATTACCTGTAGTTCTACAAACTATGTGGTCTAAGTCAGTGGTTCTCAAGTTTTAGCAGACATCAGAATCACCTGGAGGGCTTTCTAAAAACCAAGATTTCTGGACTCTCCTCCCAGAATTTCTGATTCAGTAGGAATGTGCATTTGTAACAAATTAACAGGTGGTGCTGATGTATCTGATTTAGGGACTGCACTTTAAGAGCTGTTAGTCTGAACTTTGTCTGACAACTCTTCATATATTTGAAGATAGCTGTTTTGTACCTTGTCTTTTCCAAGCTTTATTAAGTTCTTTTGGATATTTCTTATATATCATGATATTAAGTCACTTTTCCATACTGGTAGCTCAGATTCTCAGAGTGAAGAACTCTGAAGTGGAATCCCTTACATATAGTCAAAAGCCAGTTAAAAAAAGACCTCATCCTTCAGTGCTCTTAAATACTTTGCACTGGTAAACGTAGAAGCTTGTGTGATTGCTCATAATTTACTTCTGTTATCATGAGCCTCCAGGACGGGAGAGAACTCTGCCTCCAGTGAATGTACTGAACAGGCATACTCCTTTTTATTAGCTTTCTTGTTAAATTAGGGGAAGGTTCCTTCAGTGTTGTAAGTTAAAAATATCCATTCAATATAGCAGCAGGCTAGGGTAGTTTTAACTTAAGGTAGTATTGGTAAGATGGCTAGAGTCATCTGAGATCTCAGAGAAAGGAGTTTTAAACAGTGTTTTTAAATTATTGGTTGTTATTTTGTTCTTAGGTTTACCTGCATTATTAAAAGATTTATCATGAACTGGTTCATGCCAACATCTCTGTTTATTTACTTAAATAATTTCTAGTAGTGCAAAAGCAGGTTAAAAAGTTTGTGCAGTTGTAAGGCTCTTGATGTACATTGCTCAGTTGCTTTTCTGATAGATTGTACTAATTCACTTTCCCACCAGTAGTGCTGAGAGTGTGTCTTTTATCATCCCCACTCCAAAATTGGGCATTGTAAAGCTTGTTTGATAGGAACAACAGCAACAACAATGTCTTAATGTGTTAATTGGCATTTCTTAATTAAAGCAGGTCAACTAGTGAGGTTGAATATTTTTCATATTTATTTCATTATTTCTTATGTAATTAGTTGCTTTATATTCTTTGCCCATGTTTCCAGTAAGATTTTAGTATTTTGTTAACTTGGGTATTGACTTGTCATAAATGGGGCAACTATTTGGTCAAGGTTTTTTTCTTTTTTTTCCTTTTTAAGTGGAGGCATACCTCATTTTACCTAGTTTCACTTTGTTGTCCTTTGCAGATAATTGTTTTGTGTTTTTTTTCCCTCCCCAAAATTGAGCATTTGTGGTAACCCTGCATTGAGCATGTCTATTGTGCCATGTTTCTAACAGCGTTTATTTACTTTGGGTCTCTATGTCATGTTTTGGTAGTTCTCAATATTTCAAACCCTCCACCAGCAAAAAGATTATGACTCACTGAAGCCTGAGATGACGGTTAACATTTTTTAGCAATAAAGTATTTTTAAATTAAAGTATGTACATTTTTATAAACACAGTGCCATTGCACACTTAACAGACTACAGTATAGTATAAACATAACCTTTTTATGTACTTGAAAGCCAAAATATTTATATGGCTTGAATTATTGCAATATTTACTTTATTGGAGTGGTCTGGAATTGAACTCACAGTGCTTCCAATGTATGCCTATATTCAGCAATCTTAGGTTATATTGTCAGTTTTATATTGTTTTATTTGTTCAGTTGTTTGTACCCAGAGTGTGTTTCCTTGCCAAGCTCTAATTAATTAACTGGTTTAAATTAAAATATCTATCAGTTCAGTTCAGTTCAGTTCAGTCGCTCAGTCGTGTCCGACTCTCTGCGACCCCATGAATTACAGCACGCCAGGCCTCCCTGTCCATCACCAACTCCCGGAGTACACTCAAACTCATGTCCACAGAGTCGGTGATGCCATCCAGCCATCTCATTCTCCGTCGTCCCCTTCTCCTCCCGCCCCCAACCTTTCCCAGCATGAGAGTCTTTTCCAGTGAGTCAACTCGTCGCATGAGGTGGCCAAAGTATTGCAGTTTCAGCTTTAGCATCAGTCCCTCCAGTGAACATCCAGGATTGATCTCTTTTAGAATGGACTGGTTGGATCTCCTTGCAGTATAAGGGACTCTCAAGAGTCTTCTCCAACACCACAGTTCAAAAGCATCAATTCTTGGGCAATCAGCTTTCTTCACAGTCCAACTCTCACATCCATACATGACCACGGGAAAAACCATTGCCTTGACTAGACGCATATCTATCAGTAAACATTAATTTTCCATAGTCTTCTTCCTGTAGCCCCTAACAGTCATCATTATATTGTCTGTCTTTATGATTTTGACTGCTCTGTGTAAGTACTTCATCATGTAAGTGGAATCATATAGTCCTTGTCATTTTTGATTGGCTTATTTCACTTAAAATAACGTCTTCAGAGTTCACCCATATTGTAGCATATTGCAGAAATTCTTTTTCAAGACTGAGTAATATTCCACCATGTGTGTGTATACCACATTTTGCCTGTCCATTCATTCATTGGTGGACATTTGGCTTGCTTCCACTCTTTAGCTCTTGTGAATAATGTTGCTGTGAACACTGGTATACAGACATCTTTTTGAGAACCTGCCTTCATTTTTGGCATGTTATATACCCAGATATAGAATTACCAGATTTTACAGTATTCTGTTTTTAATTTTTGAGAAACTACCATGCTGTTTTTCACAATGGCTGTCCTATTTTGTATTCCCACCAACGGTTGCAAGGTTTTCTGTTTATTCATATCCTCACCAGTACTTGTATTCTGGGTTTTTTGGTGTGTTTTGTTAGTAGCCATACTAATAGGTGGTATTTCATATATATCTTCTTTGGAGAAATATCTGTTCAAGTTCTTTGCCCATTTTTAATCAGGCTTTTTGTTGTTTCAGGAGTTCTCTTTGTATTTTGGATATATAATTTACAGGTATTGTTTTGGCATCCTTGGCATTCTTGTTAAAAATCATTTGACTGTATATACCAGGGTTTATTTTTGAGCTCTCCGTTCAGTTCCACTGGTTTTTGTCTGTCCCTATGTGTAGTACTGTATTTTTTTTTATTATTATTACTCTTTGTAGTAGTTTTGAAATCAGGAAGTGTGAGTCTTTTAATTTTGTTTCCTTTGAAGATTGTTTGGCTCTTCAGGGTCCCTTGAGATTTCATATGATTTTAGAATAGGTATTCCATTTCTGCAAAAGTTTTCATTGAAATTTTGACAGAGATTGCTTTGAATCTGTAGATCACTTTGAGTAGTGTTGACATTTTAACAATATTAAATTTTCCAGTCCATGAACATGGGATGTGTTTCTATTTATTTATATCTTCTCTAATTTCTTGTGGCAGTATATGTGGTTTTCATTGTACAAGTCTTTCATTTCCTTGGTTAACTTAATTCCTAAGTATCTCATTCTTTTTTATGACATTGTAAATGAAATTATTTTTGTAATTTCTTTTTCAGATTATTCATTATTTGTTAATGAAATGCATTGTTTTTGAGTGTTGACTTTGTGTCCTGCTACTTTACTGAATTTACCTATTAGATCTAATATCCTTTTCATGGAGACTTCAGGGTTTTTTTGGTGGAGTTTTCAGGGAATGGCAACTCAGCTCAAGTATTCTTGCCTGAAGAATTCCATGGACAGAGGAGCCTGCTGGCTCCATGGGGTGGCAAAGAGTCAGAAATGACTGAGTAACTAACATACTTTCAGGATTTTCTATGTATAAAATTATATTATCTCAAATAGATAAGTTTACTTTTTCCTTTCTAGTTTGCATGCCTTTTACTTTTTTTTCTTGCCTAATTGCTCTCACTAGAACTTCCAGTACTCTGTTGAGTGGTGGTGGTGGTTTAGTTGCTAAGTCATGTCTGACTCTTACAATCCCATGGACTGTATGTAGCCCATCAGGTTCCTCTGTCCATGGAATTTCCCAGGCAAGCATACTGGAGTGGGCTGCCATTCCATTCTCCAGGGGATCTTCCCGACACAGGGATCAAACCCATGTCTCCTTCATTGCTGGCCAACTCTTTACTGATGGAGCCACCAGGGAAGCAAGTGGTGAAAGCAGACATCTTTGCCTTATTCCTCATCTTAGAGGAAAAGTTTTCAGTGTTTCACCAACATGGGACATTATGTTCACTGTGGATTTTTCATCTATGACTTTTATTGTTTTGAGGTATTTTCTTCTGTACCTAGTTTGTCAAGTGTTTTTATCATGAAAGAGTGTTGAATTTTGTCAGATGCTTTTTCTGCATAGAAATGATCATTTATTCCACCCCCCCACCTTCATTTGCTTAATGTGCTGTATTACATTGGCCAGTTTCTGTTTGTTGAACCATCCTTGCATTGCAAGTTTTAATCCCACTCAGTCATATATAGATAGTCTTTTGAATATGCTCCTGTGTTCTATTAGTATTTTGTTAAGGATTTTTTCACTGATGTTTGTAAGAGATACTGGTCTGTCTGCAGTTTTCTTATCGTGTAGTGGTTTTGGTATTGGGGTAGTGTTGACCTCATAGAATGAATGAATTAGGAAGTGTTCCCTTAACCAATATTTTTATCATGGTTTTGGTTATGATTTGATTTGTTTTTAAATGTAAGTCAGTTCTCTGGGTAGTAGTAATATGATATGGAGAAAGAAATGTAATGTGAAGTGTTATCCATATTGAACAGTTTAAAAAAAAAGAGATAAAATAGACTGATTCTGTGGGGATAACTTTGAATCTAAATGAAATGAAACTTTATGGAACAGTATAATAGTCTAGTTTCAAGACAGGTAACCTGAATTTATTAATACCACTGGAACTGTCATAAAAATAAGCTCTAAAATCAGCTTCAGAGCTAAATATTTTATTAATGAGCTTGTCCAAATTTAAATTTTAAGACATACATAATTTAGTATATGTACATTTTATTAGAACATAGAAAATGGGAAGTTGTAAACTTTCCAAACATTTAATAATTGAGTATAGTGTTATCAAAACCTGACAAATTTAACAGAAAAAATAAAATGCCTGGTCAGTCTCACTTATGTAAAAATAATATACTAATATATAAAATAAATATATTTTAAAATGTTAATATAATAATGAATCAAACTTGAACAATTTATCCTGGAAACGTAAAGGTGATTTACTACTAGGAAATCTATTGATGTAATACATCTCTGAAGAAAGGCAAGCTGGGTAAAAGACAGTGGCTATTGTGGCTTGTTTTATAAAAAGAAACATATACATGGATTTCCGTTTTAAACCACATATGAGAGACTCTTACAGGAGACTTTTACTTCGTTTATATTTTTTCATTACCAATATATTTTGTCTTAACTTATGTTGTTTGCTATTTTTGTTTTGTTCCCTTCTTGGTACTCTGATTTTTATTGTCAGTTTCGTCTTAGATTTTTCTTCTCCAGTGGTTTGGTAAGGTCTGTGACATGCAGATGACACCACCCTTATGGTAGAAAGTGAAGAGGAACTCAAAGGCCTCTTGATGAAAGTGAAAGAGGAGAGTGAAAAGTTTGGCTTGAAGCTCAACATTCAGAAAACGAAGATCATGGCATCTGGTCCCATCTCTTCATGGGAAACAGTGGAAACAGTGTCAGACTTTATTTTTTTGGGCTCCAAAATCACTGCAGATGCTGATTGCAGCCATGAAATTAAAAGGCGCTTACTCCTTGGAAGGAAAGTTATGACCAACCTAGATAGCATATTAAAAAGCAGAGACATTACTTTGCCAACCAAGATCCGTCTAGTCAAGGCTATGGTTTTTCCCGTGGTCATGTATGGATGTGAGAGTTGGACTGTGAAGAGAGCTGATCGCCGAAGAATTGATGCTTTTGAACTGTGGTGCTGGAGAAGACTCTTGAGAGTCCCTTGGACTGCAAGGAGATCCAACCAGTCCATTCTAAAGATCAGTCCTGGGTGTTCATTGGAAGGACTGATGCTAAAGCTGAAACTCCAGTACTTTGGCCACCTCAGGCGACGAGTTGACTCACTGGAAAAGACCCTGATGCTGGGAGGGATTGGGGGTGGGAGGAGACGGGGATGACAGAGAATGAGATGGCTGGATGGCATCACTGACTCGATGAACACGAGTTTGAGTGAACTCCGGGAGTTGATGATGGACAGGGAGGCCTGGCGTGCTGTGATTCATGGGGTCGCAAAGAGTCGGACACGACTGAGCAACTGAACTGAACTGAATGATCAGCTTTAATGGTTATCATGGTTATTTTAAAGTTGATCAAAAGACTCTTAAATCCATATTTATTTACTAGTCTAAGTCAACACTTAAATCTCTTTTATCACCTTCTATATGGCAGATAGAGTTTTGTATACTTTATTTCTCTCCATTGCTCTATATAGTTATTGGGTAATATCTGTAGTTTTGAACCCTGGTTATTTATATTATTTAGATCTGTCTCTGTTTTTAACTGTCTTTCAGTCGTCTTAACAGATTGTTTTATATAATGGCTTTTCCATTTTTTACTTTCTAATTTTGATTTGTGGAGTCTCAACTGGATCATTTTCAAGCAGTTCTTTGAAGGAAGATTACTGGAATCATATTTTCTGAGTCCTTGTATATTTTGTAATATATTTGTAGACTTTCAGACTTTTCTTTTTGACCAAGTATAATGTATTTGACTTCACAGGGTTTCTCTCTTAAAAGTCTGAAACTTTGCCATTTGATGTTGCAAAGAAATCCAAAGTCAACTTGAGTTGCATATTTTTCTTTAGGTTATTGAGTTTTCCTATTTGTATGGTTTTAGAAATTATGCTTTATCTATGCAGTTAAGATTTACCTAAAATTTTACAAGCACTTTTCTTCATTGGTTATTGCCATTGACATTTAGTAGTACAAAAGTTGAGGGTTTTTTAATTATTATTCAAGAAACTTTTCTTTTGCTTTATCCTAATTCATGCTTTCCATTTCTTATTTTCTCCTTAGGATCAACTGTATTTCATAGCTTTTATCTCCTTACTTTCTCTCTAAGTATCATTATGTTTCTAATAGTTTTCATCTCTAACTTTTTACTCTGCATTCTAAGACATTTTCTAAAGTTTATATTCTACATGACTGAATTAAATAAGTGATGATGTTATTTTTATCCTTGTTACCTATAGTGTAATTTTAATTCTGCATTATTTTTCATGCTTTCACCTTGGTCTGTCCTCCAATATTCTATTTCAAAGATAAGAAATCATGTTGTAATCTACTGATTCCAAACAGTTTTCTAGAAATTTGTTTATGATTCCTACTTTTAAATGACTTTCCTCTCCTTGAATTGTCTGAATGGTATTCCTCATGAGTGTTTGCCAGAAGGCAATGTAGGTAAGTTGTTCATAGCTCCACATTTTTCTCAGCTCAGGTCATCTTTGACCTGCAGCTGTACTGGCTCTTACATAATTGTCTTAGCTTATTTTCCAGAGTCTTTAGTGGGGTTTTCTTCACCTTCATTTCCTGGTTGTGTGCTATTCTGAACAAGTGAGCGTAATGATAGAAAAATGATAGTGATATTCTCTGCTACTGGAGATCTTTAACACATCTATCCCATAGACAGTGTTTTACATAGACAGTGTCTTGCCAAGTTGTTTTGGGGGCAATTTATTCTAACTAGAACAAGAAACAGAATAGTAATGGAGGGGGCAATAGAAAATATCACTGGCTGCCGTCTCAAAACACGACACCTGTAGAATAGAGAAACCAGCTGCATGATTTTCTGTTAGTATGTTTCTGAATCAGAAGACCATAGAGAGAAGCTAAGGATCTTTACATATACTTGCATATGGCTTGTTCTCATGCCCAGGGTAACGTGGGTATTTTTCCTTTCTGTTCTTTTGACTTACACTACCTTAATTTGTTCATTCTTTTGTTTTTTTTCCAACCATTTCTTACTGAGTTCCATGTGCCTGACACTTTGCTAGGTACTGGATATTATATAATGTTGAACAGAACAGTATTCTTTCATTGATGGGAGAAATATTTATTTTTAATATTTTATTTCCTTTAAACATAATATTTGAAGGATTTTATTTTTCTCACCACTTTGTATATAAGCGAATAGAGGTAATTTTTGTATGTGTTGCTTATATTTAGAGAAAACTTATTCTGGAACTTTTTATTCTCAGTGCTTCCAGTAAATATTATGAACTTTTAAACAAAACAAAATCACAGAATTAGGCATATAAATAGACAAGAAGCAGCATAAAGTACACAGAGACCTATAAGTGTGAAATGTAATGAGTAAAGCAATTGTTTAATTTTATTAATAAGCAAGTCCATAAAAGCAACTTAGAGCATTGACTTACAGTTTAGATAACTAACATATTCATTATGTAATTTGTTAACAGTTATTGTTAAGGAAAGGGGACTTTAAAATAGGACTTGGCAGTTAAAAGTACATGTCATTTTATTTTCCCAGAATCCTCAGTATTAAAAAAATAAGATTTCTATATGCACTGATTGGGACAGAATTAATTTTATAAGATTGTAGTCATATTGAGGGTGAGAACTATATGTAAATTACTTTGTGCAGCAGAATGTTATAGTAAAAAAAGATTTGGTGCTTTTGATGAAGACAGAATCTTTAGGGAGAAACATAATATCTTCTTAGGCTGTAGTAAGATTAATAGTAATGTTTTCTTTAAAGGTAGTTGTCAGGATTTGGAAGTCTTTTCCATTAGCTACACCAGTCTCAGCCAGTTTGCTCACATCTGGGGCAGTTGTGTTAAATTTGATGTGTAGGGGAAGGGAACAACTTCAGGTGAAGTGTGCAGAGCATGTTGTTTTCACAGCTCTTTCACCTAGGGATTAGAAGACTTCTCCTCCCCTACTTCATCCCCATACCGAAGTATCGGCAGAGATCCCAAAGCCCCAATCTACATGCTGTCTTTAGCTGAAAATCATGGTCACAGAATTTACTGATTGTTGGTTCTTCACTTAATCATACTAGTCCAACAGCAGTTTACATTCACACTGAGGTAAGAAACATAGCTAATTGGTGCATTGTATCTATTTTGTAGTGGAGGTGAGCTAGCATTGCTGAAAGATTCATGTATTACATCCATTGGAAACTTGCCTGAAAGCTAAGTTTGATATTTTCTACAGGTTTGATATTTGCAAGCTTGTTTTGATTGTTTATGTTGTAGCTGAATAAAAGGATACTTAACATGTTTTCTCTAAACTCTTTTAAAATAATCTTGTTTAAATAATGTGGGACTTTAATTTTGAACTCATAATTTCTCTGTATTTATAATGATTTCTATGCTTGTTTCTAGGGGCCACCTACAGATGCTCCTGCAGTGGACACAGCAGAACAAGTCTATATCTCTTCCCTGGCACTGTTAAAAGTAAGTGTTGAATGGAGTTACTGGTTTTACTGAGCTCTGCTGCTTTCTCTGTGTCTTTTACATTGAAATATTTTTCATGTTAACCCTCTCATACATAAACTTGTTTTAGGTGCATGTATAAAATAGAGTGGTTTTATTTTCACTGAAACACAATTAGGTTATTAATTAGAAGGAGGGGTGTTTGAAGATATCAAAGGCTTTGTGTCTGTGTATCTTCCTCTTTACAGATGTTAAAACATGGTCGAGCTGGAGTTCCAATGGAAGTCATGGGTCTTATGCTTGGAGAATTTGTGGATGATTATACTGTCAGAGTGATTGATGTGTTTGCTATGCCACAATCAGGAACAGTGAGTACTTTTATGGTTGCCTGCTGCAAGTAAATGTGTTTCTTTTTTCTTTTCCTATGCAAAATAACTCTTATTATATTGTGATTTTCTTGATAGAATAATTATAAAAGATTAATAACAATTTTAGACTGTATTGCGTTAAATCTTTTAGATGAATTATGAATTCCTTATAGGTCTACAGACTGATGCTAATAACATTTAATCCCTTTACTTGTTCTTTCTGCTTTAACTAGCCTAGTGTACTAGATTTATGTTAGTTATTTTAATATAGTAGGATATTAGTTTGATTAGTTTGAATACTTGGTTCAAAAGATTTAGGAGACTCAAAGTTTTAATTCATGTACATTGTCTAGTCCTCATGTTTTGTTCTTATTGTTTTGAAATAGCATACATTTAAAAATGTTCTGTATATGGTGATAAATGACTCTTAAGCTTTTCCTATTCAAAATGTTAAGTTTTAAAAAAACAGAAACCATGACAGACTTTAGTTCTTTTTGCCTGGGTGTGGTAATTTGTCGTAGACTCAGCATGCTGCATACTGATTGTGAAAGTCCTCTACCCATCTACCCATGGGAGTTTTTTGTGGGGTTTTTGTTTTTTTTGTGTGTGTTTTGTTTAATGCATCGGGCTTGTAGATAGGTGTGTATTTAGATTTTTAGAAACTGGCCAAAACCAGTAACCATTTACTGACCTTCCAAAAAATAACACACATACTCTTCGCATCCATTTGCCTAAGAAAATATGTATATTTATCTGATGACTGTCCTTATGTGGATATCTTTTATAGTAAAGGGTTCTTAAGTTTTAATATCCTTTATTTCCTTGTAAATGTTTGTTTGATCATATAAAATAGAATATTTGATCTCTATGTTCACTCTGTGTAGTAGAATTGGAAAGTTTCTCTTCTAGCCCAAGAGTTAGCAAACTTTTTCTGTAAAGACATATGTCTCTGTCTCATATTCTTGTTTTTTTTTTTTAAACCACCCTTTAAAAATGTAAAAAAACATTCTTAGCCTGTAGGCAGCAGATTGCATACCCCTGTTCTTGAGGATGCACTCTCAATTAGAATTCAAAATACTGTTTGTTTTGCTGGGAAGAAGTGCTTATGTTAACTGGTTTGTTTAAGTAGATTAGACTTAAATTCCTGATGTTAGAGGGAAGCCTTGAGGGAGCTATAATGGCAGTAATCTATCACTGGAGAGAGGATATGAATGCCTGTAATTCTTACACGTCCTAAAGTTTTCTTTTGGTTGAACTAGCAAAATAATGGAGCATTTAAAATACTTGATTACAGATTGTCTTGTGTGGGAAATTTTTTGAGAATGCTTTTCTATTTGAGGTTATATTTCAAATGTGTGTGTTTCCCTCCAATTGCCTATTCTACCAAGAAGTCCAAACAAAAGCACTGAACTTCCTCCCCTCCCAACTCAGCCACCCAAAAAAACAAGCAAAAACAACTCCTTAAATTGTTAAATTATTTTCCTTCCACGGTCTTTATATTACTGAAGGAAAAAAAAAGAAGATGACTTAAACTGTTGGTTCTAACAATAGCCAAATAGTCATAGAACTTTGAATGAGATGGAAGAAACTTACTGCCTATCAGTTATCAGAGGATGATTTTAGGAAGTATGCTTGCCTCGACAGATCTAAACAAGAAGTTATTGATTCACTAGTATGGTATTTTTTTTGTGGGTGTGTATTTGTGTGTGTACACATTAGTCATGACCATAAACTCTTATAAAGCATCCTAAAAATTACCTTAACTCATTAACAGCAGTTTGATACTTAGCAATTTTTTGGTATTTGGCAATTTAAAAAGTTTTATTGATATATGGATTATAATTGAATGACACAGGTATCAAATATGGGTATCAAAATCTATTAAATTATTTTGGTATCCCCAAATAATGTACATAGGTTTCTTGGCAGTAGCTTTTTGTTCATTATCTTCTAATACAAATTTTTTTCATTGTTGTAGAAGCTAATCGTTTTTGTTTCTTTTTCTTTCTAAACCAGGGTGTCAGCGTGGAGGCAGTTGATCCAGTGTTCCAAGCTAAAATGTTGGATATGTTGAAGCAGACAGGAAGGTAAATATTTCAAGTGATCGTATAATGGAATAATGGGCAATATTTTCAGCAATATGTCTCAGAATTTTAGATGTTTATGAATATCATTTTTAGGAAAAAAAAATGAGTTGTTAATGTGATAGTGTTACTTTTAGTGCTTACCTATCTAATATCTCTTTCCTGTAGAATCAAAGAAATTTACCAGTCAGTAAAATGCCTCATGTTAAAATTATCAACCATTACATAGTAAACTTGGACTGTAACTTCCCTCTGTTTAGCATATGGAGTTACTCTCTAGTCACTTATAATTGAAAGAGCTTGTATGTTCCAAAATTCAAGAGTTGCAGCTAAATAAAATTCTGAATATTGAGTTATATTTGTAGTTGTATCGAGTTTTAGGACAGGGAAAGTAGAATTCAAATATTGTTCAGGTTTTTTACCCCAGATTAAATCTCTCAATAGTTGTCATTCTCTTGCTCAAATTCTTCTACTGTGGAAAAAACTTCAAAATTAATGTTAGCAAAAGGCTCAGCAGCTGGGCAGAACAGTGCAAATTGGTTTTTGACTGAGTTCCTAGTTCTCTTGCTGGTTTAATTGATATTTAATCCTTTCACAACAGTGGATCCTGGTGTCCATTGTTAAAAATGTACTCTGCCTGAAAAATTCAACTCCCAGAGCTAAGGAGTTAAAGAGTAGATATTTACTTGAATGCTGAAAGGGTAAAAACTGGCTCTGAGAAAGTGTGGTAACAAGGTGAAAAGCTGAAAGCCTTATCTACCACTGCTAATGTGCATCTCTTAATGATAGCACTCCTTTGTCACACTTATTCATTTCCATGTTTTCTGGGTAATATGGTGTATGATTTCAGTGTTTCTAATGGTGTTTTTTCACACCTGTGTGTTTTTCATCTCTTCTTAATTTATACCCTGTTAGTGTGTTGTTTCTTTTCATATCATAAATGTATTACTTGTTGTATTCTGAACGGCTAAATGCCCTCTTTGTTTCAGGCCTGAGATGGTTGTTGGTTGGTATCACAGTCACCCTGGCTTTGGTTGTTGGCTTTCTGGTGTGGATATCAACACTCAGCAGAGCTTTGAAGCCTTGTCGGAGAGAGCTGTGGCAGTGGTTGTGGATCCCATTCAGAGTGTAAAAGGAAAGGTAGAGTGGATTCTGTCTTTATTAGCATCTCCTGCCACATTCTCTTTACAGATACGTTAATAAAAATCTATTTTAACACTTTTCTTAATTACACACTGAAACCCTGGTCTCTTAAAAAAACAACTAAACAAAAAACTTACAAGTCAATAAATGTGTCTTGGTATTATTAACTATTTAGAGATTTGTTTCTTCTTTAATGTCTAATCATAAGTGTTTATCTTTAAATAATTTTACTTCATAGATTTAAGAATGTTAAATCATACTTAAAGCCTGCCCCACATTTTATTAATATTTTCATAAATATTTCTCTACGTTTTATTTTAAAATTGGGATTGGCACAATGTTTACCAAATCTAGTTAAATACCTCCGTTTTGCAGACATTGTACAGGGCATGTTCTGGAGTTGTATGTTCCCAGTATTTTAGACAATGAAAACTTACCCCAAACACTTGGTATCAACCGTTTGCATTTTTGGAGTGAGGACAGAGATGAATGATTAGATATGCTAAATGATTCTGAAAAGAGATTAACTTGCAAAGCATATTGGGTTTTATTTGTTCTTGTTGAAATCTTTTGTTCTTGTTTAGTTCTTTTTTCCTTCTTTCTTTCTTTTTTTTCTTTCTTCCTTTTTTTGTTCGTTCGTTCTTTTTTTTTTTTTTCCTTCTTATTCTTTCTTACTAGCCCCATATGCCATTTTCCTATTTCCTGCCTCATGACAGCAGGGAGCAGCTCTATTATCACCTTCACAGAGCTGTCTGCAAATGTGAGAGGCAATTCGATTTTGCTCAACCACAGGGAGAGTGGATTAGAAAAACTACAGAACATACAGAAATTGGCTAGGTGGTTACTGCTTTAAAATACTGCTGAGGTGTCTTGTTTGAGCATGTACTTCCATTGTAGTGTACAATAATTGTTGAAATAAAATCACAATACATTTATGGAATCCTTTTTATGCAGCTTTTGCAAATAATTTTTGGAGCACTTAAAAATAAATATCAGCTTGCTATCTATCAGACCTGGAGTTTGATAGTAATGCAGATTACATTTTCATCTGCTCACCAGCTCAAACAAACTAAATATGGCTGTTAAAACATGGAGTTTTTATCTGTCATGAATTTGAAGTTGAACACTTTGACATTATATTATTATGATGAATAAAAATTGAGGTCTTCTCTAAATCATGATACTATTAGATGTGATTTAGCTTTTCAGAGGCAGAAACTAGCCACAAAAATAATAATAGAAACTGATACTAGGCAGATCTGAATGGATGACTTTTGAGGCTTGCTATATACTTGTATTTCAATTTATACTTTCTTTTTACTAAATGTGTTGTTTTTTAACTGATATAGATAAAAGGAATTGAAAATCCTTGAATTTTGTTAGTTTTATGAATTATAGTACAGTATAGTATTTCATAAGTTTAATTCTCTGATAATTAAGATACCTTTTAAAAAAGTAACCCATAAATAACTCATTTAAGTAATAATTATTTTAGAAATATAACTGTCTGATTAAATTCCCCCACATCAACACTTATAAATAATAATTGAAACTTAAATTTAAATATAATTAGAATTCTCTGTTTTGTAGTTTTAGTGTGACTTTTTATGATACTTAACTCGTGATAGTGGCTAGTTTGTAAAGGAAAATATAAAGTTAAATACAATGAAAGAAAGCATTTTCAAAATAGAATGTAAGTAAATGAATATGCGTTTTGCTTATCTTGTTTATAGCATTTTAAATGGCAGTTTTAGTTTCCAAACCTACTTTAGGTATTATGTAATAGTGGAGTTTGCATTGTTTGTTTCTGATTAAGCATAATTCATGTTAAAAGAGTGCATTCATTAAAAAATGCACTTGTATCACATGACAGTTGTAATGTGGTAAAATGTAGTATTTTAAAATATATATCAAAAGCTGCTTTATAGAATTACATGTATCAATGTCTAGTTTTATATGTCTTGAAAAAATATTTTTGGAAAAAAATTAGTATAAGCATCTATCATTGATTGACATCACTTGTGTACCTAACATATATATTCATGCAATTATATTACCTCAAATAAGGATCTAGTTCTTTGTCAATAATTTAACTTCATTTATAAGGTAGCTGAGTTTGGTTATCATTTATAGTTCTCTCAATGTCTCAAAACTATGAATTAAATTAAGTTTTATTAAATCCATGGCCAGAGTGTTCTAGTTAAATCATTAAATTTAAGAGTATAAACTTTAAAAAGAAAAGAATAATAACATAGGACTCGCCCTTCCACGTCTCTATCCATGATTTAGCAAAGCTGTTAAAATGATTAGATCAAGAGTTAAAAAATGACAGTCCATGTATAAATGATTTAAGTTGGGTCTCTTCTTTTAATACTTCTTTCCTGTATATTTTTATCTTTTCATTTTTGTAAGTCCTAGTATTATCCCCCTGATTTTGAGTGATTAGGTAAAAATGGATTCTTTCTTCGTAATCTCAATCCATAAAGTTTGATTTCCTTTTATTATTTCACTTTTTTCCTTGACTTGACTATATGAATTTCTTGCTATGTGCCATGTATTGTGATAATAACTGTATGAACTTATTTATTCTTTTTGGTAATTCTGGAAATAGACTGTTATTCTGTTTGTCAATAAAAGAGTATAAAAATTTATAGAGTCAGAGAGATCACTTTGCCCCAAATCATCCTATTATGTAATAAGCAGCAGAACAAGAATAAGAATCTAGGTCTATAAAAGTAAAGAACTCAAGCTGTTTACTGACTCTTTAATATGAACAATGCAATTAGAATCACTTGGGAATGGAAAATTAATACCAAAGTCATTGCAGGGCCTTTTCTTAACTTACATTGGTAGATGCCATTCTCTTCAGCATAAGTCAGGGAAAGGAACTGTACATTTTCTCAGAGTTCTCAATAGTTCTATCTGCTATTTTTAGTAGGTATTATATATTAATTGATTTTCTTATATAGTATTTTTCTATTAATTAAAAACAATTTAGGCAGACTCATGTCTGTCAGCTTTTGTGACATCCCTAACCAGCATAAAAATTAAAATGTACTATATGATAAATAATCCATATCTCTGTATATCGTGTAAGCCTGTAAGTATTTTAAAATGATACAGGTGAAAAATCAATGATAATAACATTTGTAATTTAAATGGAGTTTAAGCTTATAGAAATTACCAGTGAGTTCCTAAGTTTACCAATGAAATAGTTTTTAGGATTCTCTTTTAGTTTACTTGTAATGAAAACACATATGAAAATGTTTTAAACTTCAGTTTTCAAGAGGTGTGGTGGCAGCCTCTTGCTTAATGTTTTGTTATTCTGTATATTCAGCCTACAACTGGACTCGATCCAGCAATGAATTGAGAAGTACATTCAGCTTGTAATATGACTATACTTCATTAGGGCAAAAAGAACAATCACTTTGTGCAAAGTCAGAACTAGACTACCACTTTTACTACTCTTTTTGAGAACTAATTTTCTTGACAGGATTCCTGTCAATAAAATGTTCAGATGTTACCTGCTGACTCAAACAACCTTTGTATCTCTATTCTCTGTTTTGAAACCTTAAAAAAAAATCACTGAAACCCCTTTATCCCAAATAAATCTTCACACTGGCTGGACTTTCTTGAAGATTTTTTGTTTACTTTGATTGGAAATATCCAATGGGCTTTTGAAAATGTGATGTTTATCTGGTTTCAGATCAACTCACCGTCAGATACTTCTTAAGTGTACCTCATATGCTTATTTGCTAATGATTTTGGGGTATTAAATAAATAAAAAATGGTCTTAAGCCTCTTTGAGAAGTCATACATATTTTGTGTCACTAGTGAGCCAGGTAACATTCTGCCAATTACATGCTGGAAATCCTACACTGCATACTGATATAATACAACTAACTATACTATACTGCTTTGTTTCTGTAACTAAGTATTGAATTAGTTGCTAGTGACAATTCAACTAGTACTTACTTAGAACCTTTTATGTGTTGACATGCATTAAAGTAGTACTTGTAAGTAAACATAGTAATGCAAATTGAATTAAATGTAGGTAAAAATCAGTGTAAGCTGCACAGAGTAGGTGAAGCTTGGACCAAATTTTAAGGACGTTACTTAGAAAAAAGGAGCTTGTACTTTATGTGGAATATGTAGAAATGATACCATTCAGAGTGGTTCTTTGTTCATTTTTTTTCACAGATATATTAGAATATAAAATGAGTAGTTTTTGTTGTTGTTTTTTAATCAGTGTTTTACAAAAAAGGTAGGGCTTTGAAGAGTAGAAACAAATAAAGGAGGAAAGAATTAGGGAATAAATAAGAGCTTACTTTTTATTTTCAGATATCTAGAAGGTTATGTCTTTTTCAAGGTAAGGGGGGAAATAGTTTACTTATCCAAGAAATTTTCTATTAGACAGTTTTAAGATGGTGGAGATTTTAAACTGTTCGATAACAGTTTTGTTTTAGCACTTTCTTATTATTAAAAATTATATTTCATAAAGGCTGAGAATAAGTAAAGAGCACAGGCTTTGGGGTCAAGTCTGCTTTAGAGTCCAGTTTACAGCATGACCTTGAGTAAGTTATCTAATAATCTTGAGCTTCTGTTTTCTCATCTGTAAAGCAGGGCTTTTAGTAGCTATCTCACAGTGTTATGAATATTCTGAGGTGATATATATATATTCTCTGCACATGCATGTTGAAGATGTGCAGTAAATGTCACTTCACTATTCTAAAGATTAAAATAATTGATACTTAAAAGGAAAAACGGCTAGCATATTTTTAAAAAGAGAATCTGAATATTTTTGAAAAGTTTAAGAATAAGTGTATAAATTAATTACTAATTTGCTCACTTTAGGAAGGTGAAGGTAAAGGATACAAAGGAAATGAAAAAGTTCCCTTTTTATATTTTGTACACTCAGACTACTTTAGGGATAGTCATCTGATTCAGCTGATTTTTTTATTGGGCATTTATTGCTTTTCCAACATGTTTCTCTGGGGCATGCTGATGAAAAAGAATGTAAATATATTATGTTAAAATTCTGGCCTTTAAGGTAATTGATGTGATTAAAATCATTTTGTGTTTTATTCATCTGTCTATGGGCTTCTCCAGTGGCTCAGTGGTAAAGAATTCGCCTGCAGGGCAGGAGCTGCAGGAAATGGGGGTTCGATCCCTGAGTCAGGAAGATCCCCTGGAGGAGGGCACGGCAACCCACTCCAGTATTCTTGCCTGGAGAATCCCATGGATGGTGGAGCCTGGTGGGCTACAGTCCGTAGGGTCGCAAAGAGTCAAACACGACTGAAACGACTTCACGTACACACGCACACACACACAAACACAGGTCTAAATATTGTCTCCCCCACAAGATTGGAGCTTCTTTTAAGGGAGAAATTTTTCCTTATCCTGAAATTCATGCAGTGTCTGCAAAAAATAGTTTTTTTCATAAGTGGTTATAAAATAAAATTAAGGAATGTGTGTGTCACTGGTCAGCTATTACCAATTCTGACATAACATGTAAGAAAACTGCAGCTAATTTTGTGAGGTTTAGGAAGTAATTTGTATATGTTAGTGATGATAGAATCTTATTTTAAATGAGTGCAACTTGAGATTGACAAGGTCAGTGAGCCAGTGTTTCATAGACATTAGCCTTGATAAATCTGAATTTTGTGTAATCAGAGCTAGAGTTCAAGTTTGTCATGTCATTTGTCTTTTAAAGCTAGTGGAATATATTTAGCTATTCATAAGATTTTCTTTTCATCAGTATCCCATAAAAGTTAATTTAAGGGCTGAGTAGTCCTTATCTCGAATTTTGTATACACACACACCTTTTCTTTGCCTAGTTTTCCAGGCTGAAAGAGAAAAATAGAAAATAGGACACATAAAAATTCTAATTCTATTCCTAATATAGCTTTGTGAGCATACTCATCCAACTCTTGGAACAAGTTTAGTTACTATATTATCTTTTGTTTGTGCCCTGTTTTTCACTCTTAGTATCAATTTGAGGTTTTATAACATTCAGATATAATCTGTGAGGATGTCAAAGAAAATATTTTAGGTGTTAATGTGCATATACTATTCCTGCTAGACTTAATAGTTTAGAATGCTAATTTATCTATATAATCAGAAATTGTCAGCTAAGAATGTTAAAGAAATTTTATGTTTAAAATTCTAAGTATAAATCTGATATACAACTAACAGTTCTTAAGTGTCATCCTTTTAATTTCAAACTTCTGTATTAGTAATACAGTTTGTGGGCAAATTTATTATTTAGTAATTTCTATGCATTTGAGTGATAGAAATCTGCTTTAAATTAGTTTGAATTCAAATGTTTCTGTAAAGATACAGGAAAATCTTTAAAACATGTCCCATTATCTATAAAAATATTATTTATTGACTCTTTTGCCTCTTGAATGCTTTTCTATCTTCAATCTAATGAACCCTGGTCATTCATTCAACAGACATTTATCGATCATACTGTGTGCCAGGCATGCAGTGGACACACAGGGCACTAAGATCTACTCCCTGTTTTAATGCCAGTGTAGTACTGGAAAATGGAACCTGTAACTTTATATAAAAGGTCTTTTCATAGCCCATATATATTAGTTGCTTAAGATCATACTCAAATGATTTGACATTCAGTTCAGTTCAGTTCAGTCGCTCAGTCGTGTCCAACTCTTTGCGACCGCCAGGCCTCTCTGTCCATCACCCTTGTTAATTGTGAGGATGTTTCTGAGCCTAGGACTTAGTTTTGTCTGCTTTAGCGTGTTGTTATCTCTGTAATTTCCTCAGGAGGGTAGAATTGACTGTGGTTGTAGATTTTCTTCTAAGTCATAGATGATCATTATTCTAATAATCAGTGGTTATTCTTAGACTACTAGTAAGCTTTTAGAACTGGACATGGAACAACAGACTGGTTCCAAGTAGGAAAAGGTGTACGTCAAGGCTGTATATTGTCACCTTGCTTATTTAACTTATATGCAGAGTACATCATGAGGAACGCTGGGCTGGAAGAAGCACAAGCTGAAATCAAGATTGCTGGGAGAAATATCAGTAACCTCAGATATGCAGATGACACTACTCTTATGGCAGAAAGTGAAGAGGAACTCAAAAGCCTCTTGATGAAAGTGAAAGAGGAGAGTGAAAAGGTTGGCTTGAAGCTCAACATTCAGAAAACAAAGATCATGGCATCTGGTCCCATCACTTCATGGGAAATAGATGGAAAAACAGTGGAAACAGTGTCAGACTTTATTTTTTTGGGCTCCAAAATCACTGCAGATGCTGATTGCAGCCATGAAATTAAAAGACGCTTGCTCCTTGGAAGGAAAGTTATGACCAACCTTGATAGTATATTAAAAAGCAGAGACATTACTTTGCCAACCAAGGTCCGTCTAGTCAAGGCAATGGTTTTTCCCGTGGTCATGTATGGATGTGAGAGTTGGACTGTGAAGAAAGCTGATCGCCGAAGAATCGATGCTTTTGAACTGTGGTGTTGGAGAAGACTCTTGAGAGTCCCTTATACTGCAAGGAGATCCAACCAGTCCATTCTAAAGGAGATCAATCCTGGGTGTTCATTGGAGGGACTGATGCTAAAGCTGAAACTGCAATACTTTGGCCACCTCATGCGACGAGTTGACTCACTGGAAAAGACTCTGATGCTGGGAAAGGTTGGGGGCGGGAGGAGAAGGGGACGACGGAGAATGAGATGGCTGGATGGCATCACCGACTCTGTGGACATGAGTTTGAGTGTACTCCGGGAGTTGGTGATGGACAGGGAGGCCTGGCGTGCTGTGATTCATGGGGTCGCGGAGAGTCGGACATGACTGAGCGACTGAACTGAACTGAAGCTTTTCAATTGATGCCTGCTGCCATTTTTTATATTCCAAATAGCTTTTCTGTATGCAGTTTTTATTCCTAATTAAACACAAATCAAAGGGGAAGGGACCTTCCTGGCGGTCTAATGGTTAAAACTCCATGCTTCCATTGCAGGGTGTGCAGGTTCCATCCCTGGTCAGGAAACTAAGATCCCACATGCCATGCAGTGTAGCCAAAAACAAACAAAAACCAACCAAAAAACCAGTAACCAAAAATGCTTTCTTGGAGCTTTTCAGTTTAACAGATAATCTATTAAATCTTTTCTGTACTATTTATATTAGGGGTCCCTAGTACTCTGCTGGGGAATGGATATTTGATGGCATATAAGACACAAACCTTGCTGGGATGTAACTGAATCTAAGCGTGGTTTTTTTTTTTGCTTTTGTGTTAGGATAACTGTTCCATCAGATAACGTGGTGATGAAAACTACTGGCTTTGGCATCCTGTGTGTGTACAGATGATAGTGGTGTCACTTACTGGTTGTCATCTCATTTAATTTATTCAAGTCCTTGGAGCCTCAGTTTCCTTATCCATAAATTAAGAATATTAATGCCTACCTCTTGGTTGTTGAGTATTAGTGTAATTTCTATGCAATATTTAATTAATAAGCCCAGTAAAAATATGTAAAAAGGATACATACCAAAGTAATTGAGCCTTACATTTTTTTTTCCTGTGAAAATGACTGTGCCTTTTGAGAAATGGCAGTTTGAAGGATATATTTGCATTTTTTTTTTGAAGGTGATGTTAAAGCACAAGAAATGTATGTAAATCCTTTCTTTCCCTTATCCTCTCCCCACTACCTTTCTAACATGGGTGAGCTCTAGTTTTTAGTCTCTGGAGCCTTTTATTCCTTTACTTTATGTGGAACTGTCAATAAACTTACTAATTGTGTTGCTTTCTTCTGTCTGGTAAATAGGAGTCTGAAGTCACTTGTCCTTTTTGTGTTGACTGTCAGGGTAGCCACGGATAGATTTGGTAATCTTAAGTTCGTTACCCAACCAGTGACCCAGAGATGCTGGTCTCTTGTAGCTCATTAATAGTCCCTGAGGAATTCAGTTTTTAAGTTCACTGTTTATTAGTCACCTCTAATTCTAGAAATAATTATCATAGAGGAATACCAAAATTCTAGGCATATTTTCTTTTTTAAAAAAAATTCAGTATAGCTGTTACATTTTTAATTTTATTTAGAAATTTTCCTAGGGGAATATTTCTTAAACTTGAACACTGTACTGCAATAGCAATATTCTGCTTAGTTTATACTGTGTCAGTTTGAGTGCTCCAAGAATCAAATGCCAAAATGGGATTTGGTCTATGCAAGAGATTTATTTGGGGTAACAAATGGGTAAAGGGGAGACTCTTCAGACAGCAGTACAGGTCTGACTGTGTCAAGGAGAAAGGGAAGGTAGGATTGAGTAGGAAGAGCATCATACCGCAGCATATTCCTAAGAAAGTTTCAGCCAGGCTGTTGGGAAGTCCTTGAGACTGTTGTCCTTTAGAAGAACCCCTTATTTGGTAGGAATGGCTATGTTTGTAGTACCCTTAGTGTGCCCAGTCATTGACTGGGAATAGCCCTAGGGACATGTGTCCTGGGGAACCCCCAGAGGATCCAAAAGTGTAGCAGCTGGAGTTTGTGAGTCAGCTGTGCTGTCTGCAGTAGGTTACACTGAAAGGAGATCCAAGCTGGGCAAGTCCATGACTGCCACAGTTAGTAACACTAAGAACCATAGTGGTAGGTACACAAATATTGTTTTATTTAATTTTATCATCAAATGGTATCATTCATGAGCACATGGTGCCATTGAAAAGTCAAATAGCAGTTAACTTAGCTCACTTAACTCGCAGGTAATAGAACCAGAATTCTAACTTAGGCAGGATTCTGACTCCACAGAGTGTCTTAGGCATTTAAATACCTATACCATACTGAGTACATGCATAGACTATAAAAATTCTGCTAAACTTTATTTCGTGACTTAACTATATTCTTTTTAGAAAGTTTCATGAATCTAAAAATGTCTAATTACCTTTCACCATACTAGTTTCCAGAGATCGATTTGTTTTCATTAAAGTATATATATTCAGAGCTGTGGCTTTACTGTTTGAATTTTGATGCATGTCTTCACTTGTCAAAAAAAAGTACATTATGCTAGTTACACTCCATCCCCCTTTTCTCCCAATATATTGAAGTTGTACTACAAATCTCTAGCTACAATAAGAATTCTCCAAGGATGAAGAAAGAAAATGTACATACACACAGGAATTTCTTTTCCAGAACTAAAATTGACGTTTTATAAATAATTTCCGTGTTGCAAAGTTGAGACTAAGAAATCACAGCAATTCAGTGATATGCATTTGGCATGAGTCAGTTTTAGTTCTTAGTGCTTTTCATTGGAAATGGCATAAAAAGTAAGATTTCTTTGAATTTTTTATGCTGTGGGCTTACAAGAGACATAAGATGTTTTTCTTTTATAGATGTCTGGCAGTGCATGGCAGCAGAAGTAACGAAATGGTCACAAACCCCAGCAGTACTTCCCAGGTCACATGCACCCTTAATTTTTAAAGAATCTAGAAACAACCTAAGCAGTTGATAACAGGTCATTTCTAGGTGATAAAGGATATTTGATATGGGGTGTTGCTTTTCTTTCCACACCTAGCATTTTTATAGTCATTTAGAGACCTACTTTACATGGTGGTGGGTTTATATGTGTTTAAATATGTAACCTAACTGATAATTGAATTGTAACTCTTTTCTTCTTTTCTTGATGTTTGACATTGATTTTGAGGTCTGAAATTTTTTTTTCAACCTTTTTTCCCCCTGGCTCATTTTATATATAAACACTTCCCATAGTCATTGACTTCAAAACAGGGGCAGTTGGGAATGCCAAATGCAGCTACTGTTGAAAAAACAAAAGAAAGAAGGAGAGAAATTGTGAATTATAGTATCTACTGCCAGAAGTACTTACGCATTTTCTTCCAGACATCTTTGTATTAAATTAATTTTACAGGCTTTACTTAAAAAATAGTCTCCTTTGAATGTAAAAATTGGGAAGCTATATATTGATGCTTTAGAAATTTAGTCTAGTCTTTCAGTGACCTAGTAGTTGATATGAAAACATGAATTTAAAAATAAATAGCATATTGGCTAAACTGTACTATACTCATGAAAGAAGCCAAAAAATTATGGATTAAACTGAATCTGAAAATAATTACAGTTTTTTGTCCTAAACCAGATTCGTTTTTAAAATGAAATGATAGGTCCTTGACCCTTGGGTGTGCTTGGAATAAATATGGAACACAGTATTGTTTTTAAAACTATTTTGCTTTTATAAGCTAAGACAGATGTACAAAAAAGATGCAGTTTTTATTTTGTATTGGCAGCTTCCAAATATTTAGTGTCTATTTCCAAGAGTTGCAATTAGTAAAGCTACCATGGTACTGAAATCTGCACATCCCACAAGCTAATTATATTTGCAAGGTCAGAGTGAATACATATTTTCAGAAAAATAAAGGGTTATATAAATATGTGTCTTCTACTTGGCTGTTATATCACAGTTTGTTGATCTGGAGTATAATGTGTACAATTCACAAATTTGTCTGATAACAGAAAGTGGTGTGTGATTGTGTTTATTTTACTAACCAGTATATTCACAGCAATCACTTCCAAATATCTCTCCAGTAAAGATGTGTTAATTACAAAACAGACAAGGTCTTCTATTATATTAAAGCTACTAACAAGAAGACAGCAGGAATCACACATGTAAATAGCATCATCAACCCCTATTTTAGTCCTCTGTTTTGATCTGTGAGTTGCGCATAGACCAAAGGTGCTATTAAAGACTGAGTGTATGAAATAGGCAGCATTATATGAACAAAATTTATTCAACAAGAAAACAGACCTTTAACATGAATTTAACAAGCCTGAGAAATTATAAACTATCATATGCTGCAGATTCATGCAGTGATAATAAACAAAAAAGGAAAGTAAGAGGTTTCCCTAAGCTAGCCAAACTGCTAATGGTTTTGTTATAAGCTGTCTCCTGTTGCAGTGACCTCTGAAAAGTCTCAAGGCACTTGTATCAGAAAAAATTAAGTGGTCAGGCTGGTAAACAGAGATTCAACGTGGTGCGTAGGACTGTAGCACGGAAAGGAATTATAAAAGTCTAGTCTCATATTCCTGAAAATATTTGTCATACTTTAGGTTGGAATTTTTTTTGGTGCATATTAAGGAGAGAGTTTTTGGGCAAAGTTTTTTGGCTAAATTACTTTTTGGATTTATAAGCTTATGACATAGGCTGAACGGGTTTAATGTATATATGCATTAAAAATACCATTCAGAAAATTCATATAGCTCGAAAAAATGGATTTTTCCCCTGCCCCCTCCCATACCTTAATTAATCATAGGGGGTTCTTTGTTCAGTATATTGTATCTAAGATTTCCATCCTCATCCATAGAGTGACCACTTTGCTGTCATTCTGTTGCATCATGCTGTAAATACATAAACATGGAGAAACGCCTTCAGCTTATACACACCTCCAAGTGCTCACTAGGGCTTTTTCTTGAATCTTAGTGTGGCATAATTAACACCTTCTTCACCCATTGCTCATTAGTGCACTGGACATTAATGAGTCTATTTTGATAGTTGTTCTGAAGGAGAAACTTACTTATTCTCACAGTGCAAAAAGCAATTATAAAATTGTATGGAAATTAAAATGTAGACTCTATTGCCATATTTATATTTTTATTGCGTACTAAATCTAATTTTAGTCTGCAGGTTGTTGAACATGTTAGTTTCCTTAAGACAGTTGCTATAGTGATGGCAGCAAATTCCTTTGATCTTGGTGTAGTTATTCATTTTCTATTGGCTATCATATTGTCAGTCAGAAATTGTCAGTCTAAGCATTTAATTTCACATAGATTGGAACAGAATATTAAATTCTTGAATTTTTCTCTTAATTTTAAAAAGAATTTAAAAATTTAAATGTCAGATTGTTTTTAACTGGTCACAATATTTATTTAACTGGTATTTCCATTTCCTTTTTATGAAGTTTCATACCTGTTTATAATATTCCAGAGAAATATTAGAGACTTTTTCCTATAAAATAGCTGGTTTGCTGCTTTGGTTTGGAGGCATTCTATATAAAAATACATCTTGTGATATATAATGGAATTTTCATAGTTTTGTAGGAGTGTTCTTTTTCTATAAATTGTACTGAAATCTATTTGGAATCAAAGTATTTTAAAAAACCATTGGACCAAAGTGATGCTTTGCTCTTAAACATTAATTGCTGTTGGTTAGGGAATCAATTCTTAATTTTATATTTATTTAAGTTGTACTTCTGTCAGAATAGTCTCTTTTCCCTTCTTTGGCCTATATTTTATCTTATTTTTATGTGCTTTTTAGTAGTAAATGTTAGAAAATTTTACTTTGATATGTTTTTAAACAACTGTCTGATAATATCTGCTTAAAGCATGTTTGATAGTAGTACTTATTTTTATTATTGCTTTATGAAAAATATTAAAAAATTAAGTGTAAGCAAGAGGTATAAACCTAGGCCGTATTTATTTATACATAAATGTGAAAATTAAGACTGAATTACAGTTACTGTATAAAAAGAAAAAAGTTTTCACAAACTTTTAAATCATGCATGTTCTGGGGATACTTGGTTTTATTTTAAGGCAAGAAGAATCTTTGGGGAAATTCAAACTGTTAGAAATAAGAGCAAAAGGCAAGGTTGATTATATATTTATTTATTTGGCTGCTGGAATAGAGGCCTTAGATTGTGTCACTTGTCGTAGTGCTTTGATCTAAGGTCTCTGTACTTTCATACCTTCACGGCAGCTTTTTAGAAAGAGGAACTCCCAGTCTTATTCTTGGCATATAGCATTTAGTAATGTACTTCCTTGTTGTTTCAGACTTCATTACATTCCAGTTGACTTGTTTTGGATTTTTTTTTTTTTTTTTTACTTAGTATCCTCAAACAATAATTATACAAATGAGAAACAGTCTAGTTGACAACAGCTTTTGAAACATTGATAAATCTCAATTGTTTAGCACCCTGAAAGGCAAACCTAGAAATACTACTGTATCCTGCTTTAAGATATTCTTACATGAAGAATGTATTGAGTTTATTCTCTAGGTGATTGATTTACGTTCTCTAAAAGAGGCATGTGTCTTGAGATCCCAGGTTCTTTGCATAAAACTTAACAACATTTAAAACCTTTAACAAGTTCTTTCAAATCCATGATAATGAACAGAGAAAAGCATTCAGATAATAGGTGATTCTTGTTAAATCTCTTACTATATAAGAGCTAATTGATGATTTGTATCATATAAGGATTTGAAGTTTTTCTCTACAAAAATATTGAATCCACCCAGCAAAAAGAGAATACCTATCGTTATTTGTTTACTTTGAACTTAGAACTGTATCATTCTATACCATGTTCCTAACTTAAAGCATAGATGACCTTGGTTTTCTTGTATTGTGCCTCTTATTCTTGAGAGTGGTTTGGACATTTAAGGCCATCAGACAAGGTATAAAGTTTTTTATAGTCACAAGAAGTAAAAGGTATCTGACTAGAAGAGAATACGTGGAGCAACTGCCTTGCTGGTTGTAATTTTGTTGTCATTTCAAGTATTGTGGTAGTATAATTGATGTGACAGGGCTGGGCTTTAGATGTAGTCCCTTAGCTTGTGCTCACTTTCAGTTTTAGTTTCTCTTTGTCATTCACTTTGATTAGGTAAAATTTAGGTGACAGACATACACACCAATGAAGGCTATTTGGTATAAGTTTGGTAATGACGTGTTTCAATAATAAAGATGCAAAGTTAATATTTTCCTTTACTGCTTCATGAAAATTGCAATAATTGGTGTCACCTTACATTACAAGATAGAGGGTGGTGTGCTGATGGCACAGTCAGCAGGGGTTCTTTTTTATTAATATTATAATTAAATGATTTTCTGGAAATAGGCCAGAAACAGATGCAAGTTGATCATGCCTTGTCCACTGTTGCTTGGCATCATCACTTGCTTTTTAAAAAAGAAATGACCTGACACCTTGTTTTTACAGGTTGTTATTGATGCCTTCAGATTGATCAATGCTAATATGATGGTCTTAGGACATGAACCAAGACAAACAACTTCAAATCTGGGTCACCTAAACAAGCCATCTATTCAGGTAATGCTTATATTTGATTATGTGTTAAAACATTGTTTTACATTTTAAAAGCCTGTTATAAATTACCAGTTTAAGATCCAGTACTTAGTCTTTTAATTTGTTTTGCAATTAATTTTTCTTGTGCTTTAAAAGGAAATTATGATAATAGTGTTGCAAAACTTAGATTTGTTGTATATGAGTCCGCTTTTAGTGATGTCTTTAAATTTCGCTAACATAGTTTGAGGACATCCTTTTGGGGGGCATGCTGCTGCTGCTGCTAAGTCACTTCAGTCGTGTCCGACTCTGTGTGACCCCATAGATGGAAGCCCACCAGGCTCCCCCATCCCTGGGATTCTCCAGGCAAGAACACTGGAATGGGTTGCCATTTCCTTCTCCAATGTGTGAAAGTGAAAAGTGAAAGTGAAGTCACTCAGTTGTGTCCGACCCTTAGCGACCCCACGGACTGCAGCCTACCAGGCTCCTACGTCCATGGGATTTTCTAGGCAAGAGTACTGGAGTGGCTTGCCATTGCCTTCTCCATTGCGGGGCATGGTAGATCCTTAATCTTGAGAGTACCTTACAGTTTTGTTGGTTAACAGTGTTGTAAAGGACTGAAGGGTTTAAGTGGAGTGTGTCAGATATCATAGTATCATTATTGATTGGTTAGTAGACTTTTCTCTTAGTACCTAGCAGTAAATTGCTGTATACTTTAAGGGGTTCCCAGAAGCAGTTCCTAAATAGTACTTAAATATTTCTTTTTTTCTTTTTTTGCTTAATCCCTTCTTTTAACAATTCATACAAGACACAGCTACATACTGCTTTCGATTAGTTTGTATCTTGTTCTTTCTAGTGATGTCAGCCACATTATTAAAGTTATTTAGACACTTAATATCCTCCTGAGTGATTAGTGTTTTCTTTGTATCGTTCACATATCTCATTGTTTTTACACAAATCTTTATTGTGTGCAAAAATTATTTTAATATGTTTTTAAATGCACCACAACCTGTGTCTGTATAGTTAATTGCTTCTCTGAAGACTAATTAAAAGGACAGAAATACCATGTTTGGTTAAATAGAACACACAGGACAGAGACATTATAGTAGCTATTGCTGCTCCCCTTCTGAAACTGTGCTCTGTCATGTGGCTGTCTTTGGGGAGTTGTGGCTTTGACAGTTAGCCATGGTTAAGCTTGGCTATACTTTGATAACTTTATACTTTCAGATACTTAGTGTTTCAGCAGTCACTCATCTGAAGCCTTCATCAAAGTAAAAAAAATTTTTTCCCAAAGGATTGAGGTGTGTTGCTTTTGAAAAAATTATTTTAGACATCAGAGAAAACTACAAAGTACAATAAGTATGAAATAAGCTACTAGTGTTTTTGATTGGGTACAGACAAGCCCATGCTTGCATGTTCCAAGAGAATATATTATTGGACCAGTTTAGCCTGTGATAATGACCTTTCTTGTAAACCCCCATAGCATTATACTGCTTCATTATTTTTTTGCAAAAGGTTAAGTAGCATCTCACAGTCTAAGATCATTGTGATTACTGCATGGTGTGTTTCTGCCAGAAGTTTCTACTAATTGCAAGTCAACAGCCACCTGTTGCAGATATTGTCTTTTCAGTTTAAATACTGCTGTTTAACCTTAAAAATTGAGTGTAATTAAATAATTAAAATCTGGTTCTTTTTACATCAATCCAGTTTGTATTTTTTACCTGATAGACTGTAATTTAAGGTGAACCTTATGAAGCTTTCCAAACTGAAGTTAAAGGGACCTGTGTGTATAATAGCTAATAGCATCATTGTTTTTCATTTCTTCTTAATTTGTTTTGCCTTCCAATTAAAATATGTAAATATATTTATTTCACAATTTATATAGTGCCCATCAGGAAGATATCTATCTGGGTGTTTTGCAGTTTTGAGACAATTCCAGTACTAAAACACTCAAATGGGATCAAGCCAAAAAGTGACAGAACAAGGGCACACCTTAATACAATTTCTTAGTTTTCTAAGACAAGGTAGAAAGAAAGCAACCTAGAAGAACTTGAAGTGAATGGTGATATTCATAATAGAATTTTAAGATGTGTTGGCAGAATCTGTACCTCAGGGATCAGCCATGCCTCTTATTTTGAAGGAAAATTAGTTTGTATTTAGAGGAATCTTGTTCCTAAACCAACTTATACATAGTAGGAATAGGAACCTGACACGTACCATCAGCCCTCATGCTGGTGTTTGCTAATGCTTTGCTGATTTTTTTACTATCATACTTAAAGTAGGCGGGGGGGAATATTAGGGTTATATTGTAAACTACTATTTAATATATTGAGGAAAGTTCAAAATACTTTAAGGTAGAGATTATAAAATCACATATACAAGTTCTCTTCTTTGAAAAAATACATATTAAAAACTGTGCCTATGTATTTACACCACAGTGTTAGTATTGATTGCTTTGGGTAGTAGGATTATGGATTTTTTTCTTGTTTTTCCTTCTCTGTATTTCTTAAACTTTTTGCAGTGAAACATAATGCTTTTAGAAGATGTTACTTTTAAGCACTAATAGCAGTGTTGAAGTATCTACAACAAAACAAAGCTAATAGACAAAGTTTATATGAACTTTCATGTTTTAAATAAGAGAAGTCATTAATAGAGTCATTTCCGATAGAGAGGGAAAAGTGTAATGCCTATACTGTAGAGTTTTCTATTAATATTTGTAACTGTAATACTATTTTGTATGTGGAACATTTGACCAGTACTGTCAAATGTATAGAATTGAGAATTAGCAAACATTTATTTTATTAAACCTATTTCACTAAAAATTGTTCAACATTTCAAGTCCTTAAAGGTCACAGTTTGTATGAAGATTGGTTGTCAGCTGCATGGAAATTTACTATTGATGCATAGATGCCTTGTACTAGGATTGTGAGCCCCTTAAGTGTAGCTCTGAGTACAACTGCATTGTCTAACAGAATTAAACTCTTCGAAAAACATTGTTTACAGTAGTTGTTAAGCAATTGTAAATCAGTTGCTCTAGAAAGAACCATTGTGGTCATTTTGTAGATGAGGAGACTTGAGGCCCAGCTTATTTGTGATTTGCCTAGGTTACCTAGTGAGTTGCAGGAACTGTCAGCAGAGCTTTTCCTTCTTCTATACTGTATTTAGAAGACTCATTAATTTTGGCATAGATAATATACATATACAGCTCAAAACTCAAAACTTATGAAAAAGTATTTAGCAAAAATTCTCCCTTCTGCATTTGCCATTTGCAGCCTAATTCTCCACCCAAAAGGGAACAAAGCACATGTTTTGTTTCTTTTCAGTTATTATATTTTTATAAAGAAACCTTCATTTTAAAGTATGATTTAATAGATGATATTTAGCAGCACACTTTCAGTTTATCACTGTAAAATAAGGCAAATAGATTCATCTTTAGAGCTAAATAAATGTGCCTTAAGAGCATGAAACTTTTTTTTAACCCATCAAGAACCTATAAATAGGTTATTAAACATTTCATAAGCTGTGTGTTTTATAATATGCCTGTTTTCTACACAGTGAGCCAATGAAGTTAGAACTTCTCATTTCTCCTGAGTAGTCTGGACACTGCCAGAAAGTATGATTTCACCATAATGGTTATTGGTGTACTTTTCTTCAGATCTATTATACCAACAACATTATAAAGCTCTACTCTAAAGATTAACTTAAATATAGAAATAACCTGAAAGTCAAATCAGTGGGATCTCAGAACTCCTCTTTGTCTAGTTCTCCAGATTACTCTGTCTAAAATAAATAGCGTCTTACACTGATACTGAGTATCAACCTAGGAAGACCTCCCTTTTTGAAAGTTTGACAACCTTTGACCAAAGAAAACAAGGGTCAGCATATCCACAAAGCAAATAAGCTAAGTCCCATTTTAGTAATTCTAAAATGTATTGTCCTAGAAACAGTGCTCTAAAAGGTGATTTAGCTTCCCAGGTCAGCCACTGAAAGCTTATAGCCCACAATATAAACAGTATAGAACAGAAGCTTGCTTTTTAATAGTGCTTCTATGAGAAATTGTTGCAGGTTTCAAATAATGAATGAGCTTCAGGAGAAAATCCTGTTTTACTGAAGAATTGCCTAAATTTTCCTAAATCCATCATGTGTTTTGTTAAGTGTAGATTTAAAAATTAGGTATTGATGTTCTCCAAAATTTCCTGGTTATGTAACTTCTTTGTTGGCCTGATATACTATGGCATTTTCAGCTTGGCCCTTTCAAGAGGCTAGTCTCCTCCTTGGTAAAGCTAATCTTATATTTGGTGTATGCTGCCACAACTTGTAATTCAGTGTCAACTAGATTGGTGAATTTGAGAAAATTTATTTTTTCACTAAGCTAAATAAAAGAGCCTGTGCCTTTTGGGCTTATATGGAAGAAGGACTCCACGGGGCCAGTTTACTTATGATTTGGGATGAATGTAATGAGGGCACGCAACAGGTGAGTACGTGAAATTAGAAGATAGTTTGAGGATATCATTTGGATTAAATTTATATTTGTTTTTTATTATGCCTGCTACTCTTTCACACTACCTGTGTTAGTTTTGCTACTTTTATCTGAATAACATAATTGAAAATCAAGTAGGTAGTGCCTTCAAGTTCTAAACTGTGTATTTCAGCAGTACAGTTTATCTACAAAATGTTGACCTGTCTGTGTTCCCATTCTGCTGACTTCTGTGTCTATTGGCTATACTGTTACTAGCTTTATGGCCACTATATAAAATTATACAGTTGGAGCACGGCATAAAAGCATTTTTATGAGAGGTCAGTTGGCACCTGAAATCTAGCCTAAGCTTCACTCTCTAGCCCGGCTGTGTCTGCTTGGAGCACTTGAGCACCTTTTTAAAAAATTCTTCCACCCAGAGGATGTACTTCCTAATTTGCATAAAGGTGACTACCATTTAAGGGAGGCACTGATTAGCCCCACTGTTTGATCCTCACAGTAGTACACATATCTATGCACTGAAATTTAGCTCACTGTTCTTGATTAAATAGATTCTCTTAGTTCTTTAATTTCACATGTCAACTGTTGTATTATAGCAGATGTTAGAAATACAGGAATGGATTTTTGCAGTACATAATCTAAAATGGGTTAGTATTTGGTGGGGTGATTTTGCAGGCAAAATTTAATAATAAGACTATGCTTTGTTTTCATTCTCATTCTTAAAGTACAAAGAATTTAAGAATTTCTGAGATATATTGTAGCATCATAGTATGGTAGAAAAAACATGGGCTTTGGAGTCAAAAAGTCTTAGGCTCAGATCCCAGCTTTACCTTTTATTAGGTAGAAACTAGCACGAATTAAGATTAGTGTCTTATTACCTCATCTGTCAGAAATACACATGGAACTAGCCTACCTTACTGGGTTGTTGTGAAGATTAGAAGACTTATTTTGTAAAGCAGATGCCAGGCACTCATCAAATGTTTTCTTTCCACCCCTTTTTTTTACCTCAACACCCTAGGACTACACTATAAAAATCTAATTATAGTTTATCTTTAGATTCCTGAGAGTCAACCCCAAAGCCCTTTTTGTTTTTGTACTTGAAAATATATCCAATGTATATTTCTGTGCTTTAACGTCTTAGCAGGCTGATTGAGGAGTCCATAGAAACTGTTCTGGACCTCATTTGAACCTCTGCTGCTAAGTTATTAAAGCAGTTGTCAGGCGTTTCCAGCACATGCAGGGTTATTGTTTCTTAATAAAACCATGCCATTAGCTTAAGTTTTTATTATGGTCTCCCTGTTTTTCTTGGTGATCAAGTATAGTAGAAAGAAGTACTTAGCCAAGTGGGCACACAGACAGGTCCATATTTTAGAGATTAACTTTTCTGCTGAAATTCCCACTTTTGAACTTGAAGGCACTACCTACTTGATTTTCAATTACGGTATTTAGATAAAAGTAGTAAAACTAACACAAGCAGTATGAAAGATTAACAGGGACAATAATAAACAAATATAAATTTAATCCAAATGATATTTACAAGTACTGCTTAGTGAGATTGCCTGTCACTAGACCCAGTACAGAACAGATTCTATTTTATTAATTTAGAGACATGTGCAGACAGTTACTTTTCAAATATTAGAACTGAATTAAAAAGGGAAACTCCAGATTAATGTTGTGGGTGAAGGAATAATTATTTTATTACAGCTTTTTAGGCTTTTCTCTAAGTAAGAAAGAGCCCCTGCCTAGATGATCATAAAATTAGGCTTAATAAATTATGTGCTATTTATAAATTGTGAATAGTTAATTTCTAAGTTAGATTATGATGAAGTAAAACTGTATGTGACTCTGAGCAAGGCTACTAAAACTGTTGAATTTGTGCTGCTATATCATGCTTTAAAGAATGTGTGCCGTATACCTCAGAACCTCACTCCTAAACTTTAGCTGAGAAAAAAATAGTTCAATATTTATTTTGGAAAAAAAGTCATTTTTAGAAGATAAAAAAGGTATTGTCTACTGGATGTGTCAATAGTTTCAAACAGCTGTATTTATTTGATGAAAAATACTAATTTTTCCTTTTTCTAATCATTTATCTATATAGGCATTAATTCATGGACTAAACAGACATTATTACTCCATTACTATTAACTATCGGAAAAATGAATTGGAACAGAAGGTGAGCTTAAATTTTTTACCTTCAAGGAGGAAAAATGTCTATTTCAAACAACTGAACTATTACCTGGTTTATTTGAATTTAAATTGTTGACCTCTTTAATTTATTGTATTTAAAAGTTTTTTCATTCCTCTTGAATTGCAGCATAAAATAAAGGAATATTTTATTGGACAAATTGAAAGACAGTTTTACCTTCTTGGTATGTGCTAAAGCAGAGGAAGAAGTAGGAAACAAACATTCTAGATTGGTTTTATGATAAATTATAAAAATCTTTCTTATAGGTCTGTGATTTTTCTGATTAGTTTATCCTCTCCAAATAAATGACCTTTTGTCACTAAATTGCTAAATAGATAACTTTCCAGACTTGAATAAATTAGATTGTAATTGTATAGTGTTTTTTAAAAAGTACCATGGTTACAAAGGTGAGTCAAAAGGGAAGTGCATTTTAAGGATTTTCAGATATTCAGATATAAATTTGTACAACTATTTATAGTAGTAAAATTTGATACTTTAAAAATTACCTGTCATCTTGATGAATTAGCATTTTTTCGGTCGTTCAGGCATTCAGTCGTGTCCAACTCCTTGCGACCCCATGAACCGCAGCACACCAAGCCTCCCTGTCCATCACCAACTCCCTGAGTTTACCCATATCATCCTCTGTCGTCCCCTCCTCCTCCTGCCCTGAATCTTTCCCAGCATTAGGGTCTTTTGCAGTGAGTCAGCTCTTTGCATCAGGTGGCCAAAGTATTGGAGTCTCAGCTTCAACATCAGTCCTTCCAATGAACATCCAGAGCTAATCTCCTTTAGGATGAACTGGTTGGATCTCCTTGCAATTCAAGGAACTCTCAAGAGTCTTCTTCAAAGCATCAATTCTTCGGCACTCAGCTTTCTTTATAGTTCAACTCTTACATCCATACATGACTACTGGAAAAACCATAGTCTTGACTAGACAGACCTTTGTTGGCAAAGTAATGTCTCTGCTTTTTAATGTGCTGTCTAGGTTGCTGATAACATTCCTTCCAAGGAGTAAGCGTCTTTTAATTTCATGGCTGCAGTCAGCATCTGCAGTGATTTTGGACCCCCCAAAAATAAAGTCAGTCACTGTTTCCACTGTTTCCCCATCTATTTGCCATGAAGTGATGGGAAAAGATGCCATGATCTTAGTTTTCTGAATGTTGAGCTTTAAACAACCTTTTCACCCTCCTTTTTCACTTTCATCAAGAGGCTTTTCAGTTTCTCTTCACTTTCTGCCATAAGGGTGGTGTCATCTGCATATCTGAGGTTATTGATATTTCTCCTGGCAATCTTGATTCCAGCCTGTGCTTCTTCCAGCCCAGCGTTTTTCATGATGTACTCTGCATATAAGCACGGTGACAATATACAGCCTTGACGTACTCCTTTATTGATTTGGAACCAGTCTGTTGTCCATGTCCAGTTCTAACTGTTGCTTCCTGACCTGCATACAGGTTTCTCAAGAGGCAGGTCATGTGGTCTGGTATTCCCATCTCTTGAAGAATTTTCCACATTTTGTTGTCATCCACACAGTCAAAGGCTTTGGCATAGTCAATAAAGCAGATATAGATGTTTTTCTGGAACTCTCTTGTTCTTTTCCATGATCCAGCGGATGTTGGCAATTTGATCTCTGGTTCCTCTGCCTTTTTCAAAACCAGCTTGAACCATCTGGAAGTTCATGGTTCATGTATTGCTGAAGCCTGGCTTGGAGAATTTTGAGCATTACTTTACTAGTGTGTGAGATGAGTGCAATTGTGCGGTAGTTCGAGCATTCTTTGGCATTGCCTTTCTTAGGCATTGGAATGAAAACTGACCTTTTCCAGTGCTGTGGCCAAAAAATGCTGAGTTTTCCAAAAATTCTGGCATATTGAGTTCAACACTTTCACAGCATCATCTTTCAGGATTTGAAATAGCTCAACTGGAATTCCATTACCTCCACTAGCTTTGTTTGTAGTGATGCTTCCTAAGGCCCACTTGACTTCACAGTCCAGGATGTCTGGCTCTAGGTGAGTGATCACACCATCGTTATTATCTGGGTCATGAAGATCTTTTTTGTGCAGTTCTCCTGTGTATTCTTGCCACCTCTTCTTAATATCTTCTGCTTAGGTCCATACCATTTCTGTCCTTTATTGAGCTCATCTTTGCATGCAATGTTCCCTTGGTATCTCTGATTTTCTTGAAGAGATCTCTGACCTTTCCCATTCTATTGTTTTTCTCTTATTTCTTTGCATTGATCCCTGAGGAAGCCTTTCTTATCTCTCCTTGCTATTTTTTGGAACTCTGCATTCAGATGCTTATGTCTTTCCTTTTCTCCTTTGCTTTTCACTTCTCTTCTTTTCATAGCTATCTATAAGGCCTCCTCAGACAGCCATTTTGCCTTTTTGCATTTCTTTTTCATGGAGATGGTCTTGATCCCTGTCTCCTGTACAATGTCATGAACCTCTGTCCATAGTTCATCAGGTACTCTATCAATTCTAGTCCCTTAAATCTATTTCTCACTTCCACCATATAATCATAAAGGAATTGATTTAGGTCATACCTGAATGGTCTAATAGTTTTCCTCACTTTCTTCAATTTAAGTCTGAATAGTCAGCTCCCAGTCTATTTTTGCTGACTGTATAGAGCTTCTCCATCTTTGGCTGCAAAGAATATAATCAATCTGATTTCATTGTTGACCATCTGGTAATGTCCATGTGTAGAGTCTTCTCTTGTGTTGTTGGAAGAGGGTGTTTGCCATGACCAGTGTTTTCTTTTGGCAAAAACTCTATTAGCCTTTGTTTGCCCTGCTTCGTTCTGTACTCCAAGGCCAAATTTGCCTGTTACTCCAGGTGTTTCTTGACTTCCTACTTTTGCATTCCAGTCCCCTGTAATGAAAAGGACATCTTTTTTGGGTCAAATTTGATACTTTAAAAATTACCTAGCATCTTGATGAATTAGCATTCTTTCAGTTCAGTTCAGTTCAGTCGCTCAGTCGTGTCCAACTCTTTGCGACCCCATGAATCACAGCACGCAATTTAGGGTTATCTTGAGTACAGTTTTCTCTCAACTAGTTAGAAGTATTCTGCCTATTGCTTTTTGAAATTATAATCTGAACTGCTTTTTTCTTTATTACTGCAATTGGTCGTCCTCCAAATAAGGAGAAAGACTTTAAGAAGTCTTAAAGAGCATGAGTACTATTGACAGCCAATAAGCTTTGAATACCGCATGCACTCTAAAGTTCAAACATGATAAGTAATCAGTAGTAAACAAGATCTTCTTACTAGTTGAAAGTGTTCCCCACAGTTACCTTAGAAGGGATTCTAGTGCATATGGTGTGTGGGAGGTGGAATAAGAGGGCTCCCTGTAATACTCCCTCTTTCAACCAGATCACTTCCATTTTCTGGCTCATTTATATTTTGTGGGGAGCATGTGCCATGTAAGATTTTCTGAAGTTTGATAAACTATTGATTTAAAACTTCTAAGCCACCAGTAAACTCCCTCAAAGGTCCTAGGTGCTTGAGCATGGTTTTGAGTGAGGTGCTGCAGGGGGCCAGTTCTTCCTTGACCTGAGGGGAGACATAGAGCCGTGAAGCTCTCTTCCATCTGTTTGCTTTTGGTCCAAAGTTCATACCAGCTTTGGTAGATTTAGTTGATAACTGAGAGTACATTTTCAACACTTATTTTAATTTTATGTAGACTAGGTACAGGCCATGGATAAAAAGGGTACTACTCAGACACAAACTGAAAAATTCATTCAGATACATAAATATAAATATATTGTCAGTCTTATATCTGACACCCAACTGTTTGAAAATATCCATCTAATTAATTACATCAGGCTTTCTTTTTCTTTTTTCTTTTATAGTGTCCTATAAACCTAGCTACCATCCTTGGTATAAAAAAGCACACATATAAATAATAGTATAGGCAATGGCAAGCCACTCCAGTACTCTTGCCTAGAAAATCCCATGGATGGAGGAGCCTGGTAGGCTGTAGTCCGTGGGGTCACTAAGGGTCGGACATGACTGAGCGACTTCACTTTCACTTTTCACTTTCACACATTGGAGAAGGAAATGGCAACCCACTCCAGTGTTCTTGCCTGGAGAATCCCAGGGATGGGGGAGCCTGGTGGGCTTCTGTCTATGGGGTCACACAGAGTTGGACACAACTGAAGTGACTTAGCAGCAGCATGTTCCTAGCATAGCTCCATTCAGGTGCTTTCTTAATGTCAAAAGCCCTGCCTTTATTCTTATCCCACCAACTTGTATACTTAACTCCAAGTCTTACCTGAGGGGCCCAGTGCAACCCTTGTCCAGGCAGGGTGGGATTATTATTCTGCTCTGTGGGAAATTTTTTGTTTGCTTTTGAAGTATACAAAAATCCTGTTCTCAACACTTAATTATAGGTAGCTTTATAACATTGGTATATATAGCTTTATAGCATTCTCTGGGTTGGGAAGATCCCGTGGATAAGGAAATGGCAACTCACTCCAGTATTCTTGCTTGGAGAATTCCATGGACAGAGAAACCTGGTGGGCTACAGTCCATGGGATCACAAAGAGCTGGACACAACTGAGCGAATAACACTTTCATTTTCTTATAACATTGGTAGTTGCAATTGCACCAAAATTTCCTCAAGATGTATTTTCTAAAACATTATCTATGGTGAAGATGGGAAGCAATCAAAGAAATTGGGGCTACATGTGCAGGAGTTTTCCAGGTTTTTTCAAACTACTCTTGCCTCCATGAGCACTAGGGAAGGAATCAGGGAATTTGGAGCTTTTGTGTCTTTAAAATTCTCATAAGTGATTTTGACTTATAGCTTATTCTTTAGCATAAGGAAAACTTTGTACTGATTTTAGCTGCAAACACTTCTTTTAAACTAAACTCACTTCTGACTCTGTCTTTAGAGCCTTGTGCCTTGTGGATCTCACTTAAAGTATACTGCTTCTAGGACCTACTGTATAGCACAGGGAACTCTGTTTAATGGTATATGACAGCCTGGATGGGAGGGGACTTTGGGGGAGAATGGTTATTTGGCTGAGTCCATTTGCTGTTCCCCTGAAGCTATCACAACATTGTTAATCGGTACACCCCAATACAAAATAAAAAATAAAGTATACTGGTTTTCATAGCAAGAAAACAACAATCATTCTGTAGCCACCATTTTTTTGATATTGTGTAATTTTATCAATCATTTAGAAAACTCTTCTTATTCACTGGTAGTCCTCAACTGAAGGACATTATTTATAGAATGGGACTTTAAGAAGAACTGTCTTAGGAATTTGAACTTGAAAACTGACGAATTTCCAAGAATATGTATTCAGAACTAGGAGTCCAATTTGAGAAATAATGAGCTAAGGTGTTTAGTTGCATGATCACTAAGAGGATCTGATCCTAGTTTGCTGATATGATTGCAAACTGGATGAATCTGATTTTTTTCCCAGTTTTATGACTTTTCATTCTGATATAAAATTTAAATTAAAAAAATTATAGACAGAATATTAGAATTTGAAGGAAACTTGGAGATTTCAAGCCTTCAATTCATAGATAATGTAAACAAAGGCTCAGAAAGACTCAACACAAAGTCATGCAGTAAATGGAAGCATTTACGTCCTTATCTTGGTAATTTGAAGCTGGGCTATATGAACTGTTAGAAATCCTATGCATAGCATAGTAGTTTCATTCATTCAGTATATACTTATTTGCTATGATTAGATTATGATCTAGATTCTAGAATCTAGACCTTGGTGATCTTGAGTTAAAGTTCTTGCCCTGTTGATTTCTCTTTAGTGAGAGAGGGAGATGCACTAAACAAGAAAACACGTTTGAGCCGTTTATAGTGTTATAAAAATAATAAAACAGGTTAAGGAAAGAAAGATATTTAGGATAGTGTGGAGTGGCTTTTTTATAAGGTGGTGAGAAGTGGCATCTATCTCTAAGGAAGTGAGAAAAGTAAGCTATACAAAGATAAAGAAAATAGCCTTTGAGGCAAAGGGACAGCAAATGCAAAGGCCATGGGGTTGGAGTATTCCTTAGAGTTTTATTAATATAAGTTTAGGAGGGTGCTGTTATTTAAATTAATAAAATTAAATTTAAATTCATTAATTCCAAAAGTTGTTTGTGAAGTTGTTTTTCAAGACATAAAGGAAATTTCTTCAGTATCGAAGCATAATTAATTTTTCTTTATGTTTTTTAGATGTTATTAAATTTGCATAAGAAGAGTTGGATGGAAGGTTTGACACTTCAGGACTACAGTGAACACTGTAAACATAATGAATCAGTGGTAAAAGAGATGTTGGAATTAGCAAAAAATTACAATAAGGTAAAAACTTATTTTCAACATTTCTTATAACCTTTGGAATATGTGTGATTAGATATCAGGCATTATGTAAACAGTTAAAAGCAGAGTGGCCTATTTCATAGATCAAACAGTAAATATCTTAGGCTTTACAGGCCATCCCAGCCATCCGGTCTGTTGCGGTTACTCAACTCTGCCCTTAAAATGTACAAGTAGCCACAGACAATAAATACATAAAGGAATGCTTGAAGCTGTGTCTTAGTAAAACATTTACTAAAATTGGCATCTGGTGAGATTTGACCCATGGTCTGTAGTTAGCCAGCCCCTGTTGCAGACCATGTAAAATGGTCTTTTACATTTGAAATCTCTCCATTATTCCGAGGACTTTTTCTTGGAAGGGAAGGAGGAACAAGGAGATGTGAACAACAATAGCATTTAGTACTTCATAACCATGCGAAGAGTTGACTCACTGGAAAAGACTCTGATGCTGGGAGGGATTGGGGGCAGGAGGAGATGGGGACGACAGAGAATGAGATGGCTGGATGGCATCACCGACTCGATGGACATGAGTTTGAGTGAACTCCGGGAGTTGGTGATGGACAGGGAGGCCTGGAGTGCTGTGATCCAAGGGGTCGCAAAGAGTTGGACACGACTGAGCGACTGAACTGAACTGAACATGTAACTTATGAAATTTCCTGTTTTTCATTAAATAAGTATTTATTGAAAATCCGTTAGATGTCAGGCTCTGGGATATAGTAAGAAGTAAGACCTATCCTCGTGGAATTTATTTTCTGGCAGAGGAAACAGAAATTCAACAAATAAAGACCAACACATTATAATTAGTGCTGTGAAAACAGTAAACAGGATGATATAAAGAAGAGCAAGGGGAGACTACTTCATATGAGGAAGTAAGAAAAGTTATAATTTTGAGAATCTCCTAAAAATGTTTATTGTATGCTAAAGTGTGTGTGTGGCTTTCCAGGTGGCTCAGTGGTAAAGAATCCACCTGCCTATGTAGGAGACATAGGAGACTTGGATTCGATTCCTGGTTCGGAAAGATCCCCTGGAATAGGAAATGGCAAATCACTCCAGTATTCTTGCCTGGGAAATCTCATGGTCAGAAGAGCCTGGCAGGGCACAGTCCATAGGGTTTCAAAATGTTGGATGTGACTGAAAGACTGATCACGTGCACATACACACACAAATATACATGGTCATGATAACATTTTATTCACTGATTTCTGTTCTTTTACAATTTGAAGCTAGAATTCCAAAATCAAGGTGTTGGCAGCGCCTTCCTCCCTGTGTAGCCTCTAGTAGGGGAGGGTCCTTGTTTTTCTTTTCCAGCTTCTGTTGGTCCCTAGGTATTCTTTGGCTTGTGGCAGCATAATTCTAAGCTATAACCAAGGTTATGATTTCAGTGTATCCTTTTAGGGTGGACATGGTTCAACTCCTATGTTTTTCTACTTTTTTGACCAAAATCCATATAATGAATAGATTTTACATTTCGACCCAATACATGCAATGTATTTGTATGCATGTGTAAATATTACAACAGAAGTAAAGTGAAGTGAAAGGCTCTCAATCGTGTCCGAATCTGCAAGCCCGTGAGACTATATGGTTCATGGAATTCTCCAGGCCAGAATACTGGAGTGGGTTGCCTTTCCCTTCTCCAGGGATTACAACAGAAGTTCTGTGAAACAATATTTACCCTTTTACAAGTGATGTATTCTGTTTTCTTTCTCGTCTGACTTGATTTCATTCTGTTTCAGTTATATATATACATATTATGTACATGGACATATAGCTTGCGATCTATTAAAGGATCGAAAACCTGTGATTTGTAAAGCATATATACACACTGTATGTACAGTGTTATGGTTATAAATATTTATCAAATATCTTCTGTACAATTTTCAGTGAAAACAGGGATTCTTCCTTCATTTTTAGGAAAATAAGAGCAGTAAGAAAAGTTCAGTACCAGAGTACTAGACCATAACTGGTGTGTTTGATAACACCTTAATATTCAAATTTTCCACAGACCAGCTGCATCAGTTTCACTTGTAATCTTGTTCAAAATGCAGGCTCTTTGACCTACTAAATCAGAATCTACATTTTAACAAGATTTCCAAGAAATTTGTATACCCATTCAAGTTAGAACTTAGAGAACACTGCCATAGAGAAGTCCAGGTAAAGTCCTGTAGTTCAAAGCTTTTTGCTTTCATCTGGGAGAGATCCAGGATGCTGTTTTAGAGAATAATAACATTTGAACTAGACCTTAAAGCATGAGTAAGATTTGGCTATACAAAGAAATGTTACTCCAAGCCAGCTGAATGTCATGAGCAAAGACTCGGAGACAAAATAGGCAAGGGCATCTTTAGGAAATTGTGTTTGGGTAGAGTACATAATAAGCGTGTATATAAAAGGGTAAATAGTGGGGAATAGAGATTTTTAAATTACTGAAGTCAGATAACAGTCTGGATAGTTTTTTTTTTAATTTTTATTTTTTTTTAGTTTTATTTTTTGATTAGGGGCATGATATACTCAGAACCTGACTTTAGAAACATAATTTGACAAGGATATAGAAGAAAGTATTGTAAGAGGAGATTTGAAATGGAGATTCTTCTTAGGAGGAACTTCCTGTTACCCAAACAATAGGTAGTAAGTGTCTGTGTGGATTATAGTAGTGGTAGTAGGAACAGAGGTATCAACAGATTAGTAAAGTAAAATGTGCCAGTTGGATAGATAAAGTGGAAGAAGAAGGAATCAACGATGAATTAAAGTTCTCCTGCCTAGGTAACTCGAAGTATGTTAATACTGTTAACATTTCCAATTTAAGTAGAAGTAGAAGGATTGAGGGGCTTCCCTGGTAAAGAATCTGCCTGCAGTGCAGGAGATGCCGGTTTGATCCATGGGTCAGGAGGATCCCCTGGAGGAAAGCATGGCAACCCACTCCAGTATTCTTGCCTGGAGAATCTCATGGACAGAGGAGGGTGGGCTATAGTTCATAGGGTTGCACAGAGTCAGACGCCGCTGAAGCAACTTAGCACACATGCATGCACTGAAAGATTGAGAAAGGATATAAAGAGATTAAACAAGTAAGGAATTCCCTGGCAGTCCATTAGTTAGGATTCCACACTTTAACTGCTGAAGGTACAGGTTTAATCCTTGGTCAGGGAACTAAGATCCCACAAGCCACAGTGTGGCAAAAAAGAAAAATAGAATTTAAATAAGCTGTTCACTAAGTGGGACTAAAAGTTGACAGCAAGGGCTAGAGCTTTTGGAGACAGTTAAAATTGATATTGTCACAGCAAAAAAAAAAAAAAATTTTTTTTTAAATTTAAAGACATCTTACAAAATATTAGCCAAGAGATAGTGTATACGATTTGCCAAGAGTTAACAACCAATCTTTTGAGAGAATGGAGAGCTTTGGAAAAAATGTTGATGGGCCCATACAAGCTAAAATCCAGCAGAATTAGGGTTGGCTTTGAAGAGCATTGCCCTGATTTATATGTAGTGTTCCAGCTAAAAATCTCCATTGGTTCTAGATTATAGGGAAATATATATATAATGTTTCTAGTATATGTTGTAGAGATTAAAGAGAAGAAATTGTTTGTCATATTTAAAACAGTTAACTTTTATAAATTAAAAAGTTAAGACAAGTTATTATTCAGCAGACTGTAGGAATGGTTTTCATTTCTCTGTAACGTTACAAGTTTAAGTAAATTCTTATTGGTATCACTGCCAGGAAATAACCTATTTATGGTTACTGCTGCCCATCCACAGAAGTTTTTCCTATTTTACAGTTTTAAAAAATCTCTGTAGTACTCAAAAACTTGTAAGGTTTGGTTATAAAATGAAAACAATGTGTAAGCTGTGATATGAAGGAGTCCAAATTTGGGGCTGTAATTCCCTCTGTGATTGAAAGAGAATGTGGTGGAGTTTTTAGTAACACTTAAAATATAAAAAGAAAGGCCCATACAACTAGTTCCTCATAGTATTCTTTTTAATTGGTTGGTGTTTTAAACTAAGGTAATTACAGTTAGGTGCCAGTTAGCTCTGAAAGTGAAAGAAGGTTAGAAAATAATTAAATTCTTTTGTATCAGCTTTTTGATTTTAAGTCTGAAGTCCACGCTGAGATTCTGCTTGACTGTTAATTGTTGATTTTTCTATAATTACTGAACTTCAACACCCACAACTCTTTTATTCCAAATCTACTAGTTTATTCATGCCAAGATGCATCAGTATTTCAAAACTGATAATATTTGATTAGATATTTGTAAATAAGTACGCCAGTGAAGAAAGGAATTGTAGAAGACATTTTTAAGAATAGCATTAAAACATAAAAATTTACTTTGTTTTCAAACATGTGGCCCTGTAAATTCAGAGATTTGATAGTTTACATTTTGGGTAGAAAAACGTCCTGTTTAGTAACCTGAAAGAAAGTTTGGATGCAACTTTTACGTAACATAAAATAAGTAATTACATGATTACATGTGGTTTACTAAAGTAGCTGTATTAAATAAGAAAGTCTTGTTTTGTGCTAGTGCAATAAGATAAGAAAAACAAAATAATATATAAGTATTAGGAAATCAGGCCAGATTATCATTATTTAAGTATGATATGTTTGCAGTCAAACATAGAAATATATGAAACTAAACTAGAATACTATTAGAACTATTATGATTGAAAATTATATAGGTTACAGTAACCATGAAGTTACATATGGTAAAATGAGTTATAAAAGGCAAATCAATTCACAGTAGCATCCAAAATTACAAAATACTTAGGAATAACTACCATAAAAATGTAAACGTATAAATATATATGACTTCTTTGAAATACAGTAAAAAAATTTTTTGTGAATAAATCCCCTTGTTTCTGTAAGGGAAGACTCAATATTTGTAAAGCTGTGGTCAAGCTTCCCAAAGGTTACTTTAGTGTTAGTAAAAATATCAGTGAGCTTTTAAAATTTTGACAACAACAAAGTTTGTCTGCAATAAAAATGACATTTATTGAATGCTTGTTAGGAGTCTGGCCAGCAGAAAATATTTATACCTATAACACAGCAAAGGCTAGTATCCAAAGAGTACATAATAGACACATAATTCCTACAAAATAATTTTAAAATACAATAATAAATTGATAACAAAACTGGAAAACTCACTGAAGACAAGTGGCATATAAACATGAAGAAAAGTTCAACTTTATTATAAAGTATTCAAAGAAAAAATTAATAATATAAGTAGTTTCTTTTTTCTTTTCAAATAGAAAAAAAGTGGTTTGGGAGAATGTGCCACTAGTGGGAAAATAAAGTGATATATGACATTTTTCAAGGCCCTCTCCCATTTTATCTTTCACTTGTAAGCACATGCAGCTCTTTAAGCCAGCATGTTCTCTTTTAGGGATTTATTATGAAGAATGGAATTCTATAAGTACTAACTTATGTATATAAAACAACATTGTGTAGCAATATTAAAAGTTCCTGCTATGTTACCTTCCCTCCATTTTTCAGTGATAACCTCTCTATCTCTCATATATCTCAATGTATTATGCTGTTAACAGTGTCATCTCTAAGGTGGACGGTAGGGGATGTAAATCCTGAATTTTTTTCAGTTTTTGCACCAAGTATGTTTTATTTATAATTAAGATTGTGTTAGCTTGAAGTAACAACGGCTTAAACAAGATAGGAGTGTATATATCTTGCAGTTCAAGGCCATGTGAAACTTTGAAATTACTGCAAACCCAGGTATCTCCATCTTTTGCCCTACTTTCCCTGTATTGGCTTTTGTCCTTTGTATTTCCTCATGATTCCTGGTGGTTGCTAAAACTTCAGCCATCCCATCTGAGTTTCAAGCAACAGGAAGAAATGCAGGGGCAAAAAAGGATACTTCTCAGATAAATCAGTTCCTTTTCAGGATCCTTTCTATAAGTCCCACACAGCACTTCTGATTATATCTCATTTGCCAATGAACTTAATCAAGTGGAAATACTTTGCTTTGAGAAAAGCTCTGTAATACAGTCATTTATCTGGGAGCATGGCTGTGGCTGTGTTTAATAAAATCAAGGTTATATTACAAAAGAAGGAAAAGACATATTGGGTATGTAACTAGTAGTAGACTCTGCCATAGAAATTTTTTTTTACAAGCTACAGTTTCTATTATGCATACAACACTTGTATGGGCACACACATATGCTCTTTATTTTATATGTTTTATATAATTACATTTAAAAGTTGGATTCCTTCTAGTATTTTTAGAAAGAATTTACACTGTTCAGGGTCACTTAATAAATCATGGGTTTGCTTTATTCAGAATGTGTCATTAAAAATTAATTATTTCCCAGATTGCCATGAATGTTGCTTTGAGGTCTTTGGAGATAGATAGGACTATATTTAGGTCACAATTTTATTGTGACTTATTATTGGCTGTGTGTCCCCATCATTCATTGAGTATACTCCTTTTTTGTTTATTTCATACTGTATTATAATTTGTGATTTATAGGCAGGTAGAGTAAACCTCAAATGTGACCTTCTTGAAGAACTGTCTTGTAGTGAGTACTTAATAGTTACTTACTAATATATAAAATAATGTACTCTTGAGGACATGCATGAAATGTACTGGAGTGTTATAAGCACTTTCAAAAGGAGCGTTACAAAGAAAATTTATAGTATGAATATTGATGTAATTAACATATAGGAAGAAGTTAGTGCCTAATTTCTCTATGTAAAATGTAGATTATTTCACTGGAACGTTTTAAGGATTCTGTAAATTACTATGTATATGTTAACATTTAATTATTAGTGATTGTAGGAAACCCATTTTTTTTGTTCTCCATATTCACACCTGTAATACTTTCTCAGAGTTTTCTGATTGTTTCATGTTAACTTTGCTTTCCCAAGTATGTTTTATAAAAGCCATTTTAAACTTACTCTCAATCCTCATAACCCATAATGTGATTTTCAGTTAAATAGTCAATTCATTGATTCTATAAAAATGAAGAAAAAAGTAAAATGCCTATGTTACATTCACTGGCAGTTATGCAGAGATTGTTTAGTGATGAAATAATATACCATACATGTGATTTTTATAAAGCATATGCTTAAATGGGAGCATGGCATGTTATAGAGTGAATACAGCAAACATGTCAAAGGGGAAAAAAGAAGCCCAAGAAATGGGCTTGGGTAGAATGATTGGTTGGTATCACCAACTTAATGGACATGAGTTTGAGCAAACTCTGGGAGATGGTGAAAGCAGGGAAGCCTGGTGTGCGCCAGTCCACGGGGTTGCAAAGAATCAGACACGACTTAGTGACTGAACAGCAATAAAGTGAAATAAGAGACATGATGTCAAAAATCCAGAGGTTAAAGAATTAAAAAAGAAATAGGTGTATTAGAAAAGGTCTTCAGAAAGTCCAGGTAAACGGAATCTATTGTAATTTACAAGGTGGAGAGATCCTTAAAATCAATTAATGAAGTGCCAAGGATGCAATCTGTGTTTGTCAAAGGGAAAATAAAATTTAAAACAGAGGCTTTCCATTTGAGAAATTTGACCATTACCAGGAAAAAGACAGTGAGATTAATGGGTTTGGTAAAAGCCTATTTAAGATAGGGGGTATATCTGAGGGGATTGTGATAACATAACAGACCAAATTCCAGGAATTTCTTAGAACTGTGCAGACCGTGCATGATGGGATAGCCATCTGGGGGTCTTTGTTGATAAACTGTTAAAAACGTTTCTAGTGTGAATAGCCACAAACATTTTCAGTGCTTTTTTGTTGGTTGAGTAAACCGAAGAGCACGAATGCAAAAGCAAAATTTGATGCCAAATCACAGAAGTTGCCATAAACACAGAAGTTCCCCTAGTGAGGACATTGCCTGTGCCTGAATTTCATTTGTTTCTGCTGGTACCATTTCTTAATTTTTCCTGGTGACTAGCCAGAATGAAGACAAACTGGTCTTGCCCAGAATGGTAAAGTGGTAAAGGTAACTTAGGTAGATGGAGAGAATACTTAGGGGTTTGTTGTGATGATCTGGTCTATCTCAGAATGTAAGAGATGTGCTTACTCTTTTGTCATGGGGGTTTGCAACCTTCGTATATGCCTAAATCTACAGCTGCTCCTCATTTTCCAGATGGCATCTATGGCTGGGAGTACTTTTTACCATCTGCACTGCTCAAAGAGTTTGTGAACTCTCTCTTTTAATTATTGGAGATGGAAAAACTAATTGGTAAAGTGGATAAATGATAGAAAAGATTTTAAAAACTGAGAGCTTTTTATATTCTTTTTATATTGTTTAACCTTTCAAATAAGATCAGTGCTTTAAGTGGTTTTTTACTTTCCTCTTTGCATGTCTGCCATCTTTGATATTTGCAACCCTCCAGAATACTGCATAATAACTGTTTTGTACATGGATTGGTATTTTGAGCCAAATTCCAAAACCCTTACCTCCTTCCAATACTGTAAAGTACTACTGTTGGCATGAGCATGGAACAGCTAACGCTGAATGGATATAGAGTACAAACTTATGTGAATTGTTCCATTCATCTGATGTTTTCAGGTTGGTAAGACACAGTGTCATGATTTGTAAAGGTAATTTAGAAAGACAAACTTTTTATGTGTTGCTAGTGTTTGCATGTATGTAAGGTACTAAGATAATGGGAGGCACAATTTTGGAGATCCTTTTTTTAACTAGCTGAGAATAATGAGTGACATCTGACTCTGAAAATGAACATATTCTCTGTCTAGGGAATTCTGGATTTGGAGTGTTATTAACTTATTTTCTCTTCTTTCAGTCTTATGAGTCATAAATGTATTTCCTAATGATGTGTTGTAAATAAGGATCCTGTAATAATCAGTAGATAGATACAATACTTACTCACCATCTTTTCTCTTTAGGCTGGTTCTACTGGGGAAAATTCTCCAGATAGTTTGTCCATTTATAAAATTAGATACTTGCCATCTTTGCTCATTTTCAAGTTCTCTGTTTACAAAACTATTAAGAAGGTGTGAAATGCAGCCAAACTTCCCAGTTTATGGGAAATGTCTGATGATTGCATTTCCTACATGTTCATTGTTCACACATGAAGAAATTTGGCAGCTGTGAGATTATTAAGTTTAGAGTATCCAAATCTAACCCTCACTGGGATTTTGGTTTCCTGCTTTCTACCCCTACCTTCTAAACCGCCCACCCCCAACCCTTTGTAACCATATTAAGTGCTGTGGTATTATTTCTTAAGATTGATGATACTTAAATTTTCATTTTCCATTTATTAAAATGCTATGAATAAATCATAGACAAGGAGTTCACCTGATGCAGAGTCCTAGTTTCAGGCAGTGGCATACTCAAAACTGTTAAGAAGGAGGTTCCTTAAACTTAGAATTCTCAGTAAAGAGTTTATGTGGTGGTGCCATTATTAGGGTAGAGGGCAAGAGTGGTAGCTAATATAAATGCTGTAATTATTTCAAAATTATTCTGCTAGAAAATTTATGATCGTACACATAAAAGTTTGTAGCTGATTCTGAAAATAGTAGAAAGTGATTTATTTATATGGTTTGATTGATTTAATTTTTACTTGATTTGGCATTTAATTCAAGTAATTTTGGGGTGTTGAAAACCTCAGATTACTCTATTTCTTCATGATTGTGAAAAATCATGTGGAGAAATGAGAATTTTTTCTGAATACATATTTTACTTTTAGAGATTTAAATATGTAGAAGTATTAAGGGAGGATACTATATGATCTGTTAGGTGTGGATCAAAAGTCAGCAGCAGGTCCTTTGATCCTAAGTGTTTTGCTGTGCTATGCTTCGTCGCTCAGTCGTGTCTGACTCTTTGTGACCCCATGGACTGTATCCTGCCAGGCTCCTCTGTCCATGAGATTCTCCAGGCAAGAATACTGGAGTGGGTTGCCATGCCCTCCTCCAGGGGATCTTCCCAACCCAGGGATCATACCCAGGTCTCCCAAAATTGCAGGTCGGTTCTTTATTGTCTGAGCCACCAGGGAAGCCCCCTAAGTGTTTTGTGCTAAGTCACCTCAATCGTGTCCAACTCTTTGTGACCCTATGGACTGTGGCCCACAAGACTCCTCTGTCCTTGGGATTCAAGCAAGAACACTGGAGTGGGTTGCCATGCCCTCCTCCAGGGTATCTTCCCAACCCAGGGATTGAACTTGTGTGTCTTATGTTTCCTGCATTGGTAGATGGGTTCTTTACCAATTAGTGCCACCTGGGAAGCCTCCTAATAGATACTGGGTGTGCATGGGTTTGGCTCACAAGAAAAAGGAGACAAAAATAATAGGAAATTGTGGGAGAAACATAGAGAAAGTAGGAAAAGAAGATAAAATAAACTAGTTAGTACCCCAGTGCCACAAGCAGCTGCCTTAGCTTCTTCCTTCTTCCAGTTTAGCCATCCATCAGATAATTCCATAACAGTTTTCAAATGGTTAACACTTCATTTGGTGATCCAATTTGATGTTTTCAGTTTTTGGGGTTTTTTTTGGACAAATTTTCTTAAGTCTGTTTTCAAAATGATGGTAGTGATAGTTTTTATTACCCAGAAGGATTAGCAGAGTTGCTTTTTTGCCCAATAAATTGCTTGAATAAAAGATTCTGTGAATGAAAATTAATGATCATCATCATCTTTGATTATTTTGCAGTGGGAAAAGCACATTTAGAATTTGAAACTCTGTCCTTTATGTTTCATTCACAGGCTGTAGAAGAAGAAGATAAGATGACCCCTGAACAGCTGGCAATAAAGAATGTTGGCAAGCAGGTGAGGTGTACTGTAATAGGTTATATAGTCACATAATAACATGTTCTTGAGAGTTAAAACTATTTTTGGAGCCTGTATGATTTTTTTTTTCTCTGTGTTCACTCTACATTTTTCTTCTGTCATGTAAATGTGATGCTAATTTTAAAGGTCACTGAATTATTTGGTATCAGAGTCTTTTTGCCAGCTATAGAGAAGTAAATCACAAATATATACCTATGAGATACTATCTTTAGTGAAAATAGTAGAAATAAATTAGGAAACTTGCATCCTGAGTTAATTTTCAAAGTATTATTTTTATCTGAAATAATATTATCCTTGAAGATAATAGAATGGTGGGTTTATTTCATACATAACAGTTTTTTAAATGATATATATAATCTGTCAATATGTAGACTTCAATTTATAGGTAATATTCTAATAGGATTTTACTGAGTGAAGAGAAAGGGTTTCAAGTATTTGCTCTTTCACTTTACCAAGATGAAATATATATTTTAGTTCCTATTTTTCTGAAGGTTGGGGGGGAACACACCAACCAATTAAAAGAATCTACAGATTAATTAGACTGTTTTTTAAAGAATGTTGATTACATTTTTTCATTTCATGGAACATGGTTATCATATTGCTGATGTTGGCAGAATCTTGATATTTCAGATGCAAGACACTAAGCTGTCTTTGCTTTCAGCCATCCTACCATATGCTCTGATCCCATCACATCTCACAAGCTATGTAGGTTTGGGCCAGGACCATTCTTGGATGGGAAATCTCTAAGAATCACCCAGCTGCCACAAGAAGTAATGTAGATAACTGCGGGAAGTGTGTTACCAATTTGCTGCAAAACCAGTTACTCCAATAGAGCAGTAGGGGCAAAGGTTCTAACTTAAATATCATAATTGATGAAGTCAAATCCCACTGCATTCTGAATATTATGATTTAAATAACAGTAGAAACCCTCCAAAACCAAAATGAGACATAATTCATCTTATTCTTTCATTCTGTGTGATATAGTCACCCTTGTTGTCTTTTCCCACTACATATTTTATTCTAATATGTAATATTAGATCACCAACTTGGAACCTAGCATTCAGTAACTATTTCTTGAATAAATGACGCTGATGCTCTAGTTTCTTGATGTAGCTTCAATTTAACAGTTAGCAGCAAATAAAAGGAGTAAATTAAAAGTGAAACTGAAAATATATATAATTGCAAAGCTTAATAATCATCAGAATCATTTTTTAAAATATCATACTTCACTAGTTTGGCCTACTGCGTGGCAGAGGCAAAACTGGCTATAATGGAATCAGACCAGTGTCTTTTTTTCTTGCCAGTGTTAGACTCAATCACCTAAAATGCCCTAAGGTTTGTTTTTATTTTAACTAAAGAAAATTTAATATTATGGTCTAGTTATTTGAAATTATCTGTAGCATGTTGTGTCTCTGGGTGTTTTAAAGAAATCAACGTATTGAAATTGTAGTTCAGAAAGCAACAGCCAAGAATTAATTTCAGTGGTGAACATTTTTTTAAAGTTAGGATTCTTGGTATTTTAGCAATGCACATAAGAAAATAATGCTTTAATTGAGAATTTTTTATTTTGTACAATGTATACCCTTTATTTCAAAGCTTTCAAGTTTTTAGCTGAAATATTTCAATCAGCTCAGCCTTAAATATAAATGTATATTAAGCATTTTCATTTAACTTCCTTTATTACAATGCAACTTTCAGCCTTATTTTTAACTCATATTTCAAATACAGAGTTGATCAGGTTTAAGTTAACGGATTGTACCTATTTTCTTTTCTGTGATACATTTTTTCGAAATAGTTACATGAAATATTCTTAACATTGTAGAATTGATACAAATTGTATTTAAATTTTTAAGTTACTAATAGTGACTTTTTAAATCAGAGTATTTCTGATTTAAAGTACTGTTTGTGAAACATTAAAATCATATAGAAATTAAATTAAAATTATAGAGGAAGTAATGAGATTCACATTGAACTCTTACCTATTGGTATGTGTCTGCTTTGAGCAAAGTACCCTCTCAGACATTGAATATATGTGAATGGCAGAAAATATACACCTGTAATCAGGCTTATACATACATATAAAATGCTCTTAAATTTTTTATCAGATGATTTCAAACTGTATAGAATTCCTTGTGACTCTTTAAATTTCTGCTGCAATCATAACATTGTGTAAATCAACGTTTCATTTATTTTATCAGCTCCTTAACATTTTAACAGATTTATTAATCCTGAAAATGTAGTAGTATATTAGGAAAACAAAATTTTAAAATATATATATATACACATTTAAGTTTGGCTTTCTTTACCGATTTCATCAGCTACTGAAAAAAAAATCTAAGCAATTCGTCTACCAGTAATATGGTTCTTGTTTTTTTTGCTTTCTTTCCATACTCTTTTTTTCTTTTAGGATCCCAAACGTCATTTGGAGGAACATGTGGATGTACTTATGACTTCAAATATTGTCCAGTGTTTAGCAGCTATGTTGGATACTGTTGTATTTAAATAAAGTAATGGAAAAAGCTTTTAGTGATAACTTTCAGTGTATAGTCCTCTGTTGTTCTTAATGCTCAAAATCAAGGGACCTCTGAAGGTGTATTTGGTTAAAAGTAAGACATCTGGCATCATTTGCAGCACTGTAACACCTTCAGTCTCCATTGTGCAATTACTTCTATTTCTTTAGTCAGGGTCTTTGCAGATTCCAAAGTTGTATAAGAATACATCAAAGTGGACAAATTTTGTTAAGATCCCGTTTAATATTTGAAGAAATCAGTAACACAAATATATTTTGATTGTTGCTTACAAAATAAAATACATTTACAATCTATGTCTCCTGAGGTCTTTTTGGCACTGGGTGGAATTGACAGAATAACATTTGACAGTGCTCTAGAAATCTCACACAAAGATATGTTTCCTTTTGCAATTTAAGATAACACAAAACATCAGTATGATAACAAAACTTCACAAATGTAAAATGACTGCCATTAATGAGTGGCTACCTCATTAGTGAGTAACCCAGAAAAATGTTGACATATTAAAAGTATTTGTCACAAGTTAATATTGTATACGCAATATCTTGTTAACACATTATACTTCCAGTATTTCAGATACGTAGTATAAGAAAAAAAGGGAGGCAATTTAAATTTAGACTTCTTTGATTTTCTTTTTAAAGGGTACATTCCACCAACAATGTTGAGATTGTCTGGGAGTTAGTTGCCTGCTGCATACTTCACTAGACTTTAGCTGAGACAGCTGTAGAAGGTGTGTAATGTCTTCAAGGCAACATGAGAAATGGAGCCATAATGTGAATTTAATATCTTGAGTACATAAGCAATAAGTTTGTCATTGTTTTCTCTCATTTTAAATTAACTGAGAAGGACCCAGTTTCCTGATAAAGACAAAAATTTGACTAATGGCAGTTTTCAGAGATATTTCAACCTGTTTCTAACTTGATGTACATAAGTAATTGTTCTCATTAGTACTCATTCATGGGACAGTACCCTACCAGGTGCTCCAAGAAATGTGCACAAAGTGTGGAGACAAATAACATTTAATTCTGTCTTTCCCTTTGTGAAAATATGGTAAAAGTGTTTCTAAGTCTTCATTAAAGGGGAGTTTACTTGGGGATTTAGAATTGAGACTTAGCCTCTGCTGGAGGTGGTATGAATAATATGATGAACCAAATTACTGTCCTATTTGAATAATCCTAGGCTTTCCTTGGTAGCCTAAAGAAAAGTTGCTAGAAACTTAAATGGAAATGGCTTAAATTCCCAGTATGTTTCACAGTCTCATTTTTGGTGGAATAAGTGTTTTGAGCATTTCTTGATTGTCCTGTGGTTTCTTCTTTTAAAGACAGTGATGGTATATTTTATGTAGGACATGTAATTTGTATTAATTGTTGGGATTATAACAGCTAACCACTTATAATTAAAATATAAGAGTTGAAGTTAGTAGAAGTTTTCCTTTTGCCTGCTTTAAACTTGTGTGCAAGCTGGGTTTTTTTCATACATGATTTTCCCCCATACATAAATAAGGTTCTGTGACTTCTTTCACAGATACTGTTCATGAGAGCTAGTAAAGATTTTTTTGGTATAATATGCCCTCAGAAGAAGGTCTCAGTAATCGAAGGGCTGTTCTCAACGTTACATTTGAAACTTTTTTTTCTTTCTCTTTCACTTTAGTCCCCTGAAAAATAGCTCCTGAGTAAATAAAATGACTGAGAAGGCTTATTACAAGGCCTGCCTTTTGTTCTTACTTGATCACCTCATCTTTCTGGACCTCCCATAGTCACATACCACGTTCTCCCACTTGGTTCATGTTGGAGACATTCCCAATTTCAAAGCCTTACCAAAATCCCTTCTAGCAAAAAAACCTAAGTTTTTATAGATTTGGAGTCCATCAAAAGGAGGATGCCCAAAGAAGCGGCTCTGTGAGCACCTTTGTCTTGGAGTGCACAGCTATTTTAGCAGCAGCAGCCTGATAGCCTAGGCAGGCATCGGAACAACTTATTTAACCACAAGCTGTATAAGCCACTTCAGGTGTGTGTGTGTACATGTGTGCTTACATGAGCACATTTATGGATTTTGATGCATTAGAACCAAAACTTGGTTCAGTTGTCCTGCTTTCCTCTTAGACTAGAATGGGGGCATCGAAAACTCCAACGTCACTATTCAGTGTGATCTGCTTTGACCAGGAGCGCCTGGGTCTTCTGGGAACTCATCATACATTCAGACCTACTGAATCATAATCAAGAATCCTGGTGTGGGTCATATGCACGTTTAAAGTTTGAGAAGCCCAGCTCTACAGAAGTATGAGTCAAGAGCAGAAGTGCTGATCCCAAGAAAAACCTTCGTTTTCCTTCTTGAGCATGCATATTAAAGGCATAAACCTGTATTGAGGAATCACTGAAAGCAGTCCTGATTATCTGAGTGTTCCTGTTTATCTTCTAATCCAATGCCTTAAAAACTGAGGAAGGTGACTCTCCCTCTTCTGAACTTTAACAATGTCATTTTAGCATTCATTTTTTAAAAAAGCTCAGGGTACTAGGAATAAAAAAACCTGACCCAGGTAGAGTCCAGGTAGAGTCTCTCCATTTTTGCTACACACTTAAGGCTCTGTCCCACTGAGGAAGTGGGAGGTGGGCAACCTTGGAAACAGTGGAAAGAAAGGCATTCGGGGACAAAGAAGTTAATGAAAGGAGAAAGCAACAGTAGGCAAAACAGGGCAAAAGGCTCTCAGGAGAAATGGCGGTAGAGGTAAGAGGCAAAAAAAAAAAAAGCATCAATAATGTCATAGCCGCGGTCCCTTCCCCCACCTCCCAACACCTTAGTAATTAAGCCCCTGCTTGTTTATGAAGCTTTTTAAAGGAAAATGGGGTCTAGCTGTATTTTTCTCCCAGAAAGCTATGTCGGCTTGAGTCTGGGACATCTGGTCAACCCTTCCAGCCCTGGGCCGCCTGCGTCGGACCTTGCTTGCGGCGCGGTGGTGGAGGCTACAGCTGATGACCTCTGCGGCCTAGGCGCCCGAACCGCCACCGGGGCGCAGTCCGGGCTGGACGCTGACCGCCGGGAATATCCAGGCGGCGCTCTCCAAATGCGCCCGCATAGGCGCAGGTAGAGTCTGGCAACCCCTCGCTATCAAGCGCAGGACCCACCCAGTGTCCCGGCGGGGGTGAGGGGAAGGCAGATACACTCTCGGAGGAAGGCACGAGCTCCACCGGGCGGAGGCGCCCAGGTCGAGCCTCCGGCACGGAAAGAGTGTGTCCCCCTGGGGTACGCGCCAGCCGCCGCGCTCCCCGGGTATCCGGGCGGCTCCCCCTCGCGATCGCCAGGATGCTGGGGCGCCTACTCTCGGGCCGCTTAGAGACCTTAGACAATAGAGCCGGAGCTAGGCGGCTGGCCTGGGGCCGAGCGCCGAGCGCGGGGGTGGCTTCTCCCGCCGCCGGCCCCCGCGGTGCCCGGCCTGGAGCCCGCCTGCCCGCCAGTTCGCCGGGCCGAGCCGAGCTCTGGCGCTGCGCTCCTCCTCCTGGTTCCCGCGCGGCTCGGCCGTCCCGGGAAAGCCCCAGGAGGGCAGACTGGCGGGTGCTGGCCACGCTAAGCAGCTTTGGGCGGTGAACCCTCTGCTGCTCTCGGCTCTCTGCTTCGGGCGGTGACTGAGGCTCCGTGGAACCAGTACCAGGCTCTCTTCTTACACCTCGGGGTTGCTTTGGGCCTCGTGCTATCTATTTGTGCCAACATCCTTTTAAACTGGTTCTTTTCTCTATCCCTCTTTAAATTCTTTCTCATTTTAAAATTATTGGCATGGATTTTCTCCCCTCCAGATTATATAAACATTACACACTCACACACACACACACGAGTCTTCCATAAAGATCACTGCGTTGACACCACTTCCACTCTGTCTCCCCAGATCAGCGCTTCTAGCGAACCCATTTGCGCGAGGACTCGGCCCTCTCTTTTCCTGGCGAGGCTTTTGAACCTGTCGCCAAGGCCGTACCTCGGAGAGAAGGAAGTGCAGTGGGACGTGAGGGATGCATGGCGCCTGCCCCCAGTTAGATGCTCTTCAGATAATCTGCGACCAAGCTCGCTGATTAAATATTTAGGAAAGACCTCGTAAACATCACTGCAAATACATCAAGGCACTTCAACCTGACAGCTTATGATTATTTCAAAACTTAAAAAGGAGATCATTGATTGTCACTGTTTCTGTGCTCAACCAAGAAACCGAATCTTCCCGAGGTGGGTGGATGGGGTGGCTGAATTGCTTGCTTTTCTCCGCCACGACTCCCCCTTCCCGCTCACTTTCATGGCTGTGGCGCTCAGTAGCAGTGATTTATTTATTTCTGTATGGAGTTAAAAGGGTGTGCGTTGGTGGGGGTGTTCGTTGAGGACACACGCAGGACCTGATCACAAAGGACTGGCTCAGGTGTCTTGTGCTTCTGTATTAACTGGAAAAGACAGACTCTGGAACTTTTACAGGGCGAGAAGAGGCCACCGGCTCGCGCTTTGTATACTTTGCACTTGAAATCGTTACATTCAACTGAATATTTGGCTCATTCAGATCCGAAAAGTCTCCTAGCATCGTCGAATTCCCTCCTCCGCCCCTCAGCTCCAAAGGAGGGGGAGGGGGGAAGGTAGGAAATGTTTAGTAAATTGCACATCTTTGAATCTTCCTAAAGCAGTGGTCACAAAGCTTAAAGGTGACACAACAGTGCTCACGTAAAACCAATACACATTCCCCACCCCCCTAAACCAACAATAAAATCATCCCCTTCAATTTGCCGTGATCGCTGCGACCAGGAGCCAGGTGATTATCCTAATTAATGTCTATCTAATTAAATTACTGTCAGCAGTTAACCAATGGCAGGAGCCGTTTCATCGGCTGCACAAGCAGCAAGATCAAAAGTGAGCCTTTTCTGATTGCTGCATAGTGTCAATTGGCCAATCTCTTCTCCCAGGGAAAAAAAAAAGTAAATCAAACCTTTGAGAAGCATTTGCTGGTTGAAGTGCTTTCTGTCTAGTGAGGGGGTCTGTGGATTTCTAGTTTATGATAAATAGGACTTTAAAAACCAGGGACAGGAGGGCGAGTGTTCAGGTTCTAGAGCTATGCAGCTGGAGCACTGCCTTTCTCCTTCTATCATGCTCTCCAAGAAATTTCTCAATGTGAGCAGCAGCTACCCACATTCAGGCGGATCTGAGCTTGTCTTGCACGATCATCCCATTATCTCGACCACTGACAACCTGGAGAGAAGTTCACCTTTGAAAAAAATTACCAGGGGGATGACGAATCAGTCAGATACAGACAATTTTCCTGACTCCAAGGACTCACCAGGGGACGTCCAGAGAAGTAAACTCTCTCCTGTCTTGGACGGGGTCTCTGAGCTTCGTCACAGTTTCGATGGCTCTGCTGCAGATCGCTACCTCCTCTCTCAGTCCAGCCAGCCACAGTCTGCGGCCACTGCTCCCAGTGCCATGTTCCCGTACCCCGGCCAGCACGGACCGGCTCACCCCGCCTTCTCCATCGGCAGCCCCAGCCGCTACATGGCCCACCACCCGGTCATCACCAACGGAGCCTACAACAGCCTCCTGTCCAACTCCTCACCGCAGGGCTACCCCACCGCCGGCTACCCCTACCCACAGCAGTACGGCCACTCCTACCAAGGAGCCCCGTTCTATCAGTTCTCCTCCACACAGCCCGGGCTGGTGCCCGGCAAAGCGCAGGTGTACCTGTGCAACAGGCCCCTGTGGCTGAAATTTCACCGGCACCAAACGGAGATGATCATCACCAAACAGGGAAGGTAATGCTACATTCTTGGCTGCCGCTGCTCCAGGCGCGGCCGGGGGGCATGTGTACCTGGGCTGTGACCGCCGCGGCAGCGACGATTTGGGGTCGGGAGCGGAGTGGAAGGCGCTCTGGCGCGTCCTAGAGTTGGCTGGTGTTGGAAAAACCGAAAGTGGAAGGTATAACCACCGCGGTGATGTTGGGGAGCGGGGCGGGGGGGGCGGTTTCCCGCTCTAGAAAGGTGGTCGGAGAGCCAGTCAGTGGCCGGAGAAAGGAGAGAGAGAGAGGGGGAGAGCCCTGGCCTGTGGCCGGGAGATGGGAGGGACGCATCAATGCCCGATACACCGACAGGTGGAGATTCGGGTCGCCAACCTCGCTTTCCACCTGGGCAGTGATACCTGCCGACTTCCCATTCCAGTTCATCCGCCGATCTCCCAGACTTCAGTCCCTCTTCTTTTTCTCCCCCACCACCCTTTTTCCAATCCAGCAAACGTTCGCTCATCGATGCTGAGAGAATAAGTTTTGCTTTGCTATCTGGCGCCGCGCTTCTTGCATTTAATCTTTAACATTTATGTTTTTTTTTTTTTCCCTTGTTGTCTCCCCCCTCCCTAATTTAAATAGGCGCATGTTTCCTTTTTTAAGTTTTAACATTTCTGGTCTCGATCCCACGGCTCATTACAATATTTTTGTGGATGTGATTTTGGCGGATCCCAATCACTGGAGGTTTCAAGGAGGCAAATGGGTTCCTTGCGGCAAAGCGGACACCAATGTGCAAGGCAAGTCCTTCCAATTAACACGTCTTCCTGACACTTATTTAGGTGAGAATGATTAATTAAAGCCTTTGTGGACTGGCTCGAGAGACTTTTAAAACGATCGGCCAATGACTTCTAAAAGGAAACTAGGAGGATAGGGGGAGAGACTGAGCGACGAGAAGGGGGAGGATTATGCAAAAGCTATTTTAATCATTCCCAGTTAATAAGAAGAAAGCGCGGCCTTAAAAAAGCCCCAGCTAATGGGCCTTGCAGTGGAATAAGGGGTGTGTGTCTGTGTATGTGTGTGTGTCCTACGCGGTGAGGAGTTGGGACTGGGCAGTGCCCCGGGCACATGTAAACAACTTGTTTCTTTCTCTAGGAAATCGGGTCTATATGCATCCGGATTCCCCCAACACGGGGGCTCACTGGATGCGTCAAGAAATCTCTTTTGGAAAATTAAAACTTACAAACAACAAAGGAGCGTCAAACAACAATGGGCAGGTCAGTGGCTCAAGCGCTGGTTTCTCTCTCTCACACACACTCACTTATACACACACTCGTTCCTGCCTAAGATCCAGTTCATCACTTTAACATGAGGAACGACACGTTTCTTTGCTTCATTAGAAAGACTATTTAAAAATTCTATTTCTGTCCTCCCAAATTATATTAAACAAGCTACAAAGTTGTTCCTGTCCCCCCTCCCCCCCTCCCTCGCCCAATTACCGAGTTCCCAACCTTCACAAGTACAAATATTTGGTTGATTTTGAGAAGGAAACGCGCAGGATCTGCAGGTTGTGAAAATCTTTGTTGCTCCTTAAAGGAGAACTGGGAGAAGGGCCCTGAGGCTTGGGCGGTCGGGTCCGGTTTTCCTCCGGTGCTCGGGCGTTGCGTGCTCGGGTGGAACGGGGGCAGGTCTGCTTCCGCCAGCCAGCCACCAGCCGGGCGAGGCCCGCGATCGGTTTCCCGGGGCGGCGGGCTCCTCGCAGGCTCCACACGGCCCGCGGCTCACAGCCCCGTGCCCGCAGACCGCGTTAACGTGCCGCCGGGCGCTTCCCTTTCTCCCCGCCGGACAGATGGTGGTTTTGCAGTCCTTGCACAAGTACCAGCCCCGCCTGCATGTAGTGGAAGTGAACGAGGACGGCACGGAGGACACCAGCCAGCCCGGCCGCGTGCAGACGTTCACTTTTCCCGAGACTCAGTTCATCGCCGTCACTGCCTACCAGAACACCGATGTAAGGAGGCCTGGGGGCTGGGCGCGCGGCGGGCGGCGCAGGCTTCCCCCGGCCCGCGGCGGTACCGGGGGCCTTCCCCGGCTCGGGCACTAACGTCCGCCACAGCTGGCTCTGCTATGCCTTTTAGGAGTAGGGCTAGGGGCCTGCTGGGCACCTTCCCTGTATACCTAACCGGTGGGAAAACGCTTCCTATTCGTCTCCGACGCGGGTCACCGGACCTCATTCAAGTTGACCAGGATTTCTAGAGCCTCTTGGGAATTTTGATTTAGTTTTCAAACATCAGTTTCTGGGTGATCGAAAGAAACTCACTTTCATGATTTAAAAACTAAAATAGATCAAATTACTGGGGACTATGGAGTGAGCTTCCTAGAACTCAAACTTGCAAGTTTGCAAAAACTTATTTTACTACTGTTGATTTGACTGCTACAAGTGATAGTGTTTCTTTTAAAACAGGAAAATATCATAAATGAAAGATATGCATTTATTTTCAATCAAAACTGATTTCAAGATGCAACTTGTGGGTTCTTCAAGTTGTGTATCAGAAGCGGCTAACTTAAAAATATGATGAAGCATGTAAGATAAGGCAACATATTTTAGGAATGTAGTGCCCCTTAAAAATTTTTGCCTGAGTAAGTGCATTTACATAACAAGCATTTTAAAAAATGAGCACTTTGAACCAGTTTAGGACACATGGGAGAGCTAATGGAAAGCTATACTTTAGTTTTAGTCACCATTAATTTAAGCATAACTTTCATCATACTTTTTTCACCTTTCCACCCATTCCCTCAAAAATTTCAGTTAGGGAAACCTTGCTATCTAGTGAAATTGTAGGCCGTTAGCCCCTGTAAAAAGTGGCAGATGACATATTCTTAAACACCCAATCTGCTGTATAAAAAGTAAAATTATATTAATCTTTTTTCTCTTTTCCAGATTACACAACTGAAAATAGATCACAACCCCTTTGCTAAAGGATTTCGGGATAATTATGATACGTAAGTAGTTTTGCACCTTTCTTCTCAAATTTGTGGAATTGGGCTTTGGGTCAAAGGTGGATTGTTTTGTACAAGGCTTTTGGAAGCGAGAAAGTGTGAAGACAAAGTTGTTTTCGGGGTTTTCCCTTTTTTGACGGCTCCTCTTCTCTCTGGTGACATGGCTTGGTACTTCTGTGTTTTGGGTCAAAGGTTTCCTCCACCTATTTTTAGCTTTCATATGAATTACAAAGTTGTTGGCGGGGACCCTGGGGCTGGCTGGCTGGGGAAGCTGCCCTGGTTCCTGGGTGCGGGAGTTGTGTGTGGTGCTGCAGATGCTCAGCTCAGATTGTCTGTGTCTGAAACCGCCCGATTCTGCCTGAAAGTGCATGTGGCTCTGGCAGTTGTTACAGTCTCCTTGGCATATGTGACTTTTATTTACCCATTTCCAAGTTTTGTGTAATAGCTTTTCCTGTGCAAGTTTACCATGGACTGAATAAAAATGTGCACCCACTACAGGCAAGTTCATGAGCACAGCTGATGGGGCAGTCATTTCAGGCTTCCTGAAGGACCCAGGTGCTGTTGCAGTGTATTATTTATGCTTTGAAAGAAAAATATTTCCTCTTTTATCATTTGTATCTAGGTGTGTTTTACTTAAATGTGCTGGTTTCCTTTTCTCCAGGCCTCCCTTATCTATCTCCATTTCTTGTCTGTCAAAATACTGTCCTCTGGGGGCAACAGTAGGTGTAAACTGAACCCTTCCTGGGCTTGTTCTGGCGTTCTCTCGCTCAGAGCCCAGGTACAGTGCCGAGGAGTTCACAAAGAGTTATATGGCAAGATCTAAATCTGGACTGTGGGGATCCCTTCACTTTTCTCTGACCATAGAAGGAAAGGATACATTAATTTCATGGCTTGCATTAAGTGCTGGGGCTAGAACTACAGAGTTGAAGCTATCTTTGATTAGGAATAGATTAAATTTGTGGAGGAGACAAGTGGCTCTCTCCAGGTGGATACCAAACTTCCCACCTGATATTTTTATAACAAATTGAAGAGAATCATCAACAGTTATACACTATGACTATACAGTTATACACTGTAACTGTCAAGTGTATCCCTCAAAAGTGATCCAAAGGAAGCAAGCCTCATCAGTATGATTCCCCAGGAAAAAAAGAAAAAAAAGAAAAACTTGGCTACTCTAGTCCTTCCTCACAATCTAAAAAGGTGGGCTCAGCACAGTGGAAAGCGTGTGGCCCAGGAGACCAGAGATACTGGTCTCTGTACTAGGGGGGTCTTGTAGATTTTGAGCTTTTAATTCTGCTGCGAACATCTGTTCCAAAGCATTTTATTTTGCACAAATCAATTCGGTAATCCCAAGTGGGTTGGGACCTGGATGGGCATATAAACTGTATCTTTTGAAGATTGGTTTTTTTTTTTCTTTTCCTTTTAAAAATATTGTGGTGGTAAACAGAGAAGATATTTGCACCTTGCTGGTTATGTTCCCTTCCTGCCTCCCTCTACTTGTTCTTATTTGAGACTGGAATTAAGTTTCAGGAGGGAAATTTTGTTCAGTCAGCAAACTGCATCCGAGCATAACCCTCGACTTCTGTTGGAAAAGCCACTTCTGTTTGATTCTTAAATCACTGCATATTTATCATAAAAGCTTCTTTAGCTATGCAAATGGCTATCTTAGATATGTATGGCTTGGAGTAGAAAGGTTTTTGACACTCTCTCTCTTTCCACCTTACCTTGGTTATTTGGGCCTGGCTCACTTTTGGAGAAAAAGGGAGAGCAATAAAGAGTTCAGGGGGACCAGGGTGTTTGCTTGGCCACTCACTAGGGAATCTCCTCCCCAAAGTATTGAGGTCTGACAAGACTGAGGCTCTCTTTCTTTAATCTGTTGATTAAAGATTAAAACATTTATGTGTGAGCTAAAAAAGGGAGGCATGTGTGTGATGTGAATGAGAAAATACGTCTACCAGTCTTGATCCAGTCTCTGGTTCCCTCTCAGTTCTAATGGGATCTTATAGGCCCCTGTGGGGCCTACAGTGAACCTTTGATTATCTTATCTAAGGTAATTCCCAGTAACACAATCACTGTCTGTGGTTGGGCAAGTTATTTAACTTTCTTTTGACTCAATTTCTTCATCTGTAAGGTAGGATAATAATGGTACCTAACTTGGAAAATTGTGATGGTTAAATAATGATCTGTACAGCCCTAGACAAGGGTGCCTGAAACATAGTCAAGTTGTATAAGGATGAGCTGTTACCAGTGGGAGATTCTTGGCGGAGGTTGATAATTGTACTTTTAAGAGTTTGCCCACATTTTTTTTAAAGCCAGTAACAAATCAAAAGCTGGGGAGAGAAGCTCAAAGAATACTTTTCCTCTGTAAAATAATTTTATTGATTGATGACTTTATTTCCACGTAGTAATTCTAATTGTTATGGTTGGAGGGGTGGTTAAAGGAACACACAGGGGAAAACAATAGATAATGCCATGGAGGCTTCCAGCAGTAACCATTGGGTCTCAGAACACTGTCCAAGGCCAGTCTGATGCTCACTACCAGGGGAGTCCCCGCGTGTGTCAGATGGAAGAAAGTAGTCTTAAAAGGGTGGAATGGGTAAATGGTTTAGAAATTTCCCTCAGAAACTCTCACCGCTGAAGAAAGGCCCACTGGGCAGATGCCACCTGAGCCCCTGGGCAGATCTGCCTCAGTGTGTGCGCACGTATTGGAGACGTGGGTGAGCATCCCCTGCTGCGCGCTTCTCTCGGCCCTCTGTGAGAGAGCGCAAGAGAGGAGGGAAGCCTTCCTCTTCATCTGTATCAGCTTGAGGTCCCCAATGGACAAATCGGTTCCTTTATAATTTCACGATTTATTTTGGACGCAAGCCTGTGACCTTTTGTCTGTCTTTATCCTGGACGGCAGGTTACACGTGGAGAGTGTGGGGGTGGGCGACCAGGGGTGGTCTTCTCTTCAGCGCCCCCGAAAGGACCTTGCGCCACCCCTCGGTTCTCTCTCTCTCCCTCCCTCGCAGGATCTACACCGGCTGCGACATGGACCGCCTGACCCCCTCGCCCAACGACTCCCCGCGCTCGCAGATCGTGCCCGGGGCCCGCTACGCCATGGCCGGCTCTTTCCTGCAGGACCAGTTCGTGAGCAACTACGCCAAGGCCCGTTTCCACCCGGGCGCGGGCGCCGGCCCCGGGCCGGGCACGGACCGCAGCGTGCCGCACACCAACGGGCTGCTGTCGCCGCAGCAGGCCGAGGACCCGGGCGCGCCGTCGCCGCAGCGCTGGTTTGTGACTCCGGCCAACAACCGGCTGGACTTCGCCGCCTCGGCCTACGACACGGCCACGGACTTCGCGGGTAACGCGGCCACGCTGCTCTCGTACGCGGCGGCGGGCGTGAAGGCGCTGCCGCTGCAGGCGGCCGGCTGCACGGGCCGCCCGCTCGGCTACTACGCCGACCCGTCGGGCTGGGGCGCGCGCAGCCCACCGCAGTACTGCGGCGCCAAGTCGGGCTCGGTGCTGCCCTGCTGGCCCAACAGCGCCGCGGCCGCCGCGCGCATGGCCGGCGCCAACCCCTACCTGGGCGAGGAGGCCGAGGGCCTGGCCCCCGAACGCTCGCCGCTGCCGCCGGGCGCCGCCGAGGACGCCAAGCCCAAGGACCTGTCCGACTCCAGCTGGATCGAGACGCCCTCCTCTATCAAGTCCATCGACTCGAGCGACTCGGGGATTTACGAGCAGGCCAAACGGAGGCGGATCTCGCCCGCCGACACGCCGGTGTCCGAGAGCTCGTCCCCGCTCAAGAGCGAGGTGCTGGCCCAGCGGGACTGCGAGAAGAACTGCGCCAAGGACATAGGCGGCTACTACGGCTTCTACTCGCACAGCTAGGCCGGCCCTGCCCTCCCCGGCCCCGCGCCCCCCGCGGCCCGGCCCCTGCCGGCTCCGCGCGCCTCTCCCCCTGCGCCTCCTGCTCACGCCCCACCTCGCGCACTCCCTCAGTTTATTTGACCCTCGAACACCGTCTGCAGCGAAATAGTACAGGTCTCCTGAGTGTGATTTTAACCTTTTTTTTTTTTGCACAGCAGTTTCTGCAGTTAGCGCACCGACCTTCAACTCGGCTGTAAACCTTCTTGGTTTGCCTACTTACTCTCCTTCTGTGAAGTTATCCTAACGGCTCCCCTCCTCCTCGTCTTTTTCTCACCCTCCCTGTGTCTTTCTCCTCATGAAACTCTTCACCTTTAGGAGACCTGGGCCGTCCTGTCAGGCAGCAGCGATTCCGACCCGCCAAGTCTCGGCCTCCCCATTAACCGTAGGATGTTGACTGTAGAACCTGGACCCACCCAGCGCGTCCTTTCTTATCCCCGAGTGGATGGATGGATGGATGGATGGTAGGGATGTTAATAATTCTAGTGGAACAAAGCCTGTGAAATGACTGTATATAGTGTTAATTTATTGTAACGAATGGCTAGTTTTTATTCACATTGTCAAGGCACAAAACCAGTTCACGCTTAAACTTTCTCATTCATTTCTTTTCCTTTTTTCTCCAACTCGCCCCGTCCCTGAAAATGTTTTCTTGTGAGATTATTAACAGTATTCTAAGAGGCTCTGGAAACTCGAAAGACTAGATAAGAGTTTCTCACTTCTCAATCCACTGCATGAAATTACTACCCTGTGCCCTATTGCACACAAATAGCTAAGGAGAATCTGACCAAACACCTGTAAAGGATAGGTGTCTGTTCATAGGCAAGTCGATTAAGTGGCATGATGCCTGCAAAGCAAAGTTAACGAGTTACATGTTTTTTCCCCCTTCCTTCTAAATAGAATAGCTCGACATCAGCAATATTATTTTGCCTTATTTGTTTTTCCCCAAAGTGCCAAATCCATTACTGGTCTGTGCAGGTGCCAAATATGCTGACAAACTGTTTCTGAATATCTTTCAGTTTCCCCCTCCACCTTTATATGCTGTAAATCTTTGTAATGAATATTCTACTAATGATATAGATGACTGAATTGTTGGTTAACTATAGTGTAGTCTAGTGAAGATGAATTGTGTGAGTTGTATATTTTACTGCATTTTAGTTTTGAAAATGATTTCCCCGCCACCTAGAAACAGCTGAAATTTGACTTCCTTGGGAAAAACACTAGCATTAATGCAAGTAAGACTGTTTATTCCCCCCTCTAAGTCTTGTTATATTTGATAAGGAGCATTAATCCCCCTGAAAATAGATTAGTAGAATTTCTAATGTTGTGTAGCAAACCTATACTTTTTTTTTGTATTTTAAAATTAATGTGAAATATGCATCATACACAATACTCAATCTAGATTCCAGTCCATTGGGGGGATTTTTTTTCCTAATAGGAATTCAGGGTCTAAACGTGTGTATATTTTGGCTCTTCTGTAAATCTAATGTTGTGATTTTTATATTTGTTTCGTTTTGTCTGTGAACTGAATAATTTATACAAGGACACACTCCATTGAGAAACGTTTTGTTTTTTGCTCGTTTGTATTGTCTGTGTATAACAAGTAAAATAAATCTGGTAAAACTCTATGGTGTTTGAAAGCAGTTTACAGTTTGAAAATTTAATTAGAGGTGATTATTTTTAAGGGCTGAGGAAGAATAGCCTGTCTCTACTCCAATATGGGGCAGTCTGTGTAGTGGGAACTACATCCCATTTTCCTCTTAAATTTGTTAATATACCGCTACCAGTAATTACTTTTTCTGTCTTATTTACAACTACTTAGTTTCCTGTGAGTCAGGTTCACTTTCTTACACTCGTTTTTTTTTTTCTTCAGGAAAATGTACACGTTTCCTTATATCTGTAAGTAGGAAATAACATGAGCAGGAAATGGAGGGTCTTTAATAAGAAATTAAGTATTTCTTGAAATTTCACAAAATCAAGAGGGAGGCTTTGGGCAAGAGAAGAGTGTAATTTAACTGTTTGTCAAAATAGGCTGTTGACCGCAGCTTTAGTCAGATGTTGAAAATTCCGGTCTTTAATACAAGGCCTTGGAGTTGAGTGGTGAATCCGTAAATGAAAACACAGAATGGCCTACATTTCTTGAGTGGATTATTTTGGGGGGATAGGGAGGGGTTGGAGTGGGGAAAGTACTCATAGAGCAAACTCATGAAAGGTCGATATTTAACCAGTGAGCTTAAAACTTGTTTTAGGAGGTATCTCTGGGGCACCACTCCATCTCTTCTACAGTGGATTTCCTGCGCCCATCCTGCCCAAGCCAGGTCCCCATCCCTTGAGAAAAAAAATGCAGAAATGTGGATATTCCAGTTGGGAGGGGGCTAGTTGCGTCTTAGTCAAGGAGTCCACAGAGCTCTCTTTTACTCTTGTCTCCAGAGAAGGAGATCCAAGAAAGGTGGAAAATGGTCCAGCATTCTTGTTTGGCCTAGGCCAGTCTCAGGTTATGGGGCGAAACTTACCACCACCCAGGGATGGTCCTGTGTCCCCTTTGCAATTTGACAGATGCAAAGAGGCTTCAAAGTACCAATTAAAATGAAAATTGGAGGGGGGGAACAAAACCGATTTGCCTTCCTTGGGTAATTTGGCCACTAGACGGCGTTTCGCCGAGTTTCGTCTGCCACACAGAAAAGCGATGACTGATTTTCCTTTGTGTTTGTTTCTCCCGGATCACACCTAAGAACTAAACAAGAGGACAAAAAGTACAGAACAGGGGGCCTGCGTGGCGAGTGAAGTGGAGCGGTGTAGTCTTGTAATCATCCCCTGGCCCTGCGCTCCTGCGACCTCGGTGCCAGCGAGCAGGAGGCGCACGTGCAGTCGGGAGGCCCGGGGGCGCCCAGGCCGAGGGCGAGGGGCTGCGGAGCCGCAGGTTCCGGGGAGTGAGCCTGGAGGTCGGAGCGCGGCGCCGGGCCAGGCCCGCCGCCCTCGGACCAGAGTCACCGCGAGCAGAGGAGTCGGTGTCATGTGCCGAAACGAAGCCCTTAGAAGCCGAGGATAGATTTCACAGGAACGTAGTGCCTTGTACTGAAAGACGCACTTAGCTGCTATTAGGAAGTACTTAAAAAAATTGGGGAGGTCGTTTCCCTTGCAGCTCTGCACCATCTGCTGTGTGGACTGAGTCAGCGTGAGGTAAATTTGCAGCCCCGCGCTCCTCTCGGAGGCAGTGTGCTTTCCTGTCCCTTTCAAGCATGATCGTTTCTCCTGGCTTCCAAGGAGTCTTGGGTGTCTAGTGAAGTGACACTGTCCGTGTGTCTGAGAAGCTGCTGCTGTTTCAAGGAAATCAGAGTGTTTTGGGGGAGGGCCTGCGGGAACCACAGTTCGCGTCCCGGGTTAGATTTCGAGTCGACTTTTTATCTCCCTGAGGTAGGAGTCCGGGCAGGGACGGAGGAGGATGACGAATCCTCTCCGTAAACCGCAGAGTTTCTGTTTTCAAAAGTGGCTTTTCAAAAAGAGAAAGGAAGAAAAAAAGACTAGTTGCGGCTCTTTATTCTGGCTCAAGCTTTCCCGCCACTCGCGTCGCGCGCCATCTTAACTCCTTGCCCACCAGCAGCTTGGGCCGAGCGCGGCGGGCCGGCGCCGCTGGAGCCCGGAGACGCTGTGCCCTAGGTGCCTGCCCTTGGGGCCGAAGCCGCGGGGTCAGGGCAGCCGACGAGGGCACTGAGCGCGCTGCGGTCGAGGGCATTCGGGAGCCCAGGCCGGCAGGGACGGACGTCCGCACGAGCTCGGCCGGCCGTGCGGCGGCTCCGAAGGCCTGGTCCCGCCGCCGAGCCTGGGCCCAGGCCCTCTGGCTTCGCCGTTGGGTGGGCGCGCTGCTCTCTTCTGGCTGTTCCGGCCGCGGGTTCCAGGCCGCGAGTCCAGACAGGGATCCAGGCCGCGGGTCTAGACGGGGGCCAAGCGAAGGTCCAGACCTGGAGGCCAGGCGGTTCTTCTGTTACTTCACGAGCCTGGTCCAGCGTGGCTCCCGGCCTCGCCTGTAGCCTTGGGTGCCAGAACCAAGCCAGGCAACCTACTAGGATTTAGGACATGGAAGCCTTTTTAGGCCTAGGGGAAATTTACTGGGTTTGTTTCAAAAAATCAGGTCGTTTCGGACTCTTTAGGACTGACTTACATCACTCGAGCTCTTAAAATGTAATTTAGGGTCTACAGAGAACTTTATGAACCTTCTTCCCTCCTGAACTTACATTTTCTTATAAATCCTGCTGTTAAAACTGGTTTACTTATGACCCACTTTTTTTTTTTTTGGTGATGTTAAGTATCTATTCTTTCAGTACTGAAGCCTTTAGGGATGTTGTACTTTCTGTTTAGGGTGCAGGCTTGGAAAAAAGCCTTGTTAAATAGATGTCGTTACATTCCTGGAGAATTGAAAATGCATTGTAGCAGTATTTGGGCAAGGTATTTGTGGCCCTAGTGATTTTATAAAATACTCTGCTTGTCCTCTGGTGCAGCACATTTTCTGTCTGTGTAGGAGTTCTTTTATCATGTATATGTTTTAGCCACGGAGATAGGAAAAATCACAGAGCTTATGATCTTATGTGAAAATAGACCAGTCTAGGTCCACCAAAGGAAACAGTAACAATTATTTTTATTTTTAGAATTCAAAGCAAAACAAAAAAACTTACTTTGAAGAAGTCAGCAGCTTTAAAGACCAATGATAAGAATTCAGTTTTTAAGATACTGAATTTACTCTGGTATGTGGGCAATTGCTTGGTTAATTTTAATATTTTAAAGAGTAAGTGGTCTTAATATCAGTAGAATCAATCTTTTAAAAGATGGCTGAGAATTTTTAGACAAGTTGAATCTGTATGCTTTGTTGAATTTACAATCTGAGTGCAAGATTTACTTTTGGGCAATTAGATTTACTTTTGCCAGAACAAGATACGTTTCTCAAGGAAGACAGAGAAAGTAGGCAGGATTTTAGACATTGCATTATACTTGATTTAATTCTGTTGCTTTGAGATTTGTGTCTTCCTGGTTCTGGTCTTCAGCTTGTAAATTAGGTTGCAGCATATTTAAAAATATATTCACTTGAAAGAAAACCCCACTGCTTTCACAATAAAGTAAACTTGATGGTGTACAAGTCACTGGTCTCATCTGAGATGATTATATCTGCCTTGCATGTATTTTACACCCACAGTATGGTTTGCAGCAGTGTTCAAGGCATAGCGTGAAAAATTTGATTTGAATAGTTCCATTAAAGCAATGGAAAAAAAAAAACCTGGCTTAATAGTCCTTGTAGTGATAGCTCCCCCTCTTACTATGCTAACTCTGAAATAAATATGTGATCTAGTATTAGGAACATGGCATTTATAAGACCCTTGCTGGTAATATTTAATTTAATAAACATACAAACTGTGACATTATTAATGCGATGAAGCTTGTACCACAAGCTGATTCTTTCAGGTTGTTTGACGTATTACTTATCACTAGATTCCTAATAAACATATGCTGTGATTTATAACTGGAATTTTATATTAAAATTATTTTGGATTTTAACTCTGAAAATGCCTACATGACACGGTACTCATTATATATAAAAATCATTTATGCTTGTATATCTTGGCGAACCTTTTGAGGAAGAAGAGGGAATTTATGAAGGGAGAGCATCTCTACGGCTATATCTCTGGTTATTTTAGCTAATACAGTTATTTTGTTCGACTATGGTAGGAAAAAATATAAGATTAAGTTTTGGGGCAAGAGTTATACTTATTTAGTATATATATGTCTTGCCCGGGAAATCTCATGGACAGAGGAGCTTAGTGGGCCACAGTCCATGGGGTTGCAGAAGAGTTGGACATGACCTAGTGACTAAATAACAACAAAAACATGTTTTATAAATGTGTGTTATATATGTATTCAGATACACACTTAAGTTTCAAGAAATGGCAAATTAATGGAACTTTCTGTTTGAAAGGATCTTCCTAGCTCACATTTCAACTTTTAAGATGTATTTGTCTTTTATTTTGTCATTCCTAGTATGAAGGGGAAGGCATTTTTCAATCTCAGGATAATTCAGAAGCAATTTTTTGGTTCTCGGTTAATTCAGTCTCATCTTAAAAGTTCAAATTTAGCAAAGCACATGTTCCCTTGTTCATGCCAAGTGTGATAAAAACTAGTCGAAAAATAAAACTATTGCAAACAAGTAGAGCACTGCACTTCACTGCATTCTGTACAGGCCACATCATTTCTAGGTCTGATGTCACTGCCTACTGGGATGCCATTTGTGGGTACAAGTAAGGCAGCCTTTGAAAGTTGATAGAAGAAACTAATGTTTCAGATATGTGTGTCTGAACTGTGTTTGTGTGTTTTAAATATCCTTTTAAAATAGTGGTATGCACACTTGCGAGCATTCAAACATTTGCCATCTTCTGTCAACAAAAGGTTATTCTTTATAGGCTCCAGGATGTTTTTCTCACTCAGTTTAGGCCATCTGTAGTAATCAGTGATATTTTATGAGAGCTTCTCAATTATTATATAGATTTCTATTATTTTGAATAACTCACTCAGGAATTTACAAAAGGTGAAACTTATTTCAAATAAAAAATGTTTCAAAGGTGGTTAGTACTTTTATAGCCTGATTTGTTTATTTACCTAAAATTTTATGATTTTGGATGTAATTTTGTCAGATAATAGCAATGTTTATTACTCAGCCCCATCCTGAAAAAATAGAAGCTGTAATTAGGACTTACCCTTTCCTTTCACAGTTTACCTGCCACAGAATGCTATATATTTTGTTCAAATGAAACTTTTTCTTACCTCTGTCTTGATTTGCTGTGTATATATGTGTTTAATATATATGTATGTGTATATGTATATACATTAATGACTGTATTCTAAATATTTTTAGAGCTCACTCACCTTTGGGATTGACTCTTAATTTATACTCATATTCTGCTTTGTTCCTGTGAAGAAAGTCAAAGAAACATACTGACTTCCTCCTCAACAAATTTGTTCTTTCCTCCTCCAACTCTGCTGTCTTTCTGACACTCATTTTGCCCTTGTTGACTCTCTTGCCAACAACTTTTTTAAAAAAACTTACTCTTCCTTCTCACGCTACCATCCTAAACCTGAATCTTGATAAAATCTATGCCTGATTCATCAGAGTTTATTTCAGATCAGAATTTTTATGCTTTCCACAAAAGCAGTTGTGAAGTTTTCAGGACAAATATCAGATACAATTTGTCTTTTTATTTAACTTCTCTCCCATTGGGGTTTTTTGTTTTTTAATTTTGTGCTTTTTTGTCTATTTATTTCTAGTCACTTCTCTCAATATTTACTTTATTGTCTGGGCTATTTTTGTGAAAGGACAATATTTTTTTTTTTTGGTATTTCTGTCTTCTTTATCTTGACATTCTTAGCCATGTGAGGCACTCCATTTTCCCTTGCTTTCTTTTGTACTTAGGACCCATCTTTCAATGCCTTCTTTGATCCTTTTCAATTACGCTTCCTCATTTGCACAGACATTAAAATCTTTCTTACTACATTTACCAGTGTGCCCTTAACCAAATGTAATGACCTTGTTACAGACTAATCTTTATTGTCTTAGCTGTTTAAAAATCATAATTAGCTCTTTGGGTGATTCAGAATCACAGATTCTGCAACTCCTTCACTGTCCCTTCCTTCCTCCACCTTTTCTTTCATGGGTCTCTATGCTTGCTTGTTTATTTATGCAGTTCCTAGGTTTGTATAGGTTTGCTCTTCACAGGATGTGCCCTCAAATACCTCTTCTAAGGAAGCTTGCTGGACATGTGTTATGGCAGAATGAGGTGGGAAAAACATCTAGTACTAGTTTTCTAATATATACCTTCCACCTATTGCCCACTTCATGGGCAACCTTCACCTACTTCATGGTTTCTTATTTCATGTAGCCTGATACATTTTAATTGACATTCTAAATCTTTCTATTTGTCCTTCCTTGAATCATCGGATATAGACTTATGTTCTCTTGCCCTTAAGTTGAATGGGATGAATATTAAAATTTAAATTAAAATTTAAAATTTAAAAGATTTAACTTTTCTTAGTTGATATTAACATAGCCCATTAAGGAGATGGGAACGTGAAGTATATGTGCCAGAACCATTAAGGAGGAAGGTTTTTTTTAAAAAAATGACTATACGACTATGTGTACTATATCTTATTAATGACATCACTATCAGCCCTTTCTCTGCATAATTACAAGAAATAAAGTACCAAACCGAAGAGGTTCAGGCCTTATAGATCATGAGAAACAGTTGTACTTGCATAACCACTTTTTAGGAAACTCTTTGCTCCAGAGTTTAAAGTTACATAGATTTTAAATTTCATTTTCAATTCTTTTTACAGATTCTTTACAGTAATCTTTAAAAATATAAATGTGTTAGTCTCTGTGTGTCTGTGTATGACACCGTAATGAAACTAGAGAACAAGAACGTAAAATCGAGACTAGTGAGTGGGAATTTCTGACAGTCCTTTCATCCTGCAGTCCTAGATACTGTCATAATTGTGTGCTTTTTTGAGGATCTCTTATTGGAACCTGAATACTTAATAATCTCCTATCTATGAAAATAATTCTATACCTCTGAGCACTAGAGTCAAGAGCCTTTAAATTTATTGCTTAATTTGCACACAGTATACTTTTCATTTGAGTACAAAGTTTGTGTGAATATCACCATATCAGTGGAATGTTTACATAATATGACTGAAAATCTATAGTTGTTGCCAAGGCAATTTAGTATGTGAAATACCTGCCTTAAATTTGTTTGTAAATATAGGTTTCAGAGGAACCTGACTCTTAAGGTAGAAAACACTGGACACAAGACATTTTATTTTTATTATTTCCAGTATCCTTATTTGTAAAATGAAGTGATAAGCAAATTTGTAAGTATCTTCCAGTTATATAAAGAACTTTGCTTTTTTGTGGACCTCTGATTTACTGTGCGGTTTGAGTTCACATGTTCTAAGCTACAGTACAACAATCTCTAGAGCATTGGGTTTTAAAGTTTTTAAAATGTGAGTCACAGTAATAAATGGGTCTTCCCTGGTGACTCAGTAGGTAAAGAATCTGTCTGCAATTCAGGAGACCCCGATTTCATCCCTGGGTTGGGAAGATATAGATGGCAACTCACTCTGATATTCTTGCCTGGACAATCCCATGGACAGAGAAGCCTGGAGGGCTATAGTCCATGGAGTCAACGTGACTTGGCGACTAAACCATCACCACAGTAATAAATAAATACTTATACAAGTTTCACAAAACACTTTCCTTTACCACATTCAACACTGATTTTTTTTTTTTTTATGTTCAACTTCGTTGAAAAGAAACTTTGGCTATGACCTAGTAAATTTGACAGTGACTTGAGGTTTGAGAAACATTGCCTTAGTGATAGTGTTAACTTTACTAGCGTGTATGATCCTGTTTCCTCTTATATCTATTTTAATATTTCATTTCTAGAATGGCAGATTATATATTAGCAAGATAGAATCACTTTTTGTTTAATAACCTACTTGAATATATATTATAAAGGATGTTTTGATATAAAACTCAAGAGACTTGTCATTTACAATATTCTTTCCATTATGATCTGCAATTAAAAAAATTAAGTTCTTTCTCTTTGAGATTGCTAAACTTTATTTAAAACTTAACTTTAAAAATTTTTTGGCATTTAACAATTCTCTCTCTCCAATACACAATGGAGAAGGAAATGGCAACCCACTCCAGTATTCTTGCCTGGAGAATCCAATGGATGGAGGAGCCTGACAGTCTATAGTCTGTGGGGTTGCAGAGAGTCGGACATGACTGAGCAACTTCACAAGCAAGCCAGTACACAAACATACTTACTGTAAGCATATTGATTTACTGAAATCAAAGTCACTTCTAGTCTTTGAAACAAACAGGCCCATATCTGCTGGTGTGGTTCTTTGTAGGGACTACCTCTTGCCCTTTTTTGACACAGATGGAGGAAAAGGCTATCAGCATCTCATACCTTTGCATCAGTGTTTTCACATTTGAATCATCAAGGGAACTTTTAGAAATTCTGTTTTCTGGGTTTGCACTCCATCCCAAATAAATCAGAGTATGAGTGTTTGATGGTCAGAGCTAGGCAGCAGTGTTTTTAAAAGATTGCTTGGTGATTCTAATGTGCAGCAAAATCTGGAACCACTCCTGTAGGATTTTTTGTTTGTCTGTTTTTATTAAAATGAAAGAAAAGGTAGAGCATTTTTCTTTTTTAAAATTTAACAGCTATTAACCACAGTGGTAAACTATCTGTCCATTATAATTTCATGCCTAGGGACTCTGGTGAAGGTAACTTTCCTAAAAATAGAAATAAGTTCATAAGATTTAAAATAAGTATTTTCAAATAACTTTATTTTTTTTATAAAACACTGACGGTATGGTCATGTTTTAGAACAGGCTGTTTTTCACCTTGACTGTAAGAGAAGAGCAACCTGGAGAATACGGTCTTCTCAATTTCTATGTAGAAGAAGCATTTGTACTTCCCCTCCAGCTTATCATGATTAAAGCGTGGTGATCAGTGCTGTCTCTGGAACCTCTACAGACATCCATAAGGTAGCTTTTCTCCAGATATACTGAAATTGGGAGGTTGTCCGGAAGTACTGCATGTTTGACATCTGATGTCATTCTCAAAACAATAAATGCCACAGCATCTAGAATAGTTCTAATCCACGGAACAAATGCAGGATTCGAGGGGAGGAATTCAGTATAGCCATGCCAGCCATTTATCATATTTCTTTTCAGTTATAGAGGGATTACCTCCAAAATGTACTAGATGGAAAAATTTCTTACCCTTAATATAGGCCAGATACAAGCAGCTTACTCAGATAGCTTCATAGTTCATGGCAACCTCCCAAGTCATTCATTTTAAGTGGTTGCATCCATTTGAGTCATGATGAGAACATCACCCAGCAAACTGAGTCATAAGTTAATTTACATATTTGAGAAGTTGTATTCTGTATATTGCAATAGAAATATCACCTAAATTTTGTATTTTTGTTTCATTCAGATTCAGAATCCACAAAAGTATGAAAGTTATTATTTTCTGTTACTGTCTTTAGGAATAGTAAGTTTGAATTGACCTGTTTGGGTTTACATAATATTTATATATTGGAGCATTATATCATAACTAGCAGATAAGATGAAATGAAATCTGTTCATTTGCTGAGATATGTAATTTAGGATATATAAATTCATCAGCTTTAGGACTAAAAATAGTTAAAACTCAGAAGGTTAAAAGGAAAAAGCTTGATTAAATATATTTTGGGTTTCCTAAACTTAAAGTATTAGAAAAATTATAGTTTTTGTTATATACAAACAATGCAGTTTGTTCAGTCTTTAGAAATCTGCAGGTTCTGGGATTTAAAAATAAAAGAGAACCACAGAAATGAGGAAAGTTAAAGTTATTGATTCTACTTATTTTTTTACACTGCCTACTACCCACCTCTCCAAATGCAATATTTCATCTGTGCTAGAATTAAGTATTTATTAATGTTCAAGAACTAGGCAGTCATCTGACCATGCCTTATTATAGCTCACTCCTAAATTTAGAATTGTTTCCAGATTGAAAAATGGTAAAGGGAATTGAGAACAAATGCACAGTTTTTAGTTTACTCCTTGTTTTGGATTTTATATATTTTTTAAAGCTAGATTTTATTATCCTAATCAGACTGCATTGAGCTTTTTAAGAGAGTGAGGTAAAATTGTGTTAGAATTTTTTGATATCTGAAGGTTTTATTTGTATAAATATATTTCTTTTGTTTAATTGGCATACTTTCTAGAAATGATATATAGTCAATTTTTAAAAATTCAGACATTTCCTATTTCTGAATTATCTGTGTATATTGCTTCTCACTTGCTTCCATCTGCCAGTCTTTTGATTACTTTTACTCCTTATTTTTACTTGATAACAGAAAAGGGAAGTTTATGGTAGAAAATGAAATCTGTTTATCAGTGAATGCAATTTGGCAAGAAGGAGGATACAAATATTTCTAAAATGAAATCTTCAGACTAATGGATTTTATTTATTCTTGCTCTTTTTGCAGTCTTAAACTACAATGAAAGGTTTTAGTTTATTTTTATTGCAAACTGAAAGCAACATTGTAATAGTTCATTTCATAAAAATCCTAGTGAATATGTACTTCAAGAGTGAACTCTTTAACATGAATGCCTGAACCAAAGCTCAGGACTTCTCTACCATTATTTCAAAAGCCTCCCTGATAGATCTCCAGACCAGTTGTCTGAATACTCTTTTTTTCTCTATCGATTGCCAGTTGAGAGATGAATTACAATGGACAGTGGTACACCCTCATTTATATTATGAGTTATGAACAGTGGTACCACCCCCATGTCTCTGTTTACGGTAACTATAGATAACTTTTCTTTTTCTTCTACCACTCTTTTGTGTTCACAACTTTGAGAAGTGATAAGTAGCTCCTCTCCACAGAAAGAGTGGGGACTCTTCAGTTAAGATAAAACTGATACAATAAGAACTTTTTATGTTGATCTGAGTATTTTACTATAGCAAGCCCTTGTTGATTGCTTACTATGATAGATGCTTACTTACATTGCTTACTATGGCTAAGATATATGCACCATGGAAAATGTAGGATGAATTAAATATGGATCATCTGTGACTTGTGAAACACTATATCGCATGATAAAAAGTGGTGAGTGATGACGTCTAGAAGAGAAGCACAGGTAGAATCCTTTGGGACCATAGGAGAACATGTGATTACACATCTAGCTGTGGGAATCATGCAAGGCTTTTTGGGTGTGTTACTTTTTGAGCTTGGATTTGCAGAAGTCAGGAGTTGGAAAGACATTCTGGAAAGGAAAAAAAAAGTCTTAGGCCAAGTGTAGGAGGTAGAGAAGTTGAAGCCTATTTGGGAAATAGGTGATAGATTTGATGCTTAGGAAATAAGTGTAGAGAAGGTAATAGAATGGTAAGTTTGGAAAGACCCGATGCCATAAAATGGATCATCTTGATGCAACACCTTGAGTCTTAGGTTAAGACAAACAGGGCTTCTGATTAAATGAAAGTAACTCAATTTGATTAAATTTAACTGACTTTTTACTATGAATTCCATTAGAAGAAACCATGTTGTGCTGTTGCGCAACTTAAATTGTTCATTTAATATTTTAAGGCTATAATTCTAAATCAGCACATGATTGCATTATCTTTACTATTAATATTATATGGGTAAATTACATCTGACTTAACTAGTCCTTACTGATACACATGTAGTTGTTACTAGGTTTTTCTGTTGTAAAAAATGCTACATTATATGTTTATCTCTGTGTACTTGTGTTAGATATCTATTTGGTAAGTTTCTAAAAGTGGAATTTCTGGGCTAAAGGCTGTTTGAATTTACAATTACTCCATGGGTATATGAGATTTTGTTTCTTCACCCGCTTACCAATTCCCACTGTGTCAGTCGACGTAATTAAAAATTTGTCTGTATTGATGAAATTAGAAATTGACATCTAAAATAGGGAGGTATTCACTGCTGCTGCTAAGTCGCTTCAGTCGTGTCCGACTCTGTGTGACCCCAGAGACGGCAGCCCATCAGGCTCCCCCGTCCCAGGGATTCTCCAGTCAAGAACACTGGAGTGGGTTGCCATTTCCTTCTCCAATGCATGAAAGTGAAAAGTGAAAGTGAAGTTGCTCAGTCGTGTCCGACTCTTAGCGACCGCACTGACTGCAGCCTACCAGGCTCCTCTGTCCATGGGATTTTCCAGGCAAGAGTACTGGAGTGGGGTGCCATTGCCTTCTCCAATCCACTAGCTACAGAAAATGTAATTTTGGAGGATGTGTAATCCTGGGATAAGGGATGCTGTGACAGTTTAAGAGAAAATTTATAGAAATAATAAATATTATGTTTATTTTTCTAGGTTGTTAGTTAAAGTTTTGGGAGGAGAATATATTATTTTCATTTTAAAACAAGCTGAATATTTTAAAGGTAGAATTTGGTATTTATATGATATTTTTAAATTAATAAAATGAATATAATGTTTCATTATTAATGTTTATGATAGCATTTTTTTCATATTGGAGTGCTGTACAAATTTTATTAGTGTGTTAGTCAACAACCTATTACACGACATAAAATCTTTCATTGCTCAATCAAATCATCAGTATATAAGAAAAAGGGATGGCAAATTATTCATTTCTTCAAATATTCTAGTAGAATAGTTTCATACACAAATCAAAAGTGTCATAGAGTAGAATTTAGTTATAAACACCTGCTTCTCTCTTTTTGTTTTTCAGTTTGTAGGCAAACTATTACATTGCCTTAACTAATTTTACTTATTTCTTATACATTTTGCTTTTAATAAAAAAGTCACTCTTTAAACTTGCAGATATCAAATGATTTTCTTATAGTGGCCACATAATCTACACTACTCCCTTGACTGGTAGATGAACTGAAGGGCATAGAGGCTAATTCATATTTAAAATAACACATTCAATAGAAAGAAGCTAAGAAAAGATACGTACTTTTCAGTCACTCTGAGTTTCTCTAGGAGGACTTCAAAATTCTTTAGCAGCACAGCTCTTTTGAAAGTGCAGACTATAAAGTATAAAAGTGGCAGTGTTCTGCTGGAGCGGGGTGAGGTCCGTGGATTTCTGTTCACCAGGCCTCTTCCTTAGCTCCTCCAGTGACTCCTGCGGTCATCTCCAGCATGTCTAGGTTGTTTGGAACGTAGTGCAGGAGCAGTACTCTCCTAGGCAATTTTGGTGCTCTTGCTTTTTAGGAGCCAGTAGGTGAAAGCCCACTGATTACTCAATGGATTATTCTGTACTGCAAATGAGTCCTGAATTTACTATATGAAACTCTAAAGGCCCCAGGTTTTAGGTTCCATCTTTCTTGGCTGAAGCAAGACAGGTCTTTGAATTTCATCTTATTATATTGTTTTCATGAGCTAGGTAACCGTAGTTAATAAAGCAAGCTACCTTTGTGACCCTCAAAGAACTTCCCTGTTATGATTCATTGACCTTTCTTTGTTGATTTCTTTTAGAATATGAATCTTCAGGGAAATTTTATAATTGGGCTGGATGCTTTGGGCTCTTATCCTGACTTCTGGTCTCTCCTAAATAAAAATAGTTATTTTGGTGGAAAAGTTAAAAAAAAAAAAACTCCTTAAATTTTATAGCAGTCTCCTTTAAATAAACATGTATTTCTGAGATGTTAAGTAAACTTTGATGGTTAACTTATTGATTCATTTTAAAGGTAGATTTATTCCAAAAATTCTGCCTTAAAGTATTGTATTATAATAATACCCCTTCTTTATCAATCAACATGCTGCAGATATATGACATCTATCAGCACAGCAGGAGATCTATGACATGGGGCAGATAATTAAACTCACTAATGCCAGCACTGTGCATTAAAACTTATTAAACCCCAAAGGAGATTGGAAGTGTCATAAAGTGTTCCTATTGACATTCAAAAACTTTGTCCGTGAAATATGAACCCAGATTGAACTGAAAAGACAGAAACTATACAGAGCGTTTTCTTTTTTGTCAGCATTCTTTGATAAATACTTTAAATTATTATGGTAGTTAGTGACAGTGAGCAGAGGACTCTGTATAACCTGAAATATTCTAGATAACTCTCAGTATAAACAGTGTACATGGCCATCAAGTCAGCTTTCTTACTTAATGCCATGGTTTGCAAAGGTATTAAGTTAACTGTGTTACCTTATGGATTTAGTTAAAATTTTTAAAAATGATCTTTTTACCTTTGACTAATGAATGAGTTAGAGAAAGTTGAATATTCTGCACTTTCTAATCAGGTTCATAGCATTTTCAGTTCTGATTAGCATTATATGAATCCTTTGACTATTTAAATTATATTTTTCTTAAAGAAAATATTTATGAAATGCTAATAAACTTTTAAGTGAACAAGTAATACAATATGTGATAATTTTTACACCATTCCTACATTACATAAGATTTTAATACAAATTTACTGTATTCTTGATAACAATTTGCATGTTTATTTTACCTTCTGGTGAATGTGTACATGATATTTTGAGAAGCACATGTCATATTCACTTTAACAACTTATTCTTGACAGTAGAATAAAAGTCCTATCTTATATATCAACTGGAAGGATCTTAAAAACTTTTGAAAAGGATGAGTCTAGGAAAAAAAATTCATGTTCTTGTTTGTTTGTTTTTAAAATATTATGGAGATTTAAGACTTAGTTTTTAGTACCAAACTGAGGGATTGTGTTGTTTGCTGACTTTTACCAGACATCCTGCTAATTAGGGTAGAATAATCAGAGCAGCTTCCAAACATTATATTATGTACATCATATCTTGCTAACACTATAGGCCACATAGGTAGCAATAATAAATGAAATATGGTTCTGTGTGTTGTTATATAACAGTATCACATCTTTTTCAGAGTGTTTGGCTTGCTATCGCCTGTGTCTAAATATGGGAAGACCATTTTTTCCAATGTGCTGCAGTGAACCTCCAGTGGATAGTTTTTATCGAATACTTTAACAGCATTTATGACACTTTGGCCTTCTGCCTTTTTTATTTTATCCTATTTATTGGTCTCACTGGAATAAATCTCAGGGACTTAAAATAAGCAAGTAGATAATTCCCTATTTACTTTTGTTTTAATACACTCTTTCTTAGCTGATAATAATCTAAAAACCTTTGTAAAATTTCATGGACTATCTCTCTATACTAATTACCATCTGCCTATCTATAATGAAGATGTCTGATAAACAAATTGCAAATATTGGCTTTAACAAATACGCTCATCACAAAATATTTAATTTGAAATAAAACTCAAAACCACATTTTTATCTATTAGATTTAGAAAATCAATGTGTAGATGTATGTTAAAAATATTTTTGTAAATAAATCTCACCAATTTGTTTTTAATTCTAAATATATAGCATTCTAAACTCCTCAAATTAGTTTTTTTGTCATGTGTTTTCTCAAAAAATACATATTTCACTGTTATGATTATATAACATTTCTGAAAAATATTGTCATCTGTGTACATCTTTATTTACAGCTATAATGTTAAGCTATCTTATTCCTAATAATTTATATAGCTTATAAACTACTCTCTACAATAACCCTGCAAGGTGAGGATTGGCTTCATTTTAGATTGAAGCACAAGTTTGTTATCTTTCCCATGGGTATATGACTGGTAAATGTTAGAGCGAGAATTTAACCTCAGATTTGCCTTGCCTGAAACCATGTTCTCTTCAATACATTATTGGGTGCCTCAAATTTTTAATCAGGAGGACATGTGCATGCACACTAAGTCGCTTCAGTCGTGTCTGACTCTTTGTGACCCTGTGGACTGTAGCCCACCAGGGTCCTCTGTCCATGGAATTTTCCAGGCAAGAATACTGGGATGGATTTATGGGTTGCCATTTCCTCCTCCAGGTTTATTGAAGTATTTAAATATATATACTTCCAGTATAGTGTCATTTGGTCTTGGAAGAAGGAAGCTGCCTGATATAGGTGTGAGATGGTAGGAGTGGAGACTGGGAAGAGAGGGAAGAAATGCAGATAACCATTTAGAATCCTTTCAGTACTTTGATTTTATATTTCTAAAATCTGCCTCTGTACAAATTATTATTATCATGCCTCTAGCCCTTATCTCAAATAAATACCTTTGGATTCAGTTTATTATTATATGGGTTAGAAATTCAAGTCAGCTATTTAAGAATCAATTAATATTCAGATTTAAAAAAAACAAGCAAAACTAGTATTTCAGACACCAAGGCAACTCTGGAAGAATGATGATTTTAAAAAATACTAAAAATATAGTGATAATAATATTAATAATAAATACTTACTGAGTGCTTACTTTATGACATTTGTTCTAAGGTATATTAGCTATGTGTAATGTATCTTAGGAGAAGGCAATGGCAAGCCACTCCAGTACTCTTGCCTAGAAAATCCCATGGACAGAGGAGCCTGGTGGGCTACAGTCCATGGGGTCGCTACTAGTCGGACAAGACTGAGCAACTTCACTTTCACTTTTCACTTTCACACGTTGGAGAAGGAAATGGCAACCCACTCCAGTGTTCTTGCCTGGAGAATCCCAGGGATGGCAGAGCCTAATGGGCTGCCGTCCATGGGGTCGCACAGAGTCGGACACGACTGAAGTGACTTAGCAGCAGCAGCAGCAGCAATGTATCTTAACTAATTCAATTCTCATAACAATCCAGTGAGATACTTTTCCTCGTTTTTCAGATGAAGAATAGAGTCATTTGCCTAAAGACATTGTAAACGGTAGCTGAGTTAGGATTTGAACTCAGGTAATCTGGTTTCAGAATAATGACTGTTATTAGCAATGTTATTAAAATAAATGATACGGTAACTGATCTCTTTTTCAACTACTACAAAAGCAGTATGAAGAAAAAAATTTGTATCAAATAAAAGTTAAGAACTCAAGGAAAATAAATCTTCAATGGGTCCTTTAGAACTTTAGTTTATTTAAGGATATAAATATGAGCAAAATAATTTTCATTTTTCAAGAAATAATATTTTATTTCAGGAATACAATATTCATTATTTATTCCAAATGGATAATAAGTTAGTATGTTTGTGAATTAGCTAAGATTTTCCTCTTTGTTGGTCTCTCATGATCCTTTATAGTTTCTAATAAGTAGACCAATTTCTAATAAGTAGAATTATAAACAGTTTTAGCTATGTAACCTTGTTTTATATTTATACATCATGAACTGAAAGGATTTCAGCTTTTGTTCAAAATTATCAATGGTTCAGTTATATTTTTGTTATATGGCTTCTTCATACAACAGAAATGCAGTATATCTGGTAAAGTAAAATTATTTTGAATTAGAAAAAAAGCATTTTCATCAATAAAATGTACATTTTAAAAGAAAGACAGTATTTGTAGAATTAATTAGAAACTTGTTGAATTTCTCAAGAAATTCATAGTCTCTCATTTGGCCAGTAATAATGGTTATAACCTTTGAATGAGATTGCTGAAATGAAAAGTTTTAATAGCTTTTTTTGATGTTTGTTTAGAGTGCAAGATTTACTAAAATTCTTATGTACAGTACATGGTAGATATAATCATTGGGTATTTACACTTAGAGATCAAGTTTTCGGTTTGTTTTTGTTTTCTTGGTAACAAGTTGGACATCCTCTATTTTATTTTTTAAGAAATTTTTATTTTATATTGGAGTATGACATTTGTTCTAAGGTATATTAACCTTGTAGTTGACAATGTTGTTATAGTTTTAGATGCACAGCAGAGAAACTTGGCCAGACATATACATGTATCCATTCTTCCTCAAATTCCCCTCCCATTCAGGCTATTTTATATGCTTTGTTTTATTATTAACTTCAAAATGTAAATCTTTTTTTTTTCCTTAGAAAGGAACAATTTCCACGAAAAGGGAAAGAGATAGGACATGTACAAAAAAATAGTAATGAAAATATTTCTTTTTTCCTTATGTGGGTTATTTTGAGTATCAGTTACCTATGTGCAAATTGTGAAATAATTTTTCTCTCATAATTTAAAAATGTGTGTTTTTATGAATGTACTTTTATAGTCTAAACTTTTGAATAAGGCTATAAAAGGGAGTGACTACTTCTGCATTAGAAATTATTTTCAATAATTTAATCCATACCTTATTATGTAAATACTCATTGACCATGTTTGTGAAGACAAACTCTACAAAACTCATTTCTGTTTCTGCAGTGGTAAATGATCTGAAACTAGATTGTTATACATTTTCTTCCCAGACACATTGCTCCCTCTCTTCCCACCCCAACACTGTCCTGAACAAGTCCTAGGTTTACTTTGTTGGGCAAGACAAAATTGTGACCCTTGTTTTTGACTGCCCTCCCCAAACTGTGTCTCTGTTTTATATATTATTTTTCTCTTTCCTCAGCTACCTCATATGCTCTCGCTTTCTCCTGTATCTATTCAAATTTGCTCAAATACTCTCCCAGTGGTTCTCAATCATGGCTACCCATTAGAATCACCTAACATTTTCTACCATTGCTCCCCGCACCGCACCCCTTCCCCCAAAAAACCAAATACCCAGGCTAAAATAAGAATCTCTGTCATTTTTACAAGCAGATAAGCAAAAACAGATGCCTAGTGCATTGACATTTTTAAGAAGCATCCCAGATAATTCTAATAATTAGCCAGGCAAAGTCATAAACAATATGCTATCCTATTATTCCATTTGGAATAAATAGTGAATATTATATACCTGAAATAAAATCTTAATTCTGTTTTGAAAAATACAATTTATTTTGCTCAGGGATTAGCCATTACATGAAATGATGAAATATTTTTTTCAGGAGTCATCAGACAGGGTGAAAAGAAGATATTTTGGGCATGGGTGCTTTTCCTGTATGCTTAAACTCACATTTACATGGAGAGTGCTTCATGAGCTTATCCATAAAGCTAACCATGGTATACCTGGTAACCCAGTGAGAAGAGGCTGAGTAGAAGTGTATCTGTAGAATTTGCTTCATTTGTGTTTATCATCCCCAAGTAGATGGTGTTAGGAAAACAAGAAGTAAAATTTACCTATACCTTCTCCTAAGAGCTACTAATTCTCTTAATTTGACATTTTGAATAGTATAAACTATTCTGACTTAGTCTCTTCCTACCTAGTGTTTGCAAAAAATCAATGCATTATATAATAGGAATTAATGCTAGTTTTGATAGCTTACCCATTACTCAAGTACCTTTGTAGCAGGAAAACAAAAAAACACCTTTTTTGGGTAGATCAATAAATAACATCCAGAGCTTGATTAAATCTGCGCACAGGCTCTGACATTTAGATTAGGTGTTGTCTGAAACTTGCATGGATTAATCAGTTTTTGTCTTTTAAAGATCTTACACTGAGATGCACCATAGTGGATCAAATATTTTTAATTAACTGGAATGAAAGCAGTAGCCATCACCTACCTATGGTTTTGGAAATTGTTTTGCTGTTTGGTTGAACTCAGATTGTTCAGACTATCTGATGGAACCCTTTCAGATTGGATTTTGAGGAATTAAACCCATTCAAGATATCTTTAAAGTCTGTATTACTTTGGATTAAGTAAGATTTTTGTAGAAAAATTAATTATATGTTGGGGAAGTAAGGTATTGGGAATTACTTCTGAGTTCTGTAAGTCATTTAATTTTGTTGAGTCACTATTTCTCCATCAGTAGTTTGGGTATAATAATGATTGCCCTGTACATACTTTAGAGGGATTTGGAGAAGGAAGCTTTTGCTATAAATATATTAAAATTCAGTAAGTGTTTGTTGAAATATTTTAATAAAATGGGTAATAAAGGTAGTGAATTCGAGCAATAAAAATTGTTAATATTATTAACAAATCAGCAGTCACAAATGGTATACTGTGCCCCCAAAGTACTTTATATTACCTTTTCTGCATAATTTTGAAGACGTATTTTAATAAGTTGCTTATGTCTATTTCTCCTATGAGGCTTACCTGATCTTGAGGGAAGGTTCTGTATTTGTCTTTGTATTGAGTCTAATATAGCTCTTGGCACATAATAGGTTCAATAAATGTTCACTCAATGAGTATTTTTCTTATGTAGCTAGAATAAAAATGTTAATTACTTTAAAAATAATTATATCTATACTTCTTTATTTTTGGGGTGAATACTATTAGAAAACACAATTTTATTATCTCTGAAATTATGCAAATACACATTTAAGAGACGATTCAGTACTTTTGAAAATTCCCATTGGATTGGAAAGTGAATTATGTTAAGTCGGAGTGACCTAGTAGAGCACTCATTACTGTGTTATAGTAGGTGGAGAGAAGTCACAAGGAAAGATCATGGGTTTTGAAGGTGGACAGATCTGGATTTGAATCTGCCATTTTCAAGATAGATGATCTTGGGGAAATTTCTTAATGTGTCAGTTTCAATTTCTTTATTTGTGAAAAGGGGATAATACTATTTACTTCATAGACTATTTGTAATGAGCAAGTAGTACCCTTGGTAAAGCAGCTGATATAATGTCTGGACATAGTAGGGGCTATATATTAGCTGTTATTGATAAGTTAGCAAAAGGATTCTTTTCAGGTAGAAAATAATCTAAAGATGTGCTTTTCTTTTTCAAAGACAGACTTTTCAATTGAATAGGAATTTCTACCTTTTTGCTTTATTTTACTGTAAGATAATTTTGAAAGACTTTCAAATGAAACATTATGAAACATTGCATAGATTATATTTTACTCCTTGCTCACAAGGGATCTTGTACTATCAGAGGATTACAAGGTGAAGCTAAGCTGGTGGTTTTCATTCTAACCTCTGTTAGTCCCTGTCACCAAACTACCACACAATTTGGAGCGTTTGCCAGTGTTGGCTCAAGAGAGGCCAATCGAGACACTAATAGATGCATTTTCTCCATGAGTACACCCTTGGATCACACATAGAATTCCTATTAACAGCAATGAGAGTTAAACTTGTAAATCCCTTATGCACTGATGGGAGAATAGACCTTTTAGTTTACTTAGCCATCTTCCAGTTATTTGGCACTTTCCCCATCCCTTGTGAGTTCTCCAACATTTTCATTAAAGGCTTTTCTATTTTCTATTCTGCTTCATTCAGTTTGGGTTGTAATTCATGTTGGCCTGATGCCTTGGCAGCAGTGAATAATTCTAATTGCCTCACTATCTATCTAGTCTGGTCTAATCATAAAGCCTTTCAACTTTTCATTCAGGCTTCCAGCAGTATCACCGTCATGGGTCACAGACTCCCCACTCATGTCCTTTCATTGCGTCTTAGCTGCTTACCTCTTATGTTTTTAAGAGACTCCAGAGACTTCATCATTATTTCACTCCTTTTCTGTTATACCACCTTACCCTTTCTGTAAACCTAAAGCAAGCGCCACAGAAACCTAAAGACGCAAGACGACTTTTGTCCAGACGTTGTATCAGACGAGCTAGATACCCTAGTTCTCGTTTATTTTAGTCAGTTTTAGTAAAGGGTTAGAAACTAGAAAGTTTCAAGTATTCTTCCATGTCTGTTCTGTCACCTCATTATAGTCAGCTCCACTTCATTGTCTACCTACTTTAATATACATTTTTCTTTTCTAATCCTAAAAGATAGATATAGTATGAGAACCATAATGGTTACTGAAAACAAAGGTCTTGCTTTGAACTCTTGTGATTTTTTGGCAGACAGGGAGCCTTCTCCAAATCTCTATATGGTAAGGGTGTTCTGTTATTTTTCTGTGTAACAATGCTTAATGTTTATCTTAGAAATTTTATGGGAACCTTTCTCATATGGTAAAAAATGTTTTAAAGAACCTCAAAAAATTTAAAAGGGAAGAAATACACATTCATTTATTATGAAATATTTTATTTTTCTTTATTACTTTCCTCTTAAAAATATTCTAAACATTTAAAATCTTTTGTTATGGAAAATTTCAAATATTTCAAATATAAAATAGTATGTAATGAATTTCCATTTATCTGCAGATTGATCTAGAGGCTTTAACAGATTCAGGTTGGAGTTTTGTGTTAAGACTAGTACTTTTTTTTAAAATTAGAAAAAAATTTAAAATGTGTATATTGTCTTTTTAAAACACTTATTTGGCTGTGCCAGGTCTTAGTTGTGTCATGCATGATTTTTTAGTTGCATGGCCTGTGTGATACTACATCCCGTACATGGGATCTAGTTCTCTGACCAGGGATTGAACCTGAATTCCATGCTTTGGGAGCACAAGATCTTAGCCACTGGACCACCAGGGAAATCCTAAGACTAGTATTTTAAATGTGATATTGTGTACATCAGCAATGTCTGTTTGTCTCTCTTCTGTTAGTCAAAAGAGATGTCTTTTTTTGTGTCTATAAGCCAAAATGATTACTGCCTAGAACCATTAATTCATTGTTGTTGTTGTTCAGTTGCTAAGTCGTGTCCAGCTATTTGCGACCCCGTGGATTGTAGCATGCCACGCTCCTCTTTCCTCCACTGTCTCCTGAAGTTTTCTCAAATTCATGTCCATTGAGTTGGTGATGCTATCTAACCATCTCATCCTATGCTGTTCCCTTTTCCTTTTTCCTCAGTCTTTCCCAGCATCAGGGTCTTTTCCAGTGAGTTGACTCTATGCAGGTGGCCAGACTGTTGGAGCTTCAGCTTTATCATCAGTCCTTCCAATGAATATTCGGGATTGGTTTCCTTTAGGATTGACTGATTTGATTTCCAAGCAGTCTAAAGGACTAATTCATTAGAGTTTACACAATGAGATTTAAAAATTCTTATCATTCTTTCATTTATTACAAAGAATACATATTAAAGTATTACTCTCCCTTGTTTGGTTCAGTTTAGTTGCTTAGTCATGTCTAACTCTTTGCAACCCCATGGACTGCAGCACGCCAGGCTTTCCTGTCCATCACCAACTCCCTGGGCTTGCTCAAACTCATGTCCATTGAGTTGGTGATGCCATCCAACCATCTCATCCTCTGTCATTCCCTTCTCCTTGTTTGGTTCAGTTCAGTTCAGTTCAGTTGCTCAGTGGTGTCTGACTCTTTGCGACCCCATGAATCACAGCATGCCAGGCCTCCCTGTCCATCACCAACTCCCGGAGTTCACTCAAACTCATGTCCATCGAGTCGGTGATGCCATCCAGCCATCTCAGTTTGGTTAGAATCCTTTCCTTTACCTTGAGTCCCTTTCCTGTTTAGCTGAAACTATTACAACATTGTTTATCAGCTATACCCTAGTATGAAATAAAAAGTTTAAAAAAAGGAAAAAAATGAATTGATTCATCAGTATTTTCCAAAGGTGACCAGGAAGTTGTTTTATCATTATAAACACATGGATTTAAACTTGTTGATGTGTTATAGTCCATTCTCAGTTCAGTTCAGTCACTCAGTCGTGTCCGATTCTTTGCGATCCCATGAATCACAGCACACCAGGCCTCCCTGTCCATCACCAACTCCCGGAGTTCACTCAAACTCATGTCCATCGAGTCAATGATGCCATCCAGCCATCTCATTCTCTGTCGTCCCCGTCTTCTCCCACCCCCAATCCCTCCCAGCATCAGAGTCTTTTCCAGTGAATCAACTCGTCGCATGAGGTGGCCAAAGTATTGGAGTTTCAGCTTTAGCATCAGTCCTTCCAATGAACACCCAGGACTGATCTCCTTTAGAATGGACTGGTTGGATCTCCTGTGGTCCAAGGGACTCTCAAGAGTCTTCTCCAGCACCACAGTTCAAAAGCATCAATTCTTTGGTGATCAGCTTTCTTCACAGTCCAACTCTCACATCCATACATGACCATGGGAAAAACCATAGCCTTGACTAGACGGACCTTGGTTGGCAAAGTAATGTCTCTACTTTTTAATATGCTCTCTATGTTGGTCATAACTTTCCTTCCAAGGAGTAAGCATCTTTTTATTTCATGGCTGCAATCAGCATCTGCAGTGATTTTGGAGCCCCAAAAAATAAAGTCTGACACTGTTTCCACTGTTTCCCCATCTATTTCCTATGAAGTGATAGGATCAAATGCCATGATCTTCGTTTTCTGAATGTTGAGCTTCAAGCCAAACTTTTCACTCTCCTCTTTCACCAAGAGGCCTTTGAGTTCCTCTTCACTTTCTGCCATAAGGGTGGTGTCATCTGCATATCTGAGGTTATTGATATTTCTCCTGGCAATCTTGATTCCAGCTTGTGCTTCTTCCAGCCCAGTGTTCCTCATGATGTACTCTGCATATAAGTTAAATAAGCAGGGTGACAATATACAACCTTGATGTACTCCTTTTCCTATTTGGAACCAGTCTGTTGTTCCATGTCCAGTTCTAACTGTTGCTTCCTGACCTGCAAACAGGTTTCTCAAGAGGCAGGTCAGGTGGTCTGGGATTCCCATCTCTTCAGAATGTTCCACAGTCTTGTGATCCACACAGACAAAGGCCTTGGCATAGTCAATGAAGCAGAAATAGATGTTTTTCTGGAACTCTCTTGCTTTCTCCATGATCCAGCGGATGTTGGCAATTTGATCTCTGGTGCCTCTGCCTTTTCTAAAACCTGCTTGAACATCTGGAAGTTCACGGTTCACATATTGCTGACGCCTGGCTTGGAGAATTTTGAGCATGACTTTACTAGCGTGTGAGATGAGTGCTATTGTGCGGTAGTTTGAGCATTCTTTGGCATTCCCTTTCTTTGGGATTGGAATGAAGACTGACCTTTTCCAGTCCTCTAGCCATTGCTGAGTTTTCCAAATTTGCTGGCATATTGAGTGCAGCACTTTCACAGCATCATCTTTCAGGATTTGAAATAGCTCAACTGGAATTCTATCACCTCCACTAGCTTTGTTCGTAGTGATGCTCTCTAAGGCCCACTTGACTTCACATTCCAAGATCTGGTTCCAGGTGAGTGATCACGCCATCGTGATTATCTTGGTCGTGAAGATCTTTTTTGTACAGTTCTTCTGTGTATTCTTGCCACCTCTTCTTAACATCTGCTTCTGTTAGGTCCATACCATTTCTTTCTTTTATCGAGTCCATAGTCCATTCTAGTTACTATCAATTTGTCCCATATTTGGTCCATGGATATTTATTCACTATAAATCTTGAGTGCTTTTGAAAGAACTCCTGTAGCCTTTGATAACATCTTTTCCTTTCTTGTATAGCAAGATATTTTAGTTTCATCCTGAATTTTAAATGGTTCATCTAAATTCTATTTCCCACCCCTTACATGGAGTCAGTTAGTTCCTTAATGACCTATAGTTCATTTTAGTGTGAAATGGAAATTAGAAACCACAATCTGAATGCTGAAAGTGCTCATTTCTACTGGAGTCATCTTTTCAAAAGTCTGTGCTATACACAGAGTAAGATTATAAAATAAGACACATGCGTTTGTACTAATACTTCCAGTTTCAATGAATGATTCTAACATTTTTATATAAGCATCTTTAGTCTTAAACTTGTAATGGCTTTCCCTTATGTTGAAAATGTCCATTCCCTCTCATACTGAAATATCTGTTCTCTACATTATTAATCTAATTTTTTGCTTCCCCCTTACAATATACTCACAAATCTCATAATAAAAATAACAACAGCACTACCAGCAATATGATCAGTGAAAACAGTCTAAGATTCCATTACAGTTCTTTACATTCTTAGACTCTATCCCATTAAGTGTGCCAAATCACTATGTTTTAAAGTCAGGTGGAATGTTCCTTTCTTAATGATTTACCACATCAAGTGGTGTGGTAGGCAAAACAGTGGCCTTCCTAAGATATTTGTGTCCTAAAATCTAGAACCTATGAGTATGTTATCTTACATGGCAAAAGAGATGTTACAAATGTGATTAAGTTATGAGCCTGAGATGGGGAGATTTCCTTGCATCATCCAAGTGGGCCCAGTGCAATTACAAGGGTTCTTAACAGTGCAAGAAAAAGAACAGTACACTGGAGTGATGTGATGTGAGAGGGAAATCAGCATATCCTTGCTGGCTTGAAGACAGAAAGGGATCAGTGATGATATTTGGTATTGTTTTCCCATAGCTAAAATACCCATCTCTGATAATCAAAAGCTTGGAGGTGTGAGACTCTTGCTTGTTGCAGTTACAAGTAATTGCAGGTTTTGGTACAAGTAGTTCATATGTAATGCAAAATATACTAATCATGCTTATAATTCCAGGTTTTGATACAAGGGAAGATTGGTTGTTCATTAGAAGATGGCATCTGACACTTCACTATTAGCATGGTTAATTGAACATTAAAAAATTTATTGATAGTTTTGACTGAATCAGTGGGAATGGAGTCTTCCCTTGAAATTTCATGTCTGACAATTGGAAGGATTTTCCATTAGACTAACTTCAGGCTCCATACATGGCTTCAGACACTTTCTCCCTTGGTTCCCCAGATATTTCGAGTGTGGGACATATTAGCATGCAGTGTAACCTTTGCATGATGAGGTCTCTGCCTTCATTGAGTGAGTCAGAACAATGTGAAGTAGAAGTATTTCTAAGAAGCCATTTGTATCGTGGGGTGGCTAGCAATAAGTTGTGGAAATTACCATGTATATATCCAGTTAAGCCAAAAGTAAATGTCCTTGATACAGCTTCCAATTAGCAAGATCCTCAATATGCCTGCAACCAGCCATTTGAACACTACTCAGCAAATGGTGAGGGAGAATTTGGAGTGAAAAGAGACACTGATCTTAAGCAATTGTGGTCAAAATATATTACTTTTGCACATTTTACAAAATTTATTTCCATGTGAATCCTTTGCTAAAACCTATTCCAGGAATTTGGAAGAGGTTTGTATTAGTTTCATACTGCTGCAGTAACAAATTACACAAACTTGGTTGCTTAAACCAACACAAATTTATGATCTTATGGCTCTGGAGGTCAGAAGACTGAAATGGATTTCACTGTTTTAGAATCAGGGTATCAGCTGGACTGTACTTCTTCTGGAGGCTCTATGGCAGAATCTATTTCTTTGCTGCTTTTAGCTTCTAGAGGTGATCTGTATTCTTGACTCCTGGTCCCCTTCTTCCATCTTCAAAGCCAGTGACATAGCATTCAAGTTTTTCTTTTTGACTCTCATCCTTCTGCCTCCTTTTTTATGAGTCCATGTAGTTACATTGTTGTTCGGTCGCTAAGTCCTGTTGAACTCTTTGTGACTCCTGTGAACTTTAGGCCAAGATAGCTATCTTAAGATCCGTAATTCAATTACATTTGCAAAGTTCATTTTACCATGTAAGGTAACATAGACATAAATTTTGGGGATTAGGTCATGGATATCTTTGGATGGGGGGAATTATTCAGCATATCACAGGATAAGTGAAGAGTCCTGGAACTAAGGAGGTTTTTTCTTTTCATTTCACAGTAAATCTGCCTCTGTCCTTTAATAAGAATTTAAAGTTTTCTTCATACAGATCCTATAGGGTCCTTGTTAAATGTGTTTTAAATATTCTATATTTTATTGTCACAACTGTAAATAGCTCCACCCCTCCCCGTTTCCATTTCTGCGGTATAGAGAAGTGTCACTAATTTTTACATGTTTCTACTTAAATGTGGTATTAAAAAGCCATACCATGTTTTCTTATTAATTCTAGCATTTTATTTTCACGAGAATCTCATATGCTTTATAGATATATAATTACATTATCAGCAAAAGGATTGTCTTGTCTCTACCAGTTATTTAATTTTTTTCTTATTGTATTCACAGTCTTCACCTGATGCCCATATTTTGCTGAAATATGTTCTAATTTAGTTTCAAATTATTATTAATTTTTTATACTAGTATGCCTCTTCTATTTCCTAAACTCTTATTTAGCACTTACATTACAACTTTTTGTCAATTTGTCATTATCTAAATGAATAGTTATAAATTTGTGTTGATTTTCAACCTGGGGCTAATTTTGCACCCTGAGGGAACATTTAATAATGTCTGGTTTCATGACTAGGGAAGGGAGATGCTATTGGTATTTAGAGGGTAGAAGCCAGAGTCATGCTGAGCATCCCACAATGTACAAGTCACCCTCTCACCCCTGAAATGAATAATGATCTGATACATATGCCCAAACTGAGAAACCTCGAGAGTATTATAAGGTTCTTTGCTTACTTCTCTGTTTTCTTCATTTTCTTATACTTAAGGTAGTTACTCTGTTGCATGTGGTATTTTGAATGATTGCTATCTTGATTTTTTACTTGAATGGTTGGCTTAGGTTGATGATATATTCTCTTGATTCTTATATATCTGCAAGCATTTTTATTATGCTTGGCAAGTGAATGATACAATTTTTCTATTGTAAATAACTTGAATGCTATCTTGGCTAGGTATAGGATTTTTGAATGGCATTCCCTCTCAGTATTGTGTCCATGTATTTTTTCTATTTCCCAGTGTTATTGATGCCAATCTGAATTTTTTCCATATAGTTCTTTTTATATGTGAGACTCGAAAATTTTACTAGGATATGCCTAGGTATATTCCCTTTTTTCCTTCCTCCCTCCTTCATTCCCTTCCTTAATCAGTGAACTCTTTCAGTTGTAGGCTTGATTTCTTTATTCCAGAGTGAGTTTCCTTCTTTTATTTCTTGAATTATTACCCCTCTTCTACTCTCTAGTTTCTTCTAGGGTTTTTGTTACTCACCTTTTAGGTGCCTTGGATCTGTTCTCCAGTGTTCTAAACTTTTCTCTCAAGATTTTTTTTTTCTTTTTTGGTATTTTTTTCCCCTAAGTCAAACAATAAGCTCTTTCTGAATTTTTAAACATAAATTGAGATATAATTTGCATACAGTGAAATGTATAGATTTTAAGTGTTCATACTTGTAAGTTTTGACATAGGTATATATCCATGTAACCCACATCTTCTCAAGATACAGAACATTTTTATCATTCTAGAAACATCCCTCATGCCCCTTCCCAGACATTTCCAATGCACCTCACTAGGCAAGCACTCTTCTGATTTCCTTCACCTTCGATTAGTTTTGCCTATACTAGAACGGAATGTAACTAGAATCATAGTGTCTGGCTTCTTTTATTGAGCAAGATGTGTTTTGAGGTTCGCTTGTGGGTATTACATATATCAGTAGTTTGTTTCTTTTTATTGCTTAGTTGTGTTCTGTATGGATATACCACAATTTTTGCTATAATTTCTCCTGATTTTGGATATTTAGTTTATTTCCATTTTTATACTGTTATAAAATTCCTCTGAACATTATTGTGAAAGAGTTTTGTGTACGTGTTTTTATTTCTTTTGGGTAAATATGTAGAAATAGAATTGTTAGGTCATAGGTAGGCACATATTTAACTTTATGAAAAACTGCCAGACCAATTTCCAAAGTAGTGGAAATATGAGATGGTACAACCACTTTGGAAATTGCTTTGGTAACTTTATTGAAAATGAGTTGGTCATAGCAGCATGGCTCTGTTTCAGAACTCAGTATTTTGTTTCATTTATTTATCTTTAAATTTTTAAATATTTTACATAAATTCCATACTGTTTTAATTACTGTAGCTCTATTAATAAGTCTTAAAGTCAGGAGTATAAGTCCTCTAGCTTTATTCTTTTTTGAGATTGGTTGACTCTTTTTGGTTCTTTAAACCAGCTTGTCAATTTCTGTAAAAATCTACTTATGAATCTATGGATAAATATATGTTAATATAACAATCTTTAGTGTTTCAATCCATGGTGATGGTATATGTCTCTATTTATTGGCCTCCTTTGATTTCTTTTTTAAAAATTTATTTTTACTTATCTGGCTGCACTGGGTTTTTGTTGCAGCACATGGGATCTTCGATCTTCATTGCATCTTTTGGGATCCTAAGTTTTGGCATGTGGGATCTAGATCTCTGACCAGGAATTGAATCCAGGCCCTTTGCATTGGGGGAGTGGAGAACTAGCCACTGATCCACCAGTGAAATCCTGGCCTCCTTTAATTTCTATTAGATATGTTTTATAGTTTTCAGAATAGAAGTCTTCTGTATATTTTGTTAAATTTATCCTTACATATTTTTCTATTGTAAAAGACATTGATTTTAAAATTACTTTAAGATTTATTTTTATTTATGTAACTGATTTATAGTATTATATATTTCATGTGTATGATATTTCTACTTCTGTGTTCCCTACAGCATGCTCACTGTCAAGAGTTTGTTTCCATCTATCACCATATAGTTGATCTCCTTTACTCATTTCACTTTTTTCTTCCCTGTTCCCTCTCCTCTTCCTTTATAATCTGTTTGCCTTTTACTTCTTTTTCATGTCATATTGAACTTGCTAGGATCTTAGTACTATATCAAAAAGTAGTGCAAGTAGATAGCTTTGCTTTGCTCCTGACCTTGGGGAAAGAACATTCACTCTTTTACCATTAAATCTGATATCAGTAGTAGGCATTTTATAGATGTTCTTTATCAGTCAGATGATGAAATTTTCCTCATCTAGTTGGCTGAGACTTGAATTTTGCCAAATAATTTTCCTGCAGATACTGAGAATATCTGTCCTTTTTCTTTTGTATTCTGCTAAATTTTGCATTACATTTATTTAGTATTGATTCTTGAATATTCAGTGAATGTTAAACCAACCTTATGTCCCTGGAATAAACTCCAAGTAATAATCATGCTTTATTATTTTTATTTCAGTTACAGGTTCAATTTGCTATGTTGCCAGTGCATTTTTGTGTCTATTATCATAAATGATGTTAGTCTGTAGTTTTTTGTAATATTTTAAATGGCCATGAGGAGTCTTTAATAATGTTGTCCAACTACTTAGGAAAATATCATAGCAAACTTAGATGAAATAATAAAGAAAGCATGATTATAGTAGTTGCGCTTGCTTGTTAGGAATATAGAGTCATTTTTACTTTCTTGTCCATCTTAAAAACATTTATTAGAGCAATCATTTATAACTTTTATAAAGTAATATAAAATTATTATTTTTGTAATACAGAATTATTATTATTATTATTTTCTTGTAATGTTTTTATCTAATTTTGATACTGGAGGAATGTTAACCTCCTGAAACAACTTGAGAAGTACTCCTTTCTTCTCTATTTTCTGAAAAAGTTTAAGATTGGTAGTTTTTCCTCCTCAAATGTTTCATAGTATTTACCAATGAAGACACGTGGGCCTGGAATTATTTTTGTGGGAGGTTTTTAGTTATAAACTAAAAATTTAAAACACATACAGGGCTATTCAGATTTTTCAATTGATTCTTGTGTCAGTTTTGGTAATTTGTTTCTTTCAGACTTTGTCCTGCTCAATTAAGTTGTGAAATTTGTTGTCATGAAGTTGTTTATGGTATCCTATTATTATTCTTTTAATATCTGTAATATCCATAATAATGTACCTTCTTTCATTTCTGATATTGGTAATTTGTGTTTCTTCTGTCTTGGCATTGATTTATCAATTTAATTAATTTTTCAAAAATCCAGCTTTTGATTTCATTTACTTTTTATATTTTCCCATTTTCTATTTTATTACATTATTATTTACTTTTTTATTCTTTGAATTTTATTTTCTGTCTACAGAATTCCTGGTTTAATTTTTTTCCAGCATGCAAGAAATGTGATTCCATTCTTCTCTAGCTTGCATAGTTCTGACAAGAGTTATGAATTTCTTAACATGGTTCTTCTGTAAATGGTGTCTTTGTTTCTGGATGTTTTAAAGTTTTTTAAAAAATTTGTTTTCAACAATTTGATTATGATGTACTTGGTAATTTTCTTTGTGTTTGTTTTGCTTTGTTTGTTTTCATTGACCTTCTAGGACCTACCAGTTTATATCTTCCATCAATTTTAGAAAAAAATAATTTTCCCATGACTGTTTTTTATAGACTTATTTAGAAATGTATTATTTAATTTCCAAATATTTAAGAATTTCCTGTTTATCTTTCTTTTCCCCCTAGATTAATTCTGTTATGGTCAGAGATCATCTTTTGTGTGATTTAGTTCTTTCTAACTTTGGCCACCTGATGCAGAGAGCTGACTGATTTGAAAAGACCCTGATGCTGGGAAAGATTGAGGGCAGGAGGAGAAGGGGAAGACAGAGGGTGAGATGGTTGGGTGGCATCACCCACACAGTGGACATGGGTTTGGGTGGACTCAGGGAGTTGGTGATGGACAGGGAGGCCTGGCGTACTGTGGTTCATGGGGTCGCAAAGAGTCGGACATGACTGAGCCACTGAACTGAACTGAATTTTTGAAGGTTTGTTTTATGGGCCAGGAAATGGTCTGTCTTGGTAAATGTTGCAGGAATTTTGAGTCGAGAATTCTATAAATGTCATTTAGAATAAGATCTTCTATATACTAATTTTCTTTCTACGTTTTCAATTGATTGTTAAGAGGAGTTTGGCATCTTTATTATTTTAAATTTGTCTGTTTTTTCCTTCAAATTCTATCAGTTTTTGCTTCATATATTTTGAAGTTCTGTTGCTGCTACATACTCATCTAGAATTTTTGTATCTTTGCGAATTGATACTTTTATCATTACACAGTATCCCTGTTTTCCTTGGTAATATTTCTTGTTCTGAATTCTACTTTATATGATATTAATATAGCCACTCTAGCTATCTTTGGATTAACATTGTAAGGGGTTTTTTACCCCTTACTTCTAATCTACCTATCTGTTTATATTTAAAGTGATTTTTTTTTTTTTTCTGATGGTACATAGCTGGGTCTTCTTTTCTTCCCATCTGTCTTCTCTGGGAGTCACCTCAGTCTCTTTTCCCCTAAAGCAGTTCCTGTTCTTATTATTCTGGTCAGAAAGATGGAATTCATTTTGGAATTGTAGTCAAGAAGCTCACTTTCTTGAAGGTTGCTTGTTCCAGTTTTGATCACTTTTTATGATTTTCCTATTTTTTAAATTAAAAAAAATTTGTTGTGGTAGAAGAGCATAACAGGAACACGTCGGGGAGTGGGTGAAGTGCACTGCTGTGGGGTCAGACTGGGGAGCAGAGGTAGAGCTGGGGGGCAGCAGCGGTGGGAAAAAAGAAAAAGGAAAACACGTAACATGTAAAATTTACCATCTTGATTACTTCGAAATGAACTGGTTAGTAGTGTTAAATATATTCATACTGGTGGGTAACAAATCTCCCAACTTTTTAATCTTGGAAGATTGAAATTCTGTACCCATGAAACAACAACCCCCCATTTCTCCATCTCTCCATTTCTATGAATTTGACTACTCTAGGTAGGTCCTATGGGTTTCCCTGGTAGCTCAGCTGGTAAAGAATCTGCCTGCAGTGCAGGAGATCCTGGTTCCATTCCTAAGTCGGGAAGGTCCCCTCAAGACAGAATAGGCTACCCATTTCAGTATTCATGGGCTTTCCTGGTGGCTCAGATGATAAAGAATCTGCCTGCAAGGCGGGAGACCTGGGTTTGATCCCTGGGTTGAGAAGATCCCCTGGAGGAGGGCATGGCAACTCACTCCAGTATTCTTGCTTGGAGAATCCCCATGGACAGAAGAGCCTGGTGGGTTACAGCCCATGGGGTTGCAAAGAGTTGGACACAACTGAGCAACTAGGCACAGCACATCACAGGTAGGTCATATAAGTGGAACCAAGCAGTATTTGTCTCTCATAATTGACTTATTTAACTTAGCATAATGTCCTCAGATTTCATCCATGTTGTATTGTGTGTCAGGATTTCCTCCTTTTCTAAGACTGAAGAGTATTCCATTGTATGAAGTACCACATTTGTTTATCCATTCATCCACTGATGGACATTTGGGTTGCTTCTACAACTTGGCTGTTGTGAGTACTGCTGCTGTGAACATAGCAATGAAATACTTATATTGATTTAAGTATAAGTTTAATTCTTTTGGATATATATGATCATTAAAAATATATTAATATACATATATATCTAATACTTATATATAAAAATACTTATATTGATATATAAATATATAAATCCAGAGTATTGGAGCTTCAGCTTCAGCAATAGTCCTTCCAATGAATATTCACTCCTCTGTGTATTATCTCACAACTTCTGTTCATCTCAGTTTGCCTGAACTCTAGGCTCTGCCTTCTCAACTCAGTGGCACTGCTGAGCTCTGTTTTGATTTTATTTCCCTGTACTACAGGGATGCTACTGCTGGAGGCCAATTTGGTTGTCTTTCTTCACTCAGGAATTATTGTCTTATACTACCATTGTCTGATGTCTGAAATTAGTTGTTTTATGTATTTTGATTTTTTGTCTGTTTATGGCATAAGGGTAAGTCCCAGAGCAGTTATTCCTTTGTGGATTGAAGCTGAAGACTATCTCTTTATATTTTGCTCTGGCTTTGAGATTATTTCTTCTTGGGCTTCTCACTTAATTTTTTGTAATGTTCATCCTTCCTTTTAATTCAGCTACTGAATTTTGGAATCGGAAAAATCATGCTTAATTCTGAAGTCTTTTTGAATGCTATAATTGAATCGCATCTATTCCTTTTATTTTTATGTTAAAGTTATTTATCTTCAGTATTTTTATTTCATTAACAACTTCTTTTTCTTAATTTTTTGTTGTTATTTGTTCATGAGGTATTTGAATCCCCTTAGGTGTGTTGTTAATTCAAAAAATTTTACTTGTATTTACTGTCAGGGCTTACAACTTTTGCGTTACTTAGACAGTTTAGTAAACCCCTAAAGAGAAGGAGGCCTAACAGTGTTTTCTCTTGTGGGTTATTGATGTATTAACTGGTAATCTGTCAGACTTTTGTCATGCCAAGATAAAGTCCAGAATTTTTGGCATGATATTTAGTTTCCTTGTCATTTTAACCCCTCTTGTCATCTTCACAAATACAAAGATGATGTCCTGTGTTCAAGGCATTCTGTTTGGGATTCCATATGCAAATTATTTTCTTAAGCAGCACTGCTTTTGTAACTACTATTGCTTCTGCCTGGTATTCTTTTCTCTGCTCTTGTCCTTTCAGTATATTCTCTCTTATTTATACTTTGAAATTCAGCTGAGTAGGCCTTTCATCCCAAGAAGAGTAAGGCATGCCTGAGTGACTGATCACATCGATGAGACAGGATCAGGAAGAACACAAACTGGGCAGGTAGTTCTGAAGTAGAAAGTTAAGTAGTGTCCATGCTATATATATGTATTATATTAATCATGCTCAAAAGACAAACGTAGGCTCTGGGATATAAGTCTTTTATCATATTTCCAGATAAATACTAGTGAGAAATGAAGAGAGGACAGGCACCTCTTTCCCAATATTTCTGAGAGGTCAAATGTTTCATTTCATAGGCCGAGGCAGGAACATGGAAGAGAAAGAGAAAATGGTTATTTCTGTATTCCTGGTTCCCTACCTCAATACAATTTAGAATTTTGATACTTGAATTAGTATTTTCTCTGTACTCTTAAGTCTTGTCATCATTCTGGTAACTTGAGTGTCAAAGACCCATCCAAATGTTCTCAAGTTCAGTGATGTGTTTTATGCCCTTAGATCCAAAAACATTTCCTTTGGTCATATATGAAAATTGAACTCTCCATATCTGAAATCTTAAACTTCCAATCTTATTCTTTTGCAATAATTTCCTGTTTTATTAATTCTCTACATTTTTATGCTTCTTTGTTTCTTGTTGATACTTAAGAATCTTTGACGCTCCATCTTCTTGAAAAGTGTTAGCACCCTTCTAGTTATATTATTGGAGAAGGCAATGGCAAGCCACTCCAGTACTCTTGCCTAGAAAATCCCATGGACGGAGGAGCCTGATGGGCTGCAGTCCATGGAGTCGCTACAAGTCAGACATGACTGAGCGACTTCACTTTCACTTTCACACATTGGAGAAGGAAATGGCAACCCACTCCAGTGTTCTTGCCTGGAGAATCCCAGGGACGGGGGGCCTGGTGGACTGCCGTCTGTGGGGTCACACAGAGTCGGACACGACTGAAGTGACTTAGCAGCAGCAGCAGCAGTTATTATCTAGCCTAGGCATATGGTATATTCAGTTCAGTTCAGTCGCTCAGTTGTGTCCGACTCTTTGCGACCCCATGAATCACAGCACGCCAGGCTTCCCTGTCCATCACCAACTCCCGGAGTTCACTCAAACTCATGTCAACTCTCTTGTCAATACTTTCACCTCTCTTGCTATTTGTCATTTCACCATATCCAGTTTTCCCAATCTCTAATCAGAAACAGTCCAACAACCTGTCTTCTCTATTCCAACAAAAGGTATTCTGGAAAAAATAACAGCCATAAATATTGGCATTAAAAATAGTAGAATAGTGTATGATGTTGTTAATAATATCACACACTTATTTTTGTATATAATGTAAATCTAACCAATTCTTTAGTGAAACCCAAGTTTTCATGGTACTATGCCAAGACAAAAGTTGCTCCCAAAATTCACGTAGAGAATAGTTTATGATGTATTGAAAATATTGTAAAAAGAGTGTTTTAGAACTGTGTCAACAATATCACATGAAAATTTATGTCTGTAAAGATAGTCAAAGGAGGACAGCATAATATGACTGAGACACATTATGGTAGTCAGTTTACCTAATTTAACTCATGGATCAATCTTGTTTTTAATCATTCCACTTTTGTGGTTGACCCTGGAGGAGGAAATGGCAACTCATTCTGGTATTCTTTTCTGGAGAATTCCATAAACAGAGGAGCATGGTGGGCTACAGTCCATGGGGTCACAAAGAGTCAGACTTGACTGAGTGTACCTGCATGCGCGTGCACACACACACACACACACGTACATACATTCTTGGTTGCAAATGAAAAAAGCAACTCTAGACTCAAAAAAAATTGTTGGAAAGATATCATGTAGAATTAATAAAAATTTGGATAACAAGGCTTGAAAAAAGGGTGGGAATCAAGAAAGGCAGGACCCAGAAAAGACCCTGTCATAGGAGTAATTTGCTAAGGAAAATTATGTTGCTGCACTTAAATAGACTCTTGCCCCCAATCTGTGATTCTCATTTCTGCTGCCACGACTGTGGCAAAAAATCTGATTGTCTCTGCATCTTTGCTTCCCTTTGTCATGATGTCATGTCAAAGTCCCAGGGTAACAGATCATCTAGTCAGTCAAGCCTAAGTACCATGTATACTTCTAGCTTCTAGAGAGTACTCTTTGGTGTTTGCAGGGGGAAGCAGGACCCTGCCTCTTGGTATTTCCCCAATATAAGATGGGCATTTATATGTTAAGCTGACAGAAATAGCAAATGTCCACTCTATCTTTCAAACAGTCCTCCTTAAATATTGTTTATCTTGGCCAAGATTTTGATCGGTATTGGACAGCATGAGTTCAAGATTGTATTTGCTGACAACTACCTGGAGTGCTGCTAGTCTATGTTGCCAATTAAATAAAGACCCATATGCTTTAACAGACAGTTGAATTGGGAGTAGGATTGATATCCTCTTGTGAAATTTGAGTTGCCTAATATAGACGCTCGGCTGACTAGAAGGCCACCCCCGGTGCAAAGCAAGCTGTGGGAGTACTCAGAGGCATGGCCAAGAATCCACTTTTAAAAATGATTATGATTTTCTCCAATGTAGAGACAAAGGGAACATTCATGCCCCATGTAGCAAAACCACAATAATATAAGCCTGGAAATTTTTAAGAAATTATAGCCAATACCATATTTTATCCATAAAAATAAATTCAGTAAGGTCGCATAGAACAGAATGCCTGGCTTTGGAAAATTGCTACTGAATATTGCTACTATATGGTACATTTTTTACCAAAGAAGATATTTGAGAATTGGATTTGAGGATAACTTAAAAAGGAAACTTCCATGGCATTTTTAATTTTGAAAAATGTGGATATAAAAAAATCTTATGTTAAAATTTAATTTGAAGAGATAATGTGGTCATGTGGTTCAAAAATGGTATGGAGTATGAAATCTTCTACCCCATTTCTCCAGTGATCTCTCACCATCATTTTTAACCACTTAAATTGGTTTTTGTATTTCATTTCAGAGTTCAGTTCAGTTCAGTTCAGTCGCTCAGTCGTGTCCGACTCTTTGCGACCCCATGAATCATAGCACGCCAGGCCTCCCTGTCCATCACCAACTCCCGGAGTTCACTCAAACTCATGTCCATCAAGTCGGTGATGCCATCCAGCCATCTCTTTCTCTGTCGTCCCCTTCTCCTCCCGCCCCCAGTCCTTCCCAGCATCAGAGTCTTTTCCAGTGAGTCAACTCGTCGCATGAGGTGGCCAAAGTATTGGAGTTTCAGCTTTAGCATCAGTCCTTCCAATGAACACCCAGGATTGATCTCCTCTAGAATGGACTGGTTGGATCTCCTTGCAGTCCAAGGGACTCTCGAGAGTCTTCTCCAGCATAATCAGTATGTGTGTGTAGTGTTACTTACCTTTTTTAAAAAACACAAGTAATATACTATATTCACTTTCTTGTACTAAAAAAATAGTAGACATTGAAATCTTTCCACAGAAGTAAGTAAAAAGCTTTCTCATTCTTTCTCTTTTAGGTGACATTCCATTATGTAGATGTACCATACTTTTTAAAAACTAGTCCTTTACTGACGGAGAAGGCAATGGCGAGCCACTCCAGTACTCTTGCCTGGAAAATCCCATGGACAGAGGAGCCTGGTGGGCTACAGTCCATGGGGTCGCTACTAGTGGGACACGACTGAGCAGCTTCACTTTCACTTTTCACTTTCACGCATTAGAGAAGGAAGTGGCAACCCACTCCAGTGTTCTTGCCTGGAGAATCCCAGGCACGGCGGAGCCTGGTGGGCTGCCGTCTGTGGGGTCGCACAGAGTCGGACACGACTGAAGTGACTTAGCAGCAGCAGCAGCAGTCCTTTACTGAAGGAGATTTGAGTTGTTCCCTATCTTTTGCTATTACATCAATGCTGTAATGTCAACTTGGACATAAATTATTTTGCACATGTCTTAAGTTTATATGTAGGCTATATATCCAGAAGTGGAATTGTTGGGTCAAAGGTATTTGTATTTCTGATAAATATTGCTAAATTATGCTCTTAAATTATATTGCTAAATTAAATTTGTTCTTCTACCAGTGTTACCTGAGGTTATCTATTTTCCTGCAGACTCTCTAATAATGGTTTTATTACAATCTTGGAATTTAAAAAAAAATCTGATAGTGCAAATGGTATCTGAACACAGCTTTAGTTTATTTAATAGGTTCATTTTGCTTTGAATGAAGTTGAGAATCTTCTCCTGTATTTGAAAACTACTTGCGTTTCTTTTCCTGGGACTTAATTTATCCTATCTTTTGCTCTTTTTGCTATTTGTTATGTTTGTTTATTCAATTTCAAAGAGTTGGACACAACTGAGCGACTAAGCACAATACATAATTGCCTAATGATGTTACCTATTTTTTTTTTTGGTACTACTTGGGAGACTGACTTTTTATTTTAATTTCTCCTGTGGCTTCTGGATTTTGAGTCATTTTACTAGTATGGCTTGTGGATTTAAAATCATGGTCAATTTTATTTATTTTTAATTTAAATATAGTGGAAATATAATATTAAATATATTTGAATATATTTTGAAATGTAAATTGAAATATAGTCTTATATTAGTTTCAGGTATATTACATGGTGACTTAACATTTGTGTACATTATTGAATGATCACCATAAATCTAGTAGCCATATATTCCCATGTAGTACTCTTGCCTAGAAAATCCCATGGATGGAGGAGCCTGGTAGGCTGCAGTCCGTGGGGTCGCTAAGGGTCGGACACGACTGAGCGACTTCACTTTCACTTTTCACTTTCACACATTGGAGAAGGAAATGGCAACCCACTCCAGTGTTCTTGCCTGGAGAATCCCAGGGACGGGGGAGCCTGGTGGGCTTCCGTCTATGGGGTCACACAGAGTCGGACACGACTGAAGTGACTTAGCAGCAGCAGCAGCAGTTTTTACAATATAATTAACCACATTGGGCTTCCCTTGTGGCTCAGCTAGTAAAGAATCTGTTTGCAATATGGGAGACCTGGGTTTGATCCCTGGATTGGGAAGATCCCCTGGAGAAGGGAAAGGCTACCCACTCCAGTATTCTGGCCTGGAGAATTCCATGGACTGTATAGTCCATGGGGTCACAAAGAGTCGGACATGACTGAGTGACTTCCACTTCACTAACCATATTCATTATACTGTTTTATCCCCATGGCTTACTTATTTTGTGTTGAAATCTATTAATCTCCTTCACCTATTTTACCCTACTCCCACCCCTCTCCTCTCTGGCAGAAACCCCTGTGTTCTGTGTATCTAGTAATCTGTTTTCATTTCTTATTTTAGATTCCACATATAAGTAAGATTATATGGTATTTGACTTAATTTCACTTAACATAATACCCTCTAGATCTATCCATGTTGTCATAAATGATAAGATTTCATTTTTTTAATGGCTAATACTTGATTGTATATATACACTACGTCTTCTTTATCCATTCTTCTGTTGGTGGACACTTGGGTTGCTTCCCTATCTTTGCTATTGTAAATAATGCTGCAGTTAACATTGAGGTACATATATCTTTTTGAAATAATGTTTTATTTTCTTTAATAAATACCCCCCAAATGAAATTACTGGATCATGTGGCACTTCCATTTAAATTTTTTGAGGAAACTTCATAATGTTCTCTGTAGTAGCTGCACCCATTTATAGTTCCATGAACAGTGCATGAGGATTTCCTTTTCTCCACATTGTTGCCAACTTTTGTTGTTGTCTTTTAGTGATTGCCATTCTGACAGATGTGAGGTTGTGGTTTAGATGTGCGTTTACCTGATGTTTAGTGATATTGAGCATCTTTTAATGTCTGCTGGCCGTCTGTATATCTTTTGAAAAATGTCTATTCGGGTCCTCTGCCCATCTTTTAATTGAACTGTTTGTTTTTTATGTTAAGTTGTATGAATTATTTATATATTTTGAATATTAACCCATTATTGGATATACTGTTTGTAAATACCTTTTCTGTTCAGTTCAGTTCAGTTCAGTTCAGTCGCTCAGTCGTGTCCGACTCTCCGCGACCCCATGAATCACAGCACGCCAGGCCTCCCTGTCCATCACCAACTCCCGGAGTACACTCAAACTCATGTCCACAGAGTCGGTGATGCCATCCAGCCATCTCATTCTCCGTCGTCCCCTTCTCCTCCCGCCCCCAACCTTTCCCAGCATCAGAGTCTTTTCCAGTGAGTCAACTCGTCGCATGAGGTGGCCAAAGTATTGCAGTTTCAGCTTTAGCATCAGTCCCTCCAATGAACATCCAGGATTGATCTCCTTTAGAATGGACTGGTTGGATCTCCTTGCAGTATAAGGGACTCTCAAGAGTCTTCTCCAACACCACAGTTCAAAAGCATCGATTCTTCGGCGATCAGCCTTCTTCACAGTCCAACTCTCACAACCATACATGACCACGGGAAAAACCATTGCCTTGACTAGACGGACCTTGGTTGGCAAAGTAATGTCTCTGCTTTTTAATATACTATCAAGGTTGGTCATAACTTTCCTTCCAAGGAGCAAGCGTCTTTTAATTTCATGGCTGCAATCAGCATCTGCAGTGATTTTGGAGCCCAAAAAAACAAAGTCTGACACTGTTTCCACTGTTTTTCCATCTATTTCCCATGAAGTGATGGGACCAGATGCCATGATCTTTGTTTTCTGAATGTTGAGCTTCAAACCAACCTTTTCACTCTCCTCTTTCACTTTCATCAAGAGGCTTTTGAGTTCCTCTTCACTTTCTGCCATAAGGGTAGTGTCATCTGCATATCTGAGGTTATTGATATTTCTCCCAGCAATCTTGACTCCAGCTTGTGCTTCTTCCAGCCCAGCGTTCCTCATGATGTACTCTGCATATAAGTTAAATAAGCAAGGTGACAATATACAACCTTGACGTACACCTTTTCCTATTTGGAACCAGTCTGTTGTTCCATGTCCAGTTCTAACTGTTGCTTCCTGACCTGCATACAGGTTTCTCAAGAGGCAGGTCAGGTGGTCTGGGATTCCCATCTCTTTCAGAATGTTCCACAGTTTATTGTGATCCACACAGTCAAAGGCTTTGGCATAGTCAATGAAGCAGAAATAGATGTTTTTCTGAAACTCTCTTGCTTTCTCCATGATCCAGCGGATGTTGGCAATTTGATCTCTGGTGCCTCTGCCTTTTCTAAAACCTGCTTGAACATCTGGGAGTTCACGGTTTACATATTGCTGAAGCCTGGCTTGGAGAATTTTGAGCATGACTTTGCTAGCGTGTGAGATGAGGGCAATTGTGCGGTAGTTTGAGCATTCTTTGGCATTGCCTTTCTTTGGGATTGGAATGAAGACTGACCTCTTCCAGTCCTGTGGCCACTGCTGAGTTTTCCAAATCTGCTGGCATATTGAGTGCAGCACTTTCACAGCATCATCTTTCAAGACTTGTAATAGCTCAACTGGAATTCCATCACCTCCACTAGCTTTGTTAGTAGTGATGCTTTCTAAGGCCCACTTGACTTCACATTCCAAGATGTCTGGCTCTAGGTCAGTGATCACGTTATCGTGACTATCTTGGTCGGGAAGATCTTTTTTGTACAGTTCTTCTGTGTATTCTTGCCACCTCTTCTTAATATCTTCTGCTTCTGTTAGGTCTATACCATTTCTGTCCTTTATCGAGCCCATCTTTGCATGAAATGTTCCCTTGGAATCTCTAATTTTCTTGAAGAGGTCTCTTGTTTTTCCTATTTTGTTGTTTTCCTCTATTTCTTTGCACTGATCACTGAGGAAGTCTTTCTTATCTCTCCTTGCTATTCTTTGGAACTCTGCATTCAGATGCTTATATCTTTCCTTTTCTCCTTTGCTTTTCTGTTCAGTAGGCTGCATTTTAGTTTGTTGATAATTTTCTTCACTATGCACAGCCTTTTTAGATTGATGTAGTCCCACTTGTTTATTTTTGCTTTTGTTCCCCTTTCCTGAGGAGACAGATCTAAAACAAACACTGCTAATACCAGTGTCAACGAATATATAGCCTATGTTTTCTTCTAGGATTTTTATGGTTTTAGGACTTACACTTAAGTTTTTAATCTATTTTAAATTCATTTTTGTATATGGCATGAGAAAGTAGTACCGTTGATCCCTTTGCATGTAGCTGTCCAGTTTTTCCAGCACCATTTATTGAAGAGAATGTTTTTTCTCTGTTGCATTGTCTTGCCTCCTTTTTCATGGATTAGTTGCCCATTAATGAACCTCATAAGTATGGGATCATTTCTGGGGTCTCTGTTCTGCTCCGTTGATCTGTTTGTGTTAGTACCATACTGTTATAATTACTGTTACTTTGTAGTATAGTTTGAAATCAAGGTGCATGATACCTCCAACTTTGTTCTTTCTCAAGATTGCTTTGACTATTCAGGGTCTTTTGTATTCCCATACATATTTTGCAATTATTTGTCCTAGTACTCTGAAAAAAATGCTTTTGGTGTTTTGGTAGGGATTGCATTGAATCATTAGATTGCTTTGGGTTATATGATTATTTTAACAATATTAATTCTTCTAAATTAGCATGATATATCTTTCCACTTGTTTCTGTTGTTTTCAGTTTTTTTCATCAGTGTCATAGTTTTCAGAGTACAATTGTTTTACCTTTTTGATTAGATTTATTCCTAGGTATTTTATTCTTTTTGATGTAACTGTAACTGAGATTTCTGCCTGCAATGTGGAGACCTGGGTTCGATTCCGGGATTGAGATGATTCCCTGGAGAAGGGAAAAGCCACCCACTCCAGTATTCTGGCCTGGAGAATTCCTTGGACTGTACAGTCCATGGGTTGCATTGTTTCTTAATTTCTCTTTCTCAGAGTTTGTTACTAATGAATAGAAATGCAACAGATATATAAATATTAGTTTTGTATCTTGCAACTTTACTGAATTCATTTGTTAGAACTAATAGTTTTCTGCTGAAGACTTTAGTGTTTCTATATATAGTATCATGTCATCTACATATGGTGACAGTTTTGTTTCTTTCCAGCTTGGGTTCATTTTATCTTTTTTGTCCTCATCTGATTGCTGTTGACTAAGAGTGGTGAAAGTGGCATCCTTGTCTTGCTCCTGATCTCAGAGGAAATGCTTTCAGCCTTTTACCATTGAGTATGATGTTGGTTGTGGGTTTATCATCGTGACCTTTATTATATTGAATTATGCTCCTTCTATATCCACTTTGTTGAGAGTTTTCATAAATGGATGTTGAATTTTTTCAAATTATCTTTGAATATTTGTTCTCTAAAATTTTTGCTATTTTAGTTTTTTTCTTTGAACTGACAAAGAAAAAAGTTATTGTGCAGAGAGTTAAAAATTTTCCAGGGGAAGAGTCTATTTTCTGATTTTGTTAATTTCCAACTGGTATTACATAGTGATCAGTTTATTTTCTGTTTTATGGAAATTGTAGACAGAATGTAAAAGCATTTATGACAGTCCAGATATCCTCTGTAAAGCCAAATATTAGCTCTATTTTCTCTTTAAACTATGGCAGCTCAAGTTATTTTCTTTATTTCTTATTTCTTATTGAAGCTCCTGAAATGAATTGTATATGCTTCCTTAATAGTCATTCACTAGTGAAACACCACAATCTGGCTTTCAGGTTTAATCACAGTTTTGAAAGGATTCTTATTTTGATTACTAGTAATTCTGGCTTATGATTTTCAGTTAATATTGTACATGATCTCTCTGTAGCATATTGACAATGCTGACCACTGTGCCCTGTGTTGGTTTTCATGATTCTTGGTGGTGGTTTAGTTGCTAAGTCTTGTCCGACTCTTGCAACCTTATGGACTGTATGTAACCCGCCAAGCTCCTCTATCCATGGGATTCTCCAGGCAAGAATACTGGAGTGGGTTGCCATTTCCTTCTCCAGGCTATCTTTCCCACCCAGGAATCAAACCCAGATCTCCTGTACTGCAGGCAGATTCTTTACTTTCTTCTCACCACTCTGACTTCTGAATTTTCTTTGTGATTATTCTTTCTTTGTTCCTGCTCCTTAGGAATAAAAATGATATATATTTGACCATCTTCTTTTTGTAATCTTCTTGGGAAATCTGATCTAACCCTTTGGCTTTAATTTCCATCTTAAAATAGCTCAAGACCTTTGATCTTCACAAATTTAGTAAAAATCTACAGTTTAGTATAGCATACAAAATTTTAAATATCTGGCCTTTTCTTTTTTTCATTGCTTTTGGAAACTTATATATGCTCACTGTAAATAATTTTAAGACTATGGGAAGGTACACAAATTAAAAAATAGCCTAAATTCCACTATTCAGAAAATATCATCATTAACATTAGGCAAATATTCTGGATAGCTTTCTTTATTCAGAACTTGTGCAGATATCTTTTCTTCTAAATGCAAAGCTGTATATATATATATGTACATACACTTACATACATATATATGTACATATAAGCAGAAGTATAGATAAAAAGAAATAATGTAGGATAGTAGATATAAAAATAGTTTAATGAAAGTGAATCATTTTGAATTAATAGATTCTATTTTTTAAAAAACTGTTAAATTTTATTTTATTTGAATTTATTAGAAGTAAAAGAGACTGAACTTAAAGTTAAGCCATTTTAAACTTCAAATAAATGCCTCTTTATCACAGGACTTATTTCTTTTAAGATTCTCTTATGATTAAAAAGTATTGTGAAAACACTTAGAAGTTGGATAATTTTGTTTTATTAAATGAATGTTTTAATTTTATGTGGAGTTGACATTCTACTATGAAAAGTGAGAATAACAGGTCTTTTACATCCTTGTGATTTACCACCCTCCAACTTTTATGTTATATTATTATTGCTACATTGTCTATGTTTATAACATCCATAATCTATTAACCAAATTCTGCAGTTATTCTGCTGTTCTTTATTAGTTCTGTATATAAATGAATTCATTGTTTACCACAAGCCTTGTCTGTTTTATTTTTTTTATGTTTTGTTTGGTTAATCTCTTAAGTGACTGATTAGCAAGATTGAGTTATAGATATCTGTGTTCTTTAGTATTTGAAGATGACTGTTATCTTTGTTTTTTTTTTAATTATTTATTTTAATTGGAGGCTAATTACTTTACAATATAGTAGTGATTTTTGCCATACATTCACATGAATCAGCCATGGGTGTACATGTGTTCCCCATCCAGAAACCCCCTCCCACTTCCCTCCCCATCCCATACCCAGGGTCATCCCAGTGCACAAGCCCTGAGCACCCTGTCTGACCTGGTCCGGTGATCCACTTCACATATGATAATATACACGTTTCAACACTACCCTCTCAAATCATCCCACCCTCGCCTTCTCCCACAGAGTCCAAAAGACTGTTCTTTACATCTGTGTCTCTCTTGCTATCTCGCATATAGGCATCATTACCATCTTTCTAAATTTCATATATATGCATTAGTATAGTGTATTGGTGTTTTGCTTTCTGACTTACTTCACTCTGTATAATAGGCTCCAGTTTCATCCACCTCATTAGAACTGATTCAAATGCATTCTTTTTAATAGTTGAGTAATATTCCATTGTGTATATGTACCACAGCTTTCTTATCCATTCGTCTGCTGATGGACTTCTAGGTTGCTTCCATATTATGACTACTGTAAACAGTGCTGTGATGAACATTGGGGTACACGTGTCTCTTTCATTTCTGGTTTCCTCGGTGTTATGCCCAGCAGTGGGGTTGCTGGGTTGTATGGCAGTTCTGTTTCCAGTTTTTTGAGGAATCTCCACACTGTTCTCCATAGTGGCTGTACTAGTTTGCATTCCCACCAACAGTGTTTAAGAGGGTTCCTTTTTCTCTGCACCCTCTTTAGCATTTATTGTTTGTAGATTTTTTGATAGCAGCCATTCTGACTTTCGTGAGATGGTACCTCATTGTGGTTTTGATTGGCATTTCTCTGATAATGAGTGATGCTGAACATCTTTACATGTGTCTGTTAGCCATCTGTATGTCTTCTTTGGAGAAATGTCTGTTTAGTTCTTTGGCCCATTTTTTGATTGGGTCGTTTATCTTTCTGAAATTGAGCTGCAGGAGTTGCTTGTATATTTTTGAGATTAATTCTTTGTCAGTTGCTTCATTTGCTATTATTTTCTCCCATTCTGAAGGCTGTCTTTTCACCTTGCTTATAGTTTCCTTCGTTGTACAGAAGCTTTTAATTTTAATTAGGTCCCATTTGTTTATTTTTGCTTTTATTTCCAATATTCTGGGAGGTGGGTCATAGAGGATCCTGCTGTGATTTATGTCAGAGAATGTTTTGCCTGTGTTTTCCTCTAGGAGTTTTATAGTTTCTGGTCTTAGGTTTATATCTTTAATCCATTTTGAGTTAATTTTTGTCTATGGTAGACAGTGTTCTAATTTCACTCTTTTACAGGTGGTTGACCAGTTTTCCCAGCATCATTTGTTAAACAGATTGTCTTTTCTCCATTGTATATTCTTGCCTCCTTTGTCAAAGATAAGGTGTCCATAATTGCGTGGATTTATCTCTGGGCTTTTTATTTTGTTCCATTGATCTAGATTTCTATCTTTGTGCCAGTACCATACTGTCTTGATGACTGCAGCTTTGTAGTATAGTCTGAAGTCAGGCAGGTTGATTCCTCAAGTTCCATTCTTCTTTCTCAAGATTGCTTTAGCTATGCGAGGTTTTTTGTATTTCCATACAAATTGTGAAATTATTTGTTCTAGTTATGTGAAAAATATCGTTGGTAGCTTGATAGGGATTACATTGAATCTGTAGATTGCTTTGGATAGTATACTCATTTTCACTATATTGATTCTTCCAATCCATGAACATGGTATATTTCCTCCATCTATTTGTGTCCTCTTTGATTTATTTCATCAGTGTTTTCTAGTTTTCTATATATAGGTCTTTTGTTTCTTTAGGTAGATTTATTGCTAAGTATCTTATTTTTTTCATTGCAGTGGCAAATGGAATTGTTTCCTTAATTTCTCTTTCTGTTTTCTCATTGTTAGTGTATAGAAATGCAAGGGATTTCTGAGTGTTAATTTTATATCCTGCAACTTTACTATATTCATTGATTAGCTCTAGTAATTTTCTGGTGGAGTCTTTAGGGTTTTCTGTGTAAAGGATCATGTCATCTGCAAACAGTGAGAGTTTTACTTATTTTCCAATCTGGATTCCTTTTATTACTTTTTATTCTCTGATTGCTGTAGCCAAAACTTCCAAAAGTATGTTGAATAGTAGTGGTGAGAGTGGGCATCCTTGTCTTGTTCCTGACTTTAGGGGAAATGCTTTCAATTTTTCACCATTGAGGATAATGTTTGCTGTGAATTTATCATATATGGCTCTTATTATGTTAAGGTATGTTCCTTCTATGCCTGCTTTCTGGAGGGTTTTATCATAAATGGATGTTGAATTTTGTCGAAGACTTTCTCTGCATCTATTGAGATAATCATGTGGTTTTTATCTTTCAATTTGTTAATGTGGTGTATCACATTGATTGATTTGTGAATATTGAAGGATCCTTGCATCCCTGGGATAAAGCCCACTTGGTCATGATGTATGATCTTTTTAATATGTTGTTGGATTTTGTTTGCTAGAATTATGTTAAGGATTTTTGCATCTATGTTCATCAGTGATATTGGCCTGTAGTTTTCGTTTTTGTGGCATCTTTGCCTGGTTTTGGTATTACGGTGATGGTGACCTCATAGAATGAGTTTGGAAATTTGCCTTCCTATGCAATTTTCTGGAAGAGTTTGAGTAGGTTAGGTGTTAGCTCTTCTCTAAATTTTTGGTAGAATTCAGCTGTGAAGCCATCTGGCTGGGCTTTTGTTTGTTGGAAGAATCCTGATTCCAGTTTTGATTTCTGTGCTTTTCTGTTTCTTCCTGGTTCAGTTTTGGAAAGTTATACTTTTCTAAGAATTTGTCCATTTCTTCCAAGTTGTCCATTTTATTGGCATATAGTTGCTGGTAGTAGTCTCTTGTGATCCTTTGTATTTCTGTGTTGTCTGTTGTGATTTCTCTATTTTCATTTGTAATTTTGTTGATTTGATTCTTCTCCCTTTTTTTCTTGATGAGTCTGGCTAGTGGTTTGCCCATTTTATTTATCTTCTGAAACAACCAGCTTTTAGCTTTGTTGATTTTTGCTATGGTCTCCTTTGATTCGTTTGCATTTATTTCTGCCCTTATTTTTATGATTTCTTTCCTTCTGCTAACCCTGGGGTTCTTCATTTCTTCTTTGTCTAGTTGCTTTAGGTGTAGAGTTAGGCTATTTATTTGATTTTTCTCCTATTTATTGAGGTAGGCTTATATTACTATGAAACTTCCCCTTAGCACCGCTTTTACTGAGTCCCATATTTTTTGGGTTGTTCTGTTTTCATTTGAATGTCATATTGACTCTTGTATTGGTCAGAGTTCATAGTTTCTGGTAATGGAATCCACTTTATTAAGTTTAAGTGGGAAAGAAGTATTAAGCTCACAAAATTAGTGGGAGAGCAGAAATAGTAGGCTGTAGGTTGAGCTTTGTTGTAGCTTGAGTTCTCAGGAAGCAGGCAGAGTTTTGAGTATAAAATGTTTATTAGGGGTTAACATCTGTGAGTTAACACCTGTGACTCTGGGAGTTGGTGCTGGACAGGGAGGCCTGGTGTGCTGCAGTCCATGGGGTCACAAAGAGTTGGAAATGATTGAACGACTGAACTGAACTGGATACCTCTGAAAGTAAAGGGGAGGCAGTAGGATTGTGCAGAGGAAGAAGTCCAACTGCTCATGGAGATCAAATAAAGTTTTATCCCATGTGGAGGCCTATATTGTCAACAGTTCACCCATAGTACTATTCAGATTTACTTCCCCATATGTTTGGAAAGTAGCTCCATCAAGATTCTGATGGTTCTTCCTGAGGAGAAACTTAGAAGAGGGAGATTAGGAGGACAAGCCACAGTATCTGTCACTATAGTGGGACTCTGTGTTGCGAATGATGCTCATTGTTTTCTTCCTCCATTATCCAGCTTAGATTTCTCTACTCTCACTGGCTACTATTTTGGCCTCGAGGGCTCATTTAGTGTCATGAGCCAGCCTCTACTTAGGTCAGGGTTGCTGTAACTGTGTATTTATAGTCACAGTCTGGAAAGAGAGTATTAAGAGGCGCCCACTAATGTTCTGTGCTCCACTCATGTTCCTCCCTACCCCAACGTGTAGCAGTAGTCCTGCTTCCTTCTGATGACCAGGGTCATTACCCCTTCCAAGATGATGATTTTTCTTCTTGCCTACTGGAATAATGATTTCAAAGTTGCCTAGGTTACATCCATAGCTTATACAGTGGGATTCTTGCTGTATCACTTGGTAAAAGCGTGCCTGGTTTGAGGATCAGGACCTCTAGCTCTAGATTCCAAAAGCTGCAGTGATGGGAAGCACAAAGTCCTCCCATGTTCCATTAGTAGTAATGGTAAATAGAGCCACACTTGCTTCTGCCTTTTAGTTCCCAGGCCATATACTTTTTTCTTTTGGGGACATTGTTGTGTATCTTGTTATGTATAATGGTCTTTGATCTATTAATAGTTAAGTATTGTGTCTAAAGCATGATTCTCTGTTCTTGAAGAGTACTGTCTCTGAGATGTTTAGTTGTGGCTTCTCCAGAGAGCTGAATGGTAGTTAATCAGGTGGATAATCCCTCCATTCCCTTAGTGATATATTCTATAAGAAGACTATCAAAGAGTGCCATCTTTGTTCCAGTTCTTACAGTGAAGTGAAATGCTTTTCTTCAAATTTTGCTTACAGGGTACTACTCACTGCAGAAATCACTCATAATTAAGAAGGGTGAGTTTGGAAACCTGTAATGAGACTATGCTTTTCCTTTGAACAATTAAGTTTTTCTGAATTCTTTGTGCCTCTCTTATTTCTTCCTTCAAGTTATTTTCCCGCTCCTCCAAGAATGGTCCCCTTGGCTTAATAATAGGATTTAGGGTAGTGGGGATTAGAATGAGGTGATTTATGTCAGCTAGAACTTCAGCCAGTATTCAGAAATGTTCCAGCATGCCCTATGAACTGGATCAGAGGCCCACCAGAAGTCATTTTGCTTTTAAAATTTTTTCCTGGAGAAAGGAGTATTTTTGAGTTAGTGCAAAGCTGGCATGTGAATGCAATAGTGTATTGTCCATTTCAGGCATTAGTTCCATGTCTTGGCTCAGTGGACTCATTCAGTTCTGGGGAGAGAAAGGCTGCATGTAGTAATTGAAGAAGCTTTCACGAGACTCTTTAGGTTTATGGGCACAAGCAGCATTACTTGGGCTTACGTGTCCCACATGGCACAGAGTAGGAACAAGGTTATCTCTGACAACTTAGAAATTGGTGCTCTAGAATCATTGGATAGTAGCACCTTTGACAGACACAGCAGTCATTTCATGGTGGCTACCATCAATATAGCAAAACCTGGAAACCCTTAAAGTACATTTAAGGCAGTGAATACTTTGGGTGGAATGGGAGAGAAAGAATGACAAACATTCTAAAGTAATTGTATTTGAAAAGCTGATTAATATTCACATTTGAAACATTCCTTGTTGGACAGTGCCTTACAAGTTTAATGTTGTCATGTTTTAGTTGCTCAGTTGTGTCTGACTGTTTGTGACCCCATGGACTGTAGTCTGCCGGACTCCTCTGTCCATGGGGATTCTCCAGGCAAGAATACTGGAGTGGGTTGCCAATTCCTTCTCCAGGGCATCTTCCCAATCCAGGGATGGAACATGTGTCTCCTGCATTTCAGGCAGATTCTTTACCATCTGAGCCACCAGGAAAGCCCAGTGTTGTCATATTAAGGGATTATTCAGTTCAGTTCAGTTTAGTCGCTCAGTCGTGACTGACTCTTTGCAACCCCATGAATCACAGCATGCCAGGCCTCCCTGTCTATCACCAACTCCCAGAGTTCACTCAAACTCATGTCCATCGAGTCGGTGATGCCATCCAGCCATCTCATTCTCTGTCGTCCCCTTCTCCTCCTGCCCCCAATCCTTCCCAGCTTCAGAGTCCTTTCCAGTGAGTCAACTCTTCACATGAGGTGGCCAAAGTATTGGAATTTCAGCTTTAGCATCAGTCCCTCCAGTGAACACCCAGGACTGATCTCCTTTAGAATGGACTGGTTGGATCTCCTGTGGTCCAAGGGACTCTCAAGAGTCTTCTCCAGCACCACAGTTCAAAAGCATCAATTCTTCGGCGCTCAGCTTTCTTCACAGTCCAACTCTCATATCCATACATGACCACTGGAAAAACTACAGCCTTGACTAGATGGACCTTTGTTGGCAAAGTAATGTCTCTGCTTTTTAATATACTGTCTAGGTTGGTCATAACTTTCTTTCCAAGGAGTAAGCGTCTTTTAATTTCATGGCTGCAATCAGCATCCGCAGTGATTTTGGAGCCCCCAAAAATAAAGTCTGCCACTGTTTCCACTGTTTCCCCGTCTATTTCCCATGAAGTGATGGGACCAGATGCCATGATCTTTATTTTCTGAATGTTGAGCTTCAAGCCAACCTTTTCACTCTCCTCTTTCATTTTCATCAAGAGGCTTTTGAGTTCCTCTTCACTTTCTGCCATAAGGGTGGTGTCATCTGCATATCTGAGGTTATTGATATTTCTCCCAGCAATCTTGATTCCAGCTTGTGCTTCTTCCAGCCCAGCGTTCCTCATGATGTACTCTGCATATAAGTTAAATAAGCAGGGTGGAAGGAACAAGATGGTGGAGGAATAGGAAGGCAAGACCACTCTCTCCCCCACAAATTCATCAAAAGAACATTTGAACGTGGAGTAAAGTCCACAAAACAACTTCTGAATGCTGGCAGAGGACATCAGGCACCCAGAAAAGCAGCCCATTGTCTTCGAAAGGAGGTAGGAAAAAACATAAAAGATAAAAAGAGAGACAAAGGAAGTAAGGACGGAGCTCCATCCTGGGAAGGGAGGCTTTAAAAAGAAAGGTTTCCAAACACCAGGAAACACTCTCACTGACTAGTCTGTGCCAAGCCTTGGAACCTCAGAGGGCCACATAACCAGGAGGAAAAAGAAAGAAATAATTAAAATTAAAACCCACAGATTATCCGCCGAACGGTAACTCCGGAGAAGCAGCGCAGATGCCTGCAGACGCCATTAGCAAGCGGGGGCTGGGCAGGGAGGAGCCGGCTGAACTGCTTAGAGAGAGGACTGGGCTTGAATGCCGTGAGAACAGTCTGAGAGAACTAACTGGGGATAGCAAAGCAGACTGGGATAGCTTCCCCATGAAAAGATGGAAAGCTTTAACCTAAGACTCCGCCAGCCCTGCTCACAGAACAAAGGGCTGAGCAGAGTGAGCCGGCTGTGGTTGGCCCATCCCCCATCCCCCGCTGAGACAGGAAGGGAGGGCAGCCAGAGCCGGAGGGGGCAACCACGGCCCCAGAAAGGCATCCGATACAAACTGCAGGCAGGCTTGTTGCTAATCAAGACTTCTTGGGCTCGGGCTGGTCGATATCCGCCTGAGAAGGTGCGCCAGTTGTACACCCAGAAAACCGAGTGGTAGGGACTGGGGAGCCAATAAGTTGCAGCGACCGTGCTCGCCAAACACCTGGTCACCTGAGCTCCTCGGACCGGGGAAGGCACAAAACGCAGGCCCAACCAAGTCTGTGCCTTTGTGGAGTATCTGAGAAACTGAACTTGAGCCGCTCAGACCTGGGAAGTGCATACAACCCAGTGCCGGCCTCGGACAGTTTCTGTCAGAGCAACCTAGAGCCTGTGCAGTATAGACTGGGACAACACACGCGCTGTGAGCGGGGCAAATCCAGTGTGGCTGAGACGCTGTGCGCACTCCCCACAGACGCCAGAGATATTTGTCTGCAGTGTTCCTCCCTTCCCAGAACAGGACTGAACAACTGAGCCTTAAAAAGTGTCCACCCGCACCCTAGTATCAGGGCAGAAATTAGACACTGAAGAGACCAGCAAACAGAAGCTAAAACAGAGGGAACCATGTTGGAAATGACAGATAGAGAAGTCTAGAGACTACTCCAAGAATAAGACCAAAAACCAGAGGCAAGAGGCTTAAGCCCGAATCCTGAGAACACCAGAGAACTCCTGACTCCAGGGAACATTAATCGATAGGAACTCACCAAACGCCTCCATACCTACACTAAAACCAAGCACCACCCAAGGGTCAACAAGTTCCAGAGCAAGACATACCACACAAATTCTCCAGCAACACAGGAAAATAGTCCGGAGCTTCAATATACAGGCTGCCCAAAGACACTCCAAACCCACTGACATCTCATAACTCATTACTGGACACTTCATTGCACTCCAGAGAGAAGAAATCCAGCTCCACCCACCAGAACACCGACACAAGCTTCCCTAACCAGGGAACCTTGACAAGTCACCCGTCCAACCCCACACACAGCGAGGAAACTACATAATAAAAGAGAACTCCACAAACTGCCAGAAGAGGGAAAGGCCACCCCAAGCAAAGCAATATAAGCAAGATGAAGAGGCAGAGAAATACCCAGCAAGTAAAGGAACAAGATAAATGCCCACCAACACAAACAAAAGAAGAAGATATAGGGAATCTACCTGATAAAGAATTTTGAATTTTGATGGTGAAAATGATTCAAAATCTTGAAAGCAAAATGGAGTTACAGATAAATAACCTGGAGAAAAGGATTGAGAAGATGCAAGAAAAGTTTAATAAGGACTTAGAGGAAATAAAAAAGAGTCAATATACAATGAATAATGCAATAGCTGAGATCAGAAACACTCTGGAGGGAACAAACAGTAGAATAACAGAGGCAGAAGACAGGATAAGTGAGCTAGAAGATAGAATTGTAGAAATAAATGAAATAGAGAGGAAAAAAGAAAAACGAATTAAAAGAAATGAGGACAATATTAGAGACCTCTGGGACAAGGTTAAACGCTCCAACATTCGAATCATAGGAGTCCCAGAAGAAGAAGACAGAAAGACCATGAGAGAATACTTGAGAAGATAATAGTTGAAAACTTCCCTAAAATAGGGAAAGAAATAATCACCCAAGTCCGAGAAACCCAGAGAGTCCCCAACAGGATAAACCCAAGGCAAAATACTCCAAGACACATATTAATCAAATTAACAACGATCAAACACAAAGAACAAATATTAAAAGCAGCAAGGGAAAAGCAGCAAATAACACACAAGGGGATTCCCATAAGGATAACAGCTGATCTTTCAACAGAAACTCTTCAGGCCAGGATGTAATGCCAAGACATGCTTAAAGTGATGAAAGAAAGTAAGCTACAGCCCAGATTACTGTATCCAGCAAGGATCTCATTCAAATATGAAGGAGAAATCAAAAGCTTTACAGACAAGCAAAAGCTGAGAGAATTCAGCATCACCAAACCAGCTCTCCAACAAATGCTAAAGGATCTTCTCTAGACAGGAAACACAGAAAGAGTGTATAAACTCGAAAGAAAATGGCAATGGGATCATACTTATCAATAATCACCTTAAACGTAAATGGGTTGAATGCCCCAACCAAAAGACAAAGGCTGGCTGAATGGATACAAAAACAAGACCCCCATATATGTTGTCTACAAGAGACCCACCTCAAAACGAGGGACACATACAGACTGAAAGTGAAGGGCTGGAAAAAGATATTCCATGCAAATAGAGACCAAAAGAAAGCAGGACTAGCAATACTCATATCAGAGAAAATAGACTTTAAAACAAAGGCTATGAAAAGAGACAAAGAAGGAAACTACATAATGATCAAAGGATCAATCCAAGAAGAAGATATAACAATTATAAATATTTATGCACCCAACATAGGAGCACTGCAAATATTTAAGACAATTACTAACAAGTAGGAAAGGGGAAATTAACAACAATGCAATAATAGTGAAAGATTTTAATACCCCACTCACATCTATGGATAGATCAACTAAACAGAAAATTAACAAGGAAACACAAACTTTAAATGATACAATAGACCAATTAGACCTACTAGATCTCTGTAGGACATTTCACCCCAAAACAATGAATTTCACCTTTTTCTCAAGTGCACACGGAACCTTTTCCAGGATAGATCACATCCTGGGCCATAAATCTAGCCTTGGTAAATTCAAAAAAATTGAAATCATTCCAAGCATCTTTTCTGACCACAATGCAGTAAGATTAGATCTCAATTACGGGAGATAAACCATTAAAAATTCCAACATATGGAGGCTGAACAACACGCTGCTGAATAATGAGCAAATCATAGAAGAAATCACAAGAGAAATCAAAATATGCATAGGAATGAATGAAAATGAAAACGGAACAACCCAAAACCTCTGGGACACTGTAAAAGCAGTGCTAAGGGGGAAGTTCATAGCAATACAGGCACACCTCAAGAAACAAGAAAAAAGTCAACTAAATAACCTAACTGTACATCTAAAGAAACTAGAAAAGGAAGAAATGAAGAACCCCAGGGTTAGTAGAAGGAAAGAGATGGTAAAAATTAGGGCAGAGATAAATGCAAAAGAAACAAAAGAGACCATAGCAAAAATCAACAAAGCCAAAAGCTGTTTCTTTGAGAAGGTAAATAAAATTGACAAACCACTAGCCAGACTCATCAAGAAACAAAGGGAGAAGAACCAAATCAATAAAATTAGAAATGAAAATGGAGAGATCACAACTGACAACACAGAAATACAAAGGATTATTAGAGAATACTGTCAGCAATTATATGGCAATAAAATGAATAACCTGGAAGAAATGGACAAATTCCTAGAAAAGTACAACTTTCCAAAACTGAACCAGGAAGAAATAGAAAATCTGAACAGACCCAGCACAACCACGGAATTAGAGGCTGTAATCAGGAATCTTCCAGCAAACAAAAGCCCAGGTCCAGATGGCTTCACAGCTGAATTCTACCAAAAATTTAGAGAAGAGCTAACACCTATTCTACTCAAACTCTTCCAGAAAATTGCTGAGGAAGGGAAACTTCCAAACTCATTCTATGAGGCCACCATCACCCTAATCCCAAAACCTGGTAAAGATCCCACAAAAAAAGAAAACTACAGGCCAATATCACTGATGAACATAGATGCAAAAATCCTTAACAAAATTCTAGCAGTCAGAATCCAGCAACACATTAAGAAGATCATACATCATGACCAAGTGGGCTTTATCCAAGGGATGCAAGGATTCTTCAGTATCCGCAAATCAATCAACATAATACACTACATTAACAAACTGAAAAATAAAAATCATATGATTATCTCAATAGATGCAGAGAAAGCCTTCGACAAAATTCAACATCCGTTTATGATAAAAACCCTCCAGAAAGTGGGAATTGAAGGGACATACCTCAACATAATAAAAGCTATATATGACAAACCCACAGCAAACATTATCCTCAATGGTGAAAAACTGAGAGCATTTCCCCTAAAGTCAGGAACAAGACAAAGGTGCCCACTCTCACCACTACTATTCAACATAGTTCTGGAAGTTTTGGCTACAGCAATCAGAGCAGAAAAAGACATAAAAGGAATCCAAATTGGAAAAGAAGAAGTAAAGCTTTCACTGTTCGCTGATGACATGATCCTCTACACAGAAAACCCTAAAGACTCTACCAGAAAACTACTAGAGCTAATCAATGAATACAGTAAAGTTGCAGGATATAAAATCAACACACAGAAATCCCTTGCATTCCTATACACTAATAATGAGAAAACAGAAAGAGAAATTAAGGAAACTATTCCATTCACTGTTGCAACGAAAAGAATTAAATACTTAGGAATATATCTACCTAAGGAAACAAAAGACTTGTACATAGAAAACTATAAAACACTAGTGAAAGTAATCAAAGAGGACATGAATAGATGGAGAAATATACCATGTTCGTGGATTGGAAGAATAAATATTGTGAAAATGAGTATACTACCCAAAGTAATTTATACAATAAATGCAATCCCTATCAAGCTACCAATGATATTTTTCACAGAACTAGAACAAATAATCTTACAATTTGTATGGAAATACAAAAATCCTTGAATAGCCAAAGCAATCTTGAAGAAGAAGAATGGAACTGGAGGAATTAACCTGCCAGATTTCAGGCTCTACTACAAAGCCACAGTCATCAAGACAGTATGGTACTGGCATAAAGATAGAAATATAGATCAATGGAACAAAATAGAAAGCCCAGAGATAAATCCACGCACCTATGGACACCTTATCTTCGACAAAGGAGGCAAGAATATAAAATGGAGAAAAGACAGTCTCTTTAACAAGTGGTGCTGGGAAAACCGGTCAGCCACTTGTAAAAGAATGAAACTAGAACACTTCCTAACACCATGCACCAAAATAAACTCAAAATGGATTAGAGAGCTAAATGTAAGACCAGATACTATCAAACTCCTATAGGAGAACGTAGGCAAAACACTCTCTGACATAAATCAAAGAAGGATCCTCCAAGACCCACCTCCCAGAATATTGGAAATAAAAGCAAAAATAAACAAATGGGACCTAATTAAAATTAAAAGCTTCTGCACAGCAAAGGAAACTATAAGCAAGGTGAAAAGACAGCCTTCAGAATGGGAGAAAGTAATAGCAAATGAAGCAACTGATAAAGGATTAATCTCCAAAATATACAAGCAGCTCCTGCAGCTCAATATCAGAAAAATAAATGACCTAATCAAAAAATGGGCCAAAGAACTAAACAGACATTTCTCCAAAGAAGACATAAAGATGGCTAACAAACACATGAAAAAATGCTCGACATCCCTCATCATCAGAGAAATGCAAATCAAAACCACAATGAGATACCATTTCACACCAGTCAGAATGGCTGCTATCCAAAAGTCTACATGCAATAAATGCTGGAGAGGGTGTGGAGAAAAGGGAACCCTCTTACACTGTTGGTGGGAATGCAAACTTAGTACAGCCAGTATGGAGAACAGTATGGAGATTCATATGGTGGCCATTTGTTCTAACTTTCCCAACATTACAAAATAGTCACAGTCTCTGATTTACCCCACAGGTTACCTATTCACTTAACTTTTTATTGCTCTATTTTGCTACTGTTTTGCTTTCTGCTCCATTTCCTACCAGCGGGGATGACCCAGAGAGAGGATAAAGGGAGGACGGAGGTGGGAGGGGGGTTCTGGAGGGGGAACTCATGTACACCCGGGGCGGATTCATGTCAATGTATGGCAAAACCAACCAATATAATATTGTAAAATAATTAGCCTCCAATAAAAATAGCAATAAAAGAAAATAAGCAGGGTGACAATATACAACCTTGACGTACTCCTTTTCCTATTTGGAACCAGTCTGTTGTTCCACGTCCAGTTCTAACTGTAGCTTCCTGACCTGCATACAGGTTTCTCAAGAGGCAGGTCAGGTGGTCTGGTATTCCCATCTCTTTCAGAATTTTCCACAGTTGATTGTGATCCACACAGTCAAAGGCTTTGGCATAGTCAATGAAGCAGAAATAGATGTTTTTCTGGAACTCTCTTGCTTTCTCCATGATCCAGCAGATGTTGCTGCTGCTGCTAAGTCACTTCAGTCGTGTCCGACTCTGTGTGACCCCATAGACGGAAGCCCACCAGGCTCCCCCGTCCCTGGGATTCTCCAGGCAAGAACACTGGAGTGGGTTGCCATTTCCTTCTCCAATGTGTGAAAGTGAAAAGTGAAAGTGAAGTTAGGAGATAATATATTTGTGATGAGAAAAACCAACATGGACACCAAAATTACTTTGTAGTAGTATTGGAAAGCTTGCATTTAGATCATAGGTAAAATATTGAAAATAGTTGTAAAAAACATGGAAATGGGGATATAGAAAATTTTTTAAAGTCGTAGAAAATATATGTTTAGACTCCCTGACATTATTATGCTTATTTCTGTAGCTTCAATTTAGCGTAATATCCAAATCATATTAAATACTTTATAGCTACGAGGGAACAAATCCCCTTATGGTTCTCTTTATTAACATTGACTATTAATTTTATTGGCCAACTGCTTATTTTTTGTCAGTTTATTGAAGGCTTTATAATGTTTCTTTTTGCCACTATTTAGACATAGTAGGTTTTTATCTCCCCAAACAGAAGTACTTTAGAGAATCATTCCCCTTTCGCCTTCTCCAATTTCTTTTACAATTCAGTTTAAGCTGTTACCATTTGGAACTAAAAGAAGAGTCAATAACCAGGTTATGTCTCTTAACTCCTAGCCTAGTGGTCTTTGCAGTAGGCTATGCCACAAATCAATTCTATGGGATTAGATCTGTCCCATCACCTTAAATATAAATATTTGTGGATAGGAATATGCAGATTAATTATGCCTGTATAATCAACATTATATAATAATTATATACATGTAACATATTGTCCTGAGCATGCACAGTTGATACTGCTCACCTTGTATCAATAGTAGGACATATCTGTGAATGAACTGCTTTTTCAAATATGGTGTCTTACTCTTCAGTATTCTATACACCTTGGTCACCTTTTCTGATGTTGATGAAATGGTGAGCCTTTTTTCCATCATTGAGATATAGTCTGTAACCCTAAAGTAAAATTTGGCCTTTTCCCCCAGCTAATTGGTTATTATAGCACTTGAACCCACATCCTTATCTTAATTAGCATAATGTTTCTCAGTTATGTTAAGTGGATATTTGATCCTAAAATATCACTGCAGGAGAAGATAAAAATTTGGAGATATGAAAAAGTCTGTGAACATAAGTCTATTAGAATGTTATATATGTGTTCAGTATGTCTAAGAGTTAAAGCAAAACATAGCAGTCATTTATTTGGAGGAGTTGAGGTACAGAATTTATCAATGTCATCCCACTGATGGCATGAGAAGAAAGGTCTTATGCAGTCAGCTGGCTGAGACTAAAGGCCACATCACCATGATGAGAAAATTTGATGAAAATGATGATGTGTGAGATGAAATGATCATTTCCTTTTTGACAATTATGAAGTTAGGATAGATAGTGTGGGAGGTGTGAGGGTTACAAAGAGGATTAGGTGTAAGAATAATAAGGCAGAGTGGGAGGATAGCTTTTAGTGCAGATGGTAATGTAATATATTGTGGCTATACTGTAGGGCACATTAAAACTAGCTAAACAGACAATTATAAAGATGATGGAAATGAACATTTTTCAAATTATCTTTATAAAGAGTGAATATTACCCTTTTATCAAAATTATGAATTATTAACTCATTTATGAAATAAAATACATTTTGACCATATTAACAAAATGAGTGGATATCATTTTTGTAGAAGCCTAAGTGAAGTGATTATACCTGTTTTGAGCAAATCTGTGTCAATAGTAGAGGCCTAAGTATTGTACTCCACTCTTTTAGTAAGCATTTATTTGGATAGCCTGGCCTAATAAAAAGTAAACAGATTGTTGAGCAAATTGGGTAGAGTGCAGAAGAAAATGCAGTTATCTTGACTAAATTGGCAGTGATACCATAGAACAGGGATTTATATATTAGAAAGTTTCTGCCATAAATTTAATAATTTCATAATATACCTGTACTGCCTATAAACAGGTGCTCCATTTTAAGAAGCTTGAGTGATCCACACTAATTGCTGCTGATAAAGCATGCTTCAGCAATGTATTTATTCCCAGAAACATCTAAAAATAAAATGTTAGGAAGGATAGTTTTCTGCTGAAATTAAAGTCCATTCTGTGGGGAGCATATTTGTACTCATGAAAACTGCCTGGTGCCTTAACAAAGTAGGCACTCAATAATGTTTTTTGAATAAACGTGTGAATGAATGAGAATTGCACACAGTGGGTAATCTTATACAAAAGGCTAGCAAGAATCATGCAAGTGAAGTCATTGGAGGGATTTTAGGAAGGCCATTCTGTTCCAGTTCATTATCCCCATGATCTTTATCATATTGTCTAAAATTGCATATTTGAGGTTCTTGCTGTTAAGACACTGCTTTATATAGGATTTCTTATTAAAATGAAAAAAGTCGGAAAAAAGTAATAAAGTATCTATAACACATAACAGCACACTGGTTTATACTTCAGAAATTTTACCCCATAAAAACCGAAGGGAAATAATGAGGGTGAGGTTAGAGGTTTGGTCAGAGGGAGGGAGAGATAACTTAAGTTTTTTTGGGTGGGGAGGAGAAAGGAATTTCCTAGGAGGAGGAGCCCTATTTGTTACCTTAGGTAGGTGGTATGAAAATGTGTTGTCAGTAATGGGAAGGAAAGGAGTGAAAGAAAGTAATCAAAGAGAAAGTTCTAGTTTGTTATTTTTATATTAGAGAAGAATCCAAGAAGCTAAGTGTCTATTGTGTTTTCATCCAATCTGAGGAAAATGGCCATGTAGATTTCATGAATAAGGCTTCATGTTTTATATCATGTGACCTGATACTCTAGTCATAAGACTGGTAACCGGGGATTGGTGTCATTGCTAAGACACCCATCTGACTATCTATTGGGTGGCCTGACTGGAATAGACACTCACTGTTGAGTGGTGATTAGATCAGCAAAGATTGTCTGTCTCAAGAGTTTTGAATTTCTGACAAAGAGAAACTGAGTCAGTAGAGGGAAAGATAGACAGACATTGAGTCATAAGAAGTAGTTAATTCAGGCGCAGACGCGAGAGACGCCCGGCTCCCGGCGGCGCAGACGCGAGAGACGCCCGGCTCCCGGCGGCGCAGACGCGAGAGACGCCTGGCTCCCGGCGGCGCAGACGCGAGAGACGCCCGGCTCCCGGCGCAACCGACCACGTGCAGAATCGTGGCTGAGAGGAGCTGCCCCACGCCCAGAGTTAGGGCGGTGGCCGAGAGGAGCTGTACCACGTCCAGGAGGCGGTGGCTGCTTGGGCACCGGAGGGCCGGGAGGAGCTGATCCACATTCAAAGCAGGAGGGGCGGCCTTGAGGAGATACCCCTCGTCCAAGGTAAGCTGCAGCGGCTGCGCCTTGCTGGAGCAGCTGGGAAGAGATACTCCACGACCAAGTGGAATATAAGAATCCAGTGTTCTGGGGAGGAAGGAACAAGACGGCGAGACCACTTTCTTCCCCACAAATTCATCAGAAGAACATTTGAACGTGGAGTAAAGTCCACAAAACAACTTCTGAATACTGGCAGAGGACATCAGGCTCCCAGAAAAGTAGCCCATTGTCTTCTAAAGGAAAGAGAAGAAATCCAGCTCCACCCACCAGAACACTGACACATGCTTCCCTAACCAGGGAACCCGGACAAGTCACCTGTCCAACCCCACACACAGCGAAGAAACTACATAATAAAGAGAACTCCACAAACTGCAAGAAGAGGGAAAGGACACCCCAAGCAAAGCAATATAAGCAAGATGAAGAGGCAGAGAAATACCCAGCAAGTAAAGGAACAAGATAATTGCCCACCAACACAAACAAAAGAAGATATAGGGAATCTACCTGATAAAGAATTTCGAATTTTGATGGTGAAAATGATTCAAAATCTTGAAAGCAAAATGGAGTTACAGATAAATAACCTGGAGAAAAGGATTGAGAAGATGGAAGAAAGATTTAATAAGGACTTAGAGGAAATAAAAAAGAGTCAATATACAATGAATAATGCAATAGATGAGATCAGAAACACTCTGGAGGGAACAAACAGTAGAATAACAGAGGCAGAAGACAGGATAAGCGAACTAGAAGATAGAATTGTAGAAATAAATGAAACAGAGAGGAAAAAAGAAAAACGAATTAAAAGAAATGAGGACAATATTAGAGACCTCTGGGACAAGGTTAAACGCTCCAACATTCGAATCATAGGAGTCCCAGAAGAAGAAGACAAAAAGAAAGACCATGAGAGAATACTTGAGGAGATAATAGTTGAAAACTTCCCTAAAATAGGGAAAGAAATAATCACCCAAGTCCAAGAAATCCAGAGAGTCCCCAACAGGATAAACCCAAGGCGAAATACTCCAAGACACATATTAATCAAATTAACAAAGATCAAACACAAAGAACAAATATTAAAAGCAGCAAGGGAAAAGCAGCAAATAACACTCAAGGGGATTCCCATAAGGATAACAGCTGATCTTTCAACAGAGACTCTTCAGGCCAGAAGGGAGTGGCAAGATATACTTAAAGTGATGAAAGAAAATAACCTACAGCCCAGATTACTATACCCAGCAAGGATCTCATTCAAATATGAAGGAGAAATCAAAAGCTTTACAGACAAGCAAAAGCTGAGGGAATTCAGCATCACCAAACCAGCTCTCCAACAAATGCTAAAGGATCTTCTATAGACAGGAATCACAGAAAGAGTGTATAAACTTGAACCCAAAGCAATAAAGAAAATGGCTACGGGATCCTACTTTTCAATAATTACCTTAAATGTAAATGGGTTGAATGCCCCAACCAAAAGACAAAGGCTGGCTGAATGGATAAAAAAACAAAACCCCCATATATGTTGTCTACAAGAGAACCACCTCAAAACGAGGGACACATACAGACTGAAAGTGAAGGGCTGAAAAAAGATAGTCCATGCAAATAGAGACCAAAAGAAAGCAGGAGTAGCAATACCCATATCAGATAAAATAGACTTTAAAACAAAGGCTGTGAAACGAGACAAAGAAGGAAACTACATAATGATCAAAGGATCAATCCAAGAAGAAGATATAACAATTATAAATATTTATGCACCTAACATAGGAGCACCGCAATATGTAAGACAATTACTAACAAGTATGAAAGGGGAAATTAACAATAACACAATAATAGTGGGAGATTTTAACACCCCACTTACATCTATGGATAGATCAACTAAACAGAAAATTAACAAGGAAACACAATCTTTAAATGATATAATAGAAGAGTTAGACCTAATAGATATCTATAGGACATTTCACCCCAAAACAATGAATTTCACCTTTTTCTCAAGCGCATACGGAACCTTTTCCAGGATAGATCACATCCTGGGACATAAATCTAGCCTTGGTAAATTCAAAAAAATTGAAATCATTCCAAGCATCTTTTCTGACCACAATGCAGTAAGATTAGATCTCAATTACAGGAGAATAACTGTTAAAAGTGCCAACATATGGAGACTGAACAACACGCTGCTGAATAATGAACTAATCATAGAAGAAATCAAAAGAGACATCAAAATATGCATAGAAATGAATGAAAATGAAAACACAACAACCCAAAACCTCTGGGACACTGTAAAAGCAGTGCTAAGGGGGAAGTTCATAACAATACAGGCATACCTCAAGAAACAAGAAAAAAGTCAACTAAATAACCTAACTCTACATCTAAAGCAACTAGAAAAGGAAGAAATGAAGAACCCCAGGGTCAGTAGAAGGAAAGAAATCATAAAAATTAGGGCAGAGATAAATGCAAAAGAAACAAAAGAGACCATAGCAAAAATCAACAAAGCCAAAAGCTGGTTCTTTGAGAAGGTGAATAAAATTGACAAACCACTAGCCAGACTCATCAAGAAACAAAGGGAGAAGAACCAAATCAATAAAATTAGAAATGAAAATGGAGAGATCACAACTGACAACACAGAAATACAAAGGATTATTAGAGAATACTATCAGCAATTATATGGCAATAAAATGAATAACCTGGAAGAAATGGACAAATTCCTAGAAAAGTACAACTTTCCAAAACTGAACCAGGAAGAAATAGAAAATCTGAACAAACCCATCACAAGCACGGAAATTGAAACTGTAATCAAAAATCTCCCAGCAAACAAAAGCCCAGGTCCAGACAGCTTCACAGCTGAATTCTACCAAAAATTTAGAGAAGAGCTAACACCTATTCTACTCAAACTCTTCCAGAAAATAGCTGAGGAAGGGAAACTTCCAAACTCATTCTATGAGGCCACCATCACCCTAATCCCAAAACCTGGTAAAGACCCCACAAAAAAAGAAAACTATAGGCCAATATCACTGATGAACATAGATGCAAAAATCCTTAACAAAATTCTAGCAATCAGAATCCAACAACACATTAAGAAGATCATACATCATGACCAAGTGGGCTTTATCCCAGGAATGCAAGGATTCTTCAATATACGCAAATCAATCAACGTAATACACCACATTAACAAACTGAAAAATAAAAATCATATGATTATCTCAATAGATGCAGAGAAAGCCTTCGACAAAATTCAACATCCATTTTTGATAAAAACCCTCCAGAAAGTGGGAATTGAAGGGACATACCTCAACATAATAAAAGCTATATATGACAAACCCACAGCAAACATTATCCTCAATGGTGAAAAACTGAAAGCATTTCCCCTAAAGTCAGGAACAAGACAAGGGTGCCCACTCTCACCACTACTATTCAACATAGTTCTGGAAGTTTTGGCCACAGCAATCAGAGCAGAAAAAGACATAAAAGGAATCCAAATTGGAAAAGAAGAAGTAAAGCTTTCACTGTTCGCTGATGACATGATCCTCTACACAGAAAACCCTAAAGACTCTACCAGAAAACTACTAGAGCTAATCAATGATTACGGCAAAGTTGCAGGATATAAAATCAACACACAGAAATCCCTTGCATTCCTATACACTAATAATGAGAAAATAGAGAAATTAAGGAAACTATTCCATTCACTGTTGCAATGAAAACAATTAAATACTTAGGAATATATCTACCTAAGGAAACAAAAGACTTGTACATAGAAAACTATAAAACACTAGTGAAAGTAATCAAAGAGGACATGAATAGATGGAGAAATATACCGTGTTCGTGGATTGGAAGAATAACTATTGTAAAAATGAGTATACTACCCAAAGTAATTTATACATTCAGTGCAATCCCTATCAAGCTACCAACAATATTTTTCACAGAACTAGAACAAATAATCTCACAATTTGTATGGAAATACAAAAAACCTCGAATAGCCAAAGCAATCTTGAGGAAGAAGAATGGAACTGGGGGAATTAACCTGCCGGACTTCAGGCTCTATTACAAAGCCACAGTCATCAAGACAGTATGGTACTGGCATAAAGACAGAAATATAGATCAATGGAACAAAATAGAAAGCCCAGAGATAAACCCACGCTCCTATGGACACCTTATCTTCGACAAAGGAGGCAAGAATATAAAATGGAGAAAAGACAGTCTCTTTAACAAGTGGTGCTGGGAAAACTGGTCAGCCACTTGTAAAAGAATGAAACTAGAACACTTCCTAACACCATACACCAAAATAAACTCCAAATGGATTAAAGATCTAAATGTAAGACCAGAAACTATAAAACTCCTAGAGGAGAACGTAGGCAAAACACTCTCCGACATAAATCACAGCAGGATCCTCCAAGACCCACCTCCCAGAATATTGGAAATAAAAGCAAAAATAAACAAATGGGACCTAATTAAAATCAAAAGCTTCTGCACAGCAAAGGAAACTCTAAGCAAGGTGAGAAGACAACTTTCAGAATGGGAGACAATAATAGCAAATGAAGCAACTGATAAAGGATTAATCTCCAAATTATACAAGCAGCTCCTGCAGCTTAATTCCAGAAAACTAAGTGACCCAATCAAAAAATGGGCCAAAGAACTAAACAGACATTTCTCCAAAGAAGACATAAAGATGGCTAATAAACACATGAAAAAATGCTCAACATCCCTCATCATCAGAGAAATGCAAATCAAAACCACAATGAGATACCATTTCACACCAGTCAGAATGGCTGCTATCCAAAAGTCTACATGCAATAAGTGCTGGAGAGGGTGTGGAGAGAAGGGAACCCTCTTACACTGTTGGTGGGAATGCAAACTAGTACAGCCACTATGGAGAACAGTGTGGAGATTCCTCAGAAAACTGGAAATAGAACTGCCATATGATCCAGCGATTGCACTCCTGGGCATACACACCGAGGAAACCAGAATTGAAAGAGACACATGTACTCCAATGTTCATTGCAGCACTGTTTATAATAGCCAGGACATGGAAGCAACCTAGATGTCCATCTGCAGATGAATGGATAAGAAAGCTTTGGTACATATACACAATGGAGTATTTCTCAGCCATCAAAAAGAATGCATTTGAATCAGTTTTAATGAGGTGGATGAAATTGGAGCCAATTATACAGAGTGAAGTAAGCCAGAAAGAAGAACATCAATACCATATATTAACGCATATATATGGAATTTAGAAAAATGGTAACCTGAACCCTGTATAAGAGACTGCAAAAGAGACAGGCATTTAGAACAGTCTTTGGGACTCTGTGGGAGAGGGTGAAGGTGGAATGATTGGAGAGAATGGAATTGTAGCATGTATATTATCATAAGTGACCAGTCCAGGTTCGACGCATAAATTTTCCTCTGTTCAAAAAAAAAAAAAAAATGGTAAAGTTAAAAAAAAAAAAAGAAGTAGTTAATTCATTAAACAAATACTGAATATTCTTTATGTCTGGTACATAGAGATGCACCACAAGATGGTACCACAAGATCTGCACAAGATGCGTAGTGAACCAAAGTTTACCTTCATGGGCTTACATTCTGGTTGGGGAGACTGACAATGAGTAAAGAATAATTATGTAATATTATTTGGGTACTGTTAAGTCCAGAAAGCAAAATGAATCAAAGAAAGGAATAGATTTCTTTTAGGGTGGTCAAGGAAGGCCTCTCTTAGGAGGAATATTTGGCCTGCCGTATCTATGTGCTCCACATTCTTGGATTCAACCAACTGCTGCTGGAAAATATTCAGAAAAAAATTCCAGAAAGTTTCAAAGCAAAACTTGACTTTGCTGTGAAGAGGAACTAAAAAGCCTCTTGATGAAAGTGAAAGAGGAGAGTGAAAAGGTTGGCTTGAAGCTCAACATTCAGAAAACAAAGATTATGGCATCTGGTCCCATCACTTCATGGGAAATAGATGGAAAAACAGTGGAAACATTGTCAGACTTTATTTTTTTGGGCTCCAAAATCACTGCAGATGCTGATTGCAGCCATGAAATTAAAAGACGCTTACTCCTTGGAAGGAAAGTTATGACCAACCTTGATAGTATATTAAAACGCAGAGACATTACTTTGCCAACCAAGGTCCGTCTATTCAAGGCTATGGTTTTTCCCGTGGTCATGTATGGATGTGAGAGTTGGACTGTGAAGAAAGCTGATCGCCGAAGAATTGATGCTTTTGTACTGTGGTGTTGGAGAAGACTCTTGAGAGTCCCTTGGACTGCAAGGAGATCCAACCAGTCCATTCTAAAGGAGATCAGTCCTGGGTGTTCATTGGAAGGACTGATGCTAAAGCTGAAGCTGCAATACTTTGGCCACCTCATGCGATGAGTTGACTCACTGGAAAAGAGTCTGATGCTGGAAGGGATTGGGGGTGGGAGGAGACGGGGACGACAGAATGAGATGGCTGGATGGCATCACCGACTCAATGGACATGAGTTTGAGTGAACTCCGGGAGTTGGTGATGGACAGGGAGGCCTGGAGTGCTGTGATTCATGGGGTCGCGGAGAGTTGGACACGACTGAGCGACTGAACTGAAATAACTATTTACATGGCATTTCCATTATATTAGGTATTATAAGTAATCTAGAGATGATTCCATAGGGGTTATGTTCATAGATTATATGCAAATGCATATTTTAGTTAAAGGAGTTCACCTGCAGTTTTTGGCATCCAAAGGGATCCTGGAATCAATCCCTTGAGACTACCAAGATATGACTGTAGTTGAATAGAGAGAAATCTAGGTGACATGAAGGAGAGAGCCATGAGAGCATCTGCGGTAAGTCTGGGGTAAGTATAGACAGACAAAATAATATGTGGAGAAACTTTGAGTCAGGAGTATGTTTGTCATGGGTAAGGAAAAGCAAGAAGGCAAATCTTATTGGAGCAGTGAGAGCTAGAGTATGAGATTGGTAGCTAATGAGATTGGGAAGTATTCAGGGATAAAATTATATAAAGCCTTACAAACCATGGTGAAGCACTTTAGTTTTATTTTAAATGTGATGGGAAACCAACAGGCAATTTTGAACAGGAAAATGACATGCTATGATAAGCACTTTAAGGAGAAATTGGGCTGCTGTGGGGGCGAATTGACTGAGGGAAGAAAGTGGAAATAGGATGATAGGTTAGGAGGGGCTTGCAGTAGTTGCTGAGAGAGAGGATGGTGGCTTGAGAAAGTATTAGCTGTGGAAGTCACAATTTGTTGCACTCAGGCTGTATTTTGAATTTAGAGCAGTCAGGGTATGGTAATGATTTTGTTGTTGTGTATGAAAAAGAGAAGACTGAAGGATGGCTTAAAAATGGCAGAATTACTATAAGACAGGCAGTACATACTTGAGACAGAGGAGGTCATTGGATGAGCACATTATCAGGGCAGCTAGTTGGTTACAAGAGCTACTTTGGGGGCTTTAAAACTGCAGTTGTATTCTGAACAACCAGGAGCTATTTTTGCAGTTCTCCATGTTGTCTGGTTGTATAGTGGCTGAGTCAGTTTCTTGAGTTTTCTTTCTTCTCATGTATTTTTGCAGTAAATATGTCTCATATGGGTGCATCTATATTCCCTGAAACATGAAAGGCCATAATATAGTTTTGCTGGACACTCCCCAACTCCCCAGGTTCACATAAATATTACTGATGTTTATACCACTTAATACAGTATCTTATCAACATTTTCAAGCATTAAGCTTTACTCTTAAAAAACTTTGGTTTATCTCTAATGTTTCTTAATAACGGTCTTACAAAGCAAAATTTAAACTGTTTGAAAAATCTGTTTAAAAAAAAAAACACCTGAAAAGAGGGATGCCATGACCTTTTCCAAAATTATTTATTTGTTTGAATAGTTGTGTATTCAGTACCCTCACAAAACAGGTAACCTCCTCGAGAATTGCAACTGTATTTGTGCTCTATTACATTATTTAATGCCTTGCCTAGTGCCTGACAAGTAGAAGTACAGCAAGTCTTATCTTAAGGAATGAATGAATTGATGTATGCCAAAACAACAACAACAAATATTTCATCTGTACTGTTTAATTTATCTATAGAGACTATCATTCTTTTTTCCTGGGGTATTCCAACAAGTTTAGTGATCTGGCGAAAACAGTCAATGTAGTAGTTGATGTGAAAAGGATATATAATTACAGAGGGTAGATTTCAAGGAGTTGAGCCAGAAGCTTACTTATTTGGGTTTGAAATGTACATATCATTTGTTTACTTAAGCTATCCCCACCCCAATTTTGTGTTACATAAAAATAAGCATAACTAGAATAAGAAGAGTTTATTTTTGTTAACATCTGTGTACAAATTATTATTAGCACTGCTAATCCAAGAGCTTAATCATTGGCATGATACCTGTATCACCACCAGATGCAAGCTTTCTGAAACTAACAGTAAATAAATGATTTTGAATAATTTTAAAAAGAAACAAAAATGTAAACATTTTTTTCCAAAGCTATCTCATTGGTTCAAAGCTAGCCCATTTATAAATGAATATTTTAAAAATGTGCCATTGTGTTTCTAAATTACAGTTTTCCTTTCATATAAAACAAAAATAGACATCCATGAATAGTAGTTGTTATGAAAACAGAATTTTAGTGGATGTACCAACATAACTAGAAAAAAATACAGAAAGATTTTCAAACAAATTCAGTCCTCAAAACAAGAAACTAACTTTTGTTAAAAATGGAAACCTACCGCCAGCCACATCTGCCAATGGAATATTTTGTAGACAGACTTGGGATAAAATAGGTGGTGAAGACACATTGAACTTGTAAAGGTATAGTGAATTAAGAATATAAAAACTGTATGGAGTTGGCTTGCAAACTTTCTTGCTCTCTATTTAATTTCTACTAGTAGAATCAAAGGGTATGTTATAGGTTATGTTAAAGGGTATGTTATATCAGTCTCAAAAAGTTAGATTTGGGGTTGGGCGGCTGCTTTGAAGTGGTAACTTTACAACCCCATAGGACACCTCCAACAATGAAGCAGGTGACTTCTACCTTGGGTTTTCCCCTTGCTCCTTGAAGTCAACAACTTGTGAGAAACCAGTAGGTTGCCACTGACGTGACTGTGCAAGGGGAACACAAGTTGGCAAGGAACGGTGTGGTTTTCTGGACCCTGTTTTTCTGATAAAGGAACCCTGAGGACCAGTCAGTTTTTGCAGGTCTAAGACCATGGCCCGGGGACCAATAACACTCAGGGGTGTGGTCACAGAGTTCGTTCCGCATGCGTGGGAATTTCTCAGCCCTCTTCAAAAGAAATTATATTGCAATGTGATGATGGAGAATTATAGTAACTTGGTCTCAATTGGCCATTTCATTTCTAAGCCAGACATCATTGTGTTATAGGACGAAGGAAGAGATCCCTGGATGGTTGTGAGGGAAGAAACAAGAAGCTGGAATACAGATTTGGATTCAAGTTATAAAATAATCAGCAATAGAAAAATGTTTGTATCTGGGAAACATTCATCTCTTTTTCTGCATCAGATCTTTCACAGTGCTGAGAAACCCTATGAAGAATGTGGGAAGGCTTTTTGTTGTGCCTCAAACCTTGCTCAACACAGAAGATTTCATATTGGAGCAGCCAGGACTCCAAGATGGCATCAGTTGTACCATTTAAGGAAAAGAAACTCCTGGATGTCAAATTAAGGGAGCTGTCAAAGCTGGATACTAATGTGAGATTTCATCCCTAAAGGCATTGCTGGAGCATTTCAGAGAGGTTATTGCCAGTATTACAACAAGTTAAACGTGAAGAAAGGGAGTTTTGCTGGGCTTTCTATGGTGCTGGCAGCTTACACGTTTTTCAACTGTTTGCCATTCTTACAAGGAACTTAAACAAGAGCAGCCAAGCGAGTACCACTGAAGAGGGCACATTCTGCATTCTTTGCTGGGCACCCCTGAATCCTTTCATAGCCTAGTGGAAAATGAATAGCCAATAAAAGATGACTGGTTAAAAAAAAATCTCTCTTAGCAACTTTCATATCAAGAAATATGAACTATGATCACCATTTTGTATATTATATCCCCATGAGTTAATTATTTTATAATTGGAAATTTGTAGCTTTTGGCCTCCTTCACACGTTTCAGCCACTGCCTCTGGCAGCCATTAGTTTATTCTCTGTTATCTGTGGCTTTGGTTTCATCTTTTTTTTTTTTTTTTCAGAGTCCATTTGTAAGTGAGATCATACAGTATTTGTATATGTCTTTCTCTGTCTGACTTCACTTAGTATAATCCATGTTGTCACAATGGCAGGATTTCCTTCTTTTTATTATTGAATAATATTCAGTTGTATACGTGCCACATTAAAAAAAAAACTCTCTTAATGATCTCTTGTTTCCATGTCTTGCCAGTTGTAAAAAATGCTTCTTTGAACACTGGAGTGCAGATATATTTTCAAGATAATGATTTTGTTTCCTTTGGGTAAATACCAAAGGAACTGTTGGGTTACATGATAGTTCTAGTTTTAATTTTTTGAGGAATCTTCATACTGTTTTTCATAATATCTGCACTAGTTGACATTCCCTCCAGCAGCATGGGGCTTCCCTGGTCTGGTGGCTCTCGGATGGTAAAGAATCTGCCAGCTGTGTGGGAGGCTTGGTTTCTATTCCTGGGTCAGCAAGATCCCCTGGAGAAGGGAATGACAACTCACTCCAGTTTTCTTGCCTGGAGAATTCCATGAACAAAGGAACCTGGCGGGCTACAGTCTGTGGGGTTGCAAAGAGTTTAATACGACTGAGCAACTAACACACACACACACAGACACGTACCAGCAGAACATAAGGGCTCCCTTTTCTCCACGTTCTTGACAACATTTGTTATTTCTTGTTTTTTGGTAATAGCCGTTCTTACAGATGTGAGGTGATATTTTATTGTAGTTTTGATTTGCATTTCCCTGATGATTACACTCATCTCACATGCTAGTAATGCTCAGAATTCTCCAAGTCAGGCTTCAGCAATACGTGAACCGTGAAATTCCAGATGTTCAAGCTGGTTTTAGAAAAGGCAGAGGAACCAGAGATCAAATTGCTAACATCTGCTGATCATCGAAAAAGCAAGAGCGGTCCAGTAAAACATCTATTTCTGCTTTATTGATTATGCCAAAGCCTTTGACTGTGTGGATCACAATAAACTGTGGAAAATTCTGAAAGAGATGGGAATCCCAGACCACCTGACCTTCCTCTTGAGAAACCTGTATGCAGGTCAGGAAGCAACAGTTAGAACCGGACATGGAACAACAGACTGGTTCCAAATCAATAAAGGAGTACGTCAAGGCTATATATTGTCACCCTGCTTATTTAACTTATATGCAGAGTACATCATGAGGAACGCTGGGCTGGAAGAAGCATGAGCTGGAATCAAGATTGCTGGGAGAAATATCAATAACGTCAGATATGCAGATGACACCACCCTTATGGCAGAAAGTGAAGAAGAACTAACGAGCCTCTTGATGAAAGTGAAAGAGGAGAGTGAAAAAGTTGGCTTAAAGCTCAACATTCAGAAAACTAAGATCATGGCATCCGGTCCCATCACTTCCTGGCAAATAGATGAGGACACAGTGGAAACAGGGATGACTTTATTTTTTGGGGCTCCAAAATCACTGCAGATGGTGACTGAAGCCATGAACTTAAAAGACTCTTACTCCTTGGAAGGCAAGTTATGACCAACCTAGACAACATATTAAAAAACAGAGACATTACTTTGTCAACAAAAGTCTGTCTAGTCAAGGCTATGGTTTTTCCAGTGTTCATGTATGGATGTGAGAGTTGGACTACAAAGAAAACTGAGTGCCGAAGAATTGATGCTTTTGACCTGTGATGTTGGAGAAGACTCTTGAGAGTCCCTTGGACTGCAAGGAGATCAGTCCCGGGTGTTCCTTGGAAGGACTGATGCTAAAGCTGAAACTCCAATACTTTGGCCACCTGATACGAAGAACCCTGATGCTGGGAAAGGTTGAGGGCAGGAGGAGAAGGGAACGACAGAGGATGAGATGGCTGGATGGCATCACCGACTCAATGTACATGGGTTAGGGTGGACTGCGGGAGTTGGTAATGGACAGGGAGGCATGGCGTGCTGCGGTTCATGGGGTTGCAAAGAGTAGGACACAATTGAGCAACTGAACTGAACTGATGATTAGTGATGTTGAGCATGTTTTCCTGTACCTGTTGGTCATTTCTATGGCTTCTTTGGAAAAATGTCTATTCAGAGTCTCTCCTCATTTTTAATTGGGTTCTTTGCTTTTCTGTTAAGTTGTATAAGAGTTTTTAGTAAATATATTGTAGATTATAAATCAGTTTATACTCCAATAGAAAATAAAAGTGTAAAAAAAGTTAGATTTAAAATATTCCAAATTTTCTTAAATCGTATGGCTATCATATTATACTTCAAATAATTTTGAAGTTGTTTACATGATCAGTTTGTACTTCCTTGGGAGTAATAAATTTCATTTTGCTACCTCTGTTGTAATGGGTTTCCCTGGATGCTCAGATGGTAAAGAATCTGCCTGAAATGTGGGAGCCAGGTTCGATCCCTGGGTTGGGAAGTTCCCCTGGAAAAGGGAATGGCAACCCACTCCAGTATTCTTGCCTGGGAAATCCCATGGACAGAGGAGTCTGCTGGGCTATGGTCCACAGGATTGCAAGGAGTCAGACACAACTGAAACGACTTAGCATGCACTCATTGTTGTAATATTCTTTTTTGAAAATTAATAAGTTCATCATTGCAGTGAAAGAAAAGGCCCTTCCCTCAGAGTCTTGGCAGTAAGTTTAGTACTTTGTATGAACTTTGAAATCTTGTATAGGAGTACCAATTTTCTTATTTCTAGAAATAAGAAATAAACAAAGATGGTCTTACTGACTTATTGTCACTTGAAAATGGTCATTGAACATTTTCCTCTCTATATATTTTGACAAATAAATAATGTAAAATTCAGCATTTTAAGCATTTAGTATCCAATTAAGTTATGTTTAGTACATTCACAATGATGTACAACTATCATTACTCGCCAATTTCAGAATATTTTCATCACACGGAAAAGAAATTCCAGACCCATTCCACAGTCACTCCCCATTTTTCTCTTCCCATAAACTCTGACAACCACTAATCTGCTATGGATTTGCCCATTCTAGGTATTTCATATAAATGGAACCATGCAACATAGGGCCTTTTATGCTTGGCTTCTGTCATTACTTCTTACATTTGTTTTCTGTGTGTCATATTTTTTGTTTCTCAGTTTCTCCATTATCACCTTCTTTTGTGTTTAATTGATTTTTTTTTAATGGTATACTGTTTTGTTTCCTTTCTTCTTTTTTTTTCTGTATTTTTTAGTCATTTTCTTTGTGGTTGCCATGGGGATTAAAATTTATAACAATCTTGTTTGAATTATTACCAGCTTATTTTCAGTAGTACACAGATACTGTGCTATTATACAGCTCCATCCCAATTCATGTTTGCATTGTCATATGCCTTTACATTATGTGTCTGTTAACATAGATTTATAATTATTGTTTTATGCATTTCTCTTTTAAATTATATTGGAAACAAAAACAACAATATACATTTCTTTTTAAAATTATATTACAAACCAAAAATACAATAGCACTAGAATTTATGTTTATCTACATAGTTGCTTTTGCCAGTGTTCTTATTTCTTCATATGGTTTTAAGTAACTGTTTAGTGTTCTTTCTTTTAAGCTTAAAAGACTCCCTTTTAAGTTTCTGGGGCTGGTCTTTAGTAATGGAGCCTCATCTGGAAATGCTTTAATTTCTTCTTTATTTTTGAAGGAGGTTTTTGCCATGTATAGAATTGTGGTTAACAGGTTTTTGTTTTTCCCTTTCACCACTTTAAATAGATCTTCCCACTGCCTCCTGGCCTCCATGTTTTTGGATGAAGAAATTGGCTCTTAATCTTACTGATGTTTCCTTATATAATGGCAAGTTGCTTCTGTCTTGAAACTGTCAAGATATTCTCTCTTACTTTGTCATCTTATAGTTTCATAATAATATGTCTTAGTATGGACCTCTTTGAGTTTATGTTATTTGGAGTTCATTGAACTTCTTGAAAGTGTAGATTCATGTCTTTCATCAAATTTGTTAAGTTTTCAGCCATTATTTCTTAAAATATTCTTTCTCTTCTCTCCTTCTGACACTGCCATTTTGTGTATATGTTGGTATGCTTTATGGTACCCCATAAGTCTTTTAGGCTGTTCTTTTTCTTTATTTTACTTTCTGCTTCTCAGAGTGTAATTTAAATTGCTCCATCTTCAGGCTCACTGATTCTTCCTTCTACCTGCTCAAATATGCTGTTGAATTTCTCTTGAGTTCAATTAGAGGAGCTGTTGTACTTTTCAGCACAATATTGTATGTAATGTTTAACTATTGTACTTTTACAGCTCTAGAATTTCTATTTGATTCATTTTTATACTTTTTATCCCTTTTTTTGATATTCACTGCTGAATCATACCATTCTCCTGATTTCTTTTAGTTTTTTTGTTCTGTGCTTCCTTTAGCTATTCAGTGGAAAAGTTATGACCAACCTAGATAGCATATTAAAAAGCAGAGATATTACTTTGCCAACAAAGGTCCATCTAGTCAAAGCTTTGGTTTTTCCGGTAGTCATGTATGGATGTGAGAGTTGGACTATAAAGAAAGCTGAGAGCTGAAGAATTGATGCTTTTGAACTGTGGTGTTGGAGAAGACTCTTGAGAGTCCCTTGGACAGCAAGGAGATCCAACCTATCCTAAAGGAAATCCTAAAGGAAATCAATCCTGAATATTCATTGGAAGGATTGATGTTGAAGCTGAAACTCCAGTACTTCGGCCCCCTGATGTGAAGAACAGACTCATTTGAAAAGACCCTGATGCTGGGAAAGATTGAAGGCAGAGGAGAAGGGGACAACAGAGGATGAGATGTTTGGATGGTATCACTGACTCAATGGACGTGAGTTTGAGTAAACTCCGGGAGTTGGTGATAGACAGGGAGGCCTGGTGTGCTACAGTCCATGGGTTCACAAAGAGTCGGACATGTCTGAGCGACTGAACTGAACTGATAAGTAAAACAGTTAACTCAAAATTATTGTACATTAATAGTATGTCTGGTATCTGTATTTCCTCAGAGATGGTTTCTTTCAGTTTTTTTTTCCTGTGAGTTGGCCATACTTTCCTTTTTATTTGTATGCTTTTAATCCTGAACATTTTGAATATTGTGATATTGTGACTCTGGAAATAAAACTCTCCTTCCTCTCTTGGGATTGCTTTTATTTCTTTTGGAAGGCTGCGACCATCTCCTTAATGTTTTTTCCAAGGCAATTTTGCAAAACAGACTATCATGCAAGATACTGTCATACATAGTTTTGAAGTTTGTGTTTCATTATCTCCACGGTCAGTCACTGATCTAGAAGAGACTTCCTTCAAAGCTTGGATCCAATAAGAAAAGAAATAAAAATATGTTCTCACCTTAAATTCTTTTGACAGACACTTCTTGGGAAGCTGCTTTAGGTCGGTGGGTTGAAATAATAGCCAGCCTCTGGGCTAGTCCCCTGGAAGGGTACTACCAGGCAGATAAGAACACTTAGCACAATTTTTGGAGGTCAGGGTCCCTATTGCCTAACTTGGCAACATCTAGCTACATCAAGAATTGGGCGTCTATTCCTATGGCTACCTGCTATATGGTAGACTGATGGGTAATAGAAGCTGCCATGCAAAACACTGAAATTCACAAAATTTATCAGCTTCTTTCTTCATCAAGCACTCCTCTGAACACTACAAGTGTTTGCCTAGACTCTGGAGTTTCCTCATAGTTGATTTTGCCAGCTTTTGCTAGCTAAATGGTTGTCTTCATGGAGGGATTGATTCATGGAGTTTCCTACTTGGCCATCTTCTGTGACATCACTCTGGGCCATGTTTTAAAATTCATTAGCTAATTTTCTCTTGGTGCATTTGGATCATTTACACTTAATTTAGGGCTTCGCAGGTGATGCAAGTGGTAAAGATTCCATCTGCCAGTGCAGGAGATGCAAGAGACACGGGTTCAATCCCTTGGTAGGGAAGATCCCCTGGTGTAGGAAATGGCAACCCATTCCAGTGTTCTTGCCTGAAAAATTCCATGGATAGAAGAACCTGGTGGGCTACAGTCTATGGGTTGCAAAGAGTTTGACATGACTGAGCAACTGAGCATGCAGGCACACTTAATGTAATTATTGATATAATCTGCTGTTTTGTTGCTTGTTCTTTCTTTTCTCATTATATTGTTTCATTTTTCTTGTTTTTATGTTTGTTACTTGAATTATTTAGAATTTCATTTTAACTAATCTTTCAGTTCAGTTCAGTCGCTCAGTCCGGTCCGACTCTTTGCGATGCCATGAATCACAGCACGCCAGGCCTCCCTGTCCATTACCAACTGCCGGAGTTCACTCAAACTCATGTCCATTGAGTCAGTGATGCCATCCAACCATCTCATCCTCTGTTGACCCCTTCTCCTCCTGCCTTCATTCTTTCCCAGCATCAGGTTCTTTTCTAATGAGCTGGCTGTTCACATCAGATGGCCAAAGTATTGCAGCTTCAGCTTCGGCATCAGTCCTTCTAGTTAATATTCAGGATTGATTTTCTTTGTGATTGACTGGTTTGATCTCCTTGCAGTCCAAAGGACTCTCAAGAGTCTTCTCCAACACCACAGCTCAAAAGCATCAATTCTTTGGCATTCAGCCTTCTTTCTAGTCCAACTCTCACATCCATACATGACTACTGGAAAAACCAAAGCTTTGACGATACGGACCTTTGTTGGCAGAGTAATGTCTCTGCTTTTTAACACACTATATTTATGACAGCTGTCCTCAATATTTTCCTTCTTATACATTGAGAATTGCATCACACAGTGTTAAAATTTTTACTTAAACTGCCTAACATAATCTGGAAATCTTCTATCCAGGAGTAGAAGGATAGTCTATTATGTCTATCCATATTTTTGCTCTTTCTGCATTCCATTTCTTCTTAATTCCATATATTCAGAGTTCCCTTCTTTTATCATTTCCTGTCTGTTTGAAGAGTTTCTCTTAGCTATTCTTTTTGAGTAGATCTTCTGGAAATAAATTCTCTTACTTTTTTACATCCCCAAATTCCCTTCATTCCTGAAGGATATCATAACTGAGTATAGGATCTTGGGTTGACAGGTTTTCTATAAAACTAAAACTGTTCTTCTGAAAGGTCTATTTTAAAAAAGGACACAAGAGATTGATATTGAACCAAAGAATTACTTTGAAAATTGTTAATTGGAGAGCAATGCTTAAATATTTATTCCATCTTTCCTATAGGAACTATATTTCAGGGCCACTAAAACAGAAAGCCCTTTTTTAAAAAATAATGCCACAGTTAGAGAAAGCTCTATTTTTTCATAAGCAGTGGCATAAGCTTAGAAAAAAAGCTAGAATTAGAAAATTACCATTTCACAATTCGTAATGAAATTATTATTTTATGCAATGACTATTAATTGGTGTTAAAACTGTTAGATGAATGGTTGAAAATGAGCTGGACATTTGAATGGTGTTAAAGTCGTATCACAGAGTTTTCCTTTGAAACAGGGGAGGGACAATATACAATGGATGAGTAGTGTTGTCAGCACCCTAATGCTGTTTAAAAACAGTTTTTTTTAAGGCAAAACTAAAAAATACATGGTTTAGGGATCCATATACACATGGATAAAACTATTTTTTAAACAAAGGGATGATGACATTCAGGATAGTGATTACTTTGAGGGAGGCAGAGAAGTAGGATCAGGGAAGAACACAGAGTTTTAATCCTACTGATAATTTTCTTATTTTAAAAACATGCTGGATTCATGTATTGTTTTGTATGTATCATGTATCAAATATTTCCTAGTAAAAATAAGAAATATTTATGAAATACTTATAGTGAATGTTAGGTTATATACTTATCTATGAATATTTATTCACTGAGAATGAAAAATGGGCTTCCCTGGTGGCTCAGAGGTTAAAGCGTCTGCCCCCAATGCGGGAGACCCGGGTTCGATCCCTGGGTCGGGAAGATCCCCTGGAGAAGGAAACGGTAACCCACTCCAGTATTCTTGCCTGGAGAATCCGACGGACGGAGAAGCCTGGTAGGCTACAGTCCACGGGGTTGCATAGAGTCGGACACGACTGAGCGACGGAACGGAACGGAACGGAGAATGAAAAATAATATTCTTGCCTTTAAATTGCTTTTTTCTTGATATTGAAAGTAGTTTAATAGCTAAAGAGCTGAGATGGCGCTATTTTAAATAGGTCTTTCTTTGTTAAAAGAAAGAATATTTAGTTCTGTTTCTCCATCTGGATAGCCTAATATGCATTTCCTAGTTTCTTTTTGCCAAGCCATCTAAAATGGCATGATATCTGAGAGGCCGTACCTAACTTAAACCTTTTAATGGTTATTGAAGTGAAACTTGGTATAAATTAAATTTCATATAATACTTTAGAATTCATCATATAGATCTTTAGGATGAAATTTATGTATGAGCTAACAGTAAGAGTGTATTTTTTAGTCTTTTATTACTGTTTCATTAAGGATATGTACAGGACATGTTATAGAGATAGTATGGTTTTACAAATTTATGAATGTAATTCCAAGATAATGTTATGAAGACATTTGTTTTTCCTATAATATACAGACCCAGCATCATTACAGAAATCTTCAGAAGTGACCTGCTGCTGCTAAGTCACTTCAGTCGTGTCCGACTCTGTGTGACCCCATAGACGGCAGCCCATCAGGCTGCCCCGTCCCTGGGATTCTCCAGGCAAGAACACTGGAGTGGGTTGCCATTTCCTTCTCCACAGAAGTGACCTAGGCACTATATAAAAATCGAAATTCTGATGGTAACCTTAACCGTGCATCAGTTCAGTTCAGTTCAGTTCAGTTGCTCAGTCGTGTCCGACTCTCCGCGGCCCCATGAATCACAGCACGCCAGGCCTCCCTATCCATCACCAACTCCCGGAGTTCACTCAAACCCTGTATATGAGACAGCAAAAGAGACACAGGTGTATGAAACAGTCTTTGGGACTCTGTGGGAGAGGGTGAGGGTGGGATGATTTGGGAGAATGGCATTGAAACGAAACGAATCACCAGTCCAGGTTCGACGCATGATAACAGAATGCTCCGGGTTGGTGCGCGGGGATGACCCAGAGGGAGGATAAGGGGAGGAGGGAGGTGGGAGGGGTGTTCAAGAAGGGGAACACATGTACACCCGGGGCAGATTCATGTCAATGTATGGCAAAACCAATCAATATAATATTGTAAAGTAATTAGCCTCCAATTAAAAAAAATCAAAATTCTATCTATTGACTTAATATAAGGCACAGTTCAGAGAAGCCACACAATTTTTATATGGTACCAATTTCATTCATAACTAGATGTAGGTAATGCATTGTCACAAAATATGCAGCGTATTTGTTCCTAAGGGTCTCTAAAAAAGATACGTTAGACTTTATGGTGGCTTTCAATTTCTAATTATGTCAGGGCACTGCAGAATATTATATTAGCAAAACAAAGCAAAGAAGATAGATTGTATGCACACGTGCTTGTGTGCTGGTTCTAAGCAAAACTGTAAAACTGGCAAAATTAGTGTTACATGACTCCTCCCCCCATTAGCCTTTCAAATTTGTTTATGATTTGTATTAGTTTCTAGTTTATTTTTCCAGGATTTATTTTGCAAATTAGGGGAATACATAAACACACACACACACACGCATCCTTGTGTCTCTTCCTTTCTTATTAAAAGGATAGCATGTTTTGTGTCTTGCTTTTTTTACAAAACATATCCTGGAGGTCACCTCATGGCAGTACAGTGAGATCTCTTCAATCTTTTTTTGTGTCTGGTTGCTATCTATACATTTTATGGATGTACGATAGTTTAGTTAACCTGTCACTTCTAAAGGATATTTGAATTGTTTTCAATTGTTTGGTATGACAAATAATATTACATTGAATAACCTTCTGCTGTATTGTTTTATATTTCTTGAAGTTTATCTTCAGGGAAGATTGCGAGAAGTGGAATTGCTGGGTTAAATGGTAAACACATCTGTAATTTTTTTGATATTACCAATTTCTCAATAGAGCTCACATCATTTTGTATTCTGGCCACAAATGTTTGAGAGTGCCTGTTTCTTTATAGCCTTGGCAACAGAATGTATTGTCAAAATTTTGGATTTTTGCCAATATTATAGGTTGAAAAAATGGATCTCAGTATAGCTTTTTGTATTTTTCTTATGAGGTGGTAGAACATATTTTAACTTGTTTAAGGGCTATTAGCAATTTTTCCTGTTTTTCTGTTAGATTTTGGTCATTTTCTTTGTTTTTCAAGGCTCTCTTTGTAGATATCTATATGTACACATACATATGTATATATTTTTGCCATGCAAATTTATTTTGTATTTATAAAGTCAAACTTGTCAATCTTTTATTTTATGGTTTCTGAATTTTAAATCATAGTTAGAAAGACTTTCCCATTCCCAGGTTATAAAGGTATCCAACCATAATTTCTTCTAGTACTTACATGCTTTCAATTTTTATATTTAGACTTCTGAGCCATTTGGAGTTTATTCTGTACTGATCCAATTTTATCTTCTTCCAAATGGTTATCCAATTGTCCCAGCATCATTTATTAAAAAGTCCCTTTCCCCAATCATTTGAGATGCCACTTTAATGATATACTAAAATTTGCTATGTACGTGGTTCTATTTCTAGACTTTATAGTAGTCTTTTCCATTGGTCTATTTATGTGTCAGTAAATTATAGAGGCTTTGTGGTGTTTTTAAGATCTGATGAGGCTAACCATTCCCATCCATATTACTTTTCTTTATGTGTAAACTTTAGAATCAACATATCTAGATCCAAGAATTTCTTCGGTTTTTTTGAGATTGTGTTAAATTAAACTTTAGGAGAACTGATCATCTCAGGAGCTTGATATACCTTTCTGTTGTTCACATCTGTTTTTTATTTTATTTAATGAGAGTTTCATAGTCTTCTACATGTAGGTTTGCACATTTGTTTTTCAGTGTAGTGGTTTTCTATTATATTCTAGTTGGTTTCAATTTGTATTATATATGAAAACTGTTGATTTATGGGTTAATTTTCTCTCCTGGTATTTTACAGAATTAACTATTGTTGTAGTTTTCACATTAATTTTCTTGGGTTTTCCAGTTATATCACCTTGTTATTTGAAAATAATTTTCTTCTTTCTTTCTAATTTTTATTTTTTATTTGATTGAGTTGGATAAAATTTCAGGTACAATTTATTTAGCCATGCAGCTTTATTTCTGACTTAATTTAGAATATATTTAGCACTTTTTTCAACTTCTGCAAGGCTCCTTCTATGCCCCCTTTAGGCCTGGACAGCCTCTTTACTTCTAGTAGGTCTTTTTCACCCATCTTCTTAGCATTCATCCCTATCAAAATATGCTGTCCTTTGGCATACTTACTGAGGGCCATGCTTTCCCTTCTTAATTGCAGTTTTGTAAGTGAGGAAAATTCCCTTGTATTGCGTTTTAGTCCTTCATCAGGCAGCTTAAACCTAAATCCTGTTGTTTGTTTTTTAGTAGAAGTAGACAAATAGTCTTTATAAGTATGAAAAAGATTCTTATGTTTTAAGACTGCTGCTAAAATATCACTGTTCCTACCATCAGTAAGATAATATATATTTTCTATGGGTAATTAAGATGCAATTAATAAAGCATGATTACTACCTCTCTGGTTCTTGGCTAAGCTTTAATTGCTCTCTTCTGTTTTGTTTCAAGCTTTATGCCAGCTGGCTTAGTGCCTTTAATCTCCAAAGTAGCCACACTGTATCATTGGTGTGAACTTCTTCAGAATATGGAAGATTGAATAGGATGCAGAACTATGGGACAAATCTTTGGAAGGTTGGACAAAAATGAGAAGATGAGTCTTACTGTTGGGAAACTCAAATAATTTAAGATCAAAATATAATTTTCTCTTTCAACTGTTTAAACTTAAGACAAATGTGAGTAGCATAACATGTTTTAACTATTAATTTTTCTGAAACAAAAAAGATTTTTTTACTCTGAATTTTATCACAATACACTTTACCAGATATATGTTCAACTCCAAATGACATGTTTGATATATGAAAAGAATATGAACTCTCAAACAATCTAAAGTCTACCAGAGATGGCAAATAACTCTCATTTCATGTCAATTTTGATTGATGAGCTTAGAAGATTATGTTAAGAGTGGTTCTGAAGTTGCATCTAGTTTCAGAGGAAAGGGTGTTGTGATGTCTGCCAAGAGCAGTGATGGAAAAATAGTGGCATATATACCTTTCTGAGGGCTTCCCGGGTGGCTCAGTGGTAACGAATCTGCCTGTGATGTAAGAGACACAGAAGAGGTGGGTTCAATCCTTGGTTCGGGAAGATCCCCTAGAGGAGAGCATGGCAACCCACTCTAGTATTCTTGCTTTAGAAAATCCCACAGACAAAGGAGCCTGGTGGGCTACCAGTCAGGGTCACAAAGAGTCAAATATGACTGAAGCGACTGAGCAGCACACATGCCTATTTAAAATACCTCACCTCTGCTTCAAAATGCCAATCATATGGGATGGGCGCTAATGAACTATGTTTTAGAAAACAGCCTTTAAGTCTAGATTTAAAAATAACTTTATTGTCTGTAAAGAAATCTCATGTGTTTTTAATGTGTCCAAGGCTGAATTTCTAAAGACCATCTCTTTCTATGGTTTAAACATGAAAATCACTAAACAATTATGGAATAACTTGTAGATATTCCAGTAGATCAACCATAAGGAGGTAGTGTAGTTGATCTCTGCCATGTGGGAACGATTGCAAACTATTAATCAAAGCCTTTACAAGTTGTCATTCATTACCTTGGGATCTAGCCCTCAGCTCAGCAGACATAGAACCTTAATTTTGTCATTAAATTCAATCCATATATTATCGATGAGTCACAGTAGCCAAGCACGTAGTGTATATATTTGCTAATTTGTGCTGAGAACTTTAGTGCAACAGGTACTAAAAAACCATAATTAAAGTCTGATTAGCTCATGATACTTTTAGTCCAGTTACTTGGGAAGCCAAATCTTAATCCAAATATCAAATTATTGATTTATGAATAAAAATGTAACTGCCATTAGAACTAGAATGAATACTCAAATCTGCATACCTACATGGGAATTAAAGTCATAGTGTTCTTTTCTGAGCTTTAATTAGAACAAAGAAAGTTTGATTTATTTAGTAGTCTTTTCAGTGAGTTTTGTTTTGGCCCAGCACTGCCAAAGTGTAGCCCTCTGAGGCTTCCTTATCTATGTATTTGGTTGGCCAATTCCTTTCTTTATGATGTATTTAATAAAGCATGGTAATGTAATTGTTCAACTAGCAGCCAAATCTTTTAGGCTTGGCTCCATTTGCCTTTCAAGGTAACTTTGAATCTCTACACTTGCCTTTAGGCAGGCATTCAGAGTTTTAAAGTCATAGAACAACCTTACTTCTCTAATTTCCAGGTTCTTGTGGGAAGCCTCACTAGCTCATAAGTACTAAGAATATATCTTACTGAAGAATTGTATTTAGGTTTATTTTTAGTGAGTAACTTGTTGGGGGTGGGAGGAGAAGGGGACGACCGAGAATTAGATGGCTGGATGGCATCACCGACTCAATGGACATGAGTTTGAGTGAACTTCGGGAGTTGGTGATGGACAGGGAGGCCTGGCGTGCTGTGATTTATGGGGTCGCGGAGAGTCGGACACGACTGAGCGACTGAACTGAACTGAACTGAACCCGAGAGTTATTTCATTATCTCAGTTGTTTAAAACAGATACTATAGAGTCAGGAAGGGGAAAGATGATTAAAAGTCACAAGTTGTGTGCCAAACAGAGAAAGTTTTTCGTGGATGTTAGTATTCAGTAAACTATTTCAGAAGTGCACAGCTTTTCACACATTTTTTGCTGCATGCTCTAGCTTTAGCCCTCAGACCTTTCATGCAGACAGCACATATGTTCCATGGGGCTGTGCTGTTAAAGTTAGTATCTAATGATGTGTGCTATTAGTCTGTGGTAATGGTCCATGCAAGTTGAACGGGGCTCAGATTGTTATCCAGAGAGTAGATAATATATTAAAAAGCAGAGACATTACTTTGCCAACGAAGGTCCATCTAGTCAAGGCTATAGTTTTTCCCGTGGTCATGTATGGATGTGAGAGTTGAACTGTGAAGAAAGCTGATTGCCGTAGAATTGATGCTTTTGAACTGTGGTGCTGGAGAAGACTCTTGAGAGTCCCTTGGACTGCAAGGAGATCCAACCAGTCCATTCTAAAGGAGATCAATCCTGGGTGTCCATTGGAAGGACTGATGCTAAAGCTGAAACTGCAATACTTTGGCCACCTCATGCGACGAGTTGACTCACTGGAAAAGACTCTGATGCTGGGAAAGGTTGGGGGAGGGAGGAGAAGGGGACGACAGAGAATGAGATAGCTGGATGGCATCACCGACTCGATGGACATGAGTTTGAGTGTTGAACTCTGGGAGTTGGTGATGGACAGGGAGGCCTGGCGTGCTGTGATTCATGGGGTTGCGGCGAGTCGGACACGACTGAGCAACTGAACTGAACTGCAATGCTTCCTAAAAATGGATTTCTGTTTCTTTTCCTCATTTTATTTGAGATTGTGTTTCTAATTATTTTTATTTCTGTAAACCCCACACTTCTCAAATTCTGTTCTGTTCAACCCTGAAAAACAAAAGCTTGACCCCATTACCAGTTTCATAGTAAATGCATACTATTAAGCTTTACAGCAACACTTAGTCCTCTGTAGCAGTTTCTAGTTGAGGAGCTCTAAACATTTCATAAACATAGCTTTCTCATTTTTCATGTAGTTGAATTTGGAGGAGAAGGAAAGAAAGTGGCAAGTTTAACTTTAGCGATAATTCTGTGGTCCCTGTGTGGAATTATAATTGGTTATGGTGAAAACATTTCCAAAAGAGAAATAATTATTTTATATAAAATTGTTACCATTGGAGTGAATTCACAGGTATGACTTGGGGATTTACTACTTCTCTAGAGAACTGGGGACATTAGCAAATGATTTTTATTTTGAAAGATCTTATGGTATATAGTGAGATAAAATATTATAAAACAAAGGAATGTTATTTTTAAATGAATATATCTGAATTCTGGGGTGGAAGGTGACTGAAGAAAGAGTTTAAGAAGATTGTATTGCACTTAGATCAGACTTGTGCACCTCAAGACTCTGGGCGATGTTTCAAGGAGGAGATGAGCAAAAGGGATCCCAGCATTGTTTTTCTTGTGATTTGAAGTTAGGGAAATCTTTTGGGGATGAATAAGGAGTCTTTGACTGGGGCAAAGGTTAAAGAGGGAATTGGGACTGGTGGACAGAGTGAGACAGAAGCGAGAGTGTGAGTAGACAGTGGAGGTGATGGTGGTGGTTCTGAATCTTTGAGTCAGTGCACTTGGCAACTGATTCCAACTCTTTAGGGACAAGTTTTAATAATGTTTACACTTTAATAATGAAAAGATATTGCGTATATGTGAATCCAGAGCTGGGCCCTAAAAATGGAGGTATATGGCATTTGGACTTACTAAGAAATGACTTTGCCTCCATTGAGCATACTTCAGTTCAGTTCAGTTCAGTCGCTCAGTCGTGTCCGACTCTTTGCGACCCCATGAATCTCAGCACACCACGCCTCCCAGTCCATCACCAACTCATGGGGTATAATTCTGATATCAAGAAAGAGGATGCAGGATCTAATTCTGTGTTTCAACTCCTTTCCTTCAGGGATAGATCTTCAACATCTGGATACATTTTCTGAGTTTGGATAGCATTTGCTTCCTTGAAAATCTATGTTCTTAGTTGAGAGACTTCTTACAGCCTTTTTCTGTGCCAAGATATTGAGTTTTCCTTTTCCTGTTGGCTAGAACTCAAAGTTGGGGACAGGGAGGCCTCATGTGGCTTAAATAGCATGAAACAATTAGAGACTAGGCCCTGCACCTGTTTAGAACTTATTAAGAGGTACATAGGTTCTACTCGGAGAAGGCAATGGCAACCCATTCCAGTACTCTTGCCTGGAAAATCCCATGGACGGAGGAGCCTGTTAGGCTGAAGTCCATGGGGTCGCACAGAGTTGGACATGACTGAAGTGACTTAGCAGCAGCAGCAGATTCTACTACTCCTAACCATCATCTTAGCACCAACCTTATCTCTTTCCTCCTTCTATTCCCTCTTAGCTATCCAAACAAAAAGCAAGAAAACTAGGGTGAAAGAAAGAAAAAGTGCTGGAGTTGAATCATTAGCCTAGAGGGACAGTTAGGTGGCGTGGCTTTTTCTTTTTTTCAACTAAGAGAAGAAGAAGGGGTATTCAACCCACATAAACTGAGAGAGGTTTCCTTGGAAATATTTTAAAGTTCTGGTTTGATGTCTGCTTAGTTGTAGACTTGCTGATCTGTCCAGTGCCTATCAGAACAGGGGTGTAGAAATTGGAGAGCGCGCAGGGTGGGGTGAGGGGCAGTGTGGAGCAGCCTGCACTCCATTGTGATTTTACGTCACTAAAAGATGGTGTGAGTTTCTGAAGAGTCAAGTGTGATGGTCGCTGGGCTTTAGCCATCATGACAGAAGCCTACTCAAGAGAGATTGTCACCAGACCAAGTATATCCTGGCAGAAAGAAGATATGAAATGAAGCAATCTCCAGGGCTGTAAACTGAAGGGACATTGGAAGAGGAAGGACAAGCTGGAGACAGATTTTCTACCTCGTGGAACCATGTTTTCCTAGTGAAGGAGCCAGCATTTGAATACCTGCCACACAGAGCTCATCAATAACCAGCTTTGGCCAAGAAAAGATAACAACAGGGATCAGATAAGAAAGAGCCACTTATCTCCAGCTCTTTCCTTCTTGTCACAATGGGCCCTTAGAAAGACTCCCACCTAAGGGGCTGGGGAAGAGGAGTAACAGATCAGACCATTTTCTTTCTCATTCTAGGTCTTTAAAGCCTGGCTAAAGCTGAAACTCCAATACTTTGCCCACCTCATGCAAAGAGTTGACTCACTGGAAAGAGTCTGATGCTAGGAGGGATTGGGGGTGGGAGGAGACGGGGACGACAGAGAATGAGATGGCTGGATGGCATCACCGACTCAGTGGACATGAGTTTGAGTGAACTCCGGGAGTTGGTGATGGACAGGGAGGCCTGGCGTGCTGTGATTCATGGGGTCGCAAAGAGTCGGACACGACTGAGCAACTGAACTGAACTGAACCACTTCAGGGGAGAGAATGAAATAAGCTCCAGGTTGGAGCTTTCATATCAGATTGGGCTATTTTATACCTGAAAAATGATCCAGAAAGTTCTGTAATTGTTCTGAGATGTCAGTAAGGGACAAGAAAGGGAGAATTAAACTACTGTATCTGAAGATAGTGAATGGAGAAATATAAAACCCTTGAATGTCTATATCCTATCTGGGTCAGACTGCTCTGCATTCTGGGGCTGCTTAGTCATACATATTCCATAAAAGTCACTGTTTCTTAAAAACCAAAACCCCTCGATTCATGCCTGTGAATTGTCACCAGAACCCATCTCATCTTCACCTGAAGCACTATGTGAAAGTGGTTGAGGGAGGGAAAGAAAAGGATTGTAGTCTAGTAGATCCTGTTCGACTTAATTGGAAGCCTGCTTCCTTGACTAGCAGTAGAACTGAGATTTTCGACGAATTTTTATTACCAGTTCAAGGTGTTACCCCAACACTCATGGTTGTTATAGGAGCACGAGTACTTGCTTTAGATTCTGGCTTCAGTCTCTACATGCCAAGGCCAGTTTTTACCCAGAAGTAATACTCCTCTGTCACAGCCAGTGTGCCCAGATGGGTTGGACCCTCTAGACTCTTTTTCTAAAAGAATTTGGGCCCCTCTCAGTATCCACAGATGAAGAACTTCTACAGCAGTGAGAGATAGACTGCTTTCTCCTTGTTACTAGTGGTTTAGGCAAAGGAGCATTGCCCCTTGGGGATATTTATTGCACTCTAAATTGTTATGTGAAACTCTATGTTTATATCATTAAGTTTTTAATTTTTCCATGTAATTGCATAGTCTTCATAATTATTAAACTACTACTACATAATATATTCATTCCTTGATATATTGGGGGATTGGTTTTAGTTCTCCCCCTTCAGATACCAAAATCCACCAATACTCAGGTCCCTTATATAAAATGGTGTGCTATTTTATTTGCCTATAACGTATGCACATCCTCCAATATACTTTAAATCATCTCTAGAGTACTCATAGTATTTAATGCAATGTAATTGCTATGTGAATAATTGTAAATACAATATAAATGCTATGTAAATAGTTTCCTGCATACCAGCAATCTCAAGTTTTGCTTTTTGGAACTTACTGGAATTTTTTCCCTAATATTTGTAAACCCTTTTGGTTGAATCCAAGGATGTGGAACCTCATTTAGGGGGCTGACTGTGTTAAGAATATATGTCACACTTTCCCCAATTTTGGACATTGAAATGTTTTTTCTTTTTTCCTAATAGAAATGTTACTTTGTATACCTGTTATTTGCCTTTTGTGGATTTTTGTTTCTTAATTTTTTTTATGAATTGTTTCTTCAATAGAAGAATTTAATAGGTATAAATGTTCAGACAATTTTAAGAATCTTTAAACATATCTGGATGCATATTCATGAAAAATATTTCAAAATTGTCCTTTGCCGCCTCCAAACCTTCCACATCCCTCTCTGATTAACCTTCCATATCCCTGTCTGATGAACCTTCCAAATACACTTTTTTTTTTATATCAGTCTTGTGTTCAGAATTTTTAGTGGGGGTCCCATTGTCTCTTATTTTGTATGAGTTAAAACTTTTGACTTCATGTTTTTTATTCCAGTCTTTTTGGTTCCGAAGTTCTTTTAGTCCTTGCCACACTATATTTACATATTGATTCCCTGCTGCTGCTGCTAAGTCGCTTCAGTCGTGTCCAACTCTGTGCGACCCCATAGACGGCAGCCCACCAGGCTCCCCTGTCCCTGGGATTCTCCAGGCAAGAACACTGGAGTGGGTTGCCATTTCCTTCTCCAATGCATGAAAGTGAAAAGTGAAAGTGAAGTCGCTCAGTCGTGTCCAACTATTCGAGACCCCATGGACTGCAGCCCACCAGGCTCCTCTGTCCATGGGATTTTCCAGGCAAGAGTACTGGAGTGGGGTGACATTGCCTTCTCCATTGATTCCCTACTCTATCCTAATTGCTCTGCTCACTGTTGCTAAAATACACTGCCTCAACACCTTTGCTCACATCATTCCATCTACATAAATGCCCTCTTTTCACTTTTAATTCTAAGTTCTATCGATATATTAATGTGTACTTTTAAAAAACATACCTTTTTTTAAAACCAAGTTTTACTTACCCATTCCTACCCTGTGCAAATTTGCTTTTTTCAGTTCTAAAGTTTTTTTTCCTCACCTCCAAACTTTTAAAGTATTTATTTTAGTGTTAATTTTTCACCATCATTTATTTTTCTGGGCTTCCCAGGTGGCACTAGTGGTAAAGAATCCGCCTACCAATGCAGGAGATATAAGAGATGTAGATTCAATCCCTGAGTTGGGAAGATCCCCTGGAGGAGGGGAGAGCAACCCATTCCAGTATTTGTGCATGGAGAATCCTATGGATAGAGGAGCCTGGTGGGCTATGGTCCATGGGGTCTCAAAGAGTCAGACACGACTAAAGTGATTTAGCATGCATGCACATTTATTTTTCTGCCTAGTATTATAGATTGCCCAGCATGAAATGCCCAAGACTGAACAAACAAAAACCAAAACCAAACCAAATGAATAAGCTCCCCGCTCCCTACAACATACTCACCTGAATGGGACTAGTAGAATCTAGAGAGCTGTTATTTCAAAATGGAAGTAGTCTGTCCTGCGAGAATAGATATTTGGGTAATTCTGAGCATAGACATTTGAAGGGATCCTTTAATTGCAGTGAAACTCCAGCAACAACACTTATTTTTATCCTGTAATGGTACAGTGGCATAACCAGAAAAATATACAATAATATTGCTCTCGAGGTAATAAGACTCTTGCATATGATGAATATATGGCTCAAAATCTAGTTATTTTAAACTTTGAGTGTGTATCTGTTGAATTATGTAGAATATACCTGCAAGAGGCAAAGCATTATGCTGCTGTCTACAATTTATGCATGTCTTGGAAATGAGGTCTACAACTTGTGAGCCTTGGGGAAATTCTAACATTAACTTAAATCTTTGTTTCCAGGGTACCTCTTTTCTCAAATGCCGGAGCCTGAATGGAACCTCTCTGGCATTGGCTTTTTCGTACAGTATCAGCTCAGCTTGAAACAATGAAAGTAGTGTATTTGATCACAAGCAGTTGATCCCCAGACATGTTTATTGATGGCACTATCAAGGAAAACAGCATACTGACATACAATACAAAGAAACTTGGCAGACTTTATAGTGGCAATTCAGTTTTGGCATTTATATTGGTAAAAACAGATTACAAGGCTTAGTGCAGCTCAAACCTTATTTAAGCTTGCAAAATGTCTGATTTGATCAGTTGGCATTCCACTGAGAGCAACACCTCTATCTCTAGGAATTCCTCTTCTGCAGTTTACACTGGTGTATTGCCTGTGCTTTGCTTTGAGTGTGTTATATAATCTAATCTTTTTCTTTTCCCCTGATTGACCCCATTCAAAAAAATCAACAGTCACCGTGCCCCCGTCAGTGCAGTTCTAAAATTTTTAACTGAACAGTGACACTTAGTGGCTAGAAATATTCATTACAGTGCTCTTCTGCAGGAATCTCCATTAACATGTCCCATGGTAATAAAATAAATGATACCAAAATTTAGTCTTCTTGGCAAAGTAATATATAGTATTTGAAGTGTTGTTGGTTTTGCAGCAGCTGTCATTCCATACCAACCCATTTAGTTAAAAAGCAAACAGGTGGCTTACACATATTGTTTGTACTACATAAATTTTAAAATTTTCTTTAGTCCTACGGAAATAAATGGGGGCATTTTTGCTGTTGATTTCAATTTACCAGAATATGTAACAATGCAGTGAAGATACTATTAATTAAGAGCACTGTTAAAGTGATTTCTTTCTTCTAAGCAAATATCTATCGCCCTGAAATATGAACAAGTATCTTAAGCTAGACAAGTAATTTACACTTATACCTATGAGACTGAAAAAAAAAAAAGCAGACAAAAAATTACTGTCCTTAATTAACCCCTATGTTTTGGTACCATGGCATGTAAGAAGTTAAATTATAGTGAGGTTTTTAAATGTTCACTCCAAGATCGAGAGTTTATTCCTTTAAGATCTAGGTTAAGTTTTCTCTCAATTGTTATTGTATTTATGGATTTATTTTTGACCTTTAAAGAAGGTTTCAGGACAGTAATTAGTGTTTTATTTTCCTGTAAAATGAAAACAAGCTTTCTTGCCTGAGGTTAATGTGTTTTTTAATCTCTTGAGGTACTGTGATTGGAAAGCAATTTATAATATTGTCTTCTGCCAGTGTCGCATGTAACAGAGATGAGTGGAAAATATTTGATTAGTGGGTATGACAGCATATGCAAGATAGTCCTGGAAGTGAATGTAAACCATGTTGTTAGATTTATTTATTAGATTTTTAGATACCAAAATAAATACAATGAAAAGAAATTTTTTGAAAGAACTGATTTTAGGGAGTGGGAGGAGAGAGGTGATACAGTTGTCTTTTAAAAGTGTAGCGAAAAGTCTTCTTAAACTTACTTTAGGAAAAGATAAATTAGAATGTGATTATGAGGTTTATAGAAACACGGAAAGTGCTTAAAAAGCCTTTAAGTAAGACACACATTATCCAAAATGGTAATTTTATTTAGATACTTTCTCAGTTGAGTAAATTGAGTAAGCAATTAACTTAATTCTCTACTCTCTGGCTCTTTTGAACTCTTATTCTTCCTCTTTTTACCCTTTCTACCTACCATCAGGAGATGATGTTCCTCTTATAGCTGTCAGGGTATTATGGATGTACTCTTAATCCTTTACAGCTGTATTGAAATTGCCTGTAATTGTTTGTTTTTTCTCAGTTGGCAAACTCTCTGAGACTTGGAATTGTGTGTCTTATTCACCGTCTCTAGCATCTAGCTCAGTGCCTGACATGTAGTAAGTACTGATTACTTAATGTCTGTAGGGACCAGAATGTTGGAGTATAGTTAGAGTGAAGAGGCAAAGTAAAATTTCTTCCTGGTCTCTAAGGGGTTAGGGACCCATTGCTTATTGGGCTCTCATTTGTGCTTTTCCAGAAGGGATGATGAGCCTCTAGGCTGTTGATGTTTCTTTTTGCTCTTGACAGTGTAGAGGTAATGGTTTGGGATTCAATCATCGTACATAAAAGTGGCCATTCTATTTCAGAGAGTGAGCAGTAAGAGTTCTGTTTTAGGTGGTATACAGCAGATTCTTTATGTAATTCTCCGAATAGCCATACTATCAAAGAGACTGTGTTCAGTCTTGGGAAAGTGTAAATCAAAGTACTCTGGTGGAAATGATGTTGGATTGTTGAATTGGAGCTTAGACCTGGAAGGCCAGATCTAGTTCTACTACTAACTCTGTATTTAGCCTTGGCCATATCATTTAATCTCTTTGATTCTCAATTTCTTTTATGAAATGAAAGAGTTAGGCTGCATGACCTCTAAGGATCCTTCTTATCTTTAATACTAAGCTTGCATTGCTCACGAGAACATAAAACAAAGATATTGAGTTAGATTTTAGTTACTTGGAAGGTCAAGACAGGGCTGTCCACTAGGTGAAGTATAGGCCAATAGAAATCGCCTACTCTTTCTTTTATTATTTGATTTAATATAGATCAACGTGTTGCTCAGTTGTGTCTAACTCTTTGTGACCCCATGGACTGCAGCACGCCAGTCTTCCTTGTCCTTCACCATCTCCCAGAGCTTGCTCAAACTCATGTCCATCGAATTTGTGATGCCATCCAACCATCTCATCTTCTGTTGTCCCCTTCTCCTCCTGCTTTCAGTCTTTCCCAGCATCAGGGTCTTTTCCAATGAGTCCGTTCTTTGCATCAAGTTGTCAAAGTATTGGAGTTTCAGCTTCAGCATCAGTCCTTCCAATGAATATTCAGGACTGATTTCCTTAGGATGGACTGGTTGGATCTCCTTGCAGTCCAAAGGGACTCTCAAGAGTCTTCTCCAACACCACAGTTCAAAAGCATCAATTCTTCGGCACTCAGCTTTCTTTATAGTCCACCTCTCACATCCATACATGACACTGGAAAAAACATAGCTTTGACTAGATGAATGTTTGTTGGCAAAGTAATGTCTCTGCTTTTTAATATGCTGTCTAGGTTGGTCATAGCTTTTCTTCCAAGGAGCAAGCGTCTTTTAATTACATGGCTTCAGTCACCATCTGCAGTGATTTTGGAGCCCAAATTACAGAGTCAAGATACATAATATTTGGAGTCAAGATACAGAATTTGGAGTCAGGATACAGAGTATTTCCATCACAACAAGGGTCCCTCATATTGCCCTTTTGTACCAACTCCCAACTCCTTCCCAAACCCATTTCTAAACCTGGATAACCCTAATATTTTATCCATTTCTATAATTTTGCCTTTTTAAGAATGTTATATAAATGGAATTATACAGCATATAACCTCTTGTGATTGACTTTTTTTCATGTATGACAGTTCTCTGGAGATTTATCCAGGTTTTTGCATGTGTCAATAATTTATTACATTTTATTTCTCAGTAGCATTTCCCATCTATTTGCTGAAGCTGCAATACTTTGGCCACCTCATGCGACGAGTTGACTCACTGGAAAAGACTCTGATGCTGGGAAGGGTTGGGGGCGGGAGGAGAAGGGGACGACCGAGAATGAGATGGCTGGATGGCATCACCGACTCTGTGGATATGAGTTTGAGTGAACTCCGGGAGTTGGTGATGGACAGGGAGGCCTGGCGTGTTGTGATTCATGGGGTCGCGGAGAGTCGGACACAACTGAGCGACTGAACTGAACTGAACTGAACTGAGCATTTCCCAACATGGATGTACTACAGCTTGCTTAACAGTTGACTCGTGGAAAGTCGTATACATTGTTCCCAGTTTTTTTCTATTATGAATAAAGCTGTAATAAACATATTCAGGCTTTTGTGTGACCATAGCTTTGAGATAAATGCCTGGGAGTGCAATTGCTGAGTCATTTGGTAGTTGCATGTTTGGTTTTTAAAAGAAATTGCCAAATTGTTTTTGAATAGCTGTACCATTTACTTTCCTACCATCGGTATATGAGTGATTCAGTTTCTCTGCATCCTTACTAGTGTATAGTGTTGTCATTATTTTTTATTTTAGCCAGTGTGGTAGGTATGATATCTCATTGTGATTTTAATTTGCATTTCACTAATGACTAATGGTGTTGAACATCTTTTCATGTGCTGATTTGCCATTGGTGATCTTCTTTAGTGAAATGTCTCTTCGTGATTTTTTGCCTGTTTTCTAATTGATCTTTTAAAACTGTTCAGTTTTGAGTGTCCTTTATATATTCTAGATACTCGTCTTTTGTTGCTATGTTGTTCACAACTATTTTATCCTAGTCTATAACTTATCTTTTTATCATTTTAGCAAAGTCTTTCAATGAGTAAATTTGAAAATTTTGAAGAAGTCTAACTCATCAGATTTTCCTTTTATGGACTGTACTTTCTGTACAATCTGTTAAATCTTAGTACTCTGTCTACTCCTAGATCCTAAAGATTTTCCCCTATTTAAAAAAAAATGTTTTACTGTTTTAAGTTTTATATTTAAATCTTTGATTCATTTTGAGCTGCTTTTTGTATAAACGGGTGAGGCTTATGTTGAAGTTTATCTTATTGCCTGTGGATGTCCATTGGCTTCCCAGGTGGTATGTGGTGTTAGTGGTAAAGAACCTGCCTACCAATACTGGAGACATGAGACAGGAGTTCAGTCTCTGGATCAGGAAGATCTTCTGGAGGAAGACATGGTAACTCACTCCAGTATTCTTGCCTGGAGAATCCCCATGGATAGAGGAGCCTGGTGGGCTATAGTCCATAGGGTTGTAAAGAGTTGGACATGGCTGACATGACTTAGCACCCATGCATGGATGTCCAGCTCCAGCACCATTTGTTGAAAAGGCTATTTTTCCTTCGTTAGATTCTTTTGTACCTTTGTTAAAAATCAGTTAAGCATAATTAGTATGGGTTTTTCCCTGTGTTCTCTGTTTTTTATTCCACTGATCTGTGTGTCTGTCCTTTCACCAATACTACACAGTCTTGATTATAAGTCCTGAAATCAAGTAGAGTGATTCTTCCCATTCTGTTCTTTTTCAAGATTGTTTCACTATTCTAGTTTTTTTGGCTTTTCCATATAAATTTTAGAATAAACTATGTATCTGAAAATCTCACTGGGATTTTGATAGGAATCACATTATACCTATGTGTCAATTTGGAGATAATGGACATCTTTAGTATTATTGAATCTACCAGTCCATGATCATGGTCTGTCTATCTATCTGTCTATTGTTTAGTTTCTCTTATCATCTTTGTACAATTTTCAACATGTAAATTATGGATTATGTTGTTAGAATTATGTTTAAGTATTTCATTTTGAGCAATAAAAAATGTACTATATTTTAAGTATCAGTGTTTATATATTTTTAGCTACCATAGAGAAATAAAACTGATTTTGGTGTGTTAATCTTGTATCCTGTGACCTCACTGAAATAATTTATTAGCTCTAGGAGGTTGGTTGTGTGTGTGTGTGTGTGTTTGTGTGTACAGATTTCTTAGCATTTTCTATATAGATAATCATGCCATCTGCAAAAAGGAACAATTTTATGTCTTCTTTTTCAATCTTTTTATCTTTTTTTTTCTTTCTTGTCTTATTGCAGTGGCTAGAACTTCTCCCACTATATGTTGAACCAAGAGTGGTCCAAGCAGACATTTTTGTCCTGTTCTCAATTTTAGTGGGAAAGTCACTGTTAAGTTTAATGTTGACTGACTGACTGAAGTATACATTTTTTGTAGATGCCTTTTTACCAAGTTGAGGGAGTTCCCTCTATGATTATTTATCAGAGTTTTTTTTTTTTTTCAATCATGAATGGTTGTAGAATTTGTTAAATGCTTCTGCATTGATTGATATGATCATGTGATTTTTCTTCTTTAGTTTGTTAATATGATGGACTGATTGTCTCAAATATTGAACTAGCCTTGAATTCCTGAAAGAAATTTCTGTTGGTCATGGTGCATAATTCTTTGTAACATATTGCTGAATTCCATTTTCAAATATTTTGATAAAGATTTTGTATCTAATTCATGAGGGCTATTTATCTGTAGTTTTCCCGTTGTTTCTTTCTTTTACTATCTTTGGTTTAGGTGTCAGTGTAATTAGTATCAATTCATAAAACAAATTGGGAAAGATTTCCTTCTTTAATTTCTAGAGAGATTGTGTAGAATTGGTGTTAATTTTCCCTCAAATATTTGGTATAATTATCTAGTGAAACCATTTGGGCCTGGAGATTTCTTTTTTTAAGTTGATAATTCAATTTCTTTTATAGTTAAAGGGATATTCAAATTATGTGTTTAATATGAGAGAAGTTATGATAGTGTGGGCTTTTGGGAATTAGTTCACTTCATCTGGGCTTCCCTGATAGCTCAGTTGGTAAAGAATTCACCTGAAATGCAGGAGACCCCAGTTCGATTCCTGGGTTGGGAAGATCCACTGGAGAAGGGATAGGCTACCCACTCCAGTGTTCTTGGGCTTCCCTTGTGGCTCAACTGGTAAAGAATCCGCCTGCAATGTGGGAGACTGGGTTCAATCCCTGGGTTGGGAAGATCCCCTGGAGGAGGAAAGTCTGCCCATTCCAGTATTATGGCCTGGAGAATTCCATGGAGTGTGTATTCCACGGGGTTGCAAAGAGTTGGATACGACTGAGCAGCTTTCACTTTTCACTTCATCTAGGTTGTCAAATATGTGTATAGAGTTATTCATAGTATTCCTTCATCTGTTTGGTGTCTGCAGGGTTTGTAGTGATGTTTCCTGTTTCATTCTTGGTATTGGTAATTTGTCTCTTCTCTCATTTTTTCCTTGTCAGTCTTGCCTGCAGTTTGCAATTAAACTGATCTTTTTGAAGAACCAGCTCTTTTTTTTCATTGATTTCCTATATTGTTTTTCTGTTTAATTGGTCTCTGTTCTTATCTTTTTTATCCCTTCTTTCTGCTTACTTTGGGTTTATTTTTCTTTTTTTCTAATGTTTGCATTTAGTGCTATAAATTTCTATTTTAGCACTGCTTTAGCTGTGTCCAACAAATTTTATGTTGTATTTTTATTTTCATTCATTTCTATGTATTTTAAAATTTTCCCTTGAGACTTGTGTCTAGTTTCCTTTATTTTTTAAGATTTTCTTGTTGTCTTTCTGTTTTTGATTTCCAGTTTGATTCTATTATGGTCAGACAACATTCCCCATGAATTTAATTCTTTTAGATTTGTTGAGGTTTGTTTTACAGCTCAGGATACAGCCTCTCTTTGTATATGTTCCTTGGGCATTTGAAAAGAATGTATATTCTGCTCTAATTGTGTGGAGTGTTCTCTAAATGTTGATTCAATTCTATTGATTGATAGTGGTATTGATTTTTTTCTTCTATACCCTTGCTGATATTTTATTTCTTCTATAAAAAGGTCCGTGAGAGTACTGAATTCTGTAAGTATAATAATACTGTATTTATCTGTTTCTTCTTTCAGTTCTGCTGTTTTGTGCACATTTAGGATTGCTTTGTCTTGGGGGATTGACCCTTTTATCTTTTATGATGTATCTCTCTGTTCTGGTCATTTTCTTTGTTCTGAAATCTATCACTTTACCTGATATTAATATAGCCACTGCTGCTTAACTTTGATTAACGTTTGTGTATTGTGTGCTTTCTCATCTTTTTACTTTAACTAGGCCTATTTTGTCCTATTTGGAGTGAGTTTCTTGAAGATAGTATTGTATTTTTCTAAATTTCCATTTGATTCTTTCTATCTTTTCTTTTTTGCTGAAGCTTTCTATTTTTTTGTTTCAAATATGTTTGCAGTTGCTCATTAAAGCACATTGTAATGGGGACTTTAAAATATTTATTAGATAATACTAGCACCTCTGACATTTCTTATTGGCAGCTATTGATTTTTTAAAAATTCAGTTTGAGGCCTTTCTGGTTGTGATTTTTGTAAATGTAAAAGTGTGGTAAGTGATTTTTGATTGACACCTAGGCATTTTCATATTATGAGACTGAATTTTATTTAACCTTCCCTTTTGGTTGACTTTCTCTGACATCACAGTGGAAGGAGGTGAGGACGTCTACCTTGTTAATATCAGGTGGAGTACATGTTGACACTTGAGTGGGAATGGCTCCTCATACTGCTGGGTGGGGGTGGGGATTCTGGTTCCCCACATGGTCTCCACTGACACTGTGGTAGGAGTGAGCTAATTACCTCTGGCTGATGGCAAAAGTCTCGTTCTGCCCTAGAGCCCCTCTGACACTCTCCCAGTGTGCTAGGGAGGGTGCTCGTTACTGCGGGTTGGGGAGAAAGTTCCCATCCTTTATGTGGTTTCTACTGATACCGCGGGGAGGAGGAGATTATATTACTGGCCAGCAGAGGTGAAAGTCTCAGCTTTCTACTTGGCTTTCTTTGACAGCACTCTGGTGAAGGTGTTGGAGCAGCTCTTATGAGAGTTGAAATCTAGGCTTTCCTGTCAGCCTTTTCAAGTATGGCTTGGAGTAGAGTTTTCTTAAAATTAATTAGTTTGACTGCACCAGTTCTTACTTGTGCCATGTGGGATTTTTGATCTTCCTTGCAGCACGCAGGATCTTTAGTTGTAGTGTGTGAACTCTTAGTTATGCCCTGTAAACAACTCTTAGTGGCAGCATGTGAGATCTAGTTCCCTGACCAGAGGTTGAAGCCAGGCTTCCTGAATTCGGAGCACAGAGTCTTAGCCACTGGACAACCAGAGAAATCCAAAGTCACAGTTTTTATTGTGGTATTTGGCTGGAGTAGATAAGTTATTGTATAAAAGTTTTCCGTTTCACTAGGTTGACCTTTTGTTCACCCTTTGATTGGTGAAAACAAGCTTTCATCGGGACTGTTTTGTCTGTGGGCTTCCCTGATGGCTCAGCAGTGAATAATCTGCCAGCAATGCAGGAGATGTGGGTTTGATCCCTAGGTTGGGGAGATCTCCCGGAGGAGGAAATGGCAGCCCACTGTAGTATTCTTGCTTGAAAAATCCCATGGACAGATGAACCTGGGGGGCTACAGTCCAAAGGGTCACAAAGACTTAGACATGACTGAGTGTCTGAGCGTTTTGTCGGTACCTGCTGATGTCATCAGGTTCTTGGGTTCTTCAGCTTCAAGTCTGGGATATATGAGGCAAAAATAAAACCCAAGGAACTCACCATCATGTTTTTCCTTTAGTTTTGATGTATTTAGCCAATCTGCTTCCTTCTCTCTGCCTTTCAGAATCATCTGTTTATTTTATACATAACCAGGATTTTGGGGGTGATTTTTAAAATTGTATATAGTTGATGTACAAGGTTATATAATTGTGCAGTATAGTGGTTCACAATTTTTAAAGGTTATAGTCCACTTATATAAAATATTAGCTGCATTCCCTATATTGTATATCTTTGTGGATTTATATATAATATATATTGTATAATATACTCTGTCACTCCTATAATACAGCCTTGTATCCTTATTTTATGCATAATAGTTTTTACCTCTTAATTTCCTGCCCGTGTGTTGCGTCTCCCCTCTCCCCACTGGTAACCACTAATTTGTTTTCTGTATCTATGAGTCTGTTTCTTTTTTGTTATATTCACTGATTTGTGTATTTTTTACATTCCACATGTAAGTTATATCACGTAGTGTTTGTTTTTATCTGTCTGGCTAGTGTAATACCCTCCAGGTTCATCCACATTGCTGCAAATGGCAAAATTTCATCCATTTTTATGGCTGAGTAGCATTCCATTGTGTGTGTGTACATCTCTCTCTCTCTCTATATATATATATGTATACACACACACACACACACCACATTTTCTTTATTCATTCATCTGTTGATGAACACTTAGGTTGCTTCCATATCTTGGCTATTGTAAATAAGGCTCCTGTGAACATTGGGGTGCATGTATATTCTTGAATTAGTGTTTTTTTTTTTTTTTTTGTATATATACCCAGAAGTAGAATTGCTGAGTCTTAGTACTCTTGCATGGAAAATCCCATGGATGGTGGAACCTGGTAGGCTGCGTCCATGGGGTCACTAAGAGTCGGACACGACTGAGCGACTTCACTTTCACTTTTCACTTTCATGCATTGGAGAAGGAAATGGCAACCCACTCCAGTGTTCTTGCCTGGAGAATCCCAGGGATGGGGGAGTCTGGTGGGCTTCCATCTATGGGGTCCCACAGAGTCGGACATGACTGAAGCGACTTAGCAGCAGCAGCAGTAGGGTAATTCTATTTTTAGTTTTTTGAGAAACCTCCATACTGTTTTCCATGGTGGCTGCACCAGTTTACATTCCTACTAACAGTGTACAAGGCTTCCTTTTTCTCCATATCCTTGTTAACATTTGTTATTTGTAGACTTTTTGATGATAGTCCTTCTGACAGGTGTGAGGTGATGTCTCATTGTGGTTTTGATTTGCATTTCTCTGATGATTAGCAATGTTGAGCGTCTTTTCATGTGCCAGTTGGCCGTCTGCATGTTCTCTTTGGAGAAATGTCTCTTTAGGTCTTCTGCCCATTTTTTTAATCAGTTTTTTTTATGTTGGATAGTATGAACTGTTTATATATTTTCATATCCAGGGTTTCTAGTTGAACCCAGTGGTAGGAATATGGAAAAGTACCTCTACTCCATTTTCCTGGAATAATGTATCTCTTAATTCCTCAAAATAGAGATATTTTATTAGGAAGTTAGGAGTTGTTGTGAACAAGAGTGGAATAGTTATGGGGAAAGAAGAGAGTTTTACTGTGGTTTATTTATAGTATTTTGAATGTTTGAGAAGAGTAGAGGGAAACAGATTCTGCCACTCCTAAAAAAAAGTGTGAGTACCAATTGAATATTGGTGCATTCATTCATTCACCATTCAGCACACATTTAGAAATCAACTGTATGCCTGGCAGTGTGATTGATGCTAGGAATATAAAGACAGGTAAGTTTCTTTTTGCCTATTAGGAGCTCAAAAACTAGTCTGTCGAAGCCTGACATCCAAATAAGCAAATAATGATAACATCTTATGGTAAGTAAACTGAGTATTGAAGGATGAGTTGAAGTTCTGTAGAGGAACTGGAAAAAGATAATGAAGGCCAAAGAAATGGCTTGCTTAAGAGCACAAAAGCATAACAATCTGTGCGTTTAGGAAAATGGCAAGCATCAGTGTGGAAAGAATAAGGGAGTCATATATGTGAGTGGTGCAATATTAGGCTAAAAATACAGGTTTCGTCAGACTATAGAGGGCTTTAATATGGTATGTCATGCTAAGGAAGTTTTACACTGTCTGCAGGCAGTGGAGAGTATACTTTAAGTTATTTGATTGAGCATTTTAAAATAATGATTTTTGTTATATATATTCAAATGTATCCTTTCATATCCTTTTACATATGTGGATGTAAGACTTGACAGTCTGACTTCTCTCTTTTTTCTTCTACTTTCCCCTGTAGGATCATCTGTGGCTAGAAATGGGGGAGAGAAATGTTCACTTAAACATCTAGAGTGATTTGTGTAAATGTAACAGATGCACAAGTGCAGCTCAGGATGAAGCTATTGTTTCAAACCTGTTCTCACAGACAGTTTCAGTTTTACTGGCTGGGTATGTGACTATGTGTTTAAACACAATAACACCCAGTATTAATTGTAATAATCACCTCACAATTTGTTTATCCCCTCAGTCATTTCAGTTTACTTATAAATAGTGGTCTTTCATAGATTCTAGTAGAACTAGATGTACATCTAGTAGTACACTGATGGGGCATATTAATCTTAGAAAATGAAAAATCCATATCTTCTCCAAGAATGGGAAAGTATGATTTAGCTCATTTTGTTAAAATAGTTAAGATATTCTTTATCAGGCAGAGTGTCACATTAATTTTTCACTGTTTTTTTCTTAATCGTTCACATTTATGATCACTATTTCTTCTTGTCTTTAGGTATATTCTATTAGTATCTATAAATGTTTCCCCTCTTCTGTAATAGCATATATTCAAACCTTATGGTATCCCTAATGTATTGGTGTATTTAAAAAAATTCCGTATACAATAACACTTTATTTTTATGCTGTCTAAATCTTTTATTTAAAGACATCTGGTATGCTTGGCTCAGCGGACAAAATATGACAGTGCTGAAAAGTGGTATTAGCAATTCTTATGACTTCTTACATATTTTAAGATGTTTATGGCAGAAATTACATACTGTAGTGGATAGAGTAGCAGACTAAGAAAAATTTATCACTGATAGACAATTGCTTACTCGTGTGTGACCTTGGGAAGATCAGTAGTCTTTTCTGACTGAATGATTCTAATTTTAACCACAATTTTATAATTGTGAAAGAAGCAAAAATTGCTTGAAATATCTGTGTAATAAGAATACTGAGATTTTAAACATAGTTCTTATTTTTTAAATTTAGCATATTATATTGCTATTGTTAATGTTCCTGAAGTGGCTCACTTGAATTCAGTTTTTTGTAATGATTAAAAACATGCTCTTGATATAGCCAGTGGAAACTTTTTGGCTTGAATTTCTGAATGAATTATAAATGAAAATATAATACTTACCTTACTTTTACTTGTTAGATAAATTCTTTAGATATTAAAACTGAATTAATATTAAACTAAATTTGAGACATTGTTATAAATTTCAATTATTTTTTGCTGCTTACAGTTTTAATTCAGAAATATTAATTGACTGAATTGTATCTCTGTAATGAGACCATGACAAATAATGCTATTTATTAGATATGTGTAAGAACCAGCTCATAGTTTGTGATATTTCAGCTTGTATGTACTGTCCTCTGCTGGATGGAAAATGTTCTCCCAATTCAAATGAGTCAGCACCTTGCTGCTTTACTAATGATTTATTTTGCTTAAACTTTGGAAGTCTTTGTGTTATATTTGCTAAGGATGGAATGAAGAAAGTTTCACTCACAAGCCAGATGCCCTCACATATAAGTGATTCTGGGAAGTTCTTTGATTGTGGAATAATTAATTTTGCTATAAAATTTTTACAGTTATCTGGGAAACTGGTTAAAAAGAGGAACTTAAGTTACTATGGTATGTCTATAACTTACATATACTTATGTATCTTTTATTGAAGCCAAAAGTCAAGATTCAGTCAAACCAGGGAACTCATCAAGTCATGACCATTGGGAGTTTTTGTATGGTGAGTGGCCTTGTGATTTTTGTGCGTTTCTTTTTAAGACTGAAGTTACTTAAAAATTGTGCATGCTTGGTAGAGGTGCATGAGAAGAAGAATGCTGGAATTTGATCTGATTCACTATACACATGCCAGATATATTTTGCTTTCCTGAAAAAGTTGTACTATCTTTACTCCTTCTCTAAATCTGTTGCCTTTCTAAGCACGATACCAAAGACAAATATCCTGAGAAAAAGTGATAGATTTTACTACAAAATTTTGAAGTTTCTGTCTGCCAAAATCCACTATAAACAATATCAAAAGGCAACTGACAACTGGGGACAATGAGTGCAAAATGTATGATGAACAAAGAGTTAAAACAGCATGTAGTAAGCGTTAGGTCATCATTTCATCTGGTGAGCTAGGTACTGTTGTTATCTTTATGTTATAGATGAGGAAATTGAAGTTTGGAGAGGTCTTACATTAATGATAGATTAAGGCTTCAAAACTCAGGCAGTCGTAGCCCGAGCCTATGCTGTTAACCATTATATTACCTGTCCTCCGTTCCTATAGATATCCAGAGACATGAACAGGCAATTCACAAAGAAAGACATCCAGTAGCCAGTAAACATGTAAAACATATTTACTTTTTTTAAATTTATTTTTTAATTTTTATTTTTTTTATTTTTTCAAAAACAATTTTAGGAATCTTTACTTAAAAACAACCTTATCTTAAAATGGAGTAACTTTGGTTTTATGAGCAGCAAGCAAAGTACAGAAGCAAAAATGCATTACAGGAGCATTAAGTTCTACATTAAAGAAGTCAAGTAGGTGCAAATGAAAATAAGGTACTTTTGTATATGAAACTGTAACAGATGAAAAAATGATTATGCTCATTATTGGCAAGATACAGAAAAACCACACAATTGATAAATCCTTTCATTGGGAAAATTACCTAAAAAATTCTTTATACATTACAATTCAATTTTTAGTTCTTTGAGAAAATAATTGTGTATGTATGAGTTCTGGTTTCATGGAAGTGAACCCAATATTTGTTTATGATAGCTACACACTAGAGTCAGCCAAAATGCCCAACAATGCAGTGGTTAAGAAAATTAGTGTTCATTTATAAAATGGAATACTAGAGGAAAACCAGGTCATTAAATCATGAGGATTCCATTTAGAACATGTGAATTTTACATTAATAAAAGGCTGGAAAATTTAGAACAAAATATTGGTAGTGATTATCTCCAATTAGTGGGACTACAAGTCGGTATTTTAAAATTTTCTAAAATTTCCATAATTTAAAATTTTTGATTTATGTTGAGGTTTGACAGAAAACAACAAAATTCTGTAAAACAATTATCCTTCAATAAAAAATAAATTAATTAAAAAAAGAACTACTATGAAATTTCCTTTAAATTACCTATTTTTAAGATTTTAAAAAGCATAGCCACAGATTTGCAAAATGAAAATTTTAGTCTCTCTATTTTTTAAGTTCTGATTAACAATACATCTGGATCATTATTTTGGTCTTAAAATTGATAGTTATCAGTAATATTATTCTCAAGTAAACTTGAATGATGTTATTTTATTCATAATTTCAGTGTGAATTTTTCTTTATCTCATTTGTTGGCCAAATTTTTCTTTTTTTCTTTTCTTGAATCTCTCCACATTCATATTTGCCATTCTATTAGCTATTTTTTTCCAGTGTATTTTCTACTTTTTAAAAATACCTATCTTGTTTTTAATATTTATTCTTTTGTAACACACTATTCTATTGTTCATTTTTCCAGTTTTCCTTTTCCCCATGCAGTGAAAAGTTTGCAAATTTGGTGTGAAATTTGTTGTGATGAATAGTAAATGCCTACTTGGTTATTTATCATTAATTATTAAATATAATTAAGATTATAGAACCTAATTCTCAATAATTAATGTTTTAATTTCAGCATTTGGTTATAAAGTTGCATCAGTGTTTTTATTTTCTGTTAATGTGTGATTTATTTGTTAGGTCTTATTCCTGAATAGCTGGATTTTTTCCTTCCCTGAGAAAGTGACCTGTCTTCCCTCTACTTTCAGTAATTCAGTTCTGATTTATATTTGGAGTCATGGCACAGTACTAGATGATTCAAGCAGAGGAAGAAAAAAAGATCTGTGGCACTTTATTTTCCACTTTCCTCTGATAAAAGTCCTAAGGGGATCTAATATATGCTGTTTTGCGTTTTGCTTATATGTGTCAGGCAGAGTAAAGTGGGCAGGGATTGCTGCTGCTGCTGCTGCTGCTGCTGCTAAGTCACTTCAGTCGTGTCCGACTCTGTGTGACCCCACAGACGGAAGCCCACCAGGCTCCCCCGTCCCTGGGATTCTCCAGGCAAGAACACTGGAGTGGGTTGCCATTTCCTTCTCCAATGTGTGAAAGTGAAAGGTGAAAGTGAAGTCGCTCAGTCGTGTCCGACCCTTAGCGACCTCACGCACTGCAGCCTACCAGGCTCCTCCATCCATGGGATTTTCTAGGCAAGAGTACTGGAGTGGCTTGCCAGTGCCTTCTCTGAGGGCAGGGATTAGAGACCTTTATATTGAAAGGAATTATTTTGAGGCTGCTGTGACAAATCTGGTGGCTTTGATTTGCTGCAGTTCTATAATTTGAACACTAAGTGGCACTAAAGCCTAGGTCACAGATAAAATATTTTCGATTTACATTATAAGATTCAGGGGTCTCTTGATGGGTATGGCTTTATGAAAATGCAAAAAGGATCAGTGAAAAGTACTTTGAGCTCAAGAAAAAAGATAAAAAGTTAGTTAGATAATCAAGTTATTTTTGGGAACTAGAAGTTTACCAACTCTATTGTTTGAATATATTTGAAAGCAGAAAGTAAACTTGTTAAAGTGACCAAAGATGATTTACCTCCTTGCAACCTATTCTTGATTATTTTCCCTTTTTCTTTGCAGAAGGGAAGTGAGTCTCTACTTGCAGACAGAGTGCTCCCTTATGTATGTTGTTAATCTCCTATTCATCCACAGGTGGAAATACTGACAGTAAACACTACTTCTGAGCTCAAGCATCTTTAGAGACTATTTAGTTATACCAATAAATGTACATTCATACATTTGATTGAATCTGGGATATATCAGTGTCATTCCAGTAAGAAAAAAATTAGAATTTATTTTGGAGGGGAAGAAAATTATACTTGTTTTGTTACTTCTCTAAGCATTAAATTCTTAAGATTTTTTTCTGCTAACATTCCACTGGTTTAAATACTCTACCCAGAAAAAGGGCACATTCTTATCTCTTAAATTTTTTTCTAGCATGTATTGGACTTCTGGCTATATCTCTTTTCATTATTTTAAATTTATTTTTTTTAAATTATTTTCTCTAAAATTGCAACACATACTTTACAGTCTCTTTAGGGTTAATATTTTACTAATTCATCTGAATGATAAGAATTTTGCATCATAATCCATTTACCTACCTTTTATCATTATTGTTATAATTGTTACTTGTCTTTTATAGAAATTAAGGGGAAAGAGCAATCTTTGTATTTAGTCTGATATTTTCTATTTCTGATATTCTTAATGCTTTTACAAATATCTGATTTCTTCTCTGGTATCCTTTCTCTTCAAACTGAAGAACTTCCTTTATCATTGCTTGTTGTTCAGGCATCTTGACAATAAATTTTCTTGATTTTCTTTTGTCTGAAGATGTCTTCATTTTGCCTTTATTCTTAAAGAATATTTTCACTGGGTATACAATTTTGGGTTGGCATTTTTTCCTTTTAGAATTTTCCTATGTTGTTCTACTGTCTTCTGATGACCATAATTTCTGATGAGAAGCCAGTGTCCCTGTGAGTCCTTATTCCTCTGTAAGTACTTTGTCATTTTTTTCCTGACTACTTTTAATACTCTTCTCTTTATATTTGGTTTTCATGTTTTTGATCATACTGTGCTTAGAGTTTTATTGCGAAGTTACTGAAACTGTACATTCATATCTTTCACCATAGATGAGAGATTTTGGGCCATTATTTCATCCATTTTTTTTGAAAGGGGGTGCACTAATTTTATTTTTCTTTCTTGTATCTGGGTCTTGGATTCTATTTTCACCTTTTAGTCTTTTTGATATTTTACCACAGATCTCTTTAAGGACCAGCTCACATATTATTTATTTTATATTAGAGGCAGTGTTCCCTCATCTGAGCTTGAATTATTTGTTTGTTGTAACATTTATAGTTAGTTAATCATATATGTCTTTCTGCCCAGCAGGATTTTTCACTACATTAACCAGGAACTGATTCACAGATTTAACATATATGGTATATAGCATAATAAATATTTTGAATTAAAAAAAACTAGTGAAATTCCCTTATATATAATTTAATTGTGTTTATTGTCTTCTGGTTTCTAGTTCTAGTACTTGTATTGTAGCAAACAGTATCTTGGTAAAGAAGAGAATATAAAAATATTCATGTATATTAAACTCTAATTACAAGGTTAACATCCATTTTTATATTTTCATATAATATATGATTAGTTTTTTCAGCTATTTTATTTTCTTTTTAAATGGTGTTAAAATATATGTAACATAACAATTACCATCTTAACTATTTTAAGTGTACACTTCAATGGTAATAAATAAATTTACATTGTTGTGTAGTCAATACCACCATCCATCCCCATAATTCTTTTCATCTTGTAAAACTGAAATCTATATCTATTAAACAGTAACTCTCCATTCTATGCTTTCCCCAACTCTTGGCAACCACCACTGTACTTTCTATCATTATGATTTTGACTGAGTATTTCATATACGAGAATTAATATATAATTTGTCTTTTTGTGACTGGCTTATTTCACTTAGGATAATGATCTCAAGGTTCATACATATTGCAGATCATACATATTGACAGGCCATCAATAAAAATGTGTGTGAAGTGAAATTTCATTATATTTTGATTTGCATTTTCCAAATGATTATTGATGTTAAGCATCTTTTCATGAGCTTGTTAACCATTTGTATATCTTCTTTGGAGAAATGTCTACTCAGGTCCTTTGCACATTTCTGAATTGGCTTGTTTGGTTTACTTGTTAAGTTTTAGGAATTCTGTATGTATTCTGAATATTGATCCCTTATCGGATACATGATTTGCAAATATCTTCTACTATTCTATAGGTTGCCTTTTTACTCTATGTGAGTGAAGTTGCTCAGTTGTGTCCGACTCTTTGTGACCTTATGGACTATAGCCTACCAGGCTCCTCTGTCCATGGGATTTTTCCAGGTAAGAATACTAGTGTGGGTTGCCCTTGCTATTTCTGCAAAAACATTGGGATTTTAAAAAATTGAAGTGTATTTCATTGACAGTGTCATGTTCATTTTAGGTGTACAGCAAAGTGATTCAGCTGTATATATTCTTTTCAAGATTCTTTTCCATTTTAAGTTATTACAAAGTGTTGAATATAATTCTCTGTGCTGTTCAATTGGTCCTTGTGGTTTATCTATTTTATATACAGTATTATCTGCTAATCCCACATTCCTAATTTATACCTCACTACCTTCCCCCTTTGATAACCATAAGTTTGTTTTCTATGTCTGTGAGTCTGTTTCTGTTTTGTAAATAAGTCTATTTGTAAAATTTTTAAGATTTCACATAAAAATGATATTTTGGTATTTGACTTACTTAGTATGATAATATCTAGGTCTATCCATGTTGCTGCAAATAGCATTATTTTGTTCTTTTTTATGACTGAGTAGTATCCTATTATATATATGTACCACACCTTCTTTATCCATCCATCTGTTGATGAGCATTTAGGTTGCTTTCATGTCTGGGCTATTGTAAATTGTGCTTCTGTGAATGTCGGGGTGCACATATCTTTTTAAATTAGAGTTTTCATCTTTTCCAGATATAGACTCAGGAGTAGGATTACTGCACCAAATGATAGCTCTATTTTTAGTTTTTTGAGAAATGTTCATACTATTTTCCATAGTGGCTGCACCAGTTTACATCCCCACTAACAGTGTAAGCTCCAAAACTTTGGCCCCCTAATGCCAAGAGCAACTCATTAGAAAAAGACCCTGATTTTGGGAAAGATTGAAGGCAGGAGGAGAAGGGGACGACAGAGGATGAGATGGTTGGAGGGCATCATCAGCTCAATGGACTTGAGTTTGAGTAAGCTCCAGGAGATGGTGAAGGACAGGAAAACCTGGCATGCTGCAGTCCATGGGGTTGCAGAGTTGGACACAACTGAGTGACTGAACAACAGCAACAACAACAACAACCATGTAAGAGGATTCCCTTTTCTCTACACTCTCTCCAGCATTTATTATTTGTAAAGTTTTGATGATGGCCATTCTGACTGGTATGGGTGGTATTTCATGGTAGTTTTGATTTGCATTTCTCTAATAAGTAGCCATGTGGAGAAGGCAATGGCAAGCCACTCCAGTACTATTGCCTAGAAAATCCCATGGATGGAAGAGCCTGGTAGGCTGCAGTCCGTGGGGTCGCTAAGGGTCGGACACGACTGAGCGACTTCACTTTTCACTTTCCACTTTGACACATTGGAGAAGGAAATGGCAACCCACTCCAGTGTTCTTGCCTGGAGAATCCCAGGGACCGGGGAGCCTGGTGGGCTTCCGTCTATGGGGTCACACAGAGTCGGACATGACTGAAGTGACTTAGCAGCAGCAGCAGCAGCAGAGCACCTTTCATGTGTCTGTTGGCCATCTGTATGTCTTCTTTGGAGAAATATATATTTAGGTCCTCTGCCCACTAAAACACTTATTTACTTATTTATTTGACTGTGCCAGGTCTCAGTTGTGGCATGTGGAATCTTTTGGTTATGGCATGTGAGATTTAGTTAAGGATTGAATTCAGGTCCCCTTCGTTGGGGGCACAGAATCTTAACCATGTTTGGGTTGTTTCGATTTTTTTTTATTTTGTCTAACATTACTATAGCCATTCCTGTTCTCTTTTGTTTGCTATTTGCATGAAATATCTTTTTTCATTCTTTCACTTTCAACCTGTTTGTGTCTTTGGTTCTCAGGTGAGTCTCTTGTAGAAAGCATGTAGTTGAATCATATGTTTTCATCCATTTTTCCGGTCTCTGTCTTTTGATTAGGGTGTTTAATTCATTTACATCTAATTATAGAAGAAGGTGTAATCCAGAGTAAAATGTGATTAAAAGTAGAGGTAGCTTTCTTAGTCCGCGTGAGAAACTTTTGAGTGTACTGGGGCAGGGGTGAGTCATTTTATTTGGATATTAACAGAAAGGATGCAGGAAGTTGGAGCACTTAGGGACATCTGAATTGCTTTATTTTATCTGAATTATTTTATTATTTTATCCAAATAAAAGAATGAGTTACCTATTGGGGTAAGTGTGGGAAAACTTTTGGAATGGTAAGTGTCTATGGAGGGTTGTGGAGAAAACATCTAGAATGACTCAGAGTAATGGTAAATTCTAGCTGATTGCAAGTATTAAATCCATAGATTCAAGCTGGAGGCTATAAATGAAAGGAAGGATTCTTTGCTTTTAAAAGTATTTTCAAGCCCACAGCAAACCTTATTCTCAATGGTGAAAAACTGAAAGCATTTCCTCGAAGATCAGGAATAAGACAAGGGTGTCCACTCTTACCACTACTATTCAACGTAGTTTTGGAAGTTTTGGCCACAGCAATAAGAGCAGAAAAAGACAAAAAAGGAATCCAAATTGGAAAAGAAGAAGTAAAACTCTCACTGTTTGCAGATGACATGATCCTCTATACAGAAAACCCTAAAGACTCCACCAGAAAATTAATAGAGCTAATCAATGAATATAGTAAAGTTGCAGGATATAAAATCAACACTCAGAAATCCCTTGCATTCCTGTACACTAATAATGAGAAATAGAAAGAGAAATTAAGGAAACAATTCCATTCATCATTGCAATGAAAAGAATAAAATACTTAGGAATATATCTATCTAAAGAAACAGAAGACCTATATATAGAAAACTATAAAACCCTGATGAAAGAAATCAAAGAGGACACTAATAGATGGAGAAATATACCGTGTTCATGGATCGAAGAAACAATATAGTGAAAATGAGTATACTACCCAAAGTAATCTATAGATTCAATGCAATCCCTATCAAGCTACCAACGGTATTTTTCACAGATCTAAAACAAATAATTTCACAATTTGTATGGAAATACGAAAAACCTCGAATAGCCAAAACAATCTTGAGAAAGAAGAATGGAACTGGGGGAATCAACCTGCCGGACTTCAGGCTCTACTACAAAGCCACAGTCATCAAGACAGTATGGTACTGGCACACAGACAGAAATATAGATCAATGGAACAAAATAGAAAGCCCAGAGATAAATCCACGCAATTATGGACACTTTATTTTTGACAAAGGAAGCAAGATTATTCAATGGAGAAAAAACAGTCTCTTTAACAAGTGGTGCTGGGAAAAGTGGTCAGCCATTTGTAAAAGAATGAAACTAGAACACTTTTTAACACCATACACAAAAATAAACTCAATATGGATTAAAGATCTAAACCTAAGACCAGAAACTATAAAACTCCTAGAGGAAAACATAGGCAAAACATTCTCCGACATAAATCACAGCAGGATCCTCCATGACCCACCTCCCAGAATATTGGAAATAAAAGCAAAAATAAACAAATGGGACCTAATTAAAATTAAAAGCTTCTGTACAACGAAGGCAACTATAAGCAAGATGAAAAGACAGCATTCAGAATGGGATAAAATAATAGCAAATGAAGCAACTGACAAAGAATTAATCTCAAAAATATATAAGCCACTCCTGCAGCTCAATTCCAGAAAAATAAATGACCCAATCAAAAAATGGGCCAAAGAACTAAACAGACATTTCTCCAAAGAAGACATGGCTGCTATCCAAAAGTCTACAAGCAATAAATGCTGGAGAGGGTGTGGAGAAAGGGGAACCCTCTTACACTGTTGGTGGGAATGCAAACTAGTACAGCCACAATGGAGAACAGTGTGGAGATTCCTTAAAAAACTGGAAATAGAACTGCCATATGACCCAGCAACACTTCTGGGCATACACACTGAGGAAACCAGAATTGAAAGAGACGTGTACCCCAATGTTCATTGCAGCCCTGTTTATAATAGCGAGGACATGGAAGCAACCTAGATGTCCATCAGCAGATGAATGGATAAGAAAGCTGTGGTACTTATATGCAATGCAGTATTCAGTTCAGTTCAGTTCAGTCGCTCAGTCGTGTCCGACTCTTTGCGACCCCATGAATCACAGCACGCCAGGCCTCCCTGTCCATCACCAACTCCCGGAGTTCACTCAGACTCATGTCCATCGGGTCGGTGATGCCATCCAGCCATCTAATTCTCTGTCGTACCCTTCTCCTCTTGCCCCCAATCCCTCCCAGCATCAGAGTCTTTTCCAGTGAGTCAACTGTTCACATGAGGTGGCCAAAGTATTGCAGTTTCAGCTTTAGCATCAGTCCTTCCAATGAACACCCAGGACTGATCTCCTTTAGAATGGACTGGTTGGACCTCCTTGCAGTCCAGGGGACTCTCAAGAGTCTTCTCCAATACCACAGGTCAAAAGCATCAATTGTTTGGCGATCAGCTTTCTTCACAGTTCAACTCTCACATCCATACATGACCATGGGAAAAACCATAGCCTTGACTAGACGGACCTTTGTTGGCAAAGTAATGTCTCTGCTTTTTAATATGCTATCTAGGTTGGTCATAACTTTCCTTCCAAGGAAAGTTAATTTCATACTCAGCCATAAAAATGAATACATTTGAATCAGTTCTAATGAGGTGGATGAAACTGGAGCCTATTATACAGAGTGCAGTAAGTCATAAAGAAAAACACCAATACAGTATACTAATGCATATATATGGAATTTAGAAAGATGGCAACAATAACCCTGTATGTGAGACAGCAGCTGAGACACAGATGTATAGAACAGTCTTTTGGACTCTGGGAGAGGGCAAGGGTGGGATGATTTGGGAGAATGTCATTGAAACATGTATATTATCATATGTGAAACAAATATGTGATAATTTCACATATTATCATATGTGAAATGAATCGCCAGTCTAGGTTCAGTGCATGATACAGGATGCTTGGGGCTGGTGCACTGGGATGACCCAGAGGGATGATATGGGGAGGGAGGTGGGAGGGGGGCTCAAGATGGGGAACACATGTACACCTAGGGTGGATTCATGTCAATGTATGGCAAAACCAATACAATATTGTAAAGTAAAAAAAAAAAAGTAAATAAAAGGAATCCAGGTCAGAAAAGAAGAAGTAAAACTCTCACTGTTTGCAGATGACATGATACTATACATAGAAAACCCAAAAGAAACTATCAGAAAATTACTAGAGCTAACCAGTGAATTCGGCAAAGTTGAGGGATACAAGGTCAATACATAGAAATCACTTGCATTCCTATATACTAACAATGAAAAATCAGAAATAGAAATTAAGGAATCAGTACCATTCACCATTGCAACAAAAATAATAAAATATCTAGGAATAAACCTACCCAAGGAGACAAAAGACCTGTATATGGAAAACTATAAGACACTGATAGAAGAAATCAAAGATGAAATAAACAGATGGAGAGATATTACATGTTCCTGGGTAGGAAGAATAAATATTGTGAAAGTGATTATACTACCAAATGCAATCTGCAGATTCAGCGTGATCCCTATCAAATTACCAATGGCATTTTCCACAGAGCTAGAATGAAAACTTTCACAATTTATCAGTTCAGTTCAGTCGCTCACACAATTTATATGGAAACACAAAAAGCCCTGAATAGCCAAAGCAGTCTTGAGAAGAAAAAAATGAACCTGGAGGAGTCAACCTTCCTGACTTCAGGCTGTATTACAAAACCTACAGTATGGTACTGGCACAAAAACAGAAATATAGACCAATGGAATAAGATAGAGAACCCAGAGATAAACCCACGCACCTAGGGGTACCTTATTTTTGACAAAGGAAGCAAGAATATACAGTAGGGCAAAGATAGCCTCTTCAATAAGTGGTTCTGGGAAAACTGGACAGCTATGTGCATAAGAATGAAATTAGAACACTACCTACTGCCATACACAAAGGTAAACTCAAAATGGATTAAACACCTAAATGTAAGGTCAGAAACTATTAAACTCTTAGGGGAAAACTTAGGCAGAACACTCTATGACATAAATCAAAGCAAGATCTTCTATGACATACCTCCTAGAGTAATGGAAATAACAACAAAAATAAGCAAGTGGGATCTAATTAAACTTAAAAGCTTTTGCACAGCAAAGGAAACTATAAACAAGGTGAAAAGACGACCCTGAAAATGGGAGAAAATAATAGCTAAGGAAACAACTGGCAAAGAATTGATTTCTAAAATATACAAGCAGCTCATACAACTCATACCAGAAAAGCAAAAAACCCCGTCAAAAAGTGGGAAAGGGACCTGAAGAGCCATTTCTCCAGAGAAGACATACAGATGACTAACAAGCACATGAAAAGATACTCAGCATCACTCATTATTAGAGAAATGCAAAACTACAATGAGATATCACCTCACACCAGTCACAATGGCCATCATCAAAGTCTACAAACAATAAATGCTGGAGAGGATGTGGAGAGAAGGGAACACTCTTGCATTCCTAGTGGGAATGTAAACTGATAAAACCGTTATGGAAGATGGTATGGAGATTCCTTAAAAAACTAGGAGTAAAACCACCATATGACCTAGCAATCCCACTCCTATGCATATACCCTGAGGAAACCAAAATTGAAAAAGATACATGTACCCCAATGTTCATTGTAACACTATTTACAATAGCTAGAACATGGAAGTAACCTAGATGTCCATTGACAGATGAATGGATAAAGAAACTGTGGTACATGTATACAGTAAAATACTACTCAGCCATAAAAATGAATGCATTTGAATCCATTCTAATGAGGTGGATGATCCTAGAGCCTATTATACAGCGTGAAGTAAGTCAGAAAGAGAAAGATAAATATCATATACTGGCATATATATATGGAATCTAAGAAGATGGCACTGATGAATTTATTTTCAGGGCAGCAATGGAGAAACAGAGAATAGACTATGGACATGGGGGGAGAAGAGGGAGAAGGGGAGATGTATGGAGGGAGTAACATAGAAATTTACAAGACCATACGTAAAATAGATAGCCAATGGGAATTTACTGTGTAACTCAGGAAAATCAAACAGGGGCTCTGTGACAGGCTGAAGGGTGGGCATGGGGAGGGAGATGTGAGGGAGATCTGATAGGGAGGGCACATGGGTGTACCTATGGCTGATTCTTATTGATATATGACAGAAACCCACAAAATTCTGTAAAGCAATTATTCTTCAATTAAAAAATTAAAAAACAGAGTCTTTTCAGATGTTATCTATTTTGGAAGTTCTTACAGGGAGGTCAAAGAATAACCTGTTGGAACTTGATGGTTACCTTAGTATGATGAACACTGATTATTTTTTTCAGGCAAGTGTCAAATATTTAATTATTTTCCTCTATATAGTATTTTATATATTTATGTATTCAAATATATGAGTGTTTATGGTTTTTGTGCTGTGTGCTTTACCTAAAAATTATAAAGAATTCACTCTTCATGTTTTACTGTCTTTCATTCATATATGGCTTAGTTATTATTATTTCTAAAGTTTGGATCTTTATTTTATCAGGAATACTTACTGATGTAAGACATGAAATAAGATTTCAGCTTTATTTTATTTTAATTTAGAAAATGGCTAGCCAGGAGTGATGTCATCAACATGGTGAAATAAGAGTTTTCTGCTATATTTCCCTAAAAATCTACCAATTTAGATGATTGCCCATGGACAGGAAATCCTTTGTAGAAGTCCAGGAGTCAAATGGAGAAATTCCAGCACAATGTTGGAGCAAAAAAAAAATCTGGCATTGGATGCATTTAAGAGGGTAAGAGGGCAATGCCAAAGAATGCTCAAACTTCTGCACAGTTGCACTCCTCACGCACTAGTAAAGTAATGCTCAAAATTCTCCAAGCCAGGCTTTAACAGTACACGAACCATGAACTTCCAGATGTTCAAGTTGGATTTAGAAAAGGCAGAAGAACCAGAGATCAAATTGCCAACATCATCTGGATCATCGAAAAAGCAAGAGAGTTCCAGAAAAACATGTGAAAGAAAGTGAAAGTGAAGTCACTCGTCGTGTCCAACTCTTTGCAACCCCATGGACTGTAGCCTACCAGGCTTCTCTCTCCATGGGATTTTCCAGGCAAGAATACTGAAGTGGGTTGCCATTTCCTTCTCCAGGAGATCTTCTTGACCCAGGGTTTGAACCCGGGTCTCCTGCATTGTAGGCAGACGCTTTACCATCTGAGCCACCCAGGGATGTCCATACAGAAAAACGTGTACTTCTGCTTTATTGACTATACCAAAGCCTTTGACTATGTGGATCACAACAAACTGTGGAAATTCTTAAAGAGATGGGAATACCAGACCACCTGACCTGCCTCTTGAGAAATCTGTATGCAGGTCAGGAAGCAACAGTTAGAACTTGACATGGAACAACAGACTGGTTCCAATTAGGAAAAGGAGTGTGTCAAGGCTGTATATTGTCACCTTGCTTATTTAACTTATATGCAGAATACATCATGAGAAACACTGGGCTGGATGAAGCACAAGCTGGAATCAAGATTGCCGGGAGAAATATCAATAACCTTAGATATGCAGATGACACCACCCTTATGGCAGAAAGTGAAGAACTAAAGAGCCTCTTGATGAAAGAGGAGAGTGGAAAAGTTGGCTTAAAGCTCAACATTCAGAAATCTAAGATCATGGCATCTGGTCCCATCACTTCATGGGAAATAGATGGGGAAACAGTGGAAACAGTGTCAGACTATTTTTCTGGGCTCCAAAATCACTGCAGATGGTGACTGCAGCCATGAAATTAAAAGATGCTTGTTCCTTGGAAGAAAAGTTATGACCGACCTAGACAGCATGTGAAAAAGCAGAGACATTACTTTGCCAACAAAGGTTTGTCTAGTCAAAGCTATGGTTTTTCCAGTAGTCATGTATGGATGTGAGAGTTGAACTGTAAAGAAAGCTGAGCACCGAAGAATTGACGCTTTTGAACTGTGGTGTTGGATAAGACTCTTGAGAGTCTCTTGGACTGCAAGGAGATCCAACCAGACCATCCTAAAGGAGATCAGTCTTGAGTGTTCATTGGAAGGACTGATGTTGAAGGTGAAACTCCAATACTTTGGCCACCTGATACAAAGAACTGACTCATTGGAAAAGACCCTGATGCTGGGAAAGATTGAGGGCAGGAGGAGAAGGGGACAACAGAGGATGAGACGGTTGGATGGCATCATCAACTCAATGGACATGAATTTGGGTAAACTTCACGAGATGGTGATGTACAGGGAAGCCTGGTGTACTGCAGTCCATGGGGTCACAAAGAGTCAGACACGACTGAGCAACTGAATTGAATTGAATGCATTATACATTATTGGATTCCCAGAAGAAGAGAAGAGAGAAAGGAGGGTAGAGAGCTTATTTAAAGGAATAATAGATCAGAACATCAAAAATCTGGGGAGAGATGTGGATATCCGAATTCATGAAGTTCACAGATTCCAGCAAAATTTCGACCCAAAACACAGTATAATAAAACTGTCTAAAGTCAGAGAGAATTTTAAAAGCATCAAGAGAAAAGATATTCCTCACATACAAGGAAATCCCCATAAGACTGTCAGTGGATTTCATAGCAGAAACTTTGCAGGCCAGGAGAGAGTGCCATTATATGTTGAAACTGCTGAAAGGTAAAAACTGCCACCCAGAATACTCTACTTGTCAAAGTTGTCCTTCAAAATTAAGGAGACATAGCTGAAAGTTCTTTAAGCTGAAATGAAGGACACAGTAGGGGTACAAGGTGACTGTGGACAAGCCTGTATTTTTTCTAACTTTACTATATACTAAAAAATCTCAGGTCTTATCCCATAGTCTGAATTTTAAGAATTTGCTTTCTCATAAGTTCCCAGTTCAGTTCAGTTCAGTCGCTCAGTCGTGTCCGACTCTTTGCGACCCCATGAATCACAGCACGCCAGGCCTCCCTGTCCATCACCAACTCCCGGAGTTCACTCAAACTCATGTCCATCGAGTTGGTGATGCCATCCAGCCATCTCATTCTCTGTCGTCCCTGTCTCCTCCTACCCCCAATCCCTCCCAGCATCAGACTCTTTTCCAGTGAGTCAACTCTTCGCATGAGGTGGCCAAAGTATTGGAGTTTCAGCTTTAGCATCAGTCCTTCCAATGAACACCCAGGATTGATCTCCTTTAGAATGGACTGGTTGGATCTCCTTGCAGTCCAAGGGACTCTCAAGAGTCTTCTCCAGCACCACAGTTCAAAAGCATCAATTCTTCAGCAATCAGCCTTCTTCACAGTACAACTCTCACATCCGTACATGACCACGGGAAAAACCATTGCCTTGACTAGACGGACCTTGGTTGGCAAAGTAATGTCTCTGCTTTTTAATATGCTATCTAGGTTGGTCATAACTTTCCTTCCAAGGAGTAAGCGTCTTTTAATTTCATGGCTGCAATCAGCATCTGCAGTGATTTTGGAGCCCCAAAAAAGCCTGACACTGTTTCCACTGTTTCCCCATCTATTTCCCATGAAGTGATGGGACCAGATGCCATGATGTTTGTTTTCTGAATGTTGAGCTTCAAGCCAACCTTTTCACTCTCCTCTTTCACTTTCATCAAGAGACCTTTGAGTTCCTCTTCACTTTCTGCCATAAGGGTAGTGTCATCTGCATATCTGAGGTTATTGATATTTCTCCTGGCAATCTTGATTCCAGCTTGTGCTTCTTCCAGCCCAGCGTTCCTCATGATGTACTCTGCATATAAGTTAAATAAGCAGGGTGACAATATACAACCTTGACGTACTCCTTTTCCTATTTGGAACCAGTCTGTTGTTCCATGTCCAGTTCTAACTGTTGCTTCCTGACCTGCATACAGGTTTCTCAAGAGGCAGGTCAGGTGGTCTGGAATTCCCATCTCTTTCAGAATTTTCCACAGTTGATTGTGATCCACACAGTCAAAGGCTTTGGCATAGTCAATGAAGCAGAAATAGATGTTTTTCTGGAACTCTCTTGCTTTCTCCATGATCCAGTGGATGTTGGCAATTTGATCTCTGGTTCCTCTGCCTTTTCTAAAACCTGCTTGAACATCTGGAAGTTCACGATTCACATATTGCTGAAGCCTAGCTTGGAGAATTTTGAGCATGACTTTACTAGCGTGAATAAGTTTCCAGGTAATGACAATGCTAATGATTCATGTATAATAATTTGAGTTTCAAGGACTAATTCAGTGCATATTAAAATGAGCGACTTCACTTTTCACTTTCATGCATTGGAGAAGGAAATGGCAACCCACTCCAGTGTTCTTGCCTGGAGAATCCCAGGGACTGGGGAGCCTGGTTGGCTGCTGTCTGTGGGGTCGCACAGAGTCGGACACGACTGACATGACTTAGCAGCAGCAGCAGCAGGGAGCTTTTTAAATTCCCACTGTATGGTTCACAGCCTTACCATTTAAATCAGAATATAGAGGAGTGAGAAATAGGCATAAGTATTTTTTAGGGACCCCAGGTGATTCGAAAGTACAGTGAAATTTGGGAACTATGGGAAGTATGCTAAAATACTTCCCCATTACCTTCTCTTGAATACAAGACAGTTTGTCTAGACCATTTTCATTGTATATAAAATGGAGATCCAGCTGATTGGTGGGAATAGGCAAGGGGAAGATACCTATATATATGCATTTATTTGTATACATGTCTATCTAAAATCAATCAATCTATCTACCTATCATCTTTCTATCTTACATGACATATGTAAGAGCTGGAGAGAGAACTAAGGTAGAAACTGAAGAATATGACTCTATATCACCCTGGTGTTTTTTGTGGAGGCACTTAACCCAGAAATGAATGACCTTTAAATGTTTCATTGCCAGAGGGGAAAAAAAAACTTCCTTTACTGATTGCTCTTTGCTTACTGTCTATCCACATGTATAATCTCAGTTAAACCTGATGAAAATGTTTGTAACACATACTGACAGAATAGTATCCAGAAAGTATAACAAACACCTAAAAGATGAAAACACTAATTTTAAAAAAAAATGAGCAAAAGACACAAACAGGAATTTCTCCAAAGGTGGAAAACAAATAACCTATAAATATAGAAAGGCTGCTCAACCTTATTTGTAATCAAGTAAATGCAAATAAAAATTGCAGGATACAATTTCAGATCCACAAGACTGGCAAAACAAATGGAATGGAATTTATTAAGTATTGACGAAGATATGGGACTACAAGAATTTCATCCTTTACTGTTGGCCCCAGAAAGTGATATGATCACTTTGGAAAGCAATTTAGCTTTACCTACTAAAATTGAACTTCTTAGTATATGTCATTGGCTGGATGGCATCACTGACTCGATGGACGTGAGTTTGAGTGAACTCCGGGAGTTGGTGATGGACAGGGAGGCCTGGCATGCTGTGATTCATGGGGTTGCAAAGAGTCGGACATGACTGAGCGACTGAACTGAACTGAACTGAAGTGTAAGTCATTCAGTCGTGTCTGACTCTGTGAGCCCGTGGACCATACAGTGCATGGAATTCTCCAGGCTAGAATATTGGAGTGGGTAGCTGTTCCCTTCTTTAGGGGATCTTTCCAATCAAGGGATCAAACCCAGGTCTCCCGCATTGCAGGCAGATTCTTTACCAGCTGAGCCACCAGGGAAGCCCTTCTTACTACCTTATGTAGGAATATGCTTTAGAAAGGCTTTTGCACAAATGTACCAGAAAAAAATTTATAAAAATATTTATGGCAGCAAAGTTCGCTGAATCTAACCTTCATTAACAGAAGAATACATAAATAAAGTGAAAGTTGCTCAGTTGTGTCCAAGTATTTGAGACCCTATGGACTATAGCCCACCAGACTCTTCTGTCCGTGGGGATTCTCCAGGCAAGAATACTGGAGTGGGTTGCCATGCCTTTCTCCAGGGAATCTCCCCCCTGCACCAGCAATTGAACCTGGTCTCTTGCATTCCAGGTGGATTCTTTACCATCTGAGTCACTGACAAACTCACAGTACTACTAATAAAGAGGGGCTTTCCTGGTGGCTCAAGTGGTAAAGAATCTACCTGCCAATGCAGGAACAACAAGACACATGTGTTCGATCCGTTGGGATCAATCCCTTGGAGACTGGTTGGGAAGATCCCCTGGAGAAAGCAATGGCAACCCACTCCTGTATTCTTGGAAAATCCCATGAACAGAGGAACCTGATGGGCTTCAGTTCACTGAGTTGCAGAGTAGGAATAACTGAGCACACATGCACCCCCCCCCACACACACAATAATATCGAGCTGTGAAGTTATTATTTGCCCAGCAATACTATACAGGCATTATACATATTATCAAATATAATCCTCAACAGTTAAATGATATTGGTACAGGTATTATCTGCATTTTAAAATCAGGATACAGAAGTTTATAGAGAATTATAGGTTTTCCCAAGGCAGTACGATTTGTTTCAGCATTAAAGTCCCAGATTTAGCTCTTAATCACCATGCCACTGGAATTGGGATATAGCAGTTTGTTCTTAAAGTGTAGTCGCTGGACCAGCATCATTAGAATCAGCTGGCTATGTGTAAGACAAGGTGAGGCCCAACAATTAATGGCTTAACAACAATTAATGGCTTAACAAGCGTGCCAGGTGATTCTAATGCACATAAAAGTTTGAGAACCACTGGACATACAAGATTTTACTAAATATTAATTAAAGAAGAGGTTATTATTTAAAAGAGAGCGATAGTCACTAAATGATAATGAGTTAACTGGCGCATTTTCTTTCTTGAAACTTTTTAAAAACTTTTAACTTTTTCCAGCTTTAATAAGGTATAATTGACATACAATATTATATAAGTTTAAGGTGTATAATGTGATGATTTGATACACATGTATATCGCAAAATGATTACCATATTAAGGTTAGGTAATGCTTTCATCAACTCATGTAATTATCTTTTCTTGTAGTAAGAACATTTAAGATTTATTCCCTTAGCAACTTTCAAGTATATAATACAGTGTTAAATATAGTCATTATGTTCCCTGATGGCTCAGATGTTAAAGAATCTGTCTGCAATGCTGGAGACTCGGATTCAATCCCTGGGTTGGGAAGTACCATGGAGAAGGAAATGGCTACCCACTCTAGTATTCTTGCCTTCAGAATCCCATGGACAGAGGAGCCTGGTGGGCTACAGTCTATGGGGTTGCAAAGAGTTGGACACAGCTGAGCGACTTTCACTTCAGTTCAGTTCAGTTCAGTCGCTCAGTCACGTCCGACTCTCTGCGACCCCATGAATCACAGCACGCCAGGCCTCCCTGTCCATCACCAACTCCCGGAGTTCACTCAAACTCATGTCCACAGAGTCGGTGATGCCATCCAGCCATTTCATTCTCGGTCGTCCCCTTCTCCTCCCGCCCCCAACCTTTTCCAGCATCAGAGTCTTTTCCAGTGAGTCAACTCGTCGCATGAGGTGGCCAAAGTATTGCAGTTTCAGCTTTAGCATCAGTCCTTCTAATGAACACCCAGGATTGATCTCCTTTAGAATGGACTGGTTGGATCTCCTTGCACTTAGCATAATACCCTCAAGGTTCATCCATGTTGCCACAAATGGCAGCATTTCCTTATTTTTATGGCTGAATAATATTCCATTGTATATATAACCTACATTTTCTTTATCCACTCATCCATAATAGATATTTAGGTCGTTTTCATATTTTGGCTGTTGTGAATAAATGTTGCCATGAACATGGTGGTGCAAATATCTTTTTAAGATAGTGATTTCTTTTCCTTCAGATATGTATCATGAAGCGGGATTGCTGGGTCACATGGTACTTCCTAATTTTTGAGGAAGCTTCATGCTGGTTTTTCCCCCATAGTGGTAGCAAAGTGTCCCCTTTTGGTTTCTGAGAGTATATGATGTAATCACATTAACTTTTAAAAAAAAAGTTTGATGAAATTCACAGTGAAGCTATCTGCATCTGTGCTTTTCTTTGTAGGAAGATTTTAAATTACTAATTTAATCTGTTTTACTTGTTATATGTCTATTCAGATTTTCTATTCTTGTTTCAATTTTAATAGTTTATGTCTTTCTTGAAAGACATGTCCATTTAATATGTTATTAATGTGTTGGCATAGTATTCCAATATTCATAATATTTCCTTAAAATTCTTTACATTTCTGTAAGTATAGTAGTGTAGTCTATGTCTCTTTAACATAATGACTTATTTCTATGTCTTCTTGAAGTATGCGATATAGTTATAATAATCATTTTGTCTTTGTCTACTATTTCTGCTTATCTGTTTTATTTCTGAGTCTATTTTTCTTGATTGAATTTTAAATCCTTACTATGGGTTGTATTTTCCTGCATTTTTACATGCCTTATAATGTTTTATTAGTTGCGAAACACTGTGAATTTTACCTTGCTGAATACTGGGTAATTTTTAATTCCTGTAAATATTCTTGAGTTTTTTTTTTTATTTTCAAGGACACAGTTAAGTTACTTGGAAACAATTTATCCTTTCAAATCTTGTTTTTAAGGAACAAAGCAGCCTTTAAACTGGGGCTAATTTTTATCCACATCTGACACAATGCATTTCTGAGTAATCTATCCAATGCCGTATGAATAATGTGCTTTTTTACACATTTAATAATTTTCCAGCTAAAAACTGGAGGGGTCCCTCTACATATCTCCCTCTCTGTATATCTCTTTCTTCTTTTGTCTGCCTTGCTCACTCTAATTACCTTGCCCCCCACCCTCTACCCCTGAAGGTAGTCTCTACTCCTAAATTTCATCTGTTCAACTTAAGGAGACCATCACGCTATAATTGGAGTCCCTTGTACTACAGCCATTCTCTGAACTTTGGTAAGCTGGAGCATTCAGACGGTCCATTTTGTTTCCCTCTCTTAAGGATCATTGTTCTGCATTGCCCATGTGAAATAACTGTGCTTCACATATTTTGTTCAGGTTTTATAAGGAGAGTAAATCTAATCACTGTTTCTGTAATGACTAGAAGTGAAAGTGGAGCTTTTATTTTAGGGGAGATAGTTAATAAAAAGATGATTAATGCAAATTAAGATTTGAGTTCTTTAAAAAGAGATTTCAGGGAAAATTTCCTTGAGGATGAACTTTTAGGTTGAAATCTGAATAATGAGGAGAATGTCATTTGAAGATTTAGGGGAAGAGAGTTCTGGCAGAGGGTAAAAATCTGGCTAGTGGAAAGGCGTTGCACCGAGAATAGGCAAAGGCACTGCACCTATCTCTTTCTTTTAAAATTAATTAATTTATTTTAATTGGAGGCTAATTACAATATTGTAGTGGTTTTTGCCATACATTCACATGAATCAGCCATGGGTGTACATGTGTTCTCCATCCTGAACCCCCTCCCACTTCCGTCCCCATCCCATCCCTCAGGGTCATCCCAGTGTACCAGTGCTGAGCACCCTCTCTCATGCATCAAACCTGAACTGGTGATCTGTTTCATGTATGATAATATACATGTTTCAATGCTATTGTCTCAAATCATCCCACCCTTGCCTTCTCCCACAGAGTCCAAAATTCTGTTTTTTTACATCTGTGTTTCTTTTGCTGTCTCGCATATAGGGTCATCATTACCATCTTTCTAAATTCCATATATATGCATTAAATACAGTATTTGTGGAGAAGGAAATGGCAACCCACTCCAGTACTCTTGCCTGGAAAATCCCATGGACAGAGGAGCCTGGTAGGCTACAGTCCATGGGGTTGCTAGGAGTCAGACATGACTTAGCGACTTCGCTTTCACTTTTCAGTTTCATGTATTGGAGAAGGAAATGGCAACCCTCTCCAGTATTCTTGCCTGGAGAATCCCAGGGATGGAGAAGCCTGGTGGGCTGCCATCTATGGGGTCACACAGAGTCAGACACGACTGAAGCAACTTAGCAGCAGCAGCAGCGTACTGTATTGGTGTTTTTCTTTCTGATTTACTTCACTCTGTATAATAGGCTCCAGTTTCATCCATCTCATTAGAACTGATTCAAATGTATTCTTTTTAATGGCTGAGTAATACTCCATTGTGTGTATGTACCACAGCTTTCTTATCCATTCGTCTGCCGATGGACATCTAGGTTGCTTCCATGTCCTGGCTATTATAAACAATGCTGCGATGAACGTTGGAGTACACGTGTCTCTTTCAGTTCTGGTTTCCTCCGTGTGTATGCCCAGTAGTGGGATTACTGGGTCGTATGGCAGTTCTATTTCCAGTTTTTTTTAAGAAATCTCCGCACTGTTCTCCATAGGCTGTACTAGTTTGCATTCCCACCAACACTGTAAGAGGGTTCCCTTTTCTCCACACCCTCTCCAGCATTTATTTGTAGACTTTTTGATAGCAGCCATTCTGACCAGCATGAGATGGTACCTCACTGTGGTTTTGATTTGCATTTCTCTGATAATGAGTGATGTTGAGCATCTTTTCATCTGTTTGTTAGCCATCTGTAGGTCTTCTTTGGAGAAATGTCTGTTTAGTTCTTTGGCCCATTTTTTGATTGAGTTGTTTATTTTTCTGGAATTGAGCTGCATGAGCTGCTTGTATATTTTTGAGATTAATTTCAACCCTATTTCTTTAACCTCATCATTTGCAGTTGCCTTATTGAAAGTGAAAGTGAAAGTGGTTCAGTCGTGTCCGCCTCTTTGCAACAACCCCATGGACCAAACAGTCCATGGAATTCTCCAGGCCAGAATACTGGAGTGGGTAGCAGTTGTCTTATTATGACCTTACTTTTCAGCCAATATGAGCTCTTTTTAAAATTTATTTTTAATTGGAGGGTAATTGCTTTACGATATTGTGTTGGTTTCTGCTATACTTCAACATGAATCAGCCTTAGGTATACATATGTCCTCTCCCTCTTGAACCTCCCACCCACCTCCCACCCCATCCCACCCCTCTAGGTTGTCACAGAGAACTGGCTTGTGAGCTCCTTTCAATTCTTTAATTAAACTACTGCTTTTCTTTTCTCCACTTATGCCGTCTCCTCAATGTAAAATGCCTTATTCTTCATTTCTACCTCTGGAGACCTTGCTCCCTGCTCATAACTAAGAGCAGTTGCTGTCTCCTTCATGGGTCTTCCTTGATAGCCCCAGTCAGTCTTTCCCCTCTGAATTCCTAATGCATATATATGTGTATTTTATACCCAAGGTTCTGAACCCTAACCAGGTACTGATTTTGGTACTTATTATAGTCTGATTTTTCTTGGTATTTTATTTCCTACTTATCTTCAGTGCCTAGAACACTGCCTAGCATACAGTAGAAAATTAATGAATGTTTATATTATACTTATTTGTGAATATCTTTCTCTGAAATGACAATTTGATATAGCCAATTTAAATTTTGATCTGTAAGTTGTAAAATTTACATTTTTTGATCTGTAAATTGTAAAAATACTTAATTTTTTGGGGGGCGCTGTGCCACGCGCCTTGCAGATCTTAGTTCCCTGACCAGGGATCAAATCCATGCCCCATGCAGTGGAATCTGAGTCCTAACCACTGGATTGTCAGGAAAGTCCCTAAAAAGACTTTTTAGAATTTGTGTAATGTATTCAGCAATACTGACTTTTATCTATGAATGAACCTTACTCTGCGGCTTGTTTCCAATCAATTCCTGATCCCATAACCAATCCTTTTCCTCTTTACTGAAACTTAACTTAGAGATCATATACCAGTGTCTGTTGCACATATTGCTTGGTTGCTATAACACTTTATTTTTTACTAAGGTAGCATTTAATATTTATTTCATTCTTCTCTAAAAGCTTCTCAAGAATGATTAATAGACTTTCCTAGAGTTTCTAGTACTTTGCTACTCAAATGAGGTTTTCATACCAGCAACACTGTCATCACCTGGGAGCTTGTGAGAAATGCAGGATCTTGGACCCCACTTCAAACCTTTTGAACTAGAATTTGTATTTTAACAAGATTCCCAGGTGATTCATATGCATAGAGCATTGGGATCATGTTTTATTTTACAGAGTTGTCACATGAAACAAAAGTATTTGTCCAGTGAATAAAAAGCTTCCAGATCAAATCTGAGTTGTACTACAAGTCCTTTCTTAACAAATTATGTTGGATAGAAACTTTATGAGTTATGTAATATTAACCCATTTTCTAGTTCTGCAAACTCCTAACCCATCCACTGTTGACTCTTTTGAATATATTTTATAAATACATTAGTAAATGTCAAAATGCCCATAACATAGTCATTTCAGCGTAAGGCAAGTGGTTAGTGAAGTGGCACTGGTTTTAGAATTGTAAGAGAAAGAAATTCAGTTTAAACTAGCTTTGGTAGAAAACGGTTATTGGCTTTGGTCATCAAACCACAAGAAGTGCTGGACTGTGTATAGATTTGAGGGATAATTATTACTTGTCACTTATTACATCTCTCCTTGCTTATTTTCTGTGATATTTTATGCATTCTCCTGCAAGTATTTTTCCTGTGGTGAGAGTCATGGTCTCATATCAGCTCTAGAGCCTCTTATTCCTCCATTAGAGAAGCGTGGAGACTAGATGTGTCCCGTATCAAGTTTAAGAACCCAGGAGAAAGATACTAATGCTGTTAGCTCACATTGGGTCAGATGCTCATTTCTGCACCAATAAATTTGAGCTAAATAGGACATTTTCCATAAAAGAGGCAAAACAATAAATTTCCAGTATAAGATCCAAACCACGGCTCTGAACTTGCATTCCACAGATAGGGTGGTTAATATTTTTTTCTGCTAGATTCCTTTACCGATTTAACGTCTGGGACTGCCAAAGGAATTTTTTGTGTTCTGTTGATATGTCTTGGTGGTTCTTTCCACCCTCTACTAGCTGTTCACACACTGAACTATTGTTATTCTAGAGACATACCGATGAATAAAGATGGTCTTGAAGTTCTCAAAGCTGTTTTCCCCATATCCATTTGTTCCCATGTGGCATCATGTGGCAGGGCAAGCTCAGTCCTCACCAGAGAGAAATCTATAACAGTCCTGGATTTCAGAGAAGCTCCTTTTCATGCCCAGTCTAAGGCCTGCCCTATGATGATTGACAGAAAGAGTCATCTATTTCTTTTAGGGAAATTCTCTATCCTCAGGTGTGATGTACTCTCCATTACCCAGACAAAGAATAAAAATATTGAATAGTATATTCATAAAAGTCTCTGTAATTTAGTAATAAGTGATATCAAGTGGGAGATATTGGAGAAGGAAATGGCAACCTACTCCAGTATTCTTGCCTGGAGAATCCCAGGGACGGGGGAGCCTGGTGGGTTGCTGTCTATGGGATTGCACAGACTTGGATACGACTGAAGTGATTTAGCAGCGGGAGATATTAATAATATATATGTGGGAAATATTTCTCTTGTTCTAGAAGGGCACAGTTGGGCTAAAGATTAATCCATTTTATAGTGTTTAAATGACACACCTCTGAGCCTTCGACACCATTATTCATATTTATGGTTACATCACAAATTTCTTCATGATTATTCTTTCAAAATAAAGACAGTCTTACTTTTAAGAACTGTAACTCTTGAACTCCTCCAGCGCTTCTAAAACAAAGCCAATTTAATGTTTTACTTTACCAGTGAGGTTAGTAATAATTTTTGGTTTGAATAATCAATATTGATAATGTGCAGTGTTTAAAGTGTGTACCATATATGTGGTACATGTTTAGAACCACATATATGGTGGTAGAAGTGTTTTTATTAGTTGAGACTGTGAATTTATAGTCTAATGTAGTTTCATAGGACTATAGTGCTATTCATTCATTTATTCGTTTAACTAATTACTGCATGTTCACTTGTTCACCAAAATATTTGTTAAAGAATATCATAGACATGTAGTGCAATGATGGATCCTGAAAATTAACAGGGAACGAGACAAATTTATTCCATAGTATCATGGAAGAGACTCTAGAAGAATATTTTGAATGAAGCTCCAAATCAGTATCTCTTTTCACTCTTGGTGGAAAATAAAAACCCAAAAACTTCCATGCCCTTATGAAGAGAGTCGCACTGTTGTTATCCCTGATGTCCTGACCTGACTCTGGAAATTTTATTTAGTTTACCATAATGATTCATTCATTCATTCAGCTGAATGGCATTCTTTGCTTCCTGTCTCCAGCAGATCTATGTCTACTGGACCACAGGAATTAAAATTTCATGGTGAGAGAACTGACACCATGATACAGTTTAAAAATATTTGTGCACTTTTATGTAATCAGAGATTTTAATAAAAGAAATGATTCTTATTCATCGCTGATCAAACTACTAAACTCTTTTCCCAGTGAATATTCTACCTCCCCTTCTGACGAAAAAGATTTGTTGCTTATTTTATACATGTTCTTACAGTTAATTTGTTTGAGACTTTATTGTTACATTGTTGTAATTTGAGTTGAATGAGTCCAATTACTTCAATATTTTGCCAACTTGCTGCAGGGAAGGAAGCAAAAGCAACAAAAATAAACCTCATGAATAGGGTATAATGAAATAATTTGAAAAGACAAGATTAGGTGTTTATTTTCACTTTACTCGTCTAGTTTTCATGGTAAACAATAACTGACTTATATATGTATATATATATATATTTTTTTTTGAGCCTACCTTCCTTCCAGTTTCTGCTCTCTTTGCTTTCTTTCTTAGTCTCCTGGAGTATAATTGTCTACACTTAAATTTCTCTCCTCCTACGGTTTCTTAAATTGCCTCCTACCATTCTATGAATTGCTCTTGTGAAGGTCTTTAATAACTTCCTTCTTGTTAAATACAAGTGGAATTCTCACTCCTCATCTGTTTTGAGTAATGGAAATACCATTCTTCCAATTTTCAGGCCCCAAACCTTGGCATCATCCTCAATTCTTTTTTCTCCTACATCCTGCATTCCATCCTTAAGCAAATTCTGATGGCTATACATTCAAAACATATCCAGAACCCCACCATTTATCATCTAGTTCAAGCCATTATTATTTCTTGGTTGGGTTATTACAATAGTTTCTTAACTGGTTTCTCCACTTTCTTCTTTGCTAACCTGTCTATTCTTAACACTTATTCTATCTGCTGGAAAACTGATTCACCCAAATTATAGCTTCATGGTCCACTACTTCACTTCCTTCAGGTCTTCATTTACATGTCACCTTCTTAGTGAGGTCTTCTATGGCTACCTACTTAACGTTGAAAATCCAGACATGCCTTATTCTTCTTTCCTGCTCTCTATTTCTTCATTGTACTTATCATCATCTCAGATACTGTATGTTTTACTAACCTATTTACTTTTTGTCTTCTCTATCCCTTTACACCAATCAGTCTTTTTGAATTTTTTATTTTCCTACAGTATCTCCAGTTCCTGGGATAGCAATTATCAAGTATCTGGCACATAAAAGTACTCAAATAATTGTTCATTGAAAGGAATAAATTTTGTTGCTGCTAGGATAATTTTCCATTGGGTCAGAAATAGTCTGAATAGGTTTATTTCTATAGACATAGTTTTTACTGAGAGGGAGATTATTATATTTTTTTGTTCAACTGTAATGCACAGCACAGCATAGGGTCTTGTAGGGTATTACAGTTTTGCAGGGGAGCTGAAATAGATAAAACCTCAACACAGATTTATACAAATAAAAACAATTTTAAGAATATATTGAATTTAAAGATACTTCTGAAGGTTGAGAAATGGTTGGCTGTATTGGAAAAATGGTTTCTAGAGTTGCAAACTGGGAATCAGGAATAGCTGAAGCACATATTTAGGTAATAAATGGATCAATGAAAAGTCTGAAAGACTTGAACATTTTGAAGAAACACAGTCCGTCATCAGGCTTTCTCCTGGTCCCAAAACTATATTGCCAACTCTTTTCTGATTTGTCTGCCTTCAAATGACTCCCATAACCTCAGATTCAATGGAATTATTATAATGGCCACCATTTGTTGGGAAATTAGCATTTACTTGCTGCTATTCTAAGTGCTTCACATGTGTTAACTGATTTAATCCTCAGAACAACCTTGAGTTGGTTCTTTTATTACTTTAGTTTTATAGGTGAGGAAACAGACTTTAGGGATTTTCAGAAATTTGCCCAAGGCTACACAGATATTGGGGCTTCCCTGGTAGCTCAGATGGTAAAACATCTGCCTACAATGCGGGAGACCCAGGTTTGATCCCTGGGTTGGGAAGATCCCCTGGAGAAGGAAATGGCAACCCACTCCAGTACTCTTGCCTAGAAAATCCCATGGACTGAGGAGCCTGGTAGGCTACAGTCCATGGGGTCGTAAAGAGTTGGACACGACTGAGCAACTTCACTTCACTTCACTTCACATAGGTATTAGGGCTTCCCAGGTGGCTCAGTGGGAAAAGAATTCACCTGCAATTCAGGAGACATAGGAGATGCAGGTTTGATCCTTGGATCAGGAAGATCTCCTGGAGGAGGTCATGGCAACCCATTCCAGTAATCTTGCCTGGAGAATCCCTTGGACAGAGGAGGCTGGCAGCCTACTGACTGTAGGGTCACAAAGCATTGAAAAGGACTGAAGCGACTAAACATGCAAGCATACTAATACTAAAGGACACTTCTGAGTATGAAGTTATGTTCTTAATCACTGTTATTATTTTCAAGATAGAATTTTTTAGGTGTTGTCTCAGTATGTTTCTTTTACTGTTTTCCATATAGTGTTTTATGTTACCACTATCTGTCAAGCCAAAATCCTACACATACTTATTGTCTTCTTTTTCTGCATTAGAATAACCAGTAAGTCAATGTATTTTTCCTTTTACATATTTCAGGTATATAAAGATATATATATATATATAAATAATCTTTTATCTGTTTTCTTTTGTCCATTATTACTGCAGATATCATAATTCAGGCTCTTAATCATCTCTTATCCCCAAGGATAAGTAGTCTCTCTACCACCCATCTTGTCCCATCATCTTCCATGTTATAGATTTTTTTTTAACTGCTTATATGTTATATCACTTTTCTGCTTAAAATCCTTAAAGAGCTTCCTGTTATCTGTAGGATAAAGTCCAATCTTTTTTGAGAATGGCAAAAATGGCCTTTTATAATTGGGTGTATGTCTTTGCTTCTTTCTTCTTTCCCGCCAGCTTTCTTTCATACATTCCATGTATCAGCCATATACACCTTCTCTGAGTTCTGGAACACTTGATATTCCCCTTGTCTGGAATACTTTTATTCTCTTCTCCTCTAGAACCCATTCCATAATAAGTTGTCATATGGAGTGTTAAGTGAATGTTTGTCTTTCCCACAGAGCTTCCCACAGAGTTAGCTCTCTTGAGGATTTGCTTTATGCCTTATTTTTCTTTATAATCTTTGTACCTTTATACAGTTTTATTTATTTAGCACATGTTGTAATTTATAACTTATTACAGCACATAATGTATGTACTAATTTGTAAACCATGAGTCAATGAATGGATGAATATACAGATGAGTATCAGTAGGTATATATTTGGTTTTGCAATTTTGGGAATACTCTTCAAAGACTGAGTAGTTGAGGAAAGTAGTAGAGACAGTTATCTGATTGGGCTGATTAACAGTGAGATACAGAGTTGGAAAAGTTTCCCTTTTGAGTTTAGTCGAGTCTCTTATTTTTTGGATTAGGAAATGGAAAATGGAAATCCACTCCAGTATTCTTACCTGGAAAAATCCCATGGACAGAGGAGCCTTTGGGGCTACAGTTCATGGGATCACAAAGAGTCAGACGTGATTGAGTGACTGAGCACACAAAATCTCTTATTTAGTTAATAAAGAAAGTACTAGCATGAGTAATTTCAAAATTCCAGTTTTCATTCCAGTCATAAAGAAAGGCAATCCCAAAGAATGTTCAAACTACCACACAATTGCACTCATCTCACACGCTAGCAAAGTAATGCTGAAAATTCTCCAAGCTAAGTTTCAACAGTACATGAACCATGAACTTCCAGATGTTCAAGCTGGATTTAGAAAAGGCAGAGGAACCAGAGATCAAATTGCCAACATCCGTTGGATCATCGAAAAAGCAAGAAAATTCAAGAAAAACATCTACTACTTCTTCATTGGCTACACTGAAGCCTTTGACTGTGAATCACAACAAACTGGAAAATTCTTCAAGAGATGGGAATACCAGACCACTTTACCTGCCTCCTGAGAAATCACTATGCAGGTCAAGAAGCAACAGTTAGAGCTGGACATGGAACAACATACTGGTTCCAAATTGGGAAAGGAGTACGTCAAGGCTGTATACTGTCACCTTGCTTATTTAACTTATACGAAGGGTACATCATGCGAAATGCTGGGCTGGATGAAGGACAAGCTGGAATCAAGATTGCCGGGAGAAATATCAATAACTGCAGATATGCAGATGATATCACCTTTCTGGCAGAAAGTGAAGAGGAACTAAAGAGCCTCTTGATGGAAGTGAAAGAGGGAAGTGAAAAAGCTGGCTTAAAACTCAACGTTCAGAAAGCTAAGATCATGACATCTGGTCCCATAATTTCATGGCAAATAGATGGGGAAATAATGGAAACAGTGACAGACTTCATTTTCTTGGACTCCAAAATCACTGCAGATGGTGACTGCAGCCATAAAATTAAAAGACCCTTACTCCTTGGAAGAAAAACTATGACAGACCTAGGCAGCATATTAAAAAGCATAGACATTACTTTGCCAACAAAGGTCCATCTAGTCAAAGCTGTGGTTTTTCCAGTAGTCATGTATAGGTGTTAGAGTTGGACCATAAAGAAAGCTGAGTGCTAAAGAATTGATCCTTTGAATTGTGGTGTTGGAGAAGACTCTTGAGAGTCCCTTGGACTGCAAGGAGATCAAACCAGTCAACCGTAAAGGAAATCAGTCCTGAATATTCATTGGAAGGACTGATGCTGAAGCTGAAGCTCTGATACTTTGGCCACCTGATGTGAAGAACCGACTCATTGGAAAAGACCCTGATGCTGGAAAATATTGAAGGCAGGAGGAGAAGGGGATGACAGAGGATGAGTTGGTTGGATGGCATCACTGACTCAATAGATATGAGTTTGACAAGCTCTGGGAGATGGTGAAGGACAGGTAAGCATGGCATGGGCAGTTTATGGGGTCGCAAAGAGTCCAACCCAACTGGGTGACTACACTGAGTTGAGGGTAAATAATCTGTCCATGGTTCCAGAACTACTTAGAGACAGAGATTTCAGATTCCATACCTTGCCCATTGTAAGACACAGAACATTATTTTGATGTTCTTTGGAAAATTCTAAGTATATGGTATATTTAGAAACCCAGAAATTTTTAGTGATAGGATGCAGAATGGTGTTGACTGACTGACTTAACCTGTTTCAACCAGTTAGTTGATGGGCTTGAATTTGAGTCAGAGTCCTCAATTTTACCTATTTTTGTATTATGTTAGTGCAGAATACAACACGTTTAGTCCAGTCTTTTATTTAACTAATAAAGAAAATACTAGGGTGTGTAATCTCTCCAGGTGGATCCAGAACTACTTAGAGACAGGAATTTCCAATTCTATGCCTTGCCCATTTTAAGATGTAGTGAAATGTGGAGGTCAAGAAGCACAGAAGTGCAAACTTGCCTGGGCTTAAATGCCAGCCTTGCCATTTACTGAGTCTGTGATTTCGAAAAATTCAGTATTATTTTCTGTAGAGTGGGGAAGGTATCCACATCACAGGGCTAATGTGAAGCTTAAATAAGTTAATACAGTGAAGCCCTCAGAAATTGCAGCATAGTAAGACTAATGAAGATATTAACTATCATTTTTTATTTAAAAAGTGTAGTAATAATGCTTTCTTCTCCACTGAGTTCCCACTGAGTCTACATTATAGGATCTGTCATTTTGTATTGCAGTTCTTTTCATATCTCTACCCACTATGGACTGTGAGATTTTAAACGGTAGATATCTTGCTCCAGTCAAGGATCTAGCATAGTGTCTAACACACAAGAGGCATTTGATATATATTTTTAAAAAAACTAATAAACTTTCTTATCCTTGGAAAATAGCAATTAGATAAATATTTCATAGTCTTTAACACTAAAAAATAATTTATTGGAAATTTGTGAGTTATCAGGTCTATGAAACAGAGCATGGAAAAAGCATGCTATGTGTTACTTGGCCAAAGAAAGACTTAAACCACCTGGCTCTGGGCATTGCCCTTGCAAGAATTCTCACCCTGACACAGTAGTTATCACTCCAGTTATTTTGTCTAGACAAAGGATCACATGCTCCCTACACAGTCTTTTCTGAGTGAACTTAAAGAAACCTAAATATGAAGCAGAGTTTGTATGCATCATTGGCGACACAAATACTTCATTTTTGGCTTGATCACGATTACTCTTAAAATTTTATGTCTGCAGTACCAACTTTGAGTTTGGATTTGGTGCTCTTATTCTTTTTTGTGTTAATTAGAACTGGGGTAAACTTTTCCTCTGGCAACCTGGACAAATTAGAGATAAGTTATAGCAAGACACAAAAAGAAAATGCTTCAAAGGCAGATGACCTGGATTAGAATTCTGACTCTACTGCTTAATAGCTGTGTGAATTTCAATGTTATTTAACTTCACTTAGCTTCAGCATTCTCATGTATAAATAGAGGTTAAATTTACATATCTCAGAGTTGATATGAGGAATAAATTAAATAATTATACAAAATACTTGATAGTATCTGACATGTTCAGTTCAGTCGCTCAGTCATGACTGACTCTTTGCGACCCCATGAATCACAGCACACCAGGCCTCCCTGTCCATCACCAACTCCCAGAGTTCACTCAAACTCATATCCATCGAGTCGGTGATGCCATCCAGCCATCTCATTCTCTGTCGTGCCCTTCTCCTCCCACCCCCAATCCTTCCCAGCATCAGAGTCTTTTCTAGTGAGTCAACTCATCGCATGAGGTGGCCAAAGTATTGGAGTTTCAGCTTTAGCATCAGTCCTTCCAATGAACACCCAGGATTGATCTCCTTTAGAATGGACTGGTTGGATCTCCTTGCAGTCCAAGTGACTCTCAAGAGTCTTCTCCAGCACCAAGTTTCAAAAGCATCAATTCTTTGGTGATCAGCTTTCTTCATAGTCCAACTCTCACATCCGTACATGACCACTGGAAAAACCATAGCCTTGACTAGATGGACCTTTGTTGGCAAAGTAATGTCTCTGCTTTTTAATATGCTATCTATGTTGGTCATAACTTTCCTTCCAAGGAGTAAGTGTCTTTTAATTTCATGGCTGCAATCAGCATCGGCAGTGATTTTGGAGCCCAAAAAAATAAAGTCTGACACTGTTTCCACTGTATTAAACACTAAATAAATGGTAGGTTTTTTTTTTTAAACAATGGATGTCATGTTAGTTCATTTAGGATCTATCATAATACAGTGCTATATATTGTTTGCTAAATAATTATAGATATTTAGCTATTAAATATTAATACTATTAGGTATAAATAATATAAAAACATTAAGATTTTTTCCTTTTAGGAAAGGTAAGGACTGTACTTAGAGTAACATAAAGTATGGGGATCAATTTTGAAATAGGTGATGCGCAGATGTATCAGAGTCGCTTGTTAAAATACAGATTCCATGTCATCATCCAATTTGCTGGAGATGGGACCCAGGAATCACATATTTTCAGAAGCACTCAAATTTATTCTAATGTAAATTGCCCTTGGATAAGCTTTAAGAAATACTTACCTATAAGGTATGTTCTTTCTTGAGAATTGTTAACTGATTTAAGTGTTTCATTTTTATATGAAGTTATTTCTACTGAGATTACTTAAACTCTAACATTGATAGTACAGCAAATGGTAGACCTCTTAGTTTGTGAGTATGTGAAATGATAGCATCTATATTTTCTGGGTGAATTTTCAAGGTCATCTGAATTGTATTAGTTCTTCTATTAAATCTATTATCAATTTTATTTGAAAAACATGCTTCTGATTATAATGTCCAATTTAAACTAATATTTGTAATAAATCAAATTGAGTATCTAGTTTCTTTGCCTGTGTTAGTTATTTAATCTTGATTTAGAGACTATCAGCTTTAAATACCAAAACAAGGCACACAAGCAAAAATTAAAACAAACCTGAAAGCAAACTCCAGTCCACCCTTTCTCCTGAACTCTACATTGAGCAAGTTACTATTTATATTTATGTAGTATGAACATAATAATGCTTCTTATGCTTTTTTACATGCCTCTCTGCTAGTAATGTTCTCCTAACTCATTTTTTAATATGGCAAACTGTTTCATATATGCTTCTCCTTTGGGAAGTCTTCTCTAATTTCCCTTGCCTCCACTAATCTGGATTAGGTTCCCTTTCTATTTCTTTCATATGCTTGTCACAGTGTTATAGGAAATGTCTTGAGTGTTTATTTTCCTTCCATACTGTGCACTTCTTGTGTCAGGCACTTTGGATTTTCAGTTCCTAGTACAATCCTGGCTCATAGGAGGTACTTAGTAAATGTCTATTAAATGAATAAATCAATTTATAATGTATTTTTCTGGATTTATGAGATGATTGTGAGAAGTAGCATTGAATTCAAACATTTTAATCAAAGTTAACTTTCTTATCACAAATAAAAGAAGAATTTTCAGTTGTTCGATTTTGTCTTGTTTTATTAATATTGAAATAAGATAGTCTTTTTAATCTTGTTTTTCCCCCTACATTTACTTAACTGCCTTACATTTCCTTATTTGAATATTGGCATTTAATGTGTCAGAAATGAATGATGAAATAGAAAAGTCAATTTTGAGAAGTCTAAACCCAGGTGGACATAATTCCCAATAACAGCATTGTAAGAAAAGATGAACGCTGAAGAACTGATGCTTTTGAACTGTGGTATTGGAAAAAGACTGTTGAGAGTCCCTTGGACTCCAAGGAGATAAAAACAGTCAATCCTAAAGGAAATCAATCCTGAATTTTCTTTGGAAAGACTGATGCTGAACCTGAAACTCCAATACTTTGGCCACCTGATGGGAAGAGCTGACTCACTAGAAAAGACCCTGATGCAGGGAAAGATTGAAGGCAGGAGAAGAAGGGGACAACAGAGGACAAGATGGTTGAATGGCATCACTGACTCAGTGGACTTAATGAGCAAGCTCTGGGAGATGGTGAAGGACAGGGAAGCCTGGCATGCTGAAGTCCATGGGGTCGCATGAGTGACTGAACAGCAACAAGAAAAGATGAAGAGCTAGGCTGTCCATAGCAGAAAATTTTCTGAAGGGGAGGGATTGGAAAGGAGCAAGAGCTTTAATTGCCAGTGTGTGGTCGCGGAGAGTCGGACACGACTGAGCGACTGAACTGAATCTTGAGAGAGAGCCTTGTATTCTTTCTTCAGTTGTTGAGCCTTTGTTTGGGGTTGGAGGACATAGAGAAAGTGATAGATAATTCAGATAGATTTGTAGTATTTGAAAGTAGGACTGTTTCCCAGTCCTAAGTAGAGACTTTGAAGGTTTCTCCATTACAGATACAGCATGGAAGAATAGGATAGATATATTTTTATAGTAGTAAATGATCACATTTAAAGGTTCTTTGGATATTATATTTTTCAATCAGGACTTCAGTTTCATATTTATGATAGATAATTCTCTTGTTTGAAATGTGATGGAAATAAAAAATAAAGAGAGCTGGAAGAATCACACTCCCTGACTTCAGACTGTACTACAAATCTACAGTAATCAAAACAGTATGATACTGGTACAAAAACAGATACATAGATCAATAGAACAAGATAGAGAGCCCAGAAAAAAATCCATACGCTTATGGTAATTAACATAAGACAAAAGAGGCAAGAATATACAATGGAGGAAAGGCAGTCTCTTTAATAAGTAGTTCTGGGAAAACTGGACAGCTGTGTGTAAAAAAATGAAATTAGAACATTCTCCAATACCATATTCAAAAATAAACTCAAAATGGATTAAAGACCTAAATATAAGTCTGGATACCATAAAAGTTCCCAGAGGAAAACATAGGCAGAACACTCTTTGACATAAATCACAGAAATATTTTTTTGATCTCTCCCCTGCAGTAAAGGAAATAAAAGCATAAATAAACAAATTGGATTTAATTAAATTTAAAACCACTAACAAAACAAAAAGACAACTTACTAAATGGGAGAAAATATCTGCAAATGATATGACCAACAAGAGATTAATATCCAACATGTATGAACAGCTCATATAACATCATCAAAAAAACAGACAACCCAATTAAAAATCATCAGAAGAACTGAATAGGCATTTCTCCAAAGAGAACATGCAGATGGTCAACAAGCACGTGAAAAGATGCTCAACGTAACTAATCATCAGGGAAATGCAAATCCAAACAACAATTGAGATTTCACCTCATCAGAATGGCTATCATCAAAAAGAACACAAATAACAAATGTTGGCAAGGATGTGGAGAAAAGGGAAAGCTTGTACACTGTTGGTGGGAAATGTAAATTGGTGCAGCCACTATAGAAAATGGTATGGAGGTTTGTCAAAAAACCAAAAAGAAAACTTCCATATAACCTAGCAATTCCACTCCTGTCTAGATATATATATATATATAGCCGAAAAATACCAAAACATTAATTTGAAAAGATACATACATTACAATGTCATAGCAGCTTTATTTACAATAGCCAAGATATGGAAGCAACATAAGTGTACATCAACAGATGAATGAATACAGAAGATTCATACACATGCACACACATGCGCACACATGCACACACATACACACACAGGTAAACTACTCAGCCGTGAAAAAGAAGGAATTTTTGCAATTTACATCAACATAGATGGACTTGGAGGGCATTATACTAAGTGAAACAAGTTCAGTTCAGTTGTGAAAGACAAATTATGGTATCACATGTGGCATCTAAATACAATAAACTAATGAATATAACAGAAAAGAAGCTGACTGACAGATATAGAGAACAAACTAGTAGTTAACCAGTGTGGGGGCAATGTGGGGTCAGGGAGTGGAGGTACAATCTACTGGGTGTAAGATAGGCTCAAGGATGCATTGTACAACATGGGGGAATATAGCCAATATTTTGTAATAACTCTAAATGGAAAGTAATCTTTAAAAATGGTGTATCAAGTATTTTTACAGTTTAAAAAAATTAAAAAGTATTCACCCATTAGGGGAAAAAAGTAATTCCCATCCCACTCCCTAATTTTTAAAAGGAATATGTAAGTGAAGCATGCTGAAATATTAATAGTGATTATCTCTTGATGGAGGAATTATGAATGTCATTTTTATTTATATTTATACTGGTCTGAATATTGAAAAAATTCTGGAATGAAATGGCTTGTGATTTCATTTTGGTTTGCTTGGTTAAACGTCACTCATCTATAGTGCATGTCTTTATCTTCCCTGTTAATCCTTAGTTCAGCAGTGTATCCCTACTTCATACTGTTTTAATATTCTGGACATCTCATTCCCTTGTCACCATAGTACTTTGAAATAATCACCTGTTTCCTTTTCTAGAGAGGCAAGGATTTATCTTTTTACTGACATATATTACAAAATAGGTGTTTAATAATTCTTTTTGTTGAACTAATTCAACAAAAGTTATTTTATGGGTAGCCCAAATTATAGGTTCAGATAAGATTTTTCTCTCCATTAGAAAAACCTGTTTATAAATACGTGGAAAAGACATAAGTGGAAAGACATATGAATTGTGGAACTCTGAAAATTATTGCAAGTTTAGAACACAAGTTCAGTTTCTTAGTTAATGTAAGACCATGTATATAATGTATATGAACATCGTGTATAAAATATATCTGAAGATTATCTTCACTAACAGTTTGGTTGCTTGCAATGAAGCTTAGAAATTGCTGTGAGAAAGAGTTTTGATAGCTTTTCTTCCCTTTTTCCTGTATGGCATTTGTCATCTTTTTTTTTTTTTTTTTGACAGTGTAAACTCTATAATAAACACTGAGATATTTTTCTTGTTTGTCTTAGTTTGAGAATGTATAGTAAAATTCACACATGAGACACTGTGAATAATGATTACTTTAGTGTAATTTTTCATAACATAATAGAAAAAGGACAAGTTAAGGATTATTTAGCTATAAGATTATTTCACTAATAGGTGTGATAGTGATTATTTTCAAGTTAGGAATAGAAATGATACATTCAGGACCATTTAAGAAGGACAGTGATAATTAGGCTTAAAGACTGATAATTGAAGATGTAATAAGTGGAGGCATACATATACTTATTTACATAACAAGTAAAGAAAAATTATAATTTTTTTCCCACAAAAAGAAATTCCCTAAGGATTTTAAATCTCTACAGTAAAGGTGAGAAAAATGCTATTAAAAGTTAATCATTTTGTCTTCTAGTCTGCCTCTCTTTTTTGCACATATTGTTACTTAAGCACTTGTCAAATATTTTATTTCTTCTTTTCTAAAGTATGACCTCTGAGTCCAGGATTCTTGTTTGTTCCTGTATTATTGCTAGCACGATATATACTCAAATATTTACTGAATTGAGTTAAATTGGATTAAGATGCTACACTCTAGTACTCAATTTAGAGAGCAGGCCTACTATAGGTTTCCCTGTATGAGTCAAAGAATGAAAATCAAGTCTTTGGTCCAATTTTTAGGACTAGATAAGCCAGTCATGAACTAAGAGAAATGGGACTTGGAGGGTTTCTTAAATCTGGACATTTGCCCAACATTGTAATGAGCGTCCTAATTATTTATTTCATATGTTCCTTTTCTAATAGTTGATGGCTAGAATCATGACTATCGAGTTGGTGGCTAAGAACATCTGTAAAAAAGAGTAATATTTGACACCTTTAAACTCTAGTATTATAAAATGAAGTTCCTTGTTGTATGCCAGGTTTGGGAGTGGAAATTCTTACCCTTTCCTTGTTGGTCAGATATTCATTATTTTTAAGCTATCAAGAAAGAGCATTTTTGCTATTTCTTCAGTTTGTTAAATTTAACTAAATACTTTAGGATTGGTAAATCAGCCAGATCTACATAATATGTTTTAGCTGTTCAGAACATTTGTACAGGTTCCAAAAGATAGACATACAAAGGGATAAAAATAAGTAAAAGATATAAACAGTGCTATGATTCTTTTATACATGTGAAAAACCGTTTTTGAAATATTAAGCTAGTAATATAATCACCAGTATAGTATTAGTATTCAGAATATATTTCTGATCTTGTTGCCTACCTAAAGTTCAGATACAAAAAAGAGATGAAGCAAAGGACTTTGAAGTCTAAACCAGAAACCTAATATTAACAGAACTGAAAAGGTATTCTCTTGAAAGACTAGTGTTGGCAGTACTCTTTAGAATCCAGTGTCTTCTTCAAATACAAATACTATTAGATGGCTTCTTTTCTAAGATAAACATTGCATTAATGTGCATATCTTAACCCCCAGGGCTTAAAATAGCAAAAGGAAGTAGGAACTGAAAAGATATTGGATGCATGCTGACTTGTATACTTGGGGGATTAATAAAAAGTTGAGGTCAGCAAGAGTCCCATGATGCGGGACAGATCAAGGAAGGAAGCACACCATGGTGGTTGTGTTCCTTTCCTACTGGCCACAACGTGAGCAGCTGGAGAGGAAGGTGGCTCTTGTGTTTAGTGCTTTGTGTGACTCTCTCTGTTTGTATGGTTGGCTTGTGGTCAATCACTGCTTTATTTCATTCATCAGAGAGGAAAATTCCACTTTAATATTGCTGGGTATGATAAAATAGTTTCAGTAGCACAGTGCCTTGCACATAGTAGGACTGACTGAATGAAAATCTGACTATTGTCTCATTCCAGTAGAGTTTCTGAAACATTCAGTTTGTTGGACAAATTCAGTCTCACAGTATTTAATTTGGTGTTTGAAACTGTCAAAATGTTCTAATAAAATATTATTGGATTTCTAAATGAGAACAGGCTAAATAGGAATGCATTTTTAACAATCTAGGATCCAAGGAAACTTGACTATAGTGTAAAGAGCTCTGGACTTAGAAAAGCATGAGTTACCTGGGAGTATTCCCAGTTACTTCCTCTTCTAGTCTCCGATAAGAACATAGCAGAATCTCCAAGGCAGATATTATGTAGTTGAAAAAAAGTAGCTCATGCAATTTGGATTTCCTCTTCCCTGCCTTCTGTTCCTTTTACCTCCTGAGTTTGAAAATCAGTGGAGAAGTTGATCTCTAAGAGTCTGTCTGTTGCTACCATTCAAGTACTGACCAGGCCTGACCCTGCTTAGCTTCTGAGATCAGAATAGTTCAGGTGCATTCAGGATGGATGGCCACAGACAAGACTATCTGTTAAATTGGATGGTTTTGCGGGTAAAAATTCTACCTAGTGACGATTTTATTCCCAGAAGTTATCAATACTTAACCTCCTTCACTAAAACTTGTTTAATATCCAGATATATTCTCTCAGGTTATGAACCTTAATTTTAAAACCTGAAGTTGAAGACAAAGATAGTGCATTAAATGAGGATTACTTTATCTTTCTCCACCTTGTTTTTGCTAGGCTAGCATTCAAACTCTTGGATCAGAGACCTTTTGAAACATGGGCTTTTTTGGTCTTTAGAAGTCTAAAATCTGCTGTCAAAATTCTGAGTAAGTCTTCAGTTCAGTTCAGTTCAGCCACTCAATCGTGTCCGACTCTTTGCGACCCCATGAATCACAGCACGCCAAGCCTCCCTGTCCATCACCAACTCCCGGAGTTTGCCCAAACTCCTGTCCATCAAGTCAGTGATGGCATCCAGCTATCTCATCCTCTGTCATCCTCTTCTCCTCCTGCCCCCAGTCCCAGCATTAGGGTCTTTTCCAGTGAGTCAACTCTTTGCATGAGGTGGCCAAAGTATTGGAGTTTCAGTTTCAGCATCAGTCCTTCCAATGAACACCCAGGACTGATCTCCTTTAGGATGGACTGGTTGGATCTTCCTGCAGTCCAAGGGACTCTCAAGAGTCTTCTCCAGCACCACAGTTCAAAAGCATCAATTCTTCGGTGCACAGCTTTCTTCACTGTCCAACTCTCACATCCATGCATGACCATGGGAAAAACCATAGCCTTGACTAGACAGACCTTTGTTGGCAAAGTAATGTCTCTGCTTTTTAGTATGCTATCTAGGTTGGTCATAACTTTCCTTCCAAGGAGTAAACGTCTTTTAATTTCCTGGCTGCAATCAGCATCCACAGTGATTTTGGAGCCCCCCAAATTAAAGTCTGACACTGTTTCCACTGTTTCCCCATCTATTTCCTGTGAAGTGATGGGACCAGATATGTCATGATCTTAGTTTTCTGAATATTGAGCCTTTAAGCCAACTTTTTCACTCTCCTCTTTCACTTTCATCAAGAGGCTCTTTAGTTCTTCTTCACTTTCTGCCATAAGGGTGGTGTCATCTGCATATCTGAGGTTATTGATATTTCTCCTGGCAATCTTGATTCCAGCCTGTGCTTCTTCCAGCCCAGCATTTCTCATGATGTACTCTGCATATAAGTTAAATAAGTGGGGTGACAATATACAGCCTTGACATACTCCTTTTAGATTAAGTCTTATACTGGTAGAAATAGTAGCTCTAGCATACATAAGCGCTTAAGAAATGATTGTTTCAGCAAAATACCTATATGGTTTAATAATACATATTGTAGGAAAAGAGTGATTGAAAGTAACTTAAAATGCTGTTTTATTTTGACTCTTGGAATAAAAGAGTTCAGACTTTTTCCTAGTTATATTTAAATTCTGTTTTTAAGAAATATAAACTGGGTCACCTAGGGTTTCTTAATGATATAAAGAATTGTTCTAAATAGAAGTTATTTTTCTTCTAGTCAGTTGTGTGTGATTACCTGTTATGGTCATTTGAGTAAGAAAAGAGCTTTTATTCATCAGTTCATGGTAGAAAGTCAAGTTCAGATCTTATGGTTACCTGAGGAAAGGATGGGGGAAGGTATAGTTAGGGGGTTTGGGTGGACATTTACACACTACTATATTTTAAATGGATAACCAACAAGGACCTGCTGTATAGAACACTGAATTCCACCCAATATTTCGTGGCAGCCTGGATGGAAGGGAAGTTTAGGAGAGAATGGATACATATATATAATGGCTGAGTCCCTTCACTGTTTACCTGAAACTATCACAACATTGTTTGTTAATAGGCTATACCCCAGTACAAAACAAAAAATTATTAAAAAAAAAAAAAGAAAATCTAGTTTAGCCCTAGATTAGCAAATTCTTAATCAGATATCTTATTATTTAAATCCTTGGTTTCATCTCAGTGTGCTGTACACAAAGTTGCTACTTAAATATATTGATCATTATGGCTTAAGAATAAAATATTTTCTTATCATAAAATAATAGAAGTTTATATTATAAAAATTGTATTAAGAGGGAAAATAGATATGTATAATTCCACCTATGATGAGCATTGTGGAAAATTTTTGTGTATTGCAGAAGATAATTAATATTCAGTCCTGCTGATGAAGAGTTTTTAAAATCTGGTAAAATTTTTCTTATTTAAAATAAGCTATCTTAATAATTTTGTCATTATCTTTTAACTTTTCTTCATTTGTAACCTCCTACTCAATCTGGGGTCCACTGATATATGACTTCATTACTTTAGGAAATATGTATAGTCACTCAAAAAACAGTATCAACCGTTTTTCCTACAGAAGAGCTTCTTGAACTCTTTTTTTCTTCCATGGAAAATCCCCCACCCCTCTTTCACTGAGACTAAAGGGTGTATTCTTGGGCTACTTTGGTTTAGATTCATTCTTTTCAAAGTTCTTTAGTTTCCTCTCGGAGCAATGATACAAAAATACACGGGGAGGGAGATGGAAGGGGGGTTCAGCTGGGAGGGGACATGTGTATACCTGTTGCTGATTCGTGTTGATGTGTGGTAGAGGCTAACACAATATTGTAGAGCTGTTGTCCTCCAATAATTGTATTTTGTCCTATACTTCTCAATATTATACAATTATAATCTTTGATAATTATTAGTTACTCAAAAATACATTCTTTCCCTGTTATTTTTGTTGGGAAATAATAGAAAGATGTTTTATTTGCAACAATGTGTGATATCTAAGGTTTTCACAGTTAAAATATTGAAAGTATTTGTCTGCCAAATTCTTATTAAGTCAGCAATGACCTAAAATGCTGATTTTTTTTGTTAGTTCATAATTTAGTTTCACTGAGAGATCAATTTTAATGTCATCTTATCTGTTTTTAGTGACCCCAGGTATTCAGAGCAGGATACCAAGTACCTTATTAGGTTTCTGGGAATAAAGTGAATTGGTTCAAAGTGTCAAAATCTGGCTGAGCTGATTGGAGTCCACCTTGGACTAGTTTATATAAGAAGTTAGCATCTTATGTGAGTGTCTTAATGTCCATCAGACTTGCAGCATTGCAGACTGTACTGTATGCGAGTAGCCAGGTGTGGGCAGTGATACCGGGCTGGGGAAATCTCTCTTACCGGCCCAGGAATCCAAGGCATTCAGTGCAAAACCTGGCTAGCAGCCCGAGTGAGTAGGAGCCATGTGACTCTGGTGAGTTGGAGTGTGCAATTGCCTCCTGCTTCAGAGCTACCTGATCCGAATACTAAGCAGAGCGAGTGCCGGGCTGAGTGTAAGACACTGAAGACACTGCAGAGAAAGGTGCTTATTCCAGAGGCGTTACAGAACATGGAGATTAAAGACCAGGGAGCCCAAATGGAGCCGCTGCTGCCTACGGTAAGAGACAACCTGCTGTCACGTAGATTAACAGCGTTTGCAGCAAAACCTGTCAGGCAAGCGGTCTGCAAGCTAGGTTCAGCGAGTGTACTTTTGGGGTGGTGGATAGCTCCCACGACATATGGACAGGGGTCTCCTCCCATCTCGGGTGACTGAAATGCATAATACGAAGCACATGATTATTTTTCCCCTTCTCAATATGGATGCACGACGGTGATGAAATGTCTCATGTTTGCTGCTGTTTGAAGAGATGGCTAGGTTTAGCAGCAGGGGCAGCTGTGTATCTCTTTCCCTGTCTGTTACTGTCTGTCTCTCTCTTAGGCTGTGCAGTCAAGCCCCTGCAAATAAGCCCTCTTTTAATCATTTTTCTTCTGTGATAAATTTCCTCCCCATGCCTCATCCCCCTGCCAGTGAGGTGAGGGAATCTGCTGCTGTTATAGCTCTAGAGATTTAGTCTCTGCAGAAACGAGGGAAAAGGAAAACAGAAGGATCATGTGTGTGTGTGTGTGTGTGTGTGTGTGTGCTGTCAGTTTCTCTCAAAGGGAAATGTGTCCTGGTTCACATACAAAGAAGGTATGCATTTTGGGGGGTCAGGCACACGATTCAGTTTTGAATATCTGAAATGTCCCTGAACTGTCATTTAGAAATAGCCTGTTTATCTCTAGGTCACAGGCTGCCTCCCTGTATCTGATTGCTGGGTGAGTAGTTGATTTGCCTCTCCTCTCCACAATCTTTGACTGGCTCACAGACTTTGTAGTTCTTCAGGCAACATCCTTTCTCAGTCTAGAGCAGCTGATGTTGCTGTGTTCAAGGGAAAGAAAATAAAATAAAAACAACAGTACTATTTTCTTGAGGCAACAGAGATGCCACGCGCTAGCTTCCAGCCATCTGTCAGCGCTATCACGGCTCAGGGCAGCAGAAACCTCCCTGCACCACACCAGGCCTAGGGGCTGTTCTCAGCTCTCTGGTACTCAGGTCGGTGACCCACCTTGCAGACTTGGGACTGGCAGCAAACTGTCCATTTCTGAGCCCATTCCTAGTCTTTGAACACATCTTTCAATCAAATAATTCCCCAGGGGGAGTGAGTAAGTTCTGGGCCACTGTATTTTTAGGGCCTTACCTCTCCTGCCGGGCTCAAAATCTGCAAAAGATTCCAGTTTGCATCCCGGAATTGGCTGTGGCTACTGAGCATGCCCAGTTCTCCTCAGGACGCCAGTCTTGGGCAGGGAGGGAGCTGGGAGATGAGAATAATGCAGGGGTCACCACCAAGAATGGAGCCTAGATATAAGGCAGGGGGAGTGTCAAAGAGGGGGAAAAAAAGGAAAGCTTGCCAATTAGCCTTTCTGCTTAAAAATAGAGATACTTGTTTACAGATCAAAGTGGAGTTATTTTACAAAAACGAGACTAAAAGGTTTATTTGTATTTCCAAACATGAATAGATACATAAATTAGGATTCTGTGGGTATTCAGAATAAAGGGTATCAAGAATGTCAGAGAATAATTGTACCCTGTATGAGACACAGGAATTGGGGAATGGAGATTTAAGGAAGATTAAGATATAGGGGAAGAACCTTTTTTTTTTTTTTAATGGGGAAGGGGTTTGGAAGTTGTCCTAGAAAAGCAGGCTGAAGTCAGTTTGATGTGGTATATGAATTGTCCCAGGTGGGAAATATTTCAAGGGTTTAGGTCCAAATGAGGATTAACTGGAAAAATTTAGAAGATGATGACATTATTGGGCTAGATGGACAAACAGTTTGTGACTTAAAAGAGTAGAGAAAACACAAGTTTGGCTAGAAAAGGTCTGCAGTAAGTTGGGTGGACATTTTTGAAGAGTTGAAAGTGCATTTCACGTGCATTATGCCCAGCACAAAATTGTTACAAAAGTTAATAGCAAGAGAGAATCACCTTAGCAGTTCATTATAAGGAAAATAAGCATGGGAGGCTAGAAATCTTGTTGAATTATTGGCCTACTTTTATATCTGTATAGTATTTTCAACCTCTTCAGTTGCTTTTATGACCTCCCCACCTCAAACAATCATATTGAGTAAAGCAGATTTTACTGTCTTAATTTTACATATAAGGAATCAAGACACAGGTAGTTTGAAAAACATATTTAAGGTCATATAGTGACGAAACCAGAACTAGAATATAGGTCTTTTGGCTGCCGTCTATGGGGTCGCATAGAGTCGGACATGACTTAAGTGACCTAGCAGCAGCAGCAGCAGCAGAAAATAAAGCTTTTTTAAAAAAATATTATATTATTAACCAGACCTATGATAATCGGACGCTGGGTTGGAGTTTTTATACTTGGAAGAAAAAGGAAGAAATAGTTTGGTGCTCTGTTTTAGAAAATTAATCAGATGACTTTGCAAATAATTATGTGAGAGGCAGTATGGCATAGTATTTTAAAACACAGTCTTACGGGTTCCAGCACTGCTATTTACATGCTATATAATCTTGGAAGGCTGACTTAAGTCTTAGTTTTGTCAACTGAAAAATGGGAAGGTGATAGTACTTTTCTCTTGTGTTTTGTGATGAACAAATGAAATAATCTATGTGAAATGACTGGCATTTAGTTCTAAATAAAAGCTGCTATTATCATTGTTGATGGAAGTATAGATGAGATAAATTCTAGGTTTAAGGCTTTTATGAAGGATGGCTTATCAGTACTATCTGCTCAGAAGGAAAAGTGGGGAAATGGAATACTGGAAAACACTATACAGTGGAGGTGGAAGGTGGAGTTTTTAGTTACAGCTGTGGAAACTTTGTAGTAGAAAGGCATTAAAAGCCAAGATTAGATATGGGAAAGAAACAGTCAGAGGTAGGTAGAGAAGTGAGAGAGAAAGAAAAACAATAAGAATGGATAAGAATGCCGAATGAGTGAATATATTAATTCTGACTTAAGTGAAAGGGTAAAATACATTCTTCTTAAGCCTCCAACTTTTACTTTAATTTAGTAAATATAAAGTACATCTTCAGACTTTGTGTGAAGGAGGCCCTGCCATGTCCCATTTTCTCTTAGTCCTTCCAAGGGAGTGTCAGAGATTATTTTCTTCTGTTGCACCAGGCATTGTTGCATTTGTAGGCCCTAGATACCCTAAGGTTAGGACATTCAATTCTAATAGCCTCAGAACTGAATCTGGTTTTCATAGAACCTGACTGTTATTTCTGAAGCAATAGAACAAAATTAGGTTCAGAAGATTCACTAGCTTATTCAATACCTGTGTGCTGTGCTTAGTTGCTCAGTCATGTCTGACTCTTTGTGACCCTATGGACTGTAGCCCACCAGGTTCCTCTGTCCATGGAATTCTCCAGGCAAGAATACTGGAGTGGGTTGCCATGCCCTCCTCCAGGGGTTCTTCCCGACCCAGGGATTGAACCCAGGTCACCTGCATTGCAGGTGTATTTTTTACCAGCTGAGTTACAAGGGAAGCCCATTAAATGCCTAATATTGGCCATACATGTTCTTGGTGTTGGGGTAAAGCAATGAACAAGACAGACAAATGTCCTGTGCACATGGACCTCACAATCTAGCTAATCTAGAGTAGAGGTAGGACTCCATTTAACTTTTTGAGAAACTGCTGCTTTGTCTTCAAATATTTAATCATAGTTATAAGCTCCTTGATATGGGTATATATAGAAACTATATAATAGTAATGATGGTGGCATTACTTTAGAGGATGGAATTAATCTTTTAAAAGTATGAACCAAAAAAAAAAGTTTGAACCAGTTTATTGCACATCACTTTCAATTTTCTATTGACAGTGCTTAATTTGTTTTAGAAGTAAATAATTGGATAAACTTTAAACTATAGGCTATGGAGGAGGCTTCTAGGTGAATCTTTTATGACAAATATTTCTATGTTATACCTTTAATCTTAGATGATATGTAGTGGTGCATGTTAGATCCCTTCTAAAATTCAGATGTCCCAAAAGGAACTTAAGTTAAACTTACTTATAAAACTGCTTTGAGTTATGCCGCTGGAATAAATGTTGTTTTTTTAAAGGTAATGTAGTATAGCATAGTGGAGAAGGCAATGGCAACCCACTCCAGTACTCTTGCCTGGAAAATCCCATGGACGGAGGAGCCTGGTGGGCTGCAGTCCATGGGGTTGCGAAGAGTCGGACACGACTAACGCGACTTAGCAGCAGCAGCAGCAGTATAGCATAGATGGTAGAGTTTAGTACCATTTAGAATACTAATTCCAGATTTCCAAATGACCCAGTTTATTGAATTGTTTTATTTGTGAAAAAATATTATGAAAACATTTTATATTATTATCTTAAGGAAAAGAAAAATTATTATCTTAAGGAACTTAAATGTCAAGTAACAAAAAGAGCAACTTAGGTTGACTAAGTTATATTGATATTTCTATTTTATTATAATTTAGATTATATGAATTTAAAGAAAATGTACTCATTACACATGGTAATACATAGGAAGAAAGAAATACAGTATAAGATTAATTTTCTTATAAGAATTTTCACTTTCATGACTCACTTTTATGGTGAGTGAATATAGAAATAAATTATATGTATAGGATGCTAAGGTTAGTAATGAGTTGTTGTTGGTCAGTCGCTCAGTCGTGTCCAGCTCTTTGTGACCCCCTGGACTGTAGCATGCCAGGCTTCCCTGTCCTTCACCGTCTCCTGAATATTGCTCAAACTAATGTCCATCGAGTTGGTGATGCCATCCAACCATCTCATCCTCTGTTGTCCGCTTCTCCTTCTGCCTTCAATCTTTCCCAGCATCAGGCTCTTTTCCAATGAGTCAGTTCTTTGCATCAGCTGGCCAAAGTATTGGAGCTTTAGCTTCAGTATCAGTCCTTCCAATGAATATTCACAGTTGATTTGCTTTAGGATTGACTGATTTGATCTCCTTGTAGTCTATGGGTCTCCAAAGAGTCTTCTCCACTACCATAATGCGAAAGCATCAATTCTTCGGCAGTCAGCTTTCTTTATAGTCCAACTCTCACATCCATACATGAACACTGGAAAAGTCATAGCCTTGACTAGACAGACCTTTGTTGGCAAAATAATGTCTCTGTTTTTTAATATGCTGTCTAGGTTGGTCATAACTTTCCTTCCAAGGAGCAAGCATCTTTTAATTTCATAGCTGCGATTACCATCTGCAGTGATTTTGGAGACCCCAAAATAAAGTCAGCCACTATTTCCACTGTTTCCCCATCTATTTGCCATGAAGTGATGGGACCAGATGCCATGATCTTAGTTTTCTGAATGTTGAGCTTTAAGCCAACTTTTTCACTCTCCTCTTTCACTTTCATCCAGAGACTCTTTAGTTCTTCACTTTCTGCCATAAGGGTGGTGTCATCTGCATATCTGAGGTTATTGATATTTCTCCCAGCAATCTTGATTCCAGCTTGTGCTTCCTCCAGCCCAGCGTTTCTGCATATAAGTTAAATAAGCAGGGTGACAATATACAGCCTTGACGTGCTCCTTTTCCTATTTGAACCATTCTGTTGTCCCATGTACATTTCTAATTGTTGCTTCCTGACCTGCATACAGGTTTCTCAAGAGGCAGGTCAGGTGGTCTGGTAAATTCTCTTTCAGAATTTTCCAAAGTTTAATGTGATCCACACAATCAAAGGCTTTGACATCGTCAATAAAGCAGAAGTAGATGTTTTTCTAGAATTCTTTTGCTTTTTTGGTGATCCAGAGGATGTTGGCAATTTGACCTCTGGTTCCTCTGCCTTTTCTAAATCCAGCTTGAACATCTGGCAGTTCATGGTTCATGTATTGCTGAAGCCTGGCTTGGAGGATTTTGAGCAGAAGTGACTTAGCAGCAGCAGCAGCAGCAGCATTTGAGATGTGCTAACTTTTTAAATTGGCTTTAATTTAAAAGAATTGAATGAATTTTTAGTTAGATGCAATATTTTTAAATCCTAGCTCAGTTTTTAGCTATGTGAATCTGGGTAACTTATTCAATCTGTTTCAGCATCAGTTTCTCATCCGTCAAGGCTAGATAACATTAGCAACCTATCAAGAGAATCATAAAGACTAGAGATGTTTGTGCTTAGCAGAAGCCTGAAACAATACCTACTAGTATTATTACTTCATAAATATTGTCTGATTATCATCATCATTTCAATTCAGCAGTCGTTTGTTTATTCTAGAATAGGACAGTGGAAAGAACAGTGAACTGGGAGTCAAGAAACGAGAACTCTAGACCAAGCTCTGCCATTAACTAGTATAAGTGCCTGCCCTTAAATACATGCCCTTATCTCTTTGATGTTCAGCTTCATCTGTAAATTATTTTAAAATTCTAGTCTCCAATTGATTGCTCCAGTCCTTTTCTGACCAAAACATATCTTATTTCAAACAGTAAATGTATTATATATTAGTTATTCCCTTTTTCTAAATAAGATCAATAAATCTCAAGGAGTATCTGAGACAATTCTTTAAATAGGAAGTATATACTTGAACTTTACATTTATATAAAAATAAATAAGATGTAACTAATGTTTACTACATAGATGGAAAGTAGTATCTTCACAAAAAGCCAAATGATCAAGTGGATGTATCCTATGAGATATGAGAAAGGAAGAGTGGAATTTTCTCTGCATAGAAAATGGGTTGAGAATGGCATTCACATGTCTCCATTCACTTGAAGCATCTTACAATGCACTGCAGTCTATACCCAGTTTAGACTTCTGAAATAGCCATCATTCTAAGGTTAGAAAGAAATGACACATTGGAAGTATGATTATTTTTCTGCCTGGCTCTCTTGACTATTTGACTTCTAGATGAAGCTTCAGATATTTTATAACCCTCCATCATAAACTATCCCACTTCCTTATCTGATCACAATATTTTCAACATAATATTTGTAGGCTTTTAGATTCTACCATTTGTTAGTACTAGGTCAAGAAGCAACAGTTAGAACCAGACATGGAACAAAAGACTGGTTCAAACTGGGGAAGGGAGTACATCAAGGCTGTATATTGTCACTCCACTTATTCAACTTATGTGCAGAGCACATCCTACAAAATGTCAGTCTAAATGAAGCACAAGCTGGAATCAAGATTGCTGGGAGAAATATCAGTAACCTCAGATATGCAGATGACACCACCCTTTCGGCAGAAAGCAAAGAGGAACTAAAGAGCCTCTTGATGAAGGTGAAAGAGGACAGTGGAAAAGCTGGCTTAAAACTCAACTTTCAAAAAATGAAGATGATGGCATCAAAGAGCTGACTCATTTGAAAAGACCCTGATGCTGGGAAACATTGAAGGCGGGAGGAGAAGGGGACGACAGAAGATGAGATGGTTGAATGGCACCTCCGACTCAATGGACATGATTGGTGATGGACAGGGGCACCTGGAGTGCTGTAGTCCATGGGGTCACAAAGAGTCGGACAGGACTGAGCGACTGAACTGAAAAATAAATAAAAATAGGAATCCCATTATAAAGTGAGCTTTCATATCTACATCTTCAAAAATGAAAGTTCTGTGAAACAAGGTGCTATAAAGTGTAAGGCATTGTAGGTTGCATATTGCAGGATTTCATTTATTGAAATGTCTGTAATAGGTACATTCTTAGAGACTAAAGTGGATTAATGTTTTCCAGGGCTTGGGGTGTAGCAGAGAACTGAGAACTCAGAGCTCTGGGGTTTCTTTTTGGAGTGATGGGAGTGTTCTGGAAGTAGTTAGTGGTGATGGTTGCACAACATTGTGGAAGTACTGGACACCACTAAATTGTACATGGCAAAATGGTCAGTTTTATGTAAGAAAACTGCAAAATAATTTATTATTTACTCATTATCACTAACAGGGAGAAGGTTGATTTAAACAGTGCTTGTATTATTCATATTTATACAAATCAATGAAAGGGCAAATAAGATACTCACAAAAATTAAAAATAACTTCATGCATACACACACACCTAGTTTGTACCATAAAATTTGTTCTTTGTGATAATAATGTTGAGGTTGGCCATGGTTTCAGCAAACTATTTGTAGAGATCTTTTGAAATACATATTGAAAGCTGAGTTAAGAAAGTATATATCACATACAATGTATAGGAGAGGAAGAGAACTGTTTAACTTGGGTCAAATTGTTATTTCTTATCCAAATCACCTTTCTAAATTTCTCTTGATACTCTTTAAACTTTAACATAAGGAAAATCAAAGCAACTAAATTTCTGAGACGCTACTATTTTTCCATTAAAGCTCACTTTGTTTTACTAATATTTTTAGGGTCATTGTTGGTCTAACTTCATAAAATACTATGTTACTGTATGGTGGGGTTATAGTTAATGTTTAAAGAAACTTCCAGACTATTTTTCAATGAGATTGTGCCATTTTACAATTTTGGTTTTTCCACACTATTACCAATACTTTTCTTTTTGAATATCCATTATGAGTTAATTTTTATGTATGATATGAGATAAAAGTTGTTACTTTTTTTTTTTTTTGCTTTTTTTTTTAAAAAAAATAGATACCCAATTTCCCCAGCATCATTTGTTGAAAATACCACCTTTCTCCACTGAATTTTCTTGGCAGCTTTGTTGAAATTAAATCGATAATAAGGTCATTTTTTGGGACTCTGATTCTGTTCTGTTGATGTACATGCATAAGTGAAGTGAAGTCGCTCAGTCGTGTCCAACTCTTTGCGACCCCATGGACTGTAGCCTACCAAGCTCCTCCGTCCATGGAATTTTCCAGACAAGAGTACTGGAGTGGGTTGCCATTTCCTTTGCATATCTTCACCTTAATACCACTGTCTGATTATTGAAGCTTTCTAATAATATTTAAAATCAAGTGGTATAAGTCTTTCACTTTTGTTCTTTTTCTAAGGTGTTTTGGCTATTCTAGATACTTTACATTTCCATATAAATTTTAGGGCCTGCTTGTTGACTGCTGTGAGAAGCCTGCAATTGTCTTAATAGGAATTGCTTTGAATTTATAGATCGATTGCTATCTTGACAATATTGAGTCTTCCAAATGTGTACATGAACTGTCTCTAGTTTTTACATCTTTAATTTCTTGTGGCAGTGTTTCCTAGTTTTGTCTTGTGAGAATTTTTATGCACTGTATCAAGGATGACATAAAAATTCCTGAGGTGCCATTTGTACAGAAGTTTCTATATTAAGCTTAGACCCAATTCCAAATAGTTCAGAACTCCAGAGGTTTTCTCAGAAGGCCTAAATGGAGTTTAATATATGGACTCAGTGGGATAGAGTAAGAATGTATTGTAGCCACGGATTCTGTATAGTTTTGATTTAATGATAAAGACCTTATATTATCAGTATCATCAAAACTTGCTCATTCATCATGAAAATTGTGCTCTAAAAATCTAATAAGCAAGTTTTTAAAGAATTTTCCCATTCCATATTGAATGTGTTAGGTTTCTGGAGTGCCTCCAGTATTTATTTGTACTTCTGCTTCTTGCTTATCCTGAGAAGCCAAAATTTTTTAGAGATTGATATTGCTTCCTGATGTTTTTTCTTCCCTTTTTGAAACATGAGGGTTTGATATCAAAGATGATGACCTAATCAAATTCCAGAAAGCAAATACCATAAACAGTATTTAGATATATAACAACTATTGTAAAACATAGCCTTGTTTATGAAGCATATTTGATTATTGTTATATTTGTACTGCTTCTTTTATAAGTACAGTGGGCATAAATACAGTGGTGATTTTTTGTTGATATTTAAGCTGCTCTGGTAATAAGCTTATTCAAACTCTTTTTGATTTGCTCGGAAACAAGAATATGGTTAAAAAATGAAAAAGAAATGTAGAAAGCAAGATATAAACCTAATACATAATATGATTGTAATTTGAGTGCATACTGTACACTTTGTTTTATTAACAAATAACTTCACAGTAAAATGCCTGTCCAAAAATCTGATTTTTATGTAATCCTACAGAGCACTTCTGGTAGATATAAAATTTTGGTATTTTTTTCTGCTAAGCAAAAGGATTATTGAAAACCTTAAACTCAAAGACCACTTGCATCAGAATCATCAGGAGGACTCATTAAAAATGAAAGTTCTGGGCCTTATTCAGGCTTATAGGCTTAGAATATCAAAGGGATGGTGCCAATAAACAAGGAATTCAAAGAACTCTCCAAGTGATCCTTATGAATATGGAAGCTTGGGAATCTTTACCTAAACAAAATAAAAAAAAATTGTTTGAATAATTTTTCCTGTGGGAATGAATGGTAGAAGACAACAGCTTACAATAAAATAGAGCTGTTTTTTTAAATAAGTCATAATGGATTAGAAAATTCTTACTGTTTGTTTTACTATTTAGCATTTAGTACATATTACATATCACTTTGCAATTTCTATATGTATGTAAAACTATTTTTCAGTTCAGTTCAGTTCAGTCACATAATGTAACTTGTTTCCTCAATTAGAGTGTAGGTTCTTAAAAGTAGTCTACTTTAGATACTTTTGTGCTGCTTTCACAAAGCTAGGTGCAGGAGTCCTTCTTAAATGTCTCTTGGGTTATTAGGCAGTGACACCAGTAGACATCAACTGTCAAGAACTGAAACTCTGAAGACAGACAGTTCTAACTGTTCTAATTTGTAGATATGACAGCATTGGCAAGTTACCTAGTCGTTCAAAGCCTCCCTTTACTTATCTGTAAAATAATAAAAGCATCTGTCTCATGGGCTTGTGAGAATAAATGAATTATGTACATATTATGTACATAATTGTGTACCCATACATATATATTTGCATGCATAAATATTATGCACTCATTTTATATTCCCATGTATATATATTTGTATATATGTTATACTTTTTTTGAGTAATGGCAAAGATAATAGTGATTATTGTTGTTATTAGCTTTTTTCCCTTTGAAAATAATTATATTGAAGAATTTTATACCTAATATGCAAAATTCATTCAATCAGTGATTCAATAATACTTATAAAATAACTTTATTCATTTGACAGTAATAAGATGTGTGCCAGTAATATAGTCTTGGAAGTATAATAAAATATATTTTTCCTAATTATAAAATTAGTATATTTTAGAGTATCTTAGAAAGCATAGAAAAATAAATACAAAAAGAAACATTCATTTTACTATTTTTTAGCTGTTTATTTTGGAGAAGGAAATGGCAACCCACTCCAGTGTTCTTGCCTGGAGAATCCCAGGGAAGGGGGAGCCTGGTGGGCTTCCATCTATGGCGTCACACAGGGTCGGACACGACTGAAGTGACTTAGCAGCAGCAGCTCTTTATTTTGAGATTATTTTATACCTAAAGAATAATTGCAAAAACAGTACAAAGAGTTCCTGAATACCTTTCATCTATGTTGCCATACTAATACCTTACATAATTCCAGTTATTAAATCCAGGAAATTAGTATTGGGACAATTCTATTAACTAAACCAAATATTTATTAGCGTATCACCAGTTTTTCCACTAATATCCTTTTTCTGTTCCAGGATTCCATTTTGTGTTTAGATATCATGTCTCTAGTCATCTCCAATTTGTGAGGTACTGTCTTGCCTTATCTTTCATTACTTTGACACTCTTGAGGTATACAGATTTTTTTTTTTTTTGGTAGATTATCTCAGTTTGTGCTTGTCTGCAGTTCTCCTAATTATCCTGAGGTCATGCATATTTTTTTGGTTAATATCACTGAAATGAAATGAACTCTTCTCAGTGCATCGTGTCAGGGGATAGATGATGTCTTATTTCTAGGGATATTAACCTTGATTATAGAAGTGTTGGTTGGATTTTTCACTGTAAAAATTTCCCTTTGTGGGATGATTTGGGAGAATGACATTGAAACATGTATATTATCATATGTGAAATGAATCGCCAGCTGTTTTGATGCATGATACAGGATGCTTGGGGCTGGTGCATTGGGATGAACCAGAGGGATGGGATGGGGAGGGGGGTTCAAGATGGGGAACACATGTACACCTGGGGCAGATTGGTGTCAATGTATGGCAAAACTAATACAATAAGGTAAAGTAATTTGCCTCCAATTAAAATAAATAAATTAAAAATAATAATATCTTTGGGGAGATACTTTGAGACTATGCAAATACCTTGTTTCTCTTCAGACTTTTTCCTACTAATTTTAGCGTTCATCAGAGAATATTTCCTGCTTATTACCTATTTATTACTTTATTTATTTGCTTAATAGTGACTTGCTATTTCTCTCATTCTTTCTGCATTTGGAAATTAGAATTTTTTTCCTGTAAGGAATAGCTGTCACTTTCCTCCATTTTATTTATTTATTTAATTGCTTAAATGGCAACTCACTCCAATATTCTTGCCTGGGAAATCCCATGGACAGAGAAACCTTGCAGTCTAAAGTCCATAGAGTCACAAGAGTCAGATATGACTAAGTGATTAAACAACACAAAGATATTTATGTTTATAATCCAGTACTCTACGAATTAATTCATTTAGTTGCTCAAATGGTTTTATATTTGGAGATTAGGAACTCCTTTCATCTGACTTTCATCCTTTCAACATGCTCCCATTGTTTTTTGAGCATTTCCGTAGTATCTGGGACCGTAAGATTTTCCAGGGTCATCTTTTAATTTACCCTGCCTCAGACCCAGAATCAGCTATTTCTTTAAGGAGCTACTAGGCTAAGTGTTAAGGATATTTATAAACACTGCCAATTTTTTTTTTCTGAAAAGATTATATAACCAGTTTTAACTTTTGCTTGAAGTTTCACGAGTGTTTTAAAAACTGACAATTTGCCTGGTAAACTTTTCAACAACATACCCTTTTGTATTCCATTTCCAATTTTGTTTACTCTTATGTAGTATTTTTCTATAAAGTAGATTTCTTCATAAGAGGAAGCATTGAACTACTTGAAAAATCTTCTGTTTAATTCACTTTACTTAAAGTTTTACCGAAATGTTGCATAAGTCAATTATTAACATCTGTTTTATACATGGCTCCTTTGTACAGTGAAGGTATGCGCCTCAAGCCTGTCATTACAGATCTGTACTGGGTACCATTTTGTCTATGAGAATTTTCAGTCTGATAGAATGAAATGGTTCCTCTACTTTCTCAAAAACCACAGACATTGTCTTTAAAAATTTTTTAAAACAATGAAGTTGAGATCAGTCCAATTAATAAGGTGTTTAGTGTCTTGCCATTTTCCTCAGCCTTACTGTTTATTGGGTAGTGCCAATGGCACCCCACTCCAGTACTCTTGCCTGGAAAATCCCATGGATGGAGGAGCTTGGTGGGCTGCAGTCCATGGGGTCGCTAAGAGTCGGACACGACTGAGTGACTTCACTTTCACTTTTCACTTTCACACATTGGAGAAGGAAATGGCAACCCACTCCAGTGTTCTTGCCTGGAGAATCCCAGGGACGGGGGCTTCCGTCTATGGGGTCACACAGAGTCGGACACGACTGAAGTGACTTAGCAGCAGCAGCAGCAGCCAATGCAGGAGACATAAGAGACATGGCTTTGATCCTGGGGTCGGAAAGATCCCCTTGAGGATTAGTCTGTTATAGAATAGATATAGACACTCAGCTTTTATTTGCTGTGTTAAGATGATTCTTAGGTACAGTGCTTTCAATTTTATCGATCCTTAAGATGATGAGACTATCATTTTTATTTGAGCCATCTAGGATCTTTCATGTCATCAAAATCATGTTGAAGAAGTACTTGAAGATCCTGACTGATGACAAACTTGACAAAAGTGAAATTTCTAGACCTTCCCATATGTTGTTATTTAAATAAAACATGATGATTTGGACTCTGAGCATAATTCTCTGATTTAATAATTACTTTTATCTTATTAGCGGTTTGAAAAAATTTGTTCATAAGAACTGGGATTAGGATTAATCTTTTTTAAATCAAGTAATTTAGTAACAGTTGTATAACAGTAACTGTTGCACATTTGTCTTGGCATTGTTAGTAAAAAAGTACTTTCTATTTAGGTCTTTAACATAAATATCCATTATAAATGGTTATCATAAAAGGTTAATAATAATAATTTCTGAGTATTAATTCTCTTAGCTTGGTATTAGAAAGTTAGATACCAGTTCAGTCCAGTTCAGTTGCTCAGTCGTGTCCAACTCTCCACGACCCCAAGAATCACAGCACGCCAGGACTCCCTGTCCATCATCAACTCCCAGAGTTCACTCAAACTCATGTCCATCGAGTCGGTGATGCCATCCAGCCATCTCATTCTCTGTCGTCCCCTTCTCTTCCTGCCCCCAGTCCCTCCCAGCATCAGAGTCTTTTCCAGTGAGTCAACTCGTCGCATGAGGTGGCCAAAGTACTGGAGCTTCAGCTTTAGCATCAGTCCTTCCAATGAACACCCAAGGTTGATCTCCTTCAGAATAGACTGGTTGGATCTCCTTGCAGTCCAAGGGACTCTCAAGAGTCTTCTCCAACACCACAGTTCAGAAGCATCAATTCTTCGGCGCTCAGCTTTCTTCACAGTCCAACTCTCACATCCATACATGACCACTGGAAAAACCATACATAGCCTTGACTAGACGGACCTTTGTTGGCAAAGTAATGTCTCTGCTTTTTAATATGCTATCTAGGTTGGTCATTGGAGAAGGCAATGGCAAGCCACTCCAGTACTCTTGCCTAGAAAATCCCATGGATGGAGGAGCCTGGTAGGCTGCAGTCCGTGGGGTCGCTAAGGGTCGGACACGACTGAGCGACTTCACTTTCACTTTTCACTTTCACACATTGGAGAAGGAAATGGCAACCCACTCCAGTGTTCTTGCCTGGAGAATCCCAGGGAAGGGGGAGCCTGGTCGGCTTCCGTCTGTGGGGTCACACAGAGTCGGACACGACTGAAGTGACTTAGCAGCAGCAGCAGCAGGTTGGTCATAACTTTCCTACCAAGGAGTAAGCGTCTTTTAATTTCATGGCTGCAGTCAGCATCTGCAGTGATTTTGGAGCCCCCCAAAATAAAGTCTGACACTGTTTCCACTGTTTCCCCATCTATTTCCCATGAAGTGATGGAACCAGGTGCCATGATCCTAGTTTTCTGAATGTTGAGCTTCAAGCCAACTTTTTCACTCTCCTCTTTCAGTACCAGTCTAATAAAAGATACTTGGAATCTCATACAGACCATTTCTGTAATGTAAGGTAATAAAAAATATTTTTTCAAATCTTTATGAGAACAAAGACACAGAAATGGTGAACTCTGATTTTGTCCATTCAAAAATCAATGATGCTTTCTCATAATTCAGGAAATTCTAACCCTGGTATATTCATTTAAAACATATTGAGCCAGCCTTGAACCCAGCTTTAAAAAGATCAGCCTTACACAAACTCAATTTTAGTAGCTTATAATTTTGCTTGTTCCCCTTTTATGATTTAAAAATATTATTTCACTTCCTTTCACACCCTTAATCTTAACTATCTCTCTTACCTATATAATTCAGTACTCTTAGTCTGTCTAATCTAAATAAATTTCTCCCATCTTTGCAGATGATTTCATGGTCTAGCATAGGACAAAAAAAGGCTTGTATCTTTGATTCTGCAGAATAATGTGTCTTGATGCAAAGTATCTAGTTAGCTCACAGTATCTAGTTAGCTTAATAGTTCTTGATTTCATATAGACCAAATATTTACCACCTAACTTCATGGTTGTAGTGAAACTTTTGACATTAGAATCAGTTTTTCTTGGAAAAATATATTTTTCTGATGTTTTTCTTGATTCAGAAAATATCTTGAAGGAAGGGATGGAAAGCCTTCAAAAGTCTATTAAATCTCAGATTGTTCCATAAAGTAATAATTTGATGATGATGTTTCAGTAATTTACAAACACATGTTTATATTTATCTTATAAGTACCTGCATATATAGAAAGCAAGAAGCAAGAGCACTTGACAAAATGCAATTGAACTTAATATATAGTTCATATTATTTAGTGAATCTGAAACTTCAATTAATTAATTTACATTAATTACTGTTATAGGAGCCCTTATATTGGGTGAGAATCGAGGAGTAAAGAAGTAGCTTTACTGTCTTTTAAGAAATGCAGCAAGGATTCTATTAATACCTCTCTGGGAGCTATCATGAAATGTTCCGATCATGGCCTTAAATAGTTTGCACTGCTTTGATCATGATGTCTTTGTGCAGATGATCTATGATAAAAGGAGAATAAGATCAGTACAGATAAATGAGACTCAAAGATAATTAAAGTGATCTTTTTTAAGTCAATAGTTTCAGTGTTTTGTGTTTTTTTGTGAGATGGTCAGTCAGGTACAGTCAAGAGAGGCTTAGTAAAATAAAATTTTCATCACCATCCAGTATTCTTCAAAGAAAAATAAACACACAGACTAGAAAAATATATTTGTCAAAAAATTTTGAGGACTTTTGTACTACAATTTGAGATGACAGTAAGGTTAGAGTAAGATAAATATGGATGGATCAATAAGTGATTAGGCTTGTGAGAGTTAGAGTCCATTTGATTTTCAAAGGTAATAATTTAATAATCAGAAGCAATTGAGGAGGACATTATGCTCAATGAAATAAACCAGATGCAGAAAGAGAAATGCTGCATGATCTCACTTATATGTGGAATCTAAAATAGTCATATAGAAGCAGTTAGTAAGAGAGTGGTTACCGGGATCTGGGGAGATGGGGAAATGGGAGGTGTTGGTCAAAGTGTACAGTATTTCAGTTATGAAAAATAAATACTTTCTGGAAAGCCACTGTATAAAAAGTGAACAGAAAATTTATAAAAAAAAAGGTCAGGAGAAGCACTATTTTACAAAATTTGTCAATATTGAACAAAAGATATGATTGAAACTATGTGTCAGTTGATCAAGTATTAATAAATATATAAAGGCAAATCATGTATGTGTCTGGAACAATATGATTACAAGTGACATGGCTATTTCTAAAAGAGTTTTGTTCTGTGTTCTTTTATAAGGTCATTTTTTACAATGGTCAGTCAGCTGTGGAAGAGATATGGGAGAGGCTTAGGAAAACCACGTTTATTATACTTACAGGCCATAGACAGGTCATCCAGGTCAAGTGGAAGCCCAGGTTTTAGTCAGGTGGCAGAAGAAAAGAGCAAGGAAAAAGTTGAGGCCAGGACCTTTATTGGGTTTTCTGCCAGAAAGGCAAGGTAGGGTAAGCAGTTTAGAACTGTCCAGTTTGAATACCTCTGGCAGGCTTTGTCTGTTGGGGTGATCTCTAGTTGCCTGGTTACCTAGTCCTAGGATGATTTAGGGCAGGAGAAATATTGGCTTGATTGTGTAAGTTTAACAAGGAGGAAGTTGAAGGTATAGACTTGGGTTTGGTTGGTTTGCATATGAAAGGCATGTTTATGGACAAGTCCTTAATTTTCTGTAGAATTTAGCTAGGCCTCAAAGGAGCACTCTCTCCTCCAGTCTATAAGGTTCCAGATGCCATAGTACAAATAGTACAAAAAATAAGAAAATATATATAGTTACCATAATTGGTCTGATGATGAATGGATATCAAATAGATAAATACAGAATCTAAGAAACACAGAACAAATGGATATCCTGTATTAATCTATCAGTTCAGTTCAGTCGCTCAGTCGTGTCCGACTCTCCGCGACCCCATGAATCACAGCACGTATTAATCTATAAATTCTCTTTAAACCAAAGTAAAATAACTGTCAGGCCAGGTGTGACCAACCCACTTTATCTACATCCATTTGTGGGAAGGATTTTGGGAATTCCCCCAATACCTTTTTATTTCTTAGTTTTATATGCTCCTATGAAACTGTGGACTTTGATGGAATTTTTATTAAAAATTGCAGATATATCAGTAATATATTTTATATTATACAATCTCATGATATTACTTGCTCATAGCTAATGTATGTGTGTGTGTGTATATATATATATATATATATATATATGTATATATACTAATACATATATATGTGTTTATATTGGAGAAGGAAATGGCAACCCACTCAAGTATTCATTCCTGGGAAATTTCATGGACAGAGGAGCCTGGTGGGCTACAGTCCATGGAGTCACAAAGAGTGGGACATGACTGAGTACATAAACACACACCCATACAAATGTGTATATATGTATATATGTGACATCAGCAAAGAGAAATGTATAGGAAAGACAATGTATAGTTCTCCTTAGCCTCACAGATTTTTCTCTCTACCCTTTCACAGATGGATTAGTGATTATTTAATGATAATCTGACTTCCTAATTACATATTCCTTTCTGATAAGTCATTACAGTGGTTTGTTTTATGTAAATAAAGGTACAAGGGTTCACCTTTGATTATTTTGGAAAAGCCTTCATGAGAAAACACATTGTATTGTTTGGACTTTGATATACTTTCAGGAAGCTAAGATTTTTTAAAAATATAATATTCCTAAGAATTTATTGTTGGCTGAACATTCAAGTTGAAAACCAAGTAAAGGAATTTTACATAAATCTGAGGGCCAGTCAAAATAAAGACCAATGCTGAGAATGTATTTGGAAACTTCTTGAATCTTGGTTCATTTTTGTTCCCCTGAATTATATACAAAACTCTGTTTAATATTAGTAAGCATTTACCTATGAATGAAAGGAAAAGACTAAGATTCATTACAGACAGCTTCTAAACTGCACATGACTATTCTATGAATTAAATCAAGTTTTTATAAAAGTTTGACAGAATCTTAAATTTCCATTTAATATAGTAGTTAACTAACTACTAAATTTTGTAATTGCCCAATGTTTTCTTTGACAGTTTTAACTTCTAGTACTAGTGACAATTTTTTGGGAAAGTCGGTGGAATTCTGTGATCTATTTGTAATGTAGCTAAACAGATAAATTGATTAAATTTTCAAAAGAGTCATTTTCAGAGTCAAGGTAGCAATGCATAAAAGTAAAGTATGTTATGGCTTGTAATTAAAATTTAGAGTACTCTCTGTTTAGACCCCTTGGATTAATCCCATTAAAGTCTGGCTACATTTATTTGTGATGTTCTTCAACTTGAATTGTTAAAATTTGTTTTAAAAATTCCTTTAAATCAAATTGACTCTTAGGATACAAAAATTTTTCTTCAACTCATTTTTCCAGTTTAAATTTTGCATCACAAATGTATGGGAACTGTTTTGATCTGTGAAGCAAAAAACAAAAAAACCTCAGACTAAATTGATAATTTTCACACTCTAATTTCAGGTACTGTGGAAGTCTTTATAGCTACACATTACAGCTCAGATTCATTCCTGTACAGACCATTGACTGACTTGAAATTTCTATGTGGGAATCAAAAGAGAATCAAAAGAGAGCATGTCTCCAAATATCTAAATAAGTAAAAATATATTTTATATCAGCACTGCTGATAGTGCTCTGGAGTTTTAATCAGCAAGTGATTTCTCCCTTGTAAATTAAATTAGTTGCTTCAAAATTAGACATAACCAATATCACAATTTTTATCCTTGATACATTGACAAAAGCCTAGCTCAGTTCAGTTCAGTTCAGTCCCTCAGTCGTGTCCGACTCTTTGCGACCCCATGAACTATAATATAAAAACATTTCACATTTGTTGAATTTCTTCCTTTTGTCTGATGTATTATTTCTGGAGTTTTCATTATTTTTGGAAAGCAGAATTTTATGACAGCGCAGTTTCTAAGATTTTTCTCATCTATTCATAATTCTAAAATAGATACTATTCTTGTAGGACTGCATATCTTTTATATTCAAAAAATTTAGAACAGTCTTTTAAACGTTCATCCTTTTTCTGGAATGATTATACAGTATCTTATTAATTGAAGACTATTAACAAAATCTATTCTGGTTGTTCTCTCATTTGGAGAAAGTAGATTACCTCAATTTAACTGGTTCCTTAGATGTCATTGTAACCACGTAGTTAGCTACATTTATATCCTATCATGTTTAATAGTGTTGTAATTCTTCAAACAGTTGAACAAAATAATTTCAAGTGTTTTAAAGTCTGTCAGAGTTATTGTCAAGGAACACTTATTTTCATGTCCAAATTAGAGGTGATTAAACCATGAAGAATTTGAAACATTGATAATCAAGAAAATATGTCCAAATCAATGTACGTCTTATTTTTATGTACATGGTTATAATTGAATTTTTGATGTTGTGTTTGATCAGCATTTTATAGCATTTAATACAAAGTATATAGTTCTCAACTCATGTTGATATCCACCAAAATTTGAAATTAATTTCTCAGCCAGCTTAGAATAAATGAATAAATTATTTTAAGGAAAAAACTGTTGGAAAAAGGGGTGAGCGCAACATAGTTATCAGAGTGATTAGTTATCTAATATGTTTCTATCAGCAAAAAAGGAAACTTAGGTTGATTGAGCTAAAATGAAAATATTAGTATGACATTATTGAAATTTATGATAATTCTCTTGGAAACTATTCTTTTTTTACATTCAGTTTCTTTAAAATTTGAATATGGGCCACCTTGGTGGCCCAGTGATAAAGAATCCGCCCTCAGTGCAGGAACTGCAGGAAACAGGGATTTGATTTCTGTTTTGGGAAGATCCCCTGGAAGAGGGCATGACAAGCCACTCCACTTCTCCAATTCTTGCCTGGAGAATCCCAGGACAGAGGAGCCTGGTGGGCTATAGCCCATAGTGTTGCAAAGAGTTGGAGATGAATATGACTGAAGTGACTTAGCACCCACACATTTCTGGATTTTTTACATTACAAAATTTCTTTCCATCATCCAGATGTCATATAGACCAACAATTTGGGTTACAGGAGTAGGTCTAGTATCATGGGCCAGTTCTTCACTAAGAGCAGCGGGGCAGAGCAATGATACCAACCCAATCAAATAGCATGATGACTGGATTTTAAAAATTCTCCAAAAGTTCTTATCCATGCATTTTTCAAAATATTATTATATCCATATCTCACTTCTGTCTCCCCACCTCCTCTGTCACATCTCTATGAGGTTAGTAGGGCAGGCAGCATTATTTTCCTGAAAATATGATCAGCAAATTCAAGCTCAAGTGGGCATTTGACCATCTCGCAGTAAGTTAGCCTGCACTGTGTTAGTTGCTCAGTCACGTCCAACTCTTTGTGACCCCATATACTATAGCCCGCCAGGCTTCTCTGTCCATGGAATTCTCCAGGTAAGAATACTGGAGTGGATTGCCATTCCCTTCTCCAGAGGAACTTCCCAATCCGGGGATCGAACCCTGGTCTCCTACCTCGTAGGCAGATTCTTTACTGGTTGAGCTACAGGGAAATCCTAGTTAGTCTCTAAAGCAGGGCTAAAACCCAAATGTCTTAAATCTTAATTTTGTCAACATTTTTCTGTTACTGTGTGAAATGGCAGAATTCCCTTATAATCTCCTCAGGTGAGGCTGCAACTGTATTTTCCCAAACAGTTTTCTTCTGTAGTACTTCATTCACTCATACACTTATCCATTCAGTTATTTATTGAAGACATGCAGTATGTGCCATTGAATGTCAAGGACTTGGCTCAGCTGATTTCAGTTTTCCTTTATGCTTGGTACTTCTTTGGTACTTCAAAGAACTTTGAATTGATAGTTGTAGTGTTTATTAGCGTATTGTTCTTGTGACGAGCTGACTCACTGAAAAAGAGTCTGATGCTGGGAAGGATTGGGGGCAGGAGGAGAAGGGGACGACAGAGAATGAGATGGCTGGATGGCATCACCGACTCGATGGACATGAGTTTGAGTGAACTCTGGGATTTGGTGATGGACAGGGAGGCCTGGCGTGCTGTGATTCATGGGGTCGCAAAGAGTCGGACACGACTGAGTGACTGAACTGAACTGAACTGAAGACTATTAATTGATAAGTAGGACTAAAATATTCTTAAAACAAGAAATTCATAAAGCTTAAAAAATTAGTGTATTTCCATTTAAGAAAATATAGAGGCCAAGGTTTCTGTTGATCACCACCCTGACTGCTTGCCCCCTCCATTCTTCACAGAATTAACCACTGTTTTCAGTTTGTTGAGTGTGCTTCTAGACATGGCATGTACCCATAGATAATACATAACATTGCAAGTGTTTACAAAATGACATCATATTATTGCTTTATAAATTGCTTTTTCTTTTTTTTAAATGTAAGCAGTATGATTTGGGAATCTATATGTATTGGATAACTGATCTACTTAATTGTTGGTCTGTTTCATATTTCATGGTATGTGTAACCATTTTCTATTATGGGCATTTATGCTGTTTTCAATTTTCTTTTTCTTTATAAACAATGCCATAGCAAAGCATGTACTCTAGAGTTGCATTTAATGCATTTTAATTGCATTAACATTTTTAATAGATGCTGAGAAAATTACCCTCCAAATTGGCTGATCCAATTTTATGCCTCTTCTGGAATATTTTTGCTAACCCATGCCTTCTCCCAAATGTGATATTGTATAAAAAGTTCGTTTTGCTAAGCTAATATATGAAAAACAATTTGTAATAATTAAAAAAATTTTATTTCCTTAGAGTATTTTTATGCAGCCTATGAGATTTTTTAATTCTTGCCTTCTTTCAAACATATTATGAAATTTTTGTTTTGCCAGTCTGATGGATTAAAAAACAATATGTTTTTAAAACATTTAAATTATTTAAAAATTATTTTCTTTGAATATATTTTTGATTTGATTGTCCATTTCTTCATCTGTTCACTTGAAAAAGACTTTTTCTTGTAGATTCGTATATAATCCTTATATCCTATGCTATGCTAAGTTGCCTCAGTCGTGTCTGAATCTTTGCGACCCCATGGACTGTATGTAGCCCACCAGGTTCCTTTGTGCATGGGATTCTCCAGGCAAGAATACCAGAGTGGGTTGCCATGACCTCCTCCAATATAATCCTTATATACTCTAATATTTGTCTGTTAATTACATTATACATTTTATTTTGCAGATTTTACGTGTTTATTTGTGATATTCTTCCTATAAAGTGTTTCATTGTGAAGCAGTCAAATACTTGGGTAGACTTTCTTGTAGTGATTCAAAACCTAATGACTTTTTAAAACTAGCCATTTTACTTTGGAGTAAATTGAGATTAATAGGAAAGGTGCAGAGATGCAGAGTCCCCATACACTCTTCACCCAGTTTCTCTAATATTAACATCATAAGTGGTACATTTGTCAAAACTAATAAATTAATGTAGGCATATTCATTTCAGCTATGTTGCAAACTCTATTCAGATTTCACTAGTTTATCCGCTTTTGCTAATTTTCTGTTCTGGGATCTTATCCAAGATACACTGCATTCAGTATTCGTGTCTTCTTAGACTCTTCTATCTGTGATAGTTTCTGTTTCCTTGTTTTTCGTGACTTTCAGTTTGGTTTTGTCTCACATTTTTCTCATAATTAAACTGAGGTTATGTGGTTTAGGGAACATTACCACAGAGGTGAACTGCTTTTCTCTTTCCATTATATCAGGTCGTACATGATACCAACTTGTCAGTGTTGATGTTAATTAACCTTGATCACTTGGTTAAAGTAATGTTTGCCACATTTTCCTCATTTATAGTTACTGTTTTATCCTTTCCATACTCTATGGAAGCAAGTCATTAAGTTCAGTCCACATTCAAAGAGAGAGGAAGTTCTGCCTCCTGGAAGGGGGTAGGTATCTACATATATTATTTGAAATTCTTCTCTGAGAAAGATTTATCCCTTCTCTTCATTAATCTATGTATCCAATCATTTATATAAATATGGACTCATGCATATTTATTTTATTCATTGGATTATGATCCAATAATGTGTTAATATTTTTTTTCTCAAATTATTCTAGCTTTGGCCATTGGGAATTTTCAGTTTGGCTCCTCACTGTTTTTCATTGTTGTTTTGAGGGATCATGTTGAATTAAAGAGAAAAGATACATATGGCTTGGGTTAAAAAAAAAGTAATAACACATACAAATATACTTATTTTTCCAATTATATTGAAATTATATGTATATAAAATTTCCAGTTATATTGACCTTTTGCTTTGAAAATACCTGAGACTTAAAGTGATATAGGACATTTCATTTTTAAGAATTCTTTTGTATTTTGACAAGCTCTCTATAAAGTTGTTTCAACTTATTACTGTCTAGTTATATTTTGTGTGTGTGTGTGCCAAGTTGCTTCAGTTGCGTCTGACTCTGAAACTCTATGGACTGTAGCCCACCAGGCTCCTCTGTCCATGGGGATTCTCCAGGCAAGAATACTGGCGTGGGTTTTCATGTTCTTCTCCAGGGCATCTTCCCGACCCACGGATCAAACCTGAGTCTCTTAGGTCTCCTGCATTGGCAGGCAGGTTCTTTACCACTAGTGCCACCTGGGAGTGGCAGTGTTATTAAATATTGAATGATATGTCCACTATATATAAAGGTTACTGTTAAAAAATATTTGCAAAGAAGAAATACAGGAAACATTGTTGCTTATAAATTGCAAAATTTTGTTTTTAAATAAGTGACTATATATAGAATATATTAAAACAAAAGTGATCACTAGTTAACAATTACTTATTCAAAATTTTGGAAAATCTATCTTTGAAACTGCATTCTAATAACATGTATAAAATTAGTATAACATAAAATTAAATAACATATTTTTGCATAAAGGTGATAATTTGAAAAAGAAAATACTGTTTGGTTCATGGGTCACCTGTCATTCAAAGATTCCTAACTTTATGCTAATATTCAAGCCAATAGAACATAGACCTCAGGATTAGAACATTCTTTTGTAAGAATTTTTAAAAAATACTTTGATTTATAAATACATTGTAAAATGAGTATGTATTCTTAATATCGGTGTCTATTTTATTTAGTTTCATATGATAAAAACCACAGCTCATTTAAAATGAAAATTGAGAATTGTATGGGCTTAAAAATTGGTGTCCTGAACATGAAAAATATATACAGTGTGATCAAATTTACAAAGATTTACAATTTGCTGGATTCTAAGATAAAACATTTCAGATGATATTGAGAGATATCTGATGATTTCTCTTTCTACTTCAAACAGTAAATCTATCATCATTAAAATTAAGATTTTAATGCTAATTAATTATAGTAAGCTGTAATAATCAAAACCAATAAATTTGCAGCATACAGAGTTAATGATATTACTCTATGAATTTTTTTTTATTAATTAAATTATATGGTCACTGGGTGGGAAGATAAAACACTCTGTCTTAACTAGCTTACTCTGAACCTCAGTTTATCTGAAAAAGAGATCTAATAATACCTATATTGCATGGTTTTTATAGTTATTAATGAGATAATGTATTAGAAACATCTAATATTAACCCTGGCACATAAATATAGATCCACAAATGTTAATTCCTTTCTTTTTTGTTTACTTTTTTTTTTTTGTAATTAATTTATTTTTTATTGGAGGTAAATTATTTTACAATATTATATTGGTTGGTTTTGCCATATATTGACATGAATTCGCCCCGGGTTTACATAAGTTCCCCGTCGTGAACCCCCCTCCCACCTCCCTCCTCCCTTTATCCTCCCTCTGGGTCATCCCGGCATGCCAGCCCCGAGCATCCTATAACATGCATCGACCCTGAACTAGTGATTCGTTTCACATATGACAACATACGTGTTTCAATGCCATTCTCCCAAATCATCCCACCCTCACCCTCTCCCACAGAGTCCCAAAGACTGTTCTATACATCTGTGTCTCTTTTGCTGTCTCGTATACAGGGTTATCATTTGCATCTTTCTAAATTCCATATATATGTGTTAGTATACTGTATTGGTGTTTTTCTTTCTGGCTTACTTCACTCTGTATAATAGGCTCCAGTTTCATCCACCTCATTAGAGCTGATTCAAATGTATTCTTTTTAATGGCTGAATAATACTCCATTGTGTATATGTACCAAAGCTTTCTTATCCATTCGTCTGCAGATGGACATTTTTTAATTTATTTATTTTAATTGCAGGCTAATTACATTATTGTATTGGTTTTTTCCATACATTGACATGAATCTGCCCCGGTGTACATGTGTTCCCCATCTTGGACCCCCCTCCCACCTCCCTCCCTATCCCATCCCTCTGGTTCATCTCACTACTCCAGCCTCGAGCATCCTGTATCATGCATCGAACCATAGTTCACTGATCCAGTTTTTTTTTTGAGAGTTATTAGTTATTTATAATATATTACTTATATTTGATCTATTAAGACCAGTATGGATATTTATAATGAATCAATACAAACAAACATTTTATAAGAGTTTTTTTTCCCCCAATGGGGCAAATGTTCATAATTGGCTGAGAACACATTTTATAAAGAAATTATAGCAACAATTTTTTGTTGTATAAGATACTACCAACTAAAGAATGTCACTCACTATTCAGCTCTACAAGGATTAGGTCACTAGCCACAGCAGGCGCTGACTTTTAACACACTCTGAGAGGAGTTTGCTTCCCAGGTGGTTCAGCAATAAAAAAAAAAAAAAAATCTGCCTGCCAATGCAGAACATGCTGGAGACATGGCTTTGATCCTTGGGTTGGGAAAATCTCCTGGAGAAGAAAATGGCAACCCACTCCAGTATTCTTGCCTGGGAAATTCCATGGACAGAGGAGCCTGGTGGGCTACAGTCCATGGGGTTGCAGAGAGTTGGGTACAACTTAGTGACTGAGCAATGAACCAAAAGGCATTTAGGGCAGAGATCAGGAATGAGGCACTCTGCTCTGGGAAAAACTGGCCAAAGAGGCATTCAGATAATTAGATACTTTCAGGAGAAAATTTTAAGAACCCAGTTTCTTATATCTTCTCATAAGCATTAAAATCATTAATGGAGGCACCTGCTCCTTGTGACTAGCAGCAACCTTCTACTGAAATGCATGCTTGATTTCATACCTTTCATCAAAATCATATATACACTGACCTCCTCCACCACCTCTTTGGAGCATATCCTCAGAGCTACCTGAAAGGCTGCATCCTGGGCTATAGTCCTAAGTTCAGTTCAGTTCAGTCGCTCAGTCATGTCCGACTCTTTGCGACCCCATGAATCACAGCACGCCAGGCCTCCATGTCCATCACAAACTCCCGAAGTTCACTCAAACTCATGTCCATCGAGTCAGTGATGCCATCCAGCCATCTCATTCTCTGTCATCCCCTTCTCCTCCCGCCCCCAATCCCTCCCAGCATCAGAGTCTTCTCCAGTGAGTCAACTCTTCGCATGAGGTGGCTAAAGTATTGGAGTTTCAGCTTTAGCATCCGTCCTTCCAATGAACACCCAGGACTGATCTCCTTTAGAATGGACTGGTTGGATCTTCTTGCAGTCCTCAGTAAGCCCCAAATAAAACTGAACTCATAGCTCTCACATTGTATATTTTATTTTTATCTTAGTTGACAATATGATGACAGGCATTTATGGTCGATTTGATAAATTTATTAAAGCTACCCTTTCTGTAATTTGGAGATTGTTACCATGGGAAGCAAAAAAGATATTTCCATGAAATTAAAGTGCTAACTTAAAAAGCTAAAATAGGAAATTATAATAGACATGGGTGCATTTGTGCTATGTCACTTCAGTCCTGTCTGACTCTTTGCATCCCTATGGACTGTAGCCTAACCAGACCCTTCTGTTCATGGGTTTCTCCAGGCGAAAATACTGGAGTGGATTGCTGTGCCCTCCTCCAGGGGATCTTCCTGATTCAGGGATGAAACCCACATCCCTTATAACTCCTGCATTGGCAGGTGGGTTCTTTACCACTAGCACCATCTAGGAAGTCAGTAGACATGGGACCAAGATGCAATCCTCTGGGCAATGACAGTAAATAATAGAGTATTTTAGTTAATAACATTCTTTTTTTTTCCTATTTATAGTGCGCTTCCCTGGTGGCTCAGATGGTAAACCGTCTGCCTGCAGTGCGTGAGACCTGGGTTCAATCCCTTGGTTGGGAAGATTCCCTGGAGAAGGAAATGGCAACCCACTCCAGTACTCTTTTCTGGAAAATTCCATAGACTGAGGAGCCTGGTAGGCTACGGTCCATGGGATTGCAAAGAGTCAGACACGACTGAGTGACTTCACTTATTTATAGTGAGCTCATGCCATACTTGCTTATATTTTTTCTTTCCCTGCAAGCAGTGTATGACTTTTAGATATTTTAACTGACATGTTAATTTAGATGGTTACTGCCTCAACATATGCTTAGATTTCTTTTAGATTATCTTATTTGTTGATATATAATTATTTATGCTAATATCTTATGATCTTATGTATTTATGTAGTATTAGTGGTAATGTCTCTTGTTTTATTCTGATTTTATTTTTTGAGTCTTCTCTTTTTTCTTAGTCTAGCTAAAGTTTTGTCAATTTCTTTATCTTTTCAAAAAATCAGCTCAGTATTGTTAATCTTTTGAGTCATTTTTCATTTCAGCATATGTTTACAGATTCCTTTGCCGTCTCTAAGAGTTTACAGTTCTTAGTTGTTTGCTCTTTTTTTCTTATTCAGAGTCAATCAGACTTCTTAAATCTGTGACTTGATGCTTTTCATTAGCTTTGGGAAATTCTTAGCAATTATATTTTTGAATATTGCCTCTCTTATTTTTATTTCCTATCCTCCTGTGATTTCATTCAATTTAGGTTAGATCGTCTCCATATCTCTGAGATCTTACTCTTTCTCTTGTATTTTCTATAGATTAACTCTTTATCCTTTTTTTCCCCTAGATATATTTTTTGACCTATCTCTCATTCATTGAGGTCTTAGTTTCATTCCTAATAGGTTTTAGTTCTTTCTAGATAATTCTTTCATCAACATGTGAGATTCCTTTTTATAGTTTTGGCTTTAGAGACATTTTAACTGATTTTTGTGGCCATAACTATCGTAAAGTACAGTTAAAAATGTACAGCAAAATGGCTGTCTGAGGAGGCTTTACAAATAGCTGTGAAAAGAAGAGAAGCGAAAAGCAAAGGAGAAAAGGAAAGATATAAGCATCTGAATGCAGAGTTCCAAAGAATAGCAAGGAGAGATAAGAAAGCCTTCCTCAGCGATCAATGCAAAGAAATAGAGGAAAGCAATAGAATAGGAAAAACAAGAGATCTCTTCAAGAAAATTAGAGATTCCAAGGGAACATTTCATGCAAAGATGGGCTCAATAAAGGACAGAAATGGTATGGACCTAACAGAAGCAGAAGATATTAAGAAGAGGTGGCAAGAATACACAGGAGAACTGTACGAAAAAGATCTTCACGACCAAGATAATCACGATAATGTGATCACTGACCTAGAGCCGGACATCTTGGAATGTGAAGTCAAATGGGCCTTAAAAAGCATCACTACGAACAAAGCTAGTGGAGGTGATAGAATTCCAGTTGAGCTATTTCAAATCTTGAAAGATGATGCTGTGAAAGTGCTGCACTCAATATGCCAACAAATTTGGAAAACTCAGCAGTGGCCACAGGACTGGAAAAGGTCAGTCTTCATTCCAGTCCCAAAGAAAGGCAATGCCAAAGAATGCTTAAACTACCGCACAATTGCACTCATCTCACACGCTAGTAAAGTCATGCTCAAAATTCTGCAAGCCAGGCTTCAGCAATATGTGAACCATGAACTCCCAGATGTTCAAGCAGGTTTTAGAAAAGGCAGAGGCACCAGAGATCAAATTGCCAACATCCACTGGATCATGGAGAAAGCAAAAGAGTTCCAGAAAAAACATCTATTTCTGCTTCATTGACTATGCCAAAGCCTTTGACTGTGTGGATCACAATAAACTGTGGAAAATTCTGAAAGAGATGGGAATCCCAGACCACCTGACCTGCCTCTTGGAGGTCAGGAAGCAGCAGTCAGAACTGGACATGGAACAACAGACTGGTTCCAAATAGGAAAAGGAGTACGTCAAGGTTGTATATTGTCACCCTGCTTATTTAACTTATATGCAGAGTACATCATGAGGAACACTGGGCTGGAAGAAGCACGAGCTGGAATTAAGATTGCTGGGAGAAATATCAATAACCTCAGATATGCAGATGATACTACCCTTATGGCAGAAAGTGAAGAGGAACTCAAAGGCCTCTTGATGAAAGTGAAGAGGAGAGTGAAAAGGTTGGCTTGAAGCTCAACATTCAGAAAACAAAGATCATGGCATCTGGTCCCATCACTTCATGGGAAATAGATGGGGAAACAGTGGAAACAGTGTCAGACTTTATTTTTTTGGGCTCCAAAATCACTGCCGATGCTGATTGCAGCCATGAAATTAAAAGACGCTTACTCCTTGGAAGGAAAGTTATGACCAACCTAGATAGCATATTAAAAAGCAGAGACATTACTTTGCCAACCAAGGTCCGTCTAGTCAAGGCTATGGTTTTTCCAGTGGTCATGTATGGATGTGAGAGTTGGACTGTGAAGAAAGCTGATCGCCGAAGAATTGATGCTTTTTGAACTGTGGTGCTGGAGAAGACTCTTGAGAGTCCCTTGGACTGCAAGGAGATCCAACCAGTCCATTCTAAAGGAGATCACTCCTGGGTGTTCATTGGAAGGACTGATGCTAAAGCTGAAACTGCAATACTTTGGCCACCTCATGCGACGAGTTGACTCATTAGAAAAGAGTCTGATGCTGGAAGGGATTGGGGGTGGGAGGAGACGGGGACGACAGAGAATGAGATGGCTGGATGGCATCACTGACTCGATGGACATGAGTTTGAGTGAACTCCGGGAGTTGGTGATGGACAGGGAGGCCCGGCGTGCTGTGATTCATGGGGTCGCAAAGAGTCGGATACAACTGAGCGACTGAAGTGAGTGACGTGAAGTGAACAGTTAAAAAAACAAAGTTCTGTCTCTGATAATTCTTTTCCAAGATCGGAAACTGGTGAGTGTGTTGCTGTTTGTTATTTATGGTGGTCCCTATTCATGTTATTATAGCTCATTTTCTATCTGGTTAGATTTGGTCATGTGCTGAATATTGTGTTTGTGAAATTATTCATAGATATAAGTTAAGGTCTAGGATGATGCTATAAAAGACATTTTCTTCACTCTGCTACTACCAGGCATCCAGGGAACCAGCAATTCTGGAACATCTTAATCCGTTTTCAACATGTGAGATCTTTCTGTGCCATTCAGATAACTCAGTGCATGACCAAAATCAATGTGAAGGCTGTTTTACTTTCAGTTTAACTTTATATCTAAGATCCTGCCTTTTGACATCTCAGTCACAACCACAACTCTTCTAGACTTTACTCCCCGATTCAAAGAGGCTATCAGAAGATATAGTTCATCCTCTCAACCAGATTGGATCAGGTCAGAGCAGCAACTGGCCCTAAATCTGTATTAACCTCTTTGCTTTTCAGTCTGTTTTCTGTCCATTAATTCCTTACTGTTTCATTAACTCTTCTGTGCTTTTAGAAAGATTTTAGTTATGGTTCACCCATATTTTTAAAGTTTATTTAAAGGATTTTAGAGTTATCAGTGGGATGATTGGTCTGAATTACTCTATTTTTTTTCCAGTAATAGTGTATTACTGAATTACACTATTACTAGAAGTGCAAGTCCCTCTACAATACCTGTCCACATTGGAATTAAAAATATATCTTTATATAGTTCTTTGCAGGAAAATACAGGCAGTCAGTCAGTCAGCCCAGTTGCTCAGTCATGTCCAACTCTTTGTGATCCCACGGACTGCAGCACACCAGGCTTCCCTGTCCATCACCAACTCCCAGAGCTTATGCAAAATCATGTCCATTGAGTAGGTTATGCCATCTAACCATCTCATCCTCTGTCGTCCCTTCTATTCCCGCCTTCAGTCTTTACCAGCATCAGGGTCTTTTCCAATGAGTCAGTTCTTCACATAAAGTGGCCAAAATATTGGAGCTTTAGCTTCAGCATCAGTCCTTCCAGTGAGTATTCAGGACTGATTTCCTTTAGGATTGACTGGTTGGATCTCCCTGAAGTCCAAGGGACTCTTAAGAGTTTTCTATAAGATCACAGTTCAAGAGCATCAGTTGTCAGCACTCAGCTTTCTTTATAGTCCAACTCTCACATCCATACATGACTACTGGAAAAACCATAGCTTTTATTATAAGGACCATTGTTGGCAAAGTAATGTCTCTGCTTTTTAATATGCTGTCTAGGTTTGTCATAGCTTTCCTTCCAAGGAGCAAGTGTCTTTTAATTTCATGGCTGCAGTCACCATCTGCAGTGATTTTGGAGCTCAAGAAACTAAAGTCTGTCACTGTTAACATTGTTTCCCCATCTATTCGCAATGAAGTGATGAGACTGGATGCCATGATCTTTGTTTTTTGAATGGTTTAGTTTTAAGCCAGCTTTTCCACTGTCCTCTTTCACCTTCATCGATAGGCTCTTTAGTTCCTCTTTGCTTTCTGCCAAAAGGGTGGTGTCATCTGCATATCTGAGGTTACTGATGTTTCTCCCTGCAATCTTGATTCCAGCTTGTGCTTCATCCAGTCTGACATTTCACATGATGTTCTCTGCATATAACAGAGGGTGACAGTATACAGCCTTGACATGGTCCTTTCGAACTTTGGAACCAATCCATTGTTCCATTTCTGGTTCTAACTGTTGCTTCTTGATCTGCATACAAATTTCTCAGGAAGCAGGTAAGTTGGTCTGGTAATTCCCATCTCTCTAATAATTTTCCAGTTTGTTGTGATCCACACAGTCAAGGCTTTAGCATAGTCAATGAAGCAAAAGTTTTTCTGGAATTCTCTTGCTTTTTCTATGATCCAGCAGATGTTGGCAATTTGATCTCTGGTTCCTTTGCCTTTTCTAAATCTGACTTGAACATGTGGTAGTTCTTGGTTCACATACTATTGAAGCCTAGCTTGGAGAATTTTGAGCATTACTTTGCCAGCGTTTCTTGTGAGAAGAATGCAATTGTGCAGTAATTTGAACATTCTTTGCAATTGCCTTTCTTTGGGATTGGAATGAAAACTGACCTTTTCTAGTCCTGAAGCCTCTGCTGAGTTTTCCAAATTTTCTGGCATATTGAATGCAGCACTTTCACAACATCATCTTCTAGGATTTGAAATATTTCAACTGAAATTCCATCACCTCCTCTAGCTTTGTTCATAGTGTTGCTTCCTAAGGCTCACTTGACTTTGTATTCCAGGATGTCTGGTTCTAGGTGAGGGATCACACCATTGTGGTTATCTGGGTTCTTATGATTTTTTTTGTGTAGTTCTTCTATGTAGTCTTGTTACCTCTTCTTAATATTTTCTGCTTCTGTTAGGTCCATATCATTTCTGTCCTTTATTGTTCCTGTCTTTGCATGAAATGTTCCCTTGTTATCTCTAATTTTCTTGAAGAGATCTCTAGTTTTTCCCTTTCTATTGTTTTCCTCTATTTCTTTGTATTGTTTACTTAAGAAGTCTATCTTCTGTCTCCTTGTTATTCTTTGGAACTCTGCATTCAGATGGGTATATCTTTGCTTTTGTCCTTTGCCTTTCTGTCTATTCTTTTCTCAGCTATTTGTAAGATCTCTTCAGACAACTATTTTGGCTTTTTGCATTTCTTTTCCTTGGGGATGGTCTTGATTGCGGCCTCCTGTACAGTGTTACAAACTTCTGTTCATAGTTCTTCAGGCACTCTTCTCTATCAGATCTAATCCTTTGAATCCATTTTTCACTTCCTCTGTATAATCATGCTGCTGCTACTGCTGCTAAGTCACTTCAGTTGTGTCCGACTCTGTGTGACCCCATAGATGGCAGCCCACCAGGCTCCCCCATCCCTGGGATTCTCCAGGCAAGAACACTGGAGTGGGTTGCCATTTCTTCTCCAATGCATGCAAGTGAAAAGTGAAAGTGAAGTCACTCAGTCATGTCTGACTCTTAGCGACCCCATGGACTGCAGCCTATCAGGCTCCTCTGTCCATGGGATTTTCCTGGCAAGAGTACTGGAGTGGGGTGCCATTGCCTTTAGGTCACACCTGAGTGGTCTAGTTGTTTTCCCTACATTTTTCAATTTAAATTGATTTGTCTGGGTCTCATCAGGGCCTCATGAGCTCCACCATAGAGCCTCTGAGCTGTCCGACAGCCCACAAACTGGAGGACAATTATATCAAAGAAGTTATTATACTGTTGCAAAGTTCTAGAGCCCACAACAGATTCCACAACCTTGGGGTCTGATAAAGGGACTGAGAACCCCCAGGGAATTTGACTTTGAGGACCAGTCGGATTTGATTACAGAACTCCACAGGACTGGGGAAAGAGCCTCTTGGAGGGCACAAACAAAACCTTGTGTGCACTAGGACCCAGGAGAAAGGAGCTGACCATACAAGAGACTGAACCAGGCTTGCCTGTGAGTCTTCAGAAATCTCTGGTGTAGGCGTGGGTCAACAGTGGCCTGCTGCAGGATCAGGGCATTGACTGCAACAGTCCTGGGAGTGTTAGCCTAAGTCCTTTTGGAAGAGGTCAGCACTACCACCATTACCCCTACCATAGTTTGGCCTCCGCCAAACTACAGGGGGGAACACAGCCCCACTCATCAACAGAAAATTGGATTAAAGATTTACTGAGCATGGCCCCACCCATCATAGCAAGACACAGATTCCCCCTCAGCCAGTTCCTCCCATCAGGAAGCTTTCACAAGCCTCTTATCTTTATCCATCAGAGGGCATATAGAATGAAAACCACAATCAAAGAAAAATAATCACAGTGATCACATGGATCACAGCCTTGTCTAACCAATGAAACTGTGAGCCATGCCATGCAGGGCCACCCAAGATGGATGGGTCATGATGGAGAGTTCTGACAAAATGTGGTCCACCGGGGAAAGGAATGGCAAGTTCAGTTCAGTTGCACACTTGTGTCCAACTCTTTGCACACCCACAGACTGCAGCATGTTAGGCTTCTCTATCACCAACTCCTGGAGCTTGCTCAAACTCATGTCCATCCAGTCAATGATGCCATCCAACCATCTCATCCTCTGTCATCCCCTTTTCCTACTGCCTTCAGTCTTTCCCAGAATCAGGGTCTTTTCCATTCAGTCAGTTCTTACCATCAGGTGGCCAAAGTTTTGGAGCTTCAGCATCAGTCCTTCCAATGAATATTCAGGACTGATTTCCTTTAGGATTGACTGGTTTGATATCCTTGCAGTCCAAGGGCCTCCCAAGAGTCTTCTTCAACACCACAGTTCAAAAGCATCAATTCTTCAGTGCTCAGCTTTCTTTATGGTCCAACTCTCACATCCAATGTGACTACTAAAAAAACTATAGCTTTGACTAGACAGACTTCTGTCAGCAAAGTAATGTCTCAGCTTTTTAATATGCTGTCTTTTCTTCAAAGGAGAAAGCATCTTTTAACTTCATGACTGCAGTCACCATATACAGTGATTTTTTTGCCTTGAGAACCACATAAGCAGTATGAAAAGGCAAAAATATAGGACACTGAAAGATGAACTCCCCAGGTCAGTAGGTGCCCAATGTGCTACTGGAGAGGAGTGAACAAATAGCTCCAGAAAGAATGAAGAGGCTGAGCCAACGCAAAAGCAACACCCAGATGTGGATGTGACTGATGATGGAAATAAAGTCCGATGCTATGAAGAACAATATTGCATAGGAATCTGGAATGTTAGGTTCATGAATCAAGATAAACTGGAAGTGGTCAAACAGGAGATGGCGAGAGTGAACATCGACATTTTAGGAATTGTGAACTAAAATGGACTGGAATGGGCGAATTTAATTCAGATGACCATTACATCTACTACTGTGGGCAACAGTTCCTCAGAAGAAATGGAGTAGCTCTCATAGTTAACAAAAATGCCATACTTGGGTGCAATCTCAAAAACAACAGAATAATCTCTGTTCATTCCCAGGCAAACCATTCAGTATCACAGTAATCCAGGTCTATGCCCCAACCACTAATGCTAAAGAAGTTGAAGTTGAATGATTCTATGAAGACCTACAAGACCTTCTAGAACTAACACCAAAAAAAGATGTCCTTTTCATCAGAGGGGACTGAAATGAAAAAGTAGGAAGTCAAGTGATACCTGGAGTAACAGTCAAGTTTGGCCTTGGAGTACGAAATGAAGCAGAGCGAAGGCTAACAGACTTTTGCCAAGAAGACACACTGGTCATAGCAAACACTCCCTTTCAACAACACTAGAGATGACTCTATACATGGACATCACCAGATGGTCGATACTGATATCAGATTGATTATATTCTTTGCAACTGAATATGGAGAAGCTCTACAGTCAGCAAAAACAAGGTCAGGAGCTGAGTGTGGCTCAGATCATGAACTCCTTATTGCAAAAAATATGGGCAGAGAACTAAAATTTTATTCTGTATCTAAAATTAAAAACAAATCCCCATTGCTATATTTTGCTACTTGTTTGCTATTTCACTTGAGATCTATTCTAACTGAGAATATTTGAGTGGATGACTACATGTAAATTTAAAGCTTTATAGGAATTTCTATTTCTGGTAAATAATTAACTTTTAAGGAAAACACTAGTGAGTATATAGATGGCCATGCCATTTTGTTAGAAATAAAATTTATAACACATGTTCAGAAATTTGAGTTAGATTTGAAATCTTACTCTGAAACTTTTAAAAGATGAACTAATGTTGTGTCAGAAAATATCTTTACTGTAATTAGATTATGTCTAGTAAGTATATTTAAATGGTTCGTTCTTATCTAAGGTGTAAAATTTGATTTTACATCTTCCATTTGACTGCAGTCATCCATGTACATTATAACTAAAATGTCAGTTATGATGAAGTACTATAAAAAGATGTTTTTAGTTTTGTATTTAACTTATTTAGTTAAAAACCTATTATTTACTTTATAATTTTTGTAGGTATAGGAGCAATAAGAAGGAAATACTTCCTTAGTTGATGTTTGAGAGAATCCTATTCATTATCTTTTAGAGGGAGTGTATCTTTTAATATGATTTCATTGTTTAATGCCAAGCATTGTGCTCCCTTGTCCTGTTTCCTGGGTTGCATGGTCAGCATATATTCATGAGGTTTTATGTGATTGCAACACTTATCTTCATTAGCAGAGGTGACTCTGTGCATGATCATATAGGGTAGAGGCAAACCAGTCAGCAGCGTTTTGGGTAAGAAGTGGTTCAGTATTGCTCATGCTGCCTGGCTTGTAGTACTTCTGTACATTATGCACTTACCATGGGGACCAATGAGTAGGGAACCAAGTAAGGCACACAAAGAAAAGATTAGAAAGTCATTATAATTTGATAAAAACTTTGTTGGTAGATATTTACTCAGTCGTGTCCAACTCTTGGCAACCCCATGGACTGCAGCATGCCAGGCTTCCCTGTCCATCAAAAAAGCATCATTTCAAACATTCTAAAACGCATTTAACTTTTAATAATGAAACATTTGCCTCTTTTGGTTTCTTTTTCTTTCTTCTTTTTGTTCAGAAAGAATATTGAGTTAAAAAGCATTTCAGTCCTGTATTTCAGATAGTATGATTCCTAGAGTTCTAAGGAGGACTTCTGGAACTAGACATTGTAACAGAGAAATGTAAATCTCTATAGGTAAAAAGGAGAAGATAATGGTTCAAGACATTTGAAGGAAGATTTAGAGGGAAACATATAGCAAATAGGAAGAAGAAATGTTTAAAGACAGCTATGGATAGTGCAGGAAGTAGCAAGAACATATGAAAGAATAAGGAGAGTAGAGGAACTAGATCAGGTAGTTGTCCTGTGTCATTTTTGCAGAAGACTGGAGAAGAATAAAGAATAACAAAAGCAGAGGAATATGCCAGTAGATCCTTCAGTTGACGCCGTATCTGTGAATCTACTTTTTCAGGATTACAAATAAAGAAAGGACATCATAGACTGCGAACAGAGAGAATTTAGTTACTGATGGAAGTTAACTAGATGCTTGATTGTAGAAACCCAGGGATCGAATCCAGGTCTCCCACGTTGCAGGCGAATTCTTTACCAGCCAAGCCACAAGGGAAGCCCAAGAACACTGGAGTGGGTAGCCTATCCCTTCTGCAGCGAATCTTCCTGACCCAGAAATCAAACCAGGGTCTCCTGCATTGCAAGTGGATTCTTTACCAACTGAGCTATCGGAAGCCCAGTGCTTGATTGATGCTTTTGAACTATGATGTTGGAGAAGACTCTTGAGAGTCCCTTGGACTGCAGGAGATCAAACCAGTCAATCCTAAAGGAAATCAGTCCTGAATATTCTTTGGAAGGATTGATGCTGAAGCTGAAACTCCAATACTTTGGCCACCTGATGGGAAGAACTGACTCCTTGGAAAAGACCCTGATGCTGTGAAAGCAGGAGGAGAAGGGAATGACAGAGGGTGAGATGATTGGATGGCATCATCGACTCGATGGACATAAGTTTGAGCAAGCTCCAGGAGTTGGTGATGGACAGAGAAGCCTGGCATGCTGCAGTCCATGGGGTTGCCAAGAGTCGGACACGACTGAGTAACTGAACTGAACATATGAAAATAGGGCTTCATTGTTAGAGGACAGCTACAATTAGAGCTACAGGTGTTTTATTTTCTTTTTCTGTCCTTGGCTTCTCTCTTAAGTGTTGTGGAAAAGAATATTGTGAAAAAGATAGGAGGCCAGGCATCATAAGGCCAAGATTTAGTTCTTATTCACTAATTGAGTGACAAGCCAACCTCTGAATGGTAGTTTCTATAGCTATAAAGTGGAAATAATAATAACAACTATATTACTTTCTTATATTGCTTCCTAAGTGTAAATCCTGGCAGTCTCTTCTCCCCTTTTGTCTCATTATTTAATTTCTCTGATTAGAAATATTCTTATTTATACAATAAAGATACAGTAACTACTTTACAGGATTGTGAGAATTAAATATGGCACCGTTTGTGAAGAATCTAGTGGGGTACCTGGCACATAGTAGGAAGTAAATGTGAGCCCCTTCCTTTACGTAGTAACATTAGAAATTTGCTCCATGGCCTTTGGTCAACTTCTGTGGTTCTGTTTCTTTAGTCATTATTTATGCCTACTCCATTTGTACTCTGATGTATTTTGTTTTTACATTCCTTGTAGCTCTTTGCCATGCAATATAGATAATTATCTGCATGTTTCTGACTCTGCCAATAAATGCTAAGCTGCTGGAGGATGGAAACCCATCTTGTTCACTCCATATTCTCCACTATGCATAAATCATAGGCAGTTTTATCAGTGTTCTATATTGGAAGGATCACTATTAGGTTCTGAATGAAGCTTCTTTGCTTGGTAGTGTCTTCAACTTGACTCTAAAGAATGGTTAACAGTATAATACATAAGGGTGACTATTTAGAAATTCAACTGTGTGTTTGTTCATCTGCTTTTGGATTTTGTTCTAAAGCATGTACCTGTAAGCAATTCTTAAGTTGATACTTGAGTAGATACTGATAATTTTTGTAATGTTGCTAGTTTAAGTCTATAATCTCTAGATCCTCTTTTAAAGGCTTCATTTGATTAGGTCAAGCCTTCCCAGAAATACCTCCTTTTTGATTAAATTACTATTAATTGAGGGACCTTAACTTCATGTACAAAATCCCTTCTATTTTGCCACATAACACAATTATGGGATTTACATGCTTCACTTCTGCCTATTCTCTGGGTTCAGTTCAGTTCAGTCACTCAGTCATGTCCGACTCTTTGCGACCCCATGAGTCACAGCACGCCAGGCCTCCCTGTCCATCACCAACTCCCGGAGTTCACTCAAACTCATGTCCGTCGAGTCGGTGATGCCATCCAGCCATCTCACTCTCTGTCGTCCCCTTCTCCTCCCGCCCCCAATCTTTCCCAGCTTCAGAGTCTTTTCCAGTGAGTCAACTTTTCGCATCAGGTAGCCAAAGTATTGGAGTTTCAGCTTTAGCATCAGTTCAGTTCAGTTCAGTCGCTCAGCCGTGTCCGACTCTTTGCGACCCCATGAATCACAGCACGCCGGGCCTCCCTGTCCATCACCAAATCTCAGAGTTCACTCAAACTTATGTCCATCGAGTCGGTGATGCCATCCAGCCATCTCATTCTCTGTTGTCCCCTTCTCCTCCCACCCCCAATCCTTCCTAGCATCAGAGTTTTTTCCAGTGAGTCAACTCGTCGCATGAGGTGGCCAAAGTATTGCAGTTTCAGCTTTAGCATCAGTCCTTCCAGTGAACACCCAGGATTGATCTCCTTTAGAAGGGACTGGTTGGATCTCCTTGCAGTCCAAGGGACTCTCAAGAGTCTTCTCCAGCACCACAGTTCAAAAGCATCAATTCTTCGGTGATCAGCTTTCTTCACAGTCCACGTTAGAAGCAGTTATAGGTCCTGCTTACACTCAAGGGTACGGGGTAACACAAAGCTGTAAATACCAGGGAGTGGGAATCATGGGGGCCAGCTTAGACTTCTGCTTACCAAAGTGTTATATAAATTTGTGTTTCTGATTGTAAATTATGCCAAAAAACAAACACTATGATATGAGAAGTTTTATGGACACTTTGAAATTAGTGATACTTTAATTCATTACTGTGAATGAATTAAAATTTTGCATTAGCATTGTTTGGTTTCTTAGACTGAATCAATTACATTTTAGATATCCTTGTCCAGAAACAAAAAAACAATCAATTTAAAGAAAAATCCAGATGAATAAAAACATTTAGAATAAAACATGGTAATGTTTGCCTTTCTTGTTTAATAGGTTCATGCCTTTTTAGTTTCCTTGATAGAGAGCAGGAGATCGGAGTTTGTGAAAAATTCCTTGTTTTGTGTCTCTTGGAACTTAAATCTGGTGATTGTTTTAATGGTTTAGTAATTTTGACTGAAATTCAAAATATAAGAGGAACTGGAACCGTGTATAGTATGGCAAACTGATGTTTAATTGATGATCATAACCACCAAGAAAAGGTATCTGGCACATAAAATATTTTTACTAAGTCTTAATAATTTTATATATTTCTTAAAAATGACTTCCCCGGTGGCTCAGAAGTCATTTTTAAGAGATATATATGTCTTAATAATTTTATATATCTCTTAAAAATGAGTATTCAAAAATGGAATTGCTGGGGAAAATATGCTTACAAAAAAACTGTACAAGAATAATTATAGGAATTTTATTTATAATAAAATGTGCAAAAACTTGAATGCCCATTGACTGATAAATGGTTAAATAAAATATAGTCTATCCACATAATGATATATTATGTGTCAATAAAGAGGAATAAAGTACTGATACATGTCATAACATGAATAAACGTTGTAAACATTATGCTAGTTGAAAGAAATCATTCACAAAACATCACATATTGCATTATTCCATTTATATGAAATGTCTAGATTACGCAAATCCATAGAGACAGAAAGTAGATTAGTGGTTGCCTAGGGTCAGTGAAGGGAAGAGGGTTGATAGGGGAAGAAAAGTGACTAACAATGGGCATAAAGTTTCTTTTGGGGGTGATAAAAGGATTTTGAAATCAATTGTTGTGATTGCATTACTCTGTGAACATACTAAAGACTATTTATTGGATTGTTCACTTTAAGTGTGCAGATTGTATGTAATTATGTCTCAATAAAGGTGTAAAGAACATGGAGTTGCATGGCATTCTAACATTTTGATGCAGCCAAATTATATATTGCTCTCCTTATCTCTCTTGACTTTGTTCTGAGCATTTTATTATGTGGCAAGTTTAATCTGCTAAAACATGAGTATACAAAACTGAAAAATGTTACTCTGAATTAACGATTTTCAATAAGAAGCAGTGGAGGTACGTGAGAGCATTATTGTCCAACTTTTACTATATTTTCTCAAAAGCAGTATACAATCCGCCTTGTGTATTCATTAAATACCTCTGTGTGTACTGTGCTGTGCTCAGTTGCTTCAGTAGTGTCCGACTCTTTGTGACCCCATTGACTGTAGCCCGCCAGGCTCCTCTGTCCATGGGATTCTTCAGGCAAGAGTACTGGAGTGGGTTGCCATGCCCTCCTCCAGGGGATCTTCCCGACTGAGGAATCGAACCCATATCTCTGGCATCTCCTGCATTGCAGGTAGGTTCTTTACCCACTGAGCTACCTCGGACACCCATTAAATCAGATATAAGCACTGATTATATGAATACAATTTCAGAACACTGCAGATACATGTTGTCAATTAAAAATTATAATCTCAGGAATTTTTAATTTGTATTATATAGTTTTCTTTTCTCACTGCTGCTCTTTAGAATATTTCAATTTAGTTTACTTCTCTGCTAGTGTAATCATAGAAAGTCAAATAAGAATAATGTTTAATGACAAGTAGGTGAAATAGAATAGATGCAAGTCTTTATTCACAGTAGAAGCCTTCATGACAGTCTGGATACTTAATTTCTGTTTGAAAATGCTTTATGAAAATTTCTTAGAGATAGAAAGCCTCTAAGAATGTACTTCTTTTCTTCCTAGTTATGTTTGTTTATGGTTCTCTGAAGAATTCATGTAGTGGGTTGCCATTTCCTCCTCCAGGGGATATTCCCGACCCAGGGATTGAACCCATGTCTCCTGTGGCTCCTGCATTGCAGGCAGATTCTTTACCACTGAGCCACTGGGGAAGCCCAGTATTTTTAAGTTTTCTGTTTGCTGGTTTCATTCCCATTTTGCGGATTGAATTACTCAAACTGCATAGTTTAGGTGATTTGTCCAAAGCTGAGTAGGTAGTATAAGTATTGAAACATAAGCTTTCAGCAGAAAATTATGTGTTTTCACTATAAATTCATATTTTAGTACATTAGGATATTTTACTTCAAGCAACAGAATTTTATTTCACCTTATAATAATACTCATAAGCTAAGCACAAGACCTCATAGCCGTTACTTTTAAAAAGCATAAATAGTAGTCTTAAGAAATATGCTTTATGAAGAGATTCTCCTCATTAATAACTATTTTTATAGTGAATAATATACTGACTATATGGAGTCTTTAATTTTTTCCCAGTGGTATGACTTAATATGGTGTGATAAGTAATGTGTACATTCCTGATATCATAGATAAGTGCTGAAGAGACCCAGGCTTTTTCTGTATGTTTTGGTGGATTAAGTCAAATATTTTAGAGATTTTTTTTTAAATAAAAAACATTGGTTAATTGTTCATATTTAAAAGTATGTCTAAAATAATCAAACCTCTTTATTCATTGTTTTGGGGAGGCAAATACAGAATAGTACTCTAGTCTCTTTAAAATTATAATTTATCTTAGTTTTTATATAATTATTATAATTAGTTTTAGGGTCTTCCCTTGTGGCTCAGACAGTTAAGAATCTACCTACAATGCAGGAGACCTGAGTTTGATCCTGGGGTCAGGAAGATCCCCTGGAGAAGGGAATAGCAATCCACTCCAATATTCTTGCCTGGAGAATCCCATGGACAGAGGAGCCTGGCAGACTAGAGTCCAGGGGTTGCAAAGAATCAGACGTGACTGAATGACTTTCACATAATTAGTTTATATTTAAAAGGAGAAGCAGTTTTTAAAATGATTAACTGTCAATAACCCCTGTGACTAGAAATTATTCTATCTTATTGAAATAATAATTATTGTTTAATTGCTAAGTCGTGTTCAAATCTTTGCAACCCCTTGGACTACAGCATGCCAGGCCTTGCTATCTCTATCTCCCAGAATTTGCCCAAGTTTATGTCCATTGGGTTGGTGATGCTATCCAGCCATCTCATCCTCTGCCGCCTTATTCTCCTTTAACCTTCAGTCTTTCCCAGCATCAAGGTATTTTCCAATGAGTCAGGTCTCCTTATCAGGTGGCCAAAGTATTGACACTTCAGCTTTAGCATCGGTCTTTCCAATGAGTACTGAGGGTTGATTTTCTTTAGAAGTAACTGATTTGATCTCCATGCAGTCCAAGGGACTCTCAAGAGTCTTCTCCAGTACCACAATTTGAAAGCATCAGTTCTTTGGTGCTCAGTCTTCTTTACAGTCCAACTCTCACATCCATACATGATGACTGGAAAAACCATAGGTTTGACTAGACGGACCTTTATTGGCAAAGTAATGTCTCTGCTTTTTAATATGCTATCTAGGTTTGTCATAGATTTTCTTCCAAGGAGAAAATGTGTTTTAATTTCATGGCTGCAGTCACCATCTTCAGTGATTTTGGAGCCCAAGAAACTAAAGGCTGTCACTGTTTCCATTGTTTCCCCATCTATTTGCATGAAATGATGGGACCAGATCCGTGATCTTCATTATTTGAATGTTGAGTTTTAAGCCAGCTTTTTCACTCCCCTCTTTCACCTTCATCAAGAGGTTCTTTAGTTCCTCTTCAGTTTCTGCCATCAGAGTGGTGTCATCTGCATATCTGAGGTTATTAACATTTCTTCCTGCAATCTTGATTCCAGCTTGTGCTTCATCCAGTCTGACATTTCGCATGATGTACTCTTCATATAAGTTAAATAAGCAAGGTGACAATATACAGCCTTGATGTACTACTTTCCCAATTTGGAACCAGTCTGTTGTTCCATGTCTGGTTCTAACTGTTGTTTCTTAACCTGCATACATGTTTCTCAGGAGGCAGGTAGGGTGGTCTGGTATTTACATCTTTTTAAGAATTTTCCATAGTTTGTTGTGATCCACACAGTCAAAGGCTTTAGCATAGTCAATGAAGCAGAAGTAGAGGTTTTTCTGGACTTCTCTTGCTTTTCCTGTGATCCAGCGGATGTTGGCAATATGATCTCTAGTTCCTTTGCCTTTTCTAATCCAGCTTGAACATCTGGAAGTTCTCGGTTCGTGTGCTGTTAAAGCCTAGCTTGGAGAATTTTCAGAATTACTTTGCTAGTTATGAAATGAGTGCAATTGTGTGGTAGTTTGAGCATTCTTTGGCACTGCCCTTCTTTGAGATTGGAATGAAAACTGACCTTTTCCAGTCCTGTGGCCTATGCTGAGTTTTTCAAATTTTCTGGTATATTGAGTGTAGCACTTCACCAGCCTCATCTTTTAGGATTTGCAGTAGCTCAGCTGGAATTCCATCATCTCCACTAGCTTTGTTCATGGTGATTCTTCCTAAGGCCCACTTGACTTCACACTCCAAGATGTCTGGCTCTGAATGAGTGATCACACCATCATGGTTATCTGGGTCATTAAGATATTTTTTTGTATAGTTCTTGTATGTACTCTTGCCACTCTTCTTAATATCTCTGCTTCTGTTAAGTCCATATCATTTCTGTCCTTTATTGCACCCATCTTTGCATGAAATCTGGAGAATGAAATGGCAACCGAATCCAGTATTCTTGCCTGGAAAATCCCATGGACGGAAAAGCCTGGTAGGCTACAACCCATGGGGTCACAAAGAGTTGGACATGAGTGAGCAACTTCACTTTCCTTCAATGTCACTAAAACAAAACAAAACGAAAAAGCTGCCTAGGGAATGGGAGAGGATATTTGCAAATGACATATCCAATAATCCTAGAGAAGGAAATGGCAACCCACTCCAGTATTCTTGCCTGGAAAATCCTATGAACGGAGAAGCCTGGTAGGCTACAGTCCATGGGGTCGCAAGAGTCGGACACGACTGAGTGACTTCACTTTCACTTTTGCATGAAATGTTCTCTTGATATCTCTAATTTTCTTGATGAGATCTCTAGTCTTTCGCATTCTATTGTTTTCCTCTATTTCTTTGCATTGTTTTCTTAGGAAGGCTTTCTTATCTCTCCTTACTATTCTTTGGAACTCTGCATTCAGATGGGTATATCTTTCCTTTTCTCCTTTGCCTGTTTCTTCTTTTCTCAGCTATTTGTAAGGCCTTCTCAGACAGTCATTTTGCCTTTTTTCATTTCTTCTTCTTGGAGATGGTTTTGATCACTGCCTCCTGTAAAGTGTCATGAACCTCTGTTCGTAGTTCTTTAGGCACTTTTGTCCATCAGTCTGATCCCTTGAATCTATTTGTCACATCTCCTGTATAATCATAAGGGATTTGAATTAGGTCATACCTGAATGGCCTAGTGATTTTCTCTACTTTTTTCAATTTAAATCTGAATTTTGCAATAAGGAGTGCATTATCTGAGCCACAGTCAGTTCCCAGTCTTGTTTCGGCTGATTGTATAAAGCTTCTCCATCTTTGGCTGCAAAGAATGTAATCAGTCCGATTTCAGTATTGACCATCTGGTGATGTCCATGTGTTAACATAAATATATTAGACATATATATGTATTTATGTGTGTACATATACATGTATTATTTTCAGATTCTTTTCCAGTATAGGTTATTATATAATAGTGAATATAGTTCCCTGTGCTTTACAGTAAATCCTTCTAGTAGTATGTATCTGTTAATCCCATACTTCTAATTTATCCTCCACCACTCCTCTCCCCTTTGGTAACCATAAGGTTGTTTTCTGTGTCTGTGAGTCTGTTCCTGTCTTGTAAATAAATTTATTTTTATTGTTTTTTAGGGACTTCCCCAGTGGTTCAGCTTTGATTCCATATATACATGGTATACAATACTTGTCTTTCCTTGTCTGACTTACTTTATTGAGTATGATATTCTCTAGGTTCATGCATGTTGCTGCAAATGGCATTATTTCACTCTTTTTTATGGCTGAGTAACATTCCATTGTGTATATGTACCACATCTTTAAAAAATGCATTTTATTGAAACATAGTTGATTTACAGTGTTCTGTTAGTTTCAGTTGTGCAGCAAAGTGATTCCATTATACATACGTGTATTTGAATTCTTTTCCAGTTTTTTTCCTGTACAGGTTATTACAGAACATCGAGCAGAGTTCCCTTGTTGCAGTAGGTCCTTGTTGCTTATCTATTTTGTATATCAGTTCAGTTCAGTTCAGTTGCTCAGTTGTGTCCAACTCTTTGCGACCCCATGAATCACAGCACGCCAGGCCTCCCTGTCCATCACCAACTCCCAGAGTTCACTCAAACTCATGTCCATCGAGTCAGTGATGCCATCCAGCCATCTCATTCTCTGTCGTCCCCGTCTCCTCCCACCCCCAATCCCTCCCAGCATCAGACTCTTTTCCAGTGAGTCAACTCGTGGCGTGAGGTGGCCAAAGTATTGCAGTTTCAGCTTTAGCATCAGTCCTTCCAATGAATACCCAGGATTGATCGCCTCTAGAATGGACTGGTTGGATCTCCTTGCAGTCCAAGGGACTCTCAAGAGTCTTCTCCAGCACCACAGTTCAAAAGCACCAATTCTCCAGTGATCAGCTTTCTTCACAGTCCAACTCTCACATCCATACATGACCATGGGAAAAACCATAGCCTTGACTAGAAGGACCTTGGTTGGCAAAGTAATGTCTCTGCTTTTTAATATGCTATCTAGGTTGGTCATAACTTTCCTTCCAAGGAGTAAGCGTCTTTTAATTTCATGGCTGCAGTCAGCATCCGCAGTGATTTTGGAGCCCAAAAAAATAAAGTCTGACACTGTTTCCACTGTTTCCCCATCTATTTCCCATGAAGTGATGGGACCAGATGCCATGATCTTCGTTTTCTGAATGCTGAGCTTCAAGCCAACCTTTTCACTCTCCTCTTTCACTTTCATCAAGAGGCTTTTGAGTTCCTCTTCACTTTCTGCCATAAGGGTGGTGTCATCTGCATATCTGAGGTTATTGATATTTCTCCCAGCAATCTTGATTCCAGCTTGTGCTTCTTCCAGCCCAGCGTTCCTCATGATGTACTCTGCATATAAGTTAAATAAGCAGGGTGACAATATACAACCTTGATGTACTCCTTTACCTATTTGGAACCAGTTTATTGTTCAATGTCCAGTTCTAACTGTTGCTTCTGGACCTGCATACAGGTTTCTCAAGTGCAGGTCAGGTGGTCTAGTATTCCCATCTCTTTCAGAATGTTCCACAGTTGATTGTGATCCACGCAGTCAAAGGCTTTGGCATAGTCAACGAAGCAGAAATAGATGTTTTTCTGGAACTCTCTTGCTTTCTCCATGATCCAGTGTATGTTGCCAGTTTGATCTCTGCTTCCTCTTCCTTTTCTAAAACCTGCTTGAACATCTGGAAGTTCACAGTTCTCATATTGCTGAAGCCTGGCTTGGAGAATTTTGAGCATGACTTCACTAGTGTGTGAGATGAGTGCAATTGTGTGGTAGTTTGAGCATTCTTTGGCATTGCCTTTCTTTGGGATTGGAATGAAGACTGACTTTTTCCAGTCCTGTGGCCACTGCTGAGTTTTCCAAATTTGTTGGCATATTGAGTGCAGCACATTCACAGCATCATCTTTCAGGATTTGAAATAGCTCAATCACAGAAAACTAGTTGATCTGATCATATGGACCACAGCCCTGTCTAACTCAATGAAACTAAGCCATGCCATGTGGGGCCACCCAAGACGGACGGGTCATGGTGGAGAAGTCTGACAGAATGTGGTCCACTGGAGAAGGGAATGGCAAACCAGTTCGGTATACTTGCCTTGAGAACCCCATGAACAGTATCAAAAGGCAAAATTATAGGATACTGAATGAGGAATTCCCCAGGTCGGTAGGTGCCCAGTATGCTACTGGAGATCAGTGGATAAATAACTCCAGAAAGAATGAAGGGATGGTGCCAAAGCGAAACAAATACCCACTTGTGGATGTGACTGGTGACAGAAACAAGGTCCGATGCTGTACAGAGCAATATTGCATAGGACCCTGGAATGTTAGGTCCATGAATCAAGGCAAATTGGAAGTGGTCAAACAGGAGATGGCAAGAGTGAACGTCGACATTCTAGGAATCAGTGAACTAAAATGGACTGAAATGGGTGAATTTAACTCAGATGACCATTATATCTACTACTGTGGGCAGGAATCCCTTAGAAGAAATGGAGTAGTCGTCATGGTCAACAAAAGAGTCTGAAATGCAGTACTTGGATGCAGTCTCAAAAATGACAGAATGATCTCTGTTCGTTTCCAAGGCAAACCATTCAGTATTACAGTAATCCAAGTCTATGCCCCAACCAGTAATGCTGAAGAAGCCAAAGTTGAACGGTTCTATGAAGACCTACAAGACCTTTTAGAACTAACACCCAAAAAAGATGTCCTTTTCATTATAGCGGACTGGAATGCAAAAGTAGGAAGTCAAGAAACACCTGGAGTAACAGGCAAATTTGGCCTTGGAGCACGAAATGAAGCAGGGCAAAGGCTAATAGAGTTTTGCCAAGAGAACGCACTGGTCATAGCAAACACCCTCTTCCAACAACACAAGAGAAGATTCTACACATGGACATCACCAGATGGTCAACACCGAAATCAGATTGATTTTGTATATAGTAGTGGGTAAATATTAATCCCAAACTCCTAATTTATCCCTCTTCCCACCTTTCCCTTTGTTAACCACAAGTTTGTTTTCTATATCTGTAAGACTGTTTCTGTTTTGTAAATAAGTTCATTTGTATAATTTTTTTTTCAGATTACACATATTAAGGGATATCATATGATTTTGTCTTTATCTTTCTGAGTTACTTCATTTAGTATGATAGTCTCTAGGTCTGTCCATGTTGCTGCAAATAGCATTATTTCATGATTTTTATGGCTGAGTAATATCCCGTTTTATATATATATAGCATATCTCCTTTACCCATTCATCTGTTAATGGGCATTTAGGTTGTTTCCGTGTCTTGGCTATTGTAAATAGTACTTCAGTGAACATTAGGGTGCATGTATCTTTTCAAATTATGATTTTCTCGGTATATATGCCCAAGAGTGAGATTGCAGGATCATATGATAGCTCATATGATATATGATATAATGGATCATATGATATCAGATCATATGATAGACCATATTTTTACTTTTTAAGAAATCTGCATATTGTTTTCCGTAGGAGCTGAACCTACTTATATTCCTATTAACAGTGGAGAGTTTGCCCACTTTTAAAATTGGGTTGTTTTGTTTTTTGTTATTGAGTTATATGAGCTATCCATGGAGAAGGGAATGGCTACCCACTCCAGTGTTCTTGCCTGGAGAATTCCATGGAGAGAGGAGCCTGGCAGATTGCAGTCCATGGGATCGCAAAGAGTTGGACACGACTTAGCAGCTAACACTATATGACCTATATTTAGATTTTTGAAATTAGCCCCTTCTCGGTTGCATTCTTTGTAAATATTTTCTGTCAGTTCATAATTTGTCTTTTCATTTTGCTTGTGATTTCCTTTGCTTTGCAAAAGTTTTAGGTTTGATAACGTCCCGTTTGTTTATTTTTGCTTTTATTTCTATTGCTTTGGGAGACTGGTCTAAGAAAATATTGTTGTGACTTATATCAGAGAATGGTTTGCCTGTTTTCTAGGAGTTTTATGGTGGCATGTCTTCGGTCTTTACATTGTTTTGAGTTTATTTTTGTATATGGTATGAGAGAAATCAATAATTTCATTGATTTACATGTAGCTGTCTAACTTTTCTAATACTACTTGCTGTAAAGACTGTCTTTTCTTCTTTGTGTGTTCTTGCCTTCTTTGTTGAAGATCAATGGACCGTAGATGTGTGGGTTCATTTGTAGGCTTTCTATTCTGTTCCATTGATCCTTATATGTGTTTTTGTGTCAATATTCTTTTGATTACTGTAGCTTTGCAGTATTGTCTGAAGTCTGGGAGAGTTATGCCTCCAGCTTTGTTCTTTTTCCTCAGGATTGCTTTGGGTCTTTTGTGACTTTATATAAATTTTAGGATTATTTGTTCTGTATTCTTGTTTCTCTACCCAGGACTGAACCAGTTGAATATATGCTTAGTAACAGTTACCTATTGGTCCCTAAACTAACAAACTATTGTTACCTATGTATGTCCTAAGTAAAGCTTCTTGCACGCGTCTTATTTTGTCTTGAAGTGGATATTTTTGAAAAAGCAACTTGGTGATGAAGGTGATTGTTAGACTGACAACATGTTTCTTTTTAACTTTCAATCAAGAGGAAAGATAGATATGAACCTGGTAGTTTTGGTAGAGTGTATTGTTCCCTCTGCTCAGCCACCTGGCTTTATCAGCTAATCTGATAATTTGCTGTAGAGAAGAACTACAGTATCATGCTGCTGTTCACAGTACCCCACTTGTCTTTCAGGAATCTCTCTATAAGTCAGTTTAACTGTTTATATCCTATGTCATTTCTGAAGGAACTGAAAAAAATGGAGCTATGTATTGGAGCTAAGTTTTCTAGAGAAAAACACCCACGTTGTAAACCAATTTTAGGGAGATAGGAGCATTCCCCCAAAACTGAAGTGCAGAATGAGAAGTTTATCTTTGCTTATTTTGTACTTAGAGTTACTCATCTTTTTCTTTGGTATTGATTTTTCTCTACAAAATTAACTTAGGTCACTAGTTTTCACCATTTTTGTTTATTCTGAATCCTTGCTCTCCTTTTTAAAGATTGTTGTTAAGCTGTAATATGATACTGTAATCATTACATCCCATTAGAATGTAATATTATCTAACACTTCCCTTTAACATGTTTGAACCTAGACATAGTCCTTATGAAATGGAGAAAGAGGATATAAAGTGGAGGAAAATGTTAGTTTTAAAGCTGCTTAGTTAAAGAAGGTGAAGACCAGAAATCTGTGGGGTGAGGGTGCTATATAGGAGAAGCAGAAAACTCTCTTTGAACATACGATTGCATTATCTCTGTTGCAAGGTATTACGAAATTGGAGCAGTAGTAAAACTTTGTTTTATGTGTACTCTATTTTTCTTTCAGGTTGTTTCCAGAGACGTTGATAAAACAGATTATTTCTATTTACAGTTATTTTTCAAATTATTTCTATTCTATAATATGAATTTTCTTGATAGCTGCTAGTTTAGTAAGAGACCTTGATATTTATGTAGAAATGTGGAAGCTATGTGTTTCATAATTATATGAGTTTTCTGTTAATAGATATTTATAACTATTTTAATCTACCAAGAAAATTTCTGAAGCAAAGTAATATGATGATCTTGAAGAGCATTTTGCAGTTAGATTTGCTTTATTGCACTAGTGAAATGTTAAGCTTCAATTAGGAAATGTTTTAAATTGTTGCTGTTGGTTGTTGAACTAGGAAAAATGAAAACAAGAAGCTCTGGGATTCTAATTCTGATTCTTCTTTTTTGATCTTGCATGTAATGCTGTTTTCTTAATAAAATACATAAGAGTTTTTTGGCTGTATCTGGAAAAGAGTCTGATGCTGGGAAGGATTGGGGGTGGGAGGAGACAGGGACGACAGAGAATGAGATGGCTGGATGGCATCACCGACTCGATGGACATGAGTTTGAGTGAACTCCGGGAGTTGGTGATGGACAGGGAGGCCTGGCGTGCTGTGATTCATGGGGTCTGAAAGAGTTGGACACGACTGAGTGACTGAACTGAACTGAATGATTTAATCCATTTGAGCTGCTATAACAAAAATGCCACAGACTGGGCATTCATAAACAAAACAAATTTATTTCTCACAGTTCTGTAGACTTGGAAGTCTAGGATCCAGGTGTTGGCACGTTCAGTGTCTGGTGAGAGCCCATTTCCCAGTTCACAGAGAGCCTCTTTTTTTTGTGGATGAGGGCCAAGAGCTGTCCAGAGTATCATTTACCAAAGCACTAAATCCCATTTGTGACTGCTCTGCCTTCATGACCTCCATAAAGGCCATTTCCAAATACTTTGACATTGAGGATTAGGTTTTAGCATGTGAATCTGGGGTGGGATTAGGGGGAGGGGCACAAACATGCAGGTTATTGCAATGAATGTGTCACAAAAACTGATATGAAAAAATGAACAGAATAGTTGAAACTTTTGTGCAGTGTTATTGAAAAAATCCCTAAAAGTTACCTGGGCTAGCAAATAGAACAGCATTTGTGTTTAAACCTTGGTAAATTGTAGAATATTGATAAATTAGATATTTGATATCTAATGAATAAACCAATAGGAAAGCATTTTTAGAATTATAACCAGAGATAATGACCCCACAGGAGCCGTTACAGATTCTATTACAATGGCTTCATGTAAACAAACTGCCTCTAGTACATTTAGAGGGTACATTTAATTTAGTCTATTACTAGACCAAATTAAATTACTTAGATTTATAGTTCATCTTTGAATACATCCTTTTCCAACAGTATTGCTCTTTTTTTTTTTTTATTTTATTTTTATTTTATTTATTTTAATTGGAGGCTAATTACTTTACATTATTGTATTGGTTTTGCCATACATTGACATGAATCTGCCCTGGGTGTACATGTGTTCCCCATCTTGAACCCACCTCCCACCTCCCTCCCGTCCCATCCCTCTGGTTCATCCCAGTACACAAGCCCCGAGCATCCTGTATCATGCATCAAACCTGGACTCAACTGCATAAAGCATTAAAAATTTAAAGAGAATAAAAATATAAATGGGAAACATTGACATCTTATGTCTAAGTTTAGTGGGGATTGTTTTTCGTTTTTCATCTTTTCTGATTTTTAGAGGAATGAGTTAATATGACATCAGAAAGTTATATAGTTCCATAGTTGCTTTTAAGAGCAAAGTTAGGTACTTTGGGGCTTCCTGCCTAACTCAGTCGGTAAGGCATCTGCCTGCAGTGAGGGGGACCTGGGTTCGATCCCTGAGTTGGGAAGATCCCCTGGAGAAGGCAATGGCAACCCACTCCAGTATTCTTGCCTGGAGAATGCCATGGACAGAGGAGCCTGGCAGGCTACAGTTCATGGGATCTCAAGAGTCAGACAGGACTTAGTGCTATCTTTAGGTGCTTTAACTGATTTTCATATTCATGTGGTTTTATATATGCATATGGTTTTCCCAGTGGGCACATTTATTTTTGTGTGAGTATTTGAAGTTTTGAGAAATAATCTAAGAAGTGGCTGCATCAAAAGATTCTATTTAATATCTTGACATTTATTTTACATTTATTCTAAATATTTATTAATAATAAATATACTACAATTAATTTTTTTTATTTTTATTTAATAAATGGTACAAATCACAATGCCAAAAACATTAACAGTTAAAATTTCACCAAAAGAAAAAATACTATAGAATACACAGTTGTAAAAAGCTACATTAAGTTATTTTACAACTGCCTCAGGCTGCAAAAAGAGAAAAAAACCCAATGCCATACCTAAGTTATCCCGCTCTCAAAATAATGCCATTTATGTTATAAACCATGAGCACCCCATCAAAAGATAGGAACTGCTTTTGTTAATTCATATATATATGTGACTGTATCACTTTGCTATACACCTGAAACAAACACAACACCGTAAATAAAATATAGTACAATATAAAATAAAAATAAGTAACAGGGCTGCCGTCTATGGGGTTGCATAGAGTCGGACACGACTGAAGCGACCTAGCAGCAGCAGCAACAGACCTTTGGGGCTTCACACCAAGTTAGAGTTCCTATCAGAGGGACAACAGCACCACAGCCGTACTGAATCCTCATGAAGGAGGCACACGAATGACTGAATTACAAGAGTTACAGGAATGAGAGCTGCTCACTTCCCAGAAACTACATAACTGAAATCATCCTATGAAAGATAGGTTTAATCTAAAAATAGTATCTTTTGATAAATTCTATGATAGTAATTCCTTAGAATGAGGTATTGTACCCTTGGAATTAATGATAAATTATTTTGTACCTTAGCTTTTCCAAAGAAATTATTTTATTTTATCTTATTTTACTTTTCAGGCTCATGTATCTGAGACACTGTGTGGTATGCTGATAACAAAGGTAGAAGATTAATATTTTAGCTTGGCCTATGGCATGGATAGTCATTTTTTAGGAAAATATAGTTGATGCACAATATTAATTTCAGGTGCACTACATAGTGATTTAATATTTACATATATTGTGAAATGGTCCCCATAATGAGTTGAGTAAACATATATCCACATACAAAGTTATAATATTATTGACCATATTCTTTAGGCTGTATATTATGTCCCCATGGCCTGTTTATTTTATATCTGAAAGTTTGTAGCTCTTAATCGCTTTTGCCTATTTTGCCCAACATTCTACCTACCTCCCCTCTGACAACCACCTGTTCTTTTCTCTGTATCTATGAGTCTGTTTTCATTTTGTTTTGTTTACTTGTTTGTTTTACCTTTAGATATAATTATGTTTTGAATGAAGCCAGCTGTGGTGTTCTGTTATCACTAACTAAATATGATACATATGTTCTAATCTTAGTTGAATCCTTTTGCTTTGTGTAGTTAAATTCTATATGTAAAATGGCAATGATTTTCACAGAAAAGAAGAAATAGGAGAAAACAAGATAGGTTATGTCCTATTAAAAAGAAAGCATGTTTGAAGATTGGTTTCACCACTGATGTTGGGCTCTGGGGATTTAAATTAAAGGTTGAATACATAGTACCAGACAATTTGAACTCCTTGATTCTCAAAAAGGAACCAAATCCTAAGGTCTTTAACAGATGGAAAGAGACATTTATTTTTATTTTCATGAATAAACTCCATCTTATAAAAATTAAGGTTTTTGTGCAAACTTTCACATATCACTCCAAGTCATATAGAACACTGGTTTGTATAATTTAACCAGTCACATTTGAAGTAGCTACATAAAAAGTCGAAAGAGCCCAGAGACCATCTTTTCATACAGTTTATGTGTTGATATGTCATGACCATTCATATATTTTCTCTTTGTTTGTTCAAAATTAAGTCTTTCTTTGGAGAACTCTGTATATAACCCTTAAAATGCTATCATTTAATAGGAAATTATTTTATTAAAGTGACACTGTGATTTTTTGGTCCTAATCTATAAATCAACACACAGACTCTCAGATATTTTAAATTTCAGTGTGAAAAACAAAACAATATAGTAAAACAAGGACAGACATCATATACTTGTGTTATTGGCAGAACCAAGTTGAGATAAAAAGCTGTGTTACTCAAAAAGTAATTGCTAACAATGAAATACTTTTGAGAATATAAAAATTAACATATAGTTTTATCATGACCAATATTGAACCAAAGAAAATTTTAGAAGCTTGAAATGATACTCTCTTTGTTAGAATGCCAGTTCCTTGGGTATGTGTTTCCTTTTGTCACCTGGGGCAATTTTTCCAACACGTAACACATGTGATGTTTTTTCTGCATTTGGAATAATCAGCTTTTCCCTGTGCTCATTAAGGGGGAAAAAACTGCAGCCAAGGTATTAACACAAAGCAAGGTATTAACAGTGCCCAATCTCTACCAAATACCAAGTTCCTTTGTCTATTACCTAATTAACATACTTTAATGAGTTCACCAAGTTTAATGAATACTTCATGTAAAACTCAGCTCTTTCTACCTCCTAGATTAATCTGACACCTGATGTAACAGATCTGGCTAGATATTATGAATAATTCATGAGCAAGTATTTCTCAAATAACAAATAATAAAGAATATGAAACATTTAATATGGAAGGAGTTCTTAAAGATTTGCTATATACTTACTTGAATATACTATAATTCTTTACAGCATCTACTGAAATTCATGTTCTAGTTAATAATAGCTTGAAAGAAACAGTGTAATTTATGTAAATATATTTCTGTTCATGCTAATGATTTTTAAAATGCAATGAACCATTTAATAGTAAAACTCATTGCTTATAAGTTATACTCTATAAATAGACTTGGTTACTTTGACACTGTTGGGTTGGTTTGCAAAGTCTTTAGTTTTATGAAGTGAATAATAAACATACCTTTCATTAAAAACAGGCTTTTTGAACTATTGAAACTGGAAATGGTATTTATCATAATTTTTATTGATTTGTATTGACATGTAGTTTATGGATTCATATGTATGTGCAACATTTCATTTACCATTATATTTGGGGGTATAATAAGCCTGAGAATTTTACGCACCGTGTCTCAAGGTAGCATGTGGATGGTAGGATCTGTTTTCCTCCCATTTTTCCAACCTACTGAAAAAAAGAGGGGTGAAATATATGGATAAGTTATCTAATTTTATGATTTTTGAAAATATTAAGAATATTCTCAAGTATTATTCTTGTGTTCTAGGTTCTGTTCAAGAAGCTGGTGAAACAGTGATGAAAATGAATAGCTCTGCCCTCAGGGAGCTTATATTCTAAATGGGAAAGTGTGAAAGTCGCTCAGTCGTGTCTGACTCTTTGCAATCCCCTAGACTGTAGCCTACCAGGCTCCTCTGTCCATTGGATTTTCCAGGCAATAGTACTAGAGTGGCTTGCCATTTCCTTCTCCAGGGGATCTTCCCAACCCAGGGCTCGAACCCAGGTCTCCCGCATTGTAGACAGACGCTATACCGTCTGAGCCACCAGGGAAGTCCAATGGGAAAGGCAAGTTAGCAAATAATTGCAATACCCAATATGTAATATATTAGGTAATACACTTCAGTTCAGTTCAGTTCAGTCTCTCAGTCGTGTCCGACTCTGTGACCCCATGAATCACAGCACGCCAGACCTCCCTGTCCATCATCAACTCCTGGAGTTAACTCAAACTCATGTCCATCAAGCCGGTGGTGCCATCCAGCCATCTCATTCTCTGTCGTCCCCTTCTCCTCCTGCCCCCAATCCCCCCAGCATCAAGTCTTTTCCAGTGAGTCAACTCTTCGCATGAGGTTAGTTAGTTAGTTAGTTCAGTCGCTCAGTCGTGTCCGACTCTCCGCGACAGCCACTTCTAATTCAGCAGTAAAAAGAAATGTCTAATTTGACATTGCACAAAGTAGAACAGAAGAAATTGTGACATCCCTACGTACTATTTCAGCATATGTTAAATATAATCTATGCATGCTAAGTCACTTTAGTCGTGTCTGACTCTTTGTGACCCTGTGGGCAGTAGGCCACCACGCTTCTCTGTCCATAGGATTCTCCAGGCAAGAATACTGGAGTGGGTTGCCATTCCCTTCTCCAGGGGATCTTTCTAACCCAGGGATCAATCCTGTGTCTCTTACATCTCCTTCATTGGCAGGTGGGTTCTTTGCCACTAATGCCACCAATATAATCTATAACCATAAGCAAATATGGAGTTTTCAACATATCAAAATCTAACTATTACAATAACCTGATGCCAGTTACTTTGAGAAAAAAATGCATTCAAATAATACTGCCTTGATTCCAACTATGTTTGCTCTTCTTATTTTTTTTGACTTGTTTTCAGAGCCTACAGCAAATTGCTTTGATTTAGAGTAGCAGATTTTCATGCTTTGAGGGTAGATTTGTTTTTCCAAAAGATCCAGAAATTATCCAGAACAAAAGATATCAAATACAGTAGTTAAATAACAGTGCAAAATTGTTTTTGTTGTTTAAAAATTATTATAACAGATACAGCAATCAAGAGTATGACTATGAGGCAATGAGTTTCATTTTCTTCTATACTTGTACACTGACTGTAAAGGCAGTTTCAAAAACGGTGTTATCAAAACATGCTGCATTGGAGCAGCAATGCTGATACATGTTGCTTCTGTAACAGCAACTTTATAGTTGCAGTGTGTATGTATTAGTTGACAAATAAATGACTTATTGGGCTCAGATGGTAAAAAATCTTCCTGCAATGCAGGAGACCTGGGTTTGATCCCTGGACTGAGAAGATCCCCTGGAGAAGGGCATGGCAACCCACTCTAGTATTCTTGCCTGGAGAATTCCATGGACAGAGGAGCCTGGTGGGCTACAATCCATGGGGTCACAAAGATTTGGACATGAGATCCAACCAGTCCATTCTAAAGGAGATCAGTCTTGGGTGTTCACTGGAAAGACTGATGCTAAAGCTGAAACTCCAATACTTTGGCCACCTCATGCGAAGAGTTGACTCACTAGAAAAGACTCTGATGCTGGGAGGGATTGGGGGTGGGAGGAGAAGGGGACGACAGAGAATGAGATGGCTGGATGGCATCACCAACTCAATGGAGATGAGTTTGAGTGAACTCCAGGAGTTGATGATGGACAGGGAGGCCTGGCATGCTGTGATTCATGGGGTCGCAAAGAGTCGGACACAACTGAGTGACTGAACTGAACTGAACTGAAGCGACTAACACACTAAATGACATTGCAAACTTTTAAATATTCTACCAGAATAAGGAATATCAAATTTTCATAATCCCTCTTCTAGGGATTCCCTGATAGCTCAGTTAGTAAAGAATCCTCCTGTAATGCAGAAGATACTGCTTCCATTCCTGGGTTGGGAAGATCCGCTGGAGAAAGGATAGGCTACCTACTCCAGTGTTCTTGGACTTCCCTTGTGGCTCAGCTGGTAAAGAATCCATCTGCAATGAGGGAGTCCTGGGTTCAATCCCTGGGTTGGGAAGATCCCCTGGAGAAGGGAAAGGCTATCCACTCCAGTATTCTGGCCTAGAGAATTCCATGGACTGTATAGTCCCTGGGGTCACTAAGAGTTGGACATGACTGAGTGACTTTCACTTCACTCACTTCTAGTCTATGTACTTAGAGTTTTGGATTGAAGAGGAGAGCAGCTGGGGTTGAAGAGTAGAAGCAACTTGAATATGCCACCAAGAAATGGGTGAAGGAGTCAAGAAAATCTGGCCTAGATGGGAGAGAATTCAGAGAAGATATGTTAATTGTTTGAAATTATCTGAAGGGCTTTCATGTAGAAGAATAAGGATTATTCTGTGTGTTCTAGAGAAAAATGCTAGAGCCAGCGAATACAGAGAAACAGTTATCTTCATTGGAAAAGGCACCTTCAGAAGCAGTAAGCTCCTCATCACTAGAAGTATTCAGGTAGAGAACACATGATCAGTTGATTATATTGAGGGGGAATTGAAATATTAGATGATAGTGTTTTGTCAACCTGTGATTCTGTCTGTGACAGCTGAAGATTTTCTTTTCCAAAATAGAATGTACTGGCGCAGGGAATCCAAAACATTCTTTACATACATTTCAATTCTCATATCTTGGAATATATTCAGGTTATAATATAGTCTCTTGGAATGCATTACTTGGTTTTGTTTTTTTTTTATCCTCAGAGAATATGGATATGCATAATTACCCCCTTTTAGAGGAGTCTTTTATAGAAGATTTCTAACATTAATTTATCCTTATTCCTGGTTCTCTGTCTTAAATTTGTGCACAGAGAAATAAGGCTGCGTCTTCACCTTTCAATTTGTTTCACTTTGAATGTTCTTCGAGATGCCATATTTCATTAAATTAAAGCATTGTGTCATGCTATCACGTTCTAGTTTCTCATGATTTATGCTGGGAATGTTGTGTGGAAGTTTTCCTCCCTTTTGAGTGAATCAGTTTGTTTCTGTTTCATGCTGAAGTTTGCTTTCTGTCAGATTTGTGATAAACTACCATCTGAATGAACCTAACAGAAGCAGAGGATATTAAGAAGAGGTGACAAGAATACACAGAAGAACTGTACAAAAAAGATCTTCATGACCTAGATAATCAAGATGGTAATATCACTCACCTAGAGCCAGACATCCTGGAATGCAAAGTCAAGTGGGCCTTAGGAAGCATCACTATGAACAAAGCTAGTGGCGATGGAATTCCAGTTGAGCTACTTCAAATCCTAAAAGATGATTTTGTGAAAGTGCTGTACTCAGTATGCCAGCAAATTTGGAAAACTCAGCAGTGGCCACAGGACTGGAAAAGGTCAGTTTTCATTCAGTGATGGACAGGGAGGCCTGGCGAGCTTCAGTCCATGGGGTCGCAGAGTCGGACATGACTGAGCGACTAAACTGAACTGAGCATCTGAATATAATTTGAAATGCTGCTGCTGCTGCTAAGTCTCCTCAGTCATGTCCGACTCTGTGCGACCCCATCGACGGCAGCCCTCCAGGCTCCCCCGTCCCTGGGGTTCTCCAGGCAAGAACACTGGAGTGGGTTGCCATTTCCTTCTCCAATGCATGAAAGTGAAAAGTGAAAGTGAAGTTGCTCAGTCATGTCTGACTTAGCAACCCCATGGACTGCAGTCCACCAGGCTCCTCCATCCATGGGATTTTCCAGACAAGAGTACTGGAGTGGGGTGCCATTGCCTTCTCCAATAAAAGAGTTCCCACTATAGCAGATGAAACAGTTGCTTTTGGCTCACTAGTATGACTGTTTTGTTTTGTTTTTTTTTTTCTTATTTTGTGGAGAAGCAAGGCAATTCAGTGTCTTTCCTACCAAATTGGGATTATGGGACTGGATAGGTTTTGTGGCCCTTGTAGACAAACATTTCCTATCCAGAAACACTGAAAGATATCTCTAAGTAAAAAGGCACTTGATCTGTTTCACTTATTTGAGATTATATATTTAAAAAAATACAGATTAGTGTGTTTTGGACTGCCCCTTTTCACATCTAAGCAGATTAGTTTGGCAGTTAAATGCGCCATGGTTACTTTTGGTGCAATTAATTTGGTACACAGGTAATGTTATACACAATGCTAATACGAAGGCTTCCCTGGTGGTTCATTGGTAAGGAATCTGCCTTCCAATGCAGGAGACACAGGTTCGATCCCTGGGTTAGGAAATCTCCTGGAGAGGAAAATGGCAACCCACTTCAGCATTCTTGCCTGGGAAATCCCATGGGCAGAGGAGGCTGGAGGGCTACGGGTCATGGGGTCACAAAAGAGTCACACATGACTTAATGACTAAACAACAGCACCACAGCAATAATGTGAATAACACATTTGGATTTAGAGCTCATTTTATAATGATAGGTACCTTTTATAGTATTAAATTGGTAATAAGAATGTCATGTGATATATAAAGCCCAGTTGATGCTTTAAAATGTGATTTACCCTTACTGTTCATCCTGAGTAGGCAGAGGAAAGTGTGTTACTCTTTATTTTTCCTTCAAGGATGAGGCAACAGATGCTCATTGTTGCTGTCACCCTGTAAAATAGTAGCGTGGTGAGTCATAATTGATTTCCCATCCAGGTCTTCAACTGGGTGACTCAGTGAAACTGACTAGACACATTCTGAAGCTGTGGTTTGATACATTCACCAAAGGCTGAGGAAAATGACCTCCTTTTCAGGGTTATAAGTGCTGGGCCTGGAGTCAAATGATCTGTGTTACAGTTCTGGTTGTAATGCTTACTGTCTCTATGAGTTATGCTGTCACTTTGATCCTCAGTTCTTGTATCTATAAATTTGTTATAATAATTGTACCTACTTTTTTGAGTTGTGGTGAGGATTAAATGAATTATTCCATATAAAACGTTTATAACTATGCCTGGCACAGAGTGATAAATATTATTATTTCAGACTCTAGGGTTACAGTATCTGTTTTTTTGAAAATAACCTTTTAAGTTGCTGTTTCCAGTTTTCCCTCCCTCCCTTTTTTCTTCCACAGGCATTTATTGAGCATTTCCTATGCTGTAGGCATTGTATATGAAGGGAAGGATATTTCCTTTCCCCTGTTTGTTAGAGTGAACAACCTGCTGATCTAGAAGGCCTCTTGTTTTGAATTGTTCTGCTGTCCAGAATGAAGGAGGCAAGGGTACTAGACTCTTTGATCCCCTCATTTCTTCTTGTCTTTCAAATTTTGAGTCCTTTCTGCTCTTGGCTAAATTTTATCCTACAACCACCTAATTTACTCCCCTGTTAACTTTGCTTTCAGATTGTAATCAGGTCACAAAATTAACTCTGTCTGCAAGTGTTTTTTTTTTTTTTTTTTAGTCTGGCCCAACCTAATTTTCTTAGTTTTTCAAAAATTATGATTATTTCTCTTGAGCATGTTTGTCTCTACACCTTTGCTTACATAGTTTATTCTACTTGAATATATATTTCCTGTGGTCAGGTAATTATATTCTACAGATCCCAGATCAAACCTCATTCTTCAATAAAACCTGCTTAGATCACTTTAAGTGCAATTTATCTTCCTTTAAGAGCCTGTTGCTGAACATTCTTTGAATGTGGGAGCCATTTTAATATTTCTTTGTATCCTTCCTTCTGACATTTGGTGTTGAACAGGTAAAATAATAATAAATCTTCAGTAAATATCAGTTGATTTCATTTATTGACACATGAGGCAGTTTCTTTATATTACACATGTTAGTATTAAATATAATGAAAATTCCATGTCTGAATATAATTGAACTATGTTAAATCTTTTTCGTAGCAATTCAGAGTTTAGGGAATTTTTAGCTTTTATATTATAATCATAATGCTAGGTATTGTGGGGATATGTAGAAGGTTAATATGATCTTTGATCTCAAGGTACTTACAACTCAGAAAGGGAGGGAAAGCATAAATCAAGGCCAAAAGGAAAAGATTCTTAAGAACTGGTATGACTGGTGTGGGGAAAGGACTATTTAATTTTTATCAGGAGAATGTTTTATTAAGATAATTGAGTTGAGCTTTAACTCCCAAAAGGAATTTGTTAGAAGGAGAATGGGGATGTTGGCAAACTGTCATGATAGGAAGGTAGGGTCCTTGATGGGACGTGCTGAGGTGAGGCTGGTGATGTAGTTGGGAGTCGGTTCATTAATGATTTGATGGCTTTTGAGAAGTGAAATAACATGGACTAAACTGGTGAACCATGAAAGCCCTGCTGGACTCTTTATTTAGTGATAAATGAGATTTGAATCGTTTAAAAAGGGAATTTCAATTTTATTGTAATAAATTTTTCTGCTTTATGCATTTTTAGAAACTTGAAAAATATCTAAGGAGTGTCTTTCAAAATTTAATATTGTAAAAAAGCCCAGCATTTCTAATGAGAAATGAAGTAAAAATATATACCTCCCCTTTCTGTTTTGAATTAGAGGCAGCAGTCTTTCTGATTAACTGAGTTGTTCGTTTGCCTTATTGATCTTCTGTATTGTCTTTTATTTGAGGGGTGTTAGAAATATGAAAACATTTTATGCCATACTACTTACTTAACTTTTTGTGTATAGAGTTTTGTTCTTTCAAGATAAACAAGCAGTTCACAATTTAGCAGAATTAATTGTGGCATTAACAACTGAGGTTATCAGGCTTTAACCTAGGATACAAATTATGGTCTAATTCTTAGTCATTATTAAATTCCAGTGCTAAATTATACCAAAGTGCCTGTCTAATTTTATACTTGTTTAAGTATAAAGAATGCTATGAAGGATTTTTTGGACTTTTTTCACTTAGCTGTAAATATTATGGTTATTTTAGAAATTTGTGTTCAGAGATACAAGGTAAAAGAAAAACATCTTGAAACTGTGCAGCTCTGGAAATAAGGACAGTTATTTTAGGTCATCAAAAAAAAAAAAAAGGACAAACCACTCTGGAGTTTTCTGACTCAGACCAATGCTTATATTGTCTGGGTATGTTAATATAGTGTTATCTCATTGGAAAACTGCCTCAGGCAGGGAGCTGAGAAATGAATTGTACACTAACTGATACACTAAACTATAGAGCTAACACTCTTGAAGCGGTGGAGTAACTAAGAATGGAATTAGCAACATGGAATTAGCTACAGCATTCTTGGATGGATGTTGAAAATGTCTGAGTTTGTCTGAGTTGAAAATGCCTCTTTCCCTATCTCACTGTGTGACCCCGAGATTTCAGTTTCCTCAATTCAGAGCACAGCATTCATTGCCTTGATTTCAGTTGGTAATGGTTTTGTCTTGAGGGTTAGTTTCATCAGATCAAGGTGTTCTATGAAATATTTGATAGAAATAACTTAGTGAAATAATAATCACTGTTTCCAATTATGGTAGTTACTTAAAAAAAAGAGAAATTAGCATTAATTCTGAGTAAAGTGCTGGGGTTGGAAATGGGGAGGAGATGAATAACCATTTTATCAAAATTATCTAAAAGATACAATCTGGTAAGATTTTTCCTGAGAGCGATGAGTATGATTTACTTTGACAAACATATTAAACAAGTAACACAGCCTCTGCTTCTACATTTCATTAAAATGCCACATAATATTTTTTAAAAGTTGCCTTGAAATTGGGTATATTTAGATAATAATGTGTTTTTTTTTTCTTAAATGAAGACTAGAAGTTCATTATTTTAAAAAAAATCTATTTCCAGTCAGACATGTTTGAAAAAATAGAATCCATTAATATAGTTAAAAATAGATGCACTTCAATAAAATGTTCATATTTATTATCAGGTGAAATGGTCAAACATCATTTAATGGATAAATATTTACTAAATATTTTCCTAAGAAGGCAATGGGGTGTACTGAAATGATGTGGAATGTGGCATTAAGCAGGTTTGAATTTGAAATCCGGATCTAATATTTCTCTATGTGAGACTTTAGGAGGCATCTTGACCTCTCTGAACCTTCAGTTCAGTTTAATTCAGCTCAGTCGCTCAGTTGTGTCCGACTCTTTGCGACCCCATGAATCACAGCACGCCAGACCTCCCTGTCCATCACCTTAGTGTTCTTTTAAATTTTTTTTTTAATTGAAGGATAATTAATTTACAATGTGTGTTAATTTCCGCTGTACAGCAGATAGACTTAATTATATATGTATACATTCTTTTTAAAATATTATTTTCCATTATGGTTTATCACAGGATTTTGAATATAGTTCTTTGTGCTATACAGTAGGATCTTGTTGTTTATCCATTCCATATATAGGAATTTGTATCTTCTAACCCCAAATTCCCACTCCATCCCTCCCCCACCATCCTTCCCCCTTGGCAACCATGATTCCTGTTCTATCTGTGAGTCTGTTTCTGTTTTGTAGATAAGTTCATTTGTGTCTTATTTTAGATTCCATATATAAGTGATATCTATTATATTTGTCTTTTTCTTCTTCACTTAGTATGATAATCTCTGGGTCCATCCATGCTGTTGTAGATGGCATTATTTCATTCTTTTTTATGACTGAGTTGTATTCCGTTGTATATATGTAACCACATCTGTTGATGGGCATTTAGGCTACTTCTGTGTCTTGACTGTGGTAAATAGTGCCGCAGCGAACACTGTAGTGCATCTTTTCTACTTATGGTTTTGTCTGGATATATGCCCAGGAGGGAGATTGCTGGATCATAAAGCAATTCTATTTTTAGTTTCTTGAGGAACCTCCATGCTGTTTTCCGTAGTGGCTACACCAACTTACATTCTCACCAACAGTGTAGGAGGGTTCCATATATACATGTTAATATAAGGTATTTGTTTTTCTCTTTCTGACTTACTTCACTCTGTATAACAGGCTGTAGGTTCATCCACCTCACTAGAACTGACTCAAATTCACCCTTTTCTATAGATGAGTAATATTCCACTGTATATATGTGCCAAATCTTTATCCATTCCTCTGTTGATGGACATTTAGGTTTCTTCCACATCCTGGCTATTGTAAATAGTGCTGCAATGAACACTAGGGTACATGTGTCTTCTAGAATTGTAATTTTCTAAGGGTATATGCCCAGTAGTAGGATTACTGGATCATACGGTAGATTTATTTCTAGTTTTTTTTTTTTTTTTTTAAGGAATCTCCATAATGTTCTCCATAATGGAGAACACCAACGTGTAGGAGGGTTCCCTTTTCTACACAAAATTTGCTAGAATTTTGTTGAGGATTTTTGCATCTATGTTCATCAGTGATATTAGCCTGTAATTTTCTTTTCTGGTAGTATCTTCATCTTATTTTGGTATTGGGGTGATGGTTCCATTGATTCTTAATCTATTTTTGTGCCAGTATCATGCTGTTTTGATTATTGCAGCTTTGTAGTATTGTGTGAAGTCTGGGAGGGTTATGTTATGCCTCCTGCTTTTGAACCTTAGTATTCTTACGTGTAAAATGGAATAAAATTTGACTTCACAAAATTGTGAAAGTCAGGAATAGCACATTTAAAGTACCTAGTACCAGTGTTCTTGCCTGGAGAATCCCAGGGACGGGGGAGCCTGGTGGGCTTCCGTCTATGGGGTCACACAGAGTCGGACACGACTGAAGTGATTTAGCAGCAGCAGCAGCAGCAGTACCTGGTAGGTACTAACTGAGTGATGTATTATAGCAGATATTTAATAGATAGTAACTATTTGAACTGTGGTGTTGGAGAAGACTCTTGAGAGTTCCTTATACTGCAAGGAGATCCAACCAGTCCATTCTAAAGGAGATCAATCCTGGATGTTCATTGGAGGGACTGATGCTAAAGCTGAAGCTCCAATACTTTGGCCACCTCATGCGACGAGTTGACTCACTGGAAAAGACTCTGATGCTGGGAAAGGTTGGGGGCGGGAGGAGAAGGGGACGACGGAGAATGAGATGGCTGGATGGCATCACCGACTCTGTGGACATGAGTTTGAGTGTACTCTGGGAGTTGGTGATGGACAGGGAGGCCTGGCGTGCTGTGATTCATGGGGTCGCGGAGAGTCGGACACGACTGAGCGACTGAACTGAACTGAACTGAACTATAAATATGTAAATAGTTTTGTTGAGCATGTAGTTGACACAAACTACTATATTATGTCCTAGTGATATATCAGTGAATAGGATAGAAATGACTGCTATTAGCAAGTCTGCATTCTACTGAGACAGACAGAAAGAGATAAGGTTTTTTGTTAAGCTAACTCAAACATTAAAAAAGAAACCAAACATCTTCATTTTCAAGCATCTGTCTTTCAAGCATAACACTTCTCAAAATGTGCAAGCATCTAGTGCTTGTTTCTCCTTTCAGGTTATAGCAGCTTAATGGGACTTTCAATAAAAAGTTCTTAACACTACAGACCTATCCCATTTCAATAATCTTAAGAAAATAAAATCTGTTTCAAGATTAGAATTGTGAAGTTGCAATTGAACCAGCTCACTGTCGGTGTAATTAACTTTGTGTGACAGTGTCCTGTAAGGCCAGAGCCTGTATTATGTGATGAGGGATAACTTCCACTTGGCCACTGACTTAATTGTGCCCTTGAGGCCTCTTGAAACCTCATGAGTTTCCTCTCATTCTATTTTTGTATTTGATTGCCCTTACCATATACTAAAGATGACCTTCATCATAGTGAATATCTTTCTGACAGAGAGAGGATAGACCTGAAGTCTGCATGCAGTGTCTGTTCAGCTTAGAGGGCTCAGAATATCAGTTGCTCTATTAGCTTTTTTCAAATAATAATCTTTTCAAAAATTAAAAGAAGGCTTCATTGCAGTTTTTTATTTTGAAAGATAGTTATGGGATTAAAAAAATTAAGATGTAAAAGTAAAGAAAGCATAATATATGCTACATTTGTTATTAGCTATGTGACTTTAGGCAAGGCTTTTCACCTTTTTGGCTTTCCCTTTTCCTCATCTATATGATACATGGATTCTAATATTTTCTAAGTACTTTCTAACTCCCAAAGAATTCTATACTTTTGTAGTTCTTGGACTCTTTTTCTTATATATTATTTTCTACATTTTGTCTGTTTAAATATAAAATAGTTATATTCTGCTGCAATTCACTTTTACCAAAAAAAATTGTGAGAAATGTGTAAAGCATAAGCTCTTAATTTAGCATTTTTATTTCAAAATAAATACCGTATATCTTGGCTTTGCTTTTCTATGCCTATTTTAAAAATTCTCTGTCACAAGTATTTGAATCCCTCAATGAAATAATGTATCTTTTCTTTGGATTTTTATTCAAAATTAGATTTCCATTTTTGAATTAAACAGGCTGGGAAAGCAGCATTTATAACTTCTAGATTAGAACCTGAGGGCCAGAGAGCATGGATACGTTTCAAGGTTCCATGAATCACTTGAAATTGTAGGCACAACACTTTGTGGATGTGTCTTGTATGTATATGATAAGAGAGCTGTTGTCAGATTATGTTGTTGTTTAGTCGCTCACTTGTCTCTGACTCTGTGACCCTATGGACTGTAGCCTGCCAGGTGCCTCTATCCGTGGGATTTTTCAGGCAAAAATACTGGAGTGGATGGCCATTTCCTCCTCCAGAGGATCTTCCTGACCCAGGGATCAAATCAGTGTTTCCTGTGTCTCCTGCATTACAGGCATATTCTTTACCTGCTGAGCCATCAGAGAGGCCCCAAAAGAGGTCATAATCCCCCCAAATTTAAGAGCTGCTTACTGCTACAGGTAGATTAGCAAAAAGGTGTTATTTTGAAAGAGGGAGGCCTTTTTTCTCTTCTTCACCAGTCTCATTTTCTTTCTTTTCTCTCTTTTGCTGTGTATTTTAAAATGTTTAGACAGATTTATTTTTCTCATAACCTGAATTCCTCCAGCTGAATTTCTTTGAGGACGAAGTTTGGATGCTTAATTTAGATAATGAATCTGGGGGAGTTAGGAAGTGATTGAGTATGAAATGGGAATACAGCATTGCATTCAAGCTCTGGATACCTCCAAAGAGATGAAGAAAGTGCTTTACCTACTTAAAAAGTAGTTCATTTCTTCTGTTTCTAGAGAGGAAATATTATACACATGAAGCTAGATGCTTATATTTTCCCTCAAAATGTGACAGTTTGTTTTTATTAATGCCAAAATGAAGGATGCTATAAATATTTAAAATTTGTATTGAATTATAATATGCACATGATAAAATGCATATATCTTAATTGTGCAGCAAGTGTATGTTTGCATATGCATACACCTGTGTCACCACCATTCTAGTGAATACATACATTTTTTTTTGACACCTAAGAATCATCTCTCTCGCTCCTTTCAGTCAATTTTCTCTCTTATACAGAAGTAACCATTTTTCCAGTGTCCATCACCATAGATTAATTTTTCGTGTTCTTGAGCCTCCTATACATGGAAATCATACGATGTGAATTCTTCTTTTTCCTTATAGCACTTTTTTTAAAAAGATGTGTTTGTTTATTTATGGCTTTGCTGGGTCTTCGTTACTGCATGTGGGCCTTCTCCATTTGTGGCAAGCAGCGGCTGCTCTCCAGTTGTAGTGTGTAGACTTCTCATTGCAGTGGTTTCTCTTGTGGGGGAGCACGGACTCTTGGCACTCAGACTTCAATAGTTGTGGCTCATGGCTCAGGAGCCACAACTCAATAGCTCATGGCTCAATAGTTGTGGCCCACAGGCTTTGTTGTCCCGTGTCATGTAGGCTTTTCCCGGACCAGGGATGGAACATGTGTCCCCTGTGTTGGCAGGCAGATTCTTTACCACTGAGCCACCAGGGAAGCCTCCTGAATTCTACTTTTGATTATCTTTATATCTATGAGATCCATCCATGAGCTTGCATATGGTAATATTTCACTCTTTTGTCTGTACAGCATTCCATTACATTAATATACACCACAGTTTATTTTTTACCCATTTTACTTTTGATTGACATTGGATTATTTCAATTTTTAGCTATTATGAATAAAATTGACAAGAACATTCTTGCGTATTTCTTTTGTAAAAAATATTTATTTGGCTACTCTGGGGCTTAGTTGTGGGATCTTTAGTTGTGGCATGTGGGATGTAGTTCCCTGATCAAGGATTGAACCTGGGCCTCCTGCATTGGGAGATTGGAACCTTAGTCACTGGACCACCAGGGAAGTCCCCATATTTCTTTTTTATAGACATATAAACTTCTTTCTCTTGGGCATATAACTAGGGCTAAAATTATTGGGTCATAGTAGATGCATACATTGTGCTTTAGTACCTGTTGCCCATTCCATCAGTTACATATGAGAATCCTATTTGTTCCACATACTTGCTAATTCTTGGTTTTGGCAGTGATATTTTAGCCATTCTGGTGATTGTTTGGGTGACATAGATAGTTCGTTCATGCACGGGGAGGAATTTAAGACTTGTGTATTTTTAATTTGTTTTTCTGTTCAACAAATGTCAATATTTATTTCAAGCTTCTTGTGTTCAAGGTGCTCAAATGTATTTAGTCCAAACTCATAAAGTCACATTTTGGTTAATGGAGCATAAAATAATTTATTAATTAGACATTTACTACTTGTTGAGTACTTAGTAGTGTGTTTAGTGCTGAGATGGATACGAAAAGTAAAAGTAGAAGCCTAGTGCTTGCTCTCAATGGTTGCACAGTCTGTGTTAGGGAGATAAAAACAATGCATGTAAAATGCAAAGTTCAAAATGACATGATGGCATGTAAATGCTGAGTTGTATGTGATAGACTGAGTAGTATGGAAAAAAGGAATTGACATTGGTGTTTTTTAAGATAAACTTTACAAGCACTTTTCTTCCTCAGTTTCCCATGTTGAATCAAGTACTGCTGCTGCTGAGTCACTTCAGTCGTGTCTGACTCTGTGAGACCCCATAGACGGAAGCCCTCCAGGCTCCCCCGTAAATGCTATCAATTCTGCTTTCCGAATATCTGAAATCTCTTTGCTTTTTTTACTGTAACTTCAGGTCAACATTTTTGACTTGCTGGTTTGTGTATCCTATATTGAAATTGCCTTGGGAGTGGTAGTTCTCCCTTCATTTTGAGTCCCTTTTTGTCTGTTTTCCCATTAGAATGTTCTCTCTAAAAGCTAGGTCTCATCATTTGAATTCACTCTCCTACTTGATGTTCTTCAATTGTTTCCTATTATTTTGGGGGCAAAATCAAACTCTTTACCAAGTTACTTAAGATTTTTATCATATTCTAGCTCTGGACAATATTTCTTGCCTCGTATGTTGCCACCTCTCATGGGTATACAAATAATTTTCTGTATACCCTGAATTACTTCCATTTTTTTGAATCTGCTATGATATTTCATACTTTTTCATATGATATTTTCCTTTGTGTTTCTATTACTTTAAAACTTGAATGAAAGCTTACTTCTAGGAAACCATTTTTGATTGACCATATCTGGTTTAAATGTTCCTTCTCTGTGCTCCATGTATTCAGAGCTCCATGTATTCTGCTCACAGAATATTGTAATTGTTGGTTCATTTATTCATTTTCTCTAGTTGACTGTGACCTTCTTGAGGGCAAGGCTGCTGTCATTTATAATTAATAGGCAGTCAATAAATATGTAGATTGGCTGGAATTTTAGTCATTTACTATATAGAATTTTTATAAATGAACAGGATGGGATAAAGTATTTTTGAGAAGTGGAACATATACGAAAAGCATGGAGGTGGGAATTAACATTATGTGTATGGACAATAGGAGAATTAAATGGAGAGTGTCTGGAAGAGTGGCCTCTACTGGACTGAATGGATAGTTTATGTTAAGGAACAGAGGAATAGAGACTGAAAAGGTGGGATGAAGTCAGATTATGGAGGCCTTTAAGAGTCTTGTTAAGAGGTTTAGGCTTGATACGGATAGCAAGAGGAAGTCATTAGAGGTCTTTGAATAGTGGAATAATGTAATGAAAGAAAGTTTTAAGGAATATTATTTTAATAGAAATCTGCAGAATGAATATTAGAGGAGATATGAGAGCCAATGAGATCAAATATAAGTTTTTCAAGGTAATCAAGATGAGATGATGAGATTTAAATAACAATAATGACCCTATGGATACAGAGGAAGAGATAGATCAAGTAATATTTTAAAGGACATATTGATATGACCAAACAATAGACTGGGACATAAGTTCATTTCTCTTGAACTCTTTTCTGTTCAGTAAGAAACTGGGGATATTGGCTTACTCAGTTTTACATGAATATCAAATTGTACACCTTTCTCTTCTTCATCTTGAGTGAAGTTGATACCCCTTAAGATCCTCATTTATCATTTACTATCCACCTAAATCCATTTATAGCACTCATAGAGAACATAATGGACTGACAATTTCTTCCTTTCCCTGCAGTTTGCTGTGAATATCATGCTCATGACTCTCATAATTCCTCACTGTCAGCACTTCAAATCAACCATGCAGTGTTGAAGACTTAATCATCATGTGGCAGGAATCCACCTTGAATCAGAGGCTCATAGAAGTTTGAAAACAGAAAGAATTTTCTACTATATATATATAGTATATAACTGTACAGTTAATATTCACTTTTGAGGTGAGAATCTGAGGCTAAAATATTCCCTGACTTATCTACTTCTTATTCTTCTGAATTTTAGTCTGATAAGCTTTTAATTATACCATAATGTATTTTCTAACCCTAATATTCTTTATTCCAAAACATGATTAGATCTTTCTTAGACCAAAATTTTAATAGCTTTACTCTTTCATTCCTGTACTAACTGAACAAGCTCCTCATCTTTACTAGGATCCGTGTCTTCAGGAGCTTCTTAACTGAATTACACACCTTCTATTAATACCTCCCTACACATGACTGCCTGTTTGGTCTATAGGACATATATGGCTGTTATAATACACTCCTTACTAATGTACTAAGCTTTCCTCATATTTTAAATCTTTTAACATGATTACTGTGGATATTTCTTTCTCGTCTCAATTTTTGTGTTTCTGCTCTGAGAATGCAAAGCTAATTTAGGGTGAAAAGAGGCTCATGCAGTTGTGCTATCATGAACCACTACAGTTTCATGCAATTGCTTCTTAGTATTGTTGTACCTATCCCCATCTCTACTTTGAGCTGATGTTTCTGTTTTTCTCTGCTTTTTATTAAAGTATAGTATGCATACAAAAAATGTGCTTTTGCTCTAGACTTTTGAGAAAATAAAAGATCTGCAGAAACAGTCAGACTTGTCCTCTTTTTTCCCTTGACCTTCTATATTTGCTCATTTGCTCAGTCCTGTCCAATTCTTTGCGACCCCATGGACTGCAGCATGCCAGGCTCCTCTGTCCTTGGGGTATTCTCCAGCCAAGATACTAGAGTGGGTTTCTGTTCCCTCCTCCAGGGGATCTTCCCAACCCAGGGATTGAATCCAGGTCTCCCACATTGCAGGTGGATTCTTTACCAACTGAGCCACCAGGGAAGCCCTGTGTTAGTTGCTCAGCTGTGTCCAACTCTTTGTGAACCCACAGACTATAGTCCACCATGCTCTTCTGTCCATGGGATTCTCCAGGCGAGAATACTGAAGTGGGTTGCCATTCCATTCTCCAGAGGATCTTCCTGACCCAGGGATTGAACCTGGATCTTCCACATTGACACCCACCGGGAAACTGTTTCTTGATCTTAATAAGTCACTTTATCTTTACTTTGTCCATTTTCCTGAAGTGTGTTTAAAAAGCTAGTCCCACAAATTCTGTTTTTGGAAAACAGAATTCCAAATCAAATATATTTGGAAAATACTCATTTTATATTTCTTTCTTAAATTCAGTGAACTCAATAGCAAAGACTCTAAGAAACCTAATAGTAAAGACAATTTCATAATTTCATATAATCCAGTGTTTTTCAAGTTTACTTGTTTGTGGAATTATTTTTTGTTCTAACATTAATTAAGATCCCTTAATACTAATGTACCTGAAAAGGAGTGAATATAGATGACGTTTTTAGACGTCTATACTTGTAAGAATGGTAAGTGCTAAAGGGAAAAGGAAGCTGGCCAGATGAAACTTGAATAGGAAGATAGATGAATTCAGTTTATGGTTTCTAAGACTGAGAAGTTAATGTGTATTTGAAAGTTTACAGGATTTAAGTATGGTGCTGTTTTGTTTATCTAATTCTGCGCAACAAACCACCCTCAAATTTAAATACCAGTCATTTTATTTGCTCATGATTCTGCAATCTGGACTACGTGCATATTGATACCTGTTTGGCTGTTCTTGAGAGTTCTCATCTAGGGTTGGCTAGGAGCTGGGCTCAGCTAAGACTCTGGGGTGGCTTTGTTTTTTGCCTCACTCCATACAGTCGTGCTGCTACTGCTAAGTCACTTCAGTCGTGTCCGACTCTGTGTGACCCCATAGACGGTAGGCCACTAGGCTCCCCTGTCCCTGGGATTCTCCAGGCAAGAACACTGGAGTGGGTTGCCATTTCCTTCTCCATGTGTGAAAGTGAAAAGTGAAAGTGAAGTCGCTTAGTCGTGTCCGACCCTTAGCAAACCCATGGAATACAGCCTACCAGGCTCCTCCATCCATGGGATTTTCCAGGCAAGAGTACTGGAGTGGGTTGCCACTGCCTTCTCTGAGATACCTTCTAGTCGTGAGACCTCTCCTAATTGTATCTCCTGTAGGGTAGACAGACTTTTTACATGGCAGCTCATGGTTCCCAACAATGCAAAAGTGGAAGCTGCCAGGCTTCCTGCAGACATTGACTCAGAATTGGCACAACGTAAATTTATTCTGCATTTTTCTGTTTAAAGCAAGTCACAGGCCTAGCTCAGCTTCAAGGTGAGATGACCACGTAAGGATGTAAATACAGAGTAGCATCACTGACAGGGGGCCACCATACACCAGATTACTACAGATGCCATACAGCAAAGGGAATAGAAAGTGGGTTCATTTGGGAAAAAGTTTTAAATTTCCTGTACAGTTGAGTTTTCCCACTCTAGAACTTTGAGTCAAGGGTTGTATTTGGTTTTCTATTACATTCCTGGGCTTCCCAGGTGGTGCTTCCCTGATAGGGCTTCCCTGATAGCTCAGTTGGTAAAGAATCCGCCTGCAGTGCAGGAGACACCAGTTCGATTCCTGAGTTTGGATGATCTGCTGGAGAAGGGATAGGCTACCCACTCCAGTATTCTTGGGCTTCCCTTGTGGCTCAGCTGGTAAAGAATCTGAATGCAATGTTGGATACCTGGGTTTGATCCTGGGTTGGGAAGATCCCCTGGAGTAGGAAATGGCAACCTACTCCAGTATTCTTGCCTAGAGAATCCCATGGACAGAGGAACCTGACAGGCTACAGGTCACAGGATCACAAAGAGTCGTAGATGACTGAAATGATTTAGCGCACATTGTATTCCTACCTATTTGCACAGTGCGAAGTACTTAGGAGGAATTCAATAAACTTTTGTTTAATAGATAAATATATCTGAAGAGAAGATCAGAGGGTTAAGTACTGAAAACATAGAAATGATTCACAGATTGGGATATGTAGAAGACAAAGAATTAGCCAAATGGAAAGTTTCAATGGAAAGGATGGTGGATGATAGTATTCACTGTAAAAGTCAAGGAGAATTAAGGTAGAGTAAAGCCTATAAGATTTTATTAGCATTCCTTAAAGCAGCAAGTATCATTCCTATTCTGTTTTACTTTGTTGGTTGGTTGACGAGATTTCTCAAATTTTTAAATCTCTAATTTAACTAAATTTCTTGCTTTTGGCACTTTAAAGTGTAATGACCTCAGTGAATTCATATTATGATGATTAGACTGAAAGGGGAATGAGGCTTTTCAAAGTAACAGAAACATTTTTGTAAAATGTTATAATTTTGTAAAATCTTTAATAATATGTATAAACACTTGTAGGATCAGGAAATACAATAAACTCTAGAGTCACAATCAGCAATGGAAATCCTATCTAGGTTTTTTAAAATGGTGATATTTTAACCCTTTCGAGTGTGCAGTTCAGTGGCATTAAACACATTCACATTGTTGTGTAATCATTATCACTGTCTATCTCCAGAACTTTTTTGTCACCTAATTCTGAAATTCTGTAGCCATTAAACATGAACTCCCCATTTTTCTCTCTGCCCCTTACAATTTCTGGTACTACTATTTTACTTTCTTTCTCTATAAATGTAACTACTCTACATTCCTATATTAGTGGAATCATACAACAGTTTTCCCTTTATATTTGGCTTATTTGACTTAGCATAATGTTTTCAAGGCTCACCCATGTTGAAGCATGATTCAGAATTCCATTCCTTTATAAGGCTGAATGGTATTCCATTGCATGTATATACCACAGTTTGTTTTTATCCATTCACCTGTCAATAGATTGTTTCTACCTTTTACTTTTGTGAATTTTCTTTTTTTTTGTATGAGAATAGTAATTTTTCTTAGCTTGAAGTCTATTTGAGTTCTCCATATTTCCTTTCCTAGTTCTGCTTATTCAGGAAATTTTCTGGAAAGATGCCCCAGAGAGAACAGTGAAAGACATATTACAGTTGTAGATAGAAAGCAGGGCCATACTTTTCTCATGGTTGGAGAAGGGCTTGAATAAGATGATGATGTTTGTGTGGAAATAGAGTTTTTATAAAAAGAAAGGGAAATAATTTTGCCACTTACGTAGCTGTGTGATCTTGGATAACATACCAGATCTATCTGAACCTTGGTTTCTTCAACTGTAAAATGTAGAAATAATATCTATCTCATGTTTGTTGCAGGAATTAAATGAAAGTACTTAGCTCATTAAAGGTTAATAAATTGAATGAAGTTTCTGCACATTTTCCCCCTGGCATCATGGATTTTGGATTTCCCCAATATAGATCAAATGCCTGGGATGATATTACTTAAAATGTGGATTTGTTGCATAATCTTTCAGGGGCTGGAGAAAGTGTAGTGAAAAATGGGTAATCATCTTCTTCCAGAGCTGCTGATACTGAAGTCCAAAAAGAGACCAGCTAAGAAGTCACATGGTACACATATTAAGATGCTGTGGGAGGAGAAGATAAGCAACAGGTTCACATATGGACCCCATAGAGAAGCATAAGGCAGACAGCCTGATTGCAGGTATTGACTTGAAATTGAGTAGCTTTATCACCTGGGAAATTCAATTTTGCTAGACTCGGTGATTCCCAGAAGAAATTTACTTATTCAGTTATGGTTATTGATTCTTTTAAGCAACACTAGGTAAGTCAGTTAAAAACTAATAATAGCTACCACTTATTGAATGTTTACTCTGCCCCAGACCTTGTGTTAAGTGCATTACCTCTGTCATCTCATATAATCCTCACAACCATTCTATGATGTATATACCATCAAGAATCCCATCTTATAGATGAAGAACTTGAGGTTTAAGTAATTTGTCCAAGATTCTATACTAAAAAGTGGTGAAGTTGGAATTTGAGCTGAAGCACTTTGTCTTAACTGAGCTTTTAACTACTACACAAAAATGAATTTTCCCCTTTTTATATCCTGTCATCCAAAGTTATTTGACTTAATGCCAATTACATACCCAGAATTTGTCTCAAAGATTCTCAATTACTTAGTTATAAAAGGAATAATTAGGAAGGTTAAAATGAGAAAAGAATCAGTATTTTGCTTAATGTTGATTTTTAACTCCCTACATTTCTACAGAGAGAAGCACTATACATCAAAATAATTCAGGGGCAAAGATGTTGCATTTAAGCTTGAAGAGGATGTTATGAAATCACTGAATATTGTCTTTTTCAAGTACTATTTTTATTCTTAAGTTTCCTTCTCTGGAAATCTTACCAGAGCAAAGGCACATTCTTTCATTATGTTCATCTGATAAATATTAAACATCTCCTGGAGATTATATATTCTCCATATTTTTTTAATTATAAAGGTTTAGATTTGCAATATTAAGAAAGGAGTCTTGCCTTCATGGAGGTGATAGTCTGATGGTGGAGATGGACAGACAAGTACTGTAATGAAGTACGAGGTCCTGGGGGCAGAAGAGTTAGCCCTCAACATAGAGGTGGAGAAAAAAGCCAGAGGAAAGACAATCCGGTTGAAGCTGAGTTGCCTGAAAGTTTAAGGAGAAATTATTAAAAAGAAACAATAAAACTAAAAACCAAGTGACAAACTTGGAATAAGATGTACAGTATATGTGATACAAAATATGTGATATTTTTAGTATTGTATAACGCTTTTATAAACAATTTAAAAATCAAACTTCTTAGACTAGATTTTGAGAGAGGAAATTAACAAAGCACATTGTTAATGTCTTTATGGAAGAATAAAAAGAACAAGCAGTTCTCAAAAGAATTACAAATGATCATAAAATATTAGAAATGACAAAAATTATATCTGTTTTTCAAATATCAACTTATTAAAAGTGAAAAGCTTGATAATAGCCAGTGTTGCTGAGGCAAGGGTAAGAGGGGCACTACCATTTTCTTATAGACACAGATGAAATAGTTTCATGTTTCTTAGAGGATCCTTTGTCAACATGTACTGGGAGCACTCATTTCTTCTATAAGAAAAATTTGCTACTAGTACTTCATTTGAAGGAAATACATAATCAGAAGTCTGAGCAAAATTGTGTGTAGGAGTTATATTGCAGCATCATTTACATCGGCACAATGATGGAAATCATATTGGTTGATTGATGAAGTTTGTTTTTGTGACAGATTGATATCCTGCTGTTAGCAATGGGTTGTTCGTGTGTGTAAGACTTTTTAAGAAAGTAACAGAACACATCCATAATGAATTCCTAAGTTAAAAAAGGTGTGTGTGTTTATATGTATATATATGTATCTATACATATGTTATATGTATATATGTATCTATACATATATATGTGTGTGTATATGCATTCCTAATCTATATTGTTTTCAGAATATGTATATATACAGAATACATATATATATACTCACACACATATATGTATTCTGAATCTGTGGGTGCCTTTAAATATTGGAGGGGCATACATCAAAATGTTTGCAATGGTTCTCTCATTGTGTTAAAACCACAGGTAAGTTTTTCTTTGTGCTCTGTTTTCCATAATAAGCAGGCATATTTTAGCAATTAAAAAATAAATGGACATAGTTTAAAATAATATCTTGGATTTATAAATTAAAATGATCATATAAGTTAGTGTCAGTTCAGTTATGTAATTAAGTAACTTATAATAATTTAAAAGTTTAATATAGCCTTTCCTAACTTCACTGATTTTTTTCTCCCTAATCTATACTTTTTTCCAAATACATGTCTTATAGACATTTATTAAGCAGTGTGTTCATGTTAAGAGACATGGTCAGCTATGATCATCTTTCTCCTAATACAGTTGTTCTTTATTGCTCATAAAAAATAACAGTATAATTGTAGTTTATTCAGTTGTCAAAGTGAAAGGTCTTAATTATAGTAAGAAAAACACTTATAAACAAAGTTTTTTTAAAATTTTGTTTTCAAAATAAACACTAAATAGCGTTACCAAGGATAAGCTCTCCATTCTAAAAATCATGTCTTAAAATAGGATAGAAAAGTCATCTGCTTTAGAATGCTTAGGTGTTAATCCTTACTGAGGCAGAATCACTTGACTTAATGACTTCTTGCTATTGCTTATAATTTTTAATTTTATAGTCTTTAAGAAAGAATATTTTCTCCATTCTTTGTATTTAGAATAAGGAAAAGTATATCCTGGAATAATGATTATAAAATTACTGACTCAAATAGAGTCTCTAAATGTGTCTTCTGTGTAGAGTCTGAAATGCATTATTACTCACTGAGATTGGATAGTTAAAGACCACAACTATTATATTGTTTCACTCATTCGTTCTATAAAATTATTAGGTAAAAACTTTTACCATCAAAACTATGGTTTGAAAATTGTTATTTGAAACTCTTGCTTTCATGTTAAGGAATGATTCTTTTATTGGGTAAGAACTGACTAAAGTATCTCTTTTGGCATTTTTATGTCCTTTCTTTAGTCTTCCACTCACAACTAAGTGATAACATATATTCACAATATTTTTGATGTAATTTAGTGGTTGGTTTCACTGTTCAGGAAGGAATAAAGGGAAAACTATGAAAGCAAGCAGAGTGCTGTCAGACATTGTTGATTTTCTAGTAATTAAGATTTAGAGATCATAGTCTTTTAAAAGCAAGATCTTTACGGATGTTATAATGAATTTTTTATTTATGCTTCTGGGCATCAAAGCTTCTTGCTATTTAAATCAACACTTTAGTGGGCAAGTCAACTCTGCAGTAAGAATGGCAGGCTCTTGGCAAAATTGTGAAGTAAAACAAACACATTTCTGGACCTTTCACCTTTTCTTTTGGGACATTTCTATTCAGATTCTTTATCTAGATTCTATGTGGCATGCTCTGCCCTGAGTTCCTCCATATTTCCAGACTACTTAAAACTTTCTCATTTTTCAAAGAAAGTAGTGGATTCATGACACATACTCATCTTCAAAATGAATTAAATGTTCCATTTAAGTAACATAATTTCTTAATCCAGTAAAATATGGAATGACAGCTGGTGCTGAGAATTTCAGGCACTGTTGGGATTTTTCCTGTGTCTTAAATCCCAGTGTGTGAGCCTGCCCAGTCCATCTTGGTCTGTTTCCAAATCTACTCATACAGAACCTGCTTACTTGGTTTCCTTTTATACTATGGCAGGTGCTGTTTGTGTACTAAAAAGATCTGAAGTCAACAACATAGAATCAATTTTCTTAAACTGGAACTTTAAAGAGGTGAGGGTCACATTAATATAGATATTAATTTTATTTCTGTGTGAATATACACTATATATACATGTGTGTGCATAGAGAGTCTGTATAAAATATCTTTCACATTGTGTTTTATTGTCTGCAATCAGATATTATACAGAGAGATGAGAATATAAACTTTTATTGTACATCGAGAGAATAAAAAGCACATTGATGCATATTTAGCCCAACAGTTTATTGCCTTAAAAAGAGAAAGTTTAGAATTTAATTTTAAAAACTAGAGATTGTGTTCCTACAGATATATAATTAATATTGTCATCAATAAAAATATTATTGAGCACTTATTATGCACTCAATTCTGTGATTTTAAATTATCATAAAATGTTTCCTGCCATAACTAAGTTTATAATCTAATTGAAGAGATAGCCGTTTATTCTTTGGTTCAGCAGATATTTATTAAATGTTTATATATATAATTAAAAATCCTTTCAGAAAAATGGTACAGATGAACCTATTTGCAAAGCAGAAATAGAGACACAGATACAGAGGACAAACATATGGATACCAGTGGGGGAAAGAAGAGATGGGATGAATGGGAGACTGGGGTTGGTATGCACACACTACTATGTATAAAATAGGGAACAAGGAGTTGAGAAGATGGCGGAGGAATAGGATGGGGCGACCACTTTCTCCCCCACAAATTCAGCAATAGAACATTTGAATGCTGAGTAAATTCCACAAAACAACTTCTGAATACTGGCAGAGGACATCAGGCACCCAGCAAAGCAGCCCATTGTCTTCGAAAGGAGGTAGGAAAGAGTATAAAAGATAAAAAGAGAGACAAAAGAGGGAAGGGAGGCTTAAAAAAAAAGAGAGATGTTTCCAAACGCCTGGAAACAGGCACTGATGAATCTGTGGCCAGACTTGGAACCTCAGAGGGCCACATAACCGGGAGAGAAAAGAAATATATAATTAAAGCCCACAGACTAAGTGCTCAGAGGAAACTCAGCAGAGAAGCAGCGCAACCGCCTGCACACCCCCCCCGCCCACTAGAAAGCGGGGGCTGGGCAGGGAGGCGCGCGGCAGCACTTAGAGAGAGGACCCGGCCTGAATGCCCAGAGGGTAAGCTGAGGGCATAACCGGGAGACAGCTAAGCAGACTGTGCAGCTTGCGAAAAGGTGAAAAGCCCCAACCTAAGATTCCGCCAGCCCTGCTCACAGAACAAAAGACTGAGCAGAGGGAGCCAGCTGCAGGCGGCCCATCTCCCAGCACCCCGCCGGGACAGGCAGGGAGGGTGACCAGTGCCGGGAGGGACAACCATGGCCCCAGAGAGGCTTCCCATACCATGCTGCAGGCAGGATTCCTTGCTAACCAAGACTTCTTGGGTTCGGACCGGTCGATATCCGCCAGAGAAGGTGCGCCAGTTGTACTCCCAGAAAACCAAGCGGCAGGAACCGGGGAGGCCATAAGTCGCAGCGACCGCGCTCTCCAAACACCTGGTCACCTGAGCTGCTCGGACCGGGGAAGGCACAAAACTCAGGCCCAGCCAAGTCTGAGCCTTTGTGGAGTACCCGAGGACCTGAACCTGAGCTGCTCAGACCTGGGAAGTGCATGCAACCCAGCGCTGGCTGCGGACAGCTCCCGACAGAGCAACCTAGAGCCTGAGCAGCATAAACAGGGAAAGCACACACGTCGCGAGTGGGGGCAATCCCAGTGTAGCCAAGACACTGTGAGCACTCCCCACAGATGCCAGGGATATTTGCTAGCAGCGTCCCTCCCTCCCCACAGCACATCTGAACAGGTGAACCTATTAAAATGTCCACCATCGCCCCTGTGTATCAGGGTGGGAATTAGACACGGAAGAGACCAGCAAACAGAAGAGCTTAAACAGAAAGAACTGCATTGGATGTGCCAGATGGAGAAGTCTTGGGCCTACTGCAAGAATAAGACTGAAAACCAGAGGCAGAGGCTTAACTCCAAATCCTGAGAACACCAGCGATCTCCTGTTCCAGGGAACATTAACTGATAGGAGCTCATCAAATGCCTTCATACATACACTGAAACCAGGTACCACCCAAGGGTCAAAAAATTTCAGAGAAAGACATACCACACAAAATTGCCAGCAACACAGCAGAATAGGCCTGAACATCAATATACAGGCTGCCCAAAGCCACTCCAAACCCATTGACTTCTCAAACTCATTCAGTTCAGTTCAGTCGCTCAGTCGTGTCCGACTCTCCGCGACCCCATGAATCACAGCACGCCAGGCCTCCCTGTCCATCACCAACTCCCAGAGTTCACTCAAACTCATGTCCATTGAGTCGGTGATGCCATCCAGCCATCTCATTCTCTGTCGTGCCCTTCTCCTCCCGCCCCCAACCTTTCCCAGCATCAGAGTCTTTTCCAGTGAGTCAACTCGTCGCATGAGGTGGCCAAAGTATTGCAGTTTCAGCTTTAGCATAAGTCCTTCCAATGAACACCCAGGAGTGATCTCCTTTAGAATGGACTGGTTGGATCTCCTTGCAGTCCAAGGGACTCTCAAGAGTCTTCTCCAACACCACAGTTCAAAAGCATCAATTCTTTGGCGATCAGCTTTCTTCACAGTCAAACTCTCACATCCATACGTGACCATGGGAAAAACCATAGCCTTGACTAGACGGACCTTGGTTGGCAAAGTAATGTCTCTGCTTTTTAATATGCCATCTAGGTTGGTCATAACTTTCCTTCCAAGGAGTAAGCGTCTTTTAATTTCATGGCTGCAATCAGCATCTGCAGTGATTTTGGAGCCCAAAAAAATAAAGTCTGACACTGTTTCCACTGTTTTTCCATCTATTTCCCATGAAGTGATGGGACCAGATACCATGATCTTTGTTTTCTGAAGGTTGAGCTTCAAGCCAACCTTTTCACTCTCCTCTTTCACTTTCATCAAGAGGCTTTTGAGTTCCTCTTCACTTTCTGCCATAAGGGTAGTGTCATCTGCATATCTGAGGTTATTGATATTTCTCCCAGCAATCTTGATTCCAGCCTGTGCTTCTTCCAGCCCAGCGTTCCTCATGATGTACTCTGCATTAAGTTAAATAAGCAAGGTGACAATATACAGCCTTGATGTACTCCTTTTCCTATTTGGAACCAATCTGTTGTTCCATGTACAGTTCTGACTGTTGTTTCCTGACCTGCATACAGGTTTCTCAAGAGGCAGGTCAGGTGGTCTGGTATTCCCATCTCTTCCAGAATTTTCCACAGTTGATTGTGATCCACACAGTCAAAGGCTTTGGCATAGTCAATGAAGCAGAAATAGATGTTTTTCTGGAACTCTCTTGCTTTCTCATGATCCAGCGGATGTTGGAAATTTGATCTCTGGTGCCTCTGCCTTTTCTAAAACCTGCTTGAACATCTGGGAGTTCACGGTTCACATATTGCTGAAGCCTGGCTTGGAGAATTTTGAGCATGACTTTACTAGCGTGTGAGATGAGTGCAATTGTGCGGTAGTTTGAGCATTCTTTGGCATTGCCTTTCTTTGGGATTGGAATGAAGACTGACCTTTTCCAGTCCTGTGGCCACTGCTGAGTTTTCCAAATTTGCTGGCATATTGAGTGCAGCACTTTCACAGCATCATCTTTCAGGATTTGAAATAGGTCAACTGGAATTCCATCACCTCCACTAGCTTTGTTCGTAGTGATGCTTTCTAAGGCCCACTTGACTTCACACTCCAAGATGTCTGGCTCTAGGTCAGTGATCACGTTATTGTGACTATCTTGGTCATGTAGATCTTTTTTGTACAGTTCTTCTGTGTATTCTTGCTACTTCTTAATATCTTCTGCTTCTGTTAGGTCCATACCATTTCTGTCCTTTATGGAGCCCATCTTTGCATGAAATGTTCCCTTGGAATCTCTAATTTTCTTGAAGAAATCTCTTGTTTTTCCTATTCTATTGTTTTCCTCTATTTCTTTGCATTGATCACTGAGGAAGGCTTTCTTATCTCTCCTTGATATTCTTTGGAACTCTGCATTCAGATGCTTATATCTTTCCTTTTCTCGGACACTTTATTGCACTCCAGAGAGAAGAAATCCAGCTCCACCCACCAGAACACTGACACAAGCTTCCCTAACCAGGGAACCTTGACAAACCACCTGTCCAACACCACACACAACGAGGAAACTACATAATTAAGAGAACTCTGTCAACTGTCAGAAGACAGAAAGGCCACTCCAAGCAAAGCAATATAAGTAAGATGAAGAGGCAGAGAAATACCCAACAAGTAAAGGAACAGGATAAATGCTCACCAACACAAACAAAAGAGGAAGATATAGGGAATCTACCTGATAAAGAATTTCAAATTTTAATAGTGAAAATGATTCAAAATCTGGAAAGCAAAATGGAGTTACAGATAAATAACTTGGAGAAAAGGATTGAGAAGATGCGAGAAAGTTTTAATAAGGATTTAGAGGAATAAAAAAGAGTCAATACACAATGAATAATGCAATAGATGAGATCAGAAAGACTCTGGAGGGAACAAACAGTAGAATAATGGAAGCAGAAGACAGGATAAGCGAGCTAGAAGATAGAATTGTAGAAATAAATGAAACAGAGAGGGAAAAAGAAAAACGAATTAAAAGAAATGAGGACAATATTAGAGACCTCTGGGACAATGTTAAACGCCCCAACATTTGAATCATAGGAGTCCCAGAAGAAGAAGACAGAAGGACCATGAGAGAATACTTGAGGGGATAATATTTGAAAATTTCCCTAAAATGGGGAAGGAAATAATCACCCAAATCCAAGAAACACAGAGAGTCCCTAACAGAATAAACCCAAGGCGAAATACTCCAAGACACATATTAATTAAATTAACAAAGATCAACCACAAAGAACAAATATTAAAAGCAGCAAGGGAAAAACAACAAATAACACACAAGGGGGTCCCCATAAGGATAACAGCTGATCTTTCAACAGAAACTCTTCAGGGCAGGAGGGAATGGCAAGACATACTTAAAGTGATGAAAGAAAGTAACCTACAGCCCAGATTACTATACCCAGCAAGGATCTCATTCAAATATGAAGGAGAAATCAAAAGCTTTACAGACAAGCAAAAACTGAGAGAATTCAGCATCCCCAAACCAGCTCTCCAACAAATATTAAAGGATCTTCTCTAGACAGGAAACACAGAAAGGGTGTATAAACTCGAACCCAAAACAATAAAGAAAATGGCAACGGGATCATACTTATCAATAATCACCTTAAAGGTAAATGGGTTGAATGCCCCAACCAAAAGACAAAGGCTGGCTGAATGGATACAAAAATGAGACCCGCGTATATGTTGTCTACAAGAGACCCACCTCAAAACGAGGGACACATACAGACTGAAAGTGAAGGGCTGGAAAAAGATATTCCATGCAAATAGAGACCAAAAGAAAGCAGGAGTAGCAATACTCATATCAGAGAAAATAGACTTTAAAAAGGCTCAATCCAAGAAGAAGATATAACAATTATAAATATTTATGCACCCAACATAGGAGCACCGCAATATGTAAGACAATTACTAACAAGTATGAAAGGGGAAATTAACAATAACACAATAATAGTGGGAGACTTTATACCCCACTCACACCTATGGATAGATCAACTAAACAGAAAATTAACAAGGAAACACAAACTTTAAATGATACAATAGACCAGTTAGACCTAATAGATCTCTATAGGACATTTCACCCCAAAACAATGAATTTCACCTTTTTCTCAAGTGCACACGGAACCTTTACCAGGGCAGATCACATCCTGGGCCATAAATCTAGCCTTAGTAAATTAAAAAATATTGAAATCATTCCAAGCATCTTTTCTGACCACAATGCAGTAAGATTAGATCTCAATTACTGGAGAAAAACCATTAAAAATGCCAACATATGGAGGCTGAACAACACGCTGCTGAATAATGAACAAATCATAGAAGAAATCAAAAGAGAACTCAAAATATGCATAGAAATGAATGAAAATGAAAACACAACAACCCAAAACCTCTGAGACACTGTAAAAGCAGTGCCAAGTGGGAAGTTCATAGCAATACAGGTACTCCTCAAGAAACAAGAAAAAAGTCAACTAAATAACCTAACTCTACATCTAAAGAAATTAGAAAAGGAAGAAATGAAGAACCCCAGGATTAGTAGAAGGAAAGAAATCGTAAAAATTAGGGCAGAGATAAATGCAAAAGAAACAAAAGAGAGCATAGCAAAAATCAACAAAGCCAAAAGCTGGTTCTTTGAGAAGGTAAATAAAATTGACAAATCACTAGCCAGACTCATCAAGAAACAAAGGGAGAAGAACCAAATCAATAAAATTAGAAATGAAAATGGAGAGATCACAACCGACAACACAGAAATACAAAGGATTATTAGAGAATACTATCAGCAATTATATGGCAATAAAATGAATAACCTGGAAGAAATGGACAAATTCCTAGAAAAGTACAACTTTCCAAAACTGAACCAGGAAGAAATAGAAGATCTGAACAGACCCATCACAAGCATGGAACTAGAGGATGTAATCTGAAATCTTCCAGCAGACAAAAGCCCAGGTCCAAATGGCTTCACAGCTGAATTCTACCAAAAATTTAGAGAAGAGCTAACACCTATTCTACTCAAACTCTTCCAGAAAATTGCTGAGGAAGGGAAACTTCTAAACTCATTCTATGAGGCCACCATCACCCTAATCCCAAAACCTGGTAAAGATCCCACAAAAAAAGAAAACTACAGGCCAATATCACTGATGAATATAGATGCAGAAGTCCTTAACAAAGTTCTAGCAGTCAGAATCCAGCAACACATTAAGAAGATCATACATCATGACCAAGTGGGCTTTATCCCAGGAATGCAAGAATTCTTCAATATCCGCAAATCAATCAACGTAATATACCACATTAACAAACTGAAAAATAAAAATCATATGATTATCTCAATAGATGCAGAGAAAGCCTTCAACAAAATTCAACATCCATTTATGATAAAAACCCTCCAGAAGATGGGAATAGAAGGGACATACCTCAACATAATAAAAGCTATATATGACAAACCCACAGCAAACATTATCCTCAATGGTGAAAAACTGAAAGCATTCTCCCTAAAGTCAGGAACAAGACAAGGGTGCCCACTCTCACCACTACTATTCAACATAGTTCTGGAAGTTTTGGCCACAGCAATCAGAGCAGAAAAAGACATAAAAGGAATCCAAATTGGAAAAGAAGAAGTAAAACTTTCACTGTTCACTGATGACATGATCCTCTACACAGAAAACCCTAAAGACTCTACCAGAAACTACTAGAGCTAATCAATGAATACAGTAAAGTTGCAGGATATAAAATCAACACACAGAAATCCCTTGCATTCCTATACACTAATAATGAGAAAATAGAGAAATTAAGGAAATGATACCATTCACTGTTGCAGTGAGAACAATTAAATACTTAGGAATATATCTCCCTAAAGAAACAAAAGACCTGTATATAGAAAACTATAAAACACTGCTGGAAGTAATCAAAGAGAACACTAATAGATGGAGAAATACACCGTGTTTGTGGATTGGAAGAATAAATATTGTGAAAATGAGTATACTACCCAAAATAATTTATTCATTCAATGCAATCCTTATCAAACTACCAACGATATTTTTCACAGAGCTAGAACAAATAATCTCACAATTTGTATGGAAATACAAAAAACCTCGAATAACCAAAGCAATCTTGAGGAAGAAGAATGGAACTGGGGAAATCAACCTGCCGGACTTCAGGCTCTACTACAAAGCCACAGTCATCAAGACACTATGGTACTGGCATAAAGACAGAAATATAGATCAATGGAACAAAATAGAAAGCCCAGAGATAAATCCACGCACCTATGGACACCTTACCTTTGTCAAAGGAGGCAAGAATATAAAATGGAGAAAAGACAGTCCTTTAACAAGTGGTGGTGGGAAAACTGGTTAGCCACTTGTAAAAGAATGAAACTAGAACACTTCCTAACACCATACACAAAAATAAACTCAAAATGGATTAAAGATCTAAATGTAAGACCAGAAACTATAAACCTCCTAGAGGAGAACATAGGCAAAACAGTCTCTGACATAAATCACAGCAGGATCCTCCATGACCCACCTCCCAGAATATTGGAAATAAAAGCAAAAATAAACAAATGGGACCTAATTAAAATTAAAAGCTTCTGCACAGCAAAGGAAACTATAAGCAAGATGAAAAGACAGCCTTCAGAATGGGAGAAAATAATAGGAAATGAAACAACTGACAAAGAATTAATCTCAAAAATATACAAGCAGCTCCTGCAGCTCAATTCCAGAAAAATAAACGACCCAATCAAAAAATGGGCCAAAGAACTAAACAGACATTTCTCCAAAAAAGACATGCAGATGGCTAACAAACACATGAAAAAATTCTCAACATCACTCATAATCAGAGAAATGCAAATCAAAACCACAATGAGATACCATTACACACCAGTCAGAATGGCTGCTATCCAAAAGTCTACATGCAATAAATGCTGGAGAGGGTGTGGAGAAAAGGGAACCTTCTTACACTGTTGGTGGGAATGCAAACTAGTACAGCCACTATGGAGAACAGTGTGGAGTTTCCTTAAAAAACTGGAAATAGAACTGCTATACGACCCAGCAATCGCACTCCTGGGCATACACACCGAAGAAACCAGAATCGAAAGAAACACATGTACTCCAATGTTCATTGCAGCACTGTTTATAATAGCGAGGACATGGAAGCAACCTAGATGTCCATCTGCAGACGAATGGATAAGAAAGCTTTGGTACATATACACAATGGAGTATTATTCAGCCATTAAAAAGAATACTTTTGAATCAGTTCTAATGAGGTGGATGAAACTGGATCCTATTATACAGAGTGAAGTAAGCCAGAAAGAAAAACATCAATACAGTATACTAATGCATATACATGGAATTTAGAAAGATGATAACCCTGTATATGAGACAGCAAAAGAGACACAGGTGTATAGAACAGTCTTTTGGACTCTGTGGGAGAGGGCGAGGGTGGGATGATTTGGGAGAATAGCATTGAAACATGTATATTATCATATGTGAAATGAATCGCCAGTCCAGGTTCGATGAATGATACAGGATGCTCGGGGCTGGTGCACTGGGATGACCCAGAGGGATGGGATGGGAAGGGAGGTGGGAGAGGGGTTCAAGATGGGGAACACATGTGCACCTGGGACAGATTCATGTCAATGTATGGCAAAACCAACCAATATAATATTGTAAAGTAATTAGCCTCCAATAAAAAAAAAATAAAATAGGGAACAAGAACCTACTGCTTAGCACAGGGAACTCTACTCAGTGCTCTGTGGTGATCTAAATGGGAAGGAATTCCAAAAAACAGGGGATATGTGTATATGTATAGCTGATTCAGTCTGCTATACAGCAGAAACTAACACAACACTGTAAAGTACTATACTCCAATATAAATTATTAATAAGGAGTCTTAACAGGTACTGAGAAGGCAATGGCAAGCCACTCCAGTACTCTTGCCTAGAAAATCCCATGGATGGAGGAGCCTGGTAGGCTGCAGTCCGAGGGGTCGCTATGGGTCGGACACGACTGAGCGACTTCACTTTCACTTTTCACTTTCACACATTGGAGAAGGAAATGGCAACCCACTCCAGTGTTCTTGCCTGGAGAATCCCAGGGACGGGGGAGCCTGGTGGCCTGCCGTCTATGGGGTCACACAGTGTCGGACACGACTGAAGTGACTTAGCAGCAGCAGCAGCAGCAACAGGTAAGGATGGACTGTTCAAAATATTGTTTTTATTTAGACCTTGTTGCAGATGTGCCTTTTCTCTGACATGGTGTTCAGTTATACTATATAGCAGTTACATATGAACTGCCTAAAGAGTTTTAACCATATTTGAATAAGTCATTTATTACAACATCCTCTTTCTCACGTATCAAAGAGCTAGCCTTCTGCTGCAGTGTACAGATCATGGTCTGAAACACACTGTGCATCCTTGGGTTCCATATGCATCAAGACATAGGCAGTTAAAAGACTTCCATTGTTTTGCAAGTGCCATGTAACAAATTTGGTTTGTTAGAAGAATCTTTGAATTTTATCAATAAAAAACCTGAATAAAAATTTTTAAAAGAAAAAAATCCTTTCGCTGAGGAGTTTACAGGCTAAGGAGGAGATAAAACACACACATGAATATTATGAAACAAGCCTGTGAATAGTAAACGACATTCAATAGACTTTCAAATAAAATATTATGTATTTGGGAGCTCATGTGCACAAAAAGAAAGATGTCAATGTAATGTAATATAGGCTAAATACCAAATAAGTGAGGTTCATAACATGGAGCTTTAGAGGAAAGAGGAAAGAATAGTCACTTAGATATGGGTAATTGAAGAAAATTCCACTTATGAGGTAAGACTTAAATTCTCCTTAAAAAAGCAAAAAATACTAAGTAGAGCTTGTTGGAAGAACACTCTAGAATAAGGATTTAAAAACATATTGTTCCACTCATTGGAATTTGCCTTTTCATAAATCAGGATATTTGAAAGATTTAAAAAGTTTTTTGTTGATATGTAGAAATATAAAATCAAATTATTCAAATAAAACGTGTAAGAATAATGAAATATTATACATTTTCCTATGGGATGCAATTTTAAATGTTGAACATGTTTGACCCATTTCATTGTGGGAAAATATTCCTTGTCTGCATTATGGTAGAATTTTCTTTCAGCATGTTGCACCCAAATTATTTAAATACAAGGTAATAAGTACCTTATGAGAGTTAAACCTTAGAGCCAACATATAATACATAGAGATATGAAACACTGATTTAAAGGGACCAAATGACTCCCAAATCTAAGAAAGTTTATTTTCAACTATTAGCTTTGGTAAAGAAAGACTATCCAGTCACAAGGAGGAATAGTCAGCAGCTAAACATGGACAAAAAAAGGTGACTAGGGCAAATTCTGATAGTACCTGTAAAATCCAGTGTAGGGAACTGTGTCCTTGACCTATCAAACACCTCAAATGAACTATGGATATAGATGGGATGTCTTGAAACAATCAAACATTGTACTTAATAACTTAGTCATCTATATTTGATGCTATCCTCACTAAAACAGGACTTCCCTGGTGGCTCTGATGATAAAGAATCTGACTGCAGTGCAGAACCCGGGTTTGATCCCTGGATTGGGAAGATTCCCTGGAGAAGGGAATCGCTACCCACTCCAGTATTCTTGCCTGGAGAATTCCATGGACGGAGGAGCCTGGTGGGCTATAGTCCGCAGGGTCCCAAAGAATCAGACATGATTGAGCAATAATACTTTCATTTGGGCTTCCTTTGTGGCTCAGTGGTAAAGAATCCGCCAGCAATGTGGGAGACCTGGGTTTGATCCCTGGGTTGGGAAAGTCCCTGAGAAAGGCTACCCATTCCAGTATTCTGGACTAGAGAATTCCATGGAATGTATAGGTCATGGGGTCGCAAAGAGGCGGACACAACTGAGCAACTTTCACTCACTCACTCACTCACTCACTAAAACACTTTCTAACTACAATTTTACTTTCTATGGTGATGTATTGGAGAGAGTTACTCCACAGTCGTATACTTTTAAACTAATAAATCTTGGTAAACAAACAAAATTGTATTCCGTAGGGTGGAAGTGCCAGTGCTCTTTTGATTACTGTAGCTTTATATTATAGACTAAAGTCAGGGAGTATGATTACTCCAGCTCTGTTAGTATTTCTTAAGATTGTTTTGGCTATTTGGGTCTTTTGTGTTTCCATACAAACTTTAAGATTATTTGTTCTCATTCTGTGAAAAATACCTTTAATATTTTGATAGGGATTGCATGGAATCTGTAGACTGCCTTGGGTATGACCATTTTAATAATATTAATTCTTCCTGTCTAAGAATATGGTATAACTTTCCATGTGTTATTTCTTTTTCAATTTCTTTCATCAGCATCTTTTAGTTTTCCGAATACAGGTCTTTTACCTCTTTAGGTAGGTTTATTCCTGGTTATCTTATTATTTTTGATACGATGGTAAATGGAGTTGTTTCCTCAACTTCTCTTTCTGATAGTTCATTGTTAGTGTATTGAAATGCAACAGATTTTGGTATATTAATTTTGTATCCTTCAACTTTACTGAATTAATTGATGAGCTGTAGAGCTTCTTAATAGGCTAATTCTTGCATTCTACAACTATAGCACTAAAGAGAATAAATATTCAACAGAACAAACATTTTGTGACATTTACTGACATTTTCATACTTGCCTTATTGAATCATCTTGAAACTGCTCCTCTATTTGCCATGAGAGTACCAGTTTTGAAACAACTATCCCAGAAAGGAAGATATGGATTTCATTCTTTCACTAATTCCATAGATATTTTCAAGTACATATTAAGTTCAGGAAACTATATTAAGTGCAGTAGAAAAATGATCAAATACAGATTTTTATATTAAAGAACTTAATAATTAAGAGAGATTAGATAAGGGCATATATAACTCTAAAAGAAAGCACAAATATTTCAGAGAAGTCAGAAAGGATAATTGAGGATTTGTTAAAGAGCTGTGAGAGAGCTAGGTAAGACTGTGAAAGTTTGTGGTAAGAGGAATCATGGAAGATGTGTTGTGTTAAATTTGATGAATTTATATGTGTGTGGAGAAATAAGCTAAATTCAATATCTAATAAATTTAGACCTATGGAGATGAGGGGAAGAAGGCATACATTCTAACAATAACAATAATAGTTGTAAAACATTTATTATGTTCTAGGTAGTCACTGTGTGTATTAAGCACTTTATATTTTTGTATCCTCTAATCCTCCAAGAACACTATATAGATAGATGCTGTTATTTTCTCCACTTTACTAATAGGGAACCTGAGGCCTGTGGAAGTTTTATAAGTTGTAAAATGGTCTTCAGTAATAAATAGCAGCACCAGGATCTGAACCAAGATGAATATGTAATAGCATGAACAAAGCTAGAGGCTTTAAGCACAGAATGATTATTGGGAATGGTGAGCTATTGAGTTTAGGTGCAATATCAGACAATTTAAGGAGGATCATGTTAATAACATTAGAAAGATATTTCAGGGTCAGACCATGGAGTTCATCAAGTGCTAAACTAGAATATTTGTAGAGAGTTCCTGACTAGGTAATGACACAGTAGTTTGAGATAGGTTGCAAATAACAAACACAAAAAATGGTTGCTGGATTTGGTGACTAGCTGATTATTAATAAATCAACCACATTTATTCTGTGGTTACATTATGCCAGGATTTTGAGGCAAATGCTTCCAAAATTGAGAATAATGAGGGCAGAGGTGGTTACTGTATTTGACAAAGGGAAAGGAACTGGTCATCTTCCCTTGTTTATTATATACTATCCCTCCTACCTTTAGCTTAACAACTTTTAAAATGATCTGTTGATTCTTCTTTTCCCTGAACCAATAAACAATAATAGTATTATTTTTATTGTTTATTGGGTTTATATTGAGTTTATATTGTGTTGGCCAAAAAAGTTTATTTGGGTTTTTCTCTACCATCTTACGGAAAAACTTCAATGAACTTTCTGGCCAACTCATTATATTAGTAGTCTGTGCTGACTGCCTTATGTATATTCTCTTACTTAACCTTCAAAACAGCTTTGTGAGATAGATGAAATGATTAAGTATGATTGATTAAGTGTATTTTACAGGTGAAGAAACAGGTGAGGAGTTTAAACAACTTGCTCATGGTCACTAACTGATGAATCTAAGATTTAATCAATGTTTGTCTGACTTCAAAGCGACTGTAGTATAAAAGTTGTGTTGTATACCTAATTTTTAAAAAAATATATTATGCTTAACCAGGTCTGGAGGGTCTACATTCTCATCCTCAGATCTTCAAATCAATAATTTATATACTTCCAATTGTTTTATAATTTTATTTATGTAGTTGTTTTTTCTTCTTCATTTTTTGACACTATGACAAACTTATATCTGTGTCTTTCTTAGAATGGCAATAGCAAATATTTATTCAGTGATTCCTCTGTGCCAGGCACTGCTTTAACTGCTTTATATGTGTTGATTACGTTTCATCCTTACAACAGCCCTAGTAGGATTATCATCATTTTACATAAGCAAACTGAGGCAGGGGCTTTCCAGGTGGCGCTAGAGGTAAGGAACCTGTCTACCAATGCAGGAGACAAAAGAGACTGCGGGTTTGATCCCTGGGTCAGGAAGATCCCCTGGAGGCAGGCACTGGCAATCTACTCTAGTATTCTTGCCTGGAGAATTCCATGGACAGAGGAGCTTGGAGGGTTACAGTCCATACGATCACACCACACAGTCAGACAAGACTGAAGTGACTTAGTGTTCCGTTCCGTTCAGTCGCTCAGTCTCTTTGCGACCCCGTGGACTGTAGCCTACCAGGCTTCTCCGTCCATGGGGTTCTCCAGCCAAGAATACTGGAGTGGATTACCATTTCCTTCTCCAGGGGATCTTCCCACTCAGGGATCGAACCCGGGTCTCCAGCATTGGAGGCAGACGCTTTAACCTCTGAGCCACCAGGGAAGCCCGACTTAGTGTTCAGGCATGCGCAAACTGAGGCAGACAGTATATAAATATTCCAAGTTTATAAAACCAAGATTTGAACTTCACAGTTTGCCTCCACAACTTGTGCTTTTAGCTATAAGCCTAAATCCTTTTGATAAAGGTTGTTTAAAGGTATTTTTTGAGTCGTTTATTTGCAGTAAATAAAATTAATTTTTAATGTGACCCGTTCCGTTCCGTCGCTCAGTCGTGTCCGACTCTATGCAACCCCGTGGACTGTAGCCTACCAGGCTTCTCCGTCCGTCGGATTCTCCAGGCAAGAATACTGGAGTGGGTTACCGTTTCCTTCTCCAGGGGATCTTCCCGACCCAGGGATCGAACCCGGGTCTCCCGCATTGGGGGCAGACGCTTTAACCTCTGAGCCACCAGGGAAGCCCAGCATATATTAAAATCAAAAAGGACAAACTTGTTTTCAATTTTTCATAATCTTCCCTTTAAATACAATTTTAGTATTGCCCAAATTGTATTTTAATGATAACTAAATCTATCAGAAAATTCTACTAAAAGACCATTATTTTATTGATTTTTTAAAAAATGGCAATAGCTTTTAAAAGATCAAACACGTTGTACATTTTAATTTGTTTTTCCAACATTTACTCATCTCTGGAATGAATGATGCTTGGAGAAACTACATTTACATACAAACATTGTTTTTTTGCACATGATATTTTGTGACACTTTGTGGTTCTCCTGAGTGATTCCTTGGTTGAAGGTGTATCTGCTATTTGAAAGATTTCCTAAGGCTGAAAACTTTATTTTTATGTTTGTGTGTTTCATATTTTGTATGAGTAAAATCACATTGTGCTGATTGAAATGATTTCCCTTCTCTAGAATGATTTATTCAACACATGTCACAGAGGGAAAAAAGAAAAGCAACGCTGTTCACATTTATATTTGTTTTAAATTAGTCTTTGCCACCGTTTAGTAACTTGTATTCAAAGGTTGTTGTTTTGCTTTACAATTCTAGTTGTATTCCCTAAGGAATGTGTTCTATCCTTGTCAATAAATGTAGAAACTAGGAAAGTTTATTTTTTCTAGGTTTTTGCTATTGTTGTTGTTAGAATAATAACAATATAGGCTTATAAAGATAAATCTGTTTGGTTTAATTAAATTTAAGTCTTTGACTTAATGTGTTCCTGATTTCCTTTTATTTGCTTCTTTACTTATTGAGACTACTATTCTGCATGAAGTCTGTATACCTGGTTCTGGCAAGACAATGAAAAAAGAGGGTTCTTCTTTTGGCGAATTTAAATGGATATAGCCTATCTGTAAGGTAATTTAGCAATTCTTATCTAAAACCTCAAAAATGTTCATATCCTTTGATCCAGTAAGTCTATTTGTTGGAGTTTATCCTGAGGAAATAGAGAATGTGTATAAGGGTACATGCACAAAGGTGTTATTATACTATTTTTTATAATATTGAAAAATGGAAAAAAATTAAATGTCTAAGAATAGGGGATTGGATAAAGTGTGGTACCTCTATTTGATAGAGTAACAGGCTTCCCTGGTGGCTCAGAGGTTAAAGCGTCTGCCTGCGTCTGCCTGCAGTGTGGGAGAGCTGGGTTCAATCCCTGGGTAGAGAAGATCCCCTGGAGAAGGGCATGGCAACCCACTCCGGTATTCTCGCCTGGAGAATCCCATGGACAGAGAAGCCTGGTGGTCTACAGTCCACGGGTGGCAAAGAGCTGGACACGACTGAGTGACTTCACTTTCACTTTCAAACAGTGTTATAGAAAATAATGACTCAGGGAGATGTTCATAATATAATACTAGGTAGAGATGAATATTTTAATATAGTCTTCACTTGTTTATTAACCAAAAACTGGAAGTAAAATATCAATAATATCTGCACTGATTCTCAGTGCTTCCCATTGTCCTGCCGTTTGTAAAAGTCAATTTAGATTATCCCACAAGATGAGTCAAGACAAATAGTAACACGAAGTCATTCCACAGAAATTCTTTCCATTGTTTTCACTAACATTGGTGTGAGAGCTGATTTTCCAAAAAAATCTATGCCAGTGTAAAACCAATATAGTATTATAACAAATAATCACATACATAATGATATAAATTAATTAGAATTATATTTAAAGTATAGATAGACAACAGTAGATTTTAATATTTTCATTAAGTTGGAGCAGAAATATTAGTAAAACATTAGAGTAATATATGAGATGTAATTTTTAATGGAAAGATGAAGTACATGGAAGCAGGAGTAGTATTCAATTATTAAAATACTACTCAGAAACTATTTTCAAATTTTATAGAAAATCATGAAATCTGAAGGTATATATTTGTAGGATGGGTTATATTAGGGGTCATCTTTTAAAATTTAAAACTTTGTCTGTTTTTTCAGTGTATATTTTACACTGCTGAGATCGTTCAGTTCAGTTCAGTCGCTCAGTCGTGTCCGACTCTGTGACCGTGTGGACTACAGCACGCCAGGCTTCCCTGTCCATCGCCAACTCCCGGAGCTTGCTCAAACTCAGGTCCATTGAGTTGGTGATGCCATCCAAACATCTCATCCTCTGTCATCCTCTTCTCCTGCCTTCAGTCTTTCCCAGCATCAGGGTCTTTTCCAAAGAGCCAATTCCTTGCATCAGGTGGCCAAAGTATCGGAGGTTCAGCTTCAGCATCAGTCCTTCCAATGAATATTCAGGACTGATTTCCTTTAGGATTGACTGGTTTCATCTTTCAGTCCAAGGGAATCTCAAGAGTCTTCTCCAGCACCAGTTTGAAAGCATCAGTTCTTCGGCGTTCAACTTTCTTTATGGTCCAACTCTCACATGCATACATGACTACTGGAAAAACCAGTTTTGACTATATGGACCTTTGTTGGCAAAGTAATGTCTCTGCTTTTTAATATTCTGTCTAGTTTGGTCTAGGTTGGTCTAAGCAGCAGTTAGAACTGGACATGAAACAACAGACTGGTTCCAAATAGGAAAAGGAGTACGTCAAGGTTGTATATTGTCACTCTGCTTATTTAACTTATATGCAGAGTACATCATGTGGAACGCTGGGCTGGAAGAAGCACAAGCTGGAATCAAGATTGCCAGGAGAAATATCAATAACCTCAGATATGCAAATGATACCACCCTTATGGCAGAAAGTGAAGAGGAACTAAAAAGCCTCTTGATGAAAGTGAAAGAGGAGAGTGAAAGGTTGGCTTGAAGCTCAACATTTAGAAAACAAAGATCATGGCATTTGGTTCCATCACTTCATGGGAAATAGATGGGGAAACAGTGGAAACACTGTCAGGCTTTGTTTTGTTAGGCTCCGAAACCACTGCAGATGCTGATTGCAGCCATGAAATTAAAAGACGCTTACTCCTTGGAAGGAAAGTAATGACCAACCTAGATAGTATATTAAAAAGCAGAGACATTACTTTGCCAACCAAGGTCCATCTAGTCAAGGCTATGGTTTTTCCCGTGGTCATGTATGGATGTGAGAGTTGGACTGTGAAGAAAGCTGATTGCCGAAGAATTGATGCTTTTGAACTGTGGTGCTGGAGAAGACTCTTGAGAGTCCCTTGTACTGCAAGGAGATCCAACCAGTCCATTCTAAAGATCGATCCTGGGTGTTCATTGGAGGGACTGATGCCTAAGCTGAAACTGTAATACCTTGGCCACTTCATGCGATGAATTGACTCACTGGAAAAGACTCTGATGCTGGGAGGGATTGAGGGCTGGAGGAGAAGGGCATGACAGAGAATGAGATGGCTGGATGGCATCACCGACTCGATGGACATGAGTTTGAGTGAACTCCGGGAGTTGGTGATGGACAGGGAGGCCTGGCGTGCTGTGATTCATGGGGTCGCAAAGAGTCGGACACAACTGAGCGACTGAACTGAACTGAACTGAGGTTGGTCATAACTTTCCTTCCAAGGAGCAAGTGTCTTTTAATTTCACGGCTGCAGTCACCATCTGCAGTCCAGGAAAATGAAGTCCAAGGAAATAAAGTCTATCACATTTTCCATTGTTTCCCCCTTCTATTTGCTATGAGGTGATGGGACCAGATGCCATGATCGTAATTTTCTCAATGTTGAGTTTTAAGCCAACTTTTTCACTCTTTTCACTTTCCTCTTTCATCTTCATCAAGAGGCTGTTTAGCTCTTTGCTTTCTCCCATAAGGGTGATGTCATCTGCATATCTGAGGATATTGATATTTCTCTCGGCAATCTTGATTCCAGCTTGTGCTTCATCCAAGCTGGCATTTCCCATGATGTACTCTATATATAAGTTAAATAAGCGGGGTGACAATATACAGCCTTGATGTACTCCTTTCCTGATTTGGAACCAATCTGTTGTTCCATATCCGATTCTGTTTCTTCCTGACCTGCCTACAGAGTTCTCTGGAAGCAGGTAAGGTGGTCTGATATTCCCATCTCTTGAAGAATTTTCCAGTTTGTTGTGACCCACACAGTCAAAAAGGCTTTAGTGTAGTCAGTGAAGCAGAAACAGATATTTTTCTGGACTTCTTTTGCTTTTTCTATTATCCAACAGATATTGGCGATTTGATCTCTGATTCCTTTGCCTTTTCTAAATCCAGCTTGAACATCTGGAAGTTCATGGTTCACGTACTGTTGAAGCCTAGCTTGGAGATGCGTTACTTTGCTAGCATGTGAGATGAGTGCAGTTGTGCAGTCATTTGAGCATTCTTTGGCATTACCTTTCTTTGGGATTAGAATGAAAACTCACCTTTTCCAGTCCTCGCCACTGCTGAGTTTTCCAAATTTGCTGGCATATTGAGTGAAGCACTTTCACAGCATCAACTTTCAGGATTTGAAATAGCTCAACTGGAATTCCATCACCTCCACTAGCTTTGTTCGTAGTGATGCTTCCTCAGGCCCTCTTGACTTCATATTCCAGGATGTCTGGCTCTAGGTGAGTGATCACACCATCATGGTTGTCTGGGTCATTAAGATCTTTTTTGTATAGTTCTTCTGTTTATTCTTGCCATCTTTTCTTAATATCTTCTGCTTCTGTTAGGTCCATACTGTTTCTGTCCTTTATTATACCCGTCTTTACATGAAATGTTTCCTTGGTATCTCTAATTTTCTTGAAGAGATCTCTAGTCTTTCCTGTTCTGTTGTTTTCCTCTATTTCTTTGCATTGATTTGAGATTGTACTACATAAATATATTGGGATTTTGTTTTTCATTCAATATTCTATTACAGTACACATTTTCCTTGTCATTAACATCTTTATTGGTTACTAATGCATTCCATTTTGTCGTCTCATAATTTAGTTAACCTTTCTCTTATTATTTCTATTTTTTCTCTTCTAATAATGTAGCACCAAACATCTTTGTGCAGAAACCTTCATCTGCCTATTTTTTTTGTCCAGATTCTCCAAATGAAATACTAGAAAGGACTCAATGTTTTTAAGAATTGTAATATATTTTGCCAAATTACTTTGGAAAGTGAACTAATTTATACTTTAAAAAGCAAATAAAAAGAAGTATTACATAAAACAAAATAGATTACTTAGGTTTTCAGAGATATTCTCTGGAATAAGTTGTTTTGGGGGGAAGAGGTTCAGCTTCGAGCAACAGGAACAGCCCCAGCATGCCACCCAGCCGTACCTTGGATGGCTCCAGAGTCTCATACATTTGCTTCATGCTAAAGATTTTATTGTAGAGGATGCTACCCTCCCATTAGTAGTCCTCACCCACCGTGGCTTGTGGGGTCAGTAGCCTGGCTGTATCTGAAGTGAGTTTTTTAATTATATAAGTTTCTTGGGTATAACATTGTAATTTGGAATCTGTGGACAAAGTGATCACCACCACAAATACAGTTATCATCCATCACCATGCACCTCCTTCATCTATTTTGCCCACCTTCCAACCCCTTTCCCCCAGTAACCACTGATCTGTTCTCTGTAACTATGAGTTTGTTTTTTATTTTGTCTGTTTTGTCCTTTTAGATTTCACATATGAATGAAATCATACTATGTTTGTCTTTCTATGTCTTATTTCACTTATCATAGTACCCCCTAGGTCCATCCATGTTGTCACAAATGATAGGATTTCATCCTTTTTATGGTTGAGTAATATTCCATTGTGTATACGTACCACATCTTCATTAACAATTCACCCATTGATGGACGCTTATGTTGCTTTGAGATCTTGGCTGTTGTAAATAATGCTGCAATGAATGCAAGAGTTTCAAATTAGTATTTTCATGTTTTTCACTTAAATACCCAGAAGTGGAATAGCTGGGTCATGTAGTAGTTCTATTCTTGATTTTTTTTTTTTTTTTAAGGAATCTCCATACTTTTTCCTTTCTGGCTACACCAATTTGCAGTCCCACTAACAGTTTAGGATTTCCATTTCTCTACATTCTTCCTAACATTTTTCATATCTTGTCTTTTTGATGATAGCCATTCTAACACATGTGAGGTAATTAGTAACACATGTGAGGTAATCATTGTGGTTTTAGTTTGTATTTTCCTAATAATGACATGATATTGGACATCTTTTCATGTGCTTGTTGGCCAACTGTATGTCTTCTTTGGAAAAAATGTCTGCTCAGCTACTGGGTCCATTTTCAAATCAGGTTGTTTGTTGTTGTTGTTGTTGAGTTGTATGAGTTGTTTATATATTTTGGGGTATTAACTTCTTATCAGATATGTGATTTGCAAATATCTTCTCTCATTCAGTATGTTGCCTTTCATTGTGATGATGGTTTTCTTCATTGTGCAGAAGATTTTTAGTTTGATACAGTCTCATTTGTTTGGGGCTTCCCAGGTGGCACTAGTGGTAAAGAACCCATCTGCCAATGCTGGTAGATGCCAGAGATAAGGGTTCGATCCCTGGGTCAGGAAGGTCCCCTGGAGGAGGGCGTAGCAAACCACTCCAGTGTTCTTCCCTGGAGACTCCCATGGGTAGAGAAGCCTGGTAGGTTATGATCCATAGCATCCCAAAGAGCTGGACACAATTGAAGTAACTTAGCATGCACAGTCCCATTTGTTTATGTTTGCTTTTAATCCCTTGTGTTTGGAGTCAGATCCTCAAAAACATTGCTAAGTCTTATGTGCATTAGATTACAGCTTTTGTTTTCCTCAAGGAATTTTATGGTTTTAGTTCTTACATTCAAATATTTAATTCATTTTGAGTTATTTTTTTGTGTATACTGTCAGATAGTGGCCTAGCTTCATTCTTTTGCTTGTGGCTATCCCAGTTTTCCCAATACCATTTATTAAAGAGTCTATTGTTTTTCTATTGTATGTTCTTTGCTTCTTTATCATAAATTCATTGTACATATACATGTGAGATTTCTATCCTGTTACATTGATCTGTATTTCTTTTTTTGTGCCAGTACTCATAGTGTTTTGAACACCATAAGCTTCGTAGTATAGTTTGAAATCAGGGGGCATGATACCTCCAACTTTTTTCTTTCTCAAGGTTGTTTTAGCTATTTGAGATATTTTGTGGTTCCATATATACTTTATTTTTTTAAATTATTAATTAAAATATTTATTTATTTATTTGGCTATGCCATGCAGCATGCAGGATCTTAGTTCCCTGACCAGGAGTAGAACCCATGACTCCTGGAATGGAAGCACGGTCTTAACCACTGGACCACCAAGGAAGTCCCTCCATACACATCTTAGAATTCTTTTTCTAGTTTTGTGAAACAGACCATTGGATTTTTCATTTGAACCTGTAGATTTCTTTGGGTAGTATGGGGTAGTATGGACCTTTAAACAATATTAAGTCCTGCATTTCATGAACACTGGATATATTTCTATTTGTTTGTGTATTCTTCAGTTTTTTCATCAGTCTTGTAGTTAGTGGTGTACAGCTCTTTCACCTTCTTGAAATATTCCTAGATATTTTATTTTTTTGATGCTAATGGTGATGCAGATATAGAGAACAGACTTGTGGACACAGTGGGGAAAGGAGAGAGTGGGATGAGTTGAGAGAGTAGCACTGAAACATATACATCTCCATATGTAAAACAGATAGCCAGTGGGAATTTGCTGTAAGACACAGGGAGCTCAAACCGGATACCGTCTGGCAACCAAAAGGGGTGGTTGATTCACATGTTGATGCATCGCAGAAACCAGCACAATTTTGTAAAGCAATTACCCTCCAATTAAAAAGAAAATTAAAAAAAGAGAAAGTTATATCAATTTGTCTTTCTGATAGTTCACTATGGGTGAATAGAAATGCCAAAGATTTCTGTATCTTGATGTATCCTCTGGCTTTACTAAATTTATTTATTATTTCTAACAGATTTTGGAAGGTTCCATCTTTAGGGTTTTCTATATATAATACCATGTCAGCTGCAAATAGTGACCGTTTTACTTCTTTCTTTCCAATTTGGTTGCCCACTACTTTTTCTTGCTGAATTGCTATGGCTAGAAATTCCAATTCTTTGTTGAAGAGAAGTGGCAAGAGTGGACATCCATCTTTTTCCTGATTTCAAATTTTCACCATTGAGAATAACATTAACTGCTGGTTTGTCATATATGTTTTTTTATTATGTTGAGGTACATTCCCTCTATGGGCTTCCCAGGTGGTTCAGTGGTAAAGAATCTGCCTGCTAATGCAGGGGACATGGGAGACGTGGGTTTGATCCCCAGGTCAAGAAGATCCCCTGGAAAAGGAGATGGCAACAAGCTCCAGTTTTCTTGCCTGGAAAATTCTATGGACAGAGAAGCCTAGTGGGCTACAGTCCATGGGGTCACAAAGAGTCAGAGATGACTTTTCTGCATTTGAAATGACTGTATGATTTTTATCCTCAACTTTGTTAATATGATGTATCCCATTGATTTGTAGGTGTTTGAGCTCTCCTTGTGCCCCTGGAATAAATTTGACTTGGTCATCATGGTGTATGATTCTTTTAAAGTATGGTTTTATTTGGTTTACTAGTATTTTGTTAAGGGTTTTTGCATCTGTGTTCATCAAGGATACTGGACTTTAGTTTCCTTCCCCCTTTTTTGGGTGTTCTTATATGGTCTTGGTATCAGGGTAATGCTGGTTTCACAAAATGTGTTTGTAAAGTTTCTCTCCAGTTTTTTAGAAGAGCTTGGGAAAGATAGGTATTAAATCTTTCAATGTTTTGTGGAATTTTTCAGTGAAGCCATCTGGTCCTGGATTTCTGCTGAGATTTTTGATTACCATTTTAATCTCCTTATTAGTGATCAATCTACTCAGACTTCTGTTTCTTGATGATTCAGCCTTGGAAGATTGTATGTTTCTAGGAATTTATTCATTTCTTCTAAGGCATCCAATTCATTGGTGTATAATTTTTCACAGAAGTTTCTCATGATTCTTTGTATTTCTATAGCATCAGTTATAACTTCTTTTATTTCTGATTTTACTTATGAGAACCCTCTACTTTTTTCTTAGCTAAAGGTTTGTTGATTTTTTTAATATTTTCAAATAAACAGTTGTTAGGTTCATTTATTCTTTAAAAAAATGTAACTAAAGGTGATGTGCACTGTTGTGCTAGTTTCTGTTGTACAGCCCCACATTCTTTTTCCTTTGATCTTTTCCATTTTTTAAGTCTCCATTTCATTCATTTACCCTCTTTGTGTGTGTGCCTTTTAAAATTATTTATTTACATTATTTAACTTTTTGTACAACTTTAAAGATTACTTTCCATTTACCAAATATTTGCTATATTCCCTGTGTCGTACAGTACATCCTTGAGCCTGTCTTGCACTCAGTAGTTTATATCTCCCTCTCTTCCACTGCTCCATTGCTCTTCCCTCTGGTAACGACTAGTTTGTTCTCTATATCTGTGAGTCTGCTTCTTTATTGTTAAAATTTGTTTGGAAACACAAAAGACCTTGCATAGCCAAAACAATCTTGAGAGAAAAAAAAAAACACAGCTGGAGGAATCACGATCCCTGACTTCAGACTACTACAAAGCTATAGTAATCAAAACAATATGGTTCTGGCATAAACCAGATATACAGATCAATGAAACAGGATGGAGAGCCTGGAAACAAACCCATGCACTTATGGTCATTTAATCTACAACAAAGGAGGCAATAGTCTAACAATGGAGAAAAGACAGGCTCTTCAATAAATGTTGCTAGGAAAGCTGATCAGATACATGTAAAAGAAGGAAATTAGAACATTCTCTAACACCATATATAAAAGTAAACATAAAATGGATTAAAGACCAAAATCTAAGACTGGATATTATAAAACTCCTAGAGGAAAACATAGGCAAAACATAGCATAAGTCACTGCAATAATTTTTGGATCCACCTCCTAAAGTAAAGGAAATAAAAGCAAAACTAAACAAAACTAGGATTTTCATAGCTTTTATTTAGGAAACCATGAAAAAAATGAAAATACAACCTGCTGCTGGTGAATGGATAAAGAAGATGTAGTATATACACACAATGGAATACTACTCAGCCATATAAAAAAGAATTGAATTTTGCCATTTGTAGAAACATGGATGGACTGAGAGGGCATTATGCTAAGTGAAATAAATCAGAGAAAGACAAATGCTGTATGACATCACTTATATGTAGAATCTAAAAAATACAACAAAGTAGTGACTATAACAAAAAAAGAAGCATACTCTGGCCTGATCATCAGTGTTGTGACAAAATATATGAAAGAAAAGTACAATTTTAAGTTTATTTTTTATTCATTTATAATAATTTTGCTGAAATTTAAGCACATTTTGAGAGGTCACAGAATAAATGTCAGATGAGCTTTCCTTCTCAACACTTTCTGGCTATTTTATAAAAACTAAGCACATACATGTGAAATAGATTAATGACAATACAATGGAGCATGTGATGAAAGTATATGGACTGTCAAAGCAAAATCTATAATAATTTAGGAGGTTATGAATAAACCTTGACACTCCTCTCTACCTCATTTCTCACATTTTGTCTCCCATCACATTCTTTCTAACTAAAAAGTATATCTGGAATTTATCGATTTCTCTCCATCCCTACTGCCACCACTTTGGTTCAGGTCATCATTATCCCCTGCCCAAATGATTTATCTTATCTTTTTCCAGTTTTATTTTACTCAATTGATTCTCTCCCATAGCCAGAATAGTATTAAACTCCAAAACTGATTGTGTTTAAGGATTCCCATTCCCCTGAGTTTAAGTCCATCCTCTGTAAATGGTTCCTGTGATTAGACCTTGGTTTACCTTTCAGCCTCATCTCTTCCCTCTGTCCTGCTAACGCTTCATGGTCTCACCGTGCTGTATTCAGTGTCCCTCAAATATCATCTACTCAAGATCTTCTCAGTTTCAACAGTAATTCCTTAGGAAGATCTTTTCTGGTCCTTAGGTTAGGGATCTGTCCTATTAATCAGTCTCATATCCCTTGATCTTGTGTCATGGCAAAGCATACTTGTTTAATTATCTGCTTTTGTGATGGCATATCTTATATTTTCATGAATTCTATAGCATGGCATCTGACACAGAGAAGATGTTTAATATTTTCCACATGAAGAAATAAATATAGAAAGGGAGATAAATGTTAAGATAGCTCTTAAAGAAAACTTACCTATTTTGATTACAATAAGAGAGTAAATACTGCATGTATAAATCATAATACATCTGATTTTCCATTCAGGTATGCCATTGTGTACATACAGCCAAAACTACCAAACATTTTGTCTGAACATGTGCAGTTAGAGGCAGTAATTTCTCTAAGGGCATAATGTGAATCAGCCTATTAAAGAAGACTAATTTCTTTCTTTCTACAAATAAAAATTAGATCTATTTAAGGTATAATCATTTCCCTTAGATTTACTGAGATATAATTGACATATAACATTATATAGGTTTAATTTGATATACTTACATATTTCAAAAATTACCACCATATGTAACTTTAAAGTATATAATACAATATGATTAACTGTAATCACTATCATGTGCATTAGAGCCCTAGAACTTACTCATCTTGTAACTGGAAGTTTGCACTTTTGACCAACATTTCCCCTGTGCCTCTATACATCAGCCTTTTAAAGAAGCCCAGTTTTTAAGACTCATTAGTTTCCATGATAATACAAATTATGCTCAGATGTTCATCAGATGTTGTGAATGGGAGAAGGGAAGTTATACTGGTTTGTAATTAGTTTACACTTAAAAAACATTTTCTGTATAGTACTTTTAGCTATCATTAAATTTCATTTAGTTTATATCACAGGTATACACATAAAGCATTCATAGGTATATAAAGAAAGTCTTCATTAATTCAGGCTATATATAATGTGAGGACTCTTTTAAGGTAATATGCTACATTTGGTGTCCTAATTTTGCATTCAATTAAATACATTATAATTTTAGTCTTTGTTTTATTTCTAAAACATGATCTTTTATCACATGGTAAAGAGAAAGCATTTCCATTTATAATTTTGGAGGATATCAATTTTCTATCATCAGACTATTTTATTAATCTTAAAATTCCTTAAAATTCTATTCTGTTGTGGTAAAAGAAAGCATTATAAGAATCTCATTAAACACAAATAAGATGCAATGAAAAATCACAATAAAAATGCCAAAAGCATAGGTTTAATTTCCTAGATTTAGATTTAACCATGCAGTTTTGGAATTTGATAATAGCATTTTGTGTTTTGCATATTAAGTTCTTTTATTAATAGTATAAAAATTATTTTGATTTGAAGTTTGTTGGTCTGAAAAATATGAAATAAAAATAAAGTTACTGAGAATTAAAAAGTGAATATGCACTTACCTATTTATCTATCTGCTATTATACACAATTATCAAAGATTGCCGGAAGAAAAATTCATCATTTTTAGGGACTTCTAATTTTGATGGGTTGGATGAGTGATGATGCACATGGTTTGGAGGAAAGAGTCCTTTAAGAGAGAGTACAATGTTGCTTCAACCTAGATGTCCATCAGCAGATGAATGGATAAGAAAGCAGTGGTACATAGACACAATGGAGTATTCAGTCAGTTCAGTTCAGTTCAGTTGCTCAGTCGTGTCCGACTCTTTGTGACCCCATGAATCACAGCACGCCAGGCCTCCCTGTCCATCACCAACTCCCGGAGTTCACTCAAACTCATGTCCATCAAGTCGGTGATGCCATCCAGCCACCTCATTCTCTGTCGTCCCCGTCTCCTCCCACCCTCAATCCCTCCCAGCATCAGACTCTTTTCCAGTGAGTCAACTCATCGCATGAGGTGGCCAAAGTATTGGAGTTTCGGCTTTAGCATCAGTCCTTCCAATGAACACCCAGGATTGATCTCCTTTAGAATGGACTGGTTGGATCTCCTTGCAGTCCAAGGAACTCTCAAGAGCCTTCAGCCATTAAAAAGAATACATTTGAATCAGTTCTAATGAGGTGGATGAAACTGGAGCCTATTATGCAGAGTGAAGCAAGCCAGAAAGAAAAACACCAATACAGTATACTAATGCATATATATGGAATTTAGAAAGATGGTAACGATAACCATGTATACGAGACAGCAAAAGAGACACAGATGTATAGAACAGTCTTTTGGACTCTGTGGGAGAGGGTGAGGGTGGGATGATTTGGGAGTATGGCATTGAAACATGTATATTATCGTATGTGAAACAAATCGCCAGTCCAGGTTCGATGCATGATACAGGATGCTTAGGGCTGGTGCACTGGGATGACCCAGAGGGATGGGATGGGGAGGGAGTTGGGAGGGGGGTTCAGGATGGGGAACACACATACACCCGGGGTGGATTCATGTCAATGTATGGCAAAACCAATACAATAATGTAATTAGCCTCCAATTACAATAAATACATTTATATTAAAAAAATCATTAAAGCTTAGTCATACATGGAGAAAATTGCCTAATAATTAAGAATGAATGCTTTAAAATGGCAACAGATGCATTGGACAGTTAATTAAATTGAACATTGCTTATTTGTAAAGAAATGACAAAAAATTCAAACTTTCCTGGGGCACGTGAAATCTTTATAGTATCAGAAGTGGGAAACCTGAAAGACGTGACTCATTCTCTGTTTGGATGATGCAGAATTGCTCTAAGCAGTAAGCTTACTGTTTTCAGACAGCATTAGCAGCTTCAGCACATACAACTGTGTCATCCTCCCTTAATACGCAGTGTTTATAACTGCAAAGGGGAGATGATAAACAGCATATGAGATCTGATATTTTCATGATGACTTAAACAGATACTGATGGACAGATCTGCTGTTTGATGTTTTCTTCACTAGCCCTGAAGATGCTGAGACATAGATGTGGCTGTGATTATCTTTTGTAAGACAGGAAATGCAATCTGTAGGGATCTCTGGAAGTAGAAAGGTCATGCAGTCTGGAACCTGTGAGTCTTTTCAGTCTCTAAGTCATCAGGTATGACCTCATGAATTATGATGATGCTGCTAGATTGTAGAGTTATTGCTTTTTCTAGCTCATTTAGAATATATTAATCAATGTAATTGTTTATTATTAGGTTCTCCTTAGGATATTTAAACAAGTAATATTTATAGTAATAGATGCCAGATAAACAATATGAATTTTAGAAATGTGTGTGTGTTTGTGTTTACTTTAGCTTTTTATGGGGAAGTGGGAAGTAAAGAAAGAGATCCTTTGTATGTGATTAAGGGCAAGGTTTTGGGCTCTACAGATTTTTCCAGATTAAACCTGAATACAGTCAAATTGCAGCTTTTATTTTGAATGATAAAAATTACATAAATTTTTTCATACTGATAAGTATACACCATAGCTAGCTGCTTATATATAGTGACATATTAAATTTTTTTATCTGGGATTTCTTAAGCATAGAAATAGATGTTACTGTCACTGTACTGTGCAACCACACAGCAACCCAACTGTGATGAGTAGAATTATGTTTATCAGCATCTGAGCTATTTTCTTGAAATTATCTTTCAGTATCTAAATTGTTTTAAAAGGCATTGCTTTTAATTATTTTTCAAATCTATTGACATAATGATGCTTTGGTTCTCTTAATGTAGAGATCTGCTAAGGCACTGCTTATAGATTAAAGCAGATAATAAATCTGTTTTTTTCTTTGTTATTTTACAAAGAAATCCGGTGACGTATAAGCTTGTTTAAGATTTTTGACCCAGAGATATTCTACTTTTGCTTACTTTCATTTTCAAAATGAAAGACTCAATTATATTAAACATATTAACTACAAAGAATAGAAAATTAACACATCAAAGAATTTGGATTTATATATCGATTTTATTCTGAAATTCTGCTATTTATTTTAAACCATTTTCACATATCATGTTATAATGCATTTAACTTTGGTTTTTTATAGCATATCCTCAGGGTTACATGCTTGGATAAGAAGCCTTGCCTCTGTTTGACATTCAAGTTTTGAAGGAATTTTTTTTTTTTTGTATTACACATATTTCTGCCTCAGTATTAGGGGACTTGGCAGATACTTGACAAGGCATCCCGTATTAAATGAACAAAAACAGAGAAAATGTTGCAGCATTTCTCAGAAGATAGTTTTGTCTTCGTTATTCCATAGCTTGATTAGGATTTAATGCCCCATCAAGGTAAAATGTTGTATTAAATATGAATATACTTATCAAAGACTAAAATGGAAATCTGAAACAGTGATTTGATTTAGTTAAGGGGTCAGTTTCTCCTTTTTAATTAAAAGCACACTAAAAATTATACCTACTGATATTGACTATTATTTTTTGTATGCTATTCAGACTACTTAGCCTGCTTAGATTCTTATTAGCAGGGAAGTTTGCCATATTCTTAAGCTTGATTAGTTTTGGAATGATTTGAATATACCTTTTTAGTTGCTACAAAACCTGTTTAATCTGTTAGAATTTATTTCCAGTATTTGCATGTATTAGTCACTATGAGTACATTCTGTTTCTTGGCATTGCTTTGGGATTCTTCTAAGTATTGGTTTCACAACATTCTGCTAGATTTTTCACTGTGTTTGTGACCTTTCAAAAGAACCAAACCATAAAGATTTTTAGTTAATTTCTTCAGTGACACTTAAATGAGGATATCTCAATAATTCTGTAAGGTGAAAAAATTACAGTCTTAGTCTCATTTCTTTTACAAGGTGGAGAAAAGTGTCTCTCTGTTGCTATGTCAAAATATATAACATTAAAAATAAATATTGGTTAGAATGTCAGAGACATTTAATATACTGTCGATCTTTTTCCTGTACAGCAAGATGATCTTGACCTTTTGAATGGTGGAACTGATTGTAAATCTGCTCAGTAACAATTGGTCGTCTTCTTTTTGTAATGGTTGCCTTTATCGGTACCATTTTATACATGCATTTCATTATACATTGTAAAGATTTCTAAAGGTAAGCTGTCTATAAACAACTATTTGGGTAATCATTCAATTCAGTGAGCATTATGTGAAAGCTGATCATTTGCACAATATTGTATTTGGTGTTGAGAGGAATACAGAAAACAAAGAGTTGTTTCCTGCTTCCAAGATTATGAGAAAATGTACATAATGAATTATGCTCACATTTTGAATTGACTTTTCAAAAGTGGTATGCTACTATCAGTTCTAATTGGTGAACCTTAGGATGAGTTACATATAATTCTTTTTTCCTCATGTAAATCTCTTGATATTAGGGACATTAAAGATTGGATCAAACTGTAAAATCAAGCATTATATAATTTTGATAACTGCATTAACTTCTTTTATAATAACATTATTTTTATTAGGGCATTATAAACTGTTAATAAAATTACATTGTATGTTTTATAAGCCGTAGTTTTCAATTTGAGAGCAAAAATATTGGCAGCATGCAGAAGCAGGGACCCCAACAATCATTTCAAAACAGGGATGTGACCCATTTTGTATATTTCCAGTTTGGTGGTGGTTTAGTCACTAAGTTGTGTTTGACTCTTGCGACCCCATGTACTGTAGCCTGACAGGCTCTTCTGTCCATGGGGATTCTCTAGGCAAGAATACTGGAGTGGGCTGCAATTTCCTTCTCCAGGGGATCTTCCCGACCCAGGAATCGAACCCAAGTCTCCTGCATTGCAGGCAGATTCTTTACTGACTGAGCTATATAGGTTATTATGGAAGGGGATTTTGATTTCATAGGGATTAAGTTTTGGAAGTAAGGAGTAGCAAGTTTTGGACTGTTTGATGCTAGGTAGGTCAGGGTCATTTGGGGAGTCTTTTGAATAAATTGGGGAGGATAGGATTTACCTTAGGCTCTGAGGAGGGGGACTGGGAGGAACTAGTAGGAAAGGAGACCTTCACCATCTGGCTGTTGGGCGTCCACACACAACTCTCTTCTCCTTCATACCAGTGTGCTGGCTAAAAGCAGCATGGAGGTAGGTTGTTGTTGCTCATTGCTCAGTCGTGTCTGACTCTTTGCAACCCCATGGGCTGCAGCATGTCAGGCTTCCCTGTTCTTCACCATCTCCTGGAGCTTGCTCATGTTCATCGTCAGTGATGCCGTCCAACCATCTCATCCTCTGTCGTCCCCTTCTCCTCCAGCCCTCAATCTTTCCCAACATCAGGGTCTTTTCAAATGAGTCAGCTCTTCACAACAGGTGGCCAAAGTATTGGAGTTTCAGCTTCAGCATCAGTCCTTCCAATGAATATTCAGGACTGATTTCCTTTAGGATGGACTGGTTGGATCTCCTTGCAGTCCAAGGGACTCTCAAGAATCTTCTCCAACACCACAGTTCAAAAGCATCAATTCTTCGGCTCTCAGTCTTCTTTATGGTCCAACTCTCACATCTATTCATGACTATTGGAAAAACCATACCTTTGACTATACGGACCTTTGTTGGCAAAGTAACGTCTCTGCTTTTTAATATGCTGTCTAGGCTTGTTTTAGCTTTTCTTCCAGGGAGCAGGCATCTTTTAATTTCATGGCTACAGTCACCATCTGCAGTGATTTTTGGGCCCAAGAAAATAAAGTCTCTCACTGATTCCTTTGTTTCCCCATCTATTTACCATGAAGGGAGGTGGGTAGAGAAGATGCAAAAACCTTATTTCGCTGGAATCCTAGGCTGGTGCATGCTGCCCAGTAATGCTTGTTTTCTTGAATTAAAGCAATAGAAAATTATTTACAAGTTCTTTTGGTTTGTATAGTATGGTAGTTACGCATCCAGACTGCCATGATCACTAGATTCAAATCTTAGCTGCACCACTTACCAGCTGTATGATTGTGGGCAAGTTACTTAACCTTTCTGGGTTTCAGTTTCCTCAGTGTGATACAGACATAGTAATGGTGCCTGTGAAAAGAATTGTGAAGGTCAAATGAGTTAAGGCATGTAAAGCACCTTAAGAGTTCTGAAATATACTAAGCACACTACTGCCAACGCTACTTAGTGGCAGACATTATTATATACATTCTTAGAGCTACGATGAGCTATTGGTAATGGTCATTGTGAGTTTAATTTTGACCTCTCACCCTCATTCTTCTTATCAAGTAAATTCAGCTAAAAACACTTCATAACAGAAGATTACTGAGTCTTTGGGAAAGCTTAACAGCAATATCAGGTCTTTTTTTAAAGTACTAGTTAGAGATTGACACGATGGACATGAGTTTGGGTGAACTCCGGGAGTTGGTGATGGATAGGGAAGCCTGGCGTGCTGTGATTCATGGGGTCGCAAAGAGTCGGACACAACTGAGCGACTGAACTGAACTGAACTGAGTTAGAGATTAAAATTAAGGAGTAAAAATCAAGGTTTAAATAAAATAATAGAGAAGTTATAGAGCTTAGGTTTAATGACCTGAGTTATTTTTTAAATCATAAAAAGTATCCTTGATGAAGACTTCACTCAAATTTATACACAGCTTGTTTTAGTAATTTTATTTGTTAATGAAAATTTATAGTCTAGATGAAAGACTAAAATGAAATATATTATAAATATAATACTAAATATGAATGCAACAGTTCGAGTTCCTGCTTGATAGAGTATAATATTTTGAATTACTGATGCTTATTTAATGTAAAGATATTGATGTGCTTAAAAACTGTCAAACTCCTAAGTACAAGTGTGTAATTTTGTGCTTGGATGAAATCTAACTCTAAATCTTAAGTAATCTGGTGTTACATTTTGTGACATTTTAGTTTTGTGACTAAAATACATTTTTGCATTTTAGTTCTCTTCTCTTGAGCAATTTTTTCAATGTGCAGCTATTCCCCTGGAATTGGCACAAGGTTGATCAAATTGCCGATCAAATTTCAGCACAATGCAATTTGTTAAAGCAAACAAAAAGCCAAACTGCAGAACCCTGTTGTATTGCAGTAAGCGCAGTGCAGGGCAAGGATGTAAAGACCTTCAGGAAATCATAGATAGTGGATTGTGAACACTAAATACAAATGGCCATAACAGAGTGTGAAAATCAGTGAGTGCCACAGAGGGTCCAAAATGAGATGAAAGAGGCATAAGTCATTCTGCTGAGTTCAGCTGGCAGAATATTTCAAGCTAAATGAGGAGAGAGAAGGAAAAGCTATATGGGCAGTTGGGGAAGTATGTCAAGGAGCATATGAAGTAGACCTTGAAGACTGGCCAAGACGGGAAAAAGGTCATTTTGGGTAGAGGAAATGACATGAGAAAAAGTTGGGAGACAGAAAGCAAATAATATGTTTGAGTAGTATGGAATGGTTCATTTTGGTCTATAGCCCAGTCAGGTAACTCAGACTATCAAAGGAAAGATTTGTTGGGACCAGATAATGTAGAATCTAAACTGAGAACATTTCATGCTAAACTACTTATTTTGGGGAGAAAATAAAAGATAAAAAAAGCACCTATATTTTGCAGTCATATTCAGAACTCTAACCCTCCTGAGACTTTGAAAATGAAAATTAAATTCCTGAGTAGATTTAGTAGTTAGTAGACAAGGTAGGGGGTAGAAGCAAAATGAAGGATTTTAATCAAATTCTCTATCAGAGTTGCACGTGAGAGCATTTCTTGGTCTGTCCACAACCACTCAGGAGTCCTAGATTTCAGACCCTAAGAGACCTCCTGCTTGTCCCTGATGTAAACTCCATTTTATTGTAAAGTAATCAGCTTTAGCTTTGGCTTTATTTTAGACATTTCCTAGACCAAGGACAATCGAGAAGGATCATTTTAATACAATGAATTTGCATGTCACTATGGTGAATATTTGGATAATAAAGACTTCATCTTAGGAAAAATTGGAAGGAGAAATTGCTACTGATAATCCTGGAAGTTACAGGGATATTTAAGCTCTGCTTATTGCTAATATAGCAATGATAAAGTAAGTGTCATTGCTAATACCTTTAATATCACCTATAAATTTGTACACCAGAACTTATTCAGTATTGTGTGAGGTTAGTAAAAAGGCTGGGTAACATCTAAGAGCAGATCTCCCTTAGGTGTGACATCTGAGATGTGACTTTTGTTATCAGGAGGATAGCTTTTGTGCATGGGAATTGAAAAAATTGGAATTGAATACTCTTATTTAGTACATCATCCATATAAACTATGTTAGAAGTAAACATGGAATTTCACAGAGTGAGTAAAAATGAAACCAGACTCTATTGCTCTTCTGGCCTTTTATTTAGAGCAATAGTACACCCATGTAGTTGAGAATACTCAGTTTCTTTCTGTAGAATACTGCATTATTTGAAAAACCCATTTTTCTAGAAGTTCCTATGAAGTTGTTCTTATTAATCCTGTTACTTCACGTTGCCTTGGGAAATAGCTGTACATATGGTAGTGGCCCAGCAAATTTTCAATACTTATTTTAGAACCATAGATCCATTTCTGGGAGAAACTTTGGAGAATACTGGATTTTAGGGTTTTTTTTAAAACTTTTAAATATTCAAACACTTTTTACCTTGCTTGCATGCTCAGTCATTCAGTTGTGTCTGACTCTGCGACCCCATGGACAATATAGCCTGCCAGGCTCCTCTGTCCATGGGATTTTCCAGGCAAGAATACTGGAGTGGTTTGCCATTTCCTCCTCCAGAGGATCTTCTTGACCCAGGGATCAAACTCATGTCTCCTGCATCTCCTGCATTTGCAGGCGGATTCTTTACCACTGAACTGCCAGAAAGCCCTCCTTAAAATACAGATAAAAGACATTTACTGAAATGATCCTTTCCTTATCCCAAGTCTTTTAGAAAATGATAATACAGGAATATAAATAAGTTAAAAAGTCAATTGATAATCTTTGATCAAATTTCTCTTTATGAAAGGCAACAGAACTTGGTTCATGAAATATTGCAATGCAAAATATGCTGCATATAAATGTATATTATCTATTTCTAGACATTCCTATTTTTGGTCAAAATTTTATTCAAACTCATAATAATTTATTGAGTCTATTGTGTAGTGTGGAGGGAGGCAGTATAGCACAGTAGTTAAGAGCCAGACTTATGGAGCTGGATTTGTTTGTTTAGATCCTATATCCTCCATTTACAGACATAGTTTATTTTAGTAATGTTGTCTAATCTCTCTCTTCCTTAGTACTGTCATCTATAAAATGAGGATACTAATGCGCTAATCTCTAGGCTTGTAAAGGAAATCAATCAAATTAATGAATTAGTATAAGTAAATTACTTGAAACAGTGCCTAGCTTAACAAATATTGCTTATTAAAATTAGTCCCCACTGAACTAGATAAAGTTGAGGAGAAAGCTACAAAAGATAAACAAGATATAAAATAAATCCACCACTTGAAGGAATTTGTGTGTGTGTGCTCAGTTGTGTCCAACTCTTTGCAACCTCATGGACTGTGGCCTGCCAGGCTCCTCTGTCCATGGAATTTTCCAGGCAAGAATACTGGAGCGGGTTGCCATTTCCTCCTCTAGGATCTTTCTGACCCAGCGAGCGAACCCTTATCTCTTGCATCTCCTGCATTGGCAGGCAGAGTCTTTACTACTAGATTCTCCTGGGAAGGAATTTACATTTTTGTATGTGTAAAGTATCATATATAATGTTATATATATAACATGCATACATAAATACACATATTTAGTACATATGTATGTATAGTGTGTTAGTTGTTCAGTCGTGTCTGACCCTTTGCGACCACCTGAACTGTAGCCTGCCAGACTCCCCTGTCCATGGAATTCTGCAGGCAAGAATACTGGAATGGGTTGCCATTCCCTTCTCCAGGGGATCTTCCCAACCCGGGGATTGAACCTGGGTCTCCTGCATTGCAGGCAGTTGCTTTTACCATCTGAGCTACCCAATAACACCCATATATACATACATACACAAATATTATATATAATAGTTTGTCTAAGATTAGAATTGCCTGCAAAAGATAGGATGATATGGGGTTCAAACCAGGAGGTCTAACTGAGCTCTTGCTCTTAACTACTATGCCATATATATGGCTTAGAGCTATATACATTCAAATTAGATTTTAAATAGCCATGTATAAGTTCATATATTGTAAATGCCAAATTGAGACAAGAGACCTCAAGGTAAACTAAAAGTGCTGTGGAAGACTTCCTGGAAGAAGGGTGACAGGTTTCCTATGACCCACTCTTTGATCTCTTTTTGTGCAGATAACACATGTGAAGTCTTTAGTTCTACCACAGGTACTCAATCAATTAGAGTTGTTATTATTATCATAACCTTTCTGATAATTTTTTCTAAATCTCCCCTAATTGGACAATGTGCTGTTTGAAACCCTTAATTCTAATCTATACTCATGACTTAAATTACCCACCAGTGTTTCTTAATTGTCATTATGCATCAAAATCAAATGTCTAGCATTTAAAAAATATTGATACGCCAGGCTTATTTCAGAAATATTAAATAAAATGTATGGATTTATAACCCATGTTTTTATATTTGCAAAAAACTTTCCAAGTGAATCTTATGGGCAGCCAAAATTGAGAACTGCTGCTTTACATGGTGATGAATTGCAAATGTGTACCTTAAATCCACACCTTAACCTCTGTCTAGTGTTCCAGACATAGCATCTCTGCTCATTTATCTTATCAATATCTCAAACTTAGTACATCCTAAGCAAAACTTACTATTTTATCTTCAAAACCTTTGTTTTTCCTAGCATGATGACCTAATAATAATTCTCAACATTTTAATCCCAATCGTAGGTCCAATTACTCACCAAGTTATGTAGATTGTTTCTCCTAAGGAGTCCAAAATTTACCTTTTCTTTCCATTCCTCATTGTCTTGACCTCAGTGTAAATTCACATTCATTTCTCACCTGGACTATTGTAGATATTTCTTAATTGGTATTTCTTTTTCTTCCCAAAGCAGCCTACTCACCAGTCAGCTGCCAGAGTATTCTTTCTAAGATGGAAACCAGGAACAGATATTTCCCTACTTAAATTCATTCTAAGGCTCCCCATTACTTTCATAATTTTTGGAGTTCAGATAAGTGAGAACATGCAATATTTATCTTCCCGTCTGTGACTTATTTCACTTAGCATAGTGCCCTCAAGTTTTATCTATTTCACTGCAAATGGCAAGATTGCCTTCTTTCTCATGGCTAAATAATATTCTGTTGCATTTACTCCATTCATTCATTTATTGATATACACTTAGATTGTTCCCATATTTTGGATATTGTCAATAGTATGGCAATGAACATGGGAGTGCAGATACCTCTTTGAGACAGTTATTTTCTTTCCTTAGAATACATACCCAGAAGTGGTACTGCTAGATCATATGGTAGTTCTATTTTTAATTTTTTGAGGAATGAGGAAGTGACATTTAAACTTAGCCATTTTTAGTTAAACTCACTCTAAATTCTACTAGTTAGACAGAGACAGACTCTCTCAAACCTTTTAAAATGCTGTTCTCTTTGCCTATAATGTTTTCAGTCCCTCATTTCACTTGTTTTTACCCGGTCAACTATTTCTTATATCTCAAGATTTATTTATCCTAAGCACTGTCTCCTTTTGAAACATTCCTTCATCTCTTCAGAGTGAATTAGATGTTTTTTACATGTGTTCTTATGGATTCTAGTATTTACCTTAAATGAAGTCCAATACATGCTGTATTGAAGCCACTGATTTTCCTGTCTTGACTGTGAGCTGTTTCAAAGGCCAAGTGTCTTTTACTTTTTCCCACCAGCACTAATATTGTTCCTGGCACACGTAACTACTTAATACATTTTTGTTGAATATCCAATGGGTAATGAGTATGAAATGTTTGTGAAAACATGTAGTCTAGGTCACTTTGGACACCATTAGCAATTTATATTCACTGAGGTGTGTAAGTCTTTCCCATTCTCTATTTCCTACATATTTCTTTGCATTGATCACTGAAGAAGGCTTTCTTATCTCTTCCTTGCTGTTCTTTGGAACTCTGCATTCAAATGGGTATATCTTTCCTTTTCTTCCTTGCCTTTCACTTCTTTTCTCAGCTATTTGTAAGGCCTCCTCAGACAACCATTTTTCCTTTTTGCATTTGTTTTTCTTGGGGATTGTCTTGATCACTGACTCCTATACAGTGTCACAAACCTCCATCCATAGTTCCTTAGGCACTCTATCAGATCTAATCCCTTGAATCTATTTGTCACTTCCCCTGCATAATCATAAGGGATTTGATTTAGGTCATACCTGAATGATCTAGTGGTTTTCCCTACTTTCTTCAGTTTAAGTCTGAACTTGCCAATAAGGAGTTCATGATCTGAGCCACAATCAGCTCCCAGTCTTGTTTGCTGACTTTATAGAGCTTCTCCATCTTTGGCTGCAAAGAATATAATCAATCTGATTTCGGTGTTGACTATCTGGTGATGTCCATGTGTAGAGTCTTCTCTTGTGTTGTTGGAAGAGGGTGTTGCTATGACCAGTGCGTTCTCTTGGCAAAGCTCTGTTAGCCTTTGCCTGCTTCATTCTGTACTCCAATGCCAAATTTGCCTGTTACTCCAGGTGTTTCTTGACTTCCTACTTTTGCATTCCAGTCCCCTCTAATGAAAAGGACATCTTTTTTGGTGTTAGTTCTAGACAGTGTTATAGGTCTTCACAGAACCATTCAACTTTAGCTTCTTCAGCATTACTGGTCGGGGCATAGATTTGGAATACTGTGATATTGAATGACTTGCCTTGGAAATGAACAGAGATCATTCTGTTGTTTTTGAGACTGCATCCAAGTACTGCATTTTGGACTCTTTTGTTGACTATGATGGCTACTCAATTTCTTCTAAGGGATTCTTGACCACAGTAGTAGATATTATGGTCATCTGAGTTAAATTCACCCATTCAAGTCAGTTTTAGTTCTCTAATTCCTAAAATGTCGATTTTCACTCTTGCCATCTCCTGTTTGACCACTTCCAATTTGCCTTGATTCCTGGATCTAACATTCCAGGTTCCTATGTAATATTGCTCTTTACAGCGTCAGACTTTACTTCTATCACCAGTCACATCCACAACAGGGTATTGTTTTTGCTTTGGCTCCATCCCTTCATTCTTTCTGGAGTTATTTCTCCACTGTTCTCCAGTAGCATATTGGGCACCTACCGACCTGGGGAGTTCATCTTTCAGTGTCCTATTTTTTGTCTTCTCATACTGTTCATGGGGTTCTCAAGGCAAGAATACTGAAGTGACTTGCCATTCCCTTCTCCAGTGGACCACGTTTTGTCAGAACTCTCCACCATGACCCATCAATCTTGGGTGGCCCTACACGGCATGGCTCATACTTTCATTGAGTTAGAAAAGGCTGTGGTCCATGTGATCAAATTGGTTAGTTTTCTGTGATTATGGTTTTCAGTCTGTCTGCCCTCTGATGGGGAAGGATAAGAGGCTAATGGAAGCTTCCTGATGGGAGAGGTTGACTGAGGAGTAAACTGGGTCTTGTTCTGGTGGGCAGGGTCATGCTCAGTTCAGTTCAGTTCAGTCACTCAGTCATGTCTGACTCTTTGTGACCCCATGGACTGCAGCATGACAGACCTCCCTCAGTTCAGTTCAGTTCAGTCGCTCAGTCGTGTCTGACTCTTTGCAACCCCATGAATCACAGCATGCCAGGCCTCCCTGTCCATCACCAGCTCCTGGAGTTCACTCAAACTCATGTCCATCGAGTTGGTGATGCCATCCTCCATCTCATTCTCTGTCATCCCCATCTCCTCCTGCCCCCAATCCCTCCCAGCATCAGAGTCTTTTCCAGTGAGTCAACTCGTCGCATGAGGTGGCCAAAGTATTGGAGTTTCAGTTTTAGCATCAGTCCTTCCAATGAACACCCGGGATTGATGTCCTCTAGAATGGACTGGTTGGATCTCCTTGCAGTCCAAGGGACTCTCAAGAGTCTTCTCCAGCACCACAGTTCAAAAGCATCAATTCTTCGGTGCTCAGCTTTCTTCACAGTTCAACTCTCACATCCATACATGACCATGGGAAAAACCATAGCCTTGACTAGATGGACCTTTGTTGGCAAAGTAATGTCTCTGCTTTTTAATATGCTATCTAGGTTGGTCATAAATATGCCAGCAAATTTGGAAAACTCAGCAGTGGCCACAGCGCTGGAAAAGGTCAGTTTTCATTCCAGTTCCAAAGAAAGGCAATGCCAAAGAATGCTCAGACTACCACGCAATTGCACTCATCTCCCACGCTAGCAAAGTCATGCTCAAAATTCTCCGAGCCAGGCTTCAACAGTACGTGAACTGTGAACTTCCAAATGTTCAAGCTGGATTTAGAAAAGGCAGAGAAACCAGAGATCAAATTGCCAACGTCCACTGGATCATGGAAAAAGCAAGAGAGTTCCAGAAAAACATCTACTTCTGCTTTATCGACTATCTATGCCAAAGCCTTTGACTGTGTGGATCACAACAAACTGGAAAATTCTTCAAGAGATGGGAATACCAGACCCTATGACCTGCCTCCTGTGAAATCTGTATGCAGATTTGTCAAGAAGCAACAGAACTGTAGATGGAACAATGGACTGGTTCCAAATTGGGAAAAGAGTACATCAAGGCTGTATATTGTCACCCTGCTTATTTAACTTATATGCAGAGTACATCATGAGAAATTCCTGGCTGGATGAAGCACAAGCTGGAATCAAGATTGCAGGAATAAACATCAGTAACCTCATATATGCAGATGACACTACTCTTATGGCAGAAAGCGAAGAACTAAACAGCCTCTTGATGAAGATGAAAGAGGAGAGTGGAAAAGTTAGTTAAAGGTTAACATTCAGAAAACTAAGATCATGGCATCTGGTCCCATCAGATTGTGGCAAATATATGGGGAAACAGTGACATACTCTATTTTGGGGGGCCTCCAAAATCACTGTAGATGGTGACTGAAGCCATACAGTTAAAAGATGCTTGCTCCTTTAAGAAAAATCATGAACAACCTAGACAGCATATTAAAAAGCAGAGACATTGTTTTGCCAACAAAGGTCCGTTTAGTCAAGGCTATGGTTTTTCCAGTAGTTATGTATGGATGTGAGAGTTGGACTATAAAGAAAGCTGAGTGCAGAAGAATCGATGCTTTTGAACTGTGGTGTTGGAGAGGACTCTTGACAGTCCCTTGGATGGCAAGGAGATTCAACCAGTCCATCCTAGAGGATATCAATCCTGAATATTCATTGGAAGGACTGATGTTGAAGATGAAACTCCAATACTTTGGCTACCTGATGGGAAGAACTGACTCACTGGAAAAGACCCTGATGCTGGGAAAGATTGAAGGCGGGAGGAGAAGGGGACAACAGAGGATGAGATGGTTGGATGGCATCACTGACTCAATGGACATGAGTTTGAGTAAAGTGCGGGAGTTGGTGATGGACAGGGAGGTCTGTTGTGCTACAATCCATGGGGGTTGCAAACAATCAGACATGACTGAGCGACTGAATTGAACTGAGCTGAACTGATTCCCACTGCTTGTATAGAAACTGGCATATGTTAAATTATTAGTAAATATTAACTCAATAGGTGAATTATATTATGCAAGTTTAAGAATGCTAAAGTATAAGTTTATTGAGGGATTGTGCTATGAATTAGAGATTTTAAAATGTGATATTAGTTACAATGCACTATAATAGTAGCATAATAAATATTAATAATAGAATCATTTTAAGACGATAATATTACCCTGGTAGATATTTTCTCAAAGGATAGCAAAGATAAAGGAAAATCAGGAGACTTTTTGTAAAAACTACTAAGTAGATTACCCACAGCTAGTTTTCCTTTCTCCCAAAATTCCATGCAGAAAAGAAGTAATGGTATTTTTAACCTTTTTTCTATACTAAAACTATATTAAGGTGTGGAGAATGGGAAAGGAGAAAGAAAACAGTGGCATATTTTGTCAGTTGAAAAACAGGACGAAAATGCCAAATGATGTGGCTAATGGAGACAACAGAGTTGTTAACTGGCAGTGGCCAAAGCTGAGAAACAGCCCAGTCTATACGGAAACATCCTGAATGGCACCACATACCTCTGAAAGAGAGAATCAAGCTGTTAGTGTATTGCATTGAAATTCAATCATATTTCTGGATCATCTTCCTCCTTCACTTCAGTCAACTGGCAAATATTCCAATGCCACTCCACCAGTAGACTGAAGTTTTATTCTATGGAAGGGGTAAAATAGAATCTCTTTTTACTGAGAAACCCAGGAACAGATAAATTCATAAAACGCCATATTAAAAATAACTTCAGTAAGGATACTGTGATCCCAGCTCTCCTCTATTTTGCTCCCAAAAAGTTGACAGCTAGGCCTTTATCTTCCAGGCAGGATAATAAAAGATCCAAGTGGACTCAACAAGCTCAGGAGGAATGTCCCAGACATATTGACATCAGTGTTCCTCCAAGAAACAACCAAACCAAATCACTTTACAATATGCCCAAAGCTGACAAGTCCTATCCAAATACACAGGGCTTCCAATTCACTTTTTGATTTCATCCTTGTACAGGTGAGCATGAAAGCAAAGAATGCAAGACCTCTGAGGAGAACTTCTAACATAAAAGATAGACCAATGAATTTTATTTTGAATTTGATATGAAAAACATAGGTAACTAAAAAAAAATAAACAAGTAGAACTACATCAAATTAAAAAGCTGTTTCATAGTAAAGGAAGCTATCAACAAAATGAAGAGGCAACCTACTGAATGGGAGAAAATATTTGCAGATCATATATCTGATAAGGGATAAGTATGTAGAGAAACTCATACAACTCAGTAGCAAAAAGAATTGGATTAAAAAGTGGGCAGAGCACCCAAATAGACTTTTTTTTCCCACAGAAAATGTGTGGACACCCAACAGGTACATAAAAAGTTGCTCACTAATTATCAGGGAAATGCAAATGAAAACCACAGTAAGATATCAATTCACATCTGTTAAAATGGCTGTTATCAAAAAGCCAATAAATGGCAAGTGTTGGAGAGGATGTGGAGAAAGGGAATCCCTATGCACTGTTGGTGGAAATGTAAATTGGGGAAACCACTCTGGAAAACAGTATGGAGACTCCTCAAAATTAGAACTACCAAATGTCCCAGTAATTCCACATCTGGGTATTTATCCAAAGAAAACAAAAACACTAACTCAAAAGATACATATGTGTATGTGCTAACATTCATGAAGTAATGTTTAAATTTATCTTATTTTAATTCTATTTTTCTTTTTATCCTTCAATTTCTTGGCTCAGGATTCCTTCTTGCATCTCAGACATTCTTTCTAGGATAATTTTATTTCCTCCTGATGTATGTACTTAGAAGTTTCTTTAGAAAGGGTGCCTTAGTGATAAATTCTCTTAATTTCTATTTGTCTAAAGTACATTTCTTGAATGATAGCTTAACTAAATATTTACTTCTAGATTAACAATTTTTTTCTTAGTGTCCTGAATATATTATTTTACTATCTTCTGGCTTCTATTTTTATTAGTCATTCCTTTGTAGGTAATCTTTTTTTTCTTTGTTGCTTTAAAGATGTGTCATTCTGCAGTTCCACATGATATGTGTATGTGTGAATTGTCTTTTAATTATTCTGTTTGTAATTCATTGTGATTCCTGAATCTGAGGATTCATGTCTTCTATCAATTTTGGAAAAATTTCACCTATTTTTAAATAGTACTTCTTCATTTTCTCTATTCTCATCTTCTAGAACTCCAAGTATATGTTAGACTTTATCATATTATCCCTCATTTAAAAAATATCTACTTCATATTTTTCAATGTTTTTCTGTGATATATTCTGTATAATTTTTTCGGATATTTCCCCCAATTCCTTGTCTCTCCAACCCTCTGTTTTACACATTCATGGAATTTTATATTTCAAGAATATTATATATATGTGTGTGTGTGTGTGTGTGTGTGTGTGTGTGTATAAAAGACCTTCAAGACAAATGGAGGCTTGTAAGGCATTTTATAAGCAAGCAATGTGAAGAGAGTAAAGACAGCATGAAGCAGCAGCAGGAAATTTAGCAGCAGTTAGCATCGTTTTTCTGGGTACAAAATTGGGTTAATCTGGAGAAATGAGGATGTAAGAGGACTCAATGACAAGGCAGGAATTGAGAATTCAAAACAAGCAAACAAATCTGGAGGATCACTGGGCAAAACAGAGACTCAATTATAAAGAATGATTGCTCATCAGAATATTTTTGACTAATTGAAATTGTTCTTAATGTCTCATACACTTTTTATCCTTAAACCATCAGATGTAAGGCCCCCTAGGAGGCCTAACAGGAGAGATAGTATTCTTTGAATCACAGCGATGGTAATAAATACAGTATTATATGTTGTGATGAAGGTAATCCTGAGCCAGAGATAGCTTAGCATTGGAAGATTTTCATCGCTAAGCTTCTCAACATTTTAACATTTCAGTATTTCAAATCTGACTCTGGACTACTTCATTTCCCTGTCATAACTCTGTAGTCTCTAATAGGTCTTTAAAATTTGCATCGGTGAAGTTTTACAAGTAAAAAAGAGAAAAATCTTAAAAAAAAGAAAAGAGAAAAATCTTAGAAAAAAATCTTTCTACATGATGATTAGTTTATGCCTTCTTATCCCTATTCCTATGACAGAGGATTTTACTCTCCAATTCTTACTCTCAGTTCTGTTTTTTCTTGTATGTGTGAAGATGAAATAACACATATTCTTTGCATAAGCAAATGAAACCTAATTGCCACCTCCCCAATTAGACACTTTAGAAGTGGACTCACTGCTTTTTTATTAAAAAACACCAAAAGGAGAAAGACTTGTGCTACTTTAGAATAAATATATTTCATATAATTCAGTTAGTACAGTGTATAAATTAGATGGATTGAACTTAAATTACCATGAAATGGTATAGTCTATATTTTAAAGTAGATACAAGATTTAAATACCTAATTTCAAAATAATATGCTAGTAAAAATATATGGGTTCATTTATTTTATTGAAATATAATCTACTAAATGAAACTCAAAGTTAAGCCTGATATATGCTTAGATTTCAGTTCAGCTAGTATTTACTGAACTCTTACGAAATGTTAATCTCTGAGCTGATGCTTTCTCATCTATTGCACTGTGTAACACAGCATAATATAATTAGAGGTTAAACAATTGAAGGGACATACCTCAACATAATAAAAGCTATATATGACAAACCCACAGCAAACATTATCCTCAATGGTGAAAAACTGAAAGCATTTCCCCTAAAGTCAGGAACAAGACAAGGGTGCCCACTCTCACCTCTACTATTCAACATAGTTCTGGAAGTTTTGGCCACAGCAATCAGAGCAGAAAAAGACATAAAAGGAATACAAATTGGAAAAGAAGAAGTAAAGCTTTCACTGTTCGCTGATGACATGATCCTCTACACAGAAAACCCTAAAGACTCTACCAGAAAACTACTAGAGCTAATCAATGATTACAGCAAAGTTGCAGGATATAAAATCAACACACAGAAATCCCTTGCATTCCTATACACTAATAATGAGAAAATAGAGAAATTAAGGAAACTATTCCATTCACTGTTGCAATGAAAACAATTAAATACTTAGGAATATATCTACCTAAGGAAACAAAAGACTTGTACATAGAAAACTATAAAACACCAGTGAAAGTAATCAAAGAGGACACGAATAGATGGAGAAATATACCGTGTTCGTGGATTGGAAGAATAAATATTGTAAAAATGAGTATACTACCCAAAGTAATTTATACATTCAATGCAATCCCTATCAAGCTACCAACAATATTTTTCACAGAACTAGAACAAATAATCTCACAATTTGTATGGAAATACAAAAAACCTCGAATAGCCAAAGCAATCTTGAGGAAGAAGAATGGAACTGGGGGAATTAACCTGCCGGACTTCAGGCTCTATTGCAAAGCCACAGTCATCAAGACAGTATGGTACTGGCATAAAGACAGAAATATAGATCAATGGAACAAAATAGAAAGCCCAGAGATAAACCCACGCTCCTATGGACACCTTATCTTCGACAAAGGAGGCAAGAATATAAAATGGAGAAAAGACAGTCTCTTTAACAAGTGGTGCTGGGAAAACTGGTCAGCCACTTGTAAAAGAATGAAACTAGAACACTTCCTAACACCATACACCAAAATAAACTCAAAATGGATTAAAGATCTAAATGTAAGATCAGAAACTATAAAACTCCTAGAGGAGAACGTAGGCAAAACACTCTCCGACATAAATCACAGCAGGATCCTCCAAGACCCACCTCCCAGAATATTGGAAATAAAAGCAAAAATAAACAAATGGGACCTAATTAAAATCAAAAGCTTCTGCACAGCAAAGGAAACTCTAAGCAAGGTGAGAAGACAGCCTTCAGAATGGGAGACAATAATAGCAAATGAAGCAACTGATAAAGGATTAATCTCCAAATTATACAAGCAGCTCCTGCAGCTTAATTCCAGAAAACTAAGTGACCCAATCAAAAAATGGGCCAAAGAACTAAACAGACATTTCTCCAAAGAAGACATAAAGATGGCTAATAAACACATGAAAAAATGCTCAACATCCCTCATCATCAGAGAAATGCAAATCAAAACCACAATGAGATACCATTTCACACCAGTCAGAATGGCTGCTATCCAAAAGTCTACATGCAATAAGTGCTGGAGAGGGTGTGGAGAGAAGGGAACCCTCTTACACTATTGGTGGGAATGCAAACTAGTACAGCCACTATGGAGAACAGTGTGGAGATTCCTCAGAAAACTGGAAACAGAACTGCCATATGATCCAGCGATTGCACTCCTGGGCATACACACCGAGGAAACCAGAATTGAAAGAGACACATGTACTCCAATGTTCATTGCAGCACTGTTTATAATAGCCAGGACATGGAAGCAACCTAGACGTCCATCTGCAGATGAATGGATAAGAAAGCTTTGGTACATATACACAATGGAGTATTTCTCAGCCATCAAAAAGAATGCATTTGAATCAGTTTTAATGAGGTGGATGAAATTGGAGCCAATTATACAGAGTGAAGTAAGCCAGAAAGAAGAACATCAATACCGTATATTAACATATATATATGGAATTTAGAAAAATGGTAACCTGAACCCTGTATAAGAGACTGCAAAAGAGACATAGGCATTTAGAACAGTCTTTGGGGCTCTGTGGGAGAGGGTGAAGGTGGAATGATTGGGGAGAATGGAATTGTAGCATGTATATTATCATAAGTGACCAGCCCAGGTTCGACGCATAAATTTTCCTCTGTTCATTTCTTTGCAAAAAAAAAATAATAATAAAAAAAAAATAAAAAAATAAACAATTGACCTTTTCAATTTGTATAATGCTTTTAGCTCATATGGAAAAATGAAAAAAAATAGGATGTCTCCAGAGTAAATATGGACACATATGGTGAATAGTAACACTGAATTCAGGTGTTAATGTTCACTTTTTATATTTTCACAATTTAAAATAAAAAGTAATGAGATGGATAAGAAAACCAAGTTAAAATTCTGCATGTTTCAGTGAAACAGTAGCAACCCATTATTAAAGCAAAGTATGATAATAACGTGGTATGTGAGATGTTAAAGTTATAGAAAACATGTTTTAACATTTGTGAAGTGAATAAAATCAACCTTCATTTTCTGTGAAGTATTTTAAAATTAATGAGAACTGACAAGTATGGAGCCCTTAGAAATAATGAAGAAATGAGCTCTCAGGTCATGTTTACAAAATACATGTGTCTGTATGTTCCTTTTTTTTTTCCCCTCATGTCAAACTGCTTTATTACATCTTAAATATGCATCCAGCTTCCTTGCAGTACGTTGACTTTAAAATTAAATACAAAAGGTGAGGGACAGGGTGCAGAGAGCTCTACAGAGGTGCCGACGGGGGCGGGGGCTCATCCCACTCTCTGCGGGTCCAGGGCGCACAGGATGGTTCAAACACAGGTGGAGAAGCCACTGCTGCCGCTACCGGGCCGCTGGTGCGGGGAAGAGGCCCGCGTTTTCCCAGCACCGCTGCCCAACACTGGACGCACACGGAACCAGGGACATCTGCGTGTTAGAAAAGTGGTCTGCCTCAGCACAAAGGCTGGTTCCCGGGAGAGGCGGGCCGTGAGGAATCCACAAAGGAGGCCGGGGACTCCGTTCCCTGTACACCCCCCACCCCATCCAACAACGGTTTTGGAACAGGACTTGGTTTTTAAAGAAAGAAAGAAAATAGTGACATCTCATCAGGAGAGCGTGTAGAGCCGCTAACTGCACGGCCTCCAATGCGATGCGTGTGCACAGAGGAGCGACGCGAAGTGGACAGGGCGCGACGTCACAACTTCAAAGAGGTTATTTCTTAAAAGAAAAAGAACATCTAAGGACTGAGTCCTATAAGCACTGTGAGCATTTCTACAGCATGCGGTTCTAAGAGCAAACCCACCCCATATGGCAAATGATCAGGTTTTGTAAAATTTAACTTAGAAAGTTTGAGATCATTATTTTCAAAACATTGATTTGTACATTGTTTCATACGCAAATAACTGACTGACTCTCCACGCACAGGACGTCACCGCTCTTGAGGACGGAGGCTCGTGATGACCGGGTGGGGCACAGGGTAGTGTCGTGCTGTTGTGTCAGCCTCCCTCCAGCTTCACAAGGAGACCGGGTGATACTAAAAACCAAACTGAGGGGAGAGGGAGGGTCGGGGGAAAGGCGCCTGGCGCGGTCACTGTCCGCGTGCTCAGCTCCTCGACTTCTCAGCATCGTCCTTCTACACCATGCTCATGACAGTCATATGACACGAGACGAGAAGTAAAAAAAAAACCAGGGACTAAATTTACATCATTAACAATCTCAGAGGCCACACCAGACCCTCCTTCTCTGTTTAACTACAAGCAGAAAGAAATATATTTTAAGAAGGAAGTATGAATCATTTCTGCAAAATCCTGTTACAAACACAATCTAGAACTGAGTCAATTACAAGATGAAGTCCTCAACTTGTTTTGCATGAACATCACCAAACAGGATTACTGATCAAGATTTCAAACAAACTAGTAAAAAGGTGTGTCTGTCTTACAATTACACTCAAGTTTACCTTCTCGTTAACATTTTTATTATAGTATTTCCTTTTAAATTCATTCAAAACAAACAAAAAAGACAATGGTCCCGGAAGGAATGCACAGTTCGTTTCAGTTACAGCAGAGACTCTTCTCTCAGTGGGAATTGTGTTCTTGGTTTCAGCAATAAGTGAGGGGAAGGTCTTGCCCTTTCGAAGTTCTGAGGGGTGCAGGGCGTCCACGTTAGTAGGGGTAGATGGGAAATGCTATCTGCAATGCTCCAAGGCTGGAATGGTCTTCCAGTCACTGTGGCGTCCACCTGCTGTCAGGGTTAGTTCCAGATTTTGAGGAAGCTGTCCCAGGACCCCGTCGCTACGGCCATCCCGTCATCAGTTACCCCCAGGCAGCTCACGCGGTTGTCATGCCCGGCCAAGACCCCTGCCCTGTCGGCCTTGAGGGCGTCCCAGACGTTGCAGCTGAAGTCGTCGTACCCTGCGAGGAGGCGCCCGCTCTTGGAGAAGGAGACGGAGGTGATCCCGCAGATGATGTTGTCATGGGAGTAGGTCATGAGCTCCTGGTCCGCACGGAGGTCAAACAGCCGGCAGGTGGCGTCCTCTGAGCCAGTGGCAAATGCGTTGCGGTTCGGGAAGAAACAGATGGCGTTGATATCGGACTCATGGCCGGTGAAGGTTTGCCGGCACACCCCTTCTCGCACGTCCCAGTTTGGCTGAAGCGTCACAAGCACCAGAGACAAGCAGTCTGGTGTCCGGAGCGAGTGAAAGGCTCATGACTCCCCGGTGTGTCCGGTGAACGTGGTCGTCTGCCGGCCAGTCTCAGTGTCCCACAGGGCACAGGTGGTGTCTCCAGAGCTGGTAACGATCTGATTGTCATCCAGAAAACGGCAGCAGGACAGGTAACCTGTGTGTGCAGCCAGCTCACGACTCACACGTACACTCCCTTCACGAGTTTTCAGACTGTAAATGGAGCAGATGTTATCCAGGCCTCCGCAGGCCACGTAGTTCCCAGAAGGGGCATAAGCACATGTCATGACGCACGAGGAGCGCAGAGGGATGGCATGGACCTTGTTTGTGGTGTAGCTGTCCCAGATAATAAGTTTACCATCCTGCGAGGCACGGACTAGGAGCCTGGAGTCGGTGCCCCAGTGCACAGCATAGATCTTGGCCACGTGTCCCCTCAGCGTCCTCCTGGTGCGCATCTGGATTCTTCCCACAGGGTCGATGTTGTTTGTGATATGAGAGAGAGTCGCGTCTGCACATGCCTTCCGAGCATCTCTAATTTGGTTTTTAAGTTGTTCGGCCTCCTGCCGTAACTGGTCAAGTTCACTCATCGTCTAATCTTAGTGCTCTTCAAAGAATCTGAGATCTCGACGCCGCGTCCCCCCTGCCGCGCCCGCTCCCCGCCGCCTCAGCCGCCTCGGCCGCCGCTCCGGGAGGTGGTCGCGCTCCGGCCGCTCCGCGGGCGCTGCGGGCAGGTGCGCTGGCAAAGCTCGGTCCGGTCAGTCCCGCAGCGGCTGCTCCGCTCCCGCCGCCGCCGCCTCCGTCCGCCCCTCAGACGCCTCCAGCCATGGGGATGGGCGCGGCGGCCCCTGCCCGCAGCCTCGGGAAACCCCACGGTCGCGTCTGTATGTTCCTTCTAATTCTTAAATCAATACTGGAAAATGTTTTATTAATATTAACCAAGATATTAATCCGTAGGTTGAGAGAGACCCTGTAAACTAAATTAAAAGGTAATTTCTGTGTTGAGCCTCATGGCTAGCAATATATACATATATTACTTCTTTGCAAGTGTTTAATACTTATTTCGGAGAAGGCAATGGCAAGCCACTCCAGTACTCTTGCCTAGAAAATCCCATGGATGGAGGAGCCTGGTAGGCTGCAGTCCGTGGGGTCGCTAAGGGTCGGACACAACTGAGCGACTTCGCTTTCACTTTTCACTTTCACACACTGGAGAAGGAAATGGCAACCCACTCCAGTGTTCTTGCCTGGAGAATCCCAGGGACGGGGGAGCCTGGTGGGCTTCCGTCTATGGGGTCACACAGAGTCGGACACGACTGAAGTGACTTAGCAGCAGCAGCAGCAGTTACTCTTTTTATTCCCTTTTCCATATCCAGAAGTTTATTCTATCCCTTATTTTTCATTTATTTCATAAATTAATCATTCTTGAGTTATTTATGCTACTGACAGTTCTTTTATAATTCAGTCTCCTCTCTACCATTTTTTCCTCTAATCTTCATTTAACAGTATTTTTTGTTAATCATAACATTTTTTGAATTTTATTGTTACAGATTGTATACAAAAAGATCGTTTGTATATTTATAAAAATACAGATGTAATTATATTTATTTATTTAGGTGGTATGTGTTTTTATTCAAATATAGTTGCTTTACAATGTCATATTAGTGTCAGGCGTACAGAATAGTGATTCAATATTTTTATAGATTATATTTCTTTTAAAGTTATTACAAAATAATGGCTACATTGTCCTGTGCTTTATATCTTTGTTGCTTATCTATTTTATACATAGTGGTTTGTATCTTATTAATTCCATACCCCTATCTTGCCTCTCCGGCTTCCTTCTCCCAGTGGTAACCACTGGTTTGTTTTCTATGTCTATGAGTCTGTTTCTGTTTTGTTATATACATTCATTTGCTTTATTTTCTAGATTCCACATGTAAGTGAAACGTAGTATTTGTATTTCTCTGATTTATTTCACTAAGTATAATACACTCTAGTTCTGTGCACAGTGTTACAACTGGCAGAATTTCATTCTTTTTATGGCTGAATGATATTTCATTGTATATACATACACCAGGTTCTTTATCCATTCATCTGTTGATGGAGACTTGGGTTGCTTCCATATCTTGGCTAGTATAAATAATGCTGATAAAGCAATCTTGAGAAAAAAGAATAAAACTGGGAGTATCATGCATCTTGACTTCAGAATGTGCCACAAAACTACAGAAATAAAAACAGCATGGTACTGACACAAAAACAAACACATAGATCCATGGAACAGAATAGAAGGCTCAGAAATAAAGCCATTGACTGTGATCAATTATTAATAGACTATGACAAAGGAGGCAAAAAACAATTGGCAAAAAGACAATCTCTTCAGTAAGTGATGCTGGGAAACCTGGGCAGCTTCATGTACAAGAATGAGATTAGAACATTTCCTCACACCATATAGAAAAACAAAATAGATAAGACCTAAATCTAAGAGTTAAAACCATAAAACTCCTAGAAGAGAACATAGGCAGAACACTCTGTAACATAAATGGTAGCAATATTTTTTTTTGGATCTGTCTCCAAAGACAAAAGAAATAAAAGCAAAAATAAACAAATATATCTGGTTGAACATTAGACAGTGTTTTTGACAAATATTTTTTAGACAAAGTTCTGTATGTCGGTAGCCATTTTGATTATATCTCCATCTCTACAAAACTTGATGTCATAGTATTTAATCATTAAAATAAATGTGACATGTGAATCAGAGTCATATCAAGAAAGAGACTGTCACACAAAAAGTGTGAGGAAAAAACTTTAATGAAAGGAATGATTTGGATGAAATATATACACTACTATATATAAAATAGATAATTATTAAAGAACTACTGTATAGCACAGAGAACTCTACTCAGTTCTCTGTAATAACCTATATGGGAAAAGCACTGGTCTTGACAAACACCCTCTTCCAACAACATAAGAGAAGACTCTATGCATGGACATCACCAGATGGTCAACACTGAAATCAGACTGATTATATTCTTTGCAGCCAAAGATGGAGAAGCTCTATACAGTCAGCAAAAACAAGACCGGGAGCTGACTGTGGCTCAGATCATGAACTCCTTATTGCCAAATTCAGACTGAAATTGAAGAAAGTGGAGAAAACCACTAGACCATTCAGGTATGACCTAAATCAAATCCCTTATGACTATACAGTGGAAGTGAGAAATAGATTTAAGGGACTAGATCTGATAGACAGAGTACCTGATGAACTCTGGATGGAGGTTCGTGACATTGTACAGGAGACAGGAATCAACATCATCCCCATGGAAAAGAAATGCAAAATGGCTGTCTGAGGAGGCCTTACAAAGAGCTGTGAAAAGAAGGGAAGCAAAAGCAAAGGAGAAAAGGAAAGATATACCCATTTGAATGCAGAGTTCCAAAGAACAGCAAGGAGAGATAAGAAAGCCTTCCTCAGTGATCAATGCAAAGAAATAGAGGAAAACAATAGAATGGGAAAGACGAGATCTCTTCAAGAAAATGAGAGATACCAAAGGAACATTATATGCAAAGATGGGCTCAATAAAGGACAGAAATGGTATGGACCTAACAGAAGCAGAAGATATTAAGAAGAGGTGGCAAGAATACACAGAAGAACTGTACAAAAAAGGTCTTAATGACCCAGACAGCCACAATGGTGTGATCACTCACCTAGAGCCAGACATCCTGGAATGTGAAGTCAAGTGGGCCTTAGGAAGCATCACTGCGAACAAAGCTAGTGGAGGTGATGGAATTCCAGTTGACCTATTTCAAATCCTGAAAGATGATACTGTGAAAGTGCTGCATTCAATATGCAAGCAAATTTGGAAAACTCAGCAGTGGCCACAGGACTGGAAAAGGTCAGTTTTCATTCCAATCCCAAAGAAAGGCAATGCCAAAGAATGCTCAAACTACTGCACAATTGCACTCATCTCACACGCCAGTAAAGTGATGCTTAAAATTCTCCAAGCCAGACTTCAGCAATACATGAACCGTGAATTTCCAGATGTTCAAGCTGGTTTTAGAAAGGCAGAGGAACCAGAGATCAAATTGCCAACATCCGCTGGATCATGGAAAAAGTGAGAGAGTTCCAGAAAAGCATCTTTTTCTATTTAATTGACTATTCCAAAGCCTTTGATTGTGTGGATCACAACAAACTATGGAAAATTCTTCAAGAGCTGGTAATACCAAAGCACATGACCTGCCTCTTGAGAAACCTATATGCAGGTCAGGAAGCAACAGTTATAACTGTTAGACATGGAACAAAAGACTGGTTCCAAATAGGAAAAGGAGTATGTCAAGGCTATATATTGACACCCTACTTATTTAACTTATATGCAGAGTACATCATGAGAAACGCTGGGTTAGAGGAAGCACAAGGTGGAATCAAGATTGCTGGGAGAAATATCAATAACGTCAGATATGCAGATGACACCAACCTTATGGCAGAAGTTGAAGAACTCAAAAGCCTCTTGATGAAAGTGAAAGAGGAGAGTGAAAATGTTGGCATAAAGCTCAATGTTCAGAAAACTAAGATCATGGCATCCGGTCCCATTACTTCCTGGCAAATAGATTGGGAAACAGTGGAAACAGTGCCTGACTTTATTTTTCTGGGCTCCAAAATCACTGCAGATGGTGACTGCAGCCATAAAATTAAAAGACGCTTACTCCTTGGAAGGAAAGTTATGACCAACCTAGATACCATATTAAAAAGCAGAGACATTACTTTGCCAACCAAGGTCCGTCTAGTCAGAGCTATGTTTTTTCCAGTAGTCATGTATGGATGTGAGAGTTGGACTATAAAGAAGGCTGAGCACAGAAGAATTGATGCTTTTGAACTGTGGTGTTGGAGAAGACTCTTGAGAGTCCCTTGGACTGCAAGGAGATCCAAACAGTCCATCCTAAAGGAGATCAGTCCTGGGTGTTCACAGAAGGACTGATGTTAAAGCTGAAACTCCAGTCTTTTGGCCACCTGATGCATAGAGCTGACTCACTGGGAAAGATTGAGGGTAGGAGGAGAAGGGGATGACAGAGGATGAGATGGTTGGGTGGCATCACAGACTCAATGGACATGGGTTTGGGTGGACTCCGGGAGTTGGTGATGGACAGGGAGGCCTGGTGTGCTGTGGTTCATGGGGTCGCAAAGAGTCAGATAGGACTGAGCGACTGAACTGAACTGATATGGGAAAAGAATCTAAAAAGACTGCATATATGTATAATTGATTCACTTTGCTGTATGCCCAAAACTAATACAACATTGTAAACCAACTATACTCCAATAAATTTTTTTAAAAAAGTGTAGGCAGGATAAAGGGTAATCAAGTAGGCTTAATCAAATTCTATAAATGTGTAACAGCTGGAAACTGTTACTATGCCTAGGCCTATAGGAGCAAGGAAGTAGTTAATGCAAACCAGTGAGATCTAGAGCTGTAGAAGTCACATGACAAGAGCTTTGTTCTTTGATAAAGGATCACAGTCGTTGCTAAACTATGGTCCAGCAGGGGCTATGTTTCTCTGGTCCCAACTCTATAGTGCTCTCTCATTTTAGGAAGCTAAAAGTCAAGGGATCCTAGTAATGCAGTCTGTAAAGAAGCAGAGCATGGTGTATAAGAGTGGAAAGTGGATCTGGAAGGATTAGTGGAGAATATATGACACCATATTATCCTAATATCTGATATTTTTAAAAAAGGCAGAAAAAGTGGTTACATTTTAAAAATATATAGAAATCTTAAAAATTAGGGCAGAAATAAATGCAATGAAACAAAAGAGACCATAGCAAAAACCAACAAAGCCAAAAGCTGGTTCTTTGAGAAGGTAAATAAAATTGACAAACCACTAGCCAGACTCATCAAGAAACAAAGGGAGAAGAACCAAATCAATAAAATTAGAAACAAAAATGGAGAGATTACAACCGACAACACAGAAATACAAAGGATTATTAGAGAATACTATCAGCAATTATATGGCAATAAAATGGATAATTTGGAAGAAATGGACAAATTCTTGGAAAAGTACACCTTTCCGAAACTGAACCAGGAAGAAATAGAAAATCTGAATAGACCCATCACAAGCACGGAACTAGAGACTGTAATCAGAAATCTTCCAGCAAACGAAAGCCCAGGTCCAGATGGCTTCACAGCTGAATTCTACCAAAAATTTAGAGAAGAGCTAACACCTATTCTACTCAAACTCTTCCAGAAAATTGCTGAGGAAGGGAAACTTCCAAACTCATTCTATGAGGCCACCATCACCCTAATCCCAAAACCTGGTAAAGATCCCACAAAAAAAGAAAACTACAGGCCAATATCACTGATGAACATAGATGCAAAAATCCTTAACAAAGTTCTAGCAATCAGAATCCAACAACACATTAAGAAGATCATACTTCAAGACCAAGTGGGCTTTATCCCAGGGATGCAAGAATTCTTCAATATCTTCAAATCAATCAACGTAATACACCGCATTAACAAACTGAAAAATAAAAATCATATGATTATCTCAATAGATGCAGAGAAAGCCTTCGACAACATTCAACATCCATTTATGATAAAAACCCTCCAGAAGGTGGGAATAGAAGGCACATACCTCAACATAATAAAAGCTATATATGACAAACCCACAGCAAACATTATCCTCAATGGTGAAAAACTGAAAGCATTTCCCCTAAAGTCAGGAACAAGACAAGGGTGCCCACTCTCACTGCTACTATTCAACATAGTTCTGGAAGTTTTGGCTACAGCAATCAGAGCAGAAGAAGACATAAAAGGAATCCAAATTGGAAAAGAAGAAGTAAAACTTTCACTGTTCACTGATGACATGATCCTCTACACAGAAAACCCTAAAGACTCTACCAGAAAACTACTAGAGCTAATCAATGAATACAGTAAAGTTGCAGGATATAAAATCAACACACATAAATCCCTTGCATTCCTATACACTAATAATGAGAAAATAGAGAAATTAAGGAAACTATTCCATTCACTGTTGCAACGAAAACAATTAAATACTTATGAATATATCTACCTAAAGAAACAAAAGACCTGTACATAGAAAACTATAAAACACTGCTGGAAGTAATCAAAGAGGACACTAATAGATGGAGAAATATACCGTGTTCGTGGATTGGAAGAATAAATATTGTGAAAATGAGTATACTACCCAAAATAATTTATTCATTCAATGCAATCCCTATCAAGATACCAATGATATTTTTCACAGAGCTAGAACAAATAATCTCACAATTTGTATGGAAATACAAAAAACCTCGAATAGCCAAAGCAATCTTGAGGAAGAAGAATGGAACTGGGGGAATCAACCTGCCGGAATTCATGCTCTACTACAAAGCCACAGTCATCAAGACACTATGATACTGGCATAAAGACAGAACTATAGATCAATGGAACAAAATAGAAAGCCCAGAGATAAATCCACGCACCTATGGACACCTTACCTTTGACAAAGGAGGCAAGAATATAAAATGGAGAAAAGACAGTCTCTTTATCAAGCGGTCGTGGGAAAACTGGTCAGCCACTTGTAAAAGAATGAAACTAGAACACTTCCTAACACCACAAAAATAAACTCAAAATGGATTAACGATCTAAATGTAAGACTAGAAACTATAAAACTCCTAGAGGAGAACATAGGCAAAACAGTCTCCGACATAAATCACAGCAGGATCCTCCATGACCCACCTCCCAGAATATTGGAAATAAAAGCAAAAATAAACAAATGGGACCTAATTAAAATTAAAAGCTTCTGCACAGCAAAGGAAACTATAAGCAAGGTGAAAAGACAGCCTTCAGAATGGGAGAAAATAATAGGAAATGAAACAACTGACAAAGAATTAATCTCCAAAAGATACAAGCAGCTCCTGCAGCTCAATATCAGAAAAATAAACGACCCAATCAAAAAATGGGCCAAAGAACTAAACAGACATTTCTCCAAAGAAGACATACAGATGGCTAACAAACATGAAAAAATGCTTAACATCCCTCATAATCAGAGAAATGCAAACAAAACCACAATGAGATACCATTTCACACCAGTCAGAATGGCTGCTATCCAAAAGTCTACATGCAATAAATGCTGGAGAGGGTGTGGAGAGAAGGGAACCCTCTTACATTGTTGATGGGAATGCAAACTAGTACAGCCGCTATGGAGAACAGTGTGGCGATTCCTCAAAAAACTGGAAATAGAACTGCCATACGACCCAGCAATAGCACTCCTGGGCATACACACCGAGGAAACCAGAATTGAAAGAAACACATGTACTCCAATGTTCATTGCAGCACTGTTTATAATAGCCAGGACATGGAAGCAACCTAGATGTCCATCTGCAGATGAATGAATAAGAAAGCTTTGGTACATATACACAATGGAGTATTATTCAGCCATTAAAAAGAATACATTTGAATCAGTTCTAATGAGGTGGATGAAACTGGATCCTATTACACAGAGTGAAGTAAGCCAGAAAGAAAAACACAATACAGTATACTAACGCATATATATGGAATTTAGAAAGATGGTAACCTTAACCCTGTATGTGAAACAGCAAAAGAGACACAGGTGTATATAACAGTCTTTGGGACTCTGTGGGAGAAGGTGAGGGTCGGATGATTTGGGAGAATGGCAATGAAACATGTATATTATCATATATGAAATGAATCACCAGTCCAGGTTAGATGCATGATACAGGATGCTAGGGGCTGGAGCATGGGGATGACCCAGAGGGAGGATATGGGGAGGAGGGAGGTGGGAGGGGTGTTCAAGAAGGGGAACACATGTACACCCGGGGTGGATTCATGTCAATGTATGGCAAAACCAACCAATATAATATTACAAAGTAATTAGCCTCCAATAAAAAAAATATGATAAATAGTTATAAGGAAGAAAAAGTTCTGAATTGAAAATGAACTGCTTTCTCCTCTATTAATCCATTTTCAAATGAGATGGGAATTATCAAAAGGACTTGAAAAAGTTTCAATTTTCCTGCCCAGAGGATTGCTGTTAGATTTTGACTAGTAAAACTAGAAAAGTTTACTTCATTTATGACTGTGCTCAAGAGCCATGGTGAATCAGAAAAAGGTGTTTTTTTTTGCATAATCTTAGAGCTGATGATATTTATAAACAATTCTAAAAGAAATTTCTGTGTGAATGAGGTAGTCTGTCCCAGGGTCATAGTATATACCAATGTTTTTCAAATTGCAGGTCACAAGCCATTTTTCTGTCCTTAAAAAAATGTAATGGGTAGTGACTAGGACTTATTAATGAAGTAGTATATCCTTGAACAGAAAATATCAGAGTGCATTGTTTATAGTAAGAATAAATGCTAGCTTGCGAAACTTTTGATTACATGTATATGAATATGTGACTGTGTTGGGATACGTATTTTTCTGTATGGGCCATGTTCCCCCACCCAATGAAAACACTATTTGCTGGACTCAACCACCTTAAAAGTGTTTACCCAACAGTATAGCAAAGGGGAATTGTATCAAAAGGCAGTGTAATATATTTATATGTTTTCTCTCTAACATAGGTAAATATTAATACATATGGAAATTAGGGCACACTAATATATATCTGATTTTCACCAGTTCTAAAGATAATGACAGTTCAAGATGAAGTAAACATTTTACTTATTGCTCTGTTTGGGATTACCACATAGACTGGACCCAGGGCCGTACGTTACTCTGCATTTCCCATTATCACACCTCATGGTTACCTGCTCCTGGTAACATAGGGGAAGGGAACTATTCTGCTAAAAGTCTTGAATAATATCAAATCAATCTTTTAAGCTATAGCAAAAGTTGAGGAATTTCAGTATATGTATTAGCATTCATCTATATCTTTGGAATTTTTAGCTGCAAATATGGAACAACTGGGTAGTATTTAAAGAGGATAATGGAAAACTGAAAATTGAGTCACTTACATTGAGTTATATTCATATTCTAGCTTCTAGTTCTTTTCTCTTTTAAAGAAAAATTAAAATTAGGTCACTTCTGTTTGTAACCTGCATAGTATTTAAATAATCAGCTATTTCCTATTTAGATTGTACTTCTACTTCTGATGCAGAATTTTATTTTTTCTCAATATCTTAACATTAGCTATTCGAGAGAATTAACTTTTGTATACAGAGAGTATACATGCTTTATGTAAATAAGGGGAAGAACATTTTGTATAAGTTGAAAATTGCTTTAGGTCTTTGAAATCAAAATCAAATATTTATGTATGGGGAAAAACATCTTCATATATTCAATATAAAGCTTTCCATTTTGCCATTGTTTTCAGACTGCCATTTTGAGTTATAGTGGAACAGTGCTCTTTCTGACCTTTGAACAAGGATGAATGACTTAGCTTTTGGCATTCTTCCTAACAATACCCCAGAGGGCAGAGTTGTATTCCAATGTGAGATATATTTGAAAATGTCTTGCACAGAGGATAAGGATAAATTTCATTTGTAAATGTATCAAGAGCAGATTCAAAATAGGCTGAAGCTTGCATTTATTTGGTTCAGGAAAATGATATGTCTCAACTTTGGCTATTGCTATTATTGCTTAAACCAACAGATTTTCTTAAACCTTGCCAAACAGAAGAGCAATGGGTTCTGAAATCTATCTTCATTTTAATTTTTTCTCTCATTATATTGTAAGTTTCTTTAATTCTAATTTCAAAGACTTTACCCTGCCTTGTGTCAGCACAAGTTTTCAGAAAGACAACAGGGTATAAAGCATGTCCTTCTGCCACATATTTTGCTGCGTTTGAAGCATATGAGAGCTGATCTTTTTAGATTGAAATATGTCTATAATCTGGGTTTCCCTGGTGTTTCAGATGGTAAAGAATCTGTGTGCAATGCAGGAGACCTGGGTTCAGTCCCTGGGTCAGGAAGATCCCCTGGAGAAGGGAATGGCAACCCACCAGTACTCTTGCCTGGAGAATCCTATGGACAGAGGAGCCTGGTGGGCTACAGTCCATGGGGTCGCAGAGTCAGACATGACTGAGCGACTAACACTTTCACTTTTCCCATGTCTATAATCCCACAGCTGAAAGTCTGATTTGTTGAACATGGAGGACAAATCTTTATTAAGATTATGATCAGGAATTAAAAGACTTTCAAAGAAGGAACAAAAATGTCTTACTTTTCTAATAGTTATAAACTTGAATAAGCTTAGACATAGATCTTGAAAGATTCATTCAAATTTATTCTACCTTTTCATTTCTCCTTTTGTGCCCAGTGTTCACTTTTAAGGCAGTTTTTGCATAGATGTTTACAATCAGATACAAGTTGTAAATAATCTGCATTTCTCTTCATTCAATATTTTGTATTTTGTCCGTTCCTACATGGTCGAAATGGAATATGCTCACACCTCCCCCATTATTTTACTGAATACCTTATCATTGAGTCTACTGTTTTGAGTATGTGTGCAGTGTTCAAAATACAAAGCCTATGTCCAGTTCTTCTAAATAGGTAAAAAGATTTAGAGAAACGGAATGAAGGTTTAATGCATATGATTGTAATTTACAGTTTAGTTTGAATAAAATGCATTATACTGAAGCAAAGTCACTAGAGTTGTACTTTATTTAGTAATTGCTACTAATTGCTTTCAAGAGGTTAGTTCTCCTCAACCATGTTTGTAATGGCAATGGAATTATTTGTCCCTGCCATAGCATTAGTAGTGTTAATGATTTTCACATTTCTTTTGTACAGTTCAAAATGTCATCTTGTTAACAAGAATTGTTTATCAGAGATAAAAATGCATGTTACTAAATTGACAGGATAACTGTTTTCTGTTTTTCATCTCACTAACAAATGATGCCAACTAGAATGTTTGACTGCCCTCAATTTCATGGAAAAATCAAGTGACATTCCTTCTCTGAATATGTGGTCAAATTAATCTTAGTCTTTTCTTTTGTAAACTAACACTTGATAATCAAACAGAATAGTCATGTGCAAGTAGGTTTATGTTACTGAATTAGACCTCTAAATTATCAGGTCACATTAAAATTTATTTTCTAAAATTAAGAGAATATATAGTACTATCATTTAGTCTTCTTTCTCTCTCTTCCAGAGAAATGATGAAGAAGCAGTTGTGGATAGAGGTGGAACTCGTTCTATTCTCAAAACACACTTTGAAAAAGAAGATTTAGAAGGTAAGACTTTTGGGGGGAAGGGGATACCTATTGGCATTTCAAAGAGATGTGAAGTTTTAGTAATGTGGAGAACTTCAAAAGTTGAAATCAGAGTAGTGGTGGTGGTGGGACGTGGATATGACTGTTTTGGTGCAGTCTGGAGTGCCAGTAGGCAGTCCTGCAAACAATGAGAGCATTAATTCATTCAACAGACATTTATTGAACCTCTCCTGTATTCCTATACTGCATTGTGTACCAGTCTTTCAGTAACCCTTGCTTCAAGGAATTAAAATTAATTGGGAAATGAAAAGAAAAAAATTATGACAGACTAGCATCTTGGGTGGGGGCTATGTGACAGAGGAGGACAGGACAGGCATGCCACTCAGTCTGTGTTGTCAGAGTAGACTGTCACTGGGAGTTAAGGACAATTGGTGTTCTAGTTTTATTGAGATATCTGTGAGAGAGGGCTCAAGGCATCATTTGTGTGACCAGATAATTCAACAGGGAGATTCTGAAACACAATATACTGTGTTTAAATATCACCTCTGTCCCTTATATGCTACAGAACCTTTAGCAAGTTAACCAGTTAGCTTCTCTGTGGCTTCCCTAGTGTCTCAGATGGTAAAGCTTCTGCCTGAAATGCAGGAGACCCGAGTTCAATCCCTGGGTCAGGAAGAGCCCCTGGAGAGGGAAAGGGCAACCCACTCCAGGAATCTAGCCTGGAAAATTCCATGGAGGGAGGAGCCTGGCAAAGAGTCGGACATAACTGAGTGACTTCACTTTCACTTTCTCAGTTTTTCTCTCTGTTGTTAAAATAAAGATAACAATGGAATGTGTTTCCTAAAGTTCTTATAAGAAATAAGGGAAAAATACTTAGAATAGTACCTAGTGCAAGAGTTACATAAGTGTTGACAATTTTTCAGTTCAGTTCAGTCGCTCAGTCATGTCTGACTCTTTGCGACCCCATGGACTGCAGCACTCCAGGCTTCCCTGTCCATCACCAACTTCCAGAGCTTGCTCAAACTCATATCCATTGAGTTGGTGATGCCATCCAGCCATCTCATCCTCTGTTATACCCTTCTCCTGCCTTCAATCTTTCCCAGCATCAGGGTCTTTTCCAATGAGTCAGTTCTTCGCATCAGGTGGCCAAAGTATTGGAGTTTCAGATTCAGCATCAGTCCTTCCAGTGAATATTCAGGGTTGATTTCCTTTATGATGGACTGGTTGGATCTCCTTGCCATCCAAGCGATTCTCAAGAGTCTTCTCCGACACCACAGTTCAAAAGCATCAATTCTTCAGCAATTAACTTTCTTTATAGTCCAACTCTCACATCCATACATGACCACGGGAAAAACCATAGCCTTGACTTTTGCCACGGACCTTCGTTGGCAAAGTAATGTCTCTGCTTTTTAATATGCTATCTCGGTTAGTCACAGATTTTCTTCCAAGGAGCAAGCGTCTTTTAATTTCATGGCTACAGTCACCATCTGCAGTGATTTTGGAGTCCCCCAGAATAGTCTGTCACTGTTTCCACTGTTTCCCATCTATTTGCCATGAAGTGATGGGATCAGATCAGATACCATGATCTTAGTTTTCTGAATGTTGAGTTTTAAGCCAACTTTTTCACTCTCCTCTTTCACTTTCATCAAGAGGCTCTTTAGTTCTTCTTCACTTTCTGCTGTAAGGGTGGTGTCATGTGCATCTCTGAGGTTATTGATATTTCTCCTGGCAATCTTGATTCTAGCTTGTGCTTCAACCAGCCCAGTGTTTTTCATGATGTACTCTGCATATAAGTTAAATAAACAGGGTGACAATATATAGCTTTGACCTACTCCTTTCCCTATTTGGAACCAGTCTGTTGTTCCATGTCCAGTTGTAACTTGCTTCCTGACCTGCATACAGATTTCTCATAGGCAGGTCAGGTGGTCTGGTATTCCCATCTTTTGAAGAATTTTCCACAGTTTGTTGTGATCCACACAATCAAAGGCTTTGGCATAGTCAATAAAGCAGAAATAGATGTTTTTCTGGAACTCTCTCACTTTTTCAATGATCCAATGGATGTTGGCAATTTGATCTCTGGCTCCTCTGCCTTTTCTAAATCCAACTTGAATATCTGGAATTTCACGTACTTTGAAGCCTGGCTTGGAGAATTTTGAGCATTACTTTGCTAGCGTGTGAGATGAGTGCAATTGTGTGGTTGTTTGAGCATTTTTTGGTAATTATTATTATACCACAATTCATGTGTATACACCATTAGTTGATTTTTTTTATATTAAGAAAATTTAATGAGAAAATTAGGGAAGAAAATATGTTACCACGGTGCAATTTCTACAGACTTTCAAATGCAGTTCTACTTCCAAAATCTTGGAATTAATAGCACTCAAAATTCCTCGGCCTTCCGTTTATCAAGCAGCAGGGTGTTTAGCACACAGAGGGCTATACGGAAAATCAAGAGACCTGTATTTTAGTTACCTTGTACTAAAGTGTATAGTTTTCGGCTGAGCCATTAAACCTACCAAACAATGAAGGGGGTGAAACAGACAATGATTATTAGTAATGGGATACAAGGTGTATGGTATTTTTCATCTTTTTGTTGAAAAGCGATACCCAAATCATCTTAAGTAAAATAAATTGGAAATAGCTCCTAATAATAAACTGCAGTCTAAAGTGTTTATTCCCCTGAAGAATTGTAATGTAGTCACTTAATTTACAATTAAATTCATTATTCTTGCGTCTAACTTTTAACTACAACAAATAAATAAGAGAAGAGGTAATAGTTATCTAGAGACAACTTTCAAACTATACCTACTCTATACCTGATGTTTTGCTTGATTCACAGAAAACCCCCAAGGTCTAGAAAGTTTATACTTACTGGGTGGGCTCAGTAATTTGCATGCTATATTTATTGTATAAATTGAAATGAGCAGAAACTTGAAAAATCTAACCCAGTAATGAGTAATATAAAGGTAATTTTTCTTTAGATTTGAAATGCTATTACTTTTTTCTCAGCAGTGTATTTACTGTCCTACTCAAGTTGTTCTATGACTTAAACCATGCTTATATTCACTAAGCTCACACAAGAAAACCTAACAAAACAAGAATTTAGTGTAAGAATATACTCCATTCCAGGGAAAAATCATCTTGGGTTTAAAGATTGTGATTGATAATCAATACACAGATAAATGGAAGTTAACAGTTAGTAATTTATAAATGGGGCTTCCCTGGTAGCTCAGATGGTAAAGCGTCTGCCTGCAATGCGGGAGACCTGGGTTCGATCCCTGGGTCAGGAAGGATCCCCTGGAGAAGGAAATTTATAAATAGCTAAAGTGAAATGGTAAATGGTCCCTTTGAATGGAAAATACATAATGCTAAATAAAATAAGATTTACTAAGGTCATTTTAATTATTGTGTTAACATATATTACATACATTTCCTTTTACTGGGAATGATTAGGAAATGCACATAACAGTGCACAATGCTTTAAAAGAGATTTCTGATTAAAAGAACACAATTGGATAAATCATATTTGTTTCATTTGCTGATGTCTGTAGTGGGAATTTTAATCCCAGAAGTGAATAATTGTGACCAAGTCACTGGTGATTGAAAATAACATCACAGAATGCGAACATAATATTATATTATAGAATTTTGAAAAATGAGGAAAACCTATTTATGTTGGTTTTATAAGTATTTGTTTTGCTCCCAGATCATAGTGAGTAGATAAATATTCCAGCATTTGGGGATGCTGTAGGGGATTCTTTTGTGATACATGCAAAGAATAAACAAATCTGTTAGTGATTCCCAAGTTGATTACCCCGCATCAGAAAATAATGCAAGGGCAATGAAGTAGCTATCATGGTTCAGAAAAAATCCGGTAGCATAATATATTATAACATGGGTAAGGTGAGACCACCAGACAGAAAGGTGGCATTACTGAGGGCAATGGAGATAGTACAGTAGTTTCTCCTTTTGTGTAATTAAAAGACAGGAGCACCACTTTTTAAGAGCTTCTTTAGTAACATAGATAAAATATACCAATAAATACTTATTTGAAATGAAATAGAAGTTCTTTGTGGTAAAAAAGCACAACATAAAATTTATCATCATAACCAGTTCTAAGTATACAGTTCAGTATTGTTAAACCTATTCACAATGTTGTATAAGCCATCTCCAGAAATTTTTCATCCTCAAAACTGAAATTCTGTAAAACAACTGCCCATTTTCTTCTCCCCTGGCAACCACCTTCTGTTTCTACCTTCTACCTTCTGTTTCTATGAATTTGGCTACCCTGGAAGCAACACTTAGAACTGGACATGGAACAACAGACTGGTTCCAAATAGGAAAAGGAATACGTCAAGGTTGTATATTGTCACTCTGCTATTTAACTTCTATGCAGAGTACATCATGAGGAACGCTGGGCTGGAAGAAGCACAAGCTGGAATCAAGATTGCCGGGAGAAATATCAATAAGATCAGATATGCAGATGACACCACCCTTATGGGAGAAAGTGAAGAGGAACTCAAAAGCCTCTTGATGAAAGTGAAAGAGGAGAGTGAAAGGTTGGCTTGAAGCTCAACATTCAGAAAACTAAGATCATGGCATCTGGTCCCATCACTTCATGGGAAATAGATGGGGAAACAGTGGAAGCAGTGTCAGACTTTATTTTTTGGGCTCCAAAATCACTGCGGATGCTGATTGCAGCCATGAAATTAAAAGACGCTTACCCCTTGGAAGGAAAGTTATGACCAACTTAGATCGCATATTAAAAAGCAGAGACATTACTTTGCCAACCAAGGTCCGTCTAGTCAAGGCTATGGTTTTTCCAGTGGTCATGTATGGATGTGAGAGTTGGACTGTGAAGAAAGCTGATCGCCGAAGAATTGATGCTTTTGAACTGTGGTGCTGGAGAAGACTCTTGAGGGTCCCTTGGACTGCAAGGAGATCCAACCAGTCCATTCTAAAGGAGATCACTCCTGGGTGTTCATTGGAAGGACTGATGCTAAAGCTGAAGCTCCAGTGCTTTGGCCACCTCATGCGACGAGTTGACTCACTGGAAAAGACTCTGATGCTGGGAAGGATTGCGGGTAGGAGGAGACGGGGACAACAGAGAATGAGATGGCTGGATGGCATCACTGACTCGATGGACATGAGTTTGAGTGAATTCCGGGAGTTGGTGATGGACAGGGAGGCCTGGTGTGATTCATGGGGTCGCGAAGAGTCGGACACGACTGAGCAACTGAACCGAACTGAACTGAACTGATACACCTCATATAAGTGAAATAATGCAGTATTTGTCTTTTTTGACTGATTTATTTCACTTAGTATAATGTCTTGAAGGTTTATCCATGTTGTAGCATGTGTTAGACTTACTTTCCTTCTAAGACTGAGTAATATCCATTGTATATATATACTACATTCTATTTATCCGTTCATCTGTTCATGGACATAATTGCTTTCATCTCTTTGCTATTATGAGTAGTGCTGTTATGAGCATGAATATGCAGATATTTCTTTGGGACCCTGCTTTCAATTCTTTTGAGTATATACCCCTACGTGGACTTCCTGGATCCTAGGGTCAATCCTAAAGGAATATCCATTGGAAAAATATTCATTGGAATATCCTGAATATTCAATCCTGAATATCCATTGGAAAAACTCTGATACTTTGATTACCTGATGCAAAGAGCTGACTCATTGGGAAAGATCTTGATGCTGTGAAAGACTGAAGGCAAAAGGAGAAGTGGGTGGCAGAGAATGAGACGGTTAGATAGTATCACCAACTCAATGGACATGAATCTGAACAAACTCTGGAGATAGTGGAGGACAGAGAAGCCTGTTGTACTATGGTCCATGGGGTTGCAAAGAGTTGTATACAATTTAGAGACTGAACAGCAACAACAAGTGTCATTCTGTTTTTAATTTTTAGAGGAATTGTCATATTGTTTTTCATAGCTTATGTACAATTCTATGTTCCCACCAAACTGCACAAGGGTTCCAATTTTTTTTAACTTCCTCACTAATACTTGCAGTTTTCCAAGTTTCTTGATGGTAGCCATCCTAATGGATGTGAGGTGATTTCTCATTGTGGTTTTCATTTGCATTTTCCTGATAATTAGTAGTATTAAACATTTTCTCATATGCTTGTTGGCCATTTGTGTGTCATCTTTGGAGAAGTGTCTATTCAAGTCTTTTGTGCATTATTTGATTTTTAATGTTGTTGTTGATACATGATTTGTAAATATTTTCACCTGTTCAGTAGATTGCCCCTTCGCTCTGTTGACTGTGTCCTTTGGTACACATAAAATTTTAATGTTTTGATGTAATCCAGTTTGTCTAGTTTTACTTTTGTTGCCTATGTTTTTGGTGTTATTTTCAAGAAATACTTGCCAAATCCAATGTCATAAAGCTTTTTCCTATGTTTCCGTCTAATTTATAGTTTTGGGTCTTACCTTTTTGTCTGATTCATTTTGAGTTAGTTTCTGTATATGGTATAGAATGCTTGCCCTTTTATCCTTCATATTCCTTTATTGCCTAACCTTATACTTGTTACAGCTTGCATCCCTCCTCACAGGTTAAACTTTACCCCAAATCATTGATATATATCAATAAATGCTTTAGTGAGTGAGATACAATTTGTTTTCTGTGTTTTTAGCACGTATTTCTAAAATAATACCTGCTATTTTCTACAGCTTGAGAACATATCAGTTCAGTTCAGTCACTCAGTCGTGTCCGACCCTCCGCGACCCCATGAATCACAGCACGCCAGGCCTCCCTGTCCATCACCAACTCCCAGAGTTCACTCAGGAGACAGTAAAACCTTAAGACTATTATTAGAAACTTTGTGTTCAAAACCTTTTAGTTGTTCCATACTAAATTGGGGGCTTCCCAAGTGGCTCAGTGGTAAAGACTCCACCTGCAGTGCGGGAGACCTGGGTTTGATACCTGTGTTGGGAAGATCCCCTGGAAGAGGGCATGGCAACCCACTCCAGTATTGTTGCTTGGAAAATCCCCATGGACAGAGGAGCCTGGTGGGCCACAGTCCACAGGGTTGCAAAGAGTCATACATGACTGAGCAACTAAGCACACAAATTGGGAGCTTCCCAGGTGGCCCAGTGGTAAAGAAAGCACCTCAGTGCTGGAGATACAGATTAGATCCTGGGTTGGGAAGAGCCCCCGGAGAGAGAAATGCCAACCCACTTCAGTATTCTTCCCTGAACAGAAATCCCATGGACAGAGAAGTCTGGCGGGCTATAGTCTGTGGAGTTGCAAAGAGTCAGACACGACTTCGTGACTAAACAACAACAGTACCAAATCGGTGCCTTCTCATCTTCTCCATAAAGAACAGAACATTCATTCTGCCCACCCGTTAGTGTTACTTGATCCCTCCTGGCAGAATAATTATCTTCCTCCTTCAGACAGCTCTTTCTGAATGTACATCATTTCATATATTTTTATTATGTATATATTTCTTATCATTTTTATTTGATTACAAGCTTGTTCAGGAACAAATCTTTGTCTTACCTGTTATTTGCATTATATCATGGTGTCTATCCAGCACTTTTTCTAATACTTGATAGATACTAAAAAATGTGTTGCACTGAATCTCATTTATATGTAATTCAATAATATGTTGCTAAACATGTAAGCAGTTAAGTTTGTATAATATAATTAGATGCATAATCAACACTCATCAAATATTTAATTACCTTTCAAACATTTGACATGTAAATACAGGAGGTTCTGATTATGTTGCACTGTACTAAGATAAATAAAACTAGTTACATCTTAATTGGATATTCAGGAATTCATAAATTTAAAACTTTAAGGAAAAGTTAAGCTAATATTTAAATCTTGGCCTACAAATTAAATTAAAAAGACATTTTCTTTATTTTATGTTGCTTTTAGCAGAGAGCAAAATACTTTTAAGTCATGGATTTAATAGAGAAAATTATACCTATGTCTTGATATTCTTTTCTCACTTTATTTTAGACAGAAAATTAGGTTTACTAGTTTATTTCTTTTAGGACCATTCAATATGTTGTGAACTCAAAGTCCAGAGAAAATATAAGTAAAATACGTAGTGCAAAGCTGTCATGCAACATAATTTTATCAGTGATAATACTTTCTTCATTTCACCTAATGCATTCCTGTGCTCTTAAGATAACTAAAATGCTTTTCTGACCATAATTATTGTAATGTCAAAAGTATTTTTCACTAAAAAACAGAAGATAAGTGCTGATCCTATGATTATGATACGATATTTTTCAACCAAAGTAAAAAATAATTAAAAAAAAGAAAAATCCAAAAATTAGGATTACATCTTTTTCTTTCTGATTTTTTAATCTCCTAAAATTGCTGTCAGAAGGCAAAAATGAATTCTGCTGAGAGAAACAAAAGTTGCCTGCAAAGAGATTGAGATGGGCTTAGAAGGATGAATGAGTTCTGAGGACAAAGAAGGAAGGATTTATCATATTCTGAGAATGGCAAATATTGTGTGGCTAATACACTGGAGAAGGAAACGGCAACCCACTCCAGTGTTCTTGCCTGGAGAATCCCAGGGTCGGGGGAGCCTGGTGGGCTTCCGTCTATGGGGTCACACAGAGTCGGACACGACTGAAGTGACTTAGCAGCAGCAGCAGCAACACACTGGAATTGTGCCTATGGGGGTAAGGAGTGACTGGAAATGAAGTTTAAATATTTGCATAAGGTAAGTCAAATAATGAAGAATGAATTAATTTTTTAAAGTTACTCAGTGTGGTAAGTACTATTATCATCTCCATTTTATAGATAAAGAAACCAAAGCCCAAAAGATTGACTTGCCCTGAGTAGCAAGTGTAAGAGCAGGGATTCAGATGCTCAAAGGTCTGGGCATTTAACACCTAGACATAAACATAATGTGGAGACTTGTTTATTAGGTGACCAAATGGGGCAAGATGTGTATTAACTGGAAGACTGGGGCATATTTACTCAGTCATAACTATTTTTAAAAAGTTGAGATTATCCAATGAAGCAATAAAGAATTTGATAGTACCTGCATTGCAATCACTTTCCAAATAATTTCGCAAAAATTTGGAAAATTTTATAACTAGTAAATTCCCATTAGACCGATTCATTTCCACAAAAGGAAGAGCTCTATCCCATTGGAGACAATTTTTAATATAACCTCATGGTCTCTTATTTTAAATTCTTGTCTCTGCTGTACCACAGAATGAATAATCTTATTGTTTCATTATTTCAAATGTCTTTTATTTGAAAAAGAAAGAACCGTTTTTCCTGCTATTTTTGGTTGCTAGCTTTTGTGCAATTTAATATTGTGATACAGGTTCAATGTCACTTGATGGAGAAATTCTAACTGGTATTTGGTCCATTAGTAATAGTTAGTGGAGTTAATTAACTACATAGGATCCATTTAAAATTGTACATTCTGCCTGCCAAACACTTTAGATATTTGAGGATGGGAATTAGGCAGATAGACTAGTAGTGAAGATACCAGAAAAAACATATAGCCAGTAGTAAATTTTAGTTTCTAATTGACTATCTTGGCCACCTATGTACATTTCACAATGAATTGTTTTATTTTTTCTCCTGGGTATCCTAAAAGTAAAAACTAAATAAGAGAATGTTTGTTTTTAAACAGTCTAATAATGGAATTACTTTTATTCCTAAAATTAACTCCCCGGTGAGCTGTACATCATGTTCCATATTTCTTTATACTAATTGTTCCACATGAATTTTGTGTGTGACCCACATCTTTATTTTGATATATAGACTTATTTATGATATTTTTTTCTATTTGGAGTGGTAGCCTGATAGTTATAGTCTGTGTTTAGAGTATATTGTAAATTTTAAAGATCTATTTTTCTAAATTTGGACATGGCTTATTAGATCATTCGCAAATAGTTATATCATTTGCAAGCATGTCCTTGCATGAGGATAGTAATAGTAACAAATATTCTAATGTGTATATGTGACTAAGAAATCCAGCAAATTTATGGTTTCATAATTTAGGAGTCCTTGTTGTATTTTTTCCATCCCTTGTTTACGATGTCAGTTTTTAGGCAGCTGATTTTAGAATAAGAGCATATATTCTTAATCTCCCTCATTGTTCCTTATAAGTCTGTCTCTTATTTACTACCTATTCTCTGCTTATCAAAGGCACAGTACAGCTTTGAAGTATTTGCTATGTAATGTGACCTAAGACATATCCTTTGTGAATAAGGAGAACTATATATTTGTGTGTGTATATGTAAAATTTTCAGTCATTTGCTATTTTAGTGATATAATAGATGAAAAGAAATCCCTTTTCATTACCTTAAATATAATCCTATAAATATTAAAAGAGGGTATTTTGCAGCAAAGAATTTATTCCTTTAATCCTATATTTTCTTCAAAAATATTTAATACTTTGAAGACAAACCACAAATGACTAAAGCTTCTTAATATGTTTATATTAACACTATACTTTTGAGTTTTCCAGACATCTGAGACTTAAATGAGTTGATTATTTAGTTATACAGTTTAATAGTGTGGGAGCAGTGTTCTTGCCTGGAGAATCCCAGGGATGGCAGAGCCTGGTGGGCTGCCATCCATGGGGTCGCACAGAGTCGGACACGACTGAAGTGACTTAGCAGCAGCAGCAGCAGCAGTATTCTGAAAGTGACATTGTGAAGGAATCAGTTTAGTCTACTTCTTGATTAAATTCTTCAATCTCTGTTTCCACTAGCTTACCCCTAGAGCTATCCTACTTTAAAACTCCTTGGCTGCATGTGATCGGAACCTCCACAGGTTATCCCCTCACAATTGAAGTACAGGTGGGCTATCAATCAATTTGGACTTCCCTTGTGAATTCATCATCATTTACCAATATTAATTGCATGCTAATGGTATACAGGCAGTGAGCAAAACTTCTGTTTTATGCTCTTTATTTTCCAAGGTGGTTTACATACTGGTGCTATCAAAAGGGCACTTGAGTTCTAAACTTCCTTGGGAAAAATTACAGTGGCCACCTTGCACTTAATGTTTATATTTAAAATATCAATTGCAATAAATACTGATGATAGTAAGTGTTAAATAGTAATTGAAAGAAGTGATGTTCTTGATTTTCTGGATTTTTTCATTGTTCAGTTACTAAGTTGTGTCCAACTCTTTATGACCCCATGGACTGCAACACGTCAGAATTCCCTGTGCTTCACTATCTCCTGGAGTTTGCTCAGATTTATGTCCACTGGGTCTGTGATGCTATCTAACCATCTCATCCTCTTACTGCCCTCTTCTCCTTTTGCCGTCAATCTTTCCCAGCATCAGAGTCTTCCAGTGAGCTGGCTATTTGCTTCAGGTGGCCAAAGTACTGGAGCTTCAGCTTCCGCATCTATCCTTCCAATGAATATTCAGGGTTGATTTCCTTTAGGGTTGACTGGTTTGATCTTCTTGCTGTCCAAGGGACTCTCAAGAGTCTTCTCCAGCACCACAGTTTGAAAGCATCAGTTCTTCAGCACTCAGCTATCTTTAGTTCAACTCTCACATAGGTATAAGACTACTGAAAAAACCATACCTTTGACTATATGGACCTTTGTCAGCAAAGTGATGTCTTTGATTTTTAATACGCTGTCTAGGTTTATCTTAGCTTTCCTTCAAGGAGCAAACATCTTTTAATTTCATGGCTGCAGTTACCATCTGCAGTGATTTAGGAACCCAAGAAAATAAAATCGGTCATCGCTTCCACATTTTCCCCATCCATTTGCCATGAAGCGATGGGACCTGATGCCATGATCTTCAATTTTTGAATGTTGAGTTTTAAGCCAGTTTTTTCACTCTCCTCTTTCACCCTCATCAAGAGGCTCTTTAGTTCCTTTTCAGTTTCTGCCATTAGAGGGGTATCATCTTCATACCTGTCAGTCAGTTCAGTCGCTCAGTCGTGTCCGACTCTTTGCGACCCCATGAATCACAGCATGCCAGGCCTCCCTGTCCATCACCAACTCCCGGAGTTCACTCAGACTCACCTCCATTGATTCGGTGATGCCATCCAGCCATCTCAGCCTCTGTCATCCCCTTCTCCTCCTGCCCCCAAACCCTCCCAGCATCAGAGTCTTTGGCATGGCCAAAATATTGGAGTTTCAGCTTCAACATCAGTCCTTCCAATGAACACCCAGGACTGATTTCCTTCAGAATGGACTGGCTGGATCTCCTTGCAGTCCAAGGGACTCTCAAGAGTCTTCTCCAGCACCACAGTTCAAAAGCATCAATTCTTTGGCACTCAGCTTTCTTTATAGTCCAACTCTCATATCCATACATGACTACTGGAAAAACCATAGCCTTGACTAGACGGACCTTTGTTGACAAAGTAATGTCTCTGCTTTTTAATATGCTATTTAGGTTGGTCATAAGAAACTTTCCTTCCAAGGAGTAAGCACCTTTTAATTTCATGGCTGCAATCACCATCTGCAGTGATTTTGGAACCCAGAAAAATAAAGTCAGCCACTGTTTCCACTGTTTCCCCATCTATTTACCATAAAGTGATGGGACTATTGCCATGATCTTAGTTTTCTGAAATTTGAGCTTTAAGCCAACTTTTTCACTCTCCTCTTTCACTTTCATCAAGAGGCTCTTTAGATAGCTAAATTACGTATAAGTGAATTATAGTATAATTCATAACCTTTTAAACTACTCTCTTCTTTAAAAAAATCAGCATCATTCCATGTTAATATTGATATTTCCCATTTTAATCATACTTTGTATTTCATTACATGATTATATCATGCTTTATTTAACCAATCCCTTATCAATGGACATTTTATTTCTCATTTATCTCTTTTAAAAAAAGTTTCAATGAATTATTATATATATTTTTTGTCCACTTGACTTTCCTGATTTAATTCTCAGAAGGCTCACTGACTCAAAAGGTTATAGAGTTTAACAATTTTGATCTATGTTTTACCCTCCCACTGACATAATGTGAGAGGTTCCATCTGTTCATCAAAGCTTTGTCTCTTCTCATCTATCTTTCAACTGTTGGTTACTCTCTATATATCTGTCCTTGATTTTTTCCTTCTTATTCTTTATTCTATCTCTGTATGAGTCATTTCTTGGAATGTTATTTCCACCTGTAAGAGCTATAGGAGTCTGTATGGAGGTATCCAAAGTGTTCCATGTGCATCATATGGACCTTCATACAGTGAATATGCCTAAAGCAGACACTGAAAAACATGAATGTTACCAAAGTAGAGGTCATCTTATACAAATATTAGTTGAGGAAAATGCTAAGGGAATACTTAGAACATAACTGCTAAATAACTGAGTATTTAAAGACTGTTACATGAAAGATGAACTCTATCATTGTTTTATGTTACATGGAAATAGTAGAGTTTTGCATGAGGAAAAAATCTTAAGTTTTTAAAATTTCCCTATTGGATACAATTACTTAGAAATGTTTAGTTTTAGCAGTGTTGGGTTAAATTCTTCAACTTCTGTTTAAGTCACATTTATTTCTGTTTATTTCTCTCATGAAAATGAGAGAATCAGTCAGGTGCTCTCTAAAGAATTTTGCAGGTCTAAATTCTATGATCTTTAAATGAATTTCTAGAGTATGCTTTTAAATTTCTTGTGAACTTTGATTAATATTTAAATACTTTAAAGTTTTCAGTTCTCTGATTGACAAGAAAAGTTCATTAGTTTTGAATTTGAAAAGGACTGCTTGCTCTGTATAAGTGAGTGAAAGTCACGCAGTCATGTCCGACTTTTTGCGACGCCATAGACTATACAGTCCATAGAATTCTCCAGGCCAGAATACTGGAGTGGGTAGCCTTTCCCTTCTCCAGGGGATCTTCCCAACCCAGGTTTCCTGCAATGCAGACGGATTCTTTACCAGCTGAGCCACAAGGGAAGCCCAGGAATACTGGAGTGTGTAGCTTATCCCTTCTCTAGCAACTCTTGCTGACCCAGGAATCGAACCGGTGTCTCCTGCATTGCAGGTGGATTCTTTACCAACTGCGCTATCAGGGAAGCCCTCTGTGTAAGTGAAGGGTTTAAAAAATGTCCTATTAATAATTCATGCTTCTTGAAAACCATGAAAAATTATTCTTTACCTTTCTTGAGGAAGAAAGAAATTTGAAGTAGGAAAGATGTGGCAAAATATCATCAAATATAAATTTTTTATGGAAAGGGTATAACTGGCTTTATTATTTTGAGATATAAAATTAGGTCATATTTGGTTAGCATTGACAGTATATAATAGCTCAGAGGTACAACCTGTCTGGATATTCCAAAAGTATGGCATTTCTCTTGGGGTTCTCCTCCCAAGTTCCATAAGGTTACTTAGACTAAATGGTTTCAGTTCAGTTCAGTCACTCAGTCATGTCCGACTCTTTGCGACCCCATGAATCACAGCATGCCAGGCCTCCCTGTCCATCACCAACTCCCGGAGTTCACTCAAACTCATGTCCATCGAGTCGGTGATGCCATCCAGCCATCTCATTCTCTGTTATCCCCGTCTCCTCCCACCCCCAATCCCTCCCAGCATCAGAGTCTTTTCCAGTGAGTCAACTCGTCGCATGAGGTGGCCAAAGTATTGGAGCTTCAGCTTTAGCATCAGTCCTTCCAATGAACACCCAGGAGTGATCTCCTTTAGAATGGACTGGCTGGATCTCCTTGCAGTCCAAGGGACTCTCAAGAGTCTTCTCCAGCACCACAGTTCAAAAGCATCAATTCTTCGGCGATCAGCTTTCTTCATAGTCCAACTCTCACATCCATACATGACCACTGGAAAAACCATAGCCTTGACTAGATGGACCTTGGTTGGCAAAGTAATGTCTCTGCTCTTTAATATACTATCTAGGTTGGTCATAACTTTCCTTCCAAGGAGTAAGCGTCTTTTAATTTCCTGGTTGCAATCAGCATCAGTCCTTAATATCTCTAACCAGTTGCCACCCTCAGTGAGAATTAATGGGACTTCAGATTCACTAATTCATCCATTCCTCCAATTCTACTTAATGCCTATTATTAAGTGCTGGCTCAGTGGTAAAGAATCTGCCTGCCAACACAAGAGATGCAGGTTTGGTCCCTGGGTCAGGAAGATCCCCTGGAGAAGGAAACAGCAACCCATTCCAGTACTCTTGCCTGGGAAATCCCATGGACAGAAGAGTCTGGTGGGCTACAGTCCATGCAGTGACAAAAGAGATGGACCTGACTTGGGAACTAAACAATAACAACAAAGATACTAGGTACTAGTAATATAGCAGTGAAAAAAGAGATAAAATATGCACCTTATAAACTATATATCTCCCTCATGGTTGATCTCAACTGTTTAACTCTAGAAAACTTAACCTATTAGTCTCAGTATCTTCTACTACCAAGTAGAAATCTGCTGGCATCCAGGGAGTTGGGGCGATGCAAGTTGCACTGGAGTTTGTGACTATTCACTATTATTTGGAGCAAGGCCCTGTCCACCAAAGTTGTTGATCCTTCCTGGATTATCTGTACAGGTTAATCCAGTCAGCTACACAACTTCCTCCTCCACATATGTGCATACCAAAATCAGCCTTGAGACTTGAGGATATACTTCAAGTTTTCACCACTCAGAGTAGGCTTTCTAGTACCTAAGTGACTTTGTCAGAAAGGTGTTTAGCATCATTCACATGATGGACCTAAAACCATCAATACACACACACACACACACAGTAATCTGGTGGCTGCTGTTGAGTCTGGAAAAGGGTCCAAACTCTCCTCCTATCTATGGAGTTTCCTTTCAACAGAGAATGGAAGTGGGAGGCTGCCATGCATTCCTGCTTGTCTTCATTTAGGGTACCATACTCCTTCAGAAATGGTTTAGTGACTTTACATCTCAAAGCAAAAGGATTTGGGTGCAGCTTCCCTTCTTCCTAAATGCTCTCATGATCCTATATAACTGAGAGGGTGAAAACAGATGCCCTCTAACATCACTTTTCACCATCCTTTTAGCTCTATGCTTTTGTATTGCCCCCAATAATTTTTTAATTTTCTACTTAGAATGGGGTACTTGCTGTCCACATAATTACAAAAACTACACAAGTGGATCTTTCTAGAAAATGAAGTCAGCCTTATTAAGGTAAATTGATCAGATCACATCTGGGTATAGGCAGTTGTCAACAAGTTAAGAAAAGGAAGTTCCGTCTTTATGTTCCCACTAGGTACCAGGCGGCCGTGTTCTGATAACCCTCCCTCCTCCTCTTCTCTTGGTTGCCTCCATAGCCTCAATTTATAGCATTTTCCATTTTTAAAGGCTGCTTTCACATCATTGAAATGTTTTCACTGAATACAGAGTTAGGAAGAGACATGCCCACCTAGTTCTGGCAAATTGGTATAAGCCAGTTTCAGCATACCATTGCTGTCAGGTTATATGTGGTAAAGTCATGGGCTTCATCTAAAATATCCCATGAAGTGAAGTGAAGTGAAGTGAAGTCGCTCAGTCGTGTCCCGACTCTTTGCGACCCCATGGACTGTAGCCCACCAGGCTCCACCATCCATGGGATTCTCTAGGCAAGAATATTGGAGTGGGTTGCCATTTCCTTCTCCAAAATATCCCATAAAAATGTTTAAAAATAAGAAGTGTGGTTTCTATATGTAGTATACTGCTACTGCTAAGTCACTTCAGTCGTGTCCGACTCTGTGTGACCCCATAGACGGAAGCCCACCAGGCTCCCCCGTCCCTGGGATTCTCCAGGCAAGAACACTGGAGTGGGTTGCCATTTCCTTCTCCAACGTGTGAAAGTGAAGTCGCTCAGTCGTGTCCGACCTTTAGCGACCCCACGGACTGCAGCCTACCAGGCTCCTCCATCCATGGGATTTTCTAGGCAAGAGTACTGGAGTGGCTTGCCATTGCGTATAGGTATATATTTATTCATGAGCAATGAATAAAGCATTTAATAATGAAGTGTTAATAAAGTGTTTAATAATACTTTAATAATAAAGTTTTAATAAAGTGTTCATTAAGCAATGGATATTTAAAGAAATAAACATTCTGTTTACTTCCTGATAAAAACAAGTTTATGTGTCTCTGGACCCTCTGTGTGCTGTGCCTCCCTTCACAAGGCATGCTATCTATGTTTCACTTAGCAATACATATCCTACCTTCCTCAAAGTTCTCTCTCCTCTGAGCTAGTTTTTAAAATTTCTAGCCTACTTCAGCATAATATTCTATAAAAATGAGTTTGAATTTGTTGTCATTTATTTATTCAACACTTACTGAGCTTTTAATATGCCAGGTACTGGGAATGAGAACATGATCATACAGACCTTATTACTGCCTCTAGAGCCTATCATATCGTTATATACCTGATTATACCATTAGTTATTTAACTGAATTTTTGAAGTGTTATAAGGAAATATAAGGTGCTCATAGAATATATGGGCTTCCTCAGTGGGTCAGTGGTAAAGAGTACACCTGCAATGCAGGGGAGGCGGGAGATGCGAGTTAGATCCCCGGGTTGGGAAGATCCCCTAGAGGAGGACATGGCAACCCACTCCAGTATTCTTGGCAGGAAAATCCCATGGACAGAGGGGCCTGATGGGCTACAGTCCATGGGGTCTCAAAGAGTCAGACACAACTGAAGCAACAGCACCCACACAGGCATGCATGCATAGAATGTATACTGGCCATGGTATGCGATAAAATTAGACAGATTTGATACATATGATTACATGGTGGCATAAGAGGAAAAACACACGCTTTCTTGTAGAAAGCAGTAGAGAAAAAAACAAAAGCTTTCTCTAAGTCTTTTTTGTATCACATGTGCCAATGTTTCAAAAATCAAAATAAGTTACATGGCCAAGCCAGGATTCAAGGATTAGAAGAACAGATTCTACTATTTGATGGGAGAATCTCCTAAAATATTGTGGCCATTAAAAAAAAAAAATCTGCCAATACTATTTCCTATTTGTAAACTTCTATGTAGAAATGTTAAAAGTGTTTTCCCTCTTTGCTTTCAGATGTTTTAATTTTTTCGTTCCTTCAGTTTCACAGTTTGAATTCCATCAACTGTCTTCATGGAAATCTTTTTTCTTCAAAACGTCTTCAGTTTTTCCAGGCAACTTTCTGACTTTAATTACCACACTTCTCAGAATGAGCCACTTTCTACAGATGCACATGTCTTTCAGATTAATACAAGACAAGTCTAAATCTGGAAAGTTTTACAGTTTTACCTTTCTGCTCATATCCTACCAATTTCCCTGAAACAAAGTGTCAATGCTGTTCAGAAATCATACTTTAGTGAAAATGAGGTTGAGGAGATGGGGCGCACAGCCTTGTCTTCTGCATTCATTTTTTAAGGCATGATACAGGATGCTTGGGGCTGGTGCACGGGGATGACCTGGAGGGAGGATATGGGGAAGAGGGAGGTGGGAGGGGGGTTCAAGAAGGGGAATACATGTACACCCGGAGCAGATGTGTGTCAATGTATGGCAAAACCAACCAATATATTAATGTAAAGTAATTTGCCTCCGATTAAAAGAAAATATCCCAGAACATATGTTGATCTCTTTTCCTTGTAAAATAAGATAGCAAAACATAAATATTTGAAAATAATAGTGAAATTGCAAGCTTTTGTAATTACAAAAATGCATGCTCTATCTCACCTTACTTTTCTCCTGCTGTAACATGGACCTCACATTATCCCCCAAAACTGTTCTTCTATTTTTGTGTGATTTATCTTGTTTTTCTAGATTTCCTACTCCTCCATTTCCCATTCCCTAGTTCAATACTCAAGTCCTTCTCTGTGAAACTTTCCTTGATTGCTCAGGTTACCTTTGATTTCACTCTGTTATGAACTCCTACAGCATTTAATGCTTGATACAGCACAAGAACATTAGCTTTAATACAGATTTTTTTTCTACTTTTTATTTGTTTCATTGCTTGCTATTTTCTTTTCTGGCATTTGATTTTTGAGCAATTGAGTGACTATCCTTTTTATTAAGTGCAGGGATCATATCCTATAAGCATTTCTTATTATTCCTGTTTCTTGAATGATTTTAACTAGATTCCCTTTGAGCACCCTAAACGTCCAACATCAAGCTGTTTTACAATCTATCAAAATGGGAAATTCCTTTTCTTTCTTAGAAAATACATGCTATTAGGATTCATTCATTTATTCAAGAAATATTGAGGCTGATTATCCTCCAAGATAAAAGCTAACATTGATATCTCAAGGTACAAAGAAATTTAGTTGTCATGTTTTGCTCAAGATAGTGTTATAAACTTAAAAGAAATAGTATATTTTAAAATATTCCACAGTATCTTCTAAACTAGTAAACCTCAAACTGTGATTTCTTTGATGAACAACTTTAGCACTTTCAAGATTTTTATTTTCTGTATAGAATAGTCACAGTCACATGGTCTTTTGTTTTGCAATCGTTACATATATGGTCCTAGCGTCAGGTGACTATGACCAGCATTGGTGTGACTTTTTAATACTTTCAGCAAAATAGCACAAGAAACAACAGTGCAGTAAGTAGCCTAATAGTATCTCTTTGCAAGGTACGCACATAGACACTCACTTAACACCCTCTTGGTTTCTTTTCTTTCTCTCTGTAACTCTAATCTCAGAAGAGAATTTCTGTTGGACTTAGAGCTCTTTGATATGTTATGAAAAATGATGCCTTGTTGTGTTTTCTGATTCTGTTAGAGTATCCATGGAATTAAAGATCACATGCTTATTCAGCTTAATGTACTTGACCTTTTCCCATGATTGACACGTCTAAATAAATGGCTGTAGCAACTCAGTAATTATGCACCAGCTGTGTTATATTCATTTCATGGAAAAAACACACAGTTCTCTTCAAGAGTAGATAGCTTGACCCCTTTCCTGCCAGCTAAATAAAGCAGAGTAGTTAATTAGTATTATTATGAATCGTAGTAGGATTCCTTTCCATCCCCAAATGCATCTCTTTTCTCAAAGCATTTTGTAAACAGTATACTATGACCACAGACACATAAAGTGTTGTTTCAGTACTGGTATTTCTTACATAATGAAAATATTTACAATAATTCTGGACCTGCTCAATAAGATAGTTCCACACAATATAAGGGTCAGAAATCCAGGATTTATTAACAAGATTTGTGTTCAGAAAGCAGTATTACCTTTAATGAACCCTCTGTTTTTCTAATGGGGAAACTATTTTCCCTCAACTGACATAAAAGTAAATTTCAAATAAATTCTTGTGTTCAGTGCTTATTTCTTTTAATAGCAGTGTTGCATTCTCACTTCTTTAAAATATATTCATATCTAAATTTTCATTAAATTGGGCTTTTTAACATTATGTAAAATTAATTCTTATTGATCATTTTGATGAATTTAAAAAATGCTCATTGGAAATAATTCCTTTCTTAAATAAAATTCTGGACTTTATCATAAAATAAAAATTGTTCTGTATCTAATCTTGAAAAATAATTCCTGTTATGTTTAATAAGTCATTTCAGAAACATGTCATTTATCACTAAGTTTCTTGAATTCTTTATCTTCTTAAGTGGTGTCTATTAAAATTTTGAATATAATATTGTAGGAAAATTTTATGATAACATTAACCTGGAAATTTTTTCTACAGAGTCTAAGGTATTTCTCTAATTTCTTAGGCCAGGCTTTATACAGTTAGGATTAGAAAAGTTGGCAATATATTGAAAAGCTGGAAGACAATGAAATAAGACAAAAAATCTGTCTTCATCTTTCTTTAAGCCATTGAGAATGAGTAGTGTGAAGGGGGAAGGGAACTAACCCGTGTCTACCATGTGATAGGCAACATGTTCAGTATTTTATACCAGTTATATTATCTCATATAATCTTTGTAGAAAATCTCTTAAATCTATTGAGAAATTTTTAATACATATATTATTTAATTCATCCTAAAATCAAGCACAACATTTCTGTATCAAAGGAGGACTATTATTATTTAACAGCAGTAACCACATTTGTTCTTCACACCCCATTCTTCCCCTTCAGCATAATGAGATGAGAACCAGATGGTAATATGCATGGAAGGGGAGCCCCCAAATTATGAATCTGGAAGTTTATTTAGGAACTGTATACAACGGTCTTTCCACCTTGAGAGGCAGATAAATCTTTTCTACCTTATGTAAACAAATCTCAGGGAAGATAAGGGGAAGGTCCCCAGTTTAAACCCTTTGGAATACAAACCAGTAGCTCTGGGACTTTTATTATCTTTTGAAATGTAAACATATAAATCTGGGAGATAAGTGTCTATCTCTCTTTGAAGGTCTCTATCTTTTTAGACAATCTTTAACTTCCAAAGTTTACCCTTTAACCTAAGTTTCAGTTTATTTGGTGTATAAGTCTCTAACCATACAGATAATATTTTCTCTATTTCATAGCCATGAATTGTGGCAATTTCAGTATTATTGCACTGAAATTTGTGGTCATTAGCTTTGTTTCTATTCTTAAGTTTTTTAGTGTGTTTAGTAGCATAATGCATCTTTATGTCTGTTATCTATGTATTTTACTAAAAATACATAGAAAAGATTTATGAAAAGATTTATATGTGCAATAAAATTTTTTTAAGCATTAGAAACTATCGAGCACCATTCTAGATACTTGGGATACATCAGTGAACACATTAGAGATCCCTGCTCTTCTGAAATTTAAAAACTTTCAGAAGAAACTAGAAATTCAACACTAAACATTTATTGTGCTTATGTAAATAACTTAGTATAGAAAGTTCCTGGGTGGCAGTGAGGATGCCAAGGAAGCCAGTGTGGCTGGAGTGGAGTGACGGGGAAATCAGCAGGGGAGGCGATGGAAGAGCTGACAGGAATGGGGAAATCTCAGGGGACGTGCGGATCTCAGAAGGCTTCATAGAGCGTTAGAGAAACCTTGGCCTTTTCGCTGAGTGAAACAGGTTAGCAAAAGATTTAGCTGAGGAATGACATAATCTAACCTGCCTTTTAAGAGGGCTACATTAGCTGCTGCCTTTAGAACAGATTGTAGGGGTTAAAGGTAGACTCAAGAAGACCTGTCTAGAGGCTAATGCAGTAATTCAGGTTGGGTGTCATGTGGCCTGACCAGAGCAGTGAAAGAAATAATAAGCAGACAAATTTTGGATATATTTTGAAAGTTGTCCCAACAGATTTTCCAGTGGATTTTGTTGTAAGCTTGAGAGGTAAAAAATGATTCCAAGGTTTTTGTTCTTCTGCGCAACTTGAAAAATGTTTTATCATTGACTGAGATAGACAAGATTGTGGGGGAACAGTTTATTTGGGGAGTTTGGTTGGGATAGATTAGGAATTTAGTCATGAACATGTTGATCTTGAGATGTCTTTTAGACATGCAGTGGAGGTATCAGGTAAGCAATTAGATATGCTAGTTTGGAGTTTGGTAAAGAAGTTTGAGCTGGAGATAGAAAATTGGGAGCTGCTCACATAAAGGTTGTATTAAGGGCAGATTGAGGCATTGTGTGACCTGAAGCTTAAGTAATTTTGAGGATTCTCTAAGAGAAAGAATTCAAAACTTGAATTCAAATTACATAGAAATGTGAATATTTATAATGAGAAAAATCAAAACACTTATTTGGAAACCTCATTGGAAGGACTGATGCTAAAGCTGAAACTGCAATACTTTGGCCACCTCATGCGACGAGTTGACTCACTGGAAAAGACTCTGATGCTGGGAAAGGTTGGGGGCGGGAGGAGAAGGGGACGACGGAGAATGAGATGGCTGGATGGCATCACCGACTCTGTGGACATGAGTTTGAGTGAACTCCGGGAGTTGGTGATGGACAGGGAGGCCTGGCGTGCTGTGATTCATGGGGTCGCGGAGAGTCGGACACGACTGAGCGACTGAACTGAACTGAACTGAACTGAAGCAGTGCAAAATCATAACATTTGAGAAATGGCATAATATTTTTAATAACTGCCTGACATACCTCTGCTCAATGGACATGAGTTTGAGCAAACTTTGAGAGATAGTGATAGGAAAGCCTGGTGTGTTGTAGTTCATGGAGTTACACAGGGTCGGACATGGCTTAGTGACTGAACAATGGCAACAACATAATTCTGTAATACTTTTCTTCCAGCATTCTTGAACTTTAATGTCAAAGATTTTAAAACATTATTTTCTGTTGAGAATATGGAAAGTTAAATCAGTCTTTATCATGATTAATTAAAATTTAATTTTTACTAGTGGTAGTCTAGAAAGATTTCTTTCGTCTTTACAACTTATTTACAATTTTATGAAAATTTTCAGGGTTGTCTTAAAGTTTAAAACTTCTCTGAAACTTCTTGCATATATAACCTGAAAGATTTGGAAGAATTTTCCAAAGACTAACTCTGACTCTATGCAGTTGAAACCATGCTTCTTTTCCGCTGCCCACATGCTTCCAATACTAGGCAGATTATGATACCTTTGCAGATTATGCCACCATTTCAGCCCTGAACATTCGTGTCACAAGGTAGCACAATGAGTACTAGGCCACTGGAAGCTATTCCTGCTTTAGGATAGTCAGGGTAGCTAACTAATAATTTACTCATATCTGGAAATGATTGTGAATCACATAAATATGTTCCTTTAAACCCAACCTAAATGTATCTCCAACTCTATTTCCTCTCGTTATTGTTGTTTAGTTGCTAAGTCATGTCCAACTCTTTATGTAGCCCCATGGACTGTAGCCTGCCAGGCTCCTCTGTCTGTGGGATTTCCCAAGCAAGAATACTGGAGTGGGTTGCCATATCCTTCTCCTGGGGATCTTCCCTACTAGGGATTGAACCCATGCCCCCTGCATTGGCATATGGATTCTTTACCACTGAGCCACCAGGGAAGCCCCTATTTCCTCTTCAGTTCAGTTCAGTTCAGTTCAGTCGCTCAGTCGTGTCCGACTCTCTGCGACCCCATGAATCACAGCACGCCAGGCCTCCCTGTCCATCACCAACTCCCGGAGTTCACTCAAACTCATGTCCATTTAGTCGGTGATGCCATCCAGCCATCTCATTCTCCGTCGTCCCCTTCTCCTCCCGCCCCCAACCTTTCCCAGCATCAGAGTCTTTTCCAGTGAGTCAACTCGTCGCACGAGGTGACCAAAGTATTGCAGTTTCAGCCTTAGCATCAATCCTTCCAATGAACACCCAGGATTGATCTCCTTTAGAATGGACTGGTTGGATCTCCTTGCAGTATTTCCTCTTAGTTGCCCTAAAATGTTTCCAGATACACAATGCCCGCCCCCATTGTGAAGGTATTTTATATTTACAAATTTTCCTAAAATATATGACCATGAGAACACAATATTTTAAAAAATTAAAAGACTTTAGTTTTCAGAGCAGTTTTAAGTCTGGGGAGATTATCCAGAAAATACAGAGTTCCCATATGCTCTTTCTCTCCCCTGCACACAGTTTTCCTATTATTAACATTTTGCATTAGTGCAGTACATTTGTTACAAATGATAAACCAATATTAATAGATTATTATTAACTAAACCCCATAGTTGACATTTGGATTTACTCTTTGTTTTGTATATTTCTGTGGGTTTTGGCAAGTGTACAATATTACATATATATCATTACAGTACCATCCAGGATAGTGTCACTTCTGTAAAAATGCCTGATACTCCACCTCTTCATCCCTAATCCCGCTCCCTGAACCCCTGGAATCTCTGACATTTTTAACTGTCTTTATGGTTTTACCATTTCCAGAATGTCATATGCAGGTTAACGTCTTAGAGGATGTTGCTTTCTCACTGACTTCTTTCACTCGCCATGTGAATTTAAGTTTCCTCTGTGTCTTTGTTGTTGTTGATGCTCCATTGCATGGATGTACCACAGTTTGTTTATTCATTCAGGACATCTTGGTTGTTTCCCGGTTTTTGATGATTAAAAATAAAGCTTCTACAACAATTTGTGTGCATGCTTTTGCATGGGCATTAGTTTTAGACTCAGTGTCAAATGGCTAGTGAGTAGATTAGCACTTAGATTAGGATATAGACACAGACTTTACACCTTTCACAAAAATTAACCCAAAAGATCATTTACCTAAATGTAAAACAAAATTATACAACCTCTAGGAGATAACATAGGAGAAAATCTAGGTGACCTTGAGCTTGGAGGTGACTTCTTATATGCAACAACAAAAAGCACACTTCATGAAAAAATTTTGATAAATTTGACTTATTTAAAATGAAAACTTCTACTCTGTTACGGGATTGAAAAGACAAGCTGAAGACAGGAGAATACACTTGCAGAAGATAACTGATAAAGGACTGTTACCCCAAATATACAAAAAACTCTTAAAATTCAACAATAAGAAAATAATCCAGTTACAAAATAGGAAAGGATCCGAAGAGAAATCTCAGCAGAGAAGATATATAGATGGTAAATAAGCATATAAAAAGATGCTCAACATCATATGTCATTAAGGAATTGCAAGTTAAAGCAATTAGATACCATTACACATCTATTAGAATGGCTAAAATCCAAAACTTTGACATCATCAAATGTTGGCAAGGATGTGGTGCAACAGGATCTCTCATTCTTTGCTCATTGGAATGCAAAATGGTACAACTACTTTGGAAGATATTCTGGTAGTTTCTAATGAAGGTAAGCCTAAGTTTACCATATAATCCATCAATTACACTAATAATGAAAAACCCAAATGAGTCTTTTCTTTTTAACCAGCCCTGTAGGATTCTGTGTCAGGAAATTCCTTCAGAGTGTTCTTTCTTTTCTGAACTAAAGACTTTAGGTCAGCTCTGTGATTTGGCATCCTCTTCTTATCTGAATATATTTGGATATAGTTTCAGATTGTTTATTTCAGCCTTGACTTGGCAACTTCTTAGGATGTTACTTCTGGCAATTGCTCATGATATTCACATTCTACAAAGAAAGGCAATATTCATTACCCTCAACCACGCCCTCTGGACTGGCCCGTCAGATCCACTATTCTCCTTATCTTTGTCTGTCTGGTAATCAGTTCAGTTCAGTTCAGTGTTTCAATTGTGTCCACCTCTTTGCGACCCCATGGACTGTCTGGTAATGGCTTTCTTAATTAACAATTGTTAGAAACCTTTACAACCTTTAAGGCTTAGGTCTAGGAAATAGTCACTGTCTAAACTTACACAACTTTTATTCATTTCCCTATCCAATGAAACTGCTCTCAAGAAAGTTACAGATAAACATTAATTTCCAACTGTAATAGCTAATTTTTAGTCAATTTTGTTTGACTCCTTTATAGCATATAACCTGATAACTCTCACCTTCTTAAAATTCTTTTTCTTTGGTTTTTTAAAAAATTTTTAAAAATTGTGAGCTGAAGCATACATATGGAAAAGTGCACAAAGCTTATGTACAAAGTTTAAGAAATATTTTTAAAGCAAAAACTTGTATCATGAAACAGAACATTTTTAGCACCCAGAAGCTTTTCATGTGGTAAGAAGCAAGCATTTAATCTCCCATGTTAAATTTAGAAATTCATGTCTTCTTTTTCTTTTTATTGTTTCTTAAGTCTTTGATTTTTTTCTGTAACTCTTCAGTGTTAGTTTTATGCAAGTCTCAATCTTTGTTGCTTTATAACTTCTCCATGATTAATGGCCTTCAACTTACTAGAGTTCAGTTCAGTTCAGTTCAGTCGCTCAGTCGTGTCCGACTCTCCGTGACCCCATGAATCACATCATGCCAGAGGATTATAATGTAGTGATGTCCAAGTAATTCAAAATTATTAATGTTAAATGCCAATGTTTGTGACTTATTTTAAATATTTAACTTTGTGGTATGTCCTGTTATCTTGTAAGGTAAGTTCTTCTTCCTAGAGCTTCCTCAAAAGGTTTTTGTTATTTTCCTTTTAATTAATTCATTAAAATTTTCTTTTTATATGTTTTAAAGGTTACAGTCCATTTATGGTTCTTACAAAATATTGGCTATATTCCCTATGTTGTCCAGTACATCTTTTAGCCTGTCTTATGTCCAATAGTTTGTACCTTCCACTCCCTCTCTTCTATATTCCCCCCCACCATTAGTAACTGCTAATTTGTTCTCTATATCTATGAATCTGCTTCTTTTTTAATTATATTCACTAGCTTATTGTATTTTAGTTTTCACATATAAGAGATATCCTACAGTATTTGTCTTTTTCTGTCTGACTTATTTCACTTAGCACAATGCCTTCCGGATCTATCCATGTTGTCGCAAATGGCAAAATTTCATTCTTTTTTAATGGCTAAGTAGTATTTCATTGTGTGTGTGTATACACACACACACACATACACAGGGCTTCCCTGATGGCTCAGTGATAAGAAATTAACCTGTAATATAGGAGATGCATGAGAGGAGTCTTTGATCCCTTAGTCAGGAAGATCCCCTGGAGGCGGGCATGGAAACCCACTCCAGTATTCTTGCTTGGAGAATCCCATGGACAGAGGCGCCTAGCGGGCTACAGTCCATAGATTTGGAAAGAATTGGACATGACTGAAGTGACTGAACACACACACACACATATATATCACACCTTTATCCATTCATCTGCTGATGGATACAGGTTGCTTTCATATCTTGGCAATTGTAAATAATGCTGGTTATTTTTCTTTAAAGTTTTTCTGTGTATATTTTTAATTATTCCAGTTCTGTTAAAATAATTATGTTGGAAATTTTCAATTTTTTCAGTATATAGATTAAATCATGTCTTTTTGAGGGGGTGGGTTCACATCTTCAAATTGATTCTAATATATACATTCAGAGCCGGAGAAGGCAATGGCAAGCCACTCCAGTACTCTTGCCTAGAAAATCCCATGGATGGTTGAGCCTGGTAGGCTTCAGTCCGTGGGGTCGCTAAGGGTCGGACACGATTGAGCGACTTCACTTTCACTTTTCACTTTCACACATTGGAGAAGGAAATGGCAACCCACTCCAGTGTTCTTGCCTGGAGAATCCCAGGGATGGGGGAGCCTGGTGGGCTTCCGTCTATGGGGTCACACAGAGTCGGACACGACTGAAGTGACTTAGCAGCAGCAGCATACATTCAGAGCAATATACCACACTTGTGAATGCTAGTTTTCATATAAATTGGAGAAGGCTGAAACCGGCTGATTTGTAAAAATAAAATAATGTCTTATGTATATTTGTATCCCTGATACCCATCACAATACCATTCAATAAGTTGTTCATTTCAATAAACATTTGCTGCTGCTGCTGCTGCTAAGTCACTTCAGTAGTGTCCGACTTTGTGTGACCCCATAGACGGAAGCCCACCGGGCTCCCCCTTCCCTGGGATTCTCCAGGCAAGAACACTGGAGTGGGTTGCCATTTCCTTCTCCAAACATTTGCTAGGCATCTGTTATATGCTAGGCACTGTGTCAGGTGACAAAGATACAAAATAACTGACACATGGACCTTCCCTGAGAAGATTCATAAGAAAACTTCTTATAAGTAAACAACTACAATCAAGTGCTTTGATGTATATGATTAAGCACCAGAGGATCCTAAGGGGAAAAATGGTCATGTATATTTAGACTGAGGGAGAATGAAAAATTTCATAGGTGGCATAATCCTTGAACTAAGACTTGGGAGATGAGTTAGGTATTCATCAGGAAAGACAAAGATATTTCATACAGTTGGAAGAATAGTACCAGCATTAAGTGAAAGAGAAACTTGAGAACACCTGGCAATTTAGGAATGAAAGGATATGTGTTGCCCTATTGTGTGTGTGGCAGAGTGGAAGCCTAGAGAAATAGGCAGATGTCAGCGATTGTTTGGCTTTATAGATACTAAAAGCTTTATCCTTTAGGCAACAGAAAGCAATCAGTGAGTCTAAAACAGGGGAGTAATGTAGTCAGATTTGCATTTGGGGAAAAGATGGCATCAGTATTCAGAATGGGACAAGATTGGAATTAGAAAAGAAAATGCTAGGGAGAATGCTCTGATAGTCCTGGTGAGAGATGAGGGTTCAAGTTAAGACAGTGGCAACAATGATAGTGAAGAGAGAATGAATTAATGAGATGTAAAAGAGGACCAAGGAGATCCAACCAGTCCATTCTAGAGGAGATCAATCCTGGGTGTTCATTGGAAGGACTGATGCTAAAGCTGAAACTCCAGTACTTTGGCCACCTCGTGCGATGAGTTGACTCACTGGAAAAGACTCTGATGCTGGGAGGGATTGGGGGTGGGAGGAGACGGGGACGACAGAGAATGAGATGGATGGGTGGCATCACCGACTCGATGGACATGAGTTTGAGTGAACTCCGGGAGTTGGTGATGGACAGGGAGGCCTGGCGTGCTGTGATTCATGGGGTCGCAAAGAGTCGGACACGACTGAGCGACTGAACTGAACTGAACTGAAAAGAGGACCTGGTTACAAATCGGATGTGCTTTGATATGACTGGACAGATCCTGCATTTCCTGAGATAGGTGTTGGATAGATGATACTTGGGGGATAAAGTAAAGGATGAGTTCCATGGAATTTAGCATGCCTGTGGGAAGGATGTCTAGGTGAATATGTCTAATTCTACAGTGTAAGAGAGAATTGGTGTCAAATCCTGGGGATCCCAATCTTGAATGAATGAATAGAAGAAGAGCCAGAAAAGGAAACTAATTTGAGCTAAAAAAGAGAAATAAAGGAGGAAGATGACCTAGACAAAGTTAAATCATAGAGAAGAGAATGGTCAATAGTATCAAGTACCATAGATAGAAACAATAGAGCCTAAAAATTCCACAGGATTTGACATTATTAAGATCTTGGTGAAATCTGTTTTACTTAGAGATAATGATCATTTCACACACTTAACTGAAAGGGAAGTGAACTAGTAAAATAAATGGTTAGTTTAGTGCAGGGGGAAAATAGACGAAAAAATGTATAATGAAAAATAATTATAAATTATGGGGAATAGACACAGGGGATTATTGTGATAGTTAATAAAATAGTGGTGGTTATAAAATACTGTATAACCAAATACTTAGTATTGTAGATGTTTGATAGACCCATGTACCAAAGTACAGTGCTAAGCTGCAAGCTTATCGCATCATAAATACTCAAGAACCATTTGATGGATTGAATTGTATTGGGTTTCCAATAACAAGTAAATAATCATCTTCTGTGCCTTGGAATAATTCAAAATTTAATTTGTGTATTTACTTCTGATAAAGGTCACCGGACACTATTTATTGGAGTTCATGTGCCCCTGGGAGGAAGAAAAAGCCATCGACGTCACAGGCATCGCGGTCATAAGCACAGGAAGCGAGACAGAGAGAGAGAGGCAGGCCCGGAGGATGGCAGGGAGTCACCTCCCTTTGGTAAGAGTCCTCCTCTTTGTTTTGCCTAAAGTTATCGTTGCAGTGTTACACTTGTTTAGACAATCCATACTTAGCAGTGATACTTCATACTCATAAACTTATGTATACCTTTATAAAAGATGTTGGGCAGATTGGAGAAAAGTGGGAGAGAGAATGTTTCATCTTTTTCTCTTGTGCGTCTGTTTTGTGAAGGTGAGAATTAGATTTGTGATTGAGGAAATACACTTAAGTAGTAGAATTTGTTGTATTAATTCTTGATATTTTATACAAATAATAGTGCTTGCTCTAAGTAGTTTGAAAATCTAGACAGCAATGTCTTTATCAAGTTCCCATTTAAACTACTGCCGATGCTCTCCAAATTTCACTCTTAAGATGTGAAATTTCTACTATTTTAAATGCTATTTCTTTGAAAGTGTACAGTTGACCTTTGAACAATACAGATTTGGAGTATCTGCTTGTACATGAATTTTTTTTTCAATAGTAAATACCACAGCACTACCTTGTTCCTGGTTGGTTGAGTCCATAGATATGGAGCCAGATATGAGTGACCATAAATGATATATGAATTTTCAACTGGGAGGAAGGTCAGCTTCCCTAATTCTGACATTGTTCTTGGGTCAACTGTATACAGAATATCAAAGCACAGTGATATGGAAGTTACTAACAATTCCTGAGTGCTGTGAGGGTCTGTGTATATGACATAATTAAGAGCTTGACTTTCAGTTGTCTGACCGTCCCGCTTCCTATGACGTCCTGCACTGCACCTTACTCACTTACTCACCTGTAGTCACGCCCCTTCTGAAGTCACTAATGCATTTATTTTGCTCTCTGACCACAGCTTCTCTCATTTTCTTGTTCAACTACTTGGCCTCTCTCCTTTTTTTCTACCCATGTTACATTTATTTCCTTATCCTACTCTGATTTCATGGCCAATTTTACTAGTACTTTTGCTAATATTCTAAATTACCTTAGGTTCCCTGTTTTAGTTTTATCCATACCTTCACCTCTACCTTAAAAACCATATTTATGTTGGGGTTCCTCCATGTGCCTACTTCCCCCGGTAGGCATGCTCTGTAAGATGTAGTCATTCAACAGGCAGATTGTAGCAATTTAAATTCATTACTCAAGTGGGAATTCCCCAGTGGTCCAGTGGTTAGAACTCAGCGCTTTCACTGCCAAGCTGGGTTTGATCCATGGTCAGCACAGGTGTGCCCCCCACAAAAAAATATTGTTAGTATTGTGAACCTTCAACACTTTCTCCCAATACTATTGCATTTTTTCAATTTTTGTAATAATTATTTTTCAATCTCCTTCATCCTTCTCTAACACCTCTTTTTTCACAGTCACTTAGCAGCCACTTTCTACTTCAAAAGGAAAATATGTCACCAGAAAGAATTCACTCACCTTTCCTCCCATATAGACATAAACATATACCTGTATCTGCAACTATGTTTTTTCCACTTTAACAATAAGGGAGTTTTCTTTTCAATTATGTTTATTTCCTATTTCCTCCCACCTGAAAATTTACACAATTTATAATCTAGTTGATTTCTTCTTCTGAACTGGATTATTCTTGTCATCTATCCTTCCAACTACCTCAAACCCACATTCTCCCGTCAAATTGTATTCAAATATGAGGTTAAGTTAGCATATGAAGTCTGGGGTAACAATTTTACTTTTAATACTCTATAGGCATTGCTTTATTCAATACCTGGTTTTGCTAAGTGTTGCAGAGAAGTTTTTAGTCTCTATATTTTTTCATTTTTAAAATTTATTTCTTTTAATCTTGAATGCTTATAGACAGTTTTTGTTTTTGCATTCTCTTATTTAAGAAAACTTGCTAAGATAGGTCTGCTGCTGCTGCTGCTGCTAAGTCGCTTCAGTCGTGTCCAACTCTGTGCGACCCCAGAGACGGAAGCCCACCAGGCTCCCCCATAATTCTCGGTGACTATATTAAAAAGCCTTTACAGTCTGCACACACTGATGTATTCCATTGAGGGAACATTTTCTTGTCTTTTCTGATTTTGTTCTGCTTACTATGGTCTCTTCTTTGTGAATTATTAAAACATCTGCATCTTGGATTTATGATATCTGCTCTTTGTCCTTTTTTTGTAGCTTGAAGTTAGTGTCTCATTATTCATTTGATATCTGAGGTATCAGTTCTGCATTTTACTGCTTCTATTAGGCTTTGATTTTGCTGTTGTATTTTTAGTTTTCTTGAGTTAATTTCTTATCTCATCCAATTTTTCTTTACATTTCCTCCTATCCTTTCCTAGATTTTGGTTTTCCTGCTTGGTGAGCTTCCCTGGTGGCTCAGATAGTAAAGAATCTGCCTGGAATGCAGGAAACCCAGGTTTGATCCTTGGATTGGGAAGATCCCCCTGGATAAGGGAATGGCAACCCACTGCAGTATTCTTTTTTTTAAAATAATTTATTTTAGTTTTGGCTGCACTGGGTCTTCCTTGCTTTGTGGCCTTTCTCTAATTGAGTGAGTGAGGGCTACTCTTCGTTATGGCTAACAGGCTTAATTGCTCTGCAGCATGTGGAATCTTCCTGAACTAGGGATCTAACCCATGTCCCAGCAGGATTGGCAGGCGTATTCTTCCACTGGAGTGGAAGTCCCCACTCCAGTATTCTTGCCTGGAGAATCCCATGGACGGAGGAGCCTGACCGGCTACAGTCCATGGAGTCGCAAAGCGTGAAACACCACTGAACAGCTAACACTTTTCTTGCTTGAGACCCTGTGTTTTTAGTCCTTTGATGTTCTCCATTATTTCTGGACATTTTCTTTTGATTCTGAAGCAGATAATTTTTAGAGGTATGATCTTCTTTTGGGCCATCAAGATTATTTTGACTTTTCATTGGTTTGTAATATTTTTACAGGCTCCCAGATTTTTTTCTTTTTGCTCGGCACAGATATCCATACCATATATGTCCAGCTTTATCCTAGGAGTGCTTGCGGAGATAGCACCCTCAGTGTGCTGTTTGTCTCCATTGCTGTGTGTAGTTATGGGCATTAAAATTCCCGATATATTGTACTTGTGTCAGAGGTAGATTGATTGATAGTGGGGAGTATATAAAGGAAAATACTCTGAGTCTCCTGCACTAGCATGTTGGAAGGATGGTCATCTCTGAATCAGTGGGCACAGAATGGAGGTACGAAAGTGTCTCCCACATTTTTAGGGTTTTTTGTTTCATGAAGTGGGGTCTGGGAGTATGATAAAGACAAAGCTGGCTAGATTTCTCTTTCTCCAGCTCCATCTATGTAGTTAGGAGAGGCTCCCTCATAAACTCTAAGAATGGAATATCTGTTGAAATTAGCTTTCATGGTTACTTTGAGTTTTCATTCTCTTCTAATATTGGAGAAAATATATTCACATTATCTTAGAAGTGATTAGTAAACAAAAATAAGCTTGTTCCCTCTGCTTCTGTCATTTTATTCTTTTTTTTCCCATAGTTGGATACATTATGTCAGTTTTTCTAGAACAGTGGCTCTCACCTTTAAAACCCAGGAATTTAAGAAACATTTTGATGGCCAAACCCTATACTGATCAGAACCTCTGTGGATGGGGCATAGGTATTTTTAAAAGTAGCTCAGATGATTCAAAGCCAAGATTGAGATCCACTGTTCTAGATACTTTGCTATTCAAAGTGTGGTTCATGAGCCAGCAATATTAGCATCACATTTGAGCTTAGAAATACAGAATCTGATACCCATTCCTAGACCTATTGAATAGGAATCCACGCATTAACAACAATCTCAGGTAATTTATATGCCAATTAAAATTAGGCAGACTCTAGAATATTGCTTGTCAAATCTTGTTACATGTTAGAGTCACATGAAGAGCTCTTAAAAAATATTGATGCTCAAAGAATTTTATTTACTTAATTTTGGGTGTTTCTCTAGGCACTGGTATTTTTTAAAAAGTACCCAGGTGATTTAATATCCAGCAAGGATCAAGAGCCATTGATCTTAAGAGAGTCCTGCCTCTTTATTTGGTGAAACTTGGCAATAAGTCAGGTGAGCCAGAGTCTCTCTCTGTTGTGCCAGCCACTGTTTTTGGATGCCACCTATTCCTTCTTCCCCCAACCATCTGAGTATCTTTATTGATATTTAGACCTAAGATGTGTTTTATCAGGGACAAATGCTTGGCACTCTGGTGATCTCTAAGCAGTAGAACTTCCTAGATTTCACTTTTTTTCCCAGTGTCTTCAGGACTAATAATCTGCTTTTATTCCTATCCCGCAGTCAGTTTAAATGCCTTGATAATTTAGTACTCAGCTACATGCTAAGACTGAAAGCATGTTATGAACACCATTCCCTTGATTTGGGCTTTGATATTCAGCATAGTGTGAATATATGTAATTACTATTCCTAAGGCTTCGAAGAAAATTTCTGACTACTTAAGAAATGTTTCTTTTACCTGGAAAGATTTCCAAGAAAATCTTTTGAATGCATGCCTACAAGTGCTTTAAAATGATTAAAAATGCAACTTCCAAAGAGGTATGGGTTAGAGGAGAGTGTGGGGAGGCATCAGGTTCCTCTGGTGGACTCCCAGAGGTTTTACGTTGTAAATTGGAGTGTGTGTCTATGGAGACATAGAATAATTTGGACTCATATTTCTGGAGCAAGGATCAATTTAACAAAAAGATTTTAGTGTAAATGTTTGAATTTTGGCACTCCTAAAATTTTTGTTACTCCAGTGTATGAGAAACATCCAGAATCCCATTTTATTATATGACCCTGTCACATAAAGCAGTGCTGTTAGGAACCTGAGTGTGTTAGTGCTGCATCCAGGGAAAACTGAGCAGGCCTTACTGAAGCCAAAGAGCCTGCTCAAGTCACAGGCCTGGAATAGCTGGGTCTAGTTCACCAGGGCCCATGGTTGGAATGTGATTTCTAGGTGAGTCCAAAGGCAGACCCAGCTTTTTGGCTGTACAGTAATGGTGGTGGTGATACTTTGATTATACAGAAAACTTTTTTTTTTTATTTTTTTCTTTTTTTATATTCTACTTTTATATTATTTTTACAAACCCTTGTGTTGAGGGCTGACTTTCAATAGATCGCAGCAAGGGAGCTGCCCTGCTACGAATGAAACCCCGACCCAGAAGCAGGTCATCTACAATGGTTTAGCACCAGGTTGCCCACGGACATGGGGTGCCTCGCGGGCGAGGGGGTAGTCGCCTTTCTGGCCATGCCCTAAAAACTTTTGATTCTTGAAGTTAGATTCAACCTACTTTTGTTACTGCACTTAAACACAATAGTTTGTATAAGAATGTGATGATTAATTAATTTTTTTTCATACTGTAATCAATTTCCTGATGACAGAAAACTGCTAAAACTTTGTGAATGTGAAGTCACTCAGTCGTGTCCGACTCTTTGAGACCCCATGGACTGTAGCCTACCAGGCTCCTCTGTCCGTGGGATTCTCCAGGCAAGAGTACTGGAGTGGGTTGCTGTTTCCTTCTCCAGGAGATCTTCCCAACCCAGGGATCAAACCCGGGTCTCCCGCATTGCAGGCAGACGCTTTACCATCTGAGCCACCAGGGAAGCTAAAACTTTACATCTTGTAATTTTTAATGTCATCTTTCATTCACCTAATATCATTTAAAATTATATTTTCAACTGGGAACGTGGATGAGTTGTTTAAAAATAAGTTTGAAGCATAAGCTTGAAGTCAGTGAAAATATAAAAGATACTGAGGGAAATTCAGAACATTTTAATGTTAATTTAATGTTAATTTGCTCCTCAGCCTCCCAACAAAGAATATAACAGGAATATGTACATAATTAGTTAATGTATAAGCACTGGAAATGAATACTAAAGATATATTCTTTATTAAATGCTTATTTAAAATATGGTACTCAAAGGTACTATGTGAATTAACACAACCCTGGAATTGGGCTTGGGATTTTTCTTTTTTTAGATGTTAAATTGTATACATCCTTTAGGAAAAATGAAGCAAATACAGAAAACGTCTAAGTTCAAATCTGTTTGTTGATGGCAATGGCTTTCTGTTCCTGTTTAACTCGCAGCTGGCTGATAGATGAGACTATCAATTAGTTTTCTTTAAAAATATTTGTAATAAAGTATAACACAAATATTTATAAATGTTGACACATGGAAGTGCAAGTGTACAGCTCCATGGTTTATCACAGAGAAACATCTGTGTAACTGCTAATTCGGCTCGCGCTCCAGAAACCCACTTTGTCCCAGTTACTGCTCTCTCCCTTCTCCCCAAAAGGATCTCTAGTCTGTCTTCCTACACTGGGTGTCCTGCCTGTTTTTGCATTTTTTATAAATGAAGTCATACAGGAGGTATATGTGTCTTGATCAGTTGCTCAACAGTGTGTTAGTGGGATTCAAAATGTTTTTGCCTGTAGCTTTGGTTTATTCATTTTTATTATAGCATAGTGTTCATTCATTTGTATATGCCATGCATTCTACTATTTATGGACATTTAGATCATTTAATTTTTGGAGATACTATGAAGAGCTGTGCTATGAATATATGTCTCTTGGCTCTTGGTGCATATATGCATTTCTCATACCTAATAATGAAACTATTTATTACTGAGTCATAGGATATATGTATTTCAATTGTAGTAGATGATACCAGTTTCCAAAGTAGGGTGCATGTCTAATCTTTCACCAGTAAAGTGTGACAGCATTTGTTGTTTACATTCTAACTAACACCTGACAATTTCATTCTATTAAATTGTCTGATCAGGGGCATAATGGTATGTCATTGTCTTAATTTGCATTTCTTGATTACCAGTGAGGTTATATAACTTAGCATTTGCTTTTTGGCCATTTGGATAGTCTCTTCTACGAAGTGTCTATTCAAGTATTATGCTTGTTTTTTCTTTTTTAATTGGATTTTTTTTCTTTTTGATTTGTGGAAGTTCTTTACATATTATGGATATAAGTCTTTTGTTTTCATATTTCAATTATCTTCCCACACTTGTGGCTTATACTTTCATTCTTTTAATGATATTTTTTGATGTATCTACAGATTCCAGAAGAGGCCACAAAGAGGCTGAGACCCTTATTCACTAGCGTAGTTTTCTATATTTTGTAATTTATTTCCATTATAATTTTACTAAATATAGAAACAGATCCTTATCTTAATCTATTAGAGTCTTAGCTACAGTTTGTATTACAATGATCTTTGGACAGAGGAGCCTGGTGGGCTATATAGACTCTGAGGTTGCAAAGAGTCGGACATGACTGAGCATGCAGGTCAGGATGTTTTCAGTGGCTATCTTAAAAAAAAATAGCTATCAACAAAAGAAAAACATTTATGCTTAGAAATTTTTTCTGATATTGATATTACTGTAATTTACATGATTTATGTAATATAATTTTAAGTTGAATAGATATTTAAAAGGTCATTGAATAACACAGTTTGAAAATTTGCTGTGTTAAAACATAATCTGAATCTCTTACGTTAAAAATATGGTGATAGGATGATCATAAAAAGATTTTTGTGAGCATAACCTAATGTCTGTAAAATCATTTCTACTTTAAAGAATGAAAAGCCAGATAAAGCCAGAGTTCTATTTATTTATAACCCAAATAAAGTATCTTTTGTCCAAGAATAAATTATCCTACTTTTAAAATTATTCTCTATGCTATTATCACTGTGTCTTTGAGAAGTCTTTTAAATATATGATACCCTACCTCAGACTTTCCAAACCTCTTTATTCATAACTGTGATGTTCTGATTTCTTCATATTATTTCATGGCTATGTTGTGATGAGTGATCCTTATGCTTTATTAGAGGAAACACTAAGAAGTCTTAAACATAAGGTTCCTGCACATAGTAGAGTTAGGGAGATTGGGTACATGGTAAATATTATAGATACCCAGATTACTGATGTAGAATACACTGAAATAAGTCATTGAAAACAGTGATGAGATAAACTGTTTCAAAAGCACGAGAAACATAATGCTAGTGTTGAGGCATGGCTGCTCTGGAATGTGATAAGTGAATTAGTAGTTAAAATAGGCTGTTGTGAGATACAAAACTGCTGTCTTGTCACATGGGTAGGTCTAATTGAAAAATATAATTGATTTCTTAGTGTAACTCTAAAATTGCAATTTTTTCCTCTTTTTTTTATAGCTATTTGAAGCTCTGATTTAACTTGTTTTTTTTTTTTTTTTGGTCCAGAGCAACCAGTTACAAAGGTAACAGGCTATCTTGACTCTGATATGATTGGGTTTAGTATTTATTATTATCACCCAGATATCATGCTTTTAGGGAAAATATAATATTAGCATCTTATTTCAGATAAACTAAATCATAAATATATCTGCTACACTGTAATTTCCTTAAGGACATTCATGGAAATTCAGCAGCCTCATTTCAAAATCAACATTCATATTACATCTAGGAAATTGGCATCTTCTTTTGAAGTAGTTAAGCTGGAGACTTGGCTATTGACTTAATTCTTATTCATTTTGCTGTAAAATTTAGTTAACAAATTTCTTAAAATATTTGGTAATAAAACCAAATCTTACATATTAGCATTCTAAAAGAGAAATGTTTTGCTAATGCCTGAAGCAAATAAACTATGTAAATGTAGCTTCTTTTTCCTTTTTCTTATAATTTCTTGAATATATGTTATTATATATATGATACAGTGGTGCATATTGGTGGGAACAATTGAACAATTTGAAAACTGAGGTGGCCTACATTTTAAACCTTTATATTTTAGAACAGTTTTAGGTTTATGTCAAAATTCACAGGAAAGTACAGAGAATTCCCATGTACTCATTGCTCCCACTCCTTACCTTCCCTACTATTAATATTGCTCACCAGAATGGTACATTTTTACCAAGGATAAACCTGTGTGGACACATCATAATCATGTCCAAAGCCATAGTTTACCTTAGGGCTCACCTTGGTGTTGTATATCTATGGGATTGAACAAATGTATAATGGCATATATCTGTCATTTTAATATCATACAGAATCTTTTAATGCCCTAAAAATCCTCTGTATTCAGTCCCTTCATCCCACTCCCACTTCCAACAAATACTGACCTTTTTACTCTCACCTAGTTTTCCAGAATGTCACATAGTTGAAATCATACAGAATGTAGCCTTTTCAGATTAGGTTCTTTCACCAACTACTACACATGTACTATTCCTCCACGTCTTTTCATGGCTTAGTATCTCATTTACCTTTAGCATTGAACAATATTTTGTTGTCTAGATGAATCATAACATATTTATCCATTCACCTACTGAAGGACATCTTGCTTTCTTCCAAGTTTTGGCAATTATGAATAAAGCTGCTATAAACATCCGTGTATAGGGTTTCTTTGGTAGGCATAAGTTTCAGCTCCTTTGGGTAAATACCAAGTAGAGCAATTACTGGATCATACAGTAAAAGAATGGTTAGTTTTATAAGAAGCTAAGTCATCTTCCAAAGTGGCTGTAAGATTTTACATTTCCAGCAACTGTGAATGAGAGTTTCTGTTGCTTCACATCCTTGCTGGGATTTGGTGTGGTTAGAATTCTGGATTGGGGGCATTTTAACATGTGTATAATGTTATCTTGTTGTTTTAATCTGAATTTCCCTGATAACATATGATGTGGAGCATCTTTTCATATACTTATTTCCCATCTGTATATCTTCTTTGGTGAGTTACCCATTAAAACTGTTGACCCATTTTTTAAAAACAAGTTGTTGATTTTATTCAGTTCAGTTCAGTCATGTCCAGCTCTTTGTGACCCCATGAACTGCAGCATGCCAGGCCTCCTGGTCTATCACCGACGCCTGAAGTTTACTCAAACTCATGTCCATTGAGTCAGTGATGCCATCCATTTCATCCTCTGTTGTCCCCTTCTCCTCCTGCCCCCAATCCCTCCCAGCATCAGAGTCTTTTCCAATGAGTCAGTTCTTCGCATCAGGTGGCCAAAGTATTGGAGTTTGAGCTTCAGCATCAGTCCTTCCAGTGAACATTCAGGACTGATTTCCTTTAGGATGGACTGGTTGGATCTCCTTGCAGTTCAAGGGACTCTCATATTGGTTTTCTTAATATTGAGTATTAAGAGGTCTTTGTGTATTTTGGATAATGGCCCTTTATCAGATGTGCCTTTTTCAAGTCTGTAGCTTGTTTTCCAATTTTTTTGACGTCTTTCATTCATGGATAGTTATCTTTGGTGCTGTATCTAAAAAGGCATCACCATACTCAGGGTCATCTAGGTTTTCGCCTATGTTATCTTCTGAGGGTTTTATGTGTTTGTGTTTTACATGGAGCTCTGTGATCCATTTTTGGGACTTCCAGGTGGTTCAGTGGTAAAGAATCTGCCTGCCAATGCAGGAGGCTCAAGAGATGTGGGTTTGATCTTTGGGTAGGGAAGATCCCCTGGAGGAAGAAATGGCAACCCACCCCACTCTCAATTGGAAAATCCCATGCACAGAGGAGCCTGGTGGGCTATAGTCCCTGGGGTTGCAAAAGAGTCAGACATGATTGAGCACACACACATATAAACACACACACACACACACAATCCATTTTGACTTTATTTTGGAAAAGTGTTGTAAGGTCTATGTCTAGATCAGAGTTTTTGCTTGTGGATATCTATTTTTACAGAAACTTTACTACTCTGGCTCCTTTGTCAAAAATCAGATGACTGTATTTACGGAATTCTATTGTTGGGCTCTTTATTCTGTTCCATTGATCTATTTGTCTGTTCTTCTTGAAGTTGTGGAATGTCAATCTTCTAACTTTGTTCTACTCCTTCAATATTTTGTTGGCTTTTCTGGGTCTTCTGCCTTTACCTTTCCATATAAAATTTAGAATCAGTTTCTTGGTGTCCATAGAATAACTTGGTGGGATTTTGATTGGGATTGCATTAAATCTATTAAATCTATTCCAATAGAAATAGTTTATTTGTGATTGTAAAAGTAATATATGATCTTTGGAATTCCAGTGCTATTGATTCTACAGCATCTGACATTATTGACTTGTTCTTTTATACCTTGACCCTGTTATACTACTCTCTTCATCAAATGTAAGTTTTATAAGGGCAGAAAGCTTTTTCTTTCTGTTTCAGTTCAGTTCAGTCACTCAGTCGTGTCTGACTCTTTGCGACCCCATGAATCACAGCACGCCAGGCCTCCCTGTCCATCACCAACTCCCAGAGTTCACCTAAACTCATGTGCATCGAGTCGGTGATGCCATCCAGCCATCTCATCCTCTGTCATCCCCTTCTCCTCCTGTCCCCAATCCCTCTCAGCATCAGAGTCTTTCTGTTTGTGTCTGTCTAATTCACCTGACGAATGGAAGGTGTTCATTATACATTTGTTCAGTGTACCGCTCCTTTTACATATCTATCTAATCCTTTTCTGATTTTTTAACTCCTCTTCCTCATCCTAAATATTAAATCATATTATTCCCCTGATACTGAGCCTTCTCTTGCCTTTCATTTTTGAGTCCTATTTGTTGTAATCATATTACTTCTCTAGTTAAATGCAACCTATGTCTTTACCTCTGACCTTGTCCTCTTTTCCAGAATCAAATATCCAGCAGTCCTGTGACTATCTTTATATGTTTGAGCTATGATCACTTCAAACTCGGCATATCTAAAAGATGTCTCCTGTGCTCTCAGCCTATAATACTGGCTCCTCATTCTGACAACCCCTTTTTCCCAAGTTTTGTTGAAACTCACGGTATAAGTACATGATGGTTTGCTTTATATACGTTGTGAAATGACTACCATGATAGGTTTAGTTAACATTCGTCACATTATCTCTTATAGATACAATGAAAAGAAAAGAAAAAGATGTCTCCTCGAGATGAGAACTCGTAGAATTTACTCACCAACTTACATATCATAAAGCTGTATTAGGTATAGTCATCACATTGTCTTTCACATCCCTAGTACTTACAACTGGAAGTTTATACCTTCTGACCATTTTTCTCCACTTTTTCCTCTTTCCACTCCATACTGCTGGTAAACACAAGTCTGATCTCTTTTTCCATGAGTTTAGCTCAGATGGTAAAGAATCTGCCTGCAACGCAGGAGATATGAGTTCAATCCCTGGGTCAGGAAGATCCCCTGGAGACGGGAATGTCTATCCATACCAGTATTCTTCCCAATTCCATGGACAGAGGAGCCTGGTGGGCTATAGTCCACGGGGTCACAAAGACTGAGCAGCTAATGCTTTGGTTTTATTGTTTTGTCTTTTGTAAATATTCCACATATAATTAAGATCATATATTAATAGTATTTGTGTTTCTCTGTCTGATGTTTCACTTAGCATCTTCAAGGCTCATCCATGTTATAACCCTCTTTCAATTAATGGCACTAGTATTTTCTCATTCTCCCTGCTTCAAATTCTAAACCTCTCTATTTTGACAGGGCTATATTTTCATTGTGTCCATCCCCATTACCACTAGCATCAGCATCAGTCATCATGAATAATATTTGTATGATGCTTTATAATTTTAAAAATATTTTTGCATGCATTATTCTTCTTTAGGGACTTGATCCTATCTTCTAGGAAACTAATTCTGGCAGTTGGAAATATTTTCTGCTTAAAGTATTTAATTTGTTATTGAACAGTAAATTTTGAATTGCAATTAAGAAAAGTATAACAAGGAGAAATATAGAGTGCTGTGAATTAAGATAACAGGTGCCTGACTTAATTGTTGCATATGAGTGCTCATGTGTGTGTGTTTTATGAGTCTGATTAGGTAGGCTTGCCAAAGTATATTATAGTGAAGTAGATGATGAAAGATACAGGAGATCTAGAGGAGACAGTATGTGCAGTGGCCCTGAAATGGGAAGGAACATGCTATTTTTAAAAATCTGAAAGAAAACTAAGGTACCCAGAGTGGAATTACAAGGCAGAAGGTAAGGCTATTAATATAGGAAGAAGCTAGGGCCCCACTGCAAACATTTATTGATACAAAAAGTATGAGACTATATCATATTTTATATTACATGTATCTTTTTCACTTTTGACTTTCAAAATCCTCCCAGTTGTGACTTAATTATAACCTAATCCTTTAAGTTACTTATTAATTGGTTTATTTTCACAAAATATTTAATATTATAGTTTTAAGTGATCACTATGGTTTGTTACTGATTTATTCATTCTCTTGTGTTTTAAAAAATTGTTGAAAATATCAGATATTTTATTGTAATAGCATTGAATTTATAAGATGGTTTTCCACTATTGGGCTTTTCCATTAATATAAATATATTCATTTATTTAGGTCTTTTATATCATTCAATAAAGTTTTATAATTTTCAGCACAAATGTATTGATTTAACATATATTTACCAGGTAACTCAGCAATTCTACTCCTAGGTATTTACGCCAGAGAATAAAAATTTACACTCACACAAAAATTTAGAATATTTATATCAGTTCTATTCATAATTGAAAAAACTGTAAATTTAATATCCTTCAACAAGTGAATAGATAAGCAAAACAAGATACATTCATATAATGGACTATTACTTAGCAATAAAAAGAATGAATTACTGATATATTCAGTGACACAGATAAATCTCAAAACCTTAAAGACATATTGGTAAGTGAATAACAGTCTCTAAAAGCTTTATACCATATATTTCCACTTGTATGGCATTCTGTAAAAGGCAAAACTATAGCAGTAGGGACCAGATTAATGGTTGCCAGGGGTGAGGGGAAGGATATGGGTGTAATTGCCAAGAAGCCTTGCAAAGGAGTTCTTTCTGGTGAATTATATTCAGCACAGTTTTAATATAAGTGAATTTTATCATAGTCTGCTCTTCTGAATATGACCATAAAGTGTAGCAATGTGATGAGAGAAACTGTGCATGTGTGTGTGAGAGATGTGCAAATATTTTCCATGATGCTTAAGTAATCCAAAATAATCATCACATTTGATTTTATCTTTGATAATAGAGTACATTATATATTTACGTTGTATGTGTTTATGATCCCATATTTTACTGGACTTAATGTAATTTCTCAAGTCTGTTCTGGATGAGTGCTGCGGTGGGGGAGATGTGAGTGGTGTGGAAGGTGGTAACTGGGACATTTGCAGCTCCAGGTCTTGCTGATGCGTGTTCCATCTCTGGTATCCATAGACACCCCGTCACAGCGAGTACAGTTTATTCTTGGGACCGAGGATGATGATGAGGAGCACATTCCTCATGACCTCTTCACGGAACTCGATGAGATTTGCTGGCGTGAAGGTGAGGATGCTGAGTGGCGAGAAACAGCCAGGTGAGGAATTTTTGGTTGAAGAGGGAAGTGATACTAAAGAATTTTCACACTACCAGAAAAAAGAGATTTCTATTGCCACAATTTTGCAAACATCCATCAGTGCTGCTGATTTCTGAAATTGCTCATCTGGCCTGGGCATATCCTATAATGGAATATGGGACAGAATGAAATCTGAAGGCTGTAATTATAGTAAATAGTGACGCAGAATCAGCCCCAGCTGCAGTCTTAAAGATAAACAGTAGCATAATTTGTGTGTCATCTGGGAAACAATAGCTATCTAACAGTAATTTAGTTGTATCTTTTCAACTATTAACTTGTGCTCCAACTGGTGATATTATGTGGGACTTTTTAAAAGAAAGGACAAAAATTTTAAGAGATTTTAGTTGGAGTCCTGGATTTATGTACTATTTGTTGAAGGTAAAAATATTTGTAATGTGTTTCTATGAAATGTATACATTTAAACATAGTGGTTCTTAAAAAATAATTCTTAATAGCTTACATTTCCTGTCACTTATAATGAATATTTCTATATTGCCATTTGATGACTTGTGATAAAAGAGCAATAAATTTGCATTTATTTATTTATAAATAGAGTAAATTTATTTGCAAAATAAATTAATTTGCATTTATTTTTTCATTCTTCTTTTCTCGCGTGTTTACTCATTTATTTAACAAACACTTATTGAGATGGCTGGAGGGCATCACCAACTTGATGGACATGAGTTTGAGTGAACTCCGGGAGTTGGTGATAGACAGGGAGGCCTGGCGTGCTGTGATTCATGGGGTCGCAAAGAGTCTGACACTACTGAGGGACTGAACTGTACTGAACTGATGGTCAGTTGTGTGCTAAGTGCAATAAAACAGCAACAACAACAAAAATCTTAGCAAATACCCTGGCTGTTCAGTGGTTAGGACTTCATGCTTTCGCTGTAGAGGGCCCAGATTCACTCCCTGGTTGGGGAACAATGATCATACAAGCTGATCTGTGCAGCCAAACAGGAAAAACAAACAACATAGATCTTGCTTTTAACAACCTCACCACTAATGTGGGATTTAGATAAGTAAACAAAATTGTGAATACTGTATAATGAATGCTGTGATCCAGGTGTGCTCAGAAAACTGCAGGCATACATAGGGTTAACAATAAAATGGGAAAGACTAGAGACCACTTCAAGAAAATTAGAGACACCAAGGAAACATCTCATACAAAGATGGGAAAAATAAAGGACAGAAATGGCATGGGCCTAATGGAAGCAGAAGATATTAAGAGGTGGCAAGAATACACAGAACTATACAAAAAAGATCTTGATGATCCAGATAACCATGATGGTGTGATCACCCACCACATCCTGGAATGCGAAGTCAAGTGGGCCTTAGGAAACATCATTACGAACAAAGCTAGTGGAGGTGATGGAACTCCAGTTGAGCTATTTCAAATCTTAAAAGATGATGCTGTTAAAGTGCTACACTCAATATGCCAGCAAATTTGGAAAAACTCAGCAGTGGCCACAGCACTGGAAAAGGTCAGCTTTCATTCCAGTCCCAAAGACAGGCAATACCAAAGAATGTTCAAACTACCACACAATTGGACTCATCTCACATGCTAACAAAGTAATGTTTATAATTCTCCAAGCCAGGCTTCAGCAATATGTGAATAAAGAATTTCCAGATGTTCGAGCTGGATTTAGAAAAGGCAGAAGAACCAGGGATCAAATTGTCAACATCCGTTGGGTCATTGAAAAAGCGAGAAAGTTCCAGAGAAACATCTATTTCTGCTTTATTGACTGTGCTAAAGCCTTTGACTGTGTGGATCACAACAAACTGTGGAAAATTCTTCAAGAGATTGGAATACCAGGACACCTGATTTGCCTCCTGAGAAATCTGTATGCAGGTCAAGAAGCAACAGTTAGAACTGGACATGGAACAACAGACTGGTTCCAAATAGGGAAAAGAGTACTTCAAGGCTGCATATTGTCACCCTGCTTATTTAACTTATATGCAGAGTATATCATGCAAAATGCCGGGTTGGATGAAGCACAATCTGGAATCAAGATTGCGGGAGAAATATCAATAACCTCAGATATGCAGATGACACCACCCTTAGGGCAGAAAGTGAAGAAGAACTAAACAGTCTTTTGATGAAAGTGAAAGAGGAGAGTGAAAAAGTAGACTTAAAGCTCAACATTCAGAAAACGAAGATCATGGCATCTGGTCCCATCTTTTTATGTCAAATAGGTGGGGAAACAATAGAAACAGTGAGACTTTATTTTTTTGGGTTCCAAAATCACTGCAGATGGTGACTGCACCCATGAAATTAAAAGACACTTGCTCCTTGGAAGAAAAGCTATGACCAACCTAGACAGCATATTAAAAAGAAGACACATTACTTTTCCTACAAAGGTCCATCTAGTCAAGCTATGGTTTTTCCAGTGGTCATGTATGGATAGGAGAGTTGGACTGTAAAGAAAGCTCAGTGCCAAAGAATTGATGCTTGTGAACTGTGGTGTTGGAGAAGACTCTTGAGAGTCCCTTGGACGGCAACGAGATCCAACCAGTCTATCCTAAAGAAGTCAGTCCTGAATATTCGTTGGAAAGACTGATGCTGAAGCTGAAACCCCAATACTTTGGCCACCTGATGAGAAGAACTGACTCACTATAAAGGACCTTGATGCTGGGAAAGATTGAAGGCAGGAGGAGAAGGGGATGACAGAGGAAGAGATGGTTGGATGACATCACTGACTCAATGGACATGAGTTTGAGCAAGCTCCAGGAGTTGGTGATGGACAGAGAAGCCTGGCGTGGAACAGTCCATGGGGTCGCAAAGAATTGGACATGACTTAGCGACTGAACTGAACTACCAAATTTTAGTCTTACATATCGCCAGGGATCTTGTTGAGATGTAGATTCAGTATGCCTCAGGGACAGAGTTTCGGATCTTGCATTTAAACATTGATACCTGGATCAGGAAGATCCCCTAAAGATCCTGGGAAATCCCATGGACAGAGGAGCTTAGAGGGCTACAGTCCATGGGTTACAAAGAGTCAGGCAGGACTGAGCACTCATACATTTAACTCTAGCCATAGAAAAGTAAAAATGCAAGAGTATTGCTCTATTCTTGTTTGTAGTATCTCTCCTCAAAGGCAATCACTGTTAATTACTTCTTGTATATATTTTCATAAACATTTTAATGCCCACATTGGCATGTAAATATTGGCCCTTTTTATGTTTATATGAGGAATTTATACTGAGTTCATGCCTTGTTTTTTTGACCTAATATATTTGGATCATTTTCCACATTATCAGTGTAGATTACTCAGTCCTTTTAATCTCATTAAAGACTGCATTACATTTAATTATATGGATGAACTTTATTTATTTAGCCAGTCTTTATAAGGATTTCAGTTCAGTTCAGTTCAGTCACTCAGTCGTGTCCGACTCTTTGCCACCCCATGAATCATAGCACAAAAGCATCTGGTCCCATCACTTCATGGGACATAGATGGAAAAACAGTGGAAACAGTGTCAGACTTTATTTTTTGGGCTCCAAAATCACTGCAGATGCTGATTGCAGCCATGAAATTAAAAGATGCTTACTCCTTGGAAGGAAAGTTATGACCAACGTAGATAGTATATTAAAAAGCAGAGACATCACTTTGCCAACAAAGGTCCATCTAGTCAAGGCTATGGTTTTTCCGTGGTCATGTATGGATGTGAGAGTTGGACTGTGAAGAAAGCTGATCGCCGAAGAATTGATGCTTTTGAACTGTGGTGCTGGAGAAGACTCTTGAGAGTCCCTTGGACTGCAAGGAGATCCAACAAGTCCATTCTAAAGGAGATCAATCCTGGGTATTCATTGGAAGGACTGATGCTAAAGCTGAAACTGCAATACTTTGGTCACCTCATGCGATGAGTTGACTCACTGGAAAAGACTCTGATGCTGGGAAAGGTTGGGGGCGGGAGGAGAAGGGGACGACAGAGAATGAGATGGCTGGATGGCATCACCGACTCGATGGACATGAGTTTGAGTGAACTCCGGGAGTTGGTGATGGACAGGGAGGCCTGGCGTGCTATGATTCAGTTCAGTTCAGTCACTCAGTCGTGTCTGGTCTGACTCTTCACGACCCCATGAATCACAGCACGCCAGGCCTCCCTGTCCATCACCAACTCCTGGAGTTCACTCAAACTCATGTCCATCGAGTCGGTGATGCCATCCAGCCATCTCATTCTCTGTCGTCCTCTTCTCCTCCTGCCCCCAATCCCTCCCAGCATCAGAGTCTTTTCCAGTGAGTCAACTCTTCTCATGAGGTGGCCAAAGTATTGGACTTTCAGCTTTAGCATCAGTCCTTCCAATGAACACCCAGGACTGATCTCCTTTAGGATGGACTGGTTGGATCTCCTTGCAGTCCAAGGGACTCTCAAGAGTCTTCAGCACCACAGTTCAAAAGCATCAATTCTTTGGCACTCAGCTGTCTTCACAATCCAACTCTCACATCCATACATGACCCCTGGAAAAACCATAGCCTTGACTAGACGGACCTTTGTTGGCAAATATAAGGATTTAGGTTGTTTTATTTATTTATTTATTTTTGCTGTAATAATCATTTACACATATATTTTGGCCTTATTTTGTAGGTATTTATGTAGTATTTATTTAACAGTGGGATTTATATATCAAAGATAGCAGACTTTTACTTTTGTAGATATTACAAAATTGCCTTCATAAAACATTTTGGTAATTTGCACTTTCTTCAACAATGTATGAGGATTCTTATTCCCCTCAAACCTTTGCTACCCAAAATCATCAAACTTGTAAAAATTTTAGCTAATTTTATAGGTACAAAATAATTTTTATTGTTTTAATCTGTATTTTTAATTATTAGTGAGATTGAACGTCTTTTCATATGTTTTTTATGTTTTTCCTGAGAACTAACCATTTATTTCCTTTACCTGTTTTAAATCAAGTCATTCATTTTTGTTATTTGTGTTTTTTAATGCCTTAAAACTGTGGTATGTTAGTCTGTGTGAATTACCCTTTTTAATGAAAAAAATATATAGATTAAATTCTTTCTGATGCTATTATAATATTTTAAATATAGAGCTAAATTTGAAACAGTTTTTATTAATATATGACCTGGAAAATTTTAAAATTAAGAACCATCTATCTAATTTTTTTCTTCCAACTGCATCAAAACCTAAGTAGTATTTTCCAAGACATAATATGTGTGCTCATCTTTTTTGATGACAGAAAAACAATATATAATAATATTCGCCACCAATTAGTGTTATAAATTTTGCTGTCTTTTGATGAAAAGTTGTTGATAAGGAATTTAAAGTGCAAACCTCCCTCTTTAAGGCTAGAAGCATACATCCTCAACTAGTTCTAAGAAACAAGTGTTCCTGGCTGACTTAAAGGAAGAAGATTGATGGTTATAATGACTGTACAGCTCTGATTACAGTTTCTTTAATCAATTGCTGAGAATTACTTCTTGGCAGCATTTTTTAAAAAATATATTTCTTCTTTCTCATCTGTCAGAATAGAGAAGAGAATTAAGATAGGAATATGTGTTCTGACGTAAAAATCTAGAGTTTTTTACCTTCTAGATCAAATAGTGATCTATTCCTTTTAAGCAAAACTTGTAACTTTCCCACTCTCTTCAAGCTAGGAGATAGCAGAGTAATACCAGAATCTAGCTCTCTGCCTATCACCATTTAGCAGGTAAGGTTTTATCCTGCTCTAATGGATTAACTTGAACAAGATTTTATCCTAAGTCACCGAAATATGTTGCAGCTTATTTATAAAGAATGAAAGAGATGATCTAGTTAATTATTAGTATTCTCTAATATTATTAGATAGGACCTGTGTTCTTAGCCCTGCTTCTGGTGCATATATTTGAGGTTCAAAGAAACATCTGATGAGCAGTCAAAATAGTAACAGACATTGAAGAGGAGAGTAGATAAATTTTGGCTGAGGCACAATACTTCAGGAAAGAACAGAACATATTTATTGAGGACTTAGAAATGAAGTAGGTTTTAAAGTGGTGAAAGTAATTTTGGTCTGGATAACCTAGTTCATCTAAAAAGACTAATTTTAGTTAATTCATGACTCCATCTGATTTTTCAAATGCAGTTTAATTCTAATAGATTATTAGCCTAACCATTTGAACTATTTCTTTCTTTTGATTAGTATTCCAGTGGTAATTAATAATTTTCTACCCTAATAGTAGAAATTAAAAAGGATATTTTATCAGCACATTGCACCTGCCACATATTACACCTAGAATTTTCATGCCTACTGTTGTTGCCAATTAAATCTTAGGTAAAGTTTTAGATTTTGAAGCTAAATTTTGAATCATAATTATTTAATAAATGTTTGTGAAAATCAGCTGTTCACTTTAAAGACCCTAAAAGAAGCCATATGACTGGGCTCATGAAATCAGCACAATTACAATGTCCTGCTTATAAATAACATGTAGTGTTATTAATAGAAAAGTACGCAAAGATACCACAGCTGTGCAATTGTGGAAACAGCATGTTTGACTCACTGCAGTTGCCCTTTAAAAATGTTTCCCACAAATGAGCTCAGCAGAGGCAAACCAAGGGGTAGCAGTTAGGCCTCTGATACATAGATGGTAATGTGGAAAGGATTATTAAATCAAACCAATTTTATTCATGATGTGAAGGTATTCAATATTCAAAATTGGTAGAGGTTCAAGACATCAAGATTTTTCAGTGGAGGGTGAGGTGTGAAAATAATATAGATTAAGAACAGCTAATATCAATAAACTCTAAATTTAGAAATATTTTATTTCCCTTTTCCCCTTGAAATAGGCATTTTATGAACACATATGTTATTCTCAGCCTCTATCCTAACCGTGTTCCCCTTTAAACCTCAATATCCTTAACTCTACCCCATAAAAAGATGTTTTCTCTTGAAAATTCGTGACTTTACTCAAGGTTATGATTTTAGATGATACAGTAACTCCCTATTTGGATAGAATCAGAGAATAAAATTATTAGAAAAGTTAAACTGAACTAGTGAGAATAAAATAGAAACAGTTAAATTCCATAGAAAACGTCCATTTCTAATTTACAGAAGAATTTTATTTTGTAGATTTCTTATATGTGTATTGTAGAGGAGATTATCATCAACTTAATCCTCAAAGAATTCAGGAAACATCTATTTTATGTTGTTGTTGCTTAGTAGAAAGAGATTCCAATGTGTTAATTACAGATGAAAACAGACCCAGAGTTACTGAAGGAAATGAAAATAAACTCAAAGAGTTTAAATCCACCCTTCCCCCATGGAAAATATCATGCAGTTGGCCTACAATTGCAGTTTTTCTTATTGTCTTTCACATCTCATTCATGCTCGTGAGACTCCTGTTTGCTTTGGTTTGCTAGTCAAACAAGTGTCAGCTGAGTTTATTTGAAAACTGGAATAAATTACAGCAGTTTAGGTCATTAACTGCAGTCAGGCATTTTGCAACTGACAGTATATTCAGTGACTACAAATCTTGAAACAGGATTTGGTGTGTTCTCAGGCCTGCTAATTTCTATCTTTAGAGTATGAAATGGAATGAAAAACAGAAAAGAGAGATATACGTATATATCTTTAAAATATATTCATTTAAATATCTTTCAAAGCTTTTGGCATCATTCTGGAGTTGGCATAAAGCACTGAATCTTGAAGTGTTTAGTAACTTGATATTTGTAACTTGTGGGTTCCTTTTTATGGGAAGCATCTGATGTTTCCTCCTGTAATACTCATAATGGTTATATATCAAACCATCCATGCATATAACTTATATTTGGTCATCCAAACTGCATGAAATTCCCAAGAGTCTCCATTCTTTTCTGAAAGATGAAGCCTTCAATTTGAAGGAAATTATTCTAAAGAAAGTAGTTCTGCTTTTAAAATGTCTTTTCAGAGACACGTAGATCAATGGAACAGAATAGAGAATTAAGAAAGACTAATGCTGGGAAGGATTGGGGTCGGGAGGAGAAGGGGACGACAGAGAATGAGGTGGCTGGATGGCATCACTGACTCTATGGACATGAGTTTAAGTGAACTCCGGGAGTTGGTGATGGACAGGGAGGCCTGGCGTGCTGTGATTCATGGGGTCGCAAAGAGTTGGACATGACTGAGCGACTGAACTGAACTGAACTGAACCCAAGTTCTGTAATGTTGGAGAAGACTCTTGAGAATTGCTTGGACTGCAAGGAGATCTAACAAGTCCATCCTAAAGGAAATTGGTCCTGAATATTCATTGGAAGGACTGATGTTGAAACTGAAACTGCGATACTTTGGCCACCTGATGTGAGGAATTGGCTCTTTGGAAAAGACCCTGATGCTGGGAAAGATTGAAGACGGGAGGAGAAGGGGACAACAGAGGATGAGATGGTTGGATGGCATCACTGACTCACTGGACATAAGTTTGAGTAAACTCCTGGAGTTGGTGATGGACAGGGAGGTCTGGCGTGCTGCAGTCCATGGGGTCGCAAAGAATCGGGCAGGACTGAATGACTGAACTGAATCCAAGTTCAGCTAAGCAATTTTTGATAAAGGTGAAGGAAGAATTGTCTTTTCAAAAAATGGTACTAGTAGGGTGTGGAGAGAAGGGAACCCTCTTACACTGTTGGTGGGAATGCAAACTAGTACAACCACTATGGAGAACAGTGTGGAGATTCCTTAAAAAACTGGAAATAGAACTGCCATACGACCCAGCAATCCCACTCCTGGGCATACACACCGAGGAAACCAGAATTGAAAGAGACACATGTACCCCAATATTCATCGCAGCACTGTTTACAATAGCCAGGACATGGAAGCAACCTAGATGTCCATCCACAGACGAATGGATAAGAAAGCTGTGGTACATTTACACAATGGAGTACTACTCAGCAATTAAAAAGAATACATTTGAATTAGTTCTAATGAGGTGGACAAAACTGGAGCCTATTATACAAAGTGAAGTAAGCCAGAAACAAAAACACCAATACAGTATATTAACACATATATATGGAATATAGCAAGAGGATAACGAAAACCCTGTATACGAGACAACAGCAGAGACTTGAATGTGTGGAGCAGTCTTTTGGACTCTGTGGGAGAGGGCGAGGGTGGGATAATTTGGGAGAATTAAAAAAAAATGGTACTAGCACAATTAGAGTTCTATAAGTAAAAAAAAAAATAGCTTCAATCTAAACTTCACAGTATACACAATATTAATTCAAAATAAATCGTAAATCTAAGTGTAAAACATAAAGCTATACAAAAGTTAGGGAAAATGTATTAGAAAATCTTAAGGACCAAGGGCTAGAAGATGAGTTTTTAGACATGATACTGAAAGCACAATCTTTTAACTAAAAGAAAATATTTTAAAATTGGACTTCATCAGAATTAAAAACTTTTTGCTGTGAGAAAAAGCCTGTCAGAGGATGAAGACAAACTACTGACAGGGAGAAAATATTTGCAAACCACGTATTTGACAAAAATATTATATCTAGAATATGTAAAGAGCTTTCAAAGTTCAACAGTATAAAAACAAATCAATTAGGAAAACGTGCAAAAACAAGCAAACAAAAAAGACCTTTCAGAGAAGAGATACACATCGTAAATAAAGATGTAAACAGTGTTCAAAATCTTAGGGAACTGTAAGTTAAAGCCACTGTGAGATACCACTGCACACCTAATAGAATAACTAAACTATAGTCATAATAGCAAATGCTGATGAGGATTCAAGAGACTGGATCTCTCAGCTACTGCTGGCACAAATGTAAAATGGTAGCACTACTCTAGAAAATAGTTTTTGACAGTTTCTTATAAAACTAAGCATGTATTAGTAAACAGGACTCAGCAATCACAGTCTTGGGCATTTACCTAGATAGATGAAAACACATTCACACAAAAACCTCTACATGAATGTTTATAGCAGCTTCATTTGTAATAGCAAAAACCTGTAAACAACTCAGATATCCTTCAGTGGGTGAGTGGTTAAATAAACTGATACATCCATACAGTGGAAAACTTTTCACCAATAAAAAGGAACAATCTACTGATATATGCAACAGCTTGGACAGATCTCAAAGACATTGTGCTTTAGTGAAAGATGTCTGTCTCCAAACGTTGCAAACTGTATGATTACATTTACCTAATGTCCTCAAAATGACAAAATTATAGTGGTGAAGAAAAGATTAATGATTACTAGGGGACAGAAGCAGGGTGAAGACTGAGAATATAAAGGAAGCTCATTTGCGATGATGGAACATATATATATTTTGATTATGGTGGCAGTTATTGAATCTTTTGTTGTTGTTCGGTTGCTAAGCTATAGGTGATGAGCCGTGTTAATGACTATCACATGGTCTCTGATGCATAATGACCCCAAAAGGGGTAAAAATTGTTAAGATTCACTAATATGAAAATATTCTGAACGGTGTAGGCAAACATACATATATATGTTGTATATAGATGTATATATAATATTGCTATAATATTGCTACCATTTGAAGAGATGCTGTCAGTGATTTGTATAAGTTTTTTCAACCTTCAAACATTCTATAAGCTCACGATGGGTGTAGGTATACTCCCCTCTCTAAACTTGTGGCAGACATAGCCATTTTCCCTATTAGTTTCCTTTTTACTTCCTGACATTTTGGTCCTTGAACACTAAGAACAGATCCAAAGTTTCTTTATCTTTCTTGGAACTCTGCACATTAATCTTTCTGACTAGCCTTTTGGTTAGCTTTTTTAGCTGGCCAATATACTGATTCTTTATGGAGAAGGAAATGGCAACCCACTCCAGTGTTCTTGCCTGGAGAATCCCAGGGACGGGGGAGCCTGGTGGGCTTCCGTCTATGGGGTTGCACAGAGTCGGACACGACTGAAGTGACTTAGCATACTGATTCTTTACTAGACAACATACTTGTCCTCTGTTGGAGTTGGAGTGTTTGATTGTATAATATTTTAATGTAAAACAGTAATATAATATGATATAGAGAGGAAGTTTGAGTGATATTGCATGGCAAGAGGAAGTTAGGGCAAAAGTGACAAGGAGAGGGAAAAAATGAGGAAAATGGTACGGAGTGAAGAAAGGAGAGGCATTTAGGTGGGGGTTCACTAGAAATGGTGGAATTAAATTGGTCATCTACTGAGATTAAAAAGGAAGTCCTTAAAAGAATAAGATATTTAGTATGACTGCCAAGCAGTAAAATCATCAATTTCTCTTTATTCCTTCTTTTATCTTAGTTAGAAAAAATCTCAGATATTACTGTTCATTTCACTCCAAGAAGGCAATGGTTTCCCATTTGGCATTGTGATATCAAGAGTCTTCTATTCTTAGCCCTGGCAGGAACACTTAGGTAATGCAATGTGAGCTCAGTTCTCATAGATTTAGTCCCTAGAAGTGACTGCAATCACAAGATTTTATTCAAGAAGGCCTAATAAGTATTTTTTCCTGCAGAATGATCCCCAAATTATACTAGTTTCTCTAAAACTCAAAGGGAAAAATTTTCAAAAGATTCATATATTGTTTTTAGACCTTCCACTAAATAAAAATGACTATTCTTTCATTTCCTTTTGTAATTTATTATCATTCAATGAAGTATACTCTTTATTAGTTCCACTACAGATTCCCTGTGACCACTGATTAAACGTTTGTTGTTGTTTACTTGCTAAGTACTGTCTGACTCTCGCCACACCATGGACTCAGCCAGGCTCCTCTGTGATATTTCCCAGGCGAGTATACTGGAGTGGATTGCCATTTTCTTCTGGAGATCTTCCCAATTCAGGGATCAAACCCATGTCTCTTGTACTGGCAGGCAAATTCTTTACCACTGAGCCACCAGGGAAGTCTAATTAAACACTTATATTAAAATATTGTTCAGTTCAGTTCAGTCGCTCAGTCGGTCCGGCACTTTGTGACCTCATGAACCGCAACACACCAGGCCTCCCTGTCCATCGCCAAATCCCAGAGTTCATCCAAACTCATGTCCATTGAGTCGCTGAGCCATCCAATCACCTCATCCACTGTCATCCCCTTCTCCTCCTGCCCTCAATCTTTCCCAACATCAGGGTCTTTTCAAATGAGTTAGCTCTTCTCAACAGGTGGCCAAAGGATTGGAGTTTCAGCTTCAACATCAGACCTTCCAGTAAACAACCAGGACTGAACTCCTTTAGGATGGACTGGTTGGAGCTCCTTGCAGTACAAGGGACTCTCAAGAGTCTTTTCCAAAACCACAGTTCAAAAGCATCAATTCTTTGGTACTCAGCTTTCTTTAGAGTCCAACTCTCACATCCATACATGACTACTGGAAAAACCATAGCCATGACTAGACAGACCTTTGTTGGCAAAGTAATGTCTCTGCTTCAGAGTCACCAGGCTTCAAATTGCCAACATCCGCTGGATTATGAAGAAAGCAAGAGTGTTCCAGAAAAACATCTATTTCTGCTTCATTGACTATGCCAAAGCCTTTGACTGTGTGGATCACAATAAACTGTGGAAAATTCTGAAAGAGATGGGAATCCCAGACCACCTCACCTGCCTCTTGAGAAACCTGTATGCAGGTCAGGAAACAACAGTTAGAACTGGACATGAAACAACAGACTGTTTCCAAATAGGAAAAGGAGTACGTCAAGATTGTATATTGTCACCCTGCTTATTTAACTTATATGCAGAGTACATCATGAGGAACGCTGGGCTGGAAGAAGCACAAGCTGGAATCAAGATTGCTGGGAGAAATATCAATAACCTCAGATATGCAGATGACACCACCTTTATGGCAGAAAGTGAAGAGGAACTCAAAAGCCTCTTGATGAAAGTGAAAGAGGAGAGTGAAAAGGTTGGCTTGAAGCTCAACATTCAGAAAACAAAGATCATGGCATCTGGTCCCATCACTTCATGGGAAATAGATGGGGAAACAGTGGAAACAGTGTCAGGCTTTGTTTTTTTGGGCTCCAAAATCACTGCGGATGCTGATTGCAGCCGTGAAATTAAAAGACGCTTACTCCTTGGAAGGAAAGTTATGACCAACGTAGATAGTATATTAAAAAGCAGAGACATTACTTTGCCAACCAAGGTCCGTCTAGTCAAGGCTATGGTTTTTCCAGTGGTCATATATGGATGTGAGAGTTGGACTGTGAAGAAAGCTGATTGCCGAAGAATTGATGCTTTTGAAGTATGGTGCTGGAGAAGACTTGAGGGTCCCTTGGACTGCAAGGAGATCCAACCAGTCCATTCTAAAGGAGATCACTCCTGGGTGTTCATTGGAAAAACTAATGCTAAAGCTGAAACTCCAATATTTTGGCCACCTCATGCGACGAGTTGACTCACTGGAAAAGACTCTGATGCTGGGAGGGATTGGGGGCGGGAGGAGAAGGGGACGACAGAGAATGAGATGGCTGGATGGTATCACCGACTCGAGTTTGAGTGAATTCCGGGAGTTGGTGATGGACAGGGAGGCCTGGCGTGCTGTGATTCATGGGGTTGCAAAGAGTCGGACACGACTGAGTGACTGAACTGAACTGAATATCTCTGCTTTTTAATATGCTGTGTAGGTTGGTCATAACTTTCCTTCCAAGGAGTAAGCATCTTTTAATTTCATGCCTGCAATCAGCATCTCCAGTGATTTTGGAGCCCCCCAAAAGAAAGTCTATCACTGTTTCCATTGTTTCCCATCTATTTGCCATGGAGTGATGTGACCAGATGCCATGATCTTAGTTTTCTGAATGTTGAGCTTCAAGCCAACCTTTTCACTCTCCTCTTTCACTTTCATCAAGAGGCTCTTCAGTTCTTCTTCACTTTCTGCCATAATGGTGGTGTATCTGCTTATCTGAGGTTATTGATATATCTCCTATCAATCTTGATTCCAACTTGTAATTCCTCTAGCCCAGCGTTCCTCATGATGTACTCTGCATATAATTTAAATAAGCAGGATGACAATATACAGCCATGACGTACTCCTTTTCCTATTTGGAAGCAGTCTGTTGTTCCATGTCCAGTTCTAACTGTTGCTTCCTGATCTGCATGCAGGTTTCTCAAGAGGCAGGTCAGGTGGTCTGGTATTCCCATCTCTTTCAGAATTTTCCACAGTTTATTGTGATCCACACAGTCAAAGGCTTTGGCATAGTCAAGAAAGCAGAAATAGATGTTTTTCTGGAACTCTCTTGCTTTTTCCATGATCCAGTGGATGTTGGCAAATTGATCTCTGGTTCCTCTGCCTTTTCTACAACCAGCTTGAACATCTGGAAGTTCATGGTTCACGTATTGGTGAAGCCTTGCTTGGAGAATTTTGAGCATTACTTTCCTAGTTTGTGAGATGAGTGCAATAGTGTGGTAGTCTGAACATTCTTTGGTATTGCCTTTCTTTGGGATTGGAATGAAAACTGACCTTTTCCAGTGCTGTGGACACTGCTGAGTTTTCCAGATTTGCTGGTATATTGAGTGCAGCACTTTCACAGCATCATCTTTCAGGATTTGAAATAGCTCAACTGGAATTCCATCTCCTCCACTAGCTTTATTCATAGTGATTCTTCGTAAGGCCCACTTGACTTCACATTCCAGGATGTCTGGCTCTAGGTGAGTGATCACACCATTGTGGTTATCTGGATCATGAAGATCTTTTTTGTACAGTTCTTCTGTGTATTCTTGCCACCTCTTCTTAATATCTTCTGCTTCTGTTAGGTCCATACCATTTCTGTCCTCTATTGAGCCCATTTTGCATGAAATATTCCCTTGGTATCTCATTTTCTTGAAGAGATCTCCAGTCTTTCCCATTCTGTTGTTTTCCTCTATTTCTTTGCATTGATCACTTCTCTCCTTGCTATTCTTGGGAACTCTGCATTAAAATGGGTATATCTTTCCTTTCCTCCTTTACTTTTTGCTTCTCTTCTTTCCACAGCTATTTGTAAGGCCTCCTCAGACAGCCATTTTGCTTTTTTGCATTTTTTTCCCCTGCGGATGGTCTTGATCCTTGTCTCCTGTGCAGTGTCACGAACCTCTGTTCCTATTTCATCAGGCACTCTATCAGATCTAGTCCCTTAAATCTATTTGTTACTTCCACTGTATAATCATAAGTGATTTGATTTAGTTCATACCTGAATGTTTTTGTAGTTTTCTCCACTTTCTTCAATTTCAGTCTGAATTTGGCAATAAAGAGTTCATCATTTGAGCCACAGTCGACTCCTGGTCTTGTTTTTGTTGACTGTATAGAGCTTCTCCATCTTTGGCTTCAAAGAATATAATGAATGATTTCAGTGTCGACCATCTGGTGATGTCTATGTGTAGAGTCTTCTCTTGTGTTGTTGGAAGATGGTGTTTGCTATGACCAGTGTGTTCTCTTGGCAAAACTCTATTAGCCTTTTCCCTGCTTCGTTCTGTACTCCAATGCCAAATTTGCCTGTTACTCCAGGTGTTTCTTGACTTCCTATTTTTGCATTCCAGTCCCCTTTAATGAAAAGGACATCTTTTTGGGGCGTTGGTTCTAAAAGGTTTTATAGGTATTCATAGAACCATTCAACTTCAACTTCTGCATTACTGGTCAGGGCATAGACTTGGATTACCGTGATGTTGAATGGTTTCCTTGGAAATGAACAGAGATCATTCTGTCGTTTTTGAGATTGCCTCCAAGTACTGCATTTTGGACTCTTTTGTTGACTCTGATGGCTACTCAATTTCTTCTAAGGGATTCCTTCCCACAGTTCAGTTCAGTTCTGTTCAGTTGCTCAGTCATGTCCAACTCTTTGTGATCACATGAATCACAGCACGCCAGGCCTCCCTGTCCATCACCAACTCTCAGAGTTTACCCAAACTCATGGCTTAGTAGATAAAATGATCATCTGAGTTAAATTCACCCATTCCAGTCCATTTTAGTTCACTGATTCCTAGAATGTCGACTCTTGCCATCTCCTTTTTAAGCACTTCCAGTTTGCCTTGGATTCTTGGACCTAACATTTCATGCTTCTATGCAATATTGCTGTTTACAGCATTGGACCTTGCTTCTATCACCAGTCACATGCACAACCAGGTGTTGTTTTTTCTTTGGCACCATCCCTTCATTCTTCCTGAAGTTATTTCTCCACTGATCTCCAGTATCATATTGGGCACCTACCGACCCGGGGAGTTCATCTTTCAGTGTCCTATCTTTTTGCCTTTTCATACTGTTCATTGGGTTCTCAAGGCAAGAATACTGAAGTGGTTTGCCATTCCCTTCTCCAATGGACTGCATTCTGTCAGGCCCATATGGCATGACCTAGTTTCATTGAGTTAGACAAGGCTGTGGTCCATGTGATCACTTTGACTAGTTTTTTGTGATTGTGGTTTCAGTCTGCCCTCTGATGCCCTCTCTCAGTGCCTACCGGCTTACTTGGGTTTCTCTTACGTTGGACGTGGGGTATCCCTTCACGGCTGCTCCAGCAAAGAGAAGCCGCTGCTCCTTGCCTTGGACGTGGGGTATGTCCTCACGCCGCCCAACTGCCGCTGGCTGCTCCTGTGCCGTCCAACGCTGCTAGCCGCTCCTGTGCCAGAAAATTAATAAAAATAACTTAAAGTTTTTCTTTGTTTTCAATATATCTTTCAATGACAGATATAATGTTTGTTAAATGGAATTAAAATGAAATAAACCTGGTGTCTTGGGTTGGCTTTTACTTCTAAAACCCTTGAAACCAAGAAATAATGTCAATATCTTTATGTTTCTTTTATTACTGAGATAAAGATTCATTTATCTACAGTGTAACACTCAATGTGCTGATAATATTATTTATTTGTATAGGTGGTTGAAGTTTGAAGAAGATGTGGAAGATGGTGGGGAAAGGTGGAGTAAGCCTTATGTGGCTACTCTTTCACTGCACAGCTTATTTGAGTTAAGAAGTTGTATTCTGAATGGAACTGTGTTGCTGGACATGCATGCCAATACTTTAGAAGAAATTGCAGGTATATCTTTTATTCTCCTTAGTCTATTTCATCCTTATGGTGCAGCTGATTTTTTTTTACTCATTTTTTCTTATAATTCTGTATATGTATAATTTTTAGGAAATTAATTCTCATATCATTGTATGAGACCTTAAAAATAACTTTGTTTTACCACCTCATTTAAGATAAAAGAAGTTGAATCTCAAAAATAAATGGTCTAACTTCTAGTGGCAAGTAGAACAAGAACCTATATATCTTGGCTCCTATCTAGACTATGCTGTTTTCGTTTTTCAACATAGTATGTAATTAGGCTGCCGTGAGAAAATAGAAAGAAAAATCCATAAAGCTAGAGATTGATTTTTTTTCAATATTCAGATACATGAAATAACCAAATGAAAAAATTTCAATAAATAGGAAAAATATTAGTTTGGAATAGAGCAGAAAGGTGTGGCCATTATTTTAAATTATTTATTTGTTTATACCTGTGCTGGGTCTTCGTTGCTGTGCACTGGCTTCCTCTGGTGTGGTGCACAGGCTTCTTATTGTGGTGGCTTCTCTTGTTCTGGAACACCGGGCTCTAAGTGTGCAGGCTTCAGTAGTTGCAGCACGTGGGCTCCCTGATTGTGACTCTCCAGCTCTGGAGCACAGGTTTAGTAATTGTGGGACACCAAATAGTTGCCCCAAATATATGGGATCTTTCCAGACCAGGGATGGAACCTGTGTCTCCTACACTGGCAGGCAGATTCTTAACCACTGGACCACTAGGGATGCCCCAGCCATTTTTTTAATTTAATTTTTTATTGAAGGATAATTGCTTTACAGAATTTTGTTGTTTTCTGTCAAACCTCAACATGAATCAGCCATAGGTATACATATATCCCCTCCTTTTTGAACCTCCCTCCCATCTCCCTTCTTATCCCACCCGTCTAGGTTGATACAGAGCCCCTGTATGTATATTTGGCTTGAGTTTCCTAAGCCATACAGCAAATTCCCGTTGGCTATCTATTTTACATATGGTAATGTAAGTTTCCATATTACTCTTTCCATACATCTCATCCTCTCCTCCCCTCTCCCCATGTCCATAAGTCTATTCTCTATGTCTGTTTATCCATTGCTGCCCTGTAAATAAATTCTTCAGAAACATTTTGCTAGATTCCGTATATGTGCATTAGAATATGATATTTATTTTTCCTTTCCTGACTCACTTCATTCTGTATAATAGGTTCTAGGTTCATCTACCTCATCAGAACTGACTCAAATGCATTCCTTTTTATGGCTGAGTAATAGTCCATTGTGTATATATACCACAACTTCTTTATCCATTCATCTGTTGATGGGCATCTGGGTTGCTTCCCTGTTCTAGCTATTGTAAATAGTGCTGCAATGAACAATGGGATACATGTATATTTTTCAACCCTGGTTTCTTCAGGGTATATGCCTAGGAGTGGGATTGCTGTGTCATATGGTGGTTTTATTCCTAGTTTTTTTAAGGAATTTCCATACCATCTTCCATAGTGGTTGTATCAGTTTACATTCCCACTGACAGTGCAAGACCGTTCCCTTTTCTCCACACCCTCTCCAGCATTTATTGTTTGTAGACTTTTTGATGGTGGCCATTCTGACTGGTGTGAGGTGATAATCTCATTGTGATTTTGATTTGCATTTCTCTTAATAATGAGCAATGTTGAGCATCTTTTCATGTGTTTGTTAGTCATCTGTATGTCTTCTTTGGAGAAATGTCTGTTTAGGTCTTTTTCCCACTTTTTGGTTCAGTTGTTTGTTTTCCTAGGATTGAGTTGTATGAGCTGCTTATATGTTTTGGAAGTTAATCCTTTGTCAGTTGTTTCATTTGCTATTTCTCCCATTCTGAGGGTTGTCTTTTCACCTTGCTTATAATTTCCTTTGCTGTGCAAAAGCTTTTAAGTTGTCAGGTCCCAATTGTTTACTTTTGTTTTTATATTCCATTTATTTTAAATTGAATTAAAAGTCTTGAATTCCAGAGGAAGCCAAGTGATATAGTTGAGATTAGTTTGTAACTGAAAACTGACTTGCCTCTGGGATGAATGATTTGTACTAGAAGCCTGTTACCACACAAGCAGTTATATTTAGGAAGCTTCTTGCTGTTACTCTGGAAATAAAAGAAAACAACTCCTATATCTTTTGATCTGGAAGACAAGCACATTTTAGTAAAAACAAAATAATACAAAAGAAACCCCCACAGAAGTGAGTTTTGAAAGGGTATAAATAAAATGGTTAATGAAGGTTTTTTCAAAATAGAAACACAGCTAAGACTCAAGCAGTTTTAAAAAGATTTCTAGTTAGGAAAAAAATAAAAGCAGTTCCACGTGGAATTTATTTGTAGAATAGAAAGACTTCAGAGAGATGTCAGTGTCTTAATTATATTGTAGGGATGGGAAAAAAAACCCAAAACACTCGGTTTTTTGATCACATGAGAAAATATTGTATTAGAAAAATAATGTATCTAATTTAATCTTCAAATAGCCTTATAAAGTGTTATTCCCATATTTCAATAAGAAAATAGAAATTCTGAAACGTTCACCGTTCAAGTTCCATTTAAGGTCCTCTGACTTTAAGCTCCATGGTCTTTCTATGACATTAAACTACTGTCTGAAGAAAGAGATGGCTTGAAATGGATGTCCTTAATTCCTCTAAAATTATTTATTTGGTTGTTGGTGCTGGTAGGCATACATACATTACAATATGTGGGGAAAAAAGTAAGCATGGAGAGATATTTTATTTGTTAAATCACAAACAAAACACACACACACAGGGAAGATAAGCTTCCTTCCCCTCAGTCATACAACACTTAGAAAGAAGTTCCATTTTAAAATACAGAACTAGAGCCTAAATGTATAAAGTATACACAGCATAATTTTTGGAAGAACACAGGATACAGTAACAGGTCGCATTAACCAAGACTTACAGTCTGTGGGGTTGCAAAGAGTTGGATGACCTAGCAACTATAACAACAAGGTGGAAATTATCAAACTTCCTGAGAATGTTGGTATAGTAGCCCTCCAACTCAATTTTCTAGCTTTACATTATGGAGTATTGCTGATACCAATAAAAATTTTATGTTTTAATTAAAAATGAAATGGCAAGGCTTTCCCTAGTACTTCGCCATTTAGGAAGCCTTTTTAATAATTCTACAGCTATCTTTTTGATTCTCAGAACAGACTTGAAACTGAGTATAATATTATTGTTATCCTTCATAAATGAAGAGACTCAGAGGTTAAAGGTCTTGTGAAAATAAGGAGTTTATTTCTGCTACTTAGTCAGTGATGGCATTACCTTTGAAAATGGATTAATTCAAGTGAGTTTTATATTGGTTCTTTTTAATGACGCTGTCAAATTCCTCAGCATGGCAAAATTAGCCTCAGAAAGTAGTCCTCGTAGTTTTACCAGGCTTTAAATTTCTTAAAACATGTAATTTCGAATGGCTTCTTTAGGAATTTATTTTCACCAGAGAATATCCTGTTATAGTTTGACTAAAACACTTATCATCTTAGCTTGGTTTTGTTGTCTAAATTTATGTTTCATTTCCCTAAAACTGCCCTCTTCCCCAAGCTCAGCTGTGTAGAATATGTAAAGGTCATTAGCTGTGTTGAATCTAGTTTTTTAAAGCAGATAACGTTTTCTAAGTCTATTCTTACAAATGAAAGTAGTTCAGTGGAAGTCTCTGTACCCCAAATATTAATAGCTTTTTAGTATTCTTTATTCTCTTCTAATTAGTCTGTATCTTTCTGGCTCTAAAGTAGACTAACTTTTTTAATGTCTCATTTTCAATGTACAACAGTCTTTAAATTGTCATTCAGAAAAGGTCAGTAGTTTAGAGCTAATACTATGTAGAAAAATATGATTACAAATACTTGTGTAGATGATTATTACCTTAGGTTCCTTTTCAGTCATTAATGAGAAGAGATTCTCTCTCTTTGAGTAATTTTAATTTGGCTTATTTAATCCAAATGTATTTATTTCTGTCCTCAATAAAATCTCATTAAAACATTTTCTCCTGATAGCTTGTAATTATTTTCTTGTTGTTTATTTACTGCTATTTTTACTTTGTGACAATTTAGCTGTATTATTGAGTGTGTAGTAAATATGCTTTATATTTTGAAGACTTCTAACTTTGAATTTTCACATTCATTACTATATTTTATTGTCACAGACACCTTGTGAGGTAGGAAGGAAACAGATTAGCAGTGATCTATTATAGGTGACACCTGCAGGAAATGGGAAATAGCTTCTTCTTATTAACCTATAATCATAAATTTTGTTTTATTCTATTTCATGATAATTTGGGACCATAGTGATTATGGTTAACTTTAAGATTTGGAAGTTTTTCTTCACCTCTTATTTATTATATTTTTCTATACATTAGGCATTTACTAACGTATTAGTCACTAGTTTCTGTCTTGCAAGAGCTAGATATAATTATCTTCAAGAGCTCTAAGCCCTAGTACTTTGTAAATGCACAGACTCTACAGCTTAATGTTTTCTAGACATTTCCTAGTAGAGGAGTGTGGCCCAGATATTGTTTTAGAATGGTCAAGGATTTTTATATCAATGTTCTGATATGTTTTTAATAGACTCTTAAATAATTCCTTAAAGAGATTTTTGTAGACTTAGTAGGAGAAAATCCCATTTGTATCTGGCAGTTCTGTCAAGAATTTCTGGTGTAATTAAAGTAGGATTTTCTTCTGGATAAAGTTAATTTTAAAATGTCTATTTCCCAATGTTTTAAGGAACCGAGAATAAATTTAAACTTATTCCTTCAAAATATTACTTAACCTTTTCAAATCCAAGATTCTCCAGATATGTTTTCTTATCACAATTTATTTTGATATAGAGATAAATTATATTAAAAATGCTTCTCAATTATATTCATATAAATCATAGGTAATTTTGTAATCTATGTTAATCTCTTTTAAATTCAGCACTATGAAGATTACTAATGGAAATATTACCTCTGTGGTATTTATATTTTAACCTAATTCTGTCAATGAAGGTAAGATATTAAAACTGAACCAGAGTTAGTATCATGGACAGATTAGAAATCATAGATCTCAGCTCATTAAAACAACTTTTGTTGTTTAAAATCTTTCGTCCAAGGAAGATCCATAGTTTGCTCCACTGAATATACTCTGCAGATTTGGGAGTATGAGAATAGGCATATATATGTTTTAAGTGCCTATACTGTTACCATTCTTGGTCAGGAAATTAAGTATTTTTATAGTAGTTTACATCCCCTGAAGAAGGGCATGGCAACCCATTCCAGTATTCTTGCCTGGAGAATCCCATGGACAGAGGAGCCTGGCAGGCTATAGTCCATGGGATTGCAGAGTCAGACACAACTGAATCGACTTAGCACCAACACCATGGTAGTTTGCGTTTTTATTACACATACTGCTGTTGGTACTGTCCACCAAATGTACAGTTTAGAAGCCTCTATCCTCCACTTCTCCTCAAGCATCTTTTAAGACAACAGATTATTAAGACAAAGCAATTATACGATCATCTTTAAAGAGGCAGAGATTTATATAGAGTCTGTAGAATCTCATGGTCTCTAGAGGATTTCATTCAGTGGTCAAAATGGACTAATCATGGTGACATAATTGCCTTATTAGGACGACAAGTATTTTTTCACTTTCTGAGGCCTTTTTACACAAATGCTACTAATTTTTCTGGAGTCTGTTTCTTGCTAGAAGATTGATCGATTTATCCTTTTTCTTCCTGCTCCTTCTGTTACCATCAGATCCTGGCATTGTACTCTGGCAGGCTAGACTGTGTTATTTAGGCATCAGAGCCTGTGGAGATGTCGGTCTTGACTCTGGGCCGAAAGCCATTATGACCCATTATCCTTTCCTACTTTTCAAGGTTAATACTAATGTATATTATAGTGATGAGGAGAACAATGTAAGTGATTAGTGAGTCACACTCCCTTTGGTACTTAAATTCCACCTTTAGTATGAGTTATGTTTTTAAGCAAGTAGATTAACTTTTACAGTTCATTAAGGCATTGCTAGATGCAGTTACTTCAGAGGAGTTTGCTATGTATTTATTTCTGTGTGACTAATGAGCAGATGAGTTTGTTTTTTTTTTTACTATTTATTTTCTCTTATACAACTGTTTCATTTAAAGACCTTATCTCTGAAAAACTTTTAAGCCAGTGACTTATTATTTTTCATAGTGCTCAAGCCTGGAAAGCTGTGCTTTGGTAAGAATGAAAATTTATAAGCATGTACATGTTTTATTATATGATTAATTTTTATTCTGATTAGAATATTGAACTTGGGATACATATCATGACTTACAGATAAAACTGCTGTGTGATGGTATCTGAATAACCTACTTTACAACTCCTATTATGAAGTATATAATGCATATTTTGGGAAGATTCCCTGGGGAAGGAAACGTCAACCCACTATACTATTCTTACCTGGAAAATGGACAGAGGATCCTGGCAGGTTACAGTCCATGGGGTTGCAAGAGTTGGACGTGACTTGGCGACTAAAACAACAACAATGATGCATGTTTTATATACGTTTTTCACTCTTGGCAGGGTTGCAATGTGAAGTCATCTATGTTGACAATGTACCATTTCCTTTACTTCAAACTAATCCAAGTGTATTATAACTACTAGTCTCCAAAAAATTGAGATATAAGTTTAAATATATTATCATACATTTTCAGAAGAGACTTTGGAGGTAATTATAGAGGATTTTATGGCTTATTCCCAGACATTCATTTACCTCTTTCCATTGTAAACAGCCAAGTGATTGAGCAAAGGCTGGCAAATTATGCTCTATGTGCAAATATGGCCACTGACTGATCTTGTTAGGCATGTGCGCTAACAAGGAATATTACATTTTACATTATTAAAAGCAATAAAAAGATCAATATTTTGAAATTTGAAAATTTTGTGAAATCCAAATTCAGTGTCCATAAAAATGTTTTATTGAAACATAGTTATGGTAGTTTGTACATGTTTTCTGTGGCTACTTTCATGCTATATAAATGGAGTTGAATAGTTGTGACAGAGATTGTATGATTCGCAAAGGCTAAAATATTTATTATCTGACCCAGTACATAAAAGGTTTGTCTACCTCTGAATTAGGGAAATAACTCCAGAGTAAGGGAAGTTCTTGATTAGCCTAAGGCAAGTGGGGATCCCATCTTCTTAGTCAGTGATTGGCTCAGCAAAGATAGACAGGACTATGTCAGTCAAGCTTAGAACTGTCACTAGGAAGGGGGAAAAGGAATTCTCTTTTAAGAGAAAATCACAAATAAGCAAAGAAACTCTGATATGAAAGAAGATGTGTATTTCTTTATTGCTGCTGGCAGCCACCCTATGATAATAAGGAAAACAGCTTGAGGTTAAAGCTCACCCCTCCTCACCATGAGGAGGGGGAATCTCATAGAATCACTGAAAAACATGAAATGAATCCAAGTTAATGTGAGCCAATGAAATTTATTGTTTTAGATAGTTTGATTTGGATTTTCTGTTACTGATAAATCCAACTTTGCCTCTGCTTGATATACTATAGAAAATATAGATAAGTGAATTAAAACTATCCAGAAGTTTAAACCACAAACCCATAACCTGCTTAAAGGAAATTGCAAAGAAATCTTGTACCTTGAAATCACTGAGGCCCTCCATATTCCAATCATGCCTTATGTCCTGGCAACAGTGCTGGTATGAGATAACTATTATCTCTGCTTAGAAATAGGGCATTGCAGTTATTCAACATTACAAGGCCACACAGCTAGAACGTGAGACAGGACCCAAGTCTGTTTCCCCAGTCATTTGCCTTTCACATGGAAGGAAAACATTGTTTGGAAGGAGGATTCTGCTAGTTTTCAAATCTTCAGTATACTCAATGGGGCAGTAGAAGGCAATTCATTGTAATCTGCTTTATATAAGAAAATCAAACAGAGTTAATATTTGTTTATAGGAAAGCAGATTAATTACACTGAGGTTTAGTGAGGTGAACTTTGTATTACCAAGAAACCTAAAAATGCCTTTACTCATCTACTTATTTTATAGGCATTTCTGATATTTACAATATGATAAATATCAATCTGCCTAACTATAGCCTTCTGAAAATCTCATCTTTTATTCTTTATTTTATGGATATAGAATGTTTTTTTTCTTAAATATAAACACATTATCAAGGAAGATTTGAGAGGATTGATGTGAAAGAGTTGTTTACTTGACTTCCCAGGTGACTCAGTGATAAAGAATCCACCCGCCAATCAGGGTTCGATCCCTGGGTCAGGAAGATCCCCTGGAGGAGGAAATGGCAACCCACTCCAGTATTCTTGCCTGGAAAATTCCATGGACAGAGGAGCCTGGCTGTCAACAGTCCATGGGGTTGCAAAGAGTCGTACATGACTGAGCACACACACACAGATAGTTGCCTAAGCCACCTTGCATCAGATTTTTACAGGTGGACTTTTGTTCACTTAAAGAAAAAACATGGAAGTTATTCTCTACTAGAAAAGGAGAGGAAGATCATATTAAAATATAAGTAGAGGCTATTTTCCAATTTTAGATGTACTATTTGTATTTATATTACCTCTACTACTATTCCCTCTCATCAGTGTAAATAATGGAGACAATAAAGCATTTTGTTCTCAATACAGCTATTCATATTTGAAAAATAAAACTCCATCTGATACATTTTAAAATGTTTGATTTATAAGGAAAAAGTTACCACATCTTTCTTGTGTAACACTTCTACAAAGACAAACTTCTGTTTCTAAGATTATCTAGGGTGTGCATATTTGGACTCAGGGGTTCACTAATGTCACTTCACAGGAAATCTGTGCTTATATCTTCTTTATGCCTTCACTCGACAGATATGGTCCTTGATCAACAAGTGAGCTCAGGTCAGCTCAATGAGGATGTACGCCACCGGGTCCATGAGGCTTTGATGAAACAGCACCACCACCAGAATCAGAAGAAACTCACCAATAGGATTCCCATTGTTCGTTCCTTTGCTGATATTGGCAAGAAACAGTCAGAACCAAATTCCATGGATAAAAATGGTAAATGTTTCTTTATTGTACTCATTGTTATTATAGTTATCTGAAATACCAAAGTCCTTTAAAATATATCTTACTTGAAAATGATCTATTGAAAATCAAATTGTAGAAATTTTGACAAAGAATTTAAGTTTCCTGAAAGGCTCATGAAAGAATGCAAGGGAAACTTTTTTCTGATAGGAGGTTATAGACTCCAATGTAGCAAACATAAACTGTCAGTTGCATCCCAAATAAGATCCTAGTCTTTGTGTCATAGCTTAATGAGTGTCGCATAGCTTAACAGTGCTTTGACTTAATGTCTTTTAGTTAAAATGAATAATCATCAACATTTAGTGATGGTGAGAGAAAAATATTGGCTTCCTGTTTTTCCTGGTCAACGAATCCCTTTTGAGATCACAATTGAAAAGAGCAGCTAGTACCTTACTTGTGTCTCTGCATATATTAAGCCTGATTTCTAGTTCACAGGCTCATTGCTTTTTGTAGTACTGTTTCATTAGTGTCCGTGGACCCACCACACTTACCATCTTGGCACACCAACATAGATGATGCCAACCATTTTTTTCCTAGTACTCATTCATGACTTACTCCTTAGCAATCATGAAGCCAAAACAATGTTTCTGACTGTTTTATCCTTTCTGTGTATTTTGTTCCCTCCTGGTATCCATTTGACCCTTCATCTTTTACACTAAGGAAGTTGCTTAGAGATCTGTCAGTCATCCTTTCCATCAGTCCTGTGAAGGAAAATGAAGTTATCATGCAGATGATATGAGTTTATTATACTGCTGCTAGCTGAAAAAGTTCCCAGTTTTAAAAAATACAAATTAGTGAAAAGTAATTTCAGGTGTTTTACTAAAGAGACTGATTTCCACAAATGGACTGAAGCATGTATATTGACAGCATAGACTATGTAATTTCACTCCTGTTTTCAAAAACTTCAAAGATGCCTTAAATACAAATGCATGAAAATGAGGTTTTTCCGGATTCTACTTTACATAGGTACTTTGGTAATTTCCATACTACCAAATCAAATATAGACAGAGAGAAGAAATACTTTAATAAATCAATAAAGATGGTTAGATGTACTATTGTTTCAGAACACAGAACCAGTTCTAAATGGCAAAATAATTTTTGAAAAATACTCATTTGATTTTTTTTAAAGAGCCTTTAATGACTGAATGTAAATCATTGTTATGTTGAAAACTGTATAGTTGTGCATATTAAGTTCAATAAAAGTATTATGACTGCTTTATAGAATATACCATATTATATTTATCAATCCCACTGGCTATTATGAGTATTTATAGCTTGCTTTGAATTACATCATATATTTAAAATATATTCATATTCTAAACCACAATTTGTTTTAAAATATGTCATATATGAAAATGAAAATTAAGTTTTTAAATTTGAAACTTATTATAAATATAGTGCTTTTATTATGCTCACAATACTAGTATTTACTTGATATTTTTTAAGAAAACAGATTAAGAAACAAAACAGATTGAGATATTTGCTAATTTTGACTATTGACTTATATCTAGATGATTTTAAAGACCTTATTAAAAACTTATCATGATGTAAATCTCTTTGAATACAAGCAAATTTTATAAAAGTTAACTTCTATCTTTGTTTCATTAACTTTACTGGAAATCAGACAATAAAATGTATGTGTGTAAGGATAATATGTATTTATTCAAAGATGTAAGAACCTTGTGAGCTAGCCATAATTTGTATCTCAGATTTCACTGGGGATAATATTTACTATAAAATGATTTTATTACACTATACTCTTGGAGGGAAAGGGCACTGAATTCACTGGGTGAATTATTTATTGTAATATCTTATAGACCTAGACACATTATTTGTTACAGCTTTCAGTTGAGTTCAGTTCAGTTCAGTCGCTCAGTCGTGTCCAACTCTTTGCGACCCCATGAATCACAGCACGCCAGGCCTCCCTGTCCATCACCAACTCCCGGAGTTCACTCAAACTCATGTCCATCAAGTCGGTGATGCCATCCAGCCATCTCATTCTCAGTCGTCTCCGTCTCCTCCCGCCCCCAATCCTTCCCAGCATTAGAGTCTTTTCCAGTGAGTCAACTCGTCGCATGAGGTGGCCAAAGTATTGCAGTTTCAGCTTTAGCATCAGTCCTTCCAATGAACACTCAGGATTGATCTCCTTTAGAATGGACTGGTTGGATCTCCTCGCAGTCCAAGGGACTCACAAGAGTCTTCTGTAGCACCACAGTTCAAAAGCATCAATTCTTCGGCGCTCAGCTTTCTTCACAGTCCAACTCTCACATCCATACATGACCACTGGAAAAACCATAGCCTTAACTAGACGGACCTTTGTTGGCAAAGTGATGTCTCTGCTTTTTAATATACTGTCTAGGTTGGTCATAACTTTCCTTCCAAGGAGTAAGCGTCTTTTAATTTCATGGCTGCAGTCAGCATCTGTAGTGATTTTGGAGCCCAAAAATATAAAGTCTGACAGTGTTTCCACTGTTTTTCCATCTATTTCCCATGCAGTGATGGGACCAGATGCCATGATCTTTGTTTTCTGAATGTTGAGCTTCAAGCCAACCTTTTCACTCTCCTCTTTCACTTTCATCAAGAGGCTTTTTAGTTCCTCTTCACTTTCTGCCATAAGGGTGGTGTCATCTGCATATCTGAGGTTACTGATATTTCTCCCGGCAATCTTGATTCCAGCTTGTGCTTCTTCCAGGCCAGCGTTCCTCATGATGTTCTCTGCATATAAGTTAAATAAGCAAGGTGACAATATACAGCCTTGACGTACTCCTTTACCTATTTGGAACCAGTCTGTTGTTCCATGTACAGTTCTGACTGTTGCTTCCTGACCTGCATACAGGTTTCTCAAGAGGCAGATCAGGTGGTCTGGTATTCCCATCTCTTTCAGAATTTTCTACAGTTTATTGTTACAGCTTTAAACCTTCATTAAACTGATGCTAAAGCTGAAACTCCAATACTTTGGCCACCTCATGCGACAAGTTGACTCACTGGAAAAGAGTCTGATGCTGGGAGGGATTGGGGGTGGGAGGAGACGGGGACGACAGAGAATGAGATGGCTGGATGGCATCACCGACTTGATGGACATGAGTTTGAGTGAACTCCGGGAGTTGGTGATGGACAGGGAGGCCTGGCATGCTGTGGTTCATGGGGTCGCAAAGAGTTGGACACGACTGAGCGACTGAAGTGAACTGAACTGAAACATAAGAAGAGGTGATAGAATTATAGCTTTAAATAAAAAATTCACATATAGATACAAAGTTTTTCTGAGAGCCTGCTTTTTGTCTTATTCAGGCAATTGCTTAGCTTTTCACAAAATTAGAATATGAATAGTTCTGAAGTGGTTCTGTCACCATCTGTATAATCAGTCTTTATCTGAACACATAAGATCTTTTTGAGGCATATATTAGGGTAATAAAAACTTGGAAACATTTCTAATAAAATTCATAAACCCAATTAAGTATTGTCATAAAGTACACTGTCAGAAGTGGTTTTCTAAGCCTAAGCTTATAACACCTCCCTGTGACTCTGTTTTGCTTCCTCACATACTTTGCATAATTATGTGCGTTAAGAGTTCTGAAAATGTGAATAGACATCACCAATTTAGCAATAAATCTCCTGTCCAGAAGTGAAAGAGGGTGAAAAGTAAAAGTGAAAAAGAGGGTGAAAGACCTTTATTACTAAGGTTCTCAATCTACTTATGAACTCTAAAAACTGATTAGCTCTAAGTAAATAAGCAAATCAAAATTCATAGCTATAAATATAGATTTGACATTCTGCTTCAAGATGTGTAATAGAGGTTACATTTTTTTTGTGCAGTATACTACAGAGAGATACAAAAGGGTTTCAATACATCCAAAATGGTAAAAATAATATTCTCAGTATTTAAAAAAATCTCTTCACTATTTTATGCAAAAAGAAACTTTTAAAAATTAAAACTATAGTGTAGGAATTAAATAGAGTGAGGATTTCCTAGAAACTTGAAAACAACAAACATTTTTACTGACAAGTACAGGGATGGAAACAAGCCCCCTCTTGTTTAAAGTATTATATAAATAAAATATTATATAATATAATACCTTTTTAGAAGTGAAACAATTGATACTCCCTCAGCAACAAACTGATGCTTATATAGGGAACTCTATAAAAGAGTCGTATTGAATAAAGTTTCTGCTTCCTTGGTTGACCTGTTCCTTGAACATGCTACCTTGGTAGTAGTCCCAAGGGTTAAACGTTTAGACATTTTCAACCTGAAGATCAAGTGGGATTCTTCCCCAAGTTGTAGTTTAGACTTACAAGATAGTGATTTTGTTGCTTTTCTCCCCATCTGCTGTATTTTGTTCATAACTTTTTTAGTAACTTGTGATAATTTATCAATCTTATCTCCAAGTATGCTAGCTTAACTTTTTTGTATAATTTTTTTCTTGGTGTACTGCACATTCTCTTAAGGGCTAAGACACAGGATGTTATGGATTCGCTATGCATTTTTAATGCCACCATGCTGTGTTTAACTTTCACTTTTCATTAAGCATCAAAACTGTGAGAATTAAATGTCTGATTCTGATGTTTCAATAAAAGGTGACAGTTCTATCTGGCAAAACAACAGCAAAAATATAATAGAAAACTCATATCTTCTTTAACATTAGAACTCAAAATAATATTGTGGAAAGTACTCAAATATATAAAGAATATTTGAATAATTTCTTGAAACTGGAAGGACTTTCCAAAATAAAACAAAGGCTTTTGTATTTAATGATTTAGAAAGCAAGATATATCAGTATTTGTAGTAATCATTTAGATCATACATTCAATTGTATTTTTGAGACTCTGGATTACAAATCTATTCTAAAATATTATTACCCTTGTGGTAACCTTTACATTAAAAAAATAACTTAGACTTAGTTTCCTTAGGGGTAGGGTGTCTTCATTCCACTGTTTCCCTTACTAATAAATCTAACACTTATTTTCCTCTACTTATCTTTTCTCTCTCCCGTTCTGAACACTTTCCAGTTGTACCTTTTATTTAGGATCTTAAAAGGAACTGCAGAGCAGAAGGTCTCTGACTTACTTTCAAAACTGTAGGTTTCTGGAGAACATTTAGATTTGGAAAGATGAAATGACTTGACCCTTTAGGCCTGCACAGATTTCAGCCCTTAAAGTGATGTACACGTCTGTATTGTGAATGATTTTTTTTATGACTTTTAAAATCAGTATTATGGCTTTATAATTGCGTCTTTTACAAATGCTGTACTTTTTTATTTTCAGATATATAATGTTTTATGTGTTTACATATTTATGTGCTTTCTTATTTTTTAAATACTATTATCTCATAAGATATATCAAGAGTTTAAAAAGTATCCGTTTATAATGTTTTACCTTGATGGAAAAAAAAAAGCTAGAATAATAATTCTTAGAATTACTTGAAAAAAAACATTTAAAAACTCACGTAGATGATACAATTAAACATTATATAATAAAAGTATTTTCCATTTCTCAAAAAAAAATCAAGATGACATTGTTGACACAACTCGTTTGGTCTGTTGAGAAACTGTGCTGTTGCTACTTAGTTTTGGAAACTCAAGAGTACGTCTTAACAGCAAAAATATTTCTAGGATGATGTGTTTAAATTTGTTATTTCTTATGTTACATAATTATTTTCAGACATACTAATTTTTCTCCAAGTTTAATTATGGTGCATATTTTCATGTTTTTGAAGTATAGCTCACTGATCGACATTTTCTAAATATTTAGCCTTTCCTTCTTCATGTTTTCTATTCCCATGGATAAATGTATTGTTACACACGTATGTAACTTTGTCATTCATTTTTATATTTCTTTATTTTGCTCTGTCTTGTGTCTGTCCCTAACAGGCTCATCTCATCTCTGTACCTCCCTCATCTCCTACCCTTTGGGTACTCTAAATGCGTTGAAGGTTTCTGAGGTAGTGTAAACCAGCTTGGTCTATAGGCTAACAGTATTGTACCTCCATGTCTTCATCCCAGTTTCCTTCTATTACATGTGATTTTCAGTGGATTAAGCAATAGAAAATACTGGTTTGCTTCAGTGATATATATTTTTCCTATTGATTTGAATTTGGCCAAATAGAGATTTAAAGGCTGCTGTTTTATATACATAATTTATTTAAAGAGGAAGAAAACTATAAGTAAGGACTTAAATGAATTAATGTGATTTTAATAATCTTTTTGAGAAATTTTTTATGGTTGTGTTTCAGTATTGAGAGGCTTTAATGATACTGACACTACTAAAAGTAAAAAAAAAAAAAAAACTAACTAATTCTTTTGAGATAATCTCATGTTCCTCCCCCCCAGCTTTATGGTGAGGGAAATGATTCTCCAGTCTCACAACAGACTTGGTGAAAAATTTTTGTGTAACAAGCAAAGCTTCTATTTTCTAGTTAGAGGTTCTCAGTTTCCTCTTGTGCTTGCCCATATGATTTGCCTTGAAAAAGTACGTGGAATATAATAACTTTTTATTTAACTTATATATGATCCCTACATGGAGGTCAGAGGAAAAAAATGAATTCATGACTCAAAGGAAAATTAATTCAAGCAGTTGTTGATGTGAATACTATGTAATATATACTTTGATATAGATGTATAACAAATACTGGAATTTTGAATTTAAGATGGTGAACTCTGAATTTGAAAGGTTGGAAAAATAAAAGTACTGGTTTCTTAAGTGTTTACATTTAAATAATCATGGATGGTAGCCATTCCCTTCTCCAAGGGATCTTTCTGACCTAGGGATTGAACCCAGGCCTCCTGCATGGCAGGCACATTATTTACCATCTGAGTCACCAGGGAAACCCAATCATGTATATGTCTCAGCTAATTTTTCCCTAATTCATCAGTTTTTGAATAATTTACCCTAGATAAAATAAAGTTTTAAGTTAATAAATGGCTTTTTTTGGATAATCATCTTAATCTCTAAAAGTTATTTAGATATTATAATAACAAATTGATTAAATATTGCAATGACATTTACTTATAGAATATATTAATATGGACAGTGATCAGTGGTCAAAGTGAAGGTAATATAAAGAAACAGGCAAAAAACATGTATGTTCAAAAACATTGTGACATATTGATTGGAAAAATTATAATAAAAATAGCATTCATAGAACTTCTACATGTATATGGGAGAAGGAAATGGCAACCCACTCCTGTATTCTTGCCTGGAGAATCCCGTGGACAGGGGAGCCTGGTGGGCTGCTGTCCATAGGGTCGCACAGAGTCAGACATGACTGAAGCGACTTAGCATGCATGCATGCATTGGAGAAGGAAATAGCAACCCACTCCAGTATTCTTGCCTGGAGAATCCCAGGGACAGGGGAGTCTGGTGGGCTGCCGTCTATGGGGTCGCACAGAGTCAGCCATGACTGAAGAGACTTAGCAGCAGCAGCAGCAACTGCTGCATGTATATGTGAATGCTAAATCCTAACTTTATACTCTTTCATCCTGGAGGGGGGAAAATCCTGGCAAGTTCTTTGTTATCCTTTTAGGAAACATATTCACCTCGGGCTGAGTATAAAATTCTGTATCTGAAAACTGTATTCTGTGAACTAGTATAGATTTAGATATGAATGAGAAAATAAGGGATGCTCTTTCAAAACCTAAATTTACTGATTCTTCTTATGTAATAATATTTGAGTTAATGAGAGTCATTTTGAAATCTAAGCCATCACCTTCTTCTGAAAGGCAATGATAACTGGAATAAACTAAAGAAATCAGTGTTTAGACAGAAAAAGATAGTTGATAACAGAATTATAAAAATGATTTAATTTATGAAATTTTCAGTAGTTAAATAGACTGTAGTTCATGTGCCCATTTTAGACAGGTTTAAGTAGATAGAACAAATAAAATTTTAAGCTTTATTTAAAGGCTTCATTTTTTTCAAAATAACCCAAACCAAACCTCATGTTTAAGTTTTTAATAATAATATTATACCTGTGCATTTTTCTGTATCCTGTCATTTTCAGATACTGCCTTAAAGTATATACATTTAATATGTGTTGTTTCATTTTAACAAATTAACATACATATTAAGAAATAAGAGTTGGAGTACTTTTTAAACTTTGATGAGATTAAATGTGTTTACCGATATTTGCTAATATTTAACTATTACCTCTGACATATGAGTGATATCAAACTTTTGGGTTGCATTCATATGTCACACACTTACAGTTTTTATGCTTTTTATCCCCTGCATTGGCATATGCATTCTATGCACATACTTAGAATCTGGAACTAGTAGGAAAATTATTATCATCTAATATGTCTTCTGAGAGTTAAATACTCTCCACTGGTTATTATCCGTGTCACTAAAACAGTTATAGAAAACATTTTTCAAATCTCTTCCTGATGATCAACTTTATGAGGTAATAATTTATAAAATTTTTAGAATAAGAATAGCATAGGACAGTAAATCTCAAAATATATTAATGTTTGTAAGAGGAAATACAAATGCCAGTTTTAAACATATCTCATGAGATAAAGGTAATTTATGAAATAGTCTGCTTTTGGAGTATTTATGTGAAAACATAGGCTTTGCAATTTCTTCAAATTTTAAGTAGCAGCATATTTTCTATCCCATGAATTCTCTTTAAAGTAGATGATTTTTTATTAGGTTGACTATTTTTGTGTCTTCTCATTGAGTAAAATAATTGTTCTTCCATGTGGTTTTCTATCAAATGAAATAAATTATTATAAGAAAGCAGATATATGTTTATTTAATTTATCCATGCCTTGAATTTCACCATTCAGTTTTATGGAACATTCAGTAAATTTAGGTTTAAATATATCTAATGTTCTAACTCATATGGAGAAATGATGTGAAACTGGTGATTGAAGACATCTGTTAGTAGCACAAATGCATTATGTAAAAGGTTTTTTTAAAGTATAGTTATTATTTTGAGAATGATAAATGAAATGTCTGCTAATGAACAGTTCACAGTCATAGCTGCACACTGCAGTTAGAAATGGGAGAATGAAAATAACTGATGCAGCTTAAGTCTGTCACCTCTCTAAAATATAATTTTTGGAATTTGCTGTAATCAGAATTGGTTTACATGATTTAAGGTGAATTTTCTCTTAAAATCATTTTAAAAATCTTCATCAAATGTGTTACTTTACTTTGTTTAATGAAAGCAGTGAAATATTTAAACTTTAGAGGAATCTTAAGCCCATTACTCTCTGGCAAGATACTAATTTTAAACCATAAAAATTGTACCTATTAAAAAATGACCCCTGCCTGAGAGGCTTAATGTTCAAAAAGCAAAATGATAGTAATATTTGAAAGTAAATTATTAGTGTTTTACATCACACTTGGTAATTTCTAGGTATCAATGAATAAGTGGATTTCAAGAGAGAATTTAAAAAAGTATTATTTGTATGCACACTAGCAGCTTAGAGAACTTCAGTTAAGTACAGACTGCAGTGATTAGAGATGAGTCTAAAAGTAAACTTTGAATAAAGTTGGGATTTAGGGAAGTAGAGAGGAGAGTTAGGCAGAGAGAAATGAGAATATTACCATCTAAGACAGTGGAGAATAAGAGCAGTATTTTGGAGTAACTGAGTAATGTTCATAAAATATGGTCAAGGCTTCAAAACTGGATTGTCATTACTCATATCACAGTAAACGTAACAAGTGAGGATAGGGAGAGGTTAGGGAAAAGAAAGATACATGTGTGATTAAGCAAACATTTATTTTTATAACTTAATTGTTAAATATGAACAGATTTCAGATAATATGATTGAAAAGAATGTTTCATATTTAGTGAATAATGAAATGTAATTACCCTTCGTTAGCCACTGTCGTGTTCTTAGCTCTACTGTCCACTTAACTAATACCATAATCTTTCTTTTAATGGGAAAAAGACTGCAAAATAATTAAGTTTCTAGTTAGTGTTAATGGAAAACAAATACAATTCAAATGTGTTGATCTTTTGCAGACCAATATCAATATATTTACACAACTGAATAGTGAGAAGCATAATATATTCACAGTATTTGTAATATGTGAGGTGAAGGTATTTCTAACTGAATCTCTCATATAGAAATTTCCAAAAGCTGTTGTCAAAGAACTTTTTCTCTTTGGTTTGTTTTTCAGATGCAATAGAAAACTATAAATATGCTATGTACTTTTCAGATAAATATTTGCTCTAAAAAAATTATCTATAAAATTCTTCAGTCTGAGTTTAGATCCTAAGAGATGTATATATATCATTAGTTTTGGATAAAATTTAAAAATCACTGATGTTTCAAGACTGTAATTAGTTTAAAATCATTTTTGTGGTTGTTCTTTCTTCTTTGAGAGTAACTGTTTAGTTTTAATCCGAGAATGAATTTTCATTTCCTTGACTGAATTCTCCCATTTCTATCTGTAACTGATAAGTAAGAATATTTGTATTTCTTGATACCTATTTATATTGACCCTTCATGCTTACCTCATAAATTCATTAAAAAAACCTATGTTAGTTTAGTTTAACTCATATTGCATGCAATATGTTTAGAATTATGTAAGTAATTATTTGTATTTTGTAATAACAATCTCTTTAGCAGGCCAGGTTGTTTCTCCTCAGTCTGCACCAGCCTGTGTTGAAAACAAAAACGATGTGAGCAGGGAAAACAGCACAGTTGACTTTAGCAAGGTAAGGTTTTCTCCCTCTCATTTAAGTAAGCTGTTATTAGTAGATATTACCAACCATTTTAAGAGGTGTTGACACAATTTTTTGCATGCATATATGTTTTGTTTTTTAGCTAAAGCTTGATATTGTTATAATGTTAGCATTTAAGTTCACGTGTAGTGTTTTGCCTATTCATAAAATCAAATGTGTAGATTTTATACATAGTATTCAGGTTTCAGCCACTTGGTATGATGAACCTCTTCCAGTAAAAAGGATAACGGAACTTCACAGGGAATTTAACAGAAGTTTACTGTTTAAAACTTTCACTGGTTTCATTTTTCAAGATCATTTCCCCCTCTATTTGTGGAAAAGTAAATCGTATAACTTAAAGCTTCGTTGTTGTGATTAAGAGAAAGGGATTAGTGTTAAGAAACACTAGAACATATTAAGACTGACAGAGTTTTGAATAAAAACATAATAAAGATTGACTGTCTTGAGGGATCCATCTAATTGGAGATAATTCAAATGAAAAATCATTGATTTGAATGTATTCTGTGAAAATAATGTGATTTTGCTTAGCAAATTCCTGATATCCTATATGTGATATTGTAGGCTGTGGCAAACTAAACAATCATGAAAGAATTTTAATATTGACCAGAAATAAAGGGAGTCAACAATTTTCTTTATTGAAGTGGCTGAAACAACAGTACCCCAGAGTAATTTTTTTTTTTCCATGAAGTCCTTAGCACTGGCAATGGTTCTAACAGTGGGAGGAGATGGGAATGGGAAGCAGTGTATAGGAGGTTGCCTGCATCAAGCTTCTGAAAAGAGTAATAGCGACCAGCCCCTTGTTGCTGTTTCAGAACCCCTCTGCCAAGGCCCAAATTGTCTAGATCTAGTCACGTGCATGCTCTCCCTCTGGTGCCTGGCAGAGTCCCTGTGGGAGCATGGTGTACCAGCTTAAGTCTGTTAATTATGCGTGCAGGGGCTGGGAGGCCAACAAAAGGGGCATACTAGTCCATGTGGGATGAAACAAAGACATGAAAAAGGACCTCCACACCAGCAAGAGAGAGAGGTGAGGGCATTCTCGGGCTCTGTTTCGACAGTGGTTCAAAGCTCATCTCACTGTGTGGAGGCATGTGATTGAAATATTAAGCCAGTTCAAATGTATTCCATTTCTGCTCCAAAAAATATCTTTTTTAAAGCATTACATCTTCATTCATCTGCAAGTTGGAATAAAATTGTTGCAAATTGCCATACATTTAATTTCTTGATGTTCTTCATTTGAAATAATATCTTAAAAAGCAATGACATAAAAAGTTGCTTACTTATTTGTGCAAGCATTAACAGTATAACAAGGGCACAGTGAACATTTTCAAAAACAGTGATAATAAATCACATCTTTTCAAATAAATTACCTTTTACCTTTTCTTAAGGGATATAACCCACTGACACTGAATTTTATATCTCTATATCATTTTGCTTTTAGTTGTCTGACCTATTTTTGCAGCCTTCAAAAATGCTTCAACACATTTGAAAGAAAATGAATATAGCCAGTGGGAGTAGTAGTCTTATCTTCAGGTTCCCTAGAACAATTTGAACTATAAGAGAGTGAAAAATAGATTTTCTTTTCTTTAATCCTTTACTTTCTTATTACATTTCAAATCACTGGACCACTCCAGTTTTTAATGGGAAAGTTAAATTTCTAGAGCTCTCAATGCAGTGCCAACCATCTGTATTTCTTGGTCTCTTGCCCATAGCATGGCACGTTGAAAAGAACATGTTTTTTGAGAACAAGTATGGGATCTTAACTCTACAATTTACAAGCTACCTGATATTGGAGAAGTTCTCTGAACTTCATCTTTGTCACTTGCAAAATAAGAATAATACCTATTTATAATTTTTTGTGAAGATTAAATGAGAAAATAGAGCCTGTCAGAGTGCTGGGTTTATAGTGTTCCTGTTGTTCAGTCGCTGAGGATTGTCTTAACTCTTTGCGACCCCCATGGATTGTAGCCCACCAGGCTCCTCTGTCCTCTGTTATCTCCTGGAGTTTGCTCAGATTCATGTCTATTGATTGAGTCAGTGATACTATCTAACCATCTAATTCTCGGCCAACCCTTTGGGTGTTCAATAAATTGTGGCTGCTACTATTACTGCTGTATTGTTGTTGGTATTAGTGGAAATAGTAGTGCCAAAAGTAAACACTAGAGCAAAATTTAATATGATTTGGTCTCTACTGGACCTTAGTGTCTTGAACAGTGTCTTGGATGTATGTGTACAATGAATCCTGTGAGGTTCAAGAGAATTTAAACCTTCGCCTCTGCAATTTTTTTTTTCCAGCAAAGTAATACTGCTTACCTTATATTGTGGAAGGGTAGAGAAGTAGGATTTGGAAAGAACAAAAGTGGTACATCATTATGGAAAGAGACTTTGGTGCCAGATTTTGCAGGTAGATGAGTTAAGGATTTTTAACCTAGGGATTTCAGATTGGTAGTAAATTTATCAAAGTGAATCAGCTAGTATACATATTACCTTAAGTATTTTAAGTTTAATATGTGGATTCCAAACCCCAGTAGAATTTTGAAATATGAAGGTGAAAAAAAGTCTTTTTTCACTTCATGTTACTTGATCCTATGTTCTAACTATATTCAAACAATGTATTTTTTTAACCCTTCCAGTGGTTAGGCCCATCAAACTTACTCATTTAGGAGTGTTTTTGAATATAATCTGAATTGTCAGTTTCTTTTTTTTTTTTGATTCCTATAATGCTTTTAAAAAGCAGATATGTTGTTTTTAAACTGACATAGAGACTATTTTATTATTTGACTATATATATGACTATAACTATTTTATTATTTCCCAAATGTTGATCAGTTCAGTTCAGTTGCTTAGTTGTGTCTGACTCTTTCCAAACTCATGTCCATCGAGTCACTGATGCCATCCAACCATCTCATCCTCTGTTGTCCCCTTTTCCTGCTGCCTTCAGTCTTTCCCAGCATCAGGGTCTTTTCCAAGGAGTCAGCTTTTTGCATCAGGTGGCCAAAGTATTGGAGCCTCAACTTCAGCATCTGTCCTTCCAATGAATATTCAGGACTGATTTCCTTTAGGATGGACTGGTTGGATCTCCTTTCTGTCCAAGGGACTCTCAAGAGTCTTCTGCAACACCACTGTTCAAAAGCATCAATTCTTCGGTGCTCAGCTTTCTTTATGATCCAACTCTCACATCCATACATGACTACTGGAAAAACCATAGCTCTGACTAGATAGACCTTTGTTGGCAAAGTAATGTCTGTGCTTTTTAATATGCTGTCTAGGTTGGTCATAGCTTTTCTTCCAAGGAACAAGCGTCTTTTAATTTCATGGCTGCAATCACTATCTGCATGGTTTTGGAGCCCCCCAAAATAGAGTCTCTCACTGTTTCCATTGTTTGCCTACCTATTTGCCATGAAGGGATGGGACCAGATGTCATGATCTTAGTTTTCTGAATGTTGAGTTTTAAGCCGACTTTTTCACTGTGCTCTTTCACTTTCATCAAGAGGCTCTTTGGTTCTTCTTCACTTTCTGCCATAAGGGTGTTTTCATCTGAGTATCTGAGGTTATTGATATTTCTCCTGCACTCCTGATTTCAGCTTATGCTTCATCCAGCCTGGCACTTTGCATGATGTACTCTGCATATAAGTTAAATAAGCAGGGTGACAATATACAACCTTGACATACTCCTTTCCCTATTTGGAACCAGTCTGTTGTTCCATGTCCAGTTCTAACTGTTGCTTCTTGACCTGTATACAGATTTATCAAGAGGCAGGTCAGGTGGTCTGGTATTCCCATCTCTTAAAGAATTATCCACAGTTTGCTGTGACCCAAACAGTCAAAGGCTTTGGCATAGTCAATAAAGCAGAAGTAGATGTTTTTCTGGCATTCTCTTGCTTTTTCAATGATCCAACAGATGTGTGCAATTTGATCTCTGGTTCCTCTGCTTTTTCTAAAACCAGCTTGAACATCTAGAAGTTCACAGTTCATGTACTGTTGAAGCCTGACTTGGAGAATTTTGAGCATTACTTTGCTAGCATGTGAGATGAGTACAATTGTGTGTTAGTTTGAACATTCTTTGGTATTGCCTTTCTTTGGGATTGGAATGAAAACTGACCTTTTCCAGTGCTGTGGCCACTGCTGAGTTTTCCAAATTTGCTGGCATATTGAGTGCAGCACTTTCACAGCATCATCTTTTAGGATTTCAAATAGCTCAACTGAAATTCCATCACCTCCACTAGCTTTGTTCATGGTGATGCTTCCTAAGGCCCACTTGACTTCACATTCTAGGATATCTGGCTCAAGATGAGTGATCATACCATCGTGATTATCTGGGTCATGAAGATCTTTTTTGTACAGTTCTGTGTATTCTTGCTACCTCTTGTTAATATCTTCTGCTTCTGTTAGGTCCATACCATTTCTGTCTTTATTGAACCCATTTTGGCATGAAATATTCCCTTGGTATCTCTAATTTTCTTGAAGAGATCTCCAGTCTTTTCCATTCTATTGTTTCCCTCTATTTCTTTACATTGATCACTGAGGAAGGCTTTCTTATCTCTCCTTGCTATTTTTTTGGAACTCTGCATTCAAATGGGTATATCTTCCCTTTTTTCTTTTGCCTTTCTCTTCTCTTCTTTTCTCAGCTATTTCTAAGGCCTCCTCAGACAAGCATTTTGCCTTTTTGCATTTTTTTTTCTTGGGGATGGCCTTGATCACTACCTCTTGTACAATGTCACAAGCCTCTGTCCATAGTTCTTCAGGCACTGTTGTCTATCAGATCTAATCCCTTGAATGTATTTGTCACTTCCACTGTGTAATCATAAGGGATTTGATTTAGGTCATCCCTGAATGGTCTAGTGGTTTTCCCTGCTTTCTTCAGTTTAAGTCTGAATTTGGTAATAAGGAGTTCATGATCTGACTGTGGCTCATATCAACTGTTGATGGCTTCTTTTAATTTCAAGTGACTTAAAGAAACTGCCACATTATTTTCTATGTAGAAGGAACTCACTTCATCATCAGTCTTTAACATATGAAATATGAAGAGTTGTTGCATTATAAAATCCTCCAATTCTAGGAAACCTTAAAAATCTCATTGAGAAGGGGAGAAAACTGAATCTCCAAATTAAGAGAGCTAATAGAATCACTTACTGGTTAGTGTCACAGACCATGTCTCCCCAGGGAATTTCTATTCATTTTCCTGTACTTTCTACAATGGGCTTGAGACTTAAACTTTCTCCCTAAAGATTCATGTATATTTCCTTCACATCTTAGTGTATAGGTTGTCCAGACACTTCTGGTTCCACCATTATCTTTGGTCTAACCTTGTTCCCCAGAGATATAACTGTTTATCATTCACAACTTAAGTGCCAAATAACCAGAATAAAGCATGTTTTCCTTCCTAGCATAAAGGTCTGGAGACCCCAGAAGCATGAGTATAAGTTCAGATCTATAAGAGTATAGCTTGGTTTCTTCAATATTCTGTTCAGAGGCCCAGAAAATTCCAAGATTTCTTTAGTCTGTATTTGAGTCCACTTGAGGACTGTCTTAGGGGTGTAGGTCAACCTAATTCCTCAGAGCTATTTTTGATATTTGTAGTTTTATAAAAGTTAAACTGTGGCCCTTAAATGTGACCTTTTGTTGTATTAAAAGTTAGATTGCCAGATAAGGTTCTTTATGAATTGTATGTTAACATAAATATAAAAATGTAGGGCTATCTCAGGAATAATGTATAATTGTATAATATAATAAAATAAGTAGATAATATATATCTATTACCCCCAAATATATGACTAGTCCAAGAATAATAAGTACTGTAATGTAGAGTGGGCTTCCCTAATAGGTCAGTTGGTAAAGAATCTGCCTGCAATGCAGGAGATCCTGGTTTGATTCCAAAGTTGGGAAGACCCGCTGGAGAAGGAATAGGCTACCTGCTCCAGTATTCTTGGGCTTCCCTTGTGACTCAGCTGGTAAAGAATCTGCCTGCAATGCACAAGACCTGGGTTCGATCCCTGGGTTTGGAAGATCCCCTGGGGAAAGGAATGGCTATCCACTCCAGTATTCTGGCCTGAAGAATAGTATTATACTATATATATTAGTATATAGTATAGTATTATACTGTATATAGCATATAGTATTACAATAATATAATGAGTCTTTTGATATATGTTATTTAACTATAATTTGTTATATTTTAAATCAGAATAAATTTCCATATCCTGAAATTAAATTCTAAATATTTTAATGGATTTTCTACGTAACAGATATCAATCAGTGATATATCAAGTATTATATAATGCGAAAGAAAAAAAAGTAAGGACCATGTATTTTCTTTTATAAAATTAAGCTATTTTAGCATACTAGTTGGGCTTCCCAGCTGGCGCTAGTGGTAAAGAACCCACCTGTAATACAGGAGACACAAGACATGTACGATTGATCCCTGGGTTGAGAAGATCCCCTGCAGAAGGGCATGTCAACCCACTGCAGTATTCTTGCATGGAGAATCCCATGGGTGGAGGAGCCTGGTGGGTTATAGTCCATAGGGTCACACAGAGTTGGACATGACTGAAGCAACTTAGCACACATGCACACAGCATACTCCTTGACTTAATTAAATTAAATCTTAAGGCAGCCATGTGTGTAGTCGCCCCATGCCTGAAGCACAGACACCGATAGTTAAGGTTATGGTATATGTCAGGAAATATTGAATAAAGGAATTTACACAGTCTTCCAGGTTGAACTCAAACTTCTCGTTAGAGTTATGGCAGATATTACCAATATGACTCATATTGCTTACCAGTTGTAGAGTTTCTTAAAAAGCCATTTTCTCTTTGTTCTAGTGTATTAATATCATATTTCTATTGGGGGAAAATAGTTTATTTTACTTTTTTAGGCTCTGAAAGACTTATGGAGATTTAATGTTTTTCTCACAGAGCTAATAGTGTATAGGTATTACAAGTTTACAAATTTATATTTGGAAATATATTTATAGGTTAAAAAATTTGAAATTTATAATATTCATCAAATTTTATAGGCAGTTTTGCTTTGTTAAATCATTTTCTTTTTCTTTAAAATAAAACATTACTTCTATTTGATATTTTAGTGGCATACTAGATTATTTTTACATTTAATCCTTTTGATAAAATAAATATTGCATATACTGGGTTTTATGTTTTGAGGCACCCTTATCTCACAGAAAATTAAGTAGTTATAAATCTTCTATACAAGTGTGCTGAGGTCTTGATTTCAGACAGCAGCAAATTTAATAGTCACTATAGTCTGGCTATGGACTTCCTGAGTTATTCCTCCTAGAAGTTTTAATTTTTTTTCATTTTAAACTGCTTGAAAAAAATTCTAAAATCATTAAACAAAAGGAGTATCTGGCCCCCCAAAAGTCTTGTTGACCTCAAGTATTTGTCAGAGCTCTTTTCTCACCCCTGTCTCTCTCTTCTTTCTCCTCTTATTTTTCCTCTCTTCCTTTCCACTTCCTCCTCATCTTCTCATCTCCCTCCCTCTCTTTTCTCCTTCTCTGCCTAACTCTCTCCTATTCCAACTTTGGTTTTTAGTCTCCATGTCATTAGGAGCATAGAAAGAATTATTACAGCAATCATTATTACCTACCAATAGGTTCCCATTAAAAGCAACTCAATGAATTAGAAATAAGAAATAGGCTTCGTAAAAGTGACTTTAAAAATCACTACTTGGTTTTCACTGAGGCTCTCTATATGAGAATTAATAGTTATTCTTAAGAATATTTTACATTCATTTTCAGACTTCACCTTTTAAGCATTTCTTTTTATTAATGATGGATTTGTTTTGTGTGCATTCATTTCAGTCATAGACATCTCATATCAGAAATTCAACTGTGGCTCTTCAGCAACTCCAAATGTTAATATTTTTTTTCTTGTTTCCTTTACTCTGCCATATCTAAATACTCTGATGAGAAATTAAATTTGAAGATTGATCAGGACAAATATAAAATGTGAAGGATATAGAACAATTAAGATAAAGTTGAAGACTAAAGTCATAATTATAAGGAAAATTTTGATTATGTTTCTTTTGAAATAGGCATATTTTACATATTAATTAATGGAAATGTATTGTGTACAAAATTAAGATAATGTAGTATACAAATATTTAAATATATTGGCAAATACTAATTAAATTATGATTCGAGTATATGCATTTAATTGAACACATAATTTTTTTCCCTGAAAATTTCAAGATTACTGATGCTGAAAAGCATCTTTGAAAAGTATTGAGCAGAAAACTAGAGTATTCAATGTATTGTTAACAAATTCCAAAAATACAGAAGTGAAAGAAAAAAGTATTTTTAAAGGGCAAGAAAGATGTTTAACTATTTTAAATTTGATTTAAATAATACTTATATAAGCTATAATTATTTAAACTATATTTAATGATGGGTTACCATGTGTGAAGTACTCAGTTAGGAATGATTTAACAAATTTTTCCCATTTTGATTTATTTTATTTTGTGATGCTCTCAGGTCGATTTGCATTTTATGAAGAAGATTCCTCCAGGTGCTGAAGCTTCAAACATCTTAGTTGGGGAATTGGAGTTTTTGGATCGAACCGTAGTTGCATTTGTCAGGTTGTCCCCAGCTGTACTGCTTCAAGGATTAGCTGAGGTCCCAATCCCAACCAGGTAAAAAGTATAAGAGCATCCTTTGCACTTTCTTAAGCCATTTTTTTGTGGAGGGGGAAAAAGGTGTAAAATTTCCTCTGAGAGTTTTTTTCTTGAAACTAAAGTATAATCCACAAAACTGTTGTTTCTTCTTTGTGGAGGAGGGCAAAAAGTGCTTTAAAAATTATTCTGTTCTTTCTTCCTTCTTCTCAAATTTCTATGTTTTCTTTTAGGCACGCTCCTATCTCTAAATACCCTGGTCTATATCATCATAAAGTGAAGTGAAAGTTTCTCACTCATGTGCAACTCTTTGCTACCCCATGGACCGTACCATCCATGGAATTCTCCAGGCCAGAATACTGGTGTGGGTAGCCTTTCCCTTCTCCAGGGGATCTTCCCAACGCAGGGATGGATCGAACCCAGGTTTCCCGCGTTGAAGGTGGATTCTTTACCAGCTGAGCCACAAGGGAAGCCCAAGAATACTGGAGTGGGTAGCCTATCCCTTCTCCAGGGGATCCTCCCGACCCAGGAATCGAACTGGTGTCTCCTGAATTGCAGGAGGATTCTTTTTATCAACTGAGCTATCAGGGAATCCCTCAAAAGGTGTATAATCTTTCTCTAGGCCAGAATACTGGAACTCCTTTTTTAGACTTTTGGTGAAAAGTGATAAAGTATTAGGCTTTTCTCAGTGGGCTAAATAGGGCCCCCAGGTGGCGCTAGTGGTAAAGAAAGTGAAAATGTTTGTCACTGTCCTGTGGAATTCTTTGCGACCTCATGGACTGGAGCCCCCTAGGCTCCTCTGTCCATGGAATTCTGCAGGCAAGAATACTGGAGTGGGTAGCCATTCCTTTCTCCAAGGGATCTTCCCCACCCAGGGATGGAACCTGGGTCTCCTGCATTGTAGGCATTCTTTACGGTCTGAGCCGGTGGTAAAGAACCCGCCTGCCAATGCAGGAGACAAAGAGAGGTATTTGCCATCCCTGAATCAGGAAGATTCTTAAAGAAGGGAATGACTACCCACTCCAGTATTCTTGCCCAGAGAATCCCATAGACAGAGGAGCCTGGCAGGCTATAGTCCATAGGGTCGTAAAGAGTTGAATACGACTGAAGTGACTAAGCAGGCATGCATGCATGGGCTAAAGAGGATCTTGTATATGAGTGTAATCATACTCGAAAAGATCAAAGTTTTCAAGGCTTGGTTTATGCTTAAGTGCCATCATTAGGATACTACCTGCTGTATCTTACATACTATATGTTTCAATCTTAGTCATAGTATAGTTCCCATACATAGAGTCTTAAGAATCATTTGTAGTTACTGTGGTTGAATCTGAATCAAAAGGACAAATTTAACTTGATTGCCTGAACTTGTTTTTCATTTAGGTATACATAAAAACTAACAACTTTGCCATAATACAAACTGAATTTTGTTATTTATTATTTATCTCCATGTTATAGAGATAAGACTGTCCATGGGCAAATTTGTGAAGAAAAATGAATATTGGCCACAGCACATTACACTCCTAGCAATTCTTCTAGGGCACCTTGTTTTCTTCCCTTCTCCCTCCATCAAATGTGATTCCTGTGTGTAGACAGACTTTCACTCTGATCCTGTTCCCACAGCAAAACTTATCTATGTATGGCCCTGTTTCCTTCATGACTGGTGCCCTTTGTGTGATGCCATAATTGTCTCTTGGGCTTCCCTGGTGGCTCAGTCAGTATAGAATCCACCTGCAGTGCAAGAGACCTGGATTTGATCCCTTGGTTGGGAAGATCCCCTGGAGGACGGCATGGCAACACACTCTAGTATTCTTGCCTGGAGAATCCCCAAGGACAGAGGGGCCTGGTGGGCTGCAGTCCATGGGGTCACAAAGAGTCAGACATGACAGAGCAACTAAGCACAACACAGTATATAATTGTCTCAGATGCTGTTAATTGTCTCCTCTTCCAAACACTGAAGGTCTTAGTCAAGTTAAACTGATGATAATTTCAGATGCTGTGGTAACTGGGTTGGTAGAATGTTTCTTCTATGAACCTTTCAGCCTTAACTCAAAACATAGCCAATTACATCACTCTGTTTTGATTGTGAATATGATATTCCAAAAATATAGAATAGTCAGGAGAGGCCTCATTTCATTAGAGCTCAGCTCACTGGAAAGGGATTCAGTGTTTGAGAACCTCTACCTAAACCTGTGGATGAATATATTTGAGGCAGGAAACTAGCTACCAATTCAAGTTATAGAGAGAAGTATGTCTGTTCATCTGGAGGGCTACCAAGACTTCTGATGCATACCAAGTTTTATTAAAAAGGAGAAGGATGAGCTGAACACATTCAGGTGGTGTCGTATGATTAAGGCTACATTTTTCCATATACACCCTGTAATCTATTCAGAGTTTCTGGGAATTTGGGATTCAGATTTAACATGTGAAATATACTAACCATAGCGGTATTATTTTAGTAGATTAAAATTCCTTTGTATCTTCCAAGCAGTGCATTCTTGTCCCACCAGCTAAGAAGGTGTCCAATGAACTCTCAGTAAATGATGGTTATTTACGACAATGATAGCTCTTGTATTTCAAAGGAAAGAAAAATAATTCCCAGGAGTAGAGAAAAGCCATAATGGGGTTATATACCCTCACTTTGAAAACTGTCGAGGTTTAAGTGACCTCATTTCATACTGACATAGCAAAATGTGTCTGGAGAACAGTGGAGGAAAAATTAGGGGCACGGTAGAGGCACGGTATAAGGAGAGATTTAAAAGACTAGACTGTTTAGTTAGGAAGGGTGAGAAATGGAAGAAGATTAGTTAGACAAATAGAATAAAGAAAGCCATTTAAGGTTCCTAATTATCCTTTCTTAGGAGGACAAAAGGGCACACTGTGTATATAACAGTAACGCATAGTAAAAATACCAGAAAAGAATTTTAGGATTTATAAATAGTCCATGGAATAGAAATGTGAAAATAGTAAGATGTACATAGGTTAGGAAATTTCTTAAAAGTACTATAGTTAGTAAAGCATCTGCCACCACACTAAGTTATTCCTGTTTTAAATGTATAGTGGACATTTCTTTGTAGTAGAATTGGATTCAGTTACAACTGACACAAAAGATTCATGTCAGATCCTCTAAGACTGTAATATATGCATCATGTAAAAACGTGTACAATCTCTAAAGTTTATAACTGAATGAAAGGTATAATTGTGATATCTATTTCAGTATACCTTATAAAGTCATTAGTCTTCATACTTAAAAGCAAAAACCATTTAACAAGTGAATGCTGTAGTTATATTACGGAATACAGGGCATCTTAAAATTCTCATAATGTCCTCTTAGAATTGAGCTTTTCAGAGACAGGACAGTAATTGATCCTCCAAAGTTAAAACACATGTTGATTTCTTCAAAATTTCCAGTTGTGATGAATTTGCTAGACTTTTAACCGTATATAGATGGAATATCACAGTGCAGCTGCTATTATTATTCCTCCAGCATTGGAATTAATGGATTTTTTTTTGTTCTATCTAATTTTTGATTCCTGGCAATCATTTTTTCTATTTAATGTAAATTTTGCACACACCCACTGTTTTTTTGACCATATATTCTTTCCTTGCTTATGCTACTGTATTATCATTCCCCTCTTCTACCTAATTCTACAGTTTACAATTCGAAAAGATTTAATCAGATTCTATTTTTCTTAACTTTCTCCTATAAGAATTATAGAATCCTTAAAATTCACACTAAATGCTTAAGCATTATAGGTAACTAAATGAAAGAAACAGCAAAATACCCCAGATTCCAGTTGCTCAAGGGTCTTAAACATGAGTCATTTTGAAACATAAAATATTTCAAAAATGTAATAACCTGTGGAAAAATATGGAACTACTTTACATCGAAATCCTGTCTTCAGTAATTCCTTTGAGATGAGTGACGCTGTACTACTATAATTATTTTTTATTTCTACCTTGAAACATATTTTTTTTCTTCTTCATTTCAGATTTTTGTTCATTCTTCTGGGACCCCTGGGAAAGGGTCAACAATACCATGAGATTGGCAGATCAATTGCAACCCTAATGACAGATGAGGTATTTATTCAAGTTCATTGGGAACATTTCCCCCTACTAGGTACACCTAACTTTTGGAGTTCTGTATTCATGACAGTTTACTATGAATCAGATTTCTCTGTATTGAATGCCCCTTTAAATGCTTCTACTATAAAATTTCCCTTTTAAAAATTTGTTCAAAAGGGGTAATAAATTCACACACATGAACATTTTAAAACCCTATGCTTTAAAGAAAATCTGTTATTTAGTGAATTTAGGGTGTATTTATTAATATTCCCTTAATAGCATTTGTGTTGCCAAAGTAAGCACCATTGTTAATATCATTGCAGGTCTTGTTTGGGGCAAAATAGTTTTAAGGTCTCAAAAAATAAAAGAGGCAGTTTATCTGGATAGTATACATGACACCAAAAGCCGTAAGACATCTATCAACTCTTCTTTGTAATTGCCTAAATGTAGATGTTTTTAACCTTGGAGCCTTTTAACCATTAGAAGAGCTGAAGATAGATTTCAAGGAAGCCTGTGATCTCTGACTCAACACACAATTTTTTCTGTGTACAAACATTGTATGTAGTTTTTAGGACTGGAAAAAACTTTCATCAGCTTCTCAAAGAAATATGTCTAAAAATGTAAGATCATAAAAATAAACATAAAATATATAACTGGTGTCTGACCTTCAGTCAGGATTCAATAGTTTTTTTTTTAAATGAATTAATGACTGAATGTTCTAGTCATCCTAGCAATAGCTTATCTTGAATTAAGCTAGCCTCTTTTCTCCCTTCCTGTTGAGCATGACTAGAGATAAATCAGATGATTGTTTATTGGCACAATTACCAATTTATTAATCGCTTTATAGTCTTAAAAATTATTAAGCACTCCAAAGAACTTTTGTTTATATTGATAGTATGCTGATATTTATAAGAGAACTTAAAAATGAGAATTTTAAAAAATATATTTGTGAATTTATTTTAAAATAATAATAAAAGTAATTGTAATTAACATCAATAACATAATTTTATAAGAACAAAAGCAAAAACAAAAGAAACTGTTTCTTTTTTCTTGTTCTGGACTTTTGTGTCAACAGTTTTCTCTCTGTCACTTAGCTAAGTCAACACTGACTCCTTTGGTTCATTTAGCAAACAGGCCTAACATATAGTAGTTACTTAGAAAATACATATGAAATAAAAGGCCAGGATTTTCCCATCCTTAAAATTTCTTTCTCCTTAACATAGCATGTCCCTCTGAAGTGTTGATTGAACCTGAATCTTAAGAGTTTTGAAAGAGTAATCTCTACTTGGTCTTGATTATCATAATTTCATTTATCTCAATGTATTACAGTCTAATTTTTGTCACTACCACTCTACTGAAATTGCTTTCTGTAAGGTCATCATTTACAAAATATCCTATCTTATGTTCAGTACTCACGTCACTTAATCTCTTTTTGGCATTTGACATTACTGAACATGTAGATTTTTTTCTCCTTGAAGAACAGCAAAAATTAGTTATGTGCTTGTTTTGACACTACACTAAATCTTTGAGATTTCTATTACTGTTTACTCTGAGGTCATAAATGTATCCTTCTACATTATGTCCAATTAATTTAATAGTTTAATGCTCATATTTAAGTTTTTAATACCTAGAATTGCTTTTTAAGTGGGATATGGATAAAGATCCTGTTTTACTTTTATATAGATAATTACTTGGCTTAGTACTGTTTATTGATTAGTCCATCATTTATTCAATAGCATTATTTTATGCCATTGCATAAATATTGTTATAAACTTTTATCTCTTATTTTAAAGCAAGGGCTTCTTTCAAAAAGTTTGATTTACATATATATAAACAATGTTTGTCAAACCTGAATCATTAATTCTAGTTTAATGAGCTTCCTTCTATTCTCCTTTTCCTTCTTTTTCTCTTTTCACCAGAAATTTCAACATTCATCTAGCGTTCTAAGAAAAGATGAACATCTGTGCAATCATAGACTAAAAGAGGTTATAATATTTTACACTAAAACTTCTTTAGTTAGAGCTTCCTATCAAATTGTTATAATCACGTGTGCTAACTGGGAAATGAAAACACAAAATACATTAGGATTTTAGAGCCATTTTTTAAATCTATAAATGATTATTTTCTTTCTATAGGTATTTCATGATGTTGCTTACAAAGCAAAAGATCGTAATGACTTGGTATCAGGAATTGACGAATTTCTGGATCAGGTTACTGTTCTGCCTCCTGGAGAATGGGATCCAAGCATTCGAATAGAGCCTCCCAAAAATGTTCCTTCCCAGGTATGTATATATGAAAATACTCTTAGGACTACCATCATTTTTTTGCCTTTTAAATATATGTACTAAAATAGTATAACCAAAGATTCAAATGATTTAAATTGTAAGTTCTGTGATGTGATTATAATAAGAAATATTTATCTGGTCTCTGTCCCTATTTCTGGCACAGAGCTCTTGAAATGCTTGGAATTTTCTAAGTGATGAAAGAAACAAAGATGTCTTTGTTATGTTAATGAGGTTACTTTAGAAACTCTCTTAAGAATGGGGGCTGATTGCCAGGTGGAGCCTTACCAAGAGATTAGAGTTTGGAGCTTTCAGTTCCATCTTCCTGCCTCCAGGGAGGGGAGAGGGGAGAGGGGCTGGGGTTTGAGTTCGGTTACCAATAGCCAGTGCTTTAATCAATCATGCCTGTGTAATGATGCCTCCATTAACCCCCAAAGGGGCAGGGTTGAGAGAGTTTTCGGGTTGGTGAACACATGGAGATTGGAAAGAGTCGTGTGCCTAGAGAGGGTATGGAAGTTTCTCTCCCTTTCCCCATGCCTTGTCCTATGCATCTCTTCAATCTGACTGTCCCTGAGTTATATCCTTTAGTAATAAAACTGGTGATCAAGTAAGTAAAATGTTTCTCTAGGTCTATGAGCCATTCCAGCAAATTAGTCCAACCTGAAAAGGGGTTCACAGGAGCCTCAGATATATCCGCAGTGGGTTCAGAGCACCAGCAATAACCCGAGTTTGTGATGGGCATCTGAAATGGGGTGTGAGGGATGGGTAGTCTTCCAGGGCAGAACTCTCGACCTGTGGAATCTAATGCTATTTCCAGGTAGATGGTGTCAGAATTGAGTTAAAGTTCCCACCACATTTGATTTGGTGTGTGTTAGCCGCTTACTTGTGTCCGCCAGGTAGCCTGTAGTCCGCCTGTAGCCCGCCAGGCTCCTCTGTCCATGGGATATCCCAGGCAAAAATACTGGAGTGGGTTGCCATTTCCTTTTCCAGGGGATCTTCCCAACCCAAGGATTGAACCTAAGTCTCCTGCATTGCTTGCAGATTCTTTACTGTCTGAGCAACCAGGGTACCAGAACCTACTTAACCTCTAAGAAGGCAGGGACATGAAATTCCCTGACACAAAACCTTCTTTCTTTGTATTCAACACAAATTTGGTGTATCGATGATACTCTACTAAATAACAGTACCACATGCCTGAAAACATTTTAGAACCACCTTAAAGCATACTATACTGGAAGAAAATTTAAATTTTAATGAGGATGGAAAATATGCCTAAGAAAAGTCCATTATGGACCCGCCATACTCAGATACATAGCTTTGAATTTGGTAAGTGTTAGGAAAATTCAAAAGCATGGTTGTCATTTTGTATGGAAAACTCCCTATTACTGTTGTTAATCACATTTATGATTTCAAGAATTTTCTTCCTAATTCTTATGTTTGTTATTACCTTTGTGTGGGCATGTGGTATGAAAATTGCAAAAATTCTCCATATAAAAATCTGATGTGCATTTTACTTGCATATAATGCATATAGAAATAAAGACCAGTGATACTATTTGAGGTCATTTTCTTATTGCAGGCATGACTTTGTTGAGGGTGGTGGCCAAATGTTTTTTAAGCCCACTGATATTGCCATCTCTATCCCTGGAGAATCTGCCTCCTGCAGCTCTCCCTGTTGTCTTCTAGTCACTCTTGCCTTTGTCTCTGGTCCCTGTGGAGTCCAACTGCATTTGTAGTTGACTCTGCCGCCTTAGTTGAAGTAACAGATTGCCTAGTTGACCCAGCTTTAGGCAGAGATGTTTTTCTGGTTAGCCAGAGATGGGTAAATGACTGAGTTGAAAGACTCAACCATGAGTCTTTTAAAAAATCATCTCAAACCCACTATTAATTGAAGGAAACTATACTGATGGCTTATTTCTACATTTCTATCCTGAAGTTATTTCATAATTATTGAAGGTTATTTGCTCTCCTTTTCTCAAAGGAGATTCTATAGCCTGGGATTCTATAATCGCAATCACATAATTTCAGTTGATGTACTACTAAAGTTAGTAAGTTGCTTGAAGAGTAATTTTAAGGGTTTAGATTGTCTTATTTTGTACTTGTATACATCCTCACACTAACAGTATTAATAAAGACACTATAATGCTTCTTAAAGTAGTAAGAAAGAATCTCTTTAATTGATATTTTTTGGAAAATTCAGTAAAAATGTTAATATGCTGAATGTGAGAGTTTTAAAGTCACTTGTTAATACCAATTTGTTTTTCAAACATTAAAACTAACGTCAAGCATTTTTGGAAACACCTTGCCTTTGAGAGATGATGTTTCAGAGACAAGTGGAGACATGGGAGCTACAATTAATTTTATGAGACTTTAAGACCAGGATTAATTGTTGGATGTTGGAGTCTGGGTAGTACTCTTGCCTGGAAAATCCCATGGATGGAGGAGCCTGGTGGGCTGCAGTCCATGGGGTTGCTAAGAGTCAGACACGACTGCGCGACTTCACTTTCACTTTTATGCATTGGAGAAGGAAATGGCAACCCACTCCAGTGTTCTTGCCTGGAGAATTCCAGGGATGGGGGAGCCTGGAAGGCTGCCGTCTATGGAGTCGCACAGAGTCGGACACGACTGAAGTGACTTAGCAGCAGCAGCAGGCTTAGTATGCCAATGCAAGAGTGAAGTGAAGTAAAAGTCACTCAGTCTTCTCTGACACTTTGCGACCCCATGGACTGCATAGTCCATGGAATTCTCCAGAACAGAATACTGGAGTGGGTAGCCTTTCCCTTCTCCAGGGAATCTTCCCAACACAGGGATCGAACCCATTGCAGGCAGATTCCCTACCAACAGAACTATGAGGGAAGCCCCCACTACAAGAGACTCGGGTTCAATCCCTGGGATCAGGAAGGTTTCCTGGAGAAGGAAATGGTAACTTATTCTAGTATTCTTGTCTGGGAAATCCCATGGACAGAGGAACCTGGCGTGCTACAGTCCATGGGATCGCAAAAGAGTTAGACATGACTTAGAGGCTAAACAATGACAATAGTAGAAAGAACATTGAACTAAGAATCAAGTCACCTAGGTTCTGATATTATATCTTTTTATTACCTTAAACAGATGCTATAACCTCTCTGTACTGCTGTTATATATCAGTGTGTCCAATAGAACTTTCTGCAATGATAGAAATGTGCTATATCTACGCTCTCTATTAAGTCAAGGCACTATCGAGCACTAGAAATGTGCTTATGCAAATGAGGAACTGAATTTTTAATTTTAATTAATTTAAATTTAAATAGCCACATGTAGTTAGTGGCTATCATGTTAAACAACACAATTTTATATAATGAGTTTGAATTAGATATGCTCTGTGTTTTTTTACAACATTAGTATTTTTAAAATGTATGTTGGAATTGAATAATAGATTCTATGAAACTATGTTTTCTTTCATGAAGTGGAGCAAAATGAATCAAAATAAATTAAGTACTGAATTCATATTCATTCAAATATTTTCCTCTGGGATAATCTCCATGGATTTTATTCTTCCAGAAATGTGTAAATCACAGTATTTTTAAAAAATATTTCTTACTTTCAGTTAAGAGAATAATAACCAGTCACCTCAAGGGTTACCCCTGAAAATACTCATTAGAACTTTATATCAGTCATTATAATCACTCCCTTATGTATATACCCTCAACTTCCTTGCTTTTCTCTCATGCCGTTTAACTGCTTAGATTCCCTAAACCACATTTATCTACCTGCCAGCATCTGCACCTACATTCTCTGCCTGCTCCTATATTACTATTGATGAATTATCCAGTCAGTTTTCTACCTGTGCAGTAGATCCCATCTCTTCATACCTACTCAAAGCGATTACCCTACCAATTCCCTCTTTATCCCCTATGACATCAGTTCTTTTGCTCCGAGCTACCATCATTTTTCTCCTGGATTACTGAGATAGCCCCCTAACCAGTCTCCTAGCTTCTACTCTTCAGTTCCTAGAATCTGTTCTTGACACAGCAGCCATAGTGTTAGATCATGCTCTCCTTTCCTTAAAATCCTGCAAAAGCTCCTCATTTCACTGAGAATAAAAGCCAAATACTTAAAATGATCTATTAAACCCCCACAGTCTGGCTTCCTTTTGCCTCTAAGTTATCTCCCATCTCTTTCTTCTTGCTCTCCTGCCTCCTTATTCTTCAATCTCTGCAGCACACTCCTGCCTTAAGACTATCCCACTCACTGGTTGTTCTTTGCCTGGATGTTCCCCAGTTGTTTTATGGCTAAGTCTCTTGACTCCCTCAAGTTTTTCTCAAATGACAGTCTCTGAGCCTGCCTGACCACTCTCTTTATCATTGCCATTTCTTCCTCCCCACACCTCACGGATCCCTTTAGTATGCTCTAAATTTTTGCTTTTCCATCATTTTTATTTCATTTTTACTTCATTATTATAAATTCTGCATGTGAAAAATAAGTTTAACCTCATAACTGTCTCTAGAATCTGGCATGTACATAATGCTACATAAATATGGACATCTTGGGGATCTTATTAAATCTATCAAACCTCTCTCAGTCCCCAAAAGGAAGAAGCAGATCTGTTCAGTGTTTTCTTCCAGTAATTCAGATTGACGATATCAGAAGAAACTCGGAAACAAATTTTATTTATTTATTTACTTTTAATTTTTATTGAAATATAGTTGATTTACAATGTGTTTGTTTCAGGTGTATAACAGTGATTCAGTTTTATACATACAAATATACATATATATGTGTATATATATATTATTTTAAAAATTATTTTCCATTATAGGTTGTTATAAGATATTGAGTATAGTTTCCTGTGCATTACAGTGGGTCCTTGTCAGTCAAGTCTGAACAACAGCAAAAATTTCCTGTATTTCCCTCAGAATATTCACCAATACACAATTGTTTTTTCTAAACCCTTTCTCCCTACTGTAAGAAGGCACCCCTTGAGGAAATAGGTACTTTAGAATGAACTATCTTTCATGGTTTATCAGTGTATAAAGCAAATAGCTTTTCACATTGTAAAACAATGAATTAATTTATGCAGTAAGGGATAATTCCCCAGAAGAAAAAGTACCACTTGCCTTCTTAGACTTGCTAAGAAATGTTTCCCCAGGTGATTATTGGGTATTGAGGATATTAAGGGCCACTGTTAAAGCCCTTTACTAACATATGATAGTTAGTTACCTGTAAAGGCAGTTCCTTCATCTGTTGACAGACATACTGTCTTTTATCTTTGAACTTAAGTTCATTGTATCTATTTTTATACCTGGGAAATTATGAAATATCAGTCAATGAACTTTCCTATATTTTTTGCATTTCAAAATATATTTTTGTCATGTTTTAAATCGGTACAATTTTATCTAAGTTTCCCATTGTAATAAGATCGTTTGATAATTCCCACTTGTTCAGTTTACACTAAGCATGAAGAACATGTTTATATGTTTACACTATTTTGGAATGGCAGTTAAGTAAAAAATTTAATTTCACCATTAATTTTTTTTCTCCTTTTAAGCACTTTTGAAGACATCGATATTCTCTAAGATCACCAGTAGGAAGGATTTTCTGATTTTTTAATACTCTCTGACAAAAGTGGGTGGAATAGACCTGAAGAGAAACAACACTTACATAACCTCAGTATTTTGTCTTTGGCTCAATTAGAAGCTTCCTTTTGCAGTAGTCTTTCTGATTGCTTTGTATCAGAAAGAAGCTTGGGTAGGAAGATATGAGCCAGAATCAGAGGGAAACATACTTTAAAAATAACTAATGATAACAGTTAATGTTCACTGAACAGTTGAACTAGACCAGGCCTATGCCACCATTAACACCTCCTTACCTCAGCCTATCCTAATCCCAGTCTCCTTCACCCCTTCTTCTTTTAGTTTTTTTCGGATCACTATCTCAGAGTAGTAGTGAGAGTGCTGGTCGCTCAGTCATGTCCGATTCTTTGCGACCCCATGGATTGTAGCCCGCCAGGCTCCTCTGTCCAAGGAATTCTCCAGGCAAGAATACTGGAGTGGGTATTCGCTTCTTCAGGGGATCTTCTGGACCCAAGGATTGAACCCAGGTCTCCTGCATTGCACGCAAGTTCTTTACCCTCTCTGGGTAGGGAAGATCCCCTGGAGAAGGGAATGGCTACCCATACTAGTTTTCTTGCCTGGAGAATTCCATGGACAGAGTAGCCTGGTGGGCTACAGTAGCCCATGGGATCACTCAGAGTCAGACATGACTGAGCGACTTAACACTGTTAGCTATATCATCTCTATCTCTACCTGATATTATAGGATTATTTTGTCTCTGCTAACAGAATGCTTTTTCTTGCTCACTTTTGCATCTACAACATCCCATAAAAATGAATGGCACACACTAGGCACTCAATAAATATTCGTTGAAAGAAAGAATAAGTATCCCTTACCTCATTTCATTCTCTCAATGGAAAGTGAAAGTGAAGTCTCTCAGTTGTGTCTGACTCTTTGCCCCCTCCTTGGACTGTAGCCTACCAGGCTTTTCCGTCCATAGGATTTTCCAGGCAAGAGTACTGGAGTGGGTTGTCATTTCCTTCTCCAGGGGATCTTCCCTAACAAGGGATCGAATCTGTGTCTCCTGCATTGCAGGCAGATGCTTTGCCATCAGAATTATCACCAGTAAAAGGAGGCGAGAACTGAGGCTTTAGGTGGCTAAATAACTTTCTAGAGGTTGTATAGCAAATAAGTAGAGCCTGGATTCTTAACTGCTCTGCATATTGCCTCAAGGGAAAAAAAAAATGTTTTTGTTTACAACTAGCACCTGAAATTAAAAAACAAAAATCTTCCCACAGGAGAAGAGGAAGATTCCAGCTGTACCAAATGGAACAGCTGCTCATGGGGAAGCTGAGCCCCATGGAGGTCATAGTGGACCTGAACTCCAGCGAACTGGAAGGTTAGTGAAAAGCCCTTGTATGGGACTTCAAAGACCAAATGGTATATCACTTTTGTGTTGGGAATTACCGTTTTGAGGACTAATTTTGTTTTAGTCCTACTCTTTGGGGGTAGATATGCTAATAAATTTGATATCTCATCATTAATGATTGTCATTATTATTCAACCAGAACAATGAATACACCATTCCATTTTATATTTGTAGTCTCTCACATTGCTATGCATAAAACACATTCACAGATTCTTAGAATGAATGAGAAACCTGTCAGTTACCCCTTCCAAAAAAGCCTGTTGAAAACTTCAAGTTCAAGATGGAAATGAACATAAATACCAAGAACTCAATCTTACAGACCCTGTCTCATTACATGCTAGTAGGATGTATATAATAATATTTTTTATTTTTATGATAGTAATCTGAAAGGGCTATATGATTTATTTTTCTAATCACACATCTTTGAAGAGATGAAAGCTTCAATTTATTTCTTAAAATGATTATGTTTTTTTTGACAGCTTGTCTCTCTCCAAGAAATGTGTGAGCAGAAAATCAGAAACCTTTGGGTGGGTCTCTCTTCAGGGAATATGTGCACACAGCCTCCGTTATAATTGAAGGCAGTTGCAAAAACTTTGCAGGCCTGGTGCTTCCCTCTCCTCAGGGCCATCTCCTGTACTGCTCTCACTGTGTCCTCTAAGCTGACTTTCCAGTTCCTGACAACTCTGTGCATTTTAATTCTCTGTTCTTTCCCTTTTTCTATGTTTTGTCTCTAAGGAAATGTCTTCCTTTGAGATGATTCAGACCATTTTTTCCCTTTCCCTTTACTGGAAACATTGTTACTCCTTCTGTTTATTTCCAAATTTTCAAATGCTGTCTTTTTATTTTTGGTGTTGTTTTTTTCCCCTCTCTCTCAGGTGTAACGTGCCACATAGCTTAGATTTTTTTTTTTTTTTCGAAGTTCACTTTTCCTTACTGCTTCCTAAATCCTCCCAGGTCACCAATATCCGGTATCTTCGCTTCTTCAGAGTTCTTCCACAGATTCTGTTGCTGACAGGACCTGAAGTATCCATTACTCATCTGCTCTCCTGGAGTTGCTGGTGCACACCTGGGCTGCTCTTGTACTGTTCTCTACAATGACCTCCCACTTCCGGATTTAGATTTTTGCTGCTAAAAGCTATTTAGACTAATGTATGGCCTAATAAGTAATTAATTAGAAAACAGTAGTCTAACAGAAAGTGCCATCAAGCCTGTAAATATTAACTACGAAGTGATGTTCATAGCCACCTCACATTCTTTTGGGAATTAGGTGGGATGTAAAAAATAAGTACATGAATAAATAGACTAGTAGATTAAATCTCTTCTGAATTACGACTTTGAGAAGTTAACACATCATTCAGAAATGATCCCCCAAATAAAAATTATGCATGTGTTTTACTAAACACAAATAGGAGAACCTAAACTAAGATAATCTTTGTGTATGAGTGTGAATTTTCATAGGTTCTTTGCAAACTTCTCTGAGTTTTAAATGTCCTTTTTTTTTTTCCAATTGAAATTTCATCCTTTTCAACCTCTCCTACTCCACATCCCTCTGGTAGATGTGGAAAACGTAATGATTCGATCACTCAAATAATAATAAGACAGTTATTAATATGTTACTATTGTGTCTATATCAGGGCAATTAAAAATAATAGAATTTTCAGTTATTCTGAAGAGGTACATTTTTCAAGGCAGATAGGAATTTGCTTCTCATGAGAACAATCATTTTTGAAGTGATTCTTAGATTGCCACATTATATTCCGATTTAGAAAATAAAGAACAAACCTTTAATATTTTTCCATAACCCAGGTGTATTTAGCATACTTGCTGTATGTTGAACATAATAGTTTTTTTTAACCTCCATGTAGGAACTTAATCATAGCCTTATTCATTTTAATATGACATCTCTATTCCAAGCAGCACAGAGAGCTTTTAGTAGTCAAATGTTAAATCTGCATATTGTTAGTAAATGTTCAAAGAATGAGAATACCTGTTTAATGCTCTCATTCCTAGTAGATTAAAAAATTTCTTCTTCAGGTTTTAGACATTTCACAATTTAATGCTTCTCCCACTCCCCTCCTCCTACCAAAACATCATCCTTTACATGTTTTTAATGTAGTTTTTGATAGTTTTAGAATACACACATTTACCCCAAGTAAGGTCATTATTGTCTTGTTAATTATAGATATCTGAATCTGTTTAGCAATAGTGGATCAAAAGTACATTTATCTAGGTTGCTTATTGTAAGGCCCCTGTGTTAGTTTTCCAAAATGAAAATGAAATGGAAAACAATAATGGAACTTAACTCTCTCCACTAAGTATTATTGTTGTCCATAAGGCCATTTAAGTGCCTGTATGAAATATTATTTGGCAAGCGATTTTTTTGACAAAGAGAGTGGATAGCTGGAGCCATGGTGATATACCACCTTTTCTCTCTAGGTTGATGTTCACTATTGGGCTATATAAAAATCAGTTTACCTTCCTGCCTTCACTTTCTGCTACACTAAATGGAATGTAAACAATTCCAATATTGCCAATGACTGAGGATAAAAGGCCTGATTTTAGGACTAGGTTTTTGTAAAATGGAACAGAGATTAGAGTAATCCTTAAATCTCACTGTTTGAATTTTGATTGTTGAACAGCTGAGAACCTAGTTTGAGAGAACCTAGGGTTTTTGAGGTTGTTGACACGATTTTTCCCTAGGAATTGAAGTGCCTTAGTAGTACAGAGCTATTCCTGTAGATCTTGATGTAAAACCTAGCAGGTTAATATGGGTCTCATCTCTGCTGGTGGAAAACCTATACTGTGACCTGGCAACAAAGCAAATGAGTATTTTGACTTATGTGTTTTTTATCTTTGTATGTCACTATTGTGTTTTCCCCCCCTCGTCCTAGGATTTTTGGGGGACTTATTTTAGATATCAAAAGAAAAGCTCCATACTTCTGGAGTGACTTCACAGATGCTTTCAGCCTGCAGTGTTTAGCATCTTTTCTGTTTCTCTACTGCGCATGTATGTCTCCTGTCATCACATTTGGAGGACTGTTGGGAGAAGCAACTGAGGGTCGAATAGTATGTATTATTCTTTTCTCTGAACTTTGAATTTGAATCAGTATTTAAGATTTGTAGTTAGATGAGTGTGCATTTCATTTTGAATTCCTTTATGAGGAGAGATTTGATGTACGGTCTAGCAGATAAACTTCATATGAAATTCTTGACTAGTGGAACTGGTAATCAGGGAGTGGAATATCTCAGAACAGATAATTCTTATGTTGCACAAGGTTCTGATCTCTTCCCTGGTCCCCAGTCTTAGACTAACTTTAGATTGGCTCTTACCTCTTAAGAGGTCCATTTCCCACTTATATAGGCCACGCTTCTGCCAGACATTTGTTGTGAATACATGTAAACTTTTAGTAAGTGAAAGAAAGGTAAGATAAGGAAGAGGGAGATAATGTATCCTTGTCTACTACCATTCATATTTTGACGGCCTGCCCCTTTTTTAATTCTCCCACCCCACCTCCTGCCCAAGGTTGCTAGTAAGTGCTTCATAGAATAGACCCCATGTATTTTATGTATTTTTTCCCCAGTTATAATGGTGGCCTGTACCGCTTAGATAACGGAATCATTTATATCTCCACACAGAGTGCAATCGAGTCTCTCTTTGGAGCATCCATGACTGGGATAGCCTATTCTCTCTTTGGTGGACAGCCTCTTACCATACTAGGCAGTACAGGACCAGTTTTGGTGTTTGAAAAGATTTTGTTTAAATTTTGCAAGTAAGTATTGTATACGTTTCGCCTTTAGTCCCTGTCTATCCCTCTACTGTGTTTATGCTTCTCTCAGCATCACATTTGGAAATCTGCTGGCAGAGGTGGAAGTTGCTGATTTGATTCAGTTTGCCATTTTTGTCTCTCCATGGAAATAAAGAAACAGTAAAATATTTATGTATTTTTTATGTAATATTTATAAAAAATTATGTTCAGTTCTAAGCACTGAGAAACCTCTTTGAGTTTTGTACCCTTAGGTGTTCCCTATAGACAAAGTTTTGAGTTTAGATACTCAGGGGATATGAAGCTTATTTACTTTTGCTTCCTGAATTAGACTTATTTCCATCTACTAAAAATGGTGATAAGCTGTTCAGTGACCTTCTTTCCCCTGTTCGTTCCCTCCTCCTAGAGAATATGGGCTGTCATACCTATCTTTAAGAGCTAGTATTGGACTTTGGACTGCAACCCTGTGTATCATACTTGTGGCCACTGATGCAAGCTCCCTTGTCTGCTATATCACCCGGTTTACTGAAGAAGCTTTTGCTTCTCTCATTTGCATCATTTTCATTTATGAGGCCCTAGAGAAGTTGTTTGAACTCAGTGAAGCATATCCAATCAACATGCATAATGATTTGGAACTGCTGACACAATACTCGTAAGTACCATTTCCCCAGTTGGCTGTGGGGCTTTTCTTTATACAAATATTACTGTTGTTATAAGAAACATGAGAAACTTAGTCAGCAGATAGACTTCCTTGAATTGATTCATGACCTAAATCTCGGTCTCTCAGTGCTGTACAGGATTTCATCTAATCAGCTACTCATCTGATACATGAGTTTTCTTTATAACATCTATTCCAAGAATATCTTTTCGAAGTTCTATTTGTCAGGCATTCTCTGTTAAGCAGATAATGAACCATGATCAATTTTGCTATACAGAGATTGCTTTATTGCAAAGTATTTTTGATTTTGGTCTTTCTTAGGACTTTTCCATTTAATATAATCTGAAGAAACATAGTAATAAAAATCTAAGATTCCAGATTTAAAGCAGTGAGGTAAAAGATATTCATTGGGTCTAAATTGCATTAGCTTGGTGTTTGAAAATATGATAAACTCTTAAATAAAATAGCACTGAATTGAAATGTAATTTTGCTCTTGGAACCTATGACATTTATGATGAAAGTACCCTAATATGGTTGCTGAGGGTGATATTACAGTTTAGGATTAAAGATGGAATTGTACTATTACACTTTCTAGTTTTGAATGCCAGTAGTTTGGAATTTCTCTAAGGCCGTATTTACAGAGTATATGTGAACATTATATTACTCTTCTTTGATTTTATTTTAGGATTTTTTGTTGTTATTGTATATACCTTTTAAACAGCAAATATTTAAAGCAATATGTTCTTTACCAGGCAGTTATAATCTTTATATCAGCTACCAATGCTTTTCTTAAAACTGCTGAGATATGCCCTCAAAATCTTCCTTTGAAGATTTTTCATCTTTGTTTACTATTAGAAGTTGATATTGTTGATATTAGGCCAAAGTAGTGCAATGTTATAGTCTTGTTAAGAATGATGTAATGATACAGAGTTGAAAAGATGAATTAGTATTTTGATATTATTTTGGTCATTGCAGATATCTTTGACAGTGCATCTCTGTTTTAGGACCAAAAAAAAAAAAATCAGTGGAATATAAAATAACTTCCCAATAAAAGTAAATGGTGAGGATGTTGTGAACCGGATTCAAAACTAGATGAAGGAGGTGTCAGGGACACTCAGAAAGCAGGCAGATGGGGAGAGCAGTTTGATCACAATGAGAGATAACATTGATACATGCCTTATAATTTATGTTTAGTTGAAAAGAGAGCAGTGTCACTTAATTTGGGTATCTTTGCTGGATATAAAATTATCTCTGTTTGGGATTTCAAACCTACTACATGCCCTGCTGCTGCTGCTGCTAAGTCACTTCAGTCGTGTCCGACTCTGTGTGACCCCATAGACAGAAGCCCACCAGGCTCCCCTGTCCCTGGGATTCTCCAGGCAAGAACACTGGAGTGGGTTGCCATTTCCTTCTCCAATGTGTGAAAGTGGAAAGTGAAAAGTGAAAGTCGCTCAGTCGTATCTGACCCTTAGCGACCCCATGGACTGCAGCCTACCAGGCTCTTCATCCATGGGATTTTCTAGGCAAGAGTACTGGAGTGGCTTGCCATTGCCTTCTCCGACTACATGCCCTAAGCTAGGTAAATCATGAATAATAGTGTGTTCTCAATGAGCTTCCAGTTTAGTAGGAAATATAGACCAACAGGCAACCAAATAAGTACTGTGTTAAAGGATTGGTTCAGAATACTGTGGTACCATGTCAGAAGAACACCTAACCCAGATCTCAGATTCAGAGACTTCCTGGAGGAAGTGACAGAAAGCCAAAATGTCAGTAGGAATTAGAAAGGTACTGGGGAGTAGAGCTGGAGAGTAGTTTAGGTGGAGGGAAGGACAGAAGCTTGGATTTAGGAATTTACTAATGCTTTGAAATATTTGTCCAAAGTTATATAGATAGTGGTAAAACAAGAAATTAGACTCAGACTTTATGATACTGATGCAGTTTTCAGTAAATAGTGAAGCTCTCCAAAATAAATAATATGGAACAAATAAACATAAAACAGAGCTATATTCTGTTTGAAGTAGTGGGAAGGCACCAGTTGTCCACACTTTCATTCATTCCCTGGGTTCTCAGTGGCAGCTTCTAAGGTATTTTAGATCAAGGAACACAATTTAAAATCCCCTTGTCTAGAAAAGAAAAAAAAAAAAAAACAGACAAGCAAGGACTGAACTCTGAATAATGGTCACAGCTTGAGGGAAGAAGAACGAAAAAATGCAACCAATAGATAAAAAACAAGAAAGAGACATCAGAAAGGCAGAAAACCATGAATAATTTCAGACTATAGAAGGCAAGGGTCAAGACTGTATCAAGAAATTTTTAGAGAAGACAGTGGTATAGAGATCATACAGAATAAGGAAAAGAGATCATTCTTAGTTTTAAGGAACGGTATTGGGTGAGGAGGGAAGCAGAACTAGAAGCCTGTTGGCAAAAAATTCAGAAGGGAGGAGGTGGTAAAGAAATGGAAAAAGCATTGCATAGGCCATTTTGGTGTCAAAAAATGAAAAAAGTGCCTCTGGAGAAGGCAATGAGATCATGAGAATGGTAACTTGTGATAGAAAAAGAGCTGCATGTATCTGAAAATGGGAACAGAGAGATACAGGAAAGAGAGAGATTAAAGATCATGCAGAGAGTGCAGATAAACATGGATTGCTGCCTCCCAGAAGTCAAAATGTGATGAGATCAAGTCGAATTACGGGGTTAAGACAAATGATCAGAGGATATTTTGAGGATAAAAATAGCTGTATTTGTCCATGATTCCTTCCTATCATGGCAATCAAGAGAAGAGTGGCACAGGTCCTCTCCTTTTCCATCTCCATGTTTTAAAGAAAGATCCCCACAAGTTTAAGTTATAGTTATGGTTTATCACAGTGTGCTTATATGAAACCTAACAGTTTGAAGACTGAGCAAGAATGGTGTGCTAATCACTGTGTTCCATTGCCCAACTGTCCTCCCCAACCCAAATTAGGAGGTAGAAGCGATGGAAAGACTGGTTTATCCTGATAGTGAGGTTTTAGTGGTGCTTGATTCTGAAATGGGTAAAAGAAAACACATAGAATAAAAGTCTCCCTGAGAAATGTGGTGCTGACCACATACCCTTACTGCACTGTCTTCCGCTTTCATACCATGATTCCCTAATTTCTGGAACTACTCACATTGTATACATGAATCTGATTAGGTACTGCCGTTACTTACTCTTTGGAGTAGTAAAACCAATCTCTTTTGCTATGCATATAATGCTTATATTTATCATTGTACTTTTAGTCATGTGCATTAAATGAAAGTTATTGCTGACTATAGTGGCTACTCTAATATATTACATAACCTCACACTTTTGCACAAAACATTTGCTATTTCATGAACTCCACATGACACTTTTGGTGGCTGTCTTGTTCTTGTCACTGTGACCTTTTCACACTAATCAATCTTTAAGAATCATTATCTTTCTTTTTTTCTTTGCTTTTCACTTCTCTTCTTTTCACAGCTATTTGTAAGCCCTCCTCAGACAGCCATTTTGGTTTTTTGCATTTCTTTTTCTTGGGGATGGTCTTGATCCCTGTCTCCTGTACAGTGTCACAAACCTCCATCCATAGGTCATCAGGCACTCTATCTATCAGATCTAGTCCGCTATTCTCACTTCTACTATATAATCGTAATGGATTTGATTTAGGTCATACCTGAATGGTCTAGTGGTTTTCCCTACTTTCTTCAATTTAAGTCTGAATTTGACAATGAGTTCATGATCTGAGCCAATGTCAACTCCTGGTTTTGTTTTTGCTGACTGTATAGAGCTTCTCCACCTTTGGCTGCAAAGAATATAATCAATCTGATTTCAGTGTTGACCATCTGGTGATGTACATGTGTAGAGTCTTCTCTTGTGTAGCAAGAATAGCAAGGAGAGATATGAAAGCCTTCCTCAGTGATCAGTACAAAGAAATAGAGGAAAACAATAGAATGGGAAAGACTAGAGATCTCTTCAACAAAATTAGGGATACCAAGGTAACATTTCATTGAAGATGGACTCAATAAAGGACAGAAATGGTATGGACCTAACAGAAGCAGAAGATATTAAGAAGAGGTGGCAAGAATACACAGAAGAACTGTACAAAAAAGATCTGACCCAGATAATCAAGATGATGTGATCACCAACCTAGATTTCACATCCTGGAAAACGAAGTCAAGTGGGCCTTAGGAAGCATAATTATGAACAAAGCTAGTGGAGGTGATGGAATTCCAGTTGAGCTATTTCAAATCCTAAAAGATGATGCTGTGAAAGTGCTGCACTCAATATGCCAGCAAATTTGGAAAACTCAGCAGTGGCCACAGGACTGGAAAAGGTCAGTTTTCATTCCAATCCCCAGAAAAGCAATGCCAAAGAATGCTCAAACTACTGCACAATTGCACTCATCACACATTCTAGCAAATTAATGCTCAAAATTCTCCAACCCAGGCTTCAACAATACATGAACTGTGAACTTCCAGATATTCAAGCTGGTTTTAGAAAAGGCAGAGGAACCAGAGATCAAATTGTCAAAATCTGTTGATCATTGAAAAAGCAAGAGAGTTCCAGAAAAACATCTATTTCTGCTTTATTGACTATGCTAAAGCCTTTGACCATGTGGATCACCACAAACTGTGGAAAATTCTGAAAGAGATGGGAATACCAGACCACCTGACCTGCCTCTTGAGAAACCTGTATGCAGATCAGGAAGCAACAGTTAGAACTGGACATGAAACAACAGACTGGTTCCAAATAGGAAAAAGAGTACATCAAGCCTGTATATTGTCACCCTGCTTATTTAACTTATATGCAGAGTACATCTTGAGAAACGCTAGCCTGGATGAAGCACAAGCTAGAATCAAGATTGCGGGGAGAAGTATCAATAAACTCAGATATGCAGATGACACCACCCTTATGGCAGAAAGTGAAGAAGAACTAAAAAGCCTCTTGATGAAAGTGAAAGAGGAGAGTGAAAAAGTAGGCTTAAAACTCAAGATTGAGAAAACTAAGACCATGGCATCTGGTTCCATCACTTCATGGGAAATAGATGGGGAAGCAGTGGAAACAGTGGCAGACTTTATTTTTTGGGGCTCCAAAATCACTGCAGATGGTGACTGCAGCCATGAAATTAAGACACTTGCTCCTTGGAAGAAAAGTTATGACCAACCTAAACAGCATATTAAAAAGCAGAGACATTACTTTGCCAACAAAGGTCCATGTAGTCAAAGCTATGATTTTTCCAGTAGTCATGTATGGATGTGAGAGTTGGATTATAAAGAAAGCTGAGTGCTGAAGAATTGATGCTTTTGAACTGTGGTGTTGGAGAAGACTCTTGAGAGTCCCTTGGACTGCAAGGATCTGCAACCAGTCCATCCTAAAGGAAATTACTCCTGAATATTCATTGGAAGGACTGATGCTGAAGCTGAAACTCCAATCCTTTGGCTTCCTGATGCGAAGAACTGACTCATTTGAAAAGACTCTGATGCTGGGAAAGATTGAAGGTGGGAGAAGAAGGGGACAATAGAGGATGAGGTGGTTGGATGGCATCACCGACTCAATAGACATGAGTTTGAGCAAGCTCCAGGAGTTAGTGATGGACAAGGAGGCCTGACGTGCTGCACTCCATGGGGTCACAAAGAGTCAGACATGACTGAGTGATTGAAGTGTGTAAGCATCGTTATACTCATGCTCACCTAAGGTTTTGTACTGATATTACTGGCCTCCAGCTTTCACAGTTTTTATGATAAAAATTATTGGAAAGTGTCATAGCTCAGATGCAGAATATCTGATAATGCAATCTTAATAAACTTGATATGCTTGTGCTGCCACATATTTTGTTTAAGTGTGAGATATTAAAAAAGAGGTTTAATATTTAACATCTACATTTCAGTTATTCTTTATATTTGGGCTTCCTATATTCAGATATCTTTAAATTCATAGTTATACCAACCGAATAACAAAATGTCTTTCATTTTTTAAAAAGAGTTTCTTAGCTCCTCTGTCATCTTAACCTTATAATGTGGTTATATAGACCTATCTTTGAAGCTATAAGCTTTTCTCTTTTCCCAAGATCAAATGTCAAGATAATTTAGTTTTAAGAATATACCAGTTACCTCAGGTGATCAAGGTGAATATTTCATTATTAATAAGTAATCATTTTGTGGAAATAACTTTCTATAGGTTGTTGTGATTTTAACAAATGGCAAAATAGAATAAACCATTCTGCTTATGTAAGATGAAATATTTCTTCAATAGAGTAGTAAGCTAAAGCTCTCAAGATAGCTAGCTCAAGAAAGACTAGAGATGTATTTATCTTTGCAGTTGGTTCGGTCAACACAAAGAAGAGGATCTATTACTCCAGTATCCAATATATGAGCAGACAAATATTTTATGTGTTTGTGTGATGCATATGTAATTCCAATAGATTAACCTCCCTAATTTAGGTCCATGACCAGTTAGCACATCTTTTTACCCACCGTGTTCAGCACATATAGCACTTAGCACATATACAATGAACATGTTTGTTTACATTTTTTGATTTTTGAAGATATATCTTATAATCGATATACACACTTAGCATAGAATTTAGAGTTTTTTTCTCCCTTAAAAAGCTGACATTAAGAAACTGAATTATATGACATTTCAGAATCAAATAAACATGATAGCAGGTACTCAATAAATGAATCAGTCAGTTCAGTTCAGTCACTCAGTCATGTCCGACTCTTTGTGACCCCATGAACCGCAGCACGCCAGGCCTCCCTGTCCATCACCAGCTCCCAGAGTTTACCCACACTCACGTCCATTGAGTTGGCAGTGCCATCCAGCCATCTCATCCTCTGTCATCCCTTTCTCCTCCCGCCTTCAATCTTTCCCAGCATCAGAGTCTTTTCCAATGAGTCAGTACTTCACATCAGGTGGACAAAGTATTGGAGTTTCAGCTTCAACATCAGTCCTTCCAATGAACACGCAGGACCGATCTCCTTTAAGATGGACTGGTTGGATTTCCTTGCAATTCAAGGGACTCTCAAGAGTCTTCTCCAACACCACAGTTCAAAAGCATCAATTCTTCGGTGCTCAGCTTCCTTTATAGTCCAACTCTCACATCCATACATGACTCCTGGAAAAACTATAGCCTTGACTAGATGGACCTTTGTTGACAATGTTTCTTCTTTTCATAACTTTCCTTCCAAGGAGTGACCATCTTTTAATTTATATTCAACAGCTAAACTTCTGATAGCCCATCTAATTCTTGATTCTTAATCTAAACACTTGCTGTCCTTGGTTTCCCTTCTTGCTTTTGAACAAAATTCTTATCTTGATGATAAAATCTTGAATAGCAATAATGTCAAGTATACGTTTAATATTTGCTTGTGTTATTCTCACTGTTTCCAATGGATTATGAGTCTTTTGTGTATGAGATTGTCCTTTTAACTTTTTACCTCCAGAAAGTCAGGGAGGTTGGTAGAAATCAGTAAGACTTTCTCAAATGTTTTTCAACAATGTTACTTCTCTGATCCACCTTTAGCTATTATTTTTCTTCTCTGTAACTACAGATATACAGAACTTAAATATAATTATTTTTATACTTTCTTATCAAGTAGCTATGAAATGGCAGAAATTTAAATAAGCATCCCATATTAGAGTGAGAGCACTAAGCAGGAATTGATGGTTTCTTCTTTAAGATGCGTTGAATGTCCAAAAGTCATGTGGCTACATATCAAATACAGAGTATTTCACTTTGTGGAGATGTAATGGCCATTATCAGAGAGTTCACAATCTTTGAAGTACTGACCCCATTTCTCTTCCTGAACTGACCTACATTTAAGGATATAATCTGAAATATTTAAAGTGGAATGTTACGATGTTTTTAAAAAACATTTTACTGGCATATAGTTAAGTTACAGTGTTGTGTTATTTTCAAGTATACAGCAAGTGAATCTGTTACACATATACATATATCCACGTTTTTAGATTCTTTTCCCATATAGGCCATTACGGAATATTGAGTAGAGTTCCCTGTGCTATACAAGGTTCTTATTAATTATCTATTTTATATATAGTACTGTGTGTATATGTGTGTCAATCCTAATCTTCCAATTTATCCCCCCCACCCCACCCTTACCCTCTGGGAACCATAAGTTTCTTTTCCAAGTCTGTAACTCTATTCCTGTTTTGTAAGTAAGTTCATTTATAGCCTTTTTTAAATTTCCACATATAAGTGATATCATATGATATTTGTCTTTCTCTGTGTGACTTACTTCACTCAGTATGACAATAACCAAGTTCATCCATGTTGCTGCAAATGGCATTATTTCCTTCCTTTCCATGCCTGAGTAATATTCCATTGTATATATGTACCACATCTTTATCCATTCCTTTGTTGATGGACTTTTAGGTTGCTTCCATATCCTGGATATATATAATGATGTATTAATTTACAGTAAAACTCAGCACCAACCCTGAGGTAGCATGTGTGTGTATGTATTAGATTAAGTTACAACCATGTACGATTCATATTTTGATCAGGAGTTTAATCTCCAGAAGTGGTTCAGTTCAGTTGTCTCTCAGTTGTCTCTGACTCTTTGCAACCCCATGAAGCACAGCACGCCAGGCCTCCCTGTCCATCACCAGCTCCCGGAGTTCACTCAAACTCATGTCCATCGAGTCGGTGATGCCATCCAGCCATCTCATTCTCTGTCGTCCCCTTCTCCTCCTGGTCCAATACCTCCCAGCATCAGAGTCTTTTCCAGTGAGTCAACTCGTCGCATGAGGTGGCCAAAGTATTGGAGTTTCATCTTTAGCATCAGTCCTTCCAATGAACACCAGGACTGATCCCCTTTAGAATGGACTGGTTGGATCTCCTTGCAGTCCAAGGGACTTTCAAGAGTCTTCTCCAACACCACAGTTCAAAAGCATCAATTCTTTGGCGATCAGCTTTCTTCACAGTCCAACTCTCACATCCATAAATGACCACAGGAAAAACCATTGCCTTGACTAGACGGACCTTGGTTGGCAAAGTAATGTCTCTGCTTTTTAATATGCGATCTAGGTTGGTCATAACTTTCCTTCCAAGGAGTAAGCGTCTTTTAATTTCATGGCCGCAATTAGCATCTGCAGTGATTTTGGAGCCCCAAAAAATAAAGTCTGGCACTGTTTCTCCATCTATTTCCCATGAAGTGATGGGACCAGATGCCATGATCTTAGTTTTCTGAATGTTGAGCTTCAAGCCAAACTTTTCACTCTCCTCTTTCACTTTCATCAAGAGGCTTTTGAGTTCCTCTTCACTTTCTGCCATAAGGGTGGTGTCATCTGCATATCTGATGTTATTGATATTTCTCCCGGCAATCTTGATTCCAGCTTGTGAGTCTTCCAGCCCAGCATTCCTCATGATGTACTCTGCATATAAGTTAAATAAGCAGGGTGACAATATACACCCTTGACGTACTCCTTTTACTATTTGGAAGCAGTCTGTTGTTCCATGTCCAGTTCTAACTGTTGCTTCCTGACCTGCATACAGATTTCTCAGGAGGCAGATAAGGTGGTCTGGTATTCCCATCTCTTTCAGAATTTTCCACAGTTTATTGTGATCCACACAGTCAAAGGCTTTGGCATAGTCAATAAAGCCAAAATAGATGTTTTTCTGGAACTCTCTTGCTTTTTGATGAGCCAGCGGATGTTGGCAATTTGATCTCTGGTTCCTCTGCCTTTTCTAAAACCAGCTTGAAGTTCATGGTTCATGTATTGCTGAAGCCTGGCTTGGAGAATTTTGAACATGACTTTACTAGCATGTGAGATGACTGCAATTGTGCGGTAGTTTGAGCATTCTTGGCATTGCCTTTCTTTGGGATTGGAATGAAAACTGACCTTTTCCAGTGCTGTGGCCACTGCTGAGTTTTCCAAATTTGCTGACGTATTAAGTGCAACAGTCTCACAGCATCATCTTTTAGGGTTTGAAATAGCTCAACTGGAATTCCGTCACCTCCACTAGCTAACTGAAAGTCTAAACTCCAGAAAATGTTACTATAAACCCATCTGGTAGCCACATCTCAATCAACACTAAGACTTTACTGAATGACAGAAATCGATGTTCACTGGTGAAAATAATAGCTTGTTAATCAGTGTATTGAACTATACTGGTAACATTAAAGGTAATCACTTTGAATTAAACAAAAATGAAAACACGGCTTATAAAAAGTTGTGGGATGCCATAAAAGCAGTGCTTACAAGGAAATTTTGGCCCATGAATGAAGGAGCCTGTTAGGCTACAGTCCGTGGTGTCTCAACAAGTTGGACAGACTGAGCAACTTCACTTTGGCTTTCACAAGGAAATTTATAGCAATAAATTCATTTTTTTAGAAAAGAATATCTAAAATCAATGATCTGAGCTTCAACATTAGGAAACTAGATAAAAAAGAAAATTAACGATAAAGTAACCAAAATAAAAGAAATGCTAAAAAAAATTAAAGAAATCAATGAACTCAAAAAAAGGGAATCAGTAGAGAAAATTAATGACTTAAAATATTTTTTGATAAGATCAATAAAATCGATACTCTCTAGCCACACTAAGTATGAAAAAAAAGGATACAAAGGATACAAATTGCTAATATCAGAAATGAAAGAGGGAACATCACTAAAGGTCCTGTGGATAATAAAATAGTACCATGAACAAATGTATACCCCCAAATTTGCTACCATAGATGAAATTGGCCAATCCTTGAAAGACACAATATGCCAAAATTCACACAAGAATAAATAGATAATCTGAATAGGCCTATATCTATTAAAGAAATTGGATCAATAATTAATAGGCTTCCAAAAACGAGAGCACCAGACCCAGATGAGTTCATTGTTGAGTTATACCAAACATTTAAGGATGAAATTATACTAATTCTCAATAATTACTTTCAGAGTATAGAGGCAGAGAAAATACTCCCTAACTTGTTCTATAAGGCTAGCCTTAGACTAATACCAAAACCAGATGAATACATTATTTTTTAAAAAATAAATTATAGGCCAATATCTCTCATGAGCATAGATACAAAAAATTCTTAACGAAAGTTTAGCAAATTAAGTCCAATGATGTATTTAAAAATTATACATGACAACCAAGTGGAATTTATCTCAGATGTGCAAGCCTGGTTCAACATCTAAAATCAACTAATGTAAGGCATCCCATCAATAGACTATAGATGAAAAAAATCACATGATCATACCAATAAGTACAGTAAAAGCATTTGACAGAATCTAACACCCATTCATGATAAAATTCTCAGTAAACTGGGACTAGAGGTGAACTTCCTCAAAATGTTAAAGAATATCTACGGAAAACATAGCTAATGTCATATTTAATGGTGAGAAACTAGAAGTTTTCCCATTAAGATCAGAAACGAGTCAAGGATATTGAGTTTTTTGAGCTGTTTATAGTTTGAATATTAACCCTTTATGAGTCGTATAATTTGCAAATATCTTTCCCAGTCAGTAGGTTGCCTTTTTGTTTTGTAGGTCAATTTGGTTTTATAGCCCATGAACTTTTTTCTATAATGTATTAAAATAAAAATAATAGTAAAGGTTCATTTTTCTTTTAATTCTTTAAAGGCAATAGCTGTCATATATTACTACATATTCCCCATACTACTTAGCATAACACTGTACAAAATAATTTTAAAGTGTTCAATCATTGAATCAACAAACAAGACTACAGGGTATGTGCCAGACACTTGGGTGTAAAAGTAGCAACATAGGTGAGTCTCTGCTGCAGTGTAGCGTATTATCTACTGAAAGACGTAAACATTAAATATCATACAAATAATTACTAATTATACTTGACATAGTGCTATCACATAAAGGTACAAAATGCCATGAGAGTGAGAAATACTTCCAAAGTTATTTGTATTTGGGGGCCAACGAGAAACTAGCTATATGAATGGAGATAAAATTCAGATGAGAAAAAGTTTAAGAAGAATTTCATGGAGAAAGTATGTTTTTAGTTTTAGCTAGTAGTGATGGTGTTTTGCAAAGGTATTTTACATATTTTGAAAAGCTGTTTCCTGCATAATATGATATAGCTATAAGTTTAAATAATTTATTAGAGAGAGAAGTGTTAAGTACTTAACAGAATCTCTTCTAAGAATAAAATCTGAAACATGGAAATAGATGTACTCTAAAGAGACTATTATTTACATAGTTACCTTAATGGAAAACAGATTAAAGGTTCAGTAATAGAAGAATGAGTGAACTATATCATACCCATTAAAAATTGTGGTTATGAAGAATAATGAGCAAATATTAATAGAAAGTACTTAATTATAGTTCTGTATCAAAGAGATTAGAAACGTATGCTCATAAATATGTTGAAAATATAAATAAGAAGAATTACTTAAGAAATATACCCAAAAATTAGTTACTGGTAGGTTCTGAGAGATTTCTTTTTCATTTTTTATTTTATAAATATTCTATAATGTGGCTTTAGTTTTTTTTGAAATTCATAATACTCTTTGAAAAAGAAAAATGAATAGGCATACAAACAGGTTTGACTTCTACAGATACATCATAATTCTCTGATTGTTGTATTAATACCTAACTTATCATACAGCACTCTTAAGGTGATTTAATAAATAAAGAGACTTAAAAAAAAAGAACCACAAACATTACTGTTCAGTGCACACAGGATGGTACTAATAATTTACAAAGGCAAAGCAGAGCACCTGCAACTCAGGGACTAAAATTGGTAATAATGTTGAAGGGAGTTCTACCAAATTATGTTTTCTAGAAGGCACCCGTAGGCCCTTCTTGTGTGAGGAAGACTGATCACCTTTATTAGCCTTGTAATGAAAGCAGAGATTTCTGGATAAAGGCATTTAATGATAATGTTTATCTAATCATTCCATAGCCATTTATATATATATTATTATGGTGGTTTAGAGCACATACTTTTCTTTGGGTAGTAATGGATAGTAGGGGTTGTGTTTGGTGAAGAATATGTTTTAAGCCAAACAGGCCTTTTTATGCTGGTGTTTTAAAAAAATGTAGGAAAAGTGCCAATACTGCCCATTCTTTTGCATTTGGATTATTGAACTTTCTAATCTATGAGCTGGCGGTAGCACAATTGTAATAACCACCACAACAATGATGATATCTAACACCTAATTAGTATTTCCTTATGCCAGACCCTGTTCCAGATGCTTTTACCTATATTAACTCATTTTACCCTCATAATAACCCTATGAAGTAGATTGATATCACTATTCCAACTTTAAGAAAACTAAAACATACAGAGATTAAGTAATTTGTCTAAGGTCATGCAGTTGAGTGCTTGGATTTGAATGATATAGGAACTCTGGCTGAAGAATCCAAAGTCCAATGTCATAGACACCAGGTTATCTTATGTACCTAAAGAATTTTTTTTGCATTAATATTTCCATCTTAAGGACAGAGGAACTAAATTTTATTTTAGTACTTAATAATATGTACTTAACAGAAGGTCTTATTCTAAACTCATATTCTGTCTCTTCACATTACTTTCTCTAGTTCTTTTTTCTTTTCTTTTTTGTAGGTTTGGATAAAAAATCATTTGGACTAAGTTCATCAATATAGGTGAAAAACAAGAAAGTGGGATTTTTTTCCCCTCATTTTGTCTTATTTATTTAGAATATCTGCTTCTGACATTTTAAAAACGTAAAATCTAAGCCAAAGCTCTCTTTGAGCCCTCAAGGGTTGGTACAGAGATCTTTATCAAATTTCCTGTATAAGTGTGAAGCCTCTGAGAAGTATCTGCAGAGATTTCAAATATTAGGGGCGTGGACCCAGGAAAGATCAGTGATGATTTACTTGGTATCTGTATAAATCTTTCAGGTTAAAAAACATACCTTTGCTCCCTGGATTTGATTTCTGGAAGAGGAATATTATTAACCAGAGAAAGTCCTGACAATGAGGCATAGGTGATTAACGTTCCCTTATAGAGCTGACTCCCTCCCAAAAGTATCTCCCCTATGAGCTTGACATTTTTATCCCAAATTTCTTAATACTTTTGTTACCAAGTCCAAGCTCACTCTGCTCACTGCGCGATAGGCCAGTGAATCCGAGAGAGGAGGTGTTGAGGCAAGGAAGAGACTTTACCTGGGGAGCTGGCAGACCGAGAAGATGGCAGGCTAGCACCTCAAAATAACCGTTTTATTGGGATCTGGATGCCAGGCTCTTTTATAGATTAGAGGGAAAGAAGCGATGAGGAACTAAAGTCAAAAGGCAGAATAGAGAGGGAGATGCAGTGGGGAAGTAAAGTGAGAGGGTCTTCAGTCTTGTAAAACATCTCCAAAGGAATGGTGAGCCTTCAGAAAACTGAAAGTGAAAGTCACTCAGTTGTGTCTGACTCTTCGCAACCCCATGGAATTCTCCAGGCCAGAATACTGGAGTGAGTAGCCTTTCCCTTCTCCAGGGGATCTTCCCAACCCAGGACTGAACCCAGGTTTCCTGTATTACAGGCGGATTCTTTACCAGTTGAGCCACAAAGAAAGCCTAGAAAAGGTGTGTTAATCTCTTCTATTCACAGGTGTGCAAGGACAAACTATCTTTCCATGAACTGAACAAAAGCACTTTAGTTTACAGTCAAGCAGAGAGACAGTGTCCTCCAGGCAAAGCCTTGGAGTATGATTATAATAATAAAAGCAAGTCAATGAAACAGGTTTCAACCAGGAGTCAGAATTGACTTTCCCCCTGCAACACTTTCAGAAAGTCACTGTTGTAATGTAAATGCACTCCCAGGAATAGAGTAACACAGTAAGCCATTGTCATCACTAACACAGTACCAGCACATTGAAAAACAAGAGACCACGGCCCAGAGAGAACGGTGCACACAGCAAGCAAAGTGAATGGAGAAGTGATACCAGCCTGGTGGCCAGATTTACATGAGACTGTGAGAAAACAGGAATCTGGAAGTTGGACAAGGGAGGTGATAGTGGTGTAGTTGTCATGATATGAAGGCTGGGCAGCAGGGTGTTTTGGGGGGAATAACTTAAAGGAGCTGCTGCTGGTCAGTTGCTCAGTCGTGTCCAACTCTTCTCAACTCTATGGCTACAGCCCACTAGGCTCCTCTGTCCATGAAATTCTCCAGGCAAGAATACAGGAGTCGGTTGCCATACCCTTCTCCAAGGGATCTTCCTGACCCAGGGATCCAACCTGGGTTTCCTACATGCAGGAGGATTCTTTACAGTCTGAGCTATCAGGGAAGCCTGTATATACATATCCAGATATTTAAAATAATCATTTTGATTCCTGTAGCAGTTTAAATACTTTCTGTGAGCCGAAGAATTGATGCTTTTGAACTGTGGTGTTGGAGAAGACTCTTGAGAGTCCCTTGGACTGCAAGGAGATCCAACCAGTCCATCCTAAAGGAAATCAGTCCTGAATATTCATTGGAAGGACTGACGCTGAAGCTGAAGCTCTGATACTTTGGCCACCTGATGCAAAGAGCTGACTCATTGGAAAAGACCCTGATGCTGGGAAAGATTGAGGGCAGGAGGAGAAGGGGACAACAGAAGATGAGATGGTTGGATGGCATCACCGACTCAATGGACATGGGTTTGGGTGGACTTCGGGAGTTAGTGATGGACAGGGAGGCCTGGCATGCTGCAGGTGATGGAGTCACAAAGAGTTGGACAGGACTGAGTGACTGAACTGAACTGAACTGATTCTAATAAGATATCTTTAGGGAGCATACACCAATTTCAAAACCAGGCACATGTTCACATGGCTCTAAGTTCAAGATCCCTGACCAAAGGATTGGACACCATCTGTCAGGAGGACCTTGGAGTTTTTTAGCTGGCAGGTCGAGTGGCTTTCCAAGGTGTTTGCTGCTTCCTCACTAGCGCAAACTTAGTTACCTGGGATTCCCAGTTGGGAAGTGAAGGTAGGTAGAATTTTGTTCTTCCCCTCACTACCTTTGGTATACTTTATTCTCAAAACCATCCCCAGAGATTTAAAAGCATCAGGAATATAAAAAATATATCTTCCTCACAAGGTTGGAGGCCCCAGAACTGACCTTGAAAAGATTTATTTTTACCTTTATTCAAAAAGTGAGAATTTAGGCAGAAAAATATAGTAGATATCTGTTGTTAACATATTTTTTTGCAATATTTGTTACATTAAAAGAGTGTAAGAATAAGGTGGTTGATACATATTTGTTTTCTAATTATAATTTGGAACATATTTATAAATACTGTGGTTTATGGATTAAATATGTACCCTGTTATCTCCTAATCTACTCTGGAATAATAAAATATATATCACTGGGGACAGTATCCATAGTTCTAGAATATTCCTAGCCATTTGATTCTGTTACAGAATAAACTGGAAATAAGACAATGTTAAGTAAAAAATCTTCCTTTGGCCACCTCACCTTACATGGGCTCCATTTTGGGGGGTATATACCATAATGATTTAATGATATATATTATATTGTGAAATGATCATCACAGTAAATTTAATAATAACATCCATCACTACACATAGTGAATATTTTTTTGTGAAATTTTAAGATCTGTCCCCTTAGGAACTTTCAAATTTGCAATGCAGCATTGTTAACAATATCACCATGCTGTATATTACATTCCCAGAATTCATCTTATAACTAGAAGTTTGTACATTTTGATCACCTTCACCATTTCACCTTTATTCGTGATGAATATTTGACTAGCTATAGAGTTCTGGGTTGCCAAGTGTTTTCTTTTAACCCATTAATTACCTTATTCCATTGATTTCAAGTTTAGGTCAGTTCTATTTTTAATTTTTTGAGGAATCTCTGTATTGTTTTCCATAGTGACTGTACCAATTTACATTCTTGTCAACAGAGCATGAGGATTCCCTTTCTCTGCATTCTCGCTGATGCTTGTTATTTGTTGTGATTTTGAGAAGAGTCATTCTGACAGATGTGAGGTAATATCTCACTGTGGTTTTTATTTGCTTTCCTCTGATGATTGGTGATATTGAGTATCTTTTCATGTGCCTATTGGTCATCACTATATCTTCTTTGGAAAAATATCTCTTCATATTCTTTGCCTATTTTTTAGCTGGGTTGTTTTTTATTTAATGTTGAGTTGTATGAGTTCTTTGTATATTTTGGATATTAACCCCTTATTGTGTATATCATTTGTAAATACCTTTTCCCATTCAGTAAGTGGACTTTTCATTTTGTTGATAGTTGCTTTGCTATGTACAGTTGTTGTTTTTTGGTTTTTTTAGTTTGATACAGTCCCATTTGTTTATTTGATAAGACTATTATCTAAGAGGATGCCACCAGTTTTCTTCTAGAATGTTTATGCTCTAGTTTTACATGTCTTTAATCCATTTTGTACTCCGGGAGTTGGTGATGGACAGGGAGGCCTGGCGTGCTGTGATTCATGGGGTCGCGGAGAGTCGGACACGGCTGAGCGACTGAACTGAACTGAACTGAACTGAATCCATTTTGAGTTTATTTTTTTACATAGTGTTAGAAAATAGTCCAGTTTGATACTTTTGTAGCTGTTTAGTTTCCTCAACACTAATACTGAAGAGGCTACCTGTCCTATTGTATATTCTTGCCTTTTTCATCATAGTTTCATGCCCATATGAGTTCATTTTTGGGCTCTCTACTTTATTCCATTGGCCTATGTTTCTGTTTTGATACCATTTTGATTATTGTACCATTGTAGTTTAGTTTGAAATGAGGATATGTGAACCTCCAGTTTTGTTCTTTCTTAAAACTGTTTTAGCTGTTCAGGGTCTTTGTTTACATGCAAATTTTAGAATTATATTTTCTAGTTCTGTGAAAAATGGCATTGGTATTTTGATAGAGATTACATTACATCTGTAGATTACCTTAGGTAGTTTAATCATTTTAACAATATTAATTCATCCAGTCCCTGAACATGGTATGTATTTTCATCATTTTTTGTATTGAGTTTGGTTACTTTATTCAGTGTCTTAATAGTTTTTTTCTGAGTGCAGGTCTTTTACCTCCTTGGTTACATTTATTCCCAGGTATCTTCTTTTTTTTTGATGCAATTGTAAATGGATTATTTTTTTTTAATTTCTTTTGGATGGTTCTCACTGTTAGTATACAGAAATGTAACAGATTTTTGTATTTGGTATATTAATTTTATATCCTGAAATTTGATCAATTCATTGATTAGTTCTAGTTTTTTTGTGTGTGCATGTGTAGTGTCTGTAGAGTTTTCTATGTATACTATCATGTCATCTGCAAACAGTGACAGTTTAATTACTACCTTTCCAGTTTGGACTCTTTTTATTTCATTTTCTGTCTCGTTGCTGTAGCTAAGACTTCTGATACTACCTTGAATGTAAGTGACAACAGTGGGCATTCTTGTCTTATTCCTGATCTTAGAAGAAATGCTTTCAATTTTTTTGCCATTAAGTATGACATTAGTGTGGGCTTGTCACATGGTCTTTATTTTGTTGGGATGTGTTGCCTATGGGTTCCATTTTTAAAAGAGTACAGATCAGAAATCCTATGCCCGACTAGAGCCTTTCCATGGTATCAGACTGCTGGTGAGCTTTAGTTTCTTATTTTTAAATAGGGACAAAAGTACCTGTCCTAGCAGTCATAAGAATGATTTATAAATTTAATTCAATTATACCAAAGGCTACCCACTCCAGTATTCTTGCCTGGAGAATGCCATGGATGGAGAAGCCTGGCAGGCTATAGTCCATGGGGTCGCAAAGAGTCAGACATGACTGAGCGACTTTACTACTACTACTACTATACCAAAGTACTTTATAACTCATGACATAAACTTATAAAATGTTAGCTACTTTGTATTAAGCGTCTGCTAAATTCTTAGGAATAGTACTGGAAGTTTTACTTGTGTTATGGTGCTTCTTTTAAGGCTCAACATGATCCTGCCCAATTGTTAAAATACATTTGATATATAATAGTTAATAAAAGCTCAAAGAGGTTGTGTGATTTTCAGAGGTCAAATAGACCTAAAGGGCAGAGTCAAGATTTAGCTCAATATTACTTCCAAATAGAGATGTTACTTTTCTTTGTACTCAAAACTAAGGCAACAGGATTATTTAATATTTTATGGTAGGTGACATTAAGAAGGTGGCAAAAGTCACTGAATAATCTGCTCCTTCAGCAAAGCTAGCAAAGAAAACACCCAGATAAAGTCATGCTTATATTTTAGAGCAGATCACCTGAAAACCCCTGGGCTTCACACATTTTTAAAATAGTTTTTGTGTATTTGACTACACAATAAGAAGGAAAAGGTATAGATGTTTTAGTTGCAAAAGGAATATGGCATACCATCGCTGCCAGATTCAAGCTTATAGTTTTCATTAGTTTTATTTTGTTCATTTTATCAAATCACAAGTGATGAAATAGGAGAAACATAAGGACTTCATTGCTTTTGGCTAACAGATGGGAAACAACAGAAAATTCTTTCCATAAATGCAGAAAAATTATTTTCTTCATAATAGCTAATATGCCTTCTTTAGGCATTAAGATACATTTCTGTTTATAATCTTAAGACAGCTATATTTTTACTCTTTATAAAAATGAAGCCTCCCAGTAAAAACAGGGTATTTTAGTGCCCTCATCTTTATTTTTTAAAATTAATTTTTATTGGTGTATGGTTGATTTACAATGTTGTGTTAATTTCTGCTGTACAGCAAAGTGAATCAGTTATACAAATGCATATATCCATTCTTTCCTAGATTCTTTTCCAATGTAGATCATTACAGAGTATTGAGTAGAGTTCCCAGGGCTACACCGTAGTCCTTACTAGTTATCTGTTTTATGTATAGTAGTGGGTATGTCAATCCTAATCTCCTAATTTATCCCTCTTCTCTTCCCTTTTGGTAACCATAAGTTTATTTTCTACATCTGTGACTCTATTTCTGTTTTGTAAATAAGTTCATTAACATTTTTTAAGATTCCACATAAAAGTGATATCATGATATTTGTCTTTGTCTGACTTACTTTACTCAGTATAACAATCTCTAGGTCTATCCATGTTGCTGCAGATGGCATCATTTCATTCTTTTTCATGATTGAGTAATATTCCATTGTATCACATCTTGATCCATTCCTCTGTTTATGGAATGCTTCCATGTCCTGGCTATATTTTCTCCAGGTACATGCCCAGGAGTGGAATTAGTGGATCACATTTAGTACTCTAATCTTTAAATTTGGTTAGAAATGGTTAGACTGCTTCACTGATTCAATGGACATGAATTTGAGCAAACTCCAGGAGATAATGGAGGACAGAGGAGCATGGTATGTTACAGTCCATGGAGTTGCGAAGAGTAAGACATGACTTAGTGACTAAACAACAACAATCTTTAAATTCTGTCATTGAAAATGTAGGTGTGCAGCCCAGTTTCTAATCTCTTAGAACATTTTGCACAGTAGGTTTTAATCACTGGAGTGAATATTTGCTTAGGAAAGCAGTACAGCTTCATGCAATATGACTTGGTAGTCAACATTCTCATTTTCCAATAAAAGGGAAATTTCATGAACAGAAACATTGGACTCCTTGAAATTTCACCTGTGAAGAGAATTTTTCTGAGAAGCTTCTTGAGAAAGTATATCTTAATAGGTTTATAATGAATATGGGGTCTTCATTCCTTGTAATATCACTGACAGACACAATCATGTTAGCCATTGTGTTTGCATAGTTATGGAGAGTATCATGATCTGTTTTACCATTAACCTGTCTGCCAAAAGACAGGAACTGTGTTCTCAACCAACAAACTTTGGTATCATATCTTCAGTCAACTTCTACCCTCAAAATCCAGGTTTAACTGACATAACCAAGACCATGTCTATCTGATTAGCCCATGGTACCAAATACTCAACTGTAGTTCCCAGTTTGATGGCAAGTCTAAACTTTATCTCATTCCCCCAAATGTTTTTAATGAAAGCCCCTGGATTTTTGTATATATGGACTGACTCCTATTATTGCCATTGGCTTTACCTACTCTTCCAGCCTAGAAACCATCCTGTGCATGTCAAAGAAAGGATCCTGTCCTTGCTGCTTTTGGAGACTATACCATAGGGTGGCCAAAAGTAATGTGAACAAAATACTCATCTGTTGTATCAAGGTGCAGATAATCAGTCTCAGAGGCCAGCATTTAGAGATTTTCAGCCCCTGAATTGGCCAGGTTGCTGCTGAAGATGGATGGGTCAATCTCATAGCTAGGCATCATGATCCTGGTTTCTAGGAGCCAACTTACATGAGTCTTCCAGTAAGATGAAGGCTTTATCCTGATTTCTTCTTCTTTTAAAATGTACTAATTAATACTTTAATCTTTGAACAATGACTAGTAAATAATTTTTGAACAAGGACTAAATTTTCATTTGAAATAATGATTAATTTTCCCCAGTGTAAAGTAAAGGGCATGAGTTATAGCTTTAAAGAATTTATTTTACAAGCAGTTAGGTCCTAAATATATTTGCCTATTATTCAAATAAGTCAGAACTAGTAGTTTGCTTGGTTTTTGTTGCTTCAGTGGGATAAGTTAACGGAAGAGTTGACTAATTTAGTGATTTTTGTAAAATATACACATAAATAACCTGAAATATCCATGGATGAGCTGTTTGTTAGTATCTTGCTGTTGTCGTTCAGTCGCTAAGTCATGTCCAATGCTTTGCGACCCCATGAACTGCAACACACCAAGCTTCCCTGTCCTCTGATTTAGTAATGTAAATGGGATCAAACGGCTAGCTAATAAATGTTTTTGTTCCCAACTTTCTTTCAAATAAAATTCTGTTATTTATGTATATATATCCATGTATATGTATGTTAGATGTATGTTTAATGCATACATTTACTATAATGCTAGTTCTTTCTTACTGTATTCTCCTGTAAGACATTTGGCATATTTTCTTTATTTTGCATTTTAGTTTTCTTTTGTCATCAATAAATTTATCAAGTTTTCTGAATATAAAAGTTTTTTCCCAGATTTTTCCCATTAAGTTCCTATGGTATTAGGCCAGTTTTTTTTTTGTTGTTGTTGTTGTTTTTGAGGCAAAGTAACAAAGGTTCATTTGGAGGACTTTCCAATCACAGAAATACACTATTGCTTACTAATGAACTGCCTTAAAAACAGATGTTGACAAGTTCATATATGTATGAGCAGGACAGCAGCAAGACATTTGTATACCTGCAAGTCTTGCTTTTTCAGCTAATCTAATCCTGGAACAACTGTAAGATTGGAGCAAGAGATTTAAGACAAGACATTTGTATACACCATGGATAATTTTTGGAAGCTACCATAAGTGTAATCTCTAAGCCTCCATTTAGAGGAGGATTCATGATCAGTGTGGATAATTTTTTTTCCCTTTACTATTTTTTTTTTTTTTTAGGGCTTCCCTGATGGCTCAGCAGGTAAAGAATCTGCCTGCAATGCAAGAGATATAAGAGACGTGGGTTTGATCCCTGGGTTGGGAAGATCCCCTGGAGAAGGAAATGGCAACCCACTCCAGTATTCTTGCCTGAAAAATCCCATGGACAGAGGACCCTGGTGGGCTACATTCTAATGGGACAACTAAATATACATTTTTTTTAAAAAACATGTAGTCATATTACTTTACACTCTAGACATGCTACTTGGAGCTCTATTGTTAACTTTTTTGTTCCCACGCCAGTGTCTGGGTATCTTCATTAAGAGTGGAAAGGTTTTTCATATTAGAATTTGTCCTCGGATCTCAACCTGGGACCCAGAAATCATGTCTTGGGTAACATGGGTTAGGCATCTGTAGTAGCTCACCTGATCTGACTCCTAATCTTCCATTGGTGAATGCCAGATGAAGGACCTTTCCTACCACAATTCCCTGCTATGTCCACTGACTCTTCTTGCAACACCTCTCAGTGACCTGAGTACTTTCTTTTAATGTCATTTCTTGAGAGCTTGAGAGCTGCAATTAATCTATGTGTGCCTAGATCTGATCTTTTCAACTAATGATTTAAGTACTGTAAATGAGGGCTGCATAACCAACATACATTACAAAAACCACAGTAACATGGGATAAAAAAATCTTTCAGAAAAGCCCTCAAAGGCTTCCTCCGGTTCTCATTTAGCATTGAGAGTACTTACTAGGACTTCCAATGCTCAAGTCATACAGTCTGGGCCTTGCTTATGTCACCGTCCCACCCCTCATCTCTTCCTGACTACCCTTCTGTTTCAGCTGTACTAACCTTCCTGTGCGTGTCTGCTCCTGACTCAGGCTTTCTACCTGCTTTTTGCTGTCTCTAGTCCACCACCCCCAACCCCCCACCCCCACCACTGTGTCTACAGCATCTCTTACTAAATTTTGTTAATCTTTTAGACCTCAACTTAAACCTTGTTTTCTTAAAGTTTTCTTTGAGTATCCAGACTCAAAGTATGGCTCTCCTTTTATTTACCTTTTTAGCAGCCTAGACCTCTTCATAGTACATTTCGCAAATGTATTTATATAATTATAATTGACTGTGTTGTATTTCTCTTCTGCATTTAAAAAAAAAAGCTCTAGGATTATGTCTCTTGTTTAATACTACACTTAGCATGCTGTCTTAGCACGGGCTTCCCTATGGCTCAGCTGGTAAAGAATCCACCCGCAATGCGGGAGACCTGGGTTCAATCCCTGAATTGGGAAGATGCCATGGAGAACGGACGGGCTACCCACTCCAGTATTCTGGCCTGAAGAATTCCTTGGACTATGTAGCCCAGGGGCCGCAAAGAGTCGGACACGACTGAGCAACTTTCACTTAGCATGGTGTCTTGCATGATACTCATTACCTTTTTATTGAATTTATTAAGCATTGTTGCCTCATGACTGCACTTTCTGTGAATCCTTTTTTCTGTTATCACACATATAGAACAAAACATACTGTAACCTCAGTTCCCCTGAAAGCATAGCCTAAGTCAGAGGCTTTCTTGAAGGTTAATTAATCTTAAGAAGCAGGGGTGAAGAACAGTAAGAGTGTGATTGCTATGGACTGAATTATGTCCCTTCAGAACTCATATTCTGAAGCCCTAACTCGCAGTGACTGTGTTTGGAGACAGTGTCTCAGAAAGTAATCAAGATTAAATAAGGTAATAAGAGTGGGGCCCAAATCTGATCAGTTGTGTGCTTGTGAGGAGGGGGGAGGTGCTCTTATCTCTCTCTGCCATGTAAGGACACAGGGAGAAAATGGTCTTCTGCAAGTCAGAGGAGTGTCTTCAGAAGAACTCAACCATGCTGGCACTCTGGTCTTGGTCTTGCAGCCTCCAGGTCTGTGAGAAAATATATTTATATTGTTTAAACCACTCAGTCTATGGCATTTTGTTATGGCAGCCTGAGTAGGCTAATACAGTGACATAGGGAAAGAGCTAAAGCCTATAAGAAATTGTGTTACTGCATTAGTTAAAAGTATAGATGAGTGATGCTTGATTTGAAGACTTATGAAATTCAGCTCACAATTGTTTTCCCTGGGGATGAAAAGGGGAAGCATATATCTATCAGCCTTTGTAGCCCATTGGTTAAGGATGGGAGAAGTATAAGAGTAGGAAGTAAGATATGTGATGCAAACTGAAGAAAGGCATCAAAGCATTGCACTTGAAAGTGAGCTGTTGAAATTCATGAAGAAGTGATCACTGCAGTAGAGGCTGGAAAGAGGTGTGGCTGATAAGATTTGAAGTGGTATACAAATTATTTGATACATAGACAACCACAAAAGTATCCTGTATTCAATATCCACAAGTAATTTATGTTTTTAGTATTTTTACAATGCTTATTCTACATGGAAAAATAAGTGAAGCAGTTTTTATAAACTAAAATTGATAAAAAGTTTGATTGCAAGTAAATTCTAACTCTGACATTATTGTAGTGATTCTTACAAATAACATCTCAAAACATAATTTTTCAGGGTGTCAAAAGAAATATTAATGACAATTTAAGCATTGTTTATCTCAGAATCTAAGCAAATGGATATGTTACTGACCAGAAAGCAAATTTAACATGTTTCTTTATCACAGAATCAGTAAGCTTTTGAATTACAGTGAAAATGGTATTGAGAAATAACCTGTTTTAAAAGCTACCAGGGACAGATACCGCTAAAGATAATAACTTTTTAACATTAGTTGATGTTCAAAATAATTATAAATTGAAAACAATCCAGATAGCCTGAAAATATAATTCTGATCAATATGAATATGACTTAGGAGAAATACTGGAATGGTTTCCCCATGATTGCAAAATTTTTGAATATTTTAAAGAGAGAAAAAAAGATAAAACTAAATACAAGAGGGACCTCAAGATAATTTTTACACATTGAAATAAGAAAGTAAATTTAGAGCTTCCACAAGGGGAGCCAATTATTTTTCCAGATACATTTTATTGTTATCAAAATAGTTCATATACACCCTGAAAAATACAAAAAGTAAAGAAAGATTTCAGTGAGCACCAGGTCACTGAAAGACAACACTTTTAACCTAATTTGTGTTTATTTTTGGTGGTACCTAAATTTCTCTAAATAATATGCTTATATTACTATTTCTTTGTTTACCAATACTAAATGTGACTAATTTACTTTTGCTGTTATGAATATGGATTTAATTCCCTTTCTACTCCCACTTCCTCCAGCCTTTCTTGTTGCTCTGTCTCTCCTTCCAAAATCTATCTTAAGTTCCATCATTCCCCTAACCCTTGTAACCATAAATAAACAAGTAACCACAAGTATCATAAACTTCTATTTCTGTCTCCACAGCTTGTAGATAATTCTCTTTACTTTCTACTCTGTAGTGACTTAAATAGACTGCAAGTTATTTCTCAAGCAATAATGGGTTTATTCAGGGTCAGAAAAGAATTTCAGTTTGGGATCTCAAACCATGGCAAGCCGTGTACAGAACCCATGAAAAAATGGAAAGAACTCTTTCATAGAGTGGAAAGGAAATTAGGAAAGCCATAGTAACCCAATAGTCCATGGCTTTCCATTGGCCGAGTTCTGAGGTCTCTCATTGGATGAATTCTTGCCTGGAAAAAAAAACAAACCTTTTCTTCTCCCTGTTGGGTTCTGCTGTTGTGATAGGACAGGAGAGCTTCACGTTCTGGTCTCCTGACCCTATTTTATTGAAGTTTCTGTTTATCAGTTTTTTACATTTTCTCCTTTTGATCAACATCTTCCTCCGAAAATACTGCTGGTATTCTGAGTCAGGTTTTCTGCACTGTTTGATATAAATCACAGCAAGATCCTCTATGACCCACCTTCTAGAGTGATGTACATAAAAGCAAAAATAAACAAGTGGGATCAAATTAAACTTAATTAACAGAAAATAATCAATAGAAAATTAAAGATTTACTGAGCATGGCCCCGCCCATCAGAACAAGACCCATTCTCCCCCTAGTCAGTCTCTCCCTTCAGGAAGCTTCCATAAACCTGTTACCCTTCTCCATCAGAGGGCAGACAGACTGAAAACCACAATCACAGAAAACTTACTGTTCTGATCACATGGACCACAGCCTTGTCTAACTCAGTGAAACTATGAGCCATGCCATGTAGGGCCACCCAACACGGACAGGTCATGGTGGAGAGTTCTGACAAAATGTGGTCAATGGAGAAGGGAATGGAAAACCACGTCAGTATTCTTGCCTTGAGAACCCGATGAACAGTATGAAAAGGCAAAAAGATAGGACACTGAAAGATGAATTCCCAGGTCGGTAGGTGCCCAGTATGCTACTGGAGATCAGTGGAGAAATAACTCCAGAAAGAATGAAGAGACGGAGCCAAGCAAAAATAATACCCAGTTTTGGATGTGACTGGTGATAGAAGCAAAGACCGATGGTGTAAAGAACAATATTGCAGAGGAACCTGGATTGTTAGGTCCATGAATCAAGACAAATTGGAAGAGGTCAAACAGGAGATGGCAAGAGTGAACATCAACATTTTAGGAATCAGCAAACTAAAATGGACTGAAATGGGTGAATTTAACTCAGATGACCATTATATCTACTACTGTGGACAAGAATCCCTTAGAGAAATGGAGTAACCATCATAGTCAACAAGAGTCCAAAATGCAGTATTTGGGTGCAATCTCAAAAACAACAGAATGATCTCTGTTTGTTTCCATGGCAAACCATTCAATATCACGGTAATCCAAGTCTATGCCCCAACAGTGATGCTGAAGAAGCTGAAGTTGAATGGTTCTATGAAGACCTACAAGACCTTCTAGATCTAACACCCAAAAAAGATGTCCTTTTCAAGAAAACCCTGGAGTAACAGGCAAATTTGGCCTTGGAGTCCAGATTGAAGCAGGGGAAAAAGCTAATACTAAAAAGCTAATACAAAAAAGTTTTGCCAAGAGAACACACTGGTCATACCAAACACCATCTTCCAACAGTACAAGAAAAGACTCTACACATGGACATCACCAGATGGTCAATGCCAAAGTCAGATTGATTATATTCTTTGAAGCCAAAGATGGAGAAGCTCCATACAGTCAGCAAAAACAAGACTGGGAGCTGCTGTGGCTCAGACCATGAACTCCTTATTGCCAAATTCAGACTTAAATTGAAGAAAGTAGGGAAAACCAGTAGACCATTCAGGTATGATCTAAATCAAATCCCTTATGATTATACAGGAGAAGTGAAAAATAGATTTGAGGGATTATATCTGATAGACAGAGTGCCTGAAGAACTGTGGCTGGAGGTTCATGACACTGTACAGGAGACAGAAATCAAGACCATCCCAAAGAAAAAGAAATGCAAGAAAGCAAAATGACTGTCTAAGAAGGCCTTTCAAATAGCTTTGAAAAGAAGAGAAGTGAAAAGCAAAGGAGAAAAGGAAAGATATACCCATTTGAATGCAGAGTTTCAAAGAATAACAAGGAGAGATAAGGAAGCCTTCCTCAGTGATCAGTGCAAAGACTAGAGGGAAACAGTAGAATGGGAGAGATTAGAGATCTCTTCAAGAAAATTAGTGATACCAAGGGAACATTTCATGCAAAAATGGGCTCAATAAAGGACAGAAATGGTATGACCTAACAGAAGCAGAAGATATTAAGAAGAGGTGGCAAGAATATACAGAAGAACTGTACAAAACAGATCTTCATGACCCAGATAATCATGATGGTATGATCACTCACCTAGAGCCAGACATCCTGGAATGTGAAGTCAAGTGGGCCTTAGGAAGCATCACTAAGAACAAAGCTAGTGGAGGTGATGGAATTTCAAGTTGAGCTATTTCAAGTCCTAAAAGATGATGCTGTGAAAGTGCTGCATTCAATATGCCAGCAAATTTGGAAAACACATCAGTGGCCACAGGACTGGAAAAGGTCAGTTATCAATCCCAAAGAAAGGCAATGCTAAAGAATGCTCAAACTATTGCACAATTGCACTCATCTCACACGCTAGCAAATTAATGCTGAAAATTCTCCAAGCCAGCCTTCAACAGTACCTGAACCATGAACTTCCAGATGTTCAAGCTGGATTTAGAAAAGGCAGAGGAATAGTGGTTGACAGGTTGACACAACATCTGTTGGATCATCGACAAAGCGAGAGAGTTCCAGAAAAACATCTATTTCTGCTTCATTGACTATGCCAAAGCCTTTGACTGTATAGATCACAACAAACTGTGGAAAATTCTGAAAGAGATGGGAATACCAGACCACCTGATGTGCCTCTTGAGAAATCTATATGCAGGTCAGGAAGCAGCAGTTAGAACTGGACATGGAACAACAAACTGGTTCCAAATAAGAAAAGGCATACATCAAGCCTGTATATTGTCACTCTGCTTATCTAACTTATATGCAGAGTACATCATGAGAAACACTGGGCTGGATGAAGCACAAGCTGGAATCAAGATTGCCAGAAGAGTTATGAATAACCTCAGATATGCAGATGACACCACCCTTATGGCAGAAAGTGAGGAAGAACTAAAGAACCTTGATGAAAGTGAAAAAGGAGAGTGAAAAAGTTGTCTTAAAGTTCAGCATTCAGAAAACTAAGATCATGGCATTTGGTCCCACCACCTCATGGCAAATAGATGGGGAAACAATGGAAACAGTGTCAGACTTTATTTTTTTTGGGTCCAAAATCACTGCAGATGGTGACTGCAGCCATGAAATTAAAAGACACTTGCTCCTTGGAAGAAAAGTTATGACCAACCTAAACAGCATATTAAAAAGGAGAGACACTACTTTGCCAACAAAGGTCTGTCTAGTCAAAGCTCTGGTTTTTCCAGTAGTTGTGTATGGATATGAGAGTTGGACCGTAAATAAAGCTGAGCACTGAAGAATTGATGCTTTTGAACTGTGGTGTTGGAGAAGACTCTTGAGAGTCCCTTGGACTGCAAGGATCTCCAAACAGTCCATCCTAAAGGAAATCAGTCCTGAATGTTCATTGGAAGGACTGATGCTGAACCTGAAACTCCAATCCTTTGGCCGCCTGATGCGTAGAACTGATTCATTGGAAAAGACCCTGATGCTGGGAAAGATTGAAGGTGGGAGGAGAAGGGGATGACAGAGGATGAAATGGTTGGATGGCATCACTGACCTAAGGACATGAGTTTAAGTAACTGCGGGAGTTGGTGATGGATAGGGAGGCATGGCGTGCTGCAGTCCTTGGGGTTGCAAAGAATTGGACATGACTGAGTGACTGAACTGAACTGATTTAAACTTAGAAAAGCTTTTGTACAGCAAAGGAAACTATCCAGAAGGTGAAAAGACAGCCTTCAGAATGGGATAAAATAGTAATAAATGAAACAACTGACAAAGGATTAATCTCCTAAATATAAAAACAACTCATGTCTCTCAGTACTAATAAAACCACTCAATCTTTTGATTGAGTGAGCAAAAGACCTAGACAGACATTTCTCCAAAATGACAAACACATGCAAATATGCTAAGCATTGCTCATTATTAGAAAAATGCAAATCAAAACTACAATGAAGTATCACTTCACATCAGTCAGAATGGTCATCATCAACAAGTCAACAAACAATAAATTCTGGAGAGGTTGTGGAGAAAAGGGAGCCCTTCTGCACTATTGGTGGGGATGTAAAATGATACAGCCATCATGAAGAATCGTATGGAGATTCCTTAAAAAATTAGAAATGAAACTACCATATGACCCAGCAATCCCACTACTGGGCATATACCCTGAAAAAACCAGAATTTAAAAAGACACATGTACCTAGTGTTAATTGCATCACTGTTTACAATAGCCAGGAAATGGAAGCAACCTAGATACCCATCAACAGATGAATAGACAAAGAAGTTGTGGTACATATATACAATGGCATATTATGCAGTCACACAAAGGAATGCATTTGAGTCAGTTCTAATGAGGTAGATGAACCTAGAGCCTATTATACAGAGTGAAGTAAATCAGAAAGTGAAAAACAAATATCGTGTATCAGCACATATATATGAAATCTAGAAAGATGGTCCTGGTGAACCTATTTGCAGGGCAGCAGTAGAGACACAGACTTCTGGTCACAGTGGGGGAAGGAGAGGGTGGGGCGAATTGAGAGAACAACATGGAAACGTACGTTACCATATGTAAAATAGATAGCCAGTGAAAATTTCCTGTATGATGCAGGGAGCTCAAACCCATACTCTGTGACAAACTAGAGGGTGGGAAGGGGAGAAGTGGGAGGGAGGTTCAAGAGGTGCGGGACATATGTAGGCATATGGTTGATTCATGTTGATACATGGCAGAAACCAACACAGTATTGTAAAGCAATTATCCCCCAATTAAAAATAAGTAAATTTGTTTTAAAAGAGGTTTTCTGGTTTCACCAATTTTTTTTCCTTCAATACAAGGAAGGACCTTACCTGAGTATATTGTCCCAGGTTAGAAAGAAAGTGCACAAATTTGAAACCTATTTAGGTCACATTTGAGTAACAGGGAGATCTTGGAAGAACTCTCAGATACTTTTTATCTAAGTCCATGTTATCAAAATCATAGACATTGGAGATCATCTGAACATATGACATCATCAAAGGTTTGGTGACAGACATCCAATGGGCCTGGTTTGTATAACTTGGAAAAGATGTCTCATCAGATGTCATCTGCTTCAATTCTGGAAAATCTTTACTTTGAAGTCAACAGATAATGTGCAATCCAGTTAGGATTTGTTGCCTTTTAGATGTGTCATGTGAACTCAAGAGTGTATTCCCTGGAGTTTGGTAGAACAAGGGTCAGTTAGCAACACCTAATAGGAACCTTTACAGCAAGGTTGAAGAGAGTCCTTCTGGATGTGTTTTTTCCGATGACAAAATTTCAGATTTCAAGGTCTGATGCTCAAGGCCTTTGTCTCCTGAGAGTGAGCTATGAAAAGATTGCTCCATTGAAATATTTTGCATTTTTAATAGAAGTAATCAGGCCTTTGAAATATTGGAGTATCTCCTTTCATCGGTTTGGAGAAGGAAATGGCAACCTACTCCAGTATTCTTGCCTAGAGAATCCCGTGGACAGAGGAGCCTGGTGAGCTGCTGTCCATACAGAGTCGGACACGACTGAAGCGACTTAGCATGCATTAATGCATTGGAGAAGGAAATGGCAACCCACTCCAGTATTCTTGCCTGGAGAATCCCAGGGATGGAGGAGCATGGTGGGCTGCCGTCTATGGGGTCGCACAGAACTGGACACGACTGAAGCGACTTAGCAGAAGCTGCAGCAGCCTTTCATAGGTTATGGCAAGGAGCCAAGTGCTTTGGGCATCCAGCGACTGTCTCAAAGAGTGAGAATTTATGAATTCGAAAAGAGGTGAATCTGAGATTTAAAAAGACCAATAGTGATGCTTTTGGCCAATATATTTGGAGGAATTTTACAAATTTTGCCAAATGAGTCTTAATAATGCCATTAATGGGCTTCCCAAGTGGCGCTAGTGGTAAAGAACCTGACAGTCAATGCAGGAGATATAAGAAAGGTGAGTTCAATTCCTGGATGGGGAAGATCCCCTGGAGGAAGCCATGGCAACCCACTCCAGTATTCCTGCCTGGAGAATCACATGGACAGAAGAGCCTGGCAGGCTATAGTCCATAGCCTTGCAAAGAGGTGGACACGACTGAAGTGACTTAGCACACACACACAGTGCCATTCATGCATTTAGCTAAACCAGAGGACTGAGGTGGTATGCACAGTAAAAATGTTGTAAGACAAGCCAAACAGTTCAGACTTGGTGAAGTACCTGACTAGTAAAATGAGATCACTATGAAGTTCAAGAGGTGTTCCCTAGATGAGGATACTCTTTTCCGAAAGAACTTTAACCTCAGAAGAGGCAGTGGCTTGTCTGTAAGAGAAAGCTTCAGTTCAGTGTGAAAACATACAGACCATGACTGAAACATACTTATATTCCTGAGACAGAGGAAATTTTATCACTCCATTTGCCAGACCTCAAATGGTCAATTAGGTGGTTTAAAATGTCCAGGAACAGTACAAACAGTCTTCCCTGGGTTGTATTTCAGACAAGTGAACAAGTAAAGTAGGCACTTTTTGTGGCATTGTTAAAGTTTCCCTACCAATATTAATTCAGGAAGGCTATCATTTTGTCAGTAGACTAGAGATTTAATGCATGTACAGCGGTGAGGAGTGGGAATTTTAGTCTCCAGTAGGGCTAGGTTGTTATTTGGTGCAAACCAGAGCTTTCTCTTTTTATCAAACCAACAATTCTTGAATTTCTAATCTTGCCTTTCCTTTTCAAGGTCAATTGTTGGGCTTCTCCAGCCAGTTTTTCTAAGTTGTCATTTGGAGATATATCCCTTTGGACCATAGAAAGGTTTCTCTGCTGTTAGTTCTGTTAAGGGCAGCATTCCTTGTGAAAATGTAAGCAAAGCAATTTCCCTTAGCTTTCAGAGAGTCAAGTTTAGAATGACCCAGCATATTGATAATAGCTAAGGTGGCAGATGGCTCCCCTGGTGACTCAGATGGTAAAGAGTCTCCCTGCAATGCAGGAGACCTGGGTTCAGTCCCTGGGTCAGGAAGATCCCCTAGAGAAGGGAATGGCTACCAACTTCAATATTTTTGCCTGGAGAATTCTATAGACAGAGGAGCCTGACAGCAATAGTCCATGAAGTCATGACTGAGTGACTAATACTTTCACTACTTTTCATAAAGTGGCAAATAAAAGTAATGCATCTAATAATTCTTAATCATAGGGGCCATTTTAAATTTTATTTCCAGTGGAAGTAAGGAAGCCATTCAGTTCAGTTCAGTCGCTCAGTCGTGTCCGACTCTTTGCAACCCCATGAATCACAGCATGCCAGGCCTCCCTGTCCATCACCAACTCCCGGAGTTCACTCAAACTCATGTCTATCGAGTCGGTGATGCCATCCAGCCATCTCATTCTCTGTTGTCCCCTTCCCCTCCTGCCCCCAATCCTTCCCAGCATCAGAGTCTTTTCCAGTGAGTCAACTCATCGCATGAGGTGGTCAAAGTATCATCTTAGTCTTCCATAAAATTGAGTCAGTGTGGTTGTTTATCAAAAAATACAGACTTTTGGCCATAAGAGAGAAATAGAAATCCAATTTCAGCAATAACCAGCTAGAAAACCTAGCAGTGGTGCTTAGTTTTGGGTTTGGGGAAATTTAGACGCCATGAAGCCTATCCAAATTTAGGTGTAACCCTTGTTCTGATATTAGATGCCCCAAATATCAAACTTGGGTTTGCGAAAACTGCAGTTTTTCCTTGTAAATCTAGTGTCCCTTTAAGCTAAAAGCTTTAGCAAGTGGATGCTGAGGAGGCTTGAGACAGAGCAAAGAAGCAAGTTATCCATATATTACAACAAAGTAGTACCCCTGGGAACTTTATGTCAACCAGATCAGCCTTCAGAATTTGTGAGAAATAAAAAGGACTCTCAGTAATACTCTGAGGCATTACTGTCCAGGTGAATTGTTTTTCTTTCCAAGTAAAGGCAAAAAGGTATTGGCTAGCTTCATCAACTGGAATACTAAAGAATGCACCACATCAGTCAACTAGAGTAAAGAATTTATTTCCAGTGGGAATGGATGTTAGAAGCATATGAGGGTTAGAAACAACAGGGTGTCAAGGGATAGTAATATTGTTTATTGCTTGGACGTCCTAGACAAACATCCATCCTTTTTACCAAAGGGAGTTACTGTTATAATTTTGTGTAAAACTTGTCTTTTCCTTTGCCCCAACTTTTTTTTTTTTTTGTAAATAAATAAAGCTTGGTTCTTATTTAAGGAATAAACTCTCTCAACACCCACTGTGCCCCACCCCACAAAAATTAATAGTATCATAGGACCTAACTGACAGGACAAGGGATAATGCAGTTTTGAGCCTTGTAAGCTTTTATTGTTGTTGTTCAGTCACCCAGTCATGTCCGACTCTTTGCAACCCAGTGGACTGCAATCTACCAGGCTTCCCTGTCCTTTATCTCCCCGAGTTTGCTCAAGCTCATGTCCATTGAGTTGATGCCGTCCAAGCATCTCATCCTCTGTCATCCCTTTCTTCTCTCGCCTTTCCCAACATCAGGGTTCTTTCCAATGAGTCAGTTCTTCTCATTAGGTAGACAAAGTATTGGAGCTTCAGCTTCAGCATCAGTCCTTCCAATGAATATTCAGAACTGATTTCCTTTAGGTTAGGCTTGTTTGATCTCCTTGCTGTCCAAGGGACTTTCAAGTGTCTTCTCCAGCACCAAAGTTCAAAAGCATCAATTCTTTGGGACTCAGATTTCTTTATGGGCTTTATAACTTGAAGGATTTCTCTAATTATAGGCTGTTGACTAATTCCAGGAAGAACTTTTGAAGGATGTATTTGAATCTTGATGGGAGTTGTGCTATGAATTTTGCCAATATTATTTGGAGATTTTCTCCATGAGGAGGATAGTAGCTGATTCAATAGGGATAAATGATCAGTGTTTCCTGAATTCGGCTCTAGCACCATCAGAGGGAGAGCAAATAAAAAATGTCAAAGAGTTATTTAAATCATCTTCTTGGCTTCCTGGATGACTACTGTGAAGTTCTAGAATTATTTACTCCTTTCGGGAGAAGGAAATTCTGGCATGATAGTTCTGTAAGTCTCAGCCTCGCAAATGCTTAGCGGTGGAAGAACCAAGAAGAAAGGGTGTGTTAAACAAAAGGAAATAGCTTCAGAGACAGGAACCTCTTGAGGTTCACTAGAGATGCCCACTATTTGGACTGTTTTAGTACATCAAGACAGAGGCTGCTTTGTTGTAGTCGGATTTAGGACCCAGAGTGTGGTTCTCTTTGTCAGTTAGGACTGGGAGAATGTCATCCTCAGTCTGAAGAAAGGTTTCTTTAAATAAATCAGTTAGGAAGAAGATTGGGGAGAGCCCTGTAGTCCCTCAGAGTCACATCACTGAGAATTGAGTGGACATTGGGATGGCTGTTTAAAGGGCTGAAGGTAAATTTGTAACAATCTCCTTTCCAATATTCTCTTTGCAATACTAGCAGAAACTCGGAGGGTTTTTATTTCATTTAGGGGATTTAATTTGCTGGAGTTGAAGGTTAAGAATTTTAGCAGTTTTCTTTTTAGGTTACTCATCTAGACCTTGAAAGAGCTGGTTTGCCAGATTAAATCTAGAGTGAACACAGTTTCCTATTCCATACTTCATACTAGAAGGGAAAGATCCAGGTTCATCCCACTAATAAATACAGAGTTAAAAGCTACCTTGGTGAAATGAACATCTGAAGGAAGACCAGAATTTTCTTTAAAAATAATCTGAAATTGATTGTAATAGTAATGAACAGAGTTATTAGGATTTTGTGTATAAGACCAAATTTTGTTTAAATTAATAGGCTTTGGAAAAGCCCTAGGAACTGCCCTATGGAGACACCTAGCAATTGCCTGAGCCTGATCATATAATTAGCTTTTCAGGTGGCACTCGTGGTAGAGAACTTGCCTGCCAGTACAGGAGACATAAGAGATGCAGGTTCGATCCCTAGGTTGGATTGTGTGATTAAATGAAATAGTGCATATGATGCACTTAGCATAGTACTGGGCCTATAAAAATAATGTCAGCTTTTATTATCACTCAACCCCAAGCTCTTTAAGACAGGGACTATATCTATCTTGATTATCACTGTAGCCTTTAGGGCCTTAGAAGGGAGTTGAGGTTCAACTATCTCAGGCAAAGAGTTAACAAGAAAACAGTTAATCATGTACTTAAAATCCAACACCATCACTTTTCAAATGATGGGCATGAAATTTAGAAAATCCAAGTTTCAAGCCCAGGGGCTTCCGAGGTGACACTAGTGGTAAAGAATCCACCTGCCAATGTAGGAGACATAAGATACGGGACGTTGATCCCTAGATTGGGAAGATACCCTAGAGGAGACCACGGCAATCCACTCCAGTAGTCTTGCCTCAAGAATCCCATGGACAGAGGAGATTAGCAGGCTATAGTCCATAGAGTCACACAAAGTCAGGCATGACTGAAGCAACTTAGCACGATCATATAATGTTAGTGGGCTGCTCTCTGTTTGTAATTCTAGAGACCTTTCAGGATTTTCCCAGTTGGCATGTTTCATCTAATGCTGAGTCTGGTCATCATGACAAGTATATGAACTAGTTGATATTAGTCAGAGAAACCCAGTTGATAAATTTGACTATTAACCCCCTGAGAAAATCTGTGAGAATCTTCATTTATTTTAGGGAAATCTTTGGCTATGGCTGGCAGTTCTGCTTTAATCCAGGGAGCAGAAGAAATTAAGCATTTAGCCTCTGGATTCTTAGAAGGTTTAATTTTAAAGGACAAGTTCAGAGGAAAGGGGAGTGTGTTGTTTCAGAGAAAAAGGAAACTTCATTGAGAGAATTAATATGAAGGATTAAGTGTATATAGATTGTGTGTTAGTCACTCAGTCATGTCCAACTCTTTGCAATTCCATGGCCTGTAGCCCACCAGGCTCTTACATTTATGGAATTCTCCAGGCAAGAATACTGGAGTGAGTTGCCATTCCCTTCCTCAGGGGATCATTCGCACCCAGGGATGGAACCCAGGTCTCCTGCATTGCCGGCAGATTCCTTCCATCTGAGTCACCAAATAGAGGAGCTGTATGTAGCACAGCAGGGAAGGAGGACGATAGCACAAGAGGTGAGGCTTTAGATAAAGAAGCCAAGGAAGAAGATCATGAGGCTTAGAAAGCCATTTTATCTTTGCTTGTTTGCCTCAGTAAATCTTCCAATCTTATTATGTGATGTGGTAATTTTAAGCTCCTGATAAGATTTGGAAGCCTCAAATGACTGATTGAAATATGAATTCCATTCAGTTTTGGAAATTTTAGAGCTGTGGTTGTCCAATTCAGCCTTAAGGAAAGTTAAGGGGACTTCAAAAATTTCTCATGATGGCCATAGATACTATACATTGTCTTTGATTGGGTCAATACATTTAGTTAGAAATGTGCCTGAAGAAGAATCATGATTTTCAAATAAAAATTGGCTGGAGTCCCTGTAAGAGGGGTACCCTCAAAATATTTAGATAACTGGGATCCCAAATCTTGGAGGGTTTCCTCTAGAGTAAGAGAATAATTTTCAAGCAGCTCAAACAACTCAAATAGCTCAGATAGCGTAAACAGTGCAAATAGCCTGCAGGCCTAATACCAGCCAGTTCTAAGGGAACAGTCTGGTCCCAGAGGAGCCAGGCCAAAAGCTGCTCAGCACAGTTCCAATATAACAGCCCCTATTCAAAATGGAATGGGGCCAAAGGCTGAATCGGCACAACTCCAGTGAAACATCCCATGTTCCAAAAGGAATGGGCCGAAAGCTAGCCAGTTCCAGCTGGAACAGTCTGATTTTGAAAATCAGACCAAAGTGCCAAATGAATACTCACATACAGAACAAGGCCTTAACCAGAAAGGAAGAAACCTTAAAATAGATACTGAGTAAAACCTGGAGAGCTTCAAAATGCAAAGTAGATGGAAGCTCAGATCCAGGAGAAAGACCCACCCTCAAACTCCAGGGTTGGTGAGAAAAGCAGTGAGAAGCAATAGGCTCAATGTTGGTACCACACCTGTTGGCTCACCAGCTTCAGAGCTCTTGGAGGCTTTCTGAGGATCCTCTTAAGGGCCATTAAATTGTTGACAAATAGACTACCAGTTATTTCTCTAGCAAAATAAAAAAAAATTTATTCAGGACCTGCAAAGAATTTCAATTTGGGATCTGCAACCATAGCAACATGTATGCTCCCTTCAAAAATGGAAAGGAGAACTCTTCTAAAGGGGGAAAGGAAGTTGGGAGGGCCATATTGACCAAATAGTCCATGACATTTCATTGGCTGAATTGGATGAACTCTTGCAGAGAAGAAGAGAAAATGTTTCTTCTTTTTATTGGGGTTTGCTGTTGTCTCAGGGTGTGAGGCTCCCCTATCTGGTCTCCCAAGGCTATTTAATTGAGGTTGCTGTTTATTAATTTTTTACACTTGTAAGAAGAGATAAATAAATCTATCATTCCTTCCAATTCTCTATTCCTCCTCCTATCTCCCTACCTCTTATTCTATTGTAGTGGTCTTTTATTCTGTAACCAAAGTTAAGTGTTAAGTAATTTGCCTAATCTCACATGCTAGCAAATAAAAGGTCAAAATTCTTCAAGTGAGGCTTCAACAGTAACTGAACCAAGAACTTCCAGATGTTCAAGATGGATTTAGAAAAGGCAGAGGAATTAGAGATCAAATTGCCAACATCCATTGGATCATTGAAAAAGCAAGATTGTTCCAGAAAAACATCTATTCTGCTTTATTGACTATGCCAAAGCCTTTGACTGTGTGGATCACAGCAAACTGTGGAAAGAGATGGGAATACCAGACCACCTGACCTGCCTCCTGAGAAATCTGTATGCAGATCAGGAAGCAACAGTTAGAGCTGGACATGGAACAATGGACTGGCTCCAAATTGCAAAAGGAGTACATCAAGGCTGTATATTGTCACCCTGCTTATTTAACTTATATGCAGAGTACATCATGAGAAATGCCAGGTTGGATGAAGCACAAACGAATCAAGATTGCTGGGAGAAATATCAATAATCTCAGATATAAAGTTAATACCACCCTTATGGCAGAAAGGAAAGGAACTGAAGAACCTCTTGATGAAAGTGAAAGAGGAGAGTGAAAAAGCTGGCTTAAAACTCAATATTCAAAAAATGAAGATCATGGCATTGGGTCCCATCACTTCATGGCAAATAGATGGGGAAACAGTGGGAACAGTGAGAGTATTTTCTTGGGCTCCAAAATCACTGCAGATGGTGACTGCAGCCATGAAATTAAAAGATGCTTGCTCCTTGGAAGGAAATCTATGACGAACTTAGATAGCATATTAAAAAGCAGAGAGTTTACTTTGCCAACAAAGGCCTGTCTTGTCAAAGCTATGGTTTTTCCAGTAGTCATGTATGGATGTGAGAGCTGGACTGTAAAGAAAGCTGAGCACTGAAGAACTGATGCTTTTGAACTGTGGTGTTGAAGAAGGCTCTTAAGAGTCCCCTGGACAGCAAGGAGATCCAACCAGTCCATCCTAAATGAAATCAGTCCTGAATATTCATTGGAAGGACTATGCTGAAGTTGAAGCTCCAGTACTTTGGCCACCTGATGCAAAGAGCTGCCTCCTTGGAAAAGACCCTGATGCTGGGAAAGATTGAAGGCGGGAGCAGAAAGGGACAACAGAGGATGAGATGGTTGGATGGCATCACCGACTCGATGGACATATGAGTTTGAGCAAGCTCTGGGAGTTGGTGATGGACAGGGCAGCCTGGCGTGCTGCAGTCCATGGGGTCGCAAAGAGCTGGAAACAACTGAGCAGCTAAACTGCACTGAATTTGTGTAAAGACTGGTTCTAAAAATTTTTTTAAAACCCACATTTTAAAAATCCTTTACATAGTTTTATGGATGTAAGTATTTCTCACTGTAGTCAAGTAGTGTGCTTAGGTTACATTTTCTTCTCTATGGCTCTAGTATTGTGACTCCTTTGGCATTCAGAAAACAATGTTCTTTCAGAGTGGTATCATAAGGAACTCTAAGGACCCTCACACTGGTGAAACAACTGTACTGGTAAAAAATCATTTTAGGAAGCAATAATAGAAATGGTTTTAAGGGCATAAATCACTTTTATGTGGAATAAAAAAAAATGAACATTTCCAAAGCAGAAACTGGCTCACAGACTTTGAAAACAAACTTAGGGATACCAATGAGGAAAGTTGAGAGAGATAAATTAGGAGTTTGGAATCAACTCATACACACTACTGTGTATAATATAATCAACAAGAACCTACTGTATAACATAGGGAACTGCACTCAGTACAGTATTCTATAATAACCCATATGGGAAAAGAATCTGCAAAGGAATGGATATATGTATAAATGAATCACTTTGCTGTACACCTGAAACTAACACAACACTGTAAACCAACTCTACTCTCATATAAAATAAAATTTTAACTAAATTTTAAAAATATTGGAAGTTTTGTTAAGAGAAGGTAGGTAGCTTTATGAGAGACAGACTAAACAACAGGGCAGTTACTATACCAGAGAGAACCAGGGAAGAGACAGCTAAGGTAAGTCCTCTTTGGGTCAGAAAAAACTCAAACAATAACCTCAGTTGCAAAGAAGCTAGAGTTTAATTGCATCTTGACAACAGAGCATTTTATGCCCTAGGTTTCTTAGCCCACAATTAAATAATTTTTTAAAAATCTTGATTAAAACAAACAAAACAATAGAGTAATCTCCCTGCAGTTAATGAAGCCTAATAACAACGTATGTGGTAATCCCTTCAGCAAGTCCTAAGAAAATAACTGAAAATATGTATAGTGAAGAATAAAAACTTAACAATGTTCATAACATCATAATAAAATGAATTTTCCTTTCAACATTTCATGAGCTGCTCAAAATCATTATATATACTTCAGTTTTCTTCCTCCTTGGAACATGTTTTTCTTGTAAAGCTTTTTTTTCCCCCTTGTATTTCTAACTGCCCTTTCTCCAGCCTTCCGTGCTTGAATGTCCTCAAGCTTTCACAAGAATTCAATGATTCTACACTGTTAACTGCTAATTAAATGTATGAGTATATAGTACAGCACATGTTGCACGGCAGATCTCTGGAACTTTTTCATGGTGCATAACTAGAGTTCTATACCCATTGAAGCAACTCCTCATTTCTCTCTCCCCGTCTTTGGAAACCACAATTCTACTTTCTATTTCTATGAGTTTTACTACTTTAAATACCTCATATAAGTGGAATTATGTAGTATTTTCCCTTCTGTGGCTGGCAATTTCACTTTGCACAATATCCTCAATGTTCATCCATGTTGCTTCATATGAGAGAATTTCCTTCTTTTTTTTAATGGCTGAATAATATTCCATTGTAGTGAAGTGAAAGTCACTCAGTCGTGTCCGACTCTTGCGACCCCATGGACTGTAGCCCGCAAGGTTCCTCTGTCCATGGGATTCTCCAGGCAAGAATACTGGAGCGGGTTGCCATTTCCCTCTCCAGCTGTATATATAGCTATACTTTTTAAAAAGTTCATTCATTTGTTGATGGATATTTAGATTGTTTCCACTTCTTGGCTATTTTGAACAATGCTGCAATGAATATGGGAATACACTATGTCTTCAAGATCCGAGTCTCTTTGGATCCAAAAATGAGATTTCTGGATCCTGTAGCTCTCTTTTTATTTTTTTGGAGGAAACTATATAGTGTTTTTCATAATGGCTGCACCATTAAACATATGTTTTATTGCTGTTGAATTGTAGTTACTCCTTATACATTTTGGATATTAATATCTTACCAGATATAGTTTGCGGGTATTCCCTCCCATTCCATAGGTTGCTTTCTCACTCTGCTTATTGTTTCCCTGGCTCTGTAAAAGCTTTTAGTTTAATGTAGTCCGATTATCTATTTTTTTTGCTTATATTACCTGTGTTTTGGTGTCATATCCAAGAAATCATTTTTAAGGCCAATGTAATAAAGCATTCCCCCTGTTTTCTTCTAGAAAATTTTTAGTTTCAGGTCTAATGTTTAAGTCTTTTATTCATTTTGAATTGATTTCTGTGTGTGATAAAAGGTCCAGTTTTATTCTTTTGTTGTGGATATCCAATTTTCCGAGCATTATTTGTTGAAGAGACTTCAACATTTCCACATTGTGTAGTTTTGCCTTTCTTGTCGAAGATCTCTGACTGCATAGGTGAAGGTTTATTTCTAGGATGTCTGTTCTGTTCTATTGGTCTACATATCTGTCTTTGTTCCAGTACCATACTGTGGGTTTTTTTTTATATTCTAGTTTTGCTATATATTTTGAAATTAGGAAGTGTGAGACTTCCAACTTTGTTCTTTTTGCTCGATTGTTTTGACTGTGTAGAATCTTACATGGTTTTATATGAATTTTAGGATTAATTCTATTTCTATAAAAAATGTCATTGATATTTTGGTAGTGATTGCACTGAATTTGTAGATCACCTTGGGTAATGTGGGTATTTTTAACAATATTAAGTCTTCCAGTTCATGAAAACATTTATTTCTTTTCAGTTATCTGTGTCTTCTTTAATTTCTTTCAGCAGTGCTTTGTAGTTTTAAGTGTACAAGTCTTTCACATTTTTGGTTAAATTTATTTCTAAGTATTTTATTCTTATTGATGCTATTGTAAATGGGTCTGTTTTCTTAATTTCCTTTTTAGATTATTCATTGCTAGTTTATAGAAACTCTACTGAGTTTTTTAATGTTTTAATGTTGATTTTGATCCTGCAACTTTGCTGAATTCATTTATTCTTACGGTGTGTGTGTGTGAGTGTGTGTGTGATCGTGTGTGTGATCTTGAGTTTTCTTTGTATTAGATTATATAATCTGCAAGTGGAGATCATTTTCCTTCTTCCTTTCCAATTTGGATGCTTTTCTTTTCATTGACCGAATAGCTTTAACTAGGACCTTCAGTACTGTTTTGAATTGAAATGGCAGGAATGGGCATCCTTGTTTTGTTCTTTATCTTAGAGAAAAAACTTCTAGTTTTTCCCTATTATTTATTATGTTAGCTGTGGGCTTGTCATACCTAGATTTTATTATGTTCAGATAATGTCCTTCTACTCCTAGTTTGATGAGTACTTTTATCATGAAAGGATGTTGAATTTATCAGGTGCTTTTTGTGCATCTACTGAGTTGATCATATGATTTTATCCTTTGTTCCATTAATGTGGTGTAGTACAATGATTGATATTTGTTGAACCATTCTTGTGTTCCAGGGATAACTCCCACTTGGTTATGATGTATGATCCTTTTAACGTGTTTTTGAATTTAGTTTGCTAATATTTTGTTGAAGACTTTTGCATCTATATTCATTAAGGATATTGTTTTTTAGTTTTCTTTTGATGTCTTTTTCTTTGGTATCAGGGTAATTTTGGCTTCATAAAATGAGTTTGGAAGTGTTCCCTCCTCTTCAATTTCTGGAAGAGCTTGAGAAGGATTGGCACCAGTTCTTTAAATGTATGGTAGGATTCGCCAGTGAAACCATCTGGTCATGGGCTTTTCTTTGTTGGGAGGTTTTTGATTACCCATTCAGTCTCCTTGCTAGTTATAGGTCTGTTCAGAATTTCTATTTCTTCATGATTCAGTCTTGGTAGATTGCATGTTTCTAGGAATTTATCCATTTCTTCTAGGCTATCCAAATTGTTGGCTTGGAATTTCTCATAGTAATTTCTTATAATCTTTTTAATCTCTGTGGCATTAGTTGTAATATCTCCTCTCTAATAATTTTGAGTCTTCTTAATTTTTTTCTTAGTCTAGCTAAAAGTTTGTCAATTTTGTTGATTTTTTGGAAAAAAAAATTCAGTTTCATTGATCTCTACTATTGTTTTTCTATTTTCTATTTCATTTATTTTTGTTCTGATTATTATTATTTCCTTCCTTCTGCTAACTTGGGGATTCATTTGTTTTTATTTTTTTAGTCTCTTGTGTTTTAAAGTTAAGTTGTTTATTTGAGAATTTTCATCTTTTTAATGGGATCAATCCTGGGTGTTCATTGGAAGGACTGATGCTAAAGCTGAAACTGCAATACTTTGGCCACCTCATGCAACGAGTTGACTCGCTGGAAAAGACTCTGATGCTGGGAGGGATTGGGGGTAGGAGGAGACGGGGACGACAGAGAATGAGATGGCTGGATGGCATCACCAACTCGATGGACATGAGTTTGAGTGAACTCCGGGAGTTGGTGATGGACAGGGAGGCCTGGCGTGCTGTGGTTCATGGGGTCGCAGAGTCGGACACGACTGAGTGACTGAACTGAAATGAACTGAACTGAACTGAATATAGGCAATTATTACTATAAAATTCCTTCTTGTGCTGCTTTTGCTGCATCCTATAAGTTTTAGTATTTTTTTGTTTATTTTCATTTGTCTTAAGATATTTTCTAATTTCTCTTTTGATATCTTCTTTGGCTTATTGGTTTTTCAAGAGTGCATTGCTTAATTTCCATATATTATTGAATTTTTTAGTTTCCTTCTGTTTTTGATTTCTAGTTTCATTGCACTGTGCTTTGAAAGTACACTTACTTTGATTTTGGTCTTCTCAAATTTGTTACGACTAGGTTGTGACCTACAATGTGATCTCTTATGGAGAATGGTTTGTGCGTGCTTGGAAAGACTATATTCTGCTGCTGTCAGATGAAATGTCCTGTATGATAATCGGTTCATTTGGTCTACAGTATTTTACAAATCTTCTGTTTCCTTATTCATCTTCCATCTGGATTCTATCCATTATTTAAAGTGAGGTATTGAAATCTCCTAGTATTATTGTGTTACTATCTATCTTTCCCTTCAGTTCTGTCAGTGTTTCTTTCCTATATTTGGGTGCTCTGCTATTAGGTACATATATCTTTTTATTTGTTATATCTACCCAATTTATTGACTCTTTTATCATTTATCATGTCCTTCCTTGTGTCTTTTGACAGTTTTTGACTTAAAGTCTATTTTGTCTAATATGATTATGGACCACCCTGGCCCCTGCTCTCTTTCAGTTACTATTTGCATATTTTTTTCTATACGTTAACTTTCACTCTATGTGTGTTCCTAAATCAAAAATCTTTTCTAGATAGCAGATAGTTGGATTTTTAAAAATCCATTTAAACCACTCTATATCTTCTGATTAGGGAGTAAAATCCATTTACATTTAAGTAGTTATTGATAGAGAAGAACTTACTATTGCCATTTTGTTAGTTGTTTTCTGTCTTATATTTATCCTTCACCATCTTTCCTCTCCTTTTTTCTTCCTTTGTGTTTTGTTGATTTCTTTTGGTAGTGATATGTTTTGATCCCTTTTTGATTTTCTTTTGTGGATGTTCTACACAAAATGGTACTTTCTTGGTGGTTACTTTGGGGCTTACATAAAGCATCATATATTTACAACAGTCTATTTTAAGCTGATAAAACTTAACTTTGCTGCTGCTGCTGCTAAGTCGCTTCAGTTGTGTCTGACTCTGTGCGACCCCATAGACGGCAGCCCACCAGGCTCCCCGTCCCTGGGCTTCTCCAGGCGGGAACACTGGAGTTGCATACAAACACTCTCCACATTGACTCCCTCTTCCTTTTACTTTCTGTGTATTGATGTCAAAACATTACATCCTTCTAAATTATGTATCCATTAACATATTTTTATAGTAATAGTTTTTAAAAATACTTTTGTCCTTCAACCCCTATACCAGAATTAAAAGTGATTTATGTACCATTATTACAGTATTCTGTGTTTGTCTGTATATTTACTAGCAAGCTTTATACTTTCATATGCTTTTGTGTTGTTGTTCAGCATCCTTTTGTTTGAGCTTGACGGAATCCCTTTAGCATTTCTTGTAGGCAGTTATAGTGATGATGAACTCCCTCAGCTTTTTTAAAACATGGGAAGGTTTTATTTTTCCTTCATTTTTCAAGTACCACTTTTTTTTTTTTTTTTTGCCACATATAGTGTTCTTGGTTGGCAGTTTTCCCCTTTTAGCACCTTGAATATATCATCCCACTGCCTTCTAGCCTGTAGAGTTCCTGCTGAAAAATTCACTGATAGTATTATCAGTATTATCTCTTGCACACGGTGATTCACTTTTCTCTTGTTGCTGTTAGAATTTTCTCTGTATTCTTCTTTTGACAGTTTGATTATAATGTGTCTTAGTGTGGATTTCTTTGGATTTACTATGGTTGGAATCCATTGGGTTTCTTAAATATGGATATAATTTCCTTCCTTGGTTTTGGGAAGTTTGGGGGCACTATTTCTTTAAATAAGCTTTCTGTCACTTATACTCTTTTCTTCCAGGGCTCCCATGATGCATATATTGATTTGCTTATGATATCCCATGTGTTCCTCAGGCTTTCTTCACTCTGTTTCATTCTTTTTTCCGATCTAGTCTTCTGACTGGATAATTTCAAGTGACTTGTCCTCAAGTTCACTGATTCTTTCTTCAGCTTAATTGAACCTAATATTAAATCCTCCTACTGAATTTTTTACTTCAATTTTTGTATTCTTTAGCTCCAATTTTTTGTTTTGTTCTTTTTAATATTTTATTCTTTGCTGATATTTTAATTTTGTTTATGCATCATTTTCTTGATCTCATAGAGTATCATTATAATGGTTATTTTAATTCTCTGTCAGGTAATTTATATGCTTCCATTTGATTTATTTTATTCTTTTGTATGGGCCATGTTTCCCAGTTTCTTCATGTATCCCATAACTTTGTTCTAGGATTGGCACACTTGAAATAAAAGCCACATCTCATAGCCTTTATAGACTGGCCCTTTCTGCCGAAGACTTCTAATCAGCTTGACTAGAGATTCTGGGGGTCTCTGTAACCTTTTCTCAGAGGGAAGGGAATGCAAATTCTTTGAGCCTGTGTGTGCAATTTCTCAATTAGGTAGAGTTGGCTGATTTCTTTTTCCAGGGACTCATAATATTTTGCTCTACCTGGGGTCACTCTGTGGTACTGCAAATTCTCTGGTTTTACAATATGTGTTTGTGTTCAGTTGTATCTAGTTCTTCGTCACCCTATGAACTGTAGCCTGTCAGGCCCTCTGTCTGTGGAATTTCCCAGGCAAGAATACTGGAGTGGATTGCCGTTTTTTGTTCCAGGGGATCTTCTTGACTCAGGGATTGGACCTGCATCTCCTGCAGGTCCTGCATTGGCAGGCAGATTCTTCACCACTGCACCACCTAGGAAGTCCTGGTTTTCCAGTAGCAAGCTGCTATGATGTCCCTTGTTCTCAGAGGCCTCCAGATTTCTGCTGTATGCTGACTCCCCATCAGCATCCTGAATTAGGTGAGACAGATACCAGCCCCTTCTGCACGCTTCTAAAGAGCCTGAACATCAGACATATGCTCCTTTCACTCATTCCAGAGGGAGAAGCCTCAGATTGTTCTCCTACCCCTAACTGCATTGAGCCATCCTAGTCCCTGAAAGCCAATTTACCCATTCTTCTTTGTTCTCAGTGGCACCAAGGCATCCAGACTACAATGGTTCTGTATGAGCTCTGAATTAGACAAGACAGATACCAGTTCCTCAGCAGCCCTTTGAAGAGCTTGAATGTCAGACACAGCCTCTACTTTTCTCTTCACCCCCAGTGTAAAAAGTGTGAGCCAGGTTATTCTCTACCACTGCAGAGCTGTGCCAGCTTAGAAAAGGGGCTGAGGCAATTAAAGTGAAATTGCTCTTCTTATCCATTTGAATGTGGCTTTTCACAGCTTTGCACTCTGGTACTGCAACATCTTGACTAGATTCTAGAATCCTCATTAGAGTATTTTGGTCCATATTCTGTTAAATTGCAGTTTCTGTGGGGGAAAGAGAGCGGAACTTTGCATTTCCTCCATGCTGTGATTCACTGCCTCTGTGATTTGCTCTTGGTCTCTACTGCATTTGTCATTCTGAGAGTCCTTTCGCTGCTTTCTTAGGTTGGAAGCCCTCTTTCCTTCGTCCCATATCTTCTTTGTTTACTTACAGGTTATGCTTTCCAATTAATGACACATGCACAAAAGACTAAAATCTACAAAGAATAAACTTTTTTTTTCATTATTCTTTACATTTGATTTGATGATTTCACTCAATAGAGACCTCTAGGTCCAAAGTAATTTTGCCTTACAGTGTTGATGGTATTGCTTAGAGAAAAGACTGAGGCTATTCTGGGAATGGTATGTATGTAAGTCTCTAGCAGTTGGGGATGAATTTCTGGTATCAACTATTGTATAGTCAAACTTTAAACTAGTTCTCATGTTTTTGGCTCCATCTGTTTACTCTGTTTCTTTTTTGAGTAAAAACTCTTCTCTTAGCCAAGACCCTCCTTGATATTCTACTCATCAGGCCAGCTCCCTCTTTCACTGCAGTTGGAAGAATATACACACACACACACATACATATATATATCCTATGTAAATATATATATCCTATATAAATTTATAAATTTTATTTTTATATATAAATATATCTGTTTATATATAAATTATGCATATATTTATGGTGAGTGAGTAAAAGAGCACTACTTAGGTTTAAATTCTGGCTCTGGAGTTTCTAGCTGTGTAAACTTGGCCATGTCACTTGTGTCTTGATATCTTCATGTGACAACCTAGTTTAAGGATTAAATGTAAAGGTACTATTATTGTTAGTATTGCTCTTCTGCTTTTTCAAAAATCCTATTTTCATATGACTTTCATATTCCATTTGTTTACATATCTCTCTTTTTGATGTCTCTCCTCATGTCTCTTTTTATATTATTCCTCCCTTCCAAGTACTAACCAGGCCCGACCCTGCTTAGCTTCCGAGATCAGATGAGATCGGGTGTGTTCAGGGTGGTATGGCCATAGACTATATTATTCCTTAGCTTAGTGAATTCTAGGTAATAACAAAATAAATGTGTGTATTCAGTCCTCTTTTTTAAGCTAGAAGCCAAATCTGATTTTTTAATTTTAGAAAATAATCAGTGATTTAATGGTTTTCATGTAATTTTAATAATTTAAGCTATTTTTAAATTAAATTATTCTCTATATTCATATATTATCTTTACTATATCTGCCTAGTGATCTAATGACCCAGAGTCAAAATTGAATGGGAATTTTCTTTCTTTTGATAGATTCTTAGTAATAGCAGTGAAACTATTTTAATGCTGGTCAGAATTTAATTCTCTTTAAAGAATTGGAACAAAAGAAAAAATTATTTCAGCATGTGAGAGAAAAGTGTATTGTTCTATTTTGTATTACATCAATTGAAAGTTAACAGCTTTATTACACCTTATGAAAAACTAAAAAATGAACCAGAAAATAATGATGATAATCATAATGATGATCAGTTTAGTTCAGTTCAGTTCAGTCGCTCAGTCATGTCCGACTCTTTGCTACCCCATGAATCATAGCACGCCAGGCCTCCCTGTCCATCACCAACTCCCGGAATTCACTCAAACTCATGTCCATCCTCTTGATGATGATAGGAGCAACAATTACAAAATGCATAAAGGTATACATGCCATTTGGTATATATCATGTTACGTATTCTTCATAATAGCTCTGCTAGGTAGGCATTTCAGTCCTCATTTTACTTTATGAGGATACCAATGTTTAGAGTGCATAAATAACTTGCCCATGGCACACAACCAGGAAAGCACAGAGCTTTCTGATACAAAGCCCTGTGTTCCGTGATTATCCAAGCCAGGCTTCAGCAATATGTGAACCATGAACTTCCAGATGTTCAAGCAGGTTTTAGAAAAGGTGGAGGAACCAGAGATCAAATTGCCAACATCTGCTGGATCATGGAGAAAGCAGGAGAGTTCCAGAAAAACATCTATTTCTGCTTCATTGACTATGCCAAAGCCTTTGACTATGTGGATCACAATCAACTGTGGAAAATTCTGAAAGAGATGGGAATACCAGACCACCTGACCTTCCTCTTGAGAAACCTGTATGCAGGTCAGGAAACAACAGTTAGAACTGGACATGGAACAACAGACTGGTTCCAAACAGGAAAAGGAATACGTCAAGGTTGTATATTGTCACCCTGCTTATTTAACTTATATGCAGAGTACATCATGAGGAACGCTGGGCTGGAAGACGCACAAGCTGGAATCAAGATTGCCGGGAGAAATAGCAATAACCTCAGATACGCAGATGACCCCACCCTTATGGCAGAAAGTGAAGAGGAACTCAAAAGCCTCTTGTGAAAGTGAAAGAGGAGAGTGAAAAGGTTGGCTTGAAGCTCAACATTCAGAAAACAAAGATCATGGCATCTGGTCCCATCACTTCATGGGAAATAGATGGGGAAACAGTGGAAACAGTGTCAGACTTTATTTTTTGGGGCTCCAAAATCACTGCAGATGCTGATTGCAGCCATGAAATTAAAAGACGCTTACTCCTTGAAAGGAAAGTTATGACCAACCTAGATAGCATATTAAAAAGCAGAGACATTACTTTGCCAACAAAGGTCCGTCTAGTCAAGGCTATGGTTTTTCCAATGGTCATGTATGGATGTTAGAGTTGGACTGTGAAGAAAGCTGATCACCGAAGAATTGATGCTTTTGACCTGTGGTGTTGAAGAAGACTCTTGAGAGTCCCTTGGACTGCAAGGAGATCCAACCAGTCCATTCTAAAGGAGATCAATCCTGGGTGTTCATTGGAAGGACTGATGCTAAAGCTGAAACTTGGCCACCTCATGCGACGAGTTGACTCACTGGAAAAGACTCTGATGCTGGGAGGGACTGGGGGCGAGAGGAGACGGGGACGACAGAGAATGAGATGGCTGGATGGCATCACCGACTTGATGATCATGAGTTTGAGTGAACTCCGGGAGTTGGTGATGGACAGGGAGGCCTGGCGTGCTGTGATTCATGGGGTCGCGGAGAGTCGGACACGACTGAGCGACTGAACTGAACTGAATCTGGGACTTGGGAACCTATAGATTTGAACAAATTGCATTAATGAGTGACTATTACTGCCTCTCAAAGACCTTTGTTTCCCTTTTGCTGTGTCTCCTCCCTCTGATACCACAGTGGTCACTGCAGCTACTCATAGTGGCTAATGCTTCCTTCTCTCATTCCCTTAAAATCCTCATTAACAACTTTCTCATTGGAATCCTCTGTTTTTTTTAGTGCTCCAGTCCCAAGTGAGCCCAGGTGGGAATATTCTAACCATCCTTAGTGAGAATAGAAGCAG